>NC_083418.1:27008190-28251404 GCF_020745735.1 Hemiscyllium ocellatum | reverse complement strand
CCACAGAGTCTCCCCAAGTCTAATAAAACTCAGCCCAAAGAGTCCATCCTGGAAAAAGGCGATAGACACTTTGTTTTTATTCCTTCATGGGACAAGGACATCACTGATCAAGCTAGCATTTATTGCCCATCCCTGTTTGTTAACCACATTGCTGTGGGTCTGGAGTCACACGTAGGCCAGACCAGGTAAGGATGGCAGTTTCCTTCCTTAGTGAACCAGATGGGTTTTGCCAACAATCGACAATGGATTCATAGTCATCATTAGACTCTTACTTCCAGATTTTACTGAGTCCAAATTATGCTATCTGCTCTAGTGGGATTCAACCCTGGATCCCCAGGACATTATCTGGATCTCTGGATTAATAGCCTAGCAATAACATCACTAGGCTATTCCCTCCCAATTAATTGAGTGGGCAAAGATTTATTGATGGAGTATGTGAAACATGTGTGGCTGTCCACTTTACTAAGAAGTATTGAATGGTAGAATATTAAGTGAATTCAAAGATTGCAGAATGCTGTGATCTTGAAAGGTTTGGGTGTCCTCATGTGTAAATCACAAAATGTTAGCATACGGGTGCAGCAAGTAGTTAAGAAGATGCATTGCTGGCCTTTATTACAAAGGGGATAAAGTATGAAAACAGTGAAGTTTTTGTACAACTTTACAGAGCTGGGACAAACCTTGAAAACAAGGTTTTGCCTTTTTTCTTAAGGAGGGAAATGCTAATAATGGATGTTCCTCATCTCAATGAACACAGAAAGTGATCTGTTCTCATTAGTGATGCATTGCTTGACTTTGCTCTGACAGGCAGTAAAGGTTTTAAAGCCATTGGAGGACCTGGAAGGCAAAGTCGACTCAACAGTTACCTTTGATACAGTTTTGGAATTGAAGGATCCTAACATGAAGATGCAGTGGTTCAAGGTAAGGCAGGATTATTACACTGAATGTTTTAACATTGCCCCAATTGGGACAAAAAAAAACTACCTCACATGCCATGGCACTTGGATTTCTTTCTCTTGGAGAAAGTGAGGACTGCAGATGCTGGAGATCAGAGTTGAAAATGTGTTGCTGGAAAAGTGCAGTAGATCAGGCAGCATCCAAGTAGCAGAAGAATCTACATTTCGGGCATGAGCCCTTCTTCAGGAATGAGGGAAGTGTGCAAGCAGGCTAAGATAAAAGGTAGGGAGGAGGGACTTGGGGGAGGGCGTTGGAAATGCGATAGGTGGAAGGAGGTTAAGCTGAGGGTGATAGGCTGGAGTGGGGGCGGGGACAGAGAAGTCAGGAAGAAGATTGCAGGTTAGGAAGGTGATGCTGAGTTCGAGGGTTGGGACTGAGACAAGGTGGGGGGAGGGGAAATGAGGAAACTGGAGAAATCTGAGTTCATCCCTTGTGGTTGGAGGGTTCCTAGGTGGAAGATGAGGCGCTCTTCCTCCAGCTGTCTGACGATGGAGGAGTCCAAGGACCTGCAAATCCTTGGTGGAGTGGGAGGGGGAGTTGAAGTGTTGAGCCATGGGATGGTTGAATTGGTTGGTCCGGGTGTATCGGGTGCAGCGGATGCAGTAAATGATGTGTGTGGAGGTGCAGGTGAATTTGTGGCAGATATGGAAGGATCCTTTGGGGCCTTGGAGGGAAGTAAGGGGGGAGGTGTGGGTGCAAGTTTTGCATTTCTTGCGGTTGCAGGGGAAGGTACTGGGAGTGGAGGTTGGGTTGGTGGGGGATGTGGACATATCCACCATAAATTTACCTGCACCTCTACACACATCATTTACTGCATCCGCTGCACCCGATGTGGCCTCCTCTATATTGGGGAGACAGGCTGCCTAATTGTGGAACGTTTCAGAGAACACCTCTGGGACACCCGGACCAACCAACCCAACCACCCCGTGACTCAACACTTCAACTCCCCCTCCCACTTCACCAAGGACATGCAGGTCCTTGGACTCCTCCATCGCCAGACCATAGCAACACGATGGCTGGAGGAAGAGCGCCTCATCTTTCGCCTAGGAACCCTCCAACCACAAGGGATGAACTCAGATTTCTCCAGTTTCCTTATTTCCCCTCTCCCCACCTTGTCTCAGTCCCAACCCTCGAACTCAGCACCACCTTACTAACCTCAATCTTCTTCCTGACCTCTCCGCCCCCATCCCCACTCCGGCCTATCACACTCACCTTATTTCCCTCAGCTTAACCTCCTTCCATCTATCGCATTTCTAATGCCCTTCCCCCAAGTCCCTCCTCCCTACCTTTTATCTTAGCCTGCTTGGCACACTCTCCTCAGTCCTAAAGAAGGGCTCATGCCCGAAACGTCGATTCTCCTGCTCCTTGGATGCTTTCTTTCTCTATAGTTTACATCACAAGAATGTATTATTGCTAAGTCTACAGGTTATACCGTTGTTTGTATGACTGAGCAATAAACCAAATTCTTGAATGCCAGATGCTCAGACTAGTTGGGGGAATTACTAGCATCACTAGACTCATGAATATTTAAGCCAAATCCTGATTTTTTTACAATTGTACATTGCCTCATCTGCAACAATAATGCATGGGATTTTACTGTTTAGCTGCAGTTAGAAATGGGCAAGTTCTCCGATAAGAACACACCCATTCACTATTACCTACAGTGTATGGCAATGCTGATACTTCGTGCTGATATTGTTGTGTCAAGTTCATTATCAGTCTATTTCCTTTGATGTCAACGCAATAGATAATAGTGAGTTTATGGAATAATCAGCTTTGTGTTTTGTAGGGTTCTGGTGATTGAATCTGCAGGATTAAAGTCTAACCTGCAATGGAAAGTAGTCAAATGTTTGACTTTTTGGTCTTCATAAGGTTTGACTGCAACAATGAAGTTGAACCTCCGCAGATGATAAATTTGCTGTGTTCTTACTAATAGTTATTTCTGATAAGTGTTGCATTCATTTCCAATTATTCATTTTGCCACCATATCTCATGAAAATATGCATCTTGATGCAACCCTTCTGTATATCGCTGAGTGATCCTTTTGATTTTGGATGTGAAAGAGTGAATATTGGTAGATTAATTCACCATGAGCAAGTAGCTTTTGGGTGTGTCCTTATACACAAGAGGTATGAGGTAGTGATCAGGTCCAATATTCTCCACCACCTAATTCACCACATACTGGAATTAGTGTAAATGTTGACTGTCAGTACTTCACACACACAATCTTTCTTTTGAGGACATTGTCCTTTCCCCTCTGCACTGCTGATACCCAATCTCATTGTTCATTGATGAGATCTTCGTTCTGCATAATGGGCAAGCCACATTATGCATTAGGATGCAGTGATCGAAAAAAGTCCAATTACTCCAGTACTCAGGCAGAAACAGTGTAAAGGAGAATGGTAAATGGCTAGTGATAAAGGAGTGCATGACACTGAAAGGGGAAAAGTGGACAGAAGTTAAGAGAAGAGGAACAGGTGAAATAAGTGCAATGTAAATGGGTGAAGGAGGGAAAATGGAGAGCAGTGAAGTGTGATGAATAGAAGGGAGAAAGGAGAGGAAGTGACAAAGAACTGTGGAAAGTACGGGAAACGAATTAAACAGGAGACAGAAAATGATGCTTAAGGGAAGAAGAGAAGAAGCACTTTGGATCACAGTAATTTAAAATATTCTAGCATTAACTGAGTGTGGCAAAGAGTGTCAGTATGAATCCAAGAGTTGAGAAGAGGAAGAGTTTGTTAAACTGACAGGAAGGCAGGGGCACATGAAGAGAGTGATACCACCTTGAACAGGTGAGAATGAACCAATCCCAGATGGATTCGAGTAGGCATGGAAGTGGCAATAGGAAAAAGGTGAGACTGAACAGAAGAGAGTGGATTCATTTGTGTTTTCCCCAAATGAAAACAGGAAGTGCCCACACTGAGTGCCTTTACCCCAAAAAAATGAGTAACTCTTCCAGAAAGTGCAGTTAATATGTCAACATTCCTCCCAACTCCTTGGTGGTCCCTGAGGAGGACAGTGTGGTTGACCAGAAGGCAGAAAATGATGTGTGTCATATGGTCCAATGGCTTTATAGATTTACACATGTCAGACCTCAAGGGGTTGGCTTGATAAGACCATTAGACCATAAGACATAGGAGCAGAAATTAGGCCATTCAGCCCATCGAGTCTGCTCCACTATTCAATCATGGTTGATAAGTTTCTCAACCCCATTCTCCCGCTTTCTTCCCGTAACCCTTGAACCTTGATGAGGATGGGGGTGGGCGGGTGGGTTGGTGGAAAGCCTAGTTTGAGGAAGTGGTAATTGGGCTGAGAGCACCATTTATCAAATGTTCTTTCTGCTATATTGCCCAATTATAGGTAGTATAATCTATACAAGATTGACTGTGAAATTGTGCAGAGCTGGATGGGATACACTGAAGTGAACAAAGAGGTGCTTAGAAATGACAGAGTGGAGATAATTTCCACCTTCACTGCCTGAGCAGTTTTCTAGTGGAGCACATCACCCTCCCACTGCAAAACCTGCCCAATTTATTTCCATTGAAAACAATAGGAGCAACTATACTATGATCCCCCTTTTGTCAGATAAACTCCTAATACACATTGTGGAAACCTGGTGAATGAAGGCACAATATAACTTCTACAAACATGTGTGGCACTGCAATAACTGTTCTGATATAAAGGGAGTAGAGATTTTTTGAATTAAATTCTTGAAATGTTGACATTGTTTAAGATGTCAGAAGCCTGTTTGGATTGTTGCTAACAGTGAATATAATTTAATTCTAATAGCCCTCTCAATCATATTTGCAGTCTTATTTTTTTCAGTGTGTTTAGATTAGATTACCTACAGTCTGTAAAAAGGCCATTCAGACCAACAGATCCACACCGACCCTCCGACCCATTCACCTACATTTATCCCTGACTAATGCACCTAGCACTATGGGCAATTTAGCATGGCCAATTCACCTATCCTGCACATCTTTGGACTGTGGGAGAAAACCAGAGCACCCAGAGGAAACCCACGCTGACAATTGCCTGAGGCAGGAATGGAACCTAGGCCCATAGCGCTGTGAGGCAACAGTGCTAACCACTGAGCCACTGTGCTGCCTAACACCACATGTGATTCTTTATTCTTTGATTTATGAATGTTTAGCTAACACCACACTCCACTACATTTTGGCAAAACACAGCTACTCCTCTTTTACCTTATACAAATAGTATTGGATTTTTTCTGCAGTACTGGCTAATCATTGGAGACAATTGCCCCTAATAGAGGGCCTTGGAAATGGTAAAAGGCTAACACACACTTGGTATCTCATCTGCAACTCAATAGCTTAGCTCTCCATAGGATGCATTGATGGGGAGAAACATTCTGGACAGTTCTCTTACTCATTCACTGTATCCTTTGGAGAAAACTGATGGGAAAGCCAGAAGTGTAATATAAACAACATTTACATGCATTCCTGGGGTTTCTTTAACTCTTTCTCCAAAGTTTTACAGCAGGACAGCAGGGAAGCCGTACATGAATTCACCCCTAAACATCTATGGTAGAGTTTACTGTGGAGTTATGTAACTAAAGCAGAGTTTGAGAGATCTCACTAAGAAATAAAGAAAACTGCGAGCCCAGACCAATACAGACCACTTGATGTCAGATTGCAGACTGATTTGAGTCACGGCATATCTCATGTAATTTCTAACCATTCACAACATAAGATATGCTCTATCCCTGGCATTTGTTCAGCTCATTGATCTCAACAGGGATAGAATTTGAAATATTTGCATTCCAGGATGGAAAATAAAGTAATCCTCATCACTAGATAGAAGGTAGGTTGGACAAACATTGGTTAGGGAGCTGGTGAAGTTTGATAAGTGGAATTGTCAACAGTAAATGAGCTTGCTCTTACTTTGTGGTTCTGTTCCTGTTTTCTTGTCTCTTCAGCTGCACAATATTGATCACAGTCTACTTCATTTCAAGTTGCTCACTGAAGACAGTTTTTCTCTCCTGAAACAGTTAACAATTTTGTTTCTGTTATGTTGCAGGATGGCGAGCCATTAAGAACACAATTCTCATTGGGGAAGTTTGAAATTAAACAAATGGGAACCAAGTTTATGCTTTCTGTGAAGAACTTAACCCAGAAAGATGCTGGCCAATACACCCTGGTAGTAGGAGATAAAAAATTCACTGTGGGACTGAAAGTGAAAGGTATCCAGCAGAAAGATGTTGTTAATTTTGCATGTGGATATAGTGTAATACTGTGCAGTAGATTCTTAGGTAAACACACTGACCCATTGCATATCTATTTTCCACAATCATTTACATTGCCAATGATCATACTTCTCTGAGCCATCACAAGTCACTCCTTGTGATGAACATAGGGATGTTGTAATCCCTCGCATACTTTCCTTCTGTTCAACTAACTTACTGCTACTTCCCAAGATCATCATGTGAAAGATGCAGTAAGCTTCACAAAGTGGCAGTAAAAACATTAAGATCTCCCAAATGAAGCAGTCCCTGCTGCTGTCTGGCCTCCTCTTATTTGCCCAGGCAGCTTTCAATCTCTGCCTCTTCTGATGCTGTATGCTGGCACCTGGGCCTTGGGGGCATGGGTGAGACAGAAAACCAACGCTCCATCAACCTTCAGGTGAATCCTATGGTTTAATTTTGAAATGAGCAGGAGACTTGTATATAGATTCCAAATCAACAGTTATTTCTCAATCAAAGATACTAATGGATTCTCTGATCATTATTACATAATTTCATCTTATTCATTCATTAGTGTGGGCTGTTAGTGGGATCTTGCTAAACACAAAATGGCTGCTGTGTTTCCTGTATCCTTTAAACTCACATATATCATGCATTGTTTCAATTTTGTGCAGCTTCCTTACAGAAAGTCATCGAACATGCATCATAAAGATGCCTGCCAGTTTTAATTTGAAATACTGGTAGATCATTGCTTTATGTTAAGTGCAACTTACTCTTAGCAAGATGGGTCTAACTGAGAAATATCTAACCCTTGCTGCGATATTCATGACATAAACACATTTGTTTCATTTCCATAGCTTCCTTTTTGTAATACCTGCTTCTTAGGTGTTTCCCAAATTCACATCGTGTTATTTGATCTTCTACATCTTTATCTCATTTTGCCAATCATTCTTCCTGCATTGACAAGAAACCATATATTTAAAAAACTAATTAAATGCAAAGTACTTGGAGTCAGTTTGTTTTATGTTATGAAAGTCACTATCTAAATTCAAATCTAGATTCTGTTTTACTGATGGTCCAGTTGCAGCACTACGGCATTGACAGGTAAAGCCTTGGCAGCAGGAATCCCGCTCAGGACTCACTGTACCCCAAGAAATGGGTGGGGCTTAGGATGGCTTTGGAAGGGTTTGTAAAAATCCATCCTTGCTGGAACATCACCTCAAGAGTCAAACGAACTCCTTAGGACAAGTTGCTTTACAGGAGTATGCCCAAACCTGGGCAAGTACTCCTCTGTATCTATGCACGCAGTCAATTATTTAATCAATTCACTCCAAACATCTACTAAACTATCTGCTGTATTAATAGACATCCCAACTATGTTCAAATACACATTTTGAATGCTAATAAACAATCCTTGAACAAAACTGATGAAAAGTAAACTGAATGATTGGTTTTCATATTCTACATCTTATAATACAACAGATAGAACATAGAATATAGAACAGTACAGCACAGAACAAGCCCTTCAGCCCACGATGTTGTGCCGACCACTGATCCTTATGTACGCACCCTCAAATTTCTGTGACCATATGCATGTCCAGTAGTCTCTTAAATGTCCCCAATGACCTTGCTTCCACAACTGCTGCTGGCAACGCTTTCCATGCTCTCACAACTCTCTGTGTAAAGAACCCACCTCTGACATCCCCTCTATACTTTCCTCCAACCAGCTTAAAACTATGACCCCTCGTGTTTGTCATTTCTGCCCTGGGAAATAGTCTCTGGCTATCGACTCTATCTATGTCTCTCATTATCTTGTATACCTCAATTAAATCCCCTCTCCTCCTCCTTTTCTCCAATGAAAACAGTCCGAGCTCAGTCAACCTCTCTTCATAAGATAAGCCCTCCAGTCCAGGCAGCATCCTGGTAAACCTCCTCTAAACCCTCTCAAAGCATCCACATCTTTCCTATAATAGGGCGACCAGAACTGGATACAGTATTCCAAGTGCGGTCTAACCAAAGTTTCATAGAGCTGCAACAAGATCTCACGACTCTTAAACTCAATCCCATTGTCAATGAAAGCCAAAACACCATATGCTTTCTTAACAACCCTGTCCACTTGGGTGGCCATTTTAAGGGATCTATGCATCTGCACACCAAGATCCCTCTGTTCCTCCACACTGCCAAGAATCCTATTCTTAATCCTGTACTCAGCTTTCAAATTCGACCTTCCGAAATGCATCACCTCACATTTATCCAGGTTGAACTCCATCTGCCACCTCTCAGCCCATCTCTGCATCCTGTCAATGTCCTGCTGCAGCCTATAACAGCCCTCTATACTGTCAACGACATCTCCAACCTTTGTGTCGTCTGCAAACTTGCTGACCCATCCTTCAATCCCCTCATCCAAGTCATTAATAAAAATTACAAACAGTAGAGGCCCAAGGACAGAGCCCTTTGGAACACCACTCACCACAGACTTCCAGGCAGAATATTTTCCTTCTACTACCACTTGCTGTTTTCTGTTGGCCAGCCAATTCTGTATCCAGACAGCTAAGTTCCCCTGTATCCCATTCCTCCTGACCTTCTGAATGAGCCTACCATGGGGAACCTTATCAAATGTCTTGCTGAAGTCCACATACACCACATCCACAGCTCGACCCTCATCAACGTTTCTAGTCACAACCTCAAAGAACTTGATAAGATTTGTGAGGCATGACCTGCCCCTCACAAAGCCATGTTGACTGCATTTAGCCAAGCCATGCTCTTTCAGATGGTCATAAATCCTATCCCTCAGAATCCTTTCTAACACCTTGCAGACAATAGACGTGAGACTTACTGGTCTATAATTGTCGGGGATTTCCCTATTTCCTTTCTTGAAGAGAGGAATTACATTTACTTCTCTCCAGTCCTCAGATACAACTCCAGTGGGGAGCGAGGATGCAAGGATCTTCGCAAGTGGCGAAGCAATTGCATTTCTCGTTTCCCAAAGCAGCCGAGGACAAATCTGGTCCAGGCCTGGCGACTTGTCAATCTTAATGTTTGACAAACTTTTCAGCACATCAGCTTCCTCTCTTTCTATCCATTCCAGCATGCACACCTGCTCTTCAAAGGTTTCATTCACTACAAAGTTCGTTCCTTTCGTAAAGACAGAAGCAAAAAACTCATTTAGGGCTTCCCCTACCTCCTCAGACTCCACACACAAATTCCCTATGCTATCCCTGATCGGCCCTATTTTTTCTTTGACCATTCTCTTATTCCTCACATAAGTGTAAAATGCCTTTGTGTTCTCCCTAATCCGTTCTGCCAAGCCTTTCTCGTGCCCCCTCCTGGCTCTCCTCAGACCATTTTTGAGCTCCTTTCTCACCTGCCTGTAATCTTCTAGAGCTGAGCTTGACCCTAGCCTCCTCCACCTTATGTAAGCTACCTTTTTCCTTTTGACGAGAAGCTCCACTGCTCTCATCATCCAAGGTTCCTTTATCTTACCCCTTCTTGCCTGTCTCAGAGAGACATATTTAGTTATCACTTGTAACAACTATTCCTTAAACAGTCTCCACATGCCTATAGTGCCTTTACCATGGAACAATTGCTCCCAGTCCATGCTTCCTAACTCATGTCTAATCGCATTATAGTTTCCTCTTCCCCAATTAAATATCCTCCCATTTTGCCTAATCCTCTCTTTCTCCATAGCTATGTAGAATGTGAGGCAGTTGTGGTCATTATCACCAAAATGCTCTCTCCCACCACAAGGATGATACCTGCCCCGGCTCGTTTCCGAGCACCAAGTCTAGAATGGCCTCTCCTCTCGTCGGCCTGTCAACATACTGAGTTAGGAAACCCTCCTGAACACACCTTACAAAAACAGCTCCATTCAAATCTTCTTCTCGAAGGAGGTTCCAATCAATATTGGGAAAGTTAAAGTCACCTATTACAACAACCCTACTATGTCCACACTTTTCCAAAATCTGCCAACCTATGCTTTCTTCAATCTCCCTGCTGCTATTGGGGGGCCTGTAGTAAACCCCTAACGAGGTGACTGCTCCCTTGCTGTTCCTAATTTCCACCCATACTGACTCGGTAGGCAGATCTTCCTTGACAATGGAAGCTTCTGTAGCTGTATACCCTCTCTGATTAGTAGTGCTACACCCCCTCCTCTTTTCTTTACACACTTTTTGATATTCTACATAATACAATCAATCTTTTGTGTTTCCATTTCTTTTACAAAAAAAAACACTTACTCACAAAACAACACAAACAAAAATTGTTTTTTTTTCCACTTTCTTAATAACTCCCTACACCCTCAAGGATATCCAATAAATTCTTGGGTGTGTACCTCTGTTTGTGAAATGACCTGACATATGATCACTTGTGTCAAGCTACTTCATTTGAAAATTTACTTCTTTCTCGCATTTCCTTTATGAGAGTTAGGTCAAACTTCACCCTTTTTCTAAGTAGCACCCCTTGTTGAATATAAATTATGCCAATGGCAACTATAGTCCAATTATATGGATAAACATTTCTCAGATTGCCTCTTGTATAAGATATCCTGTAGAATACTGGATAAATAGCCCCTGTGTCTACAATTTGTACTTGCATTAATGATTCAGTAGCTAAGTTACTTTTAAATAACCTTCTCACTTTCTTGACTTCCCAAACCAATGGACACATTTATTCTTCTTTCCCACTAGGAATACATTAATCCCTGCCTTAGTGGAACTGCAATCTGGAAAATTGACATGTGAAGCATCACTAAAAATCCTAAATTAATATCTTCTGGGTCATCCAAAGTTGAAAACTTGAATTGCTTTCAAGGCTACCTCAACAGTAATACGTTTTATCAAACTAATCACTTCCAGTACATTGTAGCAGCCATCAAGAGTTTGACAGAAAAATTTCTTAACTGTTTCTTCCCTGGATGCAAAGTCAATCTTCCTGTGAGGACCTGACCTGAATCATAAGGATGTGATTAACACATTCCAAGATGGTTGATGGAAAGCCTTTTCTGCTTAAAGTCCGCTTAATGTCTAACCCAACATATTTTCTGACCCCAAAGTTTGACTTCCAACCTTAAATTCCCATCTATCATACACTGCTCAAAGTGTGTGCAGTGGCATCACAGAAAATCATTGAAATTGCAACTTTAAAATGTTTGTAAGTTTTTCATTGAAATGCCAGTATACCATTGCTTTTTGCTAAACATAACCTTCTGTTAGCCACCTCTATGTGAAACAACCATTCACGCAATCTAGTCTACTGCATTCACTGCTTACAATGTGGCCTTCCCTACCTTGGGGAAATGAAGTGTAGACTGGGTGAACGCTTTGCAGAACAACTAAATTCTGCCCACAAAAAAGACCCTGAGCTTTCAGTTGCCTGCCAGTTTAACACACCACCCTGTTCCCTGGGCAACATCTTTGCCTCAGGCTTACTGCAGTGCTCCAGCGAAGCTCAGCGTAAGTTGGAAGAACAACACCTCGTTTTGGGAACCCTGCAGCCCTCCAGACTCAATATTGAGTTCAATAATTTTAGGGATTGAACTCCCCCATGTCCCAGCACCCTGTCCCACACACCAGGCCTTGTTATCCTATAGTCTGCCATCACACACTATGTATTGTTAGCCACAAACAGTCTCCATTAACAGCTATTTACCCTCCCAGACTAATTTCTATCGACTCTATTGTCTGTCCAATTGTTCTTCTCTCTCTCCTTGGGCTCTATCCCTATCTAATGTTTACTCCTTACCCTGACCCCACCCCATCTTCTGCAAATAAACCAACCTTTTCCCAGCTATCATCAGTTCTGAGGAAGGGTCACTGGACCCAAAACGTTAAATCTGATTTCTCTTCATAGATGCTGCCAGACCTGCTGAGCTTTTCCAGCAAGTTCTGTTGCTACTCTGAGCAAGATGGGTCAAACTGAGAAATATCTTACCTTTGCTGTAATTTTCAACCCATAAACACATGTGTTTCATTTCCATAGCTTCCCTTTCATATCACATTCTTCTTAAGTGTTTTCTGAACTCACATTGTGTTTTCTGGTCTTCCATGTCTCTACCATTTTGCCAATCATAGATCTTTCCTCTTATCCCCTCACCTTGCACATTTAGCCAATGTATTTAGAATCATAGAGTCATACAGCATGGACACAAACCCATCAGTCCAAATAGTCTACGCTGACCATAATCCCAAACTAAACTAGACCTACCTGCCTGAGCCTGCCCCATATCCCTCCAAATATTTCTTATTCGTGTACTTATCTAAATTTCTTTGAAGAGTTATAATTGTACCTGCATCCATCGCTTTCTTTGGGAGTTCATTCTACACACCAACCACTCTATATATAAAAAAATTCACCTCATGTTTTTTTAAAATCTTTCTTTCTCACCTTAAAAATATGCCCCCTCAACTTGAAATCTCCCACCCTAAGCGAAAAGACATCTGCCATTCACCTTATCTATATCTCTCATAATTTTATAAACCTGTGTAAGGTTATCCATCAACCTCCTACGTTCCAGTAAGAAAAGGTTCCAGCCAATCCAGCCTTTGCTCATAACTCAAATCTTCCATTTCCAGCAACATCCTGGTAAATCTCTTCTGAACCCTCTCCAGATTAATAATATCTGTCCTATACAACCTCAGGACAAAGTACTCTAGAAGAGGCCTTACCAACATCCTATACAACCTCAACTAAAGTCCTAACTCCTAGAGTTAAAGGTCTGAGCAATGAAAGCATGCATACTAAATACCTTCTTAACCACTCTATCAAAATGTGATGCAAACTTCAAAGAATTATGGACCTGAACTCCTAGATCTCCCTGTTCCACAACACTACCAAAGGCCCTACTTTTAATTGTGCAAGTCCTGTCCTTACTTATTTTGCCAAACTGCCATACCTCTAATTTATCCAAATTAAACGCAATGTGCTGCTCTTCAGCCCCTTGACCCAATTAATCAAGGATCTCTTTGCAATCTTAGCTAACCTTCTTCATTTTGTATTTGCTGGTGGTTTTCCTTGCTCTCCCTATGTTCCTCCATTCACTTGTTTTTTCTGGCTTATCTGTTAATTTGGTGTTACTTTTGGCTGTTGTCTTCTGCACAAATAACCTGTCCTTTTATTTAAAGTTCATTCATGGAATGTGGGCAGCCCTTGCTTGGCTCAACCGTAGCTGCCCTGGAGAAAGTGACGATGAGCCCACTACTTGAATTGCTGCAGTCCTTGGGGTGTAGAAGCACACACAGTGCTGTTAAGAAGGGAATTGTCAGATTTTGATCCAGCAACAGTTAAGGAATGATGATATTGTTCCAAGTTAGGTAGCTTGGAGAACTTGCTAATGGTGGCGTTGCCATGCATCTGCTGCCCTTATTCTTCTAAGATGGTGGAGGTTGCATGGATTGGAAGGTCCTGCCACATCAATCTTGAGTGAATTACTGCAGTGAATCTTGTTGTATACAGTACTCACTGCTGTTACTGTGTATCAGGAGTGAATATTGGAAGGTGGTGGATGAGGTGCCCCTCAAACATCACACCAGTATTGAAATGACGTAAATCGATAACCTCACAAACAGATCCTGAGCGATTTATTCATCCTGTAAAATTTATGTGAAACAGCACACACCAAAAGCATCCTGTGGAATTATTGCTCCCCTAATTTCTATATATCAATGCAAGATCATGAAAGCTCCTAAGGTAGCCACTCTTGGTGCTGCAAAGTGCCCAGTCTATTTCAGCATACACTAAAGTCAATCTGGATTCAAGACAGTAAGTGAGACAGACCTTTCATTGTGGGTAGAGTTCAGACTGACAGTAATTTACAAACACCAGCCCCACCTGAAATCCTTTCCCTTCACATCTAACCAGTCAATGAACTATTAGTTAATCAAATAATCTGCATAACTGCATGTTATGTTAATAGGTAAACTATTGTGCAACATATCCTAAAACAATGGTGTGGTGCCAGTGTCTTTTCTTATTACACTCCTTTAATGCACCTGGGACATTAGACAATGTTAAAGCAGCTATGTAAATGTAGTTGTCACCATGGGTGTAATCACAATGCCAGGTTGTTGATATTTGTCAGTAATGGAAAGAACAACAAAATGGTGGAATCCCAATAAAATGTGAGATCACTGTGTAACCAAGTCTTAATTCCAGAGTAAGTACAAAATAAAATGTGTTCAATAACTGTTCAAGACTGTGATATCATTCCACTGTAAATACCTCACTAAATATTGTTTTAAAATCACTTTTCTCACAGATGAGCCACTTAGGTTTGGGGTGGAACTCAAACCTATAAAGGTGGTGGAGAGACAAACAGGAACCTTTGAGTGCCGCCTCACTAAGAAGGTACCGAGTGTCTGCTGGAAATTCCGAGGTGTTGAGGTGAAGCGAGATGACAAGCATGACATCATTGTGTCAGAGGACGGACTGACCCATACCTTGAAAATCAAAGATGTGCGACCATGTGATGTTGGCGAATACAGTTTTTCTGCAGATAGCCTAACCTCCAAATCACAACTGCAGATAGCCCGTACGTTATATCACAGCAGGCTGGCAGAGTCACTTAAAAGAGCAAGACCTTGTTTTTAAGTAAATCTATTTGCACTACCCTCTTTGAGGTCAGGTACTATCAACCAAATAGTGGTGGCACCCATTGATCATGTTCAGATTAAATGTCATTCTCATTGGATCTTAAAGCAATTATTAAGATGTAAAAAATTAGCCAAGGAGCTGTCATCTCAGTTAACCCACATTAAAGGAAACTGAGAAACTCTTAGCCTGCTACCCATTCAATACTAGGGACCATAATGCATATCTGTGCATGGAATTGGGATAGCTGAGGGACTAAATCAGTTCTTTATATCTGCCTTGACGCATGAAGAAGTGCCACTAGAGCTGAACCTTATGATGTCCCCAGTGTCCGTGTGGTGGTACAGGAGTGAAGGTGGCAAGTGGAGGCTCCATCTGGACGAAGTCCATGGCAGGAAGGCTTGTGGGATTGCTTACTCATGCTGCCACCAATTGAGGCGTTTAGGTTATTAGTTAAGAGCCTCATCTCAGTGCTATTGGTATAAACCCAGCAATGGGTAGGGAGGGTTCACCATGTGACAGAGCATGGCAAACAACCCTGGCTGTGGGTTCGCAGGGGTGACCCCTCATTCAAAGACATACGGTGCCTGCTTGGCACTAACTGGCATCAGGTAGCAGACTCCAGTTGAGAGCAAACCTTCACCCTTGCTGCTGACTAGCTCTACCTCCCCAGTATCGTCTCCCCTATCTGATGACTCCCTCTAGGGACAGACCCAGCAAAAGTATTTAGTGGTCTACACAGAGGAGGAAATTGCCATAAAAGTCCTCAACATTAACTCTGAAGACAATGAAGTCTCATAACATCAGGTCAAATATGGGCATGTTAACATCCTGCTGATTACAATGTACCACCTCCCTTCAACTGAGGAATCTGTACTTTTATGTATTGACCAATAGTCGGAGGAGGCGTTGAATATGACAAAGATGCAGAAAGTACCCTGGTGGGTGACTTCAATGTCCATCATCTAGAGTGACTCAGCATCACTACTTATTGCCCAGACTGGTTAAGTCCTAAAGGATTGGGTCTGTGGCATGTTGTAATGGAATCAGCAAGAAGGAGAAACATTCTGGACCTCATTCTCACTGAGCTACTTGTAACAGATGTATCTGTCAATGACACAATGCGTAGGATTGACCACTGCAAAGTGCCTGTGGAAGTGAAATCCTGTCTTCATGGTACTGTGTGTCACTAAAAGATGTAAAGTTCCAGCAGACCTAGCAACTCAGAACTGGGTAGCCATGAGGTGCCATGGGCTATTAGCAACAGCAAAATTATGCTCACAGAGAATCTGAAACCTGATAGCCCAGCATGTCCCATGGCATTCCAGGAACAATACCAGGCATATCTAAAAATGAGGTGCCAACCTGCTGAAGCAATAACACCAGGACTACTTGTATACCAAGCAGCAGAAGTAACAAGTGGCAGATAGAGCTAAATAATTCGATAACCAATGGATCAGATGTAAGTCTTGCTACATCCAGTCATGAATGTGGACAGAAAATGAAACAACTCAGTGAAGGAGGAGGCTTCACAAATATCTCAGTGCTCAATGATGGGGAAGCCCAGCATATCAGTGCAAAAGGCTGGAACACAAAGTGTATTTCTGTGCATGCACTGTCCCTGAGAATGTTTACTCCTTAGCACTATATAAGGCTCTCCAATTCCTTACGTACTGTGACACTGCTTTGTTTCCAATCCTTTATATAGTTTGTTCTCAAATACAGCTCTCTAGTGTGGTGTTTAAGAACACATGCTTGGTCTAGCCTGGAGACGTTTACTGTTATCAGAATTGTGATCGGTTGTATCATCACAATTTACATGCATCTAATTTAACCCCAATAAGCTGGTACATTTTTAAAGAAGGTTTAAATTACTTTATGCACCATTGGATAAATGTGTTCAATGAAGCCTTCATGCATATATGAGTTAATGACTTTCTTAAAATAATAAACATAGGACTTCATCCAATTGTACTCACTCATACAGGAAAAAAACACACTAAACAATAATTTGAAGCCTCTGATTTGCTAGTCTCAACCAAATACTCTCCTAAGTAATTGACTATCCAGCATTTCTCCTGTGAAAAAGGAGATGAGTAAAGAAGTGTCATTGCCACCTGTTAACTAGAGCAGGCAATATTAACAGAGGTGTAGAAACAGAATATTTTGGAGGGTAATTTTTAGCTTCACAGGCTGTCTGATCTTCAACCCTTTGAAATCAATAAAAATCAGTGCTCGCCAACAACCAATTAATCGACCCTGCCAAATTACCACCTTGGCAATGAAGGTGAAAATGCTCAACTCCAATATAGGTTTCTGAGACCAGCTTGCTTATATAACATGGGGACTTTGGAAGAGGGAAGAGCAGTGATCTCTATTTGCAGTCCATTAGCAAAATATAATAATTCAGGGCAGCAATTTGCAGAAAATGAGCAAATGTTCTCAGATAAAATCTCTGGCATTTTTTTTTGTCAAAGGAACTTATACAGTAATTGATTAAACATTCTTAGTTTTCTTCAACTTCTACAGGACTCCCTATCCAGTTCCCAAGTGCCTTGAAGAATGTACATGTAAAGGAAAAAGGCAAAGCTAGACTGGAATGTGAACTGAGCTCCAAAGATGTCCGAATCAAGTGGTTAAAGAATGGCAAAGAGATCACCAGGTCCCCAAAGTACAATATGATGCGGGAAGGAAGACGGGTTGAGCTGATTATTGATGATGCTGAGCTTGAAGACAGTGGGGAGTACACAGTTGTTGCCATGCAAGACAATGATGATCGAGAGTACACCTGTGCCTGCACATTGAATGTTCAAGGTAGGAAGAACCAACTTTTTCAGAATAGAAGCAAACTGTCAGACTGAAGAAGTCTGGGCTTTTTGAAAGCTGAGCTCATTCGTCTACTTACTTAACGTAACCATCAATCCCCATCCCCATTCAATTGCTTTTTGTATTCAATTCACTTCATTGTACTTCCACACTGATCAATTCCACACCATTTTTTTTTGTTTAACCTATGTTTCCTAACCAGCCTGTTCAGAGATGTTACTCTACACTTCTGGAGCAGGTGGGACTTGAACCCAGGCCTCCTGATCTAGGTGTAGGGACACTATCACTGCAACACAAGAGGATCCCTCTTCACACCTCTATGGCCCTTTGAGTGAAAACATTTCACCTGACTTCTCACACTCTTTTAATTGTCTTAATTCAGTTTACAACTTTGATATTTGAAACTTTTATCAGATTAAACAGCAAAGCTGGCTTCATTATTTTTAATGGCCTTCATCAGCCTATCAGCAATAAGCTGAACATCTGCATTTTTTCTTGTAGTTTAACTGTCTGACATAGGGAATGATAAATAATTCATATAGTGTCAAACTATGCTTTTTACGAGTGTGCTAAACAAATAATGGTGAAGTTCCTCTCTGTGGCTTGCACTACACATTAACATATGCCTTATTTTCACATCACCCCAGACCGGTTTGCCACAGTTAAGAGTGGAATGTCTGATGCCCACCCTCAGACAGGCCAACCTGCAGAATTCTGTGTGGTACTAAATGATGAGAAAGTTGATGGAGTGTGGCTGAAGGATGGGAAAGAGGTATGTAAATATCAGCATTATAACTTTAAGTTATAATGAAAAATTTACTCTGAGAAACTTGTTTACTTGCATTATGAATGTCATGCTTCATGACCAATAGTGACAGTATATTAACTAAATGCAATGTTACACACATTTATCCCTATTCATTCCTATTCATCAATCTGAATTTGGAGGGTAGCTTCCTGGAAACGTAGGAGAGGAAGAACACAAGAACAGGTCATTTTATCAATTAAGCCTGTTCTCTAATTTTTAGAGCATGTTAATCCACAATCTAATTATACACACTCCTTTATCCAGCAATTTTAATACTTTTGGATAGTATCCAATTCTAGTTTTAGAACTACAATTGATGTAGCATCTATTGCTTTTTGAGGAAGAATGTTCTAAACGTCTATAACCCTTTGTATATGGAAGTGTCTTTGAATATCACTTCTGAAAAATCTGTTTTTAATTATCCTGGATAATCCTAGACTCATGAACTAGCAGAAATAGTTTCTCTTTATCAACTCTAACGCTTCCTTTCCTCTTTTGAAAAGTAATCAAATTGTCTATTAACATGCTGATTCCAGGAAATATATTTGTTTTGCAATCTCTCCTTATAATTTATATCTCAAAGTTTGGGTATGTTTCTGGTAAGTCTTTGCTGAACTCTCACCAGTATATCCTCAGATGTAGTGCTCAAAATTTCTTCCATTGGCCCCAGTATGGTTTAACCTGTAATATAGCATAACTTCCATCCCATTGTATTCTAAACCTCTAGATATAAAAGCTTGGTTTCCTGATTATTTTCTGTACCTGCCCAGAATACTTTGATCTTCTAAGTACTTGAACCAGAAGGAACTTTGGGATCTCTATCTTCATATTAATAGACGATAAGATATCGGAGCAGAATTCAGCCATTTGGCCGATTGAATCTGCTCTGTCAAATGATTGTGGTTGATGTTTCTCATTCCCATTCTTCTGCCTTCTGCCCATAACCTTTGATCCCCTTATTAATCAAGTATCTATCTGCTTCTGCCTTAAATTCACTCAATGACTGCAATTGCCACGCTTTCCCTGGATGTGGAGATATTAAGATATTTTCAATCTGGGTCTCCATTTCTCAGTCTTGGCATCCCATTCCAGCCAATACAAGAACCAGCTCCTTGAAACAAATAACAGTGATGCCAGCCATGGTTTCCCAGCATGCCCTCTCACTGTCCCTGATATCCCAACATGCCCTCTCACTGTCCCTGATATCCAGCATGTCCTATCACTGTCCCTGATATCCCAGGAAGCCCTCTCACTGTCCCTGATATGGAGATAGTGAGGACTGAAATGCTAGAGATCAGAATGGAAGGGGTTGGTGCTGGAAAAGCGCAGCCAGTCAGGCAGCATCCAAGGAGCAGGAGAGTTGACGTTTCAAGTATAAGTTCTGAGCTTATGCTCAAAACATCAACTCTCCTGCTCCTCAGATACTGCCTGACGGGTTGTGCTTTCCCAGCACCACACTCTTCGACTGTCCCTGATATCCCAGCATGGCCTCCCATTGTCCCTGGTATCCCAGTATGCCCTCTCACTGTCCCTGATATCTCAGGCATGACCTCTCACTGTCCCTGATATCCCAGCATGAACACTCATTGTCCTTGATATCCCAGGCATGACCTCTCATTGTCCCTGATATCCCAGGCATGCCCTCTCACTGTCCCTGATACCTCAGGCATGCCCTCTCACTGTCCCTGATATCTCAGCATGCCCTCTCACTGTCTCTGATATCCCAGGCATGCCTCCTCACTGTCCCTGATATCCCAACATGATCTCTCATTGTCCCTGATATCCCAGCATGCCCCCTCACTGTCCCTGATATCCCAGCATACCCTATCACTGTCCCTGATATCCCAGCATGACCTCTCATTGTCCCTGATATCCCAGTATGTCCTCTCACAGTCCCTGATATCTCAGGCATGACCTCTCACTGTCCCTGATATCCCAGCATGAACACTCATTGTCCTTGATATCCCAGGCATGACCTCTCATTGTCCCTGATATCCCAGCATGCCCCCTCACTGTCCCTAATATCTCAGGCATGACCTCTCATTGTCCCTGATATCCAAGCAAGACCTCTCATTGTCCTTGATATCCCAGCATGACCTCTCATTGTCCCTGATATCCCAGCATAACTCTCATTGTCCCTGATATCCCAGCATGCCCTCTCACTGTCCCTGATATCCCAGGCATGACCTCTCATTGTCTCTGATATCCCAGGCATGACCTCTCATTGCCCCTGATATCCCAGCATGACCTCTCATTATCCCTGACATCCCAGGCGTGCCCTTTCACTGTTCCTGATATCCCAGCATGACCTCTCATAGTCACTAATATCCCAGGCATGCCCTCTCACTGTCCCTGATATCTCAGCATGACCTCTCATTGTCCTTGATATGCCAGGCATGACCTCTCATTGTCCCGGATATCCCAGCATGCCCTATCACTGTCCTTGATATCCCAGGAATGACCTCTCATTGTCCCTGATATCCCAGCTTGCCTTATCACTGTCCCTGATATCCCAGGCATGCCTTCTTACTGCCCCTGACATTCAATGTCCAGTTGGTCTTCTACTTGAAGAAAAATGCAGTCAGGACAGTGCACTCTCAGTTATCAGCTTGCATAAACTGTTGTATTCTGCAGCCCAGCCTCCTGTCTAGCAGCACCAGAATTCTAACACATGCTTTATGGGTCATCGAGGCTGCAGAGCACACAACTCTCCCATGGTCCTGTGAACTCTCTGCCCTCTTTATATCCTTCCCTGGTGCCTGCTGAATGGTTAGGTTCCTTTTATGCAGTTACACTTTTAGACCTCAGGAGTGCACTGAAACAATTCCAATCTATGTCCATTTCCTCCTCAACACCTGTCTGTCACTGACCTCATTATCCATCTCCTCTTCATGAGCTTTGCTGGCTATCTACCTCTACTGACCGGGAACAGCATTTTTCTTACTGCCTGCTGCAGTGAGGAGTCCAGAAAATCTTGAATCTGCTTTCACATAGGGTAGACATGGGAGTTTATGCATTTCTCACTGCTCTGGGTGCAGCATCCTCTTCCATTCCTTGGGCAAGTGGCAACATTGACAATCTTTGCCACTGGATGCCGCTGCAGTCCTGCCTTTTTCCACTTCTTGCTTTTATAGCACCCACCACTGCTGTTTGGAGACGAGCTCCACACCAACGAAAGACTTTGCAAATAAAGACAGAACGGTGTTTGTGTCATCAACACAGTGTAGAGTCAGTATCTGAAAATGCATACAATGTCAGGATCCCAACCTCTTGTTAAAATCTTGCCCACATCACTATTTCTACCTTCACTTAGTTAAGAAATCTGCTTCATGTTAGGCTGTAAGTATTTTCCTTATTATTCTGAACCCTTACTCTGTCAACTTTTTTCTTCATGATATGTTCTTTGTCTGTTGTTCAGATTACAGACACAAAAAACATACAGATTGTGAAACAAGGAGCAGTGCACAAACTGATCATCAATAGTGCGGATGATGAGAGTGAAGGAAAGTATACATTCAAAGCAAAAGGAGCAGAGAGTGAGGCAGTACTGTCCATTGCAGGTATTACCATTGCTCTTTAGAACATTACATCTGTATTTTCTAATATTGATTTGGAAACAATGATATTTGATACCTGGAGACAAATATTAAGCTTTACATCCTGGGCAGTAATCTGGTGAGGCAGATTACCTGGTGGTTATTAATCTGACTGGCTTTCAGTTCAATTAATTTTTCATGTAATATTGAGAGAAATAATAGACTTTAATTGAATTACAAGCGATTCGGTCCCTTGACATTTCTTTTCCCTCTTGTGCCCAGCTGATGCCTGAATGTGAACGTACGATTATAGAAACTAGGAGGAGACTATTCATCCCCTTGAGTCTGCTCTGCCACGCAATAAGGTCCATTTGCCTATCAAATTACACATTCCCATCTAACTGTGAAAACCCTTGATTCCCCTGCCCAACAAGATTCTATTCACAACTGCCTCAAAAAAATTCTGTGTCCCTGCCTGCACTATCTTCTGAGAGAACAAAAATTCTTCTCGTTGCTCTTTTAAAAGAAGGTCCTCTGATGTTAAAATAAGTCTCCCCTAGTTGTGGATTTACCCATCAGTGGAAACATCATCCATCTGGTCAGGACCATTCAGGATGTAATGCACTTCAATCAAATTGCCCTTCATTAACCTAAACTCTGAAGGAAACAAGTCCAGCCTGTTCAATCTATTCACTGAACACAATCCACGCATTCCAGATATCAATCTCGTAAACCTCCTCTAATGGATTTCCATCCTTCCTTAAATATTGAGACCAAAACTGCACACAGTATTTGAGATGTGTTCTCACTACGCCCAGTAAAACTGAAGCATAATATCCTTATTTGTGTGATCCAACAGTCTCATAATAAAGGATAGCATTCCATTCGCCTCCTTGATTACATGCTATACTTACGAGCTAACTTTCTGTGACTCTTGCACGAGAACATCTAAGTCCCCCTTTCACCTTGGAATTCTGCAATCATCCTCCATTTAGTTAATCTTCGACTTTGATGTTCTTACTGCCAAACTGAACAATTTCATATTTTCCCACATGATACATCGGCCAGATTTTTACCTTGACAGATGAAATCAAAGTCGCGATACCTTGCTGTTATAACCAAAAGAGGAAACAACAGCATTTGTGTTGCGGAATTAGAAATTGATGCTTGGCATAATGGGATTACAGTTTTGGAGCCTGGACCACATTGTCATCTTTTTATTTTTTTCAGATCCGCCAGTTATCGATCCTGATGTTCTGTCCATGTTGGCCAAGGACCCAATCACTGTCAAGGCAGGACAGACAGCAACTATTAAGATCCCATTTAAGGGAAAACCCATTCCTAAAGTGACCTGGGTCAAGGATGGCCTAGAGGTGTTTGAAGATGCTAAAACTGAGATAGAGAAGAGCCCTACACAGACAGTGTTAGTACTAAAACACTGTGTAAGGGAGGACAGTGGGAACATCACATTGAAGCTCAAGAGCGACTGTGGCTCAGCCTCAGCTAACCTTCAGCTAAATGTCATTGGTAAGCTGGCGAAGAACAGATGCACTATTCATTCACTTGCTTTTCTCTCTGATCCATACTCAATAAGAAACGCGAGCACATACGACTCAGAATCAAGGATGTGAAAATATTGTGTTCCTTCTTCAACAAGTAGATTGTTACAGGCATGTAAAGCTCTGTTTGGAAACACTGAGGTGGTGCATCATGTGCTTCCTCTTTACTTGTTCCAAAATTTGGGACAAGTGGTAATCTACTGACATACCAGATGTTGTGTGGGATCCTTTGTTGAAGATGATTTTTTTTTCTTTTCTGCTCCGTTTCATCTCCTGCTGCTCAGGTTTCACCTTTGCCTCACGTCAAATCTCCCTGGCAGGAAAACGGAGGCCATGCTCCAGCTCAGAACCTGAATATGGAGTCCGCCCTCCACATGCAAAACTCAACTCTACTTCCCCTGAATCATAACGTCCTTATTTGTGTGATCAAACACCTCCCCTCCCTTAGAAATTAATGACTTCTAAAAAGGTATTTGAATTTTCAGTGCCTAAAGAAAAAACACAAAGTTGTTTGAGGTTGTGAGACTTCTACTGTAACAAGTGAACTGACAGCAATCATCTATTAAATTCTATTTAGTAGGCAATTAATATACCAAAGTACCAAAAGGATTTACCCCTTGTAACTTTTCGCATGACTAAAGACCCATGCCACAGGTATACCTTTCACCCTATTCTCCACAGAATAATAATAATTTTCACGTGAACCAGTCCAGAATTACCCTTAGCTTCCAAAGGGTTTATTTGTCTCCACTTTACTAAGTTGCAACATGGAACAGCCATCAAGAGGTGCTCAGTTTTCAGACAGTTTTGAAATGGACCCATTCTGGCAATCTCTCTTTTCAGCTTTGCCAGAACAAATTGTTCATATTCCTTAGAACACCCAGGATCTGTCTCTTCGACTAGAGATGATCTTCTCGCCTGCACACTGCTGACTGACTGGCTGCAATCCTTTGTCTTTCTATCTCCATAGAATCTCTCTCTCTCCCTCTCCTTTTCTGCTGAAATGCTTGGAAACTGAGATCTACAGGTTTATGGAGTTGGATTAATTCTGGAATCCAATTGTGAGATTTCCCCGTTGGCCTGTTTTTGATACTGGAACTTTTTAGACAACTTTTTTATTGTCAAAGTGTAGATATTGAGCGGTATGTTATATGCACGACCTGGCCAGCTTCATTGTGGAGATAGGCATTTCTGACCTAACCCATTGACCCAAAATGCACTATATGTACGGAATCATTCTGCTTTCCCATTTTCTTTATGCAGATCGACCTAAACCTCCTCAAGGAAAATTGGAATTCCTGGAACACACAAGGAAGTGTATCACAATGAAATGGAAGGCACCACGTGATAACGGGGGCAAACAAATAACGAGCTTCATCATTGAGAGGAAACTTGTTGGAAAGAAGTCATGGATCAAGGTTGGTGAGGTTGACAGTGACACCACAACTTTTTCCACCAACAAGGTTGAGGAGGGGCAAGCATACCAGTATCGAATCCGAGCAGTGAACAGCGAAGGTGTCAGTGATCCCCTTGATTCTGAAGAGGTCTTAGCTGGTGACCCCATTGGTAAGTGTGCACATTGGGTTTTCAATCTACCATTGATGGCAGCATAAAAGCTAAAATTAAAACTGAATCCTTCATAACCAGGACATAATCCTATTCTTAAACATTACATATAAGTAGATTAATCCTTTAAAAAAGGAGATATTGGTTGCAACTGTACAGGGCCCTGGTGAGACCACACCTGGAGTACTGTGTGCAGTTATGGTCTCCAAATTTGAGGAAAGACATTCTGGCTATTGAGGGAGTGCAGCATAGGTTCATAAGGTCAATTCCTGGAATGGCGGGATTGCCTTACACTGAAAGACTGGAGCGACTGGGCTTGTGTACCCTTGAGTTTAGAAAACTGAGGGGGGATCTGATTGAGATATATAAGATTATTAAAGGATTGGACACTCTGGAGGTAGGAAACATGTTTCCATTGATGGCTGAGTGCCGAACCTGAGGACACAGCTTAAAAATACGGGGTAGACCATTTAGGACAGAGATGAGGAGGCAGGAAACATGTTTCCGTTGATAGGTGAGTGCTGAACCTGAGGACACAGCTTAAAATTACGGGGTAGACCATTTAGGACAGAGATGAGGGGAAACTTCTTCACCCAGAGAGTGGTGGCTGTGTGGAATGCTCTGCCCCAGAGGGCAGCAGAGACCCAGTCTCTGGATTCATGAAAGAGTTGGATAGAGCTCTCAAGGATAGTGGAATCAAGGGTTATGGAGCTAAGGCAGGAACAGGATACTGATTAAGGATGATCAGCCATGATCATATTGAATGGTGGTGCAGGCTCGAAGGGTAGAATGGCCTACTCCTGTACCTATTGTCTAGTGTCTATTGTGTATTGGTTTTAATTACTCTGGTTTTAAGAGTACATTTTCCTACATAATTATTTTATGAAGTATTTTTGTACTTTAAGCACTTTAATATATTTTGTGGAGAAGAGTTACTGTACAAGATAAATGCAAGTCTTTTATCAAAATTATAGCCAAGAGAATGGCTATTTACAAATACTTAAAATTAAACTGTTTAATTCCTCATCACTATTCACTGATGTGATTGTCATCTTAACTTTCTTTCCATTAGCAGGAAATCACATTATCCCAACTGTACCTTCATATCCATAACGCTGGAAAACTTTCTCTATTTGAAAGGTGCAAAAATATCCTAAACTGTTCAATATGAACACACTCATTATTTTGCCATTTCACGAGCACAGAAGAAATATTCCTCATCTTACAGAAAGGATAATGGTTTCAGAACAGAAACAAATGGAATTTCTTCTGAAAAAGAAATGACCATGTAAATCCATCCCAATCAAAAGTTATTAAAGACAAGTGATCCTGGAGCTCAAATTAGTGACTGAATATTTATCACAATCTTAGGCAACGATCAATGGTCAAATAAAGATATTATTGTTTAATTTTACTTTTTGTCAAACTGTCAATTTCATCTAGTTTCATGGAGGGTTTCTCAATGCAAGGCCAAGTGAGATTTCTTACCACATTAACTTACTACCCTGAACCCCATGGCACCGAACACAACTTATTCTAGCCTGATTCTTCCACTCACTGTACCCAGAAACATTCACTGTTGTTGGGATATCCCAGAACTGACTGGCATTCCTGGCATGGTGCCACCTTTAAAAGGCTGGATAAGCACTGTCAGTCTGGAGTGGCTCAGCACAGTTCCTGACATTTGGCCTCGACATGGCAGAGGGAGGGATTGGTATTCCACTTTAGAGGTTGGGAACTGGAGGTCCTGGTGGATGGGGTTGTGCAGGGGACAGGTGCCCTCTTCCTGCAAGAGCAGCAGAGGTGGCCATGCCCAGACAATGCCAGCCTGCTCTAAGTTGTCACCTGAGTCAGTGTAGTGTCAACTTTCTGGAGGAATGGACAGCAATGTAAGAAGATCAATGACCTTCTTTACTCTATCAGTATAAATGGCACCATTTTCTCTCTGATACCTCACACTTTATCTCTGTTACTGTGCTGTCCACCAGTCCCACCCTCACCCTCTCCACCACCACCCCTTCATCTCCCTTGAAATCTGGCTCTCATGTATTCTTGGAGGCAAGTAGAAGGGTCAAGCCAGGTGGTGAGCTGCCTGATATTCAAGTCCTCACCCCTTGTAAAGAGTCATTCCTGACATTGACCACCTCTGACTGGACTGATATCGGAAGCTGCCCCTGATCCGCCAACTGAAGACAATCACTCTTGTTTTGGGGACTGTAGACAGTCATGACAAGCTCCCTGGATTTGTGGTCTGTGCTAAACAACAAGGGAATGCAGCATTACTGTGAGCCCGGTATCTAGACTGAGGGACAAAGTGCAAAAAGGCAAGATAGTGAAGCTGTGAGCAGTTAGGTTCAAAATGAGTGAGTGAACAGACCAGCCTGGTCCATTTCATGAAGAGAAAAGTAAGGACTGCAGATGCTGGAGATCAGAATCAAAAAGTATTGTGCTGGAAAAGCACAGCCAGTCAGGCAGCAGTCGAGCAGCAGGAGAGTTGACATTTCAAGCATAAGCTCTTCATCAGGAATGTCCATTCCATGAACTGGGTGTCTGTCCCTGAGTGCCTGCTGTCCTTGCTATAGCATTACAAAGTTGGTTACCACTGCACCCTGAGGTACAGCACTGAAGGGCAAAAATGTATTATAAGTAGATTGGAGGGGTGCCCTGAGTATTCTTAGTGGTTGGCAAATGCAGGATAGAGATGTTTATGGATGGAGGCATATCCTGGGATGTCAGTGCCAGGTGTCCAACCAGGCATCTTTTGTAGCAAGCAGTGAGCTGGAGTCATCGTTCTGACTTCCTTGTCGAGAATTATTGACATCTGATTGGCAGATTGTAGGACAGAAATCTGTAGTTGCCCTTCACCGGTAACCTGCTGGCACAGCAACCACAAAATCACACAACTGATGCTACATTATTGGTATTCTTCACATTCCAACTCCAGAAGTAACAGAACAGGTTAAGAACAGTCAGAACTGCCGTATGCTGCAGATGATGGCTGCAGTCAGCCTCCATACAATCAGAAATACAACAAGGGGTCATGTGGTGATATCAGACTCAGGCTGTCAAGGTCTGCTGTCGTGGCATCCTCTGCTGGCCCTCCAGGAGTGGACAGCTCTCCTCTGTATCATCCCCCCTGTCAGGTTTGTGTCAGAGAATCATAGTGCCACCTTCTTCTTCTCCAACACCTTAAAGCAGTGTGTCAGTCATTGAGCAAGGCAGTGTCAGAATGTTAGTGCTCATCTGGGTGCATAACTCTCAATACAACTTACACTTCACCATCAGATCTCAAGGTTTAGCCCAATGAGTAGAATATCCTAAATCTGATGGTCTTTTCTAAGTGGTAAAGTTATTAATCATGCATTGGTTCTTGGCAGACACAGCTTGCTCATGAAACTCAATATTGAGAAGTTCTTTCAGTCAGTTTCTTCCGGAAGAATAATTAGATCTCATTCTGAATTCACCATGCGGGTATTTCAGAAACAGGAGACATGAGCTTGGAAGCTTGTTTGTAGCAGGCATTTCCCCAACCAACTCCAAACCTGTCAATGCTGTTCAAACAGGATAACCAGAAAACCCAGTGGGAAGAAAGTCAGATGTTTGTTCCAAAGGGAGTCCTAATAGCCAAGACCAGTAATTGTTCACAAGTCACATGATTTCTAAGAAGCAGTATTAAAGAAAAAAAGTTCTAATGCCTTTTCTTTGACGTTTTAAAACAAATCCATCCAGGCATTTCCATTGTCCTTACATAAATATTAAAAATTAAACAGCTTTGCAACAAGATACATTGTATAAACAGGTTGCATCAGAAAATGCTTTAGCTGAGGGGAGAAGTCAAAGATTAATCCTATGAGGGATGATGATGGAAAGTAGAAGAGTTCATTGCTTCTAGTTCTAATGTGGATGCTTTCTCCAAACTTCTTCTGTATGCTTTCATCTCTCGCCTCCTGAAGAAACTAGGATGTCAATCATGGAGGTCTCTTAAAATCAGCAAATTGTCTATCAGCTCTTGGCATCATATGGAGGTGTGATTATTAAGGGAGATTAACTTTTTTTTCTTATTTTATATTCTCAGAATCACCTGGAATGCCATCTCAACCTCAGGTTACAGATGTTACTAAGGAGGCAATCACCATCACATGGACTCCACCAGCAAAGGATGGAGGTGCCCCCTTGCTGGGCTATATTGTGGAGAGAAGGAAGAAAGGCAGCAATCGTTGGATTCCAGCAACCAAAGAGCCAATTCAAGGTCATATTCTATTGATTTAATAGCTTTGAGAAGGTTATCTCCATTTTGACATTTCACCCATAAAGTCAGGATTTCATTCCTGGAATTGATCTTAAGTCATTTTCCATGTAAAACTGTTATATTAAAAGTATCAATATAAAATAAAGAACTGCGGAAGGTGGAAATCTGAAACAAAATCTGAAATAGCTGGCAAAACTCAGCAGGTTTAGACCATTATAGAAGCAGAATTAGACCATTAAGCCCATCGAGTCTGCTCTGCCATTCGATCATGGCTGCTTTGCTCCTCACCTCCACTTTCCTGCCTTCCTTCCATATCCCTTCAACCCATTCCCAAATAAAGATATGTCTAACTCCTCCTTAAATTTACTCACTATCCCAGCATCCACCATACTTTGGGGTAGTGAATTGCACAGATTCACAACCCTTTAGGATAATTAGTTTCTCCTCAACTCAGTTTTAAGTTTGCTCCCCCTTAGCCTAAGACTATAAGCTCTCATTCTACAATGTCCCACAAGGTGAAACATCCACTCCACGTCTATTTTATCCATTCCTTTTATCATCTTGAATACCTCAATTTGATCTTCCCTCATTCTTCTAAATTCCAGAGAGTATAGGCCTAAACTGTTCAATCTCTCTTCATACAACAAACTCCTCATCTCTGGGATCAAGTCAGTGAACCTCCTCTGAACTGTCTCCAATGCCACTACATCTTTCCTCAAATAAGGGGACCAAAATTGTGCACAATCCTCCAGTTGGGGGATTACTAATGCCTTGAATAGTTGCAACAATACTTCCTTGCCTTTATATTCTATTCCTTTAGCTATGAAAGCCAACATTCCATTTGCTTTTCTTATTATCTGCTGTACCTGCATGCTAGTTTTCTATGACTCATGAATGAAGACACCCAGATCCCTTTGCACTGGAGCACCCTGATGTCTCTCCCCATTAAGATAACAGGTTGCCTTCCCATTTTTTTCAACCCAAATGCATGACCTCACACTTATCCATGCTAAACTGCATCTGCCACATTTTGGCCCACTCTCCTAACCAATCTATATCCATTTGTAAAGTTCTTCTTTCCTTGTGGTAATTTACCATCCTGCCTATGTTTGTATCATGTGCAAATTTGCCTATAGACCTTCTATCCCCGTATCCAAGTCTGTGGAGAGAAAACAGAGTTAATGTTTCAAGTCCAGTGACTCTTCTTCAGATATTTAGAGTATAATTTTAGGAGATAGGGCTTTTTCTCCATCCCCCATTTCATATTCAAATGAGGTCAGTACAAAAACAATGGTGACATAAATTGGTTGAGGCCTATAAGTAACCCTCCTTTCCCTGAGTCTCCACCTTCACGGGACCATCTTTCCCATTGCATGGTAATTATGATGGTGATGTCTTGGTGACAGTGGATTTTATTTAATTCTATCAACTAGTCCCCAGACCATTAATACTCTGGTGTGTATTCTTTGGATTTTCATCAAACTCAGGCCAGATTTCCAGGTGACTTTTAAACTAAGTTTATCAATAGACTTGACATGATGATATGGCTACAGAGTGGCATATTCTGTACTGTACAGGCTTCAACCTTTGAGGAGAACACCAGCACATGAGTACTGAGTTCAAACATACATCAAAGCTTAACTAAGAGGTTCATCCAAGTATACATTAAACCCTACCTCTACATTAAAGAACATAACTACCCTGAGGAGGCACTATGGGGGAGTCTTTACCTGACCTGCAAACCCTAATGGCTTGACTTCTAAAGGGTCTTTTTGTTATATAAGAGGTCATTCCTCAAAGGGTTAATTTACATCATGTCATAAGCTCCACCTATCAAGACATAAAATGAAGGATCTAACAAGTTACTAAATAGGCCAAATCTGTAAGTTGAAACAGAAAGTTTCAGGAGCAGTAATGCTTACTTACTCTTAAGTTGAACCTGATGTTTCACAAGACAGCATCATATATCTTAGATATAATGTAACTACACATGAAATAAATCAAGAGGTTTATCAAGATTGAGTCTCTCCTCTATCGAAGATTTTCCCCATTTGGTATCAGTAATGTAGCCTGGCACCAGTTAGATAGAGTGGTGTCAGTGAATCTACCAAAAGTATCTTTGGTAGTACTTAGATGGTACTTGAGAACACAACCAAAAACCATTACTCCATTGGTCTCTGTCAGTTCATGATGAGGTTGCAATAATTTTTGACTGCTTCCTTTCCCTCCATTCTTGTTCCCAATGCCTTCTGTCCTTCTAGCAAATAACAAGTTATTTCACTGGAAAGCACATTGGTGTTCTTTGCAGGGGTGAACTATCAACATTTTTGGGGGGAATTCTTTTATTCTTTTTGAGAGAATTTAGCATTACAGCTTTTCATAGCTTTGTTTTTAATCATTCCAGTGAAAGATAACATAATTTCTATTCCTGTTGTGTATAATTTGGGAAGAGTTCATGAAGAAAAGGTCTTTTCATTTGCCATTTGGATCAAAATCATAATCTCATTGTTTGTACTCACAGTTATGATTTTGTTAAAAAATTTTTATTGGAGGATATCTTCATAATAATGTTTAAAAGTTAACCAATCCCAGTGTTTGGGGTTGAATACATGGTATAACATTCTAATTAATAAATATTGTAAATTAATAAGCTATATAATTAAACCCATAAATTAAAAACAGAATAGTCCAGGATGAAATAGCTGCACTTACCCTGCTGACGTCATGACTGAAATTAGAAACTGACTTGTGGAAACAGTATTCTGGTAACTTGTCTTTTTATTTTATATATCATCCCAGGGTTAAATGTTTATTCCTAAAAAACTTCTATCCATTTCTCTTCTAGACACTAAGTTTACATCTGATGGGTTAATGGAGGATGTGGAGTATGAGTTCCGTGTCACAGCCGTTAACCGAGCAGGAGCTGGTGAGCCCAGCACTGCATCCAATTCAGTGGTGGCTAAAGACCCCATCCGTGAGTCTGTGTAATATCTGCACAGTAGCTGACTGTTTCAATTGGGATTTGGACAACCACTTTTAACAAAAAAAGTGCTCCTTTAAGAAGTATCATCTACCAGTATTTTTTTTAGAAAAACACATTTTGTGGCATTTAAAATGCTTTTGATCAAATTTTAGCTTTGATAACTGCTTCCATCTAACTGAAAGTTAGGTATTATTAACCAAGCCCTGCCTTCAGTGCAACATCCAGCCTGTTTGGTTTGTTGATTGGTGAGAAAGCTGGCAGTGGAACACACCTAGAGCAGCCAGGTCATGTGATGAAGTAGATAGGTCCATTGGCAGAGTAGATATCCATTGGCAGACTAGATGGGTCCAGTGATGGAGTAGAAGGGGGATAGGAGAAGATTGTCATTGACAAATAGGGGACTGCAATCAGCTTGCAGGGTTTCAAAACCATAAGACATAGGAGCAGAAATTAGGCCATTCAGCCCATTGAGTCTCGTCCATCATTCAATTATGGCCGATAAGTTTCTCAAATTTTCAAACGTTCATTGTCAGATTTGGACTCGCATTCTCTGTGTTGTTCATCTAGGCTTCTCGAGTATTATGATCCAGTCACATATCCAATACACAGCAATTCCCCTGGTTTCACAGAAACAGATTTGAATTGCTTGAAGGCATACTCCATTTTAAACGTGTGAAATAGTCTACCAGTCATTAAAAGAGAATAATCTCTTAATCCATCATGAAAATGAGGGTCTGGCTCTGGTAATGGAATTTCAGGACCAGAAAGAGAGCTAGACAGATCTTAAGTGGCAGGCAACATAGAAACACAGCAACTTTATGGTCTTCCCCTTTTAAAGCAATGTTCCCTTCACTCTCATGCAGGGTGCACCTAACGTAAACTTGTATAGTCACACCATTCCATGCTGACAATCCTTCCGCAGCAACTTTATGACAGGTTAGCAGCAGTTAAGGATCACACAAATTTTGGAATTCTTAAAATTAATACTTGGCATCATACAGATGCCCTGATGCAGTGTTTCACACCAACAGTCATTTTGATGTGTATATTTGTTCCATTGTTTTCCTAGTGCACAAATTTGCAAATGTGAAGATCTGAAAACATCTTGATGGATCTTTATGTATTTTCATTTAGGTGCTCAGTTTGATTTGTTTTTGATTTAATGCACTTACAATAATGTATGCCACAAATTTTTCTCAAGTTAACTTCTTCTCAAACAACAGCTAACTTTGAATTTACCACCCAGGTGCTCCAGGAATGGTGAAGGATATCAAAGTGACAGATTCCACTAACTCGAGCATTTCTCTAGCCTGGGACAAACCTGACTCAGGTGATGAGCCTCAAGGATATATCTTAGAGATGAGGGCTGAAGATGCCAAAGAATGGACAAAATGCAGTAAGATACCAATTACCAGCACCCATTATACAGTTGGAGGCCTGCAGGAGCGAGGCAAGTACTTCTTCAGAATCAGAGCTGTAAATGAAGGAGGTGTGGGTGAACCAACAGAGCTGATGAAAGGTGTCTATGCCATGCCACCTCCAGGTAAGGTCTATTTTTTTATCAGCATTTTAGACAATAACTCCAAGAGTATGTTGAATTAAACAAAAATAATCTTTCGAAAATTCATGATGTAATCCAATTGTTCCAATGCTTAATGATGGAGGGAAGTCTCAAATATCGCAATGGAGAGCATGTACTCCCTGTTCAGGAGCCTACTCATTAACTGCAAAGGAAAAGCATTCAGGCAGACTGATTAACCCATTGACAGCCAACATGGCCAGGTCTGTGACAGACCAAGGGGGTCCTCCATCATGCTCACTCCACTAGCCACTGGGTTTTAATTCTTCAATATCTTCTTGCACTCGATAAATCTGTGCTTTCTGGGGCATTCATCCCATGATGGTCTTTTTTGAGCTCTATTTCAGCCAATCAAACTCATCGCCAACTCTTCTTTGGACAAATATTTGCGGCCAGCCTTAACTATAGTTACCACTCACCTTATTAGTGCATCATCCTATGAATAGATAGGGCTGCATTCCTGATCATTGTCTCTGAATATATAGAGCTGCACTCCTGCTCACTGTCTCTTAATAGATAGGGCTGCACTCCTGATCATTGTCTCTTAATAGATAGAGCTGCACTCCTGCTCATTGTCTCTGAATATATAGAGCTGCACTCCTGCTCACTGTCTGTTAATAGATAGGGCTGCACTCCTGATCATTGTCTCTTAATAGATAGGGCCACACTCCTGATCATTGTCTCTGAATGGATAGTACTGCACTCCTGCTCATTGTCTCTTAATAGATAGGGCCACACTCCTGATCATTGTCTCTGAATAAATAGAGCTGCACTCCTGCTCACTGTCTCTTAATAGATAGGGCTGCACTCCTGATCATTGTCTCTGCATAAATAGAGCTGTACTCCTGCTCATTGTCTCTGAATAGATAGGGCTGCACTCCTGATCATTGTCTCTGAATATATAGAGCTGCACTCCTGCTCATTGTCTCTTAATTGATAGAGCTGCACTCCTGCTCATTGTCTCTTAATTGATAGGGCTGCACTCCTGATCATTGTCTCTTAATAGATAGGGCCACACTCCTGATCATTGTCTCTGAATATATAGAGCTGCACTCCTGCTCATTGTCTCTTAATTGATAGAGCTGCACTCCTGATCATTGTCTCTTAATAGATAGGGCCACACTCCTGATCATTGTCTATGAATATATAGAGCTGCACTCCTGCTCATTGTCTCTTAATTGATAGAGCTGCACTCCTGATCATTTTCTCTGAATGGATAGAGCTGTACTCCTGATCATTGTCTCTGCATAAATAGAGCTGTACTCCTGCTCATTGTCTCTGAATATATAGAGCTGCACTCCTGCTCATTGTCGCTGAATGGATAGTGCTGCACTCCTGTTCATTGTCTCTTAATAGATAGAGCCGCACTCCTGATCATTGTGTCTGAATAGATGGGGCTGCACGCCTGCTCATTGTCTCTGAATAGATAGGGCTGCACTCTTGATCATTGTCTCTGAATAGATAGAGCTGCACTCTTGATCAATGTCACTGAATAGATAGGGCTGCACTCCTGCTCATTGTCTCTGAATATATAGAGCTGCACTCCTGCTCACTGTCTCTTAATAGATAGGGCTGCAATCCTGATCATTGTCTCTTAATAGATAGGGCCACACTCCTGATCATTGTCTCTGAATGGATAGTACTGCACTCCTGCTCATTGTCTCTTAATAGATAGGGCCACACTCCTGATCATTGTCTCTGAATAAATAGAGCTGCACTCCTGCTCACTGTCTCTTAATAGATAGGGCTACACTCCTGATCATTGTCTCTGCATAAATAGAGCTGTACTCCTGATCATTGTCTCTTAATAGATAGGGCCACACTCCTGATCATTGTCTCTGAATATAGAGAGCTGCACTCCTGCTCATTGTCTCTTAATTGATAGAGCTGCACTCCTGATCATTTTCTCTGAATGGATAGAGCTGTACTCCTGATCATTGTCTCTGCATAAATAGAGCTGTACTCCTGCTCATTGTCTCTGAATATATAGAGCTGCACTCCTGCTCATTGTCGCTGAATGGATAGTGCTGCACTCCTGTTCATTGTCTCTTAATAGATAGAGCCGCACTCCTGATCATTGTGTCTGAATAGATGGGGCTGCACGCCTGCTCATTGTCTCTGAATGGATAGCGCTGCACTCCTGCTCATTGTCTCTTAATAGATAGAGCCGCATTCCTGATCATTGTGTCTGAATAGATGGGGCTGCACGCCTGCTCATTGTCTCTGAATAGATAGGGCTGCACTCCTGCTCATTGTCTCTGAATAGATAGAGCTGCACTCCCGATCATTGTCTCTGAATAGATAGGGCTGCACTCCTGCTCATTGTCTCTGAATAGATAGGGCTGCACTCCTGACCATTGTCTCTGAATAGATAGAGCTGCACTCCTGCTCATTGTCTCTGAATAGATAGGGCTGCACTCCTGATCATTGTCTCTGAATAGATAGAGCTGCACTCTTGATCATTGTCTCTGAATAGATAGGGCTGCACGCCTGCTCATTGCCTCTGAATAGATAGAGCCGCACCCCTGACCATTGTCTCTGAATAGATAGGGCTGCACTCCTGCTCATTGTCTCTGAATAGATAGGGCTGCACTCCTGCTCATTGTCTCTGAATAGATAGGGCTGCACTCCTGCTCATTGTCTCTGAATGGATAGGGCTGCACTCCTGATCATTGTCTCTGAATAGATAGGGCTGCACTCCTGCTCATTGTCTCTGAATAGATAGGGCTGCACTCCTGACCATTGTCTCTGAATGGATAGCACTGCACCCCTGACCATTGTCTCTGAATAGATAGGGTCGCACTCCTGGTCATTGTCTCTTAATAGATAGAGCTGCACTCCTGATCATTGTCTCTGAATAGATAGGGTCGCACTCCTGTTCATTGTCTCTTAATAGATAGAGCCGCACTCCTGATCATTGTGTCTGAATAGATGGGGCTGCACGCCTGCTCATTGTCTCTGAATAGATAGGGCTGCACTCCTGCTCATTGTCTCTGAATAGATAGAGCTGCACTCCCGATCATTGTCTCTGAATAGATAGGGCTGCACTCCTGCTCATTGTCTCTGAATAGATAGGGCTGCACTCCTGACCATTGTCTCTGAATAGATAGAGCTGCACTCCTGCTCATTGTCTCTGAATAGATAGGGCTGCACTCCTGATCATTGTCTCTGAATAGATAGAGCTGCACTCTTGATCATTGTCTCTGAATAGATAGGGCTGCACGCCTGCTCATTGCCTCTGAATAGATAGAGCCGCACCCCTGACCATTGTCTCTGAATAGATAGGGCTGCACTCCTGCTCATTGTCTCTGAATAGATAGGGCTGCACTCCTGCTCATTGTCTCTGAATAGATAGGGCTGCACTCCTGCTCATTGTCTCTGAATGGATAGGGCTGCACTCCTGATCATTGTCTCTGAATAGATAGGGCTGCACTCCTGCTCATTGTCTCTGAATAGATAGGGCTGCACTCCTGACCATTGTCTCTGAATGGATAGCGCTGCACCCCTGACCATTGTCTCTGAATAGATAGGGTCGCACTCCTGGTCATTGTCTCTTAATAGATAGAGCTGCACTCCTGATCATTGTCTCTGAATAGATAGGGTCGCACTCCTGTTCATTGACTCTTAGTAGATAGAGCTGCACTCCTGATCATTGTCTCTGAATAGATAGAGCCGCACCCCTGACCATTGTCTCTGAATAGATAGGGCTGCACTCCTGATCATTGTCTCTTAGTAGATAGAGCTGCACTCCCGATCATTGTCTCTAAATAGATAGGGCTGCACTCATGATCATTGTCACTGTGTAGATAGAGCTGCACTCCCGATCATTGTCTCTAAATAGATAGAGCTGCACCCCTGACCATTGTCTCTGAATAGATAGAGCTGCACTCCTGACCATTGTCTCTGAATAAATAGAGCTGCACTCCTGATCATTGTCTCTGAATAGATAGGGCTGCACTCATGATCATTGTCACTGTATAGATAGAGCTGCACTCCTGATCAATGTCTCTGAATAGATGGAGCTGCACTCCTGCTCATTGTCTCTGAATGGATAGGGCCTCAGTCCTGACCATTATCTCTGAATAGGAACAAGAAAATATAAGTATATGAATATTGAGTGAGGGTGAAATCAGCTTTAGTTGAAATACTCCTAAGATTAAAATAGGCTGTGAGTGCTCAGTGTTTAGGGATAAGTATGAACAGTCATTTCATAAAGCATTTGGCACTTATGACATGTACCTTATTGAAAATCTGTGGCTTCAGGGAATGAGAAGAGATTATTATTGTGATATTATCACCTAGTGACTATACTTAGAATTATAGAATCCCTGTAGTGTGGAAACAGGTCATTTAGTCCAACAAGTCCACACCAACCCTCCAAAAAGTACCCCACACAGCCCCATTCTCCTACACTATTTCTCTACATGTCACATGACTAATGCACCTAACCTACCAATCCCTGAACACTACAGACGATATAACATGGCCAACTCACCTAACCTGTACATCTTTGGACTGTGGGAGGAAACCTACACAGACACATGGAAATGTGCAAACTCCACACAGGCAGTCACCCGAGGCTGGAATCAAACCCAGGTCCCTGGTAATGTGAGGCATCAGTGCTAACCACTGAGCCACCATGCCACCAAACAGAAGTACTTTATTGGCTCTGAAGTGCTTGGAGATAACCTGAGGTCATGAACAGTGCCATAAATGCAAGTCCTTTCTTTCTTTAAAATGAGTGCAAACAGGAATGTAGTGTATGCACGTTAAGCATCTCTGCATGAAATTCGCTTATCTTGCCTAGCAAAAAAAGGTACAGCTTCTATTGGAGAAGCATACACAGAGTCCTCAGTGATTAACCTGCAGGAGTACAAAAAGGCAGCTTTTCCTTTTGGTTCATAGAATTTGGGCATCATTGGCTCGGCCACCACTTATTACCCATCCCTAATTGCCCAGAGGGCAGTTAAGAGTCAACCGCATTGCTGTGGTCTCGAAGTTCCTTCCCTAAAGCACATTACTGAACCAGATAGGTGTTTTTCCATTTTAAAATGAAGAACTATAGAAGCTGGAGATCTAAAACAAAACCAGAAATTGCTGGAGGATCTCAGCAGGTCTGGAAGCAACTATGGAGAGAAAGCAGAGTTAACATTTCGAATCCAGTTGGTCTTCACCAGAACTGATGGCAGCCAGGAAAAAGTGGTATTTATGCTGAAACTGAAGTTGTTGGGGGGTGGAGGAAGTTGACTGCGTTGGTGAAAGTGGAGCCCAGAGAGAGGCAGGGGGAGATAAATAGGAAAGAGTAAGTAAGTAAGGAAATTATGGAAGCAGGCCAGGACAGAAGAAAAGCTGAATAAGTGATAATAAGAGCCGAGAATAAAAATATGGGTTAGCTATGTGGACTGCAACACACATAGTGAGATAATGGACCTAGGAGTATGTGGGAATGGGTGACAATGCTAAAAGCAACTCTTGTCACAACAGGACCAGATGTTGGTTGGGTGAAAAACATGGATGGTTGGAATCAGGCCCTAAGGTTACTGAACTTGATGTTGAATCCTAGAAGCAGCAGGGTTCCCCAAGCAGAACTTGAGATGCTGTTCTTTGAGCTTGTGCTGATGCTCACTGGAGCACTGCAGCATGTTTATGACAGAAATATTGGTGTGTTGTATTAAGTAGAAGTCAACTGGAAGCTCAGTGACTTTTGCCGTCAGAATTTTCCAATAATCAGCAGTAGTTTCATGGTCATCATGAGAGACTTAACTCTAAATTGGTATTGAAATCAAATTCTACCATCTGTCAGAGTCTGATTCAAACTCAGGTCCCCAGAATCAGTTCTGAAGAAGGATCACTGGAGTTGAAACATTATCTCTGCTTTCTCTCCATAGATGCTGCCTGAACTCCAGCAATTTCTGTTTTTGTTTCCCCAGAACATTACCTGGATCTCTGGATTAATATTCCAGTGACAATACCTCTATACCATTGGCTTCTCCCTTCTATTTACACCTCTCAAGGATAACTGCGAATTGTTTGAAAGTGTTGAGACCCCAATGATAGGTGAGGTTGAGGGAATTATAAATGTGAGTGTTTCTTTAACCTCCTGCTGTTACTGTGGTAATTGGATGTTAACCCCTACCAGACTGTGGCACTATGGCAAAGTCACACAGATTCCACCTGTAATCTCTTCATTCAGGCTGCTTTTGTGTGTTTTGGTTAATTCTGATTGAATGGTAAATGAAATAACTCCACGAGGCCAGTACCCCCTCACCAAGTCACCCTCTTTAATGCTGATCCAGCTCCCTCAGAGCCAGCTCTCAGAGTGAACAGAGTCTCTGACACTTCCATTTATATCTGTATGTCAGGGCTCTCTGATTGGACCAGATTAACAGCCCCACTTAGGGAACTCATGTTCTATAATATCCATTTAGCTAACCTCATTACAATCACCACAATAAACAGGGGCCATTGACTGAGCTGGGGTACTGAATGAAGTAACCAGCACTAACTAATCTCTGACAGTTCTGTATGTTTCTATGGTCCTCTGACTGAAATTCATGCAACAGGCAAAATAACTTCCTCCACAGACTAAAATGTTTTATTTGCAGCTGCTCCTAGGTTTTTGGATGCCAGAATGCCAAGCAGCATGGTGGTCCGTGCAGGTACTGCACTGTGTATTAACGTGGGCTTCTCGGTGAGTGACAGGCTTCAGTTGCTTCAGCTGTTCAAGGGTACACTACACTGCTGGTTAATGACTCACTGGCAATAATTGAAAAGGTTGATGTGGATAAAACAGGGCCTTTCTATTTTATCCTACCTTCATCACAGAAAAAAACAACTCCAGATGAAATAAAGCAATGAATTCTCTTCTATAGCTTATAACTCATTTGTATCTCAGAATGAGACTTTGTATCTAAACATTGCTCAATGGATTCAAGTGAAGCAAGTTTATCTTGATGAAGATCATACCATTCTTATACATGCATAGTGCACACCAGATAAATGATCCATAAGACCATAAGACATAGGAGTGGAAGTAAGGCCATTCGGCCCATCGAGTCCACTCCACCATTCAATCATGGCTGATGGGCAGTCCTACATTTACCTTAAATGTCTAAGTTTGCATCTTTAACTACACATTAACTGCACTTCTTACAACACACCAGGTTTGTCTGACACTGCAACTACTCATATGCCAGTATTAGCTCCTTTATCAGTACAGAAGAGAATAACAAAACAGTAATGATTCCTGACTGGTGCCATAGTTCCTGTATTCATACATTTGGATTAAAGGAAATGTTCAAACTTGCTTGGTACTGAGCATCTTGTGGCTTTCCCTATCCCATCCTACACATGTCCAGAACAAAATGGCAAAACTAAAACAGTTAACAAAACATACAGTATCCTCATCTTTATTAATAGTGGCACAGAATACAAGAGTAGGGAGGTTATGCTAAACCTGTAGAAAAACCCAGTTGGAGTACTGTGTACAGTTCTGGGCACCACATGTTAGGAAGGATGTGAAGACATTGATGAGAGAGTGCAGAAGAGGTTTAAGAGAATACTTCCAGGAGCAGGAAGCTTCAGTCATGGAGATTGGAGAAGCTGAAACAACTTCCTTGGAGAGGGGAAGGCTACAAGGAAGTTTGATTAAAGTTTTCAAAGTTATGAGAAGTACAGACAGGGTTGAAACTGTCCCCACTCGTAACACCCAAGAACAAGAGGATACAGATTTAAAGTGAGTTGCAAAAGATATAAATAAGATGTGAGAGTAAATTCCTTCACACAACACATGTTTGGATCTGCCTGCAAATATGATGGAGATGGTTTCAACGGAGACATTCACGAAGACATTAGATGATTATTTAAATAGAAACAATGTGCATAGTTACGGAGGAAGTGGAGGAGAACAGCCCTACATCATGTACTCACTCAGAAAGCTGTTGCAGACATGATGGGCCAATTGGGAGAAAGTGAAGACTGCAGATGCTGGAGATTAGAGTCAAGGGTGTAGTGCTGGAAAACACAGCAGGTTAGGCAGCATCCGAGGAGCAGGAGAATCAACATTTCGGGCATAAAACTGATGAAGGGCTTATGCCCAAAATGTGATTCTCCTGCTCCTCAGATGCTGCCTGACTATGATGGGCCCATTGGCTTTTTTCTGCACTACATCAATTCTGTGATGACATGTTGTGCTATAGTTTAATCCCATACGATGGTGGCCTTTCCTGGTATAATAGCTGTGTAGGCCCACTGGAAGTGTGTTGAAAAGCCTAAGACTCCATATAAATGGGTGGTGTGTGTGGGGTCTGTGATGGCATCAGAGGGGAGGAGACCAGTGGGTTTGAACTCCAAGTCTCCTAGTTTCTTGTCAACATCCCAAAAGAATGCTAGAAGAACAAGGAATTTTATCTTGTTTAGCCATTTTAAGGCATACAGGTGAATCAAAGGCTTAAACTAAAATTCAGAAAATTATAGTCTTTAATTCAAGGGTCAAATTATTCGACCTTTCAAGGCTCTTCTTGAGATTCTTAGAGAGCTACCCTTTGATTTTCTAGGGGTGATATTTTGATTTTAAGGTGGTCCTTTTCACTCCAGCTCCTGTATTAGTACCTTTGCCTCTTACTGTGGGCTCTTGCATGTTTCCCTTAAGGAACAAATATAAAGCAATGCTTCACTACTTCATTGGATAGTGTGTGCCTCACTGCCAGATCTTGGACACAAAACACATAAAAATAGACGTATATTACAATTAATTACTAATAGGCTTAGACATTAAAAGCAAAGTCTGACCTTATGATTGTTGTTATACAGTCATGATTGCTTCACATTAATTTGTTACTATTACAGGGCTCACCACCACCAAATGTGACCTGGCTGAAAGATGGAACCCCTACCAAAGGCAGGGAGAACATTACAAAAGGACCGAATATGTCCCAGTTCCTGATCTCCAGTGCGCAGAGATCTGATTCAGGGATATACAAGATTATGCTGAAAAATGACTATGGTGAAAAGTATCATGATATCAGAATTCGTGTTGCAGGTACAGTAAGTATTGTCATGCTTGGGGGAGGTGGGGGGGGGGAGTGGGTTCTGCAATTATTAATATTTCAGTTCTACAATACTCAGTTTGGGATTTGCTGGGGCCACTGAACTCCTGACTTCTTTAGAGCACTGATCCAAATGTAGATAAAAGAGCCGAATTCAGGAGGGACAGTGAGAGTGATTGCCCTTGCCATAAAGGCAGCTTTTAAATGAGTGTGATATCAAGAAGCTTTTGCAAAACTGACATCAAAGGGGAATGGAAGAAAACCTTCCACTGTTGGGTGTCATATGGCTTGTACAAAGGAAAAAGATTGTAATTGTTACAAGCCTGTTATCACAGCCCCATTACTGCAGAAATTCTTCAGGATAGTGTCTCAACCCAATCATTTTCAGCGATTTTATTAAGTAAAAAATGAGGTCTGCAGATGCTGGAGATCACAGCTGAAAATGTGTTGCTGGTCAAAGCACAGCAGGCCAGGCAGCATCCAAGGAATAGGAAATTCAATGTTTCGAGCATAAGCCCTTCATCAGGAATGAGAGAGAGTAGCCAAGCAGGCTAAGATAAAACGTAGGGAGGAGGGACTTGGGGGAGGGACGATGGAGGTGGTATAGGTGGAAGGAGGTCAAGGTGAGGGTGATAGGCCAGAGTGGGGTGGGGGCGGAGAGATCAGTAAGGAGATTGCAGGTTAGGAGGGCGGTGCTGAGTTGAGGGAACCGACTGAGACAAGGTGGGGGGAGGGAAAATGAGGAAACTGGAGAAATCTGAATTCATACCTTGTGGTTGGAGGGTTCCCAGGCGGAAGATGAGGCGCTCCTCCTCCAGCCGTCGTGTTGTTATGTTCTGCCGGTGGAGGAGTCCAAGGACCTGCATGTCCTCGGTGGAGTGGGAGGGAGAGTTAAAGTGTTGAGCCATGGGGTGGTTGGGTTGGTTGGTCCGGGCGGCCCAGAGGTGTTCACTGAAACGTTCCGCAAGTAAGCGGCCTGTCTCCCCAATATAGAGGAGGCCACATCGGGTGCAGCGGATGCAATAGATGATGTGTGTGGAGGTACAGGTGAACTAGTGGCGGATATGGAAGGATCCCTTGGGGCCTTGGAGGGAAGTGAGAGTGGAGGTGTGGGCGCAAGTTTTACATTTCCTGCGGTTGCAGGGGAAGGTGCCGGGGGTGGAGGTTGGGTTGATGGGGGGTGTGGATCTGACGAGGGAGTCACGAAGGGAGTGGTCCTTGCGGAACGCTGATAGGGGAGGGGAGGGAAATATATCCTTGGTGGTGGGGTCCGTTTGGAGTTGGCGGAAATGACGGCGGATGATACGTTGTATGCGGAGGTTGGTGGGGTGGTAGGTGAGAACCAGTGGGGTTCTGTCTTGGTGGCGGTTGGAGGAGCGGGGCTCAGACGGAGATGAAGGAATTGGGAATATGGGATGGAGTTTTTGCAGGGGGCAGGGTGGGAGGAGGTGTAGTCCAGCCCTGCACCTGGACTACACCTCCTCCCACCCTGCCCCCTGCACCTGGACTACACCTCCTCCCACCCTGCCCCCTGCACTTGGACTACACCTCCTCCCACCCTGCCCCCTGCAAAAACTCCATCCCATATTCCCAATTCCTTCGTCTCCGCCGCATCTGCTCCCAGGAGGACCAGTTCCAACACCGCACAGCCCAGATGGCCTCCTTCTTCAAGGACCGCAGATTCCCCCCAGACGTGATCGACGAGGCCCTCCACCGCATCTCCTCCACTTCCCGCTCCTCCACCCTTGAGCCCCGCTCCTCCAACCGCCACCAAGACAGAACCCCACTGGTTCTCACCTACCACCCCACCAACCTCCGCATACAATGTATCATCCACCATCATTTCCGCCACCTCCCTCAACTCAGCACCGCCCTCCTAACCTGCAATCTCCTTACTGACCTCTCCGCCCCCACCCCACTCCGGCCTATCACCCTCACCTTGACCTCCTTCCACCTATACCACCTCCATCGCCCCTCCCCCAAGTCCCTCCTCCCTACCTTTTATCTTAGCCTGCTTGGCTACCCTCTCTCATTCCTGATGAAGGGCTTATGCTCGAAACGTCGAATTCCCTATTCCTGAGATGCTGCCTGGCCTGCTGTGCTTTAACCAGCAACACATTTTCAGCAGCGATTTTATTAGCCTTCTCTCCACCAATGCATCAGATACAGAGACTTTTGCTGGTGATTGCACAATGTTCAGCACCATTTAAAACTCCCCAGAAACTGAAGCCATCTTGTCAATATACAGCAAGATCTGAGCAATATACAGACTGATAACATAGGAACGTAGGAATTAGGAAGGCAGTGCAGCCCTTCAGGCCTGCTCCACCATTTAGAGTTACAGTGCTGTTTGGAAGAGTGATGTAAACAGATTTGACAAAGGGTCAGTTAGACTTGAAACGTCAGCTCTTTTCTCTCCTTACAGATGCTGCCAAACCTGCTGAGATTTTCCAGCATTTTCTCTTTTGGTAACATGATCATGGCTGATCTTATGTTGGTCTCAACTCTACTTTCCTGCCTGCTCCCTGTAGACCTTTATCCTGCTTTTCATCAGAAACATATCTTTCCTGAATCTGTTTATTGATTCTGCCTCCACTACACTCTGGGACCATGTGTTCCACAGATTCATAACCTTCTGAGAGAAGTAGTTGCTTCCTCCTCTTACACTATTTCTGGGGCCTCTTGTTTGAGACTGTCCCACAAGGGGGAGCATCTGTCCAGCATCCACCTTTAGCATGTTACATACCTCAATCAGATCCCCTGTCATTCACCTGACCCTCAGCCCTGAGTGCAAGCTCAAACTATTCAACCACTTCTCCTATGCCAACCCTTCGACTCTGAAAACAACATGGTGATGGATGCAGTCCTCCTGCCGTCCTAACCCAGCCAGATCCTTGGCAGGGATAGGCATGTCCTAACCCCATATCACAATTCCATCACTCTTCCAAACAGCACTGTAACTCTAACAACACCTGACATGAGGGTCAAGAAGGGACAGATTACCAATTTGTTTTCAAGATCAATTAGAGATGGGTAACAAACTGTTTTTTTTGCAAAATCCATATACCATTTGAAATAAAAACAAACAATGATTTTACCTCCCTCTGAGTGATATACACTCCAATACATATTCTATACCTTTTCTGGATAAATTTGATAGCTGCAATTTTGTGGCTAGTCTGTTAACTAAGTTAGTACACTTTGAGGGATATTGTTTAGGCACTGGATCAGGGCATCAAGAAAGACCTCTGCACTTCATTGAATAATGCTACTGAAGCAAATACATAGCCTTCACTTCACATTTCTCCTAAAAGATTAAACTTTTGACACTTCTGACCCTGTGACACTCACTTAGTACTGTACTATTGTGTTGGTGTTGATTATTTGACCCTGGAATGGAACCCTCTGACTCAGACATTCTGTCACTGAGTCAAGCTGTAACCAAGAGGTGGAACAAATGTGTTTATTGGGAATAAATTGCGACCTTAACTATGATGTCCCTGTGATGTAAAACTCTTGCCCCGTGGCTATGCTGTGTTACCATTGATATATCTCCTGTTGGCTCGTTGGATAGGTTTTGCTCATTTTGTATAGATTATGACCAATATTGTTTAGCTCCCTAACAAGTAGCAGGAGGCCCTTAAGTAAGTGCTCTCTGCTTATTTGTTTCAGATTTTCCACGGCCTCCCACAAACTTAAACCTGTTTGAGGAAGTTCCAAACACAGTGACCCTCTCTTGGGACCATACTCCAGATAACATAGAGGACGGCCGTGTACAGTATGTGATAATGAAGCGTGATGCCAGCACTGCAACTTGGTACACTGTCACAGACCGGGTCTTTGGCAATAAGTACACCGTGACAGGTCTGCTTCCTGGCAGGAAGTATTTCTTTAGGGTTATTGCTCGGAACGACATTGGAGACAGTGACCCGTTGGGTTTGAAGGAGCCATGGTACATTGCAAGGGACAAAGGTAGGCCATTGATGCTGCTGTGTACCTCAGATGTACTGAAACCAAAATAGGTCTTCTAAATAAACCAATAACTTTACTATGGTATTGTTCACAGTAGGTTGAAGAAGATTGTATTGCAAGGAGAATGTGAATGGGGAAAGAATGCATTAAGCTCCTGCAAAAATTGGAATGTAGTTCAAGAAATACCAGTATAGTGAGCTAAGTTGTTTGCAATGAAACAGTACTTATCCTGGATTGAGCGAAAATTGTGCCCCTAAGTACTAGCCTCGGAAATAAATCAGTTCATAAATGACAAACTTTTGACACAGAATCAAGCATTTAACTATCCATATGTTTACTTTTTGAGCTCCTATACTTTTCTTTTTTCATATATAGTCATAACTATCTCTCACTCCATATATAATCACAAATATATATGAAAGTATCTGCCAGATAAGACTTTAGCAATTGTTATTACTTAAAGCAGGCATTTTTCCTTGAAGCCAAAAAAGCATAAACAATATGAAACAAATTCTAGGTTTATCAAATCTGCCACAAAACTAAAACAACTGTTTTATAACCAACTGTTAAATTTTAAGACATGTTCTAACGATTATTGTCATGCCTAGCTATGCATTTTAAATTTCCTTTAAGGTTACAAGTCTGAAACAATATTTTAAACAAGAATTTAAATTTGGAACAAATCCTTAAGAGAAGTTTACAGGAGCCACTTCCCTTTATTGTCCGAAGAATGGATTTCCTTGCTCTTATATTAGTTTATTTTCTTAGCTTGTTTCAGTACACTGTCAAAAACATGCCAAATAGAAATACATTACTATTTATGATTAATGTGAAAAGTAAGCAGCAGCAAAATTTCAAATTGCAATATTTCACTGACCTTACAAGCAATATCAAAAAAAGACACTATATTGTAAAAAGACACAAAACAGATGTCTCAATTTACCACAAGCAGCGTCCTTTGTTGTATTTTAAATGAACTCTTAAATACACAATTTAACAGTCTCCTTTGCCTTGGGGCTTTGAGGCTAAATTCACAGAGGAAAGTAGTTAGTCCTAGAGGAATGGGAAACTGGTTTCTATTCATGTTATAATTCCTCAAACAAAAGATGTCCATCACATATTGCTTGTGTAAAATGATAATCTGGACAAGTTTTCCATTGTGAAAAGAAACAGAGCTGAGTCCAATGTCAGACTACAACTTCAAAAGACTTGGATTTAATTCTAATTGAGTAATTTATACACCAGACACAAATTTGTCTGCTAGATTTTTCTTTTACAAAGGTGTTGTCAGAGAACAATTGACCACACAGAGCTTCTGAGCAACATCTTCCATCTACATGGTTTTAGGCAAATACTGTAGATATTTTTCAATCAACCTGTTCAGAGATTTTATTACCCACCTTTGGAGTAGGTGGGACTTGAACCCAGGTTTCCTGGTTCAATGGTAGCCTAACCATCACTGCACTACAAAAAAGCAAATATTGTATACTTTTCTATAAATGTACTTCAAAAATTGTAAATCCATTACACACAACATACACTACAGATATGCTACAGCAAGTGTTTAATCCTAACTGGGAAGAATTCACAACATAGAACAATTAGTGTGCCTGGCTATATTCCTTGTTGTGAGAAGTCCCTGGGTCAGGGTCTCCAGTTTGTTATGATCCCTTTCAAGGACTGCCTCCCTTCCTTATTCAATGCTTCCCTCTGGTCATGACCAGGTTAACTTAAAACAAAGATACCCCTTCCCTCATGAATACCTTTCCCAATTCTGAAGTATTTATATTTTGAAAAGAGCCAATTTAACCAGGCTTTCCTGAGTTAGAGAATAATGCAAAGAAAAATAAATTACAACACATACACCCAGATTAGAAATGTGAAGTCAGTTAAAAAAAACAATTTTAAAAAGGTATTCAAATCAGACTTTGGTTTGTCCATCTGGCGCAGATGGTGAAATGTTGAAGCCATCGATTTGGGTGATTTTAGTGGTATAGATTCCAGTAGTTGAGCAGCTGGTTTGAAGATTGCAGGTTCTGCATATTCCCTGAGAGCAGTTGTCTAGTTTGCTGTTGAACCATGGCTTCTAGCTACTAATTTGCTACCAGCTACCAGAAAGTCTGTGTGTGAGAGACAAAGACCCTGAGATAGAGAGAGAGAGAGAGAGAGAGAGAGAGACTTTCCATTCTTTTCATTTTTACCTGTAAATGCAGGGATGTCTAATAGATGTTCATCAGCTGTAACCTTCACAGCACTCTTTAGCCCAGCAGCTTGAGAACTCCAGAGTAGAGCACACACACACACAGTGGAGTAGCAGTTGGTTTTTAACCCATTCTGTATATATTCTTGGTGGGGTGGGGGTGGGTGGAGACACAGTCTTTCCACCTAAACTGATGGTCTAGGGTTGTAACTCACAGGAGATTCTTTAGGCATTCATATTGTATCTCTTCCCTTGGCAGTGTTACTCTGGAAATCCATGCCACCCTCGGGTGTGAAATTCCAAGGTCTGTCTTGAGACTGGATGCAATCTATGCAGTGATTTTTCTGATAGTGACTGATTTGCATTCTTAGTCATGATCTGGCTTGTTGATGTCTTTTCTTCTAAAAACAAAATAAAGGGCTGTATCTTGCCAGAATTTGGCTGCGTGGCATTTTTAGCAGGTTTCATGGACAGTTTCTAACTATGAGCCATAGTGAGTTGTCTTGGATTATTATAACAAATTCACCTCATTAACCCATGTGGCATCCTGCTGGTCCTATTCTCCTCATTGGCACAGGTTGCTGACAGGACATCCTGGGATTTCTGGCACTGGCATGATCTTTAAAGTTCAGCTGTGTTCTGAGTCAAATGATGGCAGGCTGCAGTTGCCCTGAATGGATCATTTTGCCCCAGCCATGAATTGGCACCCTGCTTTATTAACAGTGACCTAGAGGTCCTACTGGTGATCCAGGGCAGTGGGGGCCTCACACATCTACAGAGTATACCCTGAGAGGCTGGTGAACGATGGAGCAATATGGAATAATAGAGGAGCAGAATATTATTTAAATAGATAAAGACTGCAAAGAGTTAAAGTCCAGAGGTATTTGGGAGTTCTAGTGAATAAATCACATCGGTATATGAATAGGAAGGGTTTAGAGCGATATGGTCCAAGTCGTGGCAAGTGGGACTAGATTGGGTTGGGATATCTGGTCAGCATGGATGAGTTGGGCCAAAGGGTCTGTTTTCATGTAGTACATCTCTATGATTCTATGACTTTATTTAGCATACAAGTTCAGCAGGTAATAGGAAAGGCAAATGGAATATTACCTTTTATGCAAAGGGAAAGATGTATAAAAATAGTGAAGTCTATCTTAACTTGAATAAGATGAACAGTTTTGGACTCCTTATCTGAGCAAAGGTATGCTGGCATGTAATACAAAAAAAGCTAGTGTTGACCTGATGGGCCAAATGACCACCTTTGCATAGCCATTCTATGATTTTAAGAGAGATGTAGGTGGTAAAAGTGGTAACTTTATTCAGCACAGAGTGAGCAAATATGGCTTGCTGTCCCATGTCTGCTTTCCTACAGATGAAATCCATGATACTTTATCAGTGCATCCACATCAATGGAACAACATTTCCAAAAATAATTAATTTCAAGACTCCAGTGGAATCCTGGGGGGAGTGGTACAGTCCTTCAGATAAGGTTTCAAATTGGTGTACATTTTTCTATCCCCACAATTCAGTGATTTGAGACATGATCCAGAGAAGAACAGTATACAGTACTATTTAAGTGCAATTTTTTTTTGTTCCAACTTCTTTCCCTCCTTCCTCTAGAACGTTTCAGCCTCCAACTTAAGGAATACCAGGAGAAGGACTGGTCCCATGCCCCTGAGTTTATCACACCACTGAAGGACCACACAGTTCACCGAGGCAATGATTGTACCATGAGTTGTGCCATTATTGGCAATCCGAGGCCACACATCACCTGGTATAAAGGCAAAATCCTCATCTCTGAGAAACTTAAATATTGGTACACATCCTCAAATGGTGTCTGTACACTCACCATTCCCAGTGCAGAAATGAAAGATGCTGATGAATACACCATAATGGCTGAAAACTCCCTGGGGAAGGCGAAGTGCTCCTGTAAGCTGACTGTTAATGGTAAGTAATTTAATTCATTCACTCAATATAGGCGTGGCTAGCTGAACCAACATTTATTGCCCATCCCTAGTTGCCCTAGAGAAGGTAGTGATGAACCACCTTCTTGGACTGCTGGACATTTGGTACGGATGGACCCACAATACCATGAGGGAGGGAGCTCCAGGAGTTTGATCCTGTGATACTGGAGGAACACGGATATATTTCCCTGTCAGGATATTCAGTGGACTGAGGGGAATATACAACAGGTGATGTTCCCATGGATTAAAGGTGGTCTTCATGACCGGGTTCCTCTTACAAATTACAAAATACGAACCACCACTGAGTATCCTGACAATTCAGTACAGTGTCGAATTCTAAGTTCAGTCCATGATCTGGGCCTACTGAGTGCGCTCAGCAGTAGAATTACAATTGACTGCAATTCTCCAGGGAAAAGTCACCCAGAGTTCTCCATTCCTGGCCACTCCTTCGAATTCCATACTGGAAAGAGTCAGGGAGCCCATTTTGGGGCAAATACAGGTTCAGTGGATCAGATGTGATACCTCCCACAGATTAATGGCTTGTTGGTGTTTAATATTTAAACTTACATTTAAAAGAAGTTTTAGTGAGCTGAATTCATCCAGAGTACTATATCAGTGAATGAGCTTGCACCTCCAAGATGAGGTGGGGTGGAAGAGGGGAAGCTAGAGAGAAACAAAAATTGTCTTAGGGCAAACATCTTTAATTTAGAAAGAAAACCCTTTCATAATTGTATAAGCCCATACCAGATCTCCTTTTGGTATTCTCCTTTCTGGAGAAGTGTGCCCCACTAGGTGTAATATATTATGACAGGTGTAATCTTTTAACTCTTATATAATTCTAGTATTACATGTTACTGAGTTATCAATTTCTGTTTTCAGACTCAGGATAATAGAAAGCACAGCTGGGTTTCTGTACTGAACAGAAAAATCTATTTATTATAAATACAACAAGCCTGTAACTACAGAGAAATGATTATGAAGCATTGACATATATCTCTGCTAGTTAAAACTCGAACCCATTGAGAAAAGTCCCTCTCGACACATCCACACAGACTGAAACAGATAGTCACTAATGGTTGAACAAGGAGTTGTGTAAACAGCACTTACAAGGAGTACCTGGTAACTTGCTTTTAATAGTGCAGCAATTGTTCAGCAACCCTTGGTTTTTAAAATAGTTCTTTTCTAATTTTCAATTGAAAATACAGATATATAAAAAGATACACTCTTTACCCGAGTAAATATTGTTTCCACTTTCTCCACTGTTTGAATACTCTTTTGCAACATTAGATAGATTAGATTCCCTACAGTGTGGAAACAGGCCCCTCAACCCAACAAGTCTACACCGACCCTCCGAAGAGCAACCCACCCAGACTCATTTCCCTCTGACTAATGCACCTAATGCTATGGACAATTTAGCATTGCCAATTCATCTGGCCTGCGCATCTTTGGACTGTGGGAGGAAATCGGTGCACCTGGAGGAAACCCACTCAGACACAGAGAGAATGTGCAAACTCCACACAGACAGTCACTCGAGGCTGGAATTGAACCTGGGACCCTGGTGCTGTGAGGCAGCAGTGCTAACCACTGAGCCGCAGTGCCACCCAAAAAATAGTCTATAGAAAGGGAATCATTGAAAACTATCCATTAATATGAGAGTCATAGAATTGTGCAGCATGGAAACATCTCCTTTGGTCCAACTCATCCATTAGACCAACCAGACATCCTAAATTAATCTCATCCCATTTGCCCGCATTTGGCCCATTTCCCTCTAAACCATTCCTATTCATGTAGCCATTAAATGCCTTTTAAATGTTGTAATTGCACCATCCTCCACCATTTCCTCTGGCAGCTCATTCCATACATGCACTCTACTTGGGGAAAATACTTTGTCTATTTATCCTATTCATGCCCCTCATGATTTTATAAACCTCTATAAGGTCAACCCTCAGTCTCTGACACCCCAGGGACAACAGCCCCAGCCTATTCAGCCTCTCCTTATAGCCCAAATCTTCCAACCTAGACAACATCCTTGTAAATCTTTTCTGGACCCTTTCAAGTTTCACAATATTCTTCCTATAGCAGGTACCAGAACTGAACACAGTATTCCAAAAGTGGCCTAGACAATATCCTGTACAGCACAACATGACCTCCTAACTCCTATACTCAATGCACTGACCAATGAAGTAAGGTGTACCAAATACCTTCTTTACTACCCTGTCTACCTGCAACTCCATTTCCATATAAAATATAAATTAGGAGCAGGAGAAGACCATTTGGCCCCTCTAATTGATTCCTTTATCCAATAAAGTCATGGCTTTTCTGATTGTAGCCTCGACTCTGCATTCCTGCCTCAGCTGTAACCTTTGATTCCCTTGTGAGTTAAGAAATTATCTACCTCTACCTAAAAAAGTATTCAATGACTGACTGAACTGCTCTTTAGGGAGAAGAGTTCCAAAGATTCATGACTCTCCATAAATTCCCCTTAATTCAGTCTTAAATCAGAGACCCCTCATTATTAAACAGTGTCCCTTAATTCTAGTCTCTCCCACAAGGGGAAACATCCTTTCAGCATTAACTCTGTCAAGTCCTCTCAGGGATTGTGTATATCCCAATAAGACAGACAAAGTGGCGAAACAGGACCTTGTTGAAAATTAGGAGAAATTGAGGACTGCAGATGCTGGAGATAGGAGTCAAAAAATGTGGCGCTGGAAAAGCACAGCCAGTCAGGCAGCATCTGAGGAGCAGGAGAGTCAACATTTCGAGCATAAGGAATGTCATTACTGATGAAGAGCTAAGGCTCAAAACACCGACTCTCCTGTCCTTGTTGAATATTGACTCGTGAAAATAAATCCCACTCATTAGTTCACAACTAACCAGGAAAGTAGGAACAGAGAATGTGAAGGGAAATTTAGATAAAATAATAGGGAAAACCAAACTTTGTAGAGTAATAAATCTTTGGAATGTTCTGGTATACAAATAAACCAATGAAAGAAACATTGGAACTGTTTAAGCTACAATTAGCATCTATAGCAAAGAATAACTAGACTCGAGGATTGTGTTCCAATGGCCTTTTACATCCATGACCTTTTTTAAACAAGAGACAAAGAGAGCGAATGAACTGACAGAAATAATTAACAAAGGTAAAAGTAAAATCGCCATAGTCCCAGAGGACCATAGTGCTCCTTTCTCATTAGAGAGAGAGACGGCTGTTATTTTAACCTGAGGGCACCACATATCAGGCAATAGGCAGGGTTGAGAAGGAGAGACCTTCATGGGGGGAAAAGAGAAGAAATCAGAACCAGTGAGAGAGGAAAGAATCAGAGACAGAGGTAGAGAGCAAACGAACGAAGAATTAAATTTTGACTTTGCTATTTTACAGAAAAAGGAGTTACCATCATACAGAATACTATTGGAGAAAGTCCACGTAGAAGTAAGCACATCATGTGAATTCAGGCTGGACCTCAACACATAGTGGTATAAATCGAAGCTAGCCATTGGCTGCCACTGTGAAAGCTGAGTTTCTTAAGAGAGAAGCAATTATTTTTGGCATAATAAATTGGGTGAATGAACATCATTTCCAAACTGTCTGTCATTTGTCTTTTAATGTCAGTGAATCACTTGCAGAGTCCAGAGTCAAGACTTTGCTCATTACGCATGTCAATATTTAATCTCTGTAACTTGCTGAAGCCAAGGCCTGAGGCGGTAATGATTGTAAAACTGCATGATATTTATGTGGATAGCTTTAGTTATATGCACTAATTTGACCTATGATGATGTCTAGTTCTAAAATTAATATACACACATTAATAGCTTGTTGTAGCTTCATAAAGATAAAATTGAAATGATTGCAGGAGAAAATAGTCATTCCCAAAATTATCTTATCAAATGCCAAAAGACTCCTTCTGGCAAATAAAACTACCTGGAATATTGTACCTCTTCACCATTATTGATGGGAGTTGGCTTTCTTTCCATAGCCTGCTTAACGTACTGGAATGTATAACACAATTTGTACCAGTGCATTTTAAAACTTCATAAATTAAATTTAAAAATTAAAATATATCAATGATTTTCATTTTTGAGCAATAGTTTTATGAAATAATTGTGAAATGTGATAAAAATACAATTAACATTAAAATTCCATACAATATCTAGTCAGATTTTTTTGATGATAAGCCACTGACTCCAGCTATGGCGACTAGAAATATATTTACAGGATTTTTAAAATCTGCTTATAATTAACAATAGAAGCACACTGTTAAAATCTGACTGTGATAAACTCCATCAACTTTGGAAATTAGGTCTAGAATATGATTAATTACTTGCTGCATCTATGGAAAACTAATCTTTTACTTGCCATCATGAAATCGCCTTCAACCGAGCTCTCAATTGATATTAATTATATTCCTGGCTGGCTGTTTCTTTCCTGAAGCATCTGGCTCAATTGGCATCAGCGAAGTAATCTTGTTCAATAAAACTGAGCTGTAATCGACTATAGTGTTCCTGGTGGAGTGCTTTGGAAAACAGTTTGAAGGAAATGTACAGTATGTTTTTATTAGTGGTTTTCTGCAGGAAGCCATAGGCACTGCGCTGAAGTAACCAATCTAGTTTGTCTGAATTGCAGACAGAACAATCATTTTACTTTTCCTTTCCTGCCACATCTTTTACTAATATGTTTGTGTTTGGGTTAGACAATAAATGAAAAGGTTAAGTTTAACAACAATGGCTGAGGAGCTGGTGTACGGGAGAAGGATTCACATTTTTGGATCATTGGAATCTCTTTTGGGGTAGAAGTGACCTGTACAAGAAGGACGGATTGCACCTAAATTGGAAGGGGACTAACATACTGGCAGGGAAGTTTGCTAGAATTGCTTGGGAGGATTTAAACTAGTAAGGTGGTTGGGGCGGGGTAGCGGTGGGTGGGATCCAGGGGGATAGTGAGAAAAGAAATCAATCTGAGACTGGTACAGTTGAGAACAGAAGTGAATCAAACAGTCAGGGCAGGCAGGGACAAGGTAGGACTAATAAATTAAACTGCATTTATTTCAATGCAAGGGGCCTAACAGGGAAGGCAGATGAATTCAGGGCATGGTTAGGAACATGGGACTGGGATATCATAGCAATTACAGAAACATGGCTCAGGGATGGGCAGGACTGGCAGCTTAATGTTCCAGGATACAAATGCTGCAGGAAGGAGAGAAAAGGAGGCAAGAGAGGAGGGGGAGTGGCATTTTTGATAAGGGATAGCATTACAGCTGTGCTGAGGGAGGATATTCCCAGAAATACATTCAGGAAAGTTATTTGGGTGGAACAAAGAAATAAGAAAGGGATGATCACCTTATTGGGATTGGATTATAGATCCCCTAATAGTCAGAGGGAAATTGAGAAACAAACTTGTCAGGAGATCTCAGCTATCTTTAAGAATAATAAGATAGTTATGGTAGAGGATTTAAACTTTCCAAATATCGACTGGGACTGCCATAGTGTTAAAGGTTTAGATGGAGAGGAATTTCTTAAGTGTGTACAAGACAATTTTCTGATCCAGTATGTGGATACACCTACTACAGAAGGTCAAAACCTGACCTATTATTGGGAAATAAGGCAGGGCAGGTGACTGAGGTGTCAGCGGGGGAGCACTTTGGGACCAACGACCAGAATTCTATTCTTTTTAAAATAGTGATGGAAAATGATAGACCAGATCTAAAAGTTGAAGTTCTAAATTGGAGCAAGGCCAATTTTGACAGTATTAGGCAAGAACTTTCAAAAGCTGATTGGAGGCAGCTGTTCGCAGGTAAAGGGATGGCTGGTAAATGGGAAGCCTTCAGAAATGAGATAACAAGAATCCAGAGACAGTATATTCCTGTCAGGGTGAAAGATAAAGCTGGTAGGTATAGGGAATGTTGGATAACTAAAGAAATTGAGGGTTTGGTTAAGAAAAAAGAAGGAAGCAAATGTCAGGTACAGACAGGATAGATCGAGTGAATCCTTAGAAGAGTACAAAGGAAGTAGGAGTATACTTAAGGGGGAAATCAGGAGGGCAAAAAGGGGACATGAGATAGCTTTGGCAAATAGAATTAAGGAGAACCCAAAGGGTTTTTACAAATATATTAAGGACGAAAGGGTAACTAGGAAGAGAATAGGGCCCCTCAAAGATCAGCAAGGCAGCCTTTGTGTGAATCCACAGAAAATGGGGGAGATGCTAAATGAATATTTTGCATCAGTATTTACTGTGGAAAAGGATATGGAAGATATAGACTGTAGGGAAATAGATGGTGACATCTTGCAAAATGTCCAGATTACAGAGGAGGAAGTGCTGGATATCTTGAAATGGTTAAAGGTGGATAAATCCCCTGGACCTGATCAGGTGTACCCGAGAACTCTGTGGGAATCTAGAGAAATGATTGCTGGGCCTCTTGCTGAGATATTTGTATCATCGATAGTTACAGGTGAGGTTCTGGTAGACTGGAGGTTGGCAAACGTGGTGCCACTGTTTAAGAAGGGCAGTAAAGACAAACCAGGGAACTATAGACCGGTAAGCCTGACCTCGGTGGTGGGTAAGTTGTTGGAGGGAATCCTGAGGGTCAGGATGTACATGTATTTGGAAAGGCAAGGACGGATTAGAGATAGTCAACATGGCTTTGTGCGTGGGAAATCTTGTCTCACAAACTTGATTAAGTTTTTTGAAGAAATAACAAGGAGGATTAATAAGGGCAGAGCAGTAGATGTGATCTATCTGGACTTCAGTTCGACAAGGTTCCCCATGGGAGACTGATTAGCAAGGTTAGGTCTCATGGAATACAGGGAGGACTAGCCATTTGAATATAGAACTGGCTCAAAGGTAGAAGACAGAGGGTGGTGATGGAGAGTTGTTTTTCAGACTGGAGGCCTGTGACCAGTGGAGTGCCAAAAGGATCAGTGCTGGGTCCTCTACTTTTTGTCATTTACATAAATAATTTGGATGTGAGCAAAAGAGGTACAGTTAGTAAGTTTGCAGATGATACCAAAGTTGGACATTGAAGAGGGTTACCTCAGATTTCAACATGATCTGGACTAGATGGGCCAGTGGGCAGAGAAGTGGCAGATGGAGTTTAATTCAGATCAATGCGAGGTGCTGCATTTTGGGAAAGCAAATCTTAGCAGGACTTATACACTTAATGGTAAGGTCCTAGGGAGTGTTACTTAACAAAGAGACCTTGGAATGCAAGCTCATAGCTCCTTTAAAGTGGAGTCGCAGGTAGATAGGATAGTGAAGAAGGCGTTTGGTATGCTTTCCTTTATTGGTCAGAGTATTGAGTACAGGAGTTGGGAGGTCATGTTGTGGCTGTACAGGACATTGATTAGGCAACTGTTGGAATATTGCATGCAATTCTGGTCTCCTTCCTCTCGGAAAGATGTTGTGAAACTTGGAAGCGTTCAGAAAAGATTTACAAGGATGTTGCCAGGGTTGGAGGATTTGAGCTATAGGGAGAGGCTGAACAGGCTGGGGTTGTTTTCCCTGGAGTGTCGGAGGCTGAGGGGTGACCTTATAAAGGTTTACAAAATTATGAGGGTCATAGACAGGATAAATAGACAAGGTCTTTTCCCTGGGGTTGGGGAGTCCAGAACTAGAGGGCATAGGCTTAGGGAGAGAGGGAAAAGATATAAAAGAGACCTAAGGGGCAACTTTTTCATGCAGAGAGTGGTACGTGTATGGAATAAGTTGCCAGAGGAAGTAGTGGAGGCTGGTACAATTGCAATATTCATATGAATAAGAAGGGTTTGGAGGGATATGGGCTGGGTGCTGGCAAGTGGGACTAGATTGGGTTGGAATATCTGGTCGGCATGGACAGGTTGGACCAACGGGTCTGTTCCCATGCTGTACACCTCTATGACTCTATGATTCTACTTGATGACCTCCTCCATCATTTCAACTCCAATTTTCGAGAAGTATCATTGTCTGGAAAGCGAGGTAATTGTTGAAAATCGTCTGAAACGGACCTTGTGATGGATGGCAAATACCTTTCTTCTGATTAAAAGTTATTGGATGAATTAAACAAAAAAACAATGAAACAGTAGTTATTTTCAGTTGTAACAGCAGTCCACTGCAAGGCTTGGTGGATCAGCTGCCCATTGAACACTGGGGATTTGGTTAATTTCCATTACTGTCATTGTAGGATGTATAACAGGCAACTAGTCTACTACAGCCCATCTAACAAACATATATCAACACTTTGTTATTAGGAAAGTAAATCAGTTGACTGCACAGTAACATGGAAATCTCTTCAATTTCCATGAGCAGAGTCTTAATCACTGGATTGACAATTCAGTATGTTGGAGCATAGTGGCATCAGTGTAATATAGAGAGCAGATGATGTTGAAACACTACTCACAATTCTTGACAGTGTCTCTCTTTCTCAAATTTACCAGTACCCATCCATTCATCTGTGAAGGATGATGGACATGCAGCAAACAAATCCATTTCAATTGGGTATCTTCATATGGTGAGACTTGGTTGATGGCTTTGGAAGTACATTATGTCCTCAAGATTAGATTAGATTAGATTAGATTACTTACAGTGTGGAAACAGGCCCTTCGGCCCAACAAGTCCACACCGACCCGCCGAAGCGCAACCCACCCATACCCCTACATTTACCCCTTACCTAACACTACGGGCAATTTAGCATGGCCAATTCATCTGACCCTCAAGCATTGCACAGAAAGCTACTAAGTATTGCTATGGATTGTTATTTATAGCATTAGCATTATATGTAAGCCTCTGTAACCACTCGTCATCATAGTGCTGCATGCCAGGCACAAGAGGTACGTCATTTTCCTTTGTCGACAGCTAATATCAAAACCAGTCTCCACTGCCTTTATGTCACGCTTAGGTGTAGCTGGTCCCACTAGATGTCTGATTCCATCCACCCCACCACATAGACATCTTTGGTTGTGAGTCCATCTCATCTTGTAGAAGTACTCAGCTTAAATCCTCTGTTACTTACTATTCATATAAATATGCTGATGTGGACAGACTGAGCTTCACTTTTAAAAGTATGCTAAGATCCCTGGGTACTTTATTAGGATATGGCACTGATTCAGTATCACTGTTCATTTTTCCTACCATCTGCTGTGCTTTCTCCTGTAGATTTGCTTTTATAAGACAGCAGCTGCTATCTTGTCACCAACTCACTCTTTATTTATATGTGCTTAGTACTTCACACTGCTCGAGCTCCCTCAGAACCAGCTTTCTGAGTGAACAGAACCTCTGACACTCCTGTTCATACCTGTCAGCCAGGGCTCTCTATTTGCCCCAATCAGGGAACTCATATGCTAAGAGGTCCACCTGGCTAACCTTGTTACAACCACTGCAAAGACCATAACCTTTGATCCCAACTGGTCACCAAAGCTACAAAACAGATCTGATTCAATCAAAATCAAGAAATAAATCATTGTTTATCCTTATCTTTCTGAGTGTTTTTTTTTGCATTTCTCTCCAGTATTCTTGAATCCATCCTTACCAGTATTCAAACATTGTGTTTCAGTCAGATTTCATAAGCTGTACTTTCTTCTTAAGACTGGTTGAGATCAGTGTTGTGACTGATCTGATCTGAAATAACTGCACCCCAATAAGACAGTGATTTAAATCTATTCTACACCAGAAAAAAAATCAAGCACAAAGGGATTCAGTCCAGCAGAAGCTGAACCTATCAAGTTACTTCTTCCAACGGATGAATGGACACCATGCCATAATCAACAAACAGGACTGTTCCTTCCCAATCAGAGAACACTTCAGCGGTCAGGGACATCCAGCCTCGGATCTTTGGGTGACCATCTTCCAAGGTGGACTTCGGGATATGCAACAATGCAGAGTGGCCAAACAGAGGCTGATAGCCAAGTTAGGTATCCATGGGGATGGCCACAACCGGGACCTTGGGTTCATGTCACACTACAGGTGACCCCACCACACTATACACTCTCACACACACTCACACATGAGCACACATACACACATACCCATACATACTCACACACTCTCTTAGACCCTCTCTCATACACATGATCTCTCTCAGACACACACACATATATACCCCCCCCCCCCCCCCCACACTCACACTCACGCACACACCCTCTCTTAGGCTTATACTCCATCACTCACGAGCACACTCTACCAAGCATGTGCACACACAAACACACACTCTCATGCACTGCACGCAATTTTGGTTTTTTGCCTATTGGAAAGATGTTGTAAACTTGAAAGGATTCAGAAAAGATTTACAAGGGTGCTGCCAGGGTTGGAGGATTTGAGCTATAGGGAGAGGCTGAACAGACTGGGGCTGATTTCCCTGGAGCATTGGAGGCTGAGCATTGAGCTTATAGAAGTTTATAAAATCATGAGGGGTATGGATTGGATAAATACACAAAGTATCTTCCCTGGGATGGGGGAGTCCAGAACTAGAGGGCATAGGTTTAAGGTGAGAGGGGAAAGATATAAAAGAGACTGAAGGGGCAACTTTATCATGCAGAGGGTGGTATTGAGCTGCCAGAGGAAGTGGTGGAGGCTGGTACGATTGCAAATTTAAAAGGCATTTGGATGGGTATAAGAATATGAAGCGTTTGAAGGGATATGGGCCGGGTGCTGGCAGGTGGGACTAGATTGGTTTGGGATATCTGGTCGGCATGGACGAGTTGGACTGAAGAGTCTGTTTCCATGCTGTCTGTCTCTATGACTCTATGACATACTCACACTGACATGCACACACTCACACTCTCTCCCACACAAACTCTCTCTCTCTCTGTCTCTCTCCCTCACATGCACGCACACACACATATAAGTCTATGGGGTGAATCGGCATTTGCAGAATTGTAATTGCAGATCTATTCCATTTTGTTCAAAAAGCAAACAATCCACAGGCAGTCAATCCATGCAACATTTCATAAATTCTTTGGAAATAGAACCAGTCTAGCTCAAGATTGAGATACAGACAGACTCTAACCTTACACCTTTCATGCATTGTCTGAGCTGAGATGGAACCTTTTTTTAAAACACCTTAAGTTATCTTGAGAATGCGACTGGAAAGAAGTTCTGGGATCATTATTAATGAACCAAAACCAGCAACCATTCTAAAAGATAAAAGACTTAACAGCAATCTAGGTTTGTTCATTACGTCATTTCAGTTGCATGACACTCAGATCTTTTGCTATATATTCTGTGTCTTATGATCCTGCTCCACAACTAACTGATGAAGGATGAGCACTCCGAAAGCTAGTACTTCCAAATAAACCTGTTGAACTATAATCTTGTGTTGTGCGATTTTTAACTTCAGAGAAGGATGCTCAACAATGAACAGGGTCCAGAAAAAGCTGAAAATGTGTGTGCTCTTGCAGATTTGTCATTGGCATGGGAACAACATCCTATATTTACATATTTAAACATTTATTTACACAATGTGAGGGGTGCTGCTAGGCAATATTTATTTAATCTCTGTAAATGTCCTTGAGAAGGGGAGTCGTCCTTGGGGTATAGGTGTATCCATAGTGCAGTTGTTGGGAAAGAGTTCTAGAATTTTAACCAAGCAGTAGTCAAGGAACGATGGTATATTTCCAAGTCAAGATGGCACGCACATTGAATATTGAAGGTGATAGATGTGGTGTTAATCAAAGATGGTTGTTTTGTCCTGGATGAATTCCTGCTGAACTATTTTTGTGTTGTTGGAGCTGCATTCCCCAGTAAGGAGTGTTCCACCATAGTCCTGACTTTCACCTTGTAAAGGATAGACAGAACTGAAGGTAGCCATAGGATTTCTACGGCTGCTTCTCAGTTTCTCATTAAAGGTAAAGTTACTGATAGTAGCAGAATTCAGTGACAGTAATGCCAATGAATGTCAAGGATTGATGGTTAGATTCTCTCTTATTGAAGATGGTTATTGACTAGCACTTGTGTGGTGCAAATATTACTTGTCAGGTTTTAGTGCATTTTACATGGACTGCTTCGATATCTGAGGAGTTGCAAATGAACCTGAATATTGTACAATCATTAGTGAAAACATCCCCATTTATGACCTTATGATGCAGGAAAGGATATTGATGAAACAGCTGAAGATGGTTGGGCTTAGTATACTATCCTGAGGAACTCCTGCAGAGATATCTTGGAGCTGGGCTGATTAACCTCCAACATCAACAATCATCCTTTGCTCCGTACGACCCGAATCAATGGAGACATTTCCACCTCTTTGCAATTGATTCTAGTTTTTTTCTAGTGGTTATCAATACTATGCTCAGTCAGAGACTGCTTTAATGTTAAAAGTAGTCCCCCTCGCTTCCCTTTTGAAGTTTAATCTTTCATACATGTTTGAGCCAAGGCAGTAATTTTAAAAAATTGTTATTATTTAACTTATTTTTCTAATCAACCTTTTCAGAGATGTAATTTCTTACTTTTGGACTTGAACCCATACCACTCAGTCCAGGGGTAGGGACACTACCACTTATTCCACAAGTAGGCCTCATTCGATGGCTATAATCAGGTTAGTTGCTGGGTAGGCCCAGCTGAACTACCTCCATGAGGAACTTATAGTCAACTGTGATTTGATAGCACTGTCAACAGCCTCTTCCATCACTTTAGGACGATTGAGAGTAGACTGACAGGGTGATAATTGGCCCTAGTTAGATTTGTCTTGCTTTTTATGTGCAGGACAAACCTGGTCAATTTTCCACATTGTCAGGTAGGTGCACCCACACACCAGCTTTTGATCCAACCACATCAGACAAGGCCATCCACATTGGGACCATACCTGACCTGACATCTCCTCACCCCAAGGACTAGATCTGACACTCTCAAGACTTGGAACGCAAACACTCCTCATTACTTCTGCAGGACCCAGTGCCCTCAACGACATGGAGCCCTGACCCCTCACTGAGGTGACAAATGCCTCAAATACTAGTCAGCCTAACTACCACAACAAAGTTCTGGAATATGAAAGAACTGAAATTGACAGGCCCATGCTAAAAGATGAGAGACTTCACAAACGATCTGGGTCTATTTCAATATATAATTTCAGTTACATCACACTGTAAACTTTTGCAATAAATTCTGTGTTCTACAATCTTAAACTCCACAACCACCTGATGAAGGATCAGCTAGTGCTTCCAAATAAACCTGTTGGACTATAACTGGAGTTGTATGATTTTTAACTCATTACACTGTGACTCTGTTGCAGCAGATCTGGAGTACCTCATCACACCACTAGATGGCAATCCTAAACACTCAGCGAAAAGTAGCATCAATCTCAGAGATAATTTCCAAATCCGAGGTTGCCACTTCTTACGAACTGTGGCACTACAGTGTGAGAAATGTTGCTCTTGTGTTTTAAAAGATGCACACTTCAGATGTGATTTTACTAATTAAAATTAGTGAATGTGAAGTGGTGAACAATTTGTCCCTGAGTTATCTTTCTGTATTTTGGCATGTCAGGACATATGACACATTTAGAGTTTAACTTTGGGAAGAATTTATGAAGAGTTCAATTTTTCTGCAACTGAAGTGGCCCGTTGTCTTTAAGAACTTAGCATGCGATTGGAGTCATGATTGAGATATCTAAAACGGAAGAGGCAAATAAGGTGAGCTAACATTTCAGAGAGTGCTGCCGAAGTGCTGATAACACAAACAATCCCTCACCACATGCAGACTATTGGTGTAGTAACTGTATAAAGCTGAATTGCAATACAAACAATGACATGGACATTTCCTAAAACAGCAATAATCAATTGTCTTTAGGATCCCCCACAGCACTATATCCTGCATTCCCAGGAACAAACTTACTTGGCACCTGCTTCCTGTAGGGCAAGCTAGCACATAGAAATATCATAGCATGTTTCTGGCTTCCTTTGACCTATCATTCAATACGTGAATCCTGTCTATAGGATGTGGAGGTTGAAGTAGCCAATTACTATGTAAAAGCCATTGCCAGGAGGAAATAGTATCCAATGTCTAGGTCCTTCAAGACACTGAGGATGGCTGCGTTGATATCCTTTCTCATTTATAGACTGGACATGGCTACAGGTTAGGGTTAATGAGTAGGGGAAAATTGACTGCTCTTCCATCATTGCTCTGAAGAAGGTGGTGAATCAATGTAGTCCTTGTGATTAGGTGTACCAGCAATGCTGTTAGTGAGATAGTTCCAGGATTTTGATGCAGAACGAAGTGACCAGGATGATCTGTGACCCAGAAGGGGAACATGCCGCTTCCACACACTGGTTTCCCTTTTCCTACAAAGCGTTGGCGGCTGTGGGTTTGGGAGTACCTGTTGAAGGAAGCTTGGGAAGTTGCTGAAGTGTGTCCTGTGGATGGTACTCACTACTGCCACCCTGTGGGTGTGTTAGAGGAAGTGAACATTTAGCGTGGTGGATGGGGTGCCATTCAAATTGGCTGCTTTATCCTGGAAACCTGGCATACCCGGGCAACTTTCCATTTTATTGGGTAGATGCCAGTGTTGTAGCTGTACTGGGAAAGGTTTGTTAGGGGGCACAGTTACTTTTGGAGCACAGATCCTCAGTAATGCAGCCAGGAATTAATCACGGCCCGTAGCCATTTCAGCATCTCGGGTCTTCAGGCATTTCCTCATATCACATGAAATGAGCCCAGTTGTTTGAAAACTCGTACCTATAATATCTGGGACCTCAAGAAGAGACCCGCCATACCTTATCGATCCCCAGTCTTGAGCCATTAGCCATGTTCTGAATATATATGACACAACATTGATGTGGTACACTGCTACATATCATGAGAAACAATGCAAAGACAGAGCTTCTTCACAATAATCATGAGGTTGTAAATGATGTGAACAGATGAATCTGACAGATCGATTGATGAGGATAAAGTTACGTAGACTTTCCTCTCTTGTTGGTGTTCTTACCACCTACTGCAGTTTGGCAGTTTTGTTCTTCAGCTTAAATTTGCAATGACAACTGAGAATGTAAATTTAAAAGCACTTGCGCCTTCAGTTCATTTTTGAAAACATTATGTATATACCTTTTCTTTCTTAATGTTTCCAATATTCTTTACTCTGTTCATCAGCTACTACTTTCCGCATAGAATAGCTACAAAATACATGATTGAGGTAGAATGCTGCTGGAACACACCACAATTACTGGGATTGTTCTCTCTCTGCCAGATGTTGCAGGCCAGGGGTATGACCTTTCTTTAACTCTGGAAACAGAGGCATGCATCTATCCATGCCATTTCTCTATCAGCAATCTTGGGACACCCACTCAATAGCTAATCATGGAATTGATCTGTGGTGAGACGTGCAGTGCATTTCAAAGTCCAAATATGCAGTGTGCATGCAAGGCTTGATGTTGCTGAGCAACACCAGAGGATTTATCAGCTTTTGACTACTTCAGAAGCAAATGATTATCTTTGAGGTGCTGCCGTAAAAATAGCCAATTGTGTGCCAACTATGAAGGCTGTGGGTGCCTCTCCCAGAAGTGCACCAAGTGGCTGTGATATCAATAGAGTCCGATGCTTCATTATGTGTTAAGACACAAAAGTGGCTCAACTGATTCCAAGCTCCAGCCTGTTCGAAGGTCCAACTGCTGGATGATCTGTAAACTTTCCTTTGCCTCACCAGGCATCCAGACAAGTCAATGTGGAAGATTAACTGAAGGGCAGCAGGTCTTAAGGGAAACCATCTGGAGATGGTTGCAAAATATATACACTACTATCTTGAAAGGATTAAAGGCTATTTAGTTGCGGAGCTGTCAGAAATATAAGGGTTTTTAAAAAATTGTCTTGACTCTGTCTTCCAACTGACCACTAGTAACAAGAACCTTGATCCGAGGACATGTGGAAAACTTGGTGTAGATGCCTCATAGATTATTCCCTCTCACACTAACAGGACAAAGAAACACTCCATTAGATCCCAACAGAAGTCTTCGTCTTTGTTGAATCAGGCTATTAAGACACATTAGGACCTACCAAGGTGTCATACTCTGAGCATCTCAGTGACTTGCTCTGCTATTGGCTTTGTCTTTATGTGTGTTGCAGTGCTATCCTGCTGTGCTGGTGTTTGTACAAAGACTGGCCATAGCAATAAGAGCAATTGGGATTGAGTCTTTGTTCATGCACAGCGTGTTTATTGCATGGTGCAATATATTCTGGATTGCAGTGCGACCACACAGTTTAGGAAGAACATTGACATGCATCCCTCATCACCTTCCTGCATTCCCTTGTTGTTGAAATAGGGATGAGCAGCTTAAAAAAAACAGATCTCAATGCGGGTCCCAACATGTTATGAATTCACATGCAAAAGGTTGTGTAGCTCATCACAAATAAAAAGCACATTTAGGACAGAGAAACTACGATTCTTATAAAGTGAAGTATTTTCAACTGGGCTACTCAATGCCCTTGGGATACAATTGACAACATCTACAACCCGGTGGAATCTGGTCATTCTGAAATTCCACATCAATCTAGCAGAAGAATGCAATTAAGTACTCAGCAAGGCACAGTTGTTTCCTGACATGCCCATGGGAGATGGTCTGTTCACAGTACTAACAGGCTGTGACATTGTTTACTACTCTTCAGAGGTTTCCTGTATGCTAGGAGAATGAGCATTGCTCATGTTGCTGTAGAGGGGACCTCAGATGAAAAGCAAGATGGGCGGCCAACAGCCATACCATATTGGCTGCAGAGCTGTAGCCGTACAGAGATCTGCAGCTTACAAGAGATACTACAAAGAAATCAGGATCTACAGACTGTTTCCTTGATTGTAGCAAGACATTTGGGTTACCTTGTCAGAAGGTCACAGACACTGGCTGGAACAGAACCTGCAACCTGGGGAATTCCAAAGACTCACAACCCTTCAGCACCAGTGGCTGTCAAAGTCACCATCACAGCCCATTCTCCTCCATCACTACTACCAACGTCCTTTCCTCCAGATCCATCAGGATCTCACAGTCAACGACCCACAAAATCATTAGGCATGACATTGATGGAACAGAGCAGCAGCAATGTCAACTTTGGTCATGTTAATCACAGTCAGAATGTGCGCTCAGTCTGGCTCCAAAGTGCACTGCAATGAATATCTCATTGCCACCAGATGGGTAACTGAAGGGGCCTTCAACATGCTGATGATACACTTCAGCATTCACTAACCACTGTCTCCCAAATGTTTCTAGTTTGTTGAGGCCTGTACAACATTGTTCAACAGCAATGTCTGGACCAGCAGAAGGATTACAAAAGCCACTTTTCCACTTCCCATGAGCAGAGATGACAGGAAGATAGTGGTGAAAATTAATAATATTTAACAACACTGAATAAAGAAATAGAAATTATCAGAATGTAATTTCTCACACATCGATGTGCAATCTCTCATTCAACTCCAAAGCTTTATCCTTCCTTTTTTTTCTGTTACTTCGACATGGTATGTGCTGTGGCCTCAGCAAAGGATGCCTCTGGCCGCTGAGATGCTCTTGGCCATGCACCATTGGAAGATGAGACAATATGACAGGCACCAAATGAGAAGGACAATGGTGAGAAATATTTATATGCAGGAACACAAGAGATGAACACAATAAAGCTTGTCTTGCCTACTGTGTCATTCGATACCATCACAGCAGGCTTTATACTTCAACTCCACTTTGTGCCCAGTTCAGTTATAAAATCTGTTCATCCTACCCCTAACTGTATTAACTAATGGAGGCGGGGAATTCCAAAGACTCACAACCCTTTGAGTAAAGCAATATCTCTATCTCTCAGTCCCAGTTGATGGTTTACTCAATCTGAACCTGTCCCCACTAAAATCCCAGCCCACATGTTAATCTCCCTCACCAAAACAAAATCCCTTGATGACTTTTTTTATCAAGCCCTTTGTTATACATTTCAGTGAGGTCACCTCCTGAGAATATGGATTCAATCCATTCACCTTCCCAACAACCACCACACACCCCCCGCTCCCCCCCTCCTCCCCCTCATTCGCCCCATTCCCTGAGCCCTGCCTCATCCCAGGGATTAATTTGGTGAGTTGTGTTTGTGGCCTCCATTGTTAGTTTATCTGTTCTTAAACATGAAGACTGAAACTGCATACCGTACTCCAGATGTGAGCATGGCAAAACCAAGGACAGTTGTCACAAGACTGTGCTCCAATATCCTTGCAATTAAGGCCAACCTGCCAGTCGCTTTCTTAATTTCTTGAATCACCATTGGTATTCCTTGTATGAGTACATACAAACCCTTTGAACATTAATAGTAACAAATTTGCGAAAGTATTTTCACTTATCTCCTTAGATGATGAGTGAGTGTATAATTTAACATGATACTACAACATCTACATTTCACTACATTGTGTCAATTTACCTAACCTGTCTACTTCTCTTGCTGTGTTCTGCCAAAGCTTAATTTCCACCTAGTTTTGTATCATCACTGGAAATGACTCTCTGCCTTTTCTTCTTAGTCATTTACATGAATTGTCAACAACTGAGGACAGCCCTTATGGCGATCCACTACCTATTACTTGCCAATTTAAAAATGCCAAGTTTATGCTCGCTGTCTGTTTTCTATCTTTTAAACAATCATCTATCCATGCTCATGTTTTCCCCAATTTTATGTGTCCTATTTTGGCTACTAATACATTGTACAGCACTTTATCACATGACCGTTGCAAAACCAGATATACTTGTTTTAATGGTTTCCCCCTTTATTTATCTTACTAGTTACATTCTCAAAAAGCTCCAATATATTTGTCAAACAGCATTGCCCTTTAGTAACCATGTTGACTTGTTCTTATCAGTCTGTACTTTTAAACATGTAGTGTTAAAAACTCAGTAGTAGATTCCATCAGATTCTCAACAACTGAGGTTTCGGTGAATTGGCCTGTAGTTCCATGTTTTTCTCTCCTGCCTTCCTGAAAAAATGATGTATGTATATGGTGAGTCCAGTTGAGTTTCTGGTCAATGGTAAGGCCCAGGCTGTTGATAGTGGTCATCACTGAATGCTAAGAGGTGATGTTTAGATAATCTCTCATTGCCTGGCATTTGCCTATCGTAAATGCTTCTTGCCCCTTGCCAGCCCAAGCTGGGATATTGTCCAGGTCTTGTTGCATTTGAACATGGACTGCTTTAGTGTCTGTGGAGGCACAGATGGTGCTGAACATTGTACTATTAACAGCAAATATCCCTGTAATTATGGAGGGAAGATCATTGATGAAGCAGCTGAAGATGGCTGTGCCTAGGACACTTCCTTAAGGAATTCCTGCAGGGATATCCTGAGATGATTATCTTTCAACAACCACAACTATCTTCTGATGTGCCAGGTACAGTAATTTCCTCGCACTTCTTAGCCCCTACTTATTATCTGTATCTAGAATGAATTTTGTATCTTCTGCTGTAAAAACAGACACTAAATATTTGTTCAATGCTTTTACCATTTCCTTCTTCCCCACAATCATTTAACCTGTTTCTGCTTCTAAAGGACTGACATTTTCTTTAGCCACTCCCTTCTTTTTCACTGTATTCATAAATGCTCTTTACATTCTGTTTTATTCTGAAATGTTATTTCGCCAATGAACTACTTTGAAAGTGTAGCTCCTGTTGTGGTATGGACACATTTGGCCACCAATTTGCTCATAGCAGGGTCACATAAACAGCAATGAAATAAATGGACAGAAAATCTGCTTCTTTGTGTTAATTGAGGAGTACATTTTGATAAGGAAACTATGAGATCGGTCCTGCTCATCTTCTTTAAATAGCATCATGATAGCTTATAACTGAGCTTTAGAAGCGTGAGGGTGATACAGTTTGGTCAGAAGAACATAGAACAGACAATATAAGATAAAGGGTACAGGAGCAGAGAATGCAGCAGGACAGAGGAAGAGAGGAGTTAATAAAACATGAGGTACTCTGGACTTTATTAAATGAGACATAGAGAACAAGAGCAAGGAGGTTTGGATAGCACAGAGAGGGAGAAACCGTTTCTGCTCATAAAAGGATTGAAACCAGAGGGCACAGATTTAAAATGATTTGCAAATGTTTTGTGCTGAAGAATAAAATTCTCCCACAATGTGGCCTGGAATATACTGCCTGGATGCAGATTCAATTGAGATATTCAAGAGGGGTGTTAGGTAATTATTTGAGATGCAGGCAGGTGGGGTTAGTTTAGTTTGGGATTATAGTTGGCATGGACTGGTTGGGCTGAAGGATCTGTGGAGTCATTATTCATATGACTCTATGAACAATGTGCGAGGGTATGGAGAAAAGGTAAGTAAAAGGCTCAAAGTCACAATGCTCATTGGAGAGCTGGTACAGACATGGTGTCATCGTAACAATTCTGTAATAATAACAGTTAACTTAGTAATGTTGTTGTGAAATATTTAATGATCCATGCTGTGTGACTCTATGTCTTCAATTGCAACAAACTTTGTTTCAACATTTCATTTAAGAACAAAACAAAGATGAAATGATTTTGAAAACCTTCAGAACAATTTAATCGGTTTAATTAACTGTTTAACTTATAGATTTGCTTTGCTCATCTAATGTACTTCATTGTAGATACGTGTGCTTAATACACCCTTGCTCATATCTCCCTAAGTGAAATCACTGCATTTGCTGTCTACCTATCCTGACTCTTCAATTATGTTTACATCTGTTTTTCAAATAGACAAAACTTGAGTCATGCATTTTTACAACTTATGATCTACAAAATCATAAATTATGAAACACAATGGACAGGAATTGCACGCAGATTTATACCAGATAAATGTACCAACAATTCTGCTATGCAATAAGAAGTAATTGATACCTTGTTTTATAAGGACAGATATGTTATATGATTGAATGCACATGTAATATTCTCACAGAGGAAGGCGCATTTTTTTAAAAGGTACAAGTAATTGTTACTGAGTAAATATCGACTCTATTCCTTCCAAGTTTAAAATCTAGTCAAGTGCTCTTTTATAGATTGGCGTGTTCTTGTCAGCTTCAAGCTGAAGGTCAAAACCTTGCAGATTATTTTGTATGTGTAACAGAAGGTGAAACACAAGAGCGGTGTCTGAAAAACACATCTGCATGTGCCCTTTTGAAACATTTGTAACAGATTGGAAATAAAATTAATTGGGTGATGGACAGACAACAGTGAGAAGACATCTTTTGCCTACTACTTGCCTCAGAGTACTCCAACACAGTTCTGAAAATGGATAGCCAGCACTCACAGATGGAAGAGCTTGAAGCCATATCAGACTGGGGACAATAAGCAGAGAGCACCCCGCGAAGGAAGAGTTGAGGGAATAATTTTTTTTTAAAGTTTGAAATCAGGATATTCCTGCAATGGCGCAAAAGCCCATCATAATTTCCATGTTTGACCATTGGTGAGCAGTGGTGCTTCAGGACTCTTCTTCAGACTGTTATAATAAATTAAACCAGGCAGCCATGGCAGAAGAAGCGGGGCCACTGTTGCCTGATCCCATTGTTCACTCAGGTCCCTCAGTACTATCAGGACAATGATACCCAGCTGTTACCTCAGCTGTCTCAGTTGGGCAGACAGAGTTGGTTGCATTGCACAGCATAAAGTGAAAGAGTCGGCATCGAACACGAATACAAATTGTAATTTGTTGTGAGTAATGAAGAAGATGTTTGTAGTGGTGAGGCCCCTTTTTGGGAGGAGTGCTGTTGGAGAGGTGTCACAGCAGCTTAGTTCTATGTTTCTGATTCAGCACAAAGAGCTGTTTCACATCTTGATAGAAATGGGTCAGTAGCATGGCCTCATTAGTCAGTAACTAGCTGTGTCTGGCTGGGGTAAATCTATCCTTTAGTTGCACACAAGATGGAATTCCAGATCCATTAAATTCTCATTAAGGTATATTCTGTAGTATCTAATGTAATCAGAACCCTGATCTGCAGAATATTCAAAAGCTAACACTCCTGAGAGAAATGGGAGTCTATGTATAAGGCATCGTTATTCTTAATTATTGCCGTACTTCACGTTATTCCAAATTCACACCTACGATTATACTGTCCTGCACCCTCGATCAATATCGTCTAATGATAAATTATGAAGTGCAGTGGACAGGAAATGCATACAGCTTTATACCAGATACATAACAACAGTTCTCCTCTGGAATGAGAATTAATTGATACCTTGTTTTATAAGGACAGGTATGTCATATGATTGAATGCATATGTAATATTCTCACAGAGGAAGGTGTATTCTTTCCCAAATGAGTCATTTGTGATGGTGCAGGGCACAAAAAGGACAGTTAGAAGTCAAAGGTAACTCCATCTCACATATAGATTGTTGGTGTGGTTGGTGGGAGTTAGTCAATTCTGACCATTGCAGGAACAACAAAACACAGCATGGGGTTGGGGGAGAGATGTGGAAATAACAAAAATCATCTCAAAGCTTTGTTGATTGTTCCAAAACTATTTACAATATCTTTGGAAACACATCAGCCCTCAACACTACCCTCAACCTCCATCTTTCTTACTATTCTTTCTTTAGCTTAAAGGTGGATTTCCTGTCCTCTGACAACTCCTCACATTTTTCATTTTTGAGACAGCAATGAGCACTGGCAGACTGTTCGTCTACAGAGGCATTATCAAATGGCCCTACGCAATGTCCACACCATCATTTGACCAGCAGAACCTGCTGTGAACCGAACGAAAAGCGAAAAGGACACCTGCTTTAAACCGAAGCAGACTGTGGAGGGAGACGTTACAGTTTTAAATAAGTTACTGGAACTCATTGTGAGTTGTTTTTACATTGTTGCTTTGGTCAAGTGGTGGGGGAAGATCCTGGAAAAGACTGGATGTGTGATTTTGGGGCAGCTTTGCTGGAACAGTGACAGGTTTTTGATTGTTTTTTTTTAACCAGGGCTAGTTAGTGTGGGCCAGGAGTGATCAGTATGACAACTGCCCTTTGGTTCCTGGGCACCTTGACAGTCTTTGTATGAACTATCATACAAAAGCCTCTCTAGAGTCACAGAGATGTACATTGCACAGCATAATGTGTTCTATATGTGAAAGAGTCGGCGTTGAACATTAATACAAATTTTAATTTGTTGCGAGTAGTGAAGAAGATGTTTGTGCTGGTGAGGTCCCTTCTTGGGAGGAGTGCTGGTGGAGAGGTGTCAGAGCAGAGGTGTCATGGAAACAGCTCCTTCAGTCCACCTCATCCATGCCGACCAGATATCCTACCTTAATCTAGTCCCATTGCCAGCATTCGGACCATATCCCTCTGAACCCTTCCTATTCATTTACCCTTCCAGGTGCCTTTTAAATATTGCAATCATACCAGCCTCCACCACTTCCTCTTGCAGCTCATTCCACACATACACTACCATCTGCATGAAAATGTTGCCCCTTAGGGCCCTTTAAAATCTTTAAAATCCTCTAGTTCTGGACACTTCAAACTGGGGAAAAGACCTTGTCTCTTTACCTTATCCATGCCCCTCATGATCTTATAAACCTCTATAAGGTCACCCCTCAGCCTCTGTCGCACCAGTGAAAACAACCCTATAACTCAAACCTTACAACACAGGCAACATCCTTGTAGACCTTTTCTGAACCCTTTCAAGTTTCACAACTCCCTTCCTCTAGCAGGGAGACCAGAATCAAACATAGCATTCCAATAAGGGCCTAACAATGTCCTGTACAGCTGCAACATGACCTCCCAATTCCTATACTCAATGCACTGACCAACCAAGGTTAGCATACCAAACACCTTCTTCATTATTCTATCTACCTGTGACTCCACTTTCAAGGAACTATGAACCTGCACTCCAAGGTCTCTCTGTACAGCAACACTCCCCAGGAGCTTACCATTAAGAGTGTAAGTCCTGCCCTGATTTGCCTTTCCAAATTGCAGCCCCACACATTTATCTAAATTAAACTCCATCTGCTAATCCTTACAGCATCTCTCTTTTTCCTTGCAGTGAAGCAATGATTTCTTTGCATTATGTAGTGGTTTCTTGTTAAGTACAGAAAGTTGGTTAGTGATTTCTGTTCACCTGAGTTTATCCAACAGAAAAATCTGGGGATTTTGAGTAATTTGATTAACCCTTGAATTTTTGGAACAGCCCTCTGGAAGGAGTGGGGCTCAGGTATTTGTGGATTTATCCAAGTGGGTTGTGACAGTAGTAATCAAAATCAGGAATATTGGTAACTTAGCCTCTCCCAAACTAATCCATTGAGCTCTGTTTAAATATTCAATAAATTCTGGCTGGTATCTGCTCTTCATTCAGCTGTCTGGCTGTAGTAATTATTAATTGTAACAAAGTGGAGGATTCAATTATTGTCTTCCCATTGTGTGTGATTACATATTACATGGGAACAAGGAACTCTCAAAGGCGTTATCCATAATTTTCCATACTTTTCACCTAATTTTCTTTACCTCCTTTTTAACCATTTAAATTTTTCACTGATCTGGTTTGCTTCTCAACTGAAATTTCAGCCTTGTATATGGTATAGCTTTCACTGGCACCCTCTGAAATGCCACTGAAGTGCCCATTATTGTACCCTGAGGCAAGGCATTGAGCACAAACTTCTCTATCATGTCGAGCTGGATCTTGTACTTGTCCCAAAGTCCAAACACTCACAAAACAAAGTCACCTCTTGCCTATGCTGCAAACCTGAAATAAGGACAAAAGAAAAAAGTGATGGATTCACTCAGCAGGTCCGGCAACTTCAGCGAAGAGAGAAGCATTTCCGATCTTATGACTCTATTCTATTGCAAACTCCAACAAGAGATACAAAGCACTACACAAGATCCCCACTTCAAGTGAAAGTTGCATTGTAGAGAAAAGTAAGATTGGATTAGATCTACTTAAAACTGAATTGACTGCAGATGCCAGAAGGGACCTGAAACATTCACTCTGATTTCTCTCCACAGGTGCTGCCAGACCTGCTGAGCTTTTCCAGCAATTTCTGCTTTTGGTTTGGATTGGGTCCATCCACCTCAGACACTTACAGAAATGTTTAAAATGCTTCTGATCCGATGAACTGTTTTTAGTGCCAATTCCCCATGTCACACCGATAACAGGAAGGTAGGTTTCTGCCATGTGGGAGCAAGAACCGTAGAACTGACATTACAATTTGTTTAAGGAATGGTATCAGCTATTTCTGCAGTAAATTGATCAGGAATGATGAAGGGCTTATGCCCGAATGTTGACTCTCCTGCTCCTCGGGTGTTGCCTGACCTGCTCTGCTTATCCAGTGCCACACTTTTCGACAATAGAGATATATATTGACTGTTGCACCCAACTAATATGTCTGCTCTTCATTCCACTGCAATCTCGATTCGGGCTGTTTATTTTCAGAGTAGCAAACCACGATTCCCTACCATCAAAAAGCCTTCAGAAATGTATAATTCTTTCAGCTATATTCAGCTGTGTGAGTTCTGCCCTGTGGGGACTGTGATCTAGCTGACAGTGGCACCAGGAATAAATATTATTCCTTGAAACAATTCCAAGATACTCTGAACAGTAAATGCAGAAGGAGACCTTCCAAATTGATTCTCTCAGAGGGAGAAATTTATTATAGGTATTTTCAATCAACCTGACTGAACATGATATGACATACCTCTGGAGAAGACGAGACTCGATCCCAGACCTTCTGGACAAAGATAGGGACACTGACACTGCACCATCAATGTCTTTGAAGATGCATCGTATATTAATTTTTATTAAGTAGGAGAGAAAATAAAATTAGTCAGGAGGTAGTGATTAAATAATATCAGGCTTAGATTTCTAGATGTTTGAAGATTGTAGAGGAAAGACCCTGGGAGGCAACTGCTTTGGATTTGAGGGAAAGAATGAGTTATGTATGCAATGCACCTTAATCTCAATACAATTGAAGGCATAGGAAGGAAAAAAAAAAGAATTACCAGATGTTTCTTTTTATGTTTAGAAGGAACAAGGCAAAAATATTCAGAAAATCAATGGTCATTGCAGTAGACATTCAAGAGAGGGACAAGAAAATTTGAAATGTAGACGGCATTCTGGGAATTCAAAGGAAAGGGAATGCTTCTCAAACAACTAACTTTATCATGGATCTTGTTCAGACATGAACAACATAATATGGGAACAGTATTCAAGTCCTGTATAGATTTGTACACGATAGAGAGATCTTCAAGGAAAACAAGTATTTAGAATGAAGGGAGAACAGTTCGAAGGAAGCAGCTTTAATGTTGGAGAAATATTGGAATAAAACTTGAGATCAAGGGAGATTGCACAGCCAACAACTGATAGAGTCATAGAGATGTATGGCATGGCAACAGATACTTCAGTCCTACTCAGCTGTGCCAACCAGATATCCTAAACAAATCTAGTCCCATTTGCCTGCATATCACTCTAAACCCTTCTATTCATGGACACATCCAGATCCCCTTTAAACGTTGTACTTGTACACTTCCTCTGACAGTTCATTCCATACCTGCACCAGCTTCTGCATGAAAAAAGTTGCCCCTCAGGTCTCTTTCAAATCTTTCCTCTATCTCCTTAAACCCATCCCTCTAGTTCTGGACATCTCTGCTCTGCGGAAAAGACCTTGGCTAATCACCTTATCCATGCCCCTCATAATTTTATAAACTTCTATCAGGTAATCCCACTCCCTTGGACACTCCAGGGAAAATTATCCCAGCCTATTTAGTCTCTCCGATTAGCTCAAACCCTGACGACATCCTTACAAGTCTCCTTTGAAATCTTTCAAAATTCACAACATCTTTGCTATAGTAGGGAAACCAAAATTGAACACAGTATGCCAAAGGTGGCCTAACCAATCTTCTGTATAGCCACAACATGACCTCCCAACTCTTCTCAAACTAATACACTGATCAATAAAGGTAAGTGTACCAAATTCCTTCTTCACTACCCTGTCTACTTGTGACTCTATTTTCAAGGAACTATAACCCAGCACTCCAAGGTCTCTTTGTTCAACAATACTTCCCAGGATTTTACCATTAAGTGTATAAGTCCTGCCCTGATTTGCCTTTCCAAAATGCAGCACCTTACATTTATCTAAGGTAAACTCTATCCACCACTCCTTGAACCATGGGCCCATCTGATTAAGATTCTGTTGTACTCTGAGGTGACCTTCCTTGCTTTCTACTACACCACCAATTTTGATGTCATTGCAAACCTACTAACTGTACCTTCTATATTCACATGGAAATAATTTATATCAAGGACAAACAAAAATTATTGTTGGAGTGACCAAAGGTGGAAGTTGGTACGTAATGATTTAACTGCTGATGAAAGGGAAGAAATAAAATCTAAAGGACTTGAACGAAAACAAGATTTTCGTTGCCTGAAGTTCAAAAAATCAAGATCTAATAATTATTCAGTTTAGAGAGAAACTAAGGTTATAAGCACTGAAGTTGTCCTCCTAATGTTAGTCCGTGAAAATTTCAGTTTGTGGCATCTCTTGGTAGCATTCATTCATCTGAGGCTAATGTGGCTAATCCATTTAATATACTGTATAGTCCGACTGTGACAATGGACATCTATCCCAGATGTATTCCTTTTGATTGTTTCAAGACCACTGCCCATGAATTATGGAATTGGAAAAGCCAATGGTTGTTTAGAATGTTAACATATCCTAGACATTTTGGCAGAGTTAGTTAGCAATAGAAACAGCATTGCAAGGCAGAGCAACTCTGTTAGTTTGCTCAATTCCTGCTGTAGCACACATATCAGAAACTTGTTGGATCTGTTTTTCCCTTGCCAGAACTACACTTATTAAGCTTAAATGAATACTTTAGATGGATCAGCACAAACTGAGTTAGATATACTGAATGTACATTTTAGGGTGAGTGCCCTTGAGCATGGAGCATAGCATTGAAAATTATAACCTTACTGAAAGTAGCAATCTGCAGGTTAGCCATCTTCCTCCTGTCCTGCATTTCAGTTTACCAACAAGATTGACTCTGTCTGCAATCTGTTTTCTGCTTTGTTGACTAACTGCTAATGAAAAGGATGCTCTTGTGTCTCTGAGCTGAGTTCTCCTATCTCACATTACATTCAGAACATGTATTGAATCGAATGAGAAATCTTTGTTTCACAGCAATATTACAGTTGGAGGTTTTACGGGAATATTACATGGTGTGGACTGGGGTGGTCAAAGTTAAAAATCACACAAAACCAGGTTATAGTCCAACAGATTTAATTGCGAGTACTAACTTTCAGAGCGCTGCTCCTTCATCAGGTAACTAGAAAATATACAGTCAGAGGCTGAAGCCAGAAAGAACTGTTTGTTTAGCAACAACTACTTTTTCATGCATGAATCTGGTCCAGATGCTCGGTGAACTTCCTTCAGTTAGAATCAGTTTTGGAGAAAATATAAGGTTAAGAATTGTTTTTCCAGAAGCTGTCATATGTGCAGGGGAACTGTGGAAGCTCAATTTCAGTTGAGACACAGTGAGGCCTGTGAAGAAGAATATTGATGGAACTATTAAAGAGCCAGTGATTGCTGTTTAAGCTTGGCAGAAGCATGCATAAATTGTAGGTTTCAATTTGTCTTGTTAATTCTGGTGAAGATATCAGTGTAGGGCAAAGCAGATCCTCAAAAGGCAGGCATAAAGGGAATTAGGTTCCACACTGGAGACTGGGGTTGAAAATAACCTGGAGTCTGTGGGTGACTAGCAATAAAGTTCAGCATTTGTAAGGGAAGCGAGGTGGGTGTTGGATTGTGTTAATATTGAGATTAAGGATAAAGATAAGGGTTATCGGTGAAAAATGGCATTTAGATGGATTCCAATGACTACTGAGCAATGTTCTCTTTGAACCACATGACTGCACAACAACTGTGGGTTCTCATCCAGGCTGAATGCACTTTGGCTCCTTAAAGTTAACACATGTGGGCACAGTCTGAGACCAACCATCTTTAGACTAGATTAGATTCCCTACAGTGTGGAAACAGGCCCTTCAGCCCAACAAGTTCACTTCAACCCTCCAAAGAGTAACCCACCCAGACTCATTTCCCTCTGACTAATGCACCTGACATTATGGACAATTTAGCATGGCCAATTCACCTGACCCGCACATCTTTGGACTGTGGGAGGAAACCGGAACACCCGGAGGAAACCCACACGGACATGGGAAGAATGTGCAAACTCCACACTGACAAAGAAGGAAGCTGGCTCAGCAGAGCTCAACTGTGTGATTGTAGACCTCTCTACCTAGTGTCAACGCAGACTTTCCAACTGAGGACAGAAGTTTTCAGGATCTGGGCAAGAGAGTTCTTCCCAATGTAAAAAAAGATTTTACTATAGACGCTGTCAACTGGAGGCAGAAACTCCATCTATGTGAAGGTTATGACCATGTAAATGAGACCACCAGATCAGAACACCCCCAGAAATAGCCTTTCTGAGCAGTGATCCCAAATGTGAGAAAGGGAATAAAACAGAAAGCATCAAAAATATTCAATAGGTCTGGCAGCCTCTGTGGAGAAAGAAACAGAGTTAAGTTTCACGTCAGATGTGACTTCTTCAGAACTGAAGGCAGGTAGAAATGAGGCAGGTTTTATGCCATTGAAAGTTGAGGGTGGGGGCTGGGGGAATTCAGGAGCGGGCTGAGACATTGAAGGGAAGGTTCAGGATAAGTTAGAGGCTGAGATTACAAAACAAAAAGATGCTATAGAACAAAATGTAAAGGAAGTGGGAAGGGTTCTGGCCAGCAGAATTACAGTATTGCCTTGCAATCTCCAATGCCCAAAGTGGCCATGACCTTCACACCTCCGAGAACACATTCTTTGAGGCCAGCGAAGGACTTCAGAAAATCCGCCACTGTTTTAATGTATGAAAGGTGATACATGACTCCTGCGGCCGCAGGGGCAAACAGAACAGCCGCCCCACTCACCCCACATCGCAATCTAACACTCACTGGGTGCAGAGCAGTGAGAACAATAATAGCGAAGGGAGCAGAGACTCCGCACTCCCTCCCAGTGGGGGGGCAGAGACCACTCCCCAGTCACTGTGAGCACAGGGACTTTGTCCTCCCCCCACCACCGTGTGAGGGCAGGGAATCTCTACACCTCCTCCTTGCTGCCTGAAGGCTGGGTTCAGAACTTCCCTCTCCTCCCACCAGCTGGCTTCTCCATGCAGGGGCAGCCTTCCCATTGAGTGGAGGGGAGAGTCGAGAGCGCTACCGCCCGGGGGAGCAAAGCTGCACTCAGAGGATCGCTGAGTTAAGCTGGATCCCGGTCAGGGACAGTGGGTTCGGCAGGAGCTCGGCTCTCTCTCTCTCTCTGAGCAATTATGATTGGCCTGAAGACGCTGTGTGTGCTGTTCTGTGTACTGGGAGCTGATGGCAGGGTCTATACCGGCAGGAAGCGAGGAGTTCAGAAAAACTACAGCACCGCCATGCAGAGGTGAGAGACCCTCGCTCATTTTCATTCATATCATACCCTAATAAGAGCAGCAGCCGGGGACGCACTGATTTCAGTCTGTTCCTTACTTTTAATGAGGGCTCATTTAACTCAGCGCAGAGAATTTTATTCCGACCTACGGAACCAAAACAAAAAATGTGCAACTCGAATTTGTCTCTGTTAACCTGTTGACATTGGCTAGGCTCTCTCTGCGTTAAGTTACAGGTTTACCTGTGGCTCTTAAAGGGACATGGTCCTCACTGCAAATCTCCATTTTTTTTTGTTAAATGTGGGTATAAGCGAGGGACGTAAGGTAAAATGTACCCAATATGTAATTGCAGCTCGAATTGTGAAGTCTCCCAATTGAATTCCAGGGCTGTGCTACTTCATGTGTTTTAGCACACGCGGCTTCGTTTTAATTCCATGTTTGCTTTGGGTTTGTAGACAATTATTACATGACACAACATGGCGAATTAAGTAATGTGTGGTCACTCTGTTGGGGGTGTAAGTGTTCATAACCTCTGTCCCTTTATTGGAACTTGTGCAACTGATTATAGCTAACATGAGCTGTGAGATGAATTTCTGATGTGTAATCTTTACTTCAGTAAGGTTGCTTTTCACTTGTTTTGATTGACAGTTTGGGTCAAATGGGCAAACTCATTGTTATGAGGGATGTCCTCTCCAAAATGGGCTTTAGGGAGGGAATCTGCAATTGGATCAGACTGCTCTACACCAACATTGTCAGTGCAGTCTCAATCAATGGGTGGGAATCAGATAGCTTCCCTGTAAGATCTAGAGTCAGGCAGGGCTGCCCTCTCTCTCCTGCCTTGTTTGTGTGATGCATAGAGCCATTTGCCGAATCCATCAGAAAGGGTGCGAGCCTGAGAGGGGTGACTATTCCTGGCAGCGGGGGCCTACAGGTTAAGGCCTCCCTGTACATGGATGACGTCGCCGTTTTCTGCTCAGATCCGCTGTCCGTGCACAGACTCATGTGCATCTGCGACCAGTTCGAACGGGCCTCAGGGGCCAAGTTAAACCGAGGCAAGAGCGAGGCCATGCTCTTTGGGAACTGGGCCGACCAATCCTATATCCCCTTCACCGTCAGTACCAATCACCTGAAGGTGCTGGGTATTTGGTTCGGGGGGGCTGGGGCGTGCGCCAAGACCTGGGAGGAGCGGATCAGGAAGATGAGACAGAAACTAGGCAGATGGGAGCAACGGTCGCTCTCCATCGCGGGGAAAAAACCTGGTCATCAGGTGTGAGGTACTCTCAGTATTGTTATATGTGGCACAGGTCTGGCCTATCCCCAGAACCTGTGCTGCCGCAGTCACCCGGGCCATCTTCCACTTCATGTGGATGCAAAGAGACACAATGTACAAAGACCTGTGCAATGGGGGATAAAACACTCCCAATGCCACCCTCACCCTTATGGCCACCTTTGTGTGTGGCTGCATCAAGCTGTGCGTGGATCCCCGGTAGGCAAACACCAAGTGTCACTACGTACTGAGGTTCTACCTGTCCCCGGTGTTGTGAAGGATGGGCCTGGCCTCGCTGCCGCGGAACCCTCCGAGTAGTTGGACCGTTCCGTACCACCTGTCCTTCGTGGAGAAATTTTTGAAGAAAAACACCTTTGACCACAAGTCCATCAGGAAGTGGTCAGCACATAGTGTCCTTGAGACCCTTCGGGTAAAGGAGAGGGCGGATCCTATCGAGCGGTTCCCTGAGCAGACTGTCAGAGCCATTTGGCAGAATGCCTCATCGCCAGAACTTTCCAACAAGCACCAAGACATGGCTTGGCTGGTGGTGAGAAGGGCTCTACCTGTGAGATCATTTATGCAAGTTCGGACTCTCTGCCGCACCGCACGCTGCCCTCGAAGTGGCTGCGGTGGGGGACGAGACTGTCACACACCTCCTTCTGGAATGTGCCTATGCAGAGGAAGTCTGGAGAGGAACGCAGTGGTGTTTGTCGAGGTTTGTCCCGAGCAGCGCCGTGACGCGGGACTCCGTGCTCTACGGCCTGTTCCCCGGGGCGCACACCGAGACGAATATCAACTGCGCCTGGAGGATCATCAACTCGGTGAAGGACGCTCTCTGGGTGGTCCGAAACCTGTTGATCTTCCAGCTGAAGGAGTTGACCCCGACTGACTGGCACATTCCAAGGTTCAGGACTACGTGTTGAGGGACGCGCTGAAGCTTGGGGCAGCTGCCGCCAAGGCGCGGTGGGGAAAGACCACCATTTAACATCTGCCTGCCTAAAGAAGAACAGGGGGCCCATGCAGTCGTTTGGGCTCTGCTGATGCCCCAGCTAAATATATGGGCATAGGAGTGAGAAATGCACAGACCTGTATATAACAATGATAACTCTGAGCTGTGTATGCAAATGTTGACATATGTATGGCATGACCAAATGTACAGACCATCAGATTATTTTATGATTATTTACGAATAAAGTATATTTTTGAAATAAAAAAAAACCCATTGTTGTTCCCCACACCTCTGAGGCTGGTGTCATTTTGAAAGAGTTAATATATTGGGTGTCCCAAGTGCAACAGATTCATGTTGAATTGTGGTCTCAGAAGTGTCAGATGTGGTGGAGCCCAAAAGACTCATCCACAGTGTGAGAAACAAAGCTCACTCACTTCAATAATTTCAGTACGAGACAAGATCTGAATCAGTAGTGTCATTTATTTCACACTTGCAAGTGGGTGTGATGTCCACAAGGCAGGGACAAAACACACTGAATTCAACAAATACTCGATATTTATATAATTTGGTTCCTACATTTTTTTTAAATTTCATTGTTTCCCGCCCCCCCCCCATTTACATCCTCCACTTCTCTAAGACCGGTACCCATTACTCCTGTTTATCTCTTGTCTTATCCAGCCTTGTCTGTGACAAAATGCTTATTCCTGGCCTCACAAGGCCGTTTGACCTCATCCCATTCTTTGCTTAACATTATCTACTCCCTCCATCTGTGTCGCCCCTCCCAGCATCTTATCATTAAGGCTCTTTTAATTGGGCTTTGTTCCTGTGTTTCTGTAAAAGTGGGAAACAGATGTTTATACCTATTGTTTATACATGCATATTTAGTTTAACTGCCTCTCTTCACAGCATCTTATCTAGTACCTCTATTTCTACCATTGTTTTGCAGTCCCATTTCTTTCTTGCATACATTTTTAGCTAATACAAAAAAACAATTATGCATTTCCTCCACATAGTTCCCATTCTTGTTGACTCAGCTCTTGGCTGAAACAATTACACACTGGTGTGAGTTCATTCACTCCGCACCAGTAATTATAATTGCAGAAGTAACATTAATTTATCTATATCCCATAACAGTGAACATGATTTGGAGATGCTGGTGTTGGATTGGGGTGTGCAAAGTTAAAAATCACACAACATCAGGTTATAGTCTAACAGGTTTAATTGGAAGCATTAGCTTTCAGAGTGCAGCTCCTTCATCAGGTCCTTCATCTAATGAAGGAGCAGCGCTCCAAAAGCTAGTGCTTCCAATTAAACCTATTGGACTATAACCTGATGTTGTGTGATTTTTAACCATCCACAGTGAAATTTGATATTTTGAGAGTTCTGGTGATTGAGAAGTGCTCCTCATTTGCCATAAACCAGTGTCTCTGCCACCTATCATTTCTCCCCTCCTCCCCCCACCAGCACTTATTGTGGCAGATGAGGGAACCTAACATTGGTGTTTATTTCAAAACTATGTATTCATCAAAATTATCCATAAGGATGTACAAAGGTTCTAAATTATATCTTTACGGTCTTTGAAGAAAGAAAACAAACAAAATGTTTGAATTTTGACTCTTCTCAGGGTTTCTCTATAGTTGTTTTTTTTAAGAAAAACCATTTCCTACTTATGCAGGTAACTATTTATGTTCATTTTAAGGGAATGACGGAGTCTGATACCTGGACAGACCCTCGGTATATTTTGGCAGAAAGGCCTGAGTCAGTAGTCTTTCGCCACTGTACCTTGGCGGCAGCTGCTCTCGCCTTTAGTTTGTTCCTCATTACATAGTCCTGGACCTCGGGATGTGTCAGTCTGCAGCAATTGGTCTTTCGACTGGAAGACCAACAAGGTTCAGGTAGACCAAAGAGCGAGTTTCACTGCGATAATAGTCTTATAGGCGCAATCCATGTTTGTCTCGGTGTGTGTCTTGGGAACAACCTGCAGAGCACATGGAGTTGCTCTGGATGAACCTCGACACAAACCACTGCCTCTCTCTCTCCAGACCTTCTTTGCAAAGGAATGTTCCAAAGGTGATGAGTGACCGTCTGTACCTTCCTCCAGCCACTTCGAGGGCAGCGTGTGATGGCGCACAGAGACCAAGCATGCATGACCATTCTTCTTACCTCCAAGCCAAGCATGTTTCAGCATGTGAAAGCAGCAGCAGCAATGGACACTGCTCCTCCCGGTGATCAGGGACAGGAGCGACGGACACGGCTCCTCCCGGTGATCAGGGACAGGAGCGACGGACACGGCTCCTCCCGGTGATCAGGGACAGGAGCGACGGACACGGCTCCTCCCGGTGATCAGGGACAGGAGCGACGGACACGGCTCCACCCGGTGATCAGGGACAGGAGCGACGGACACGGCTCCTCCTGGTGATCAGGGCAGATAGCAACAGCAATGACCATGGCTCCTGTGGCAATTGAGGAGCATGATGGTAGTGACAGCAACTGCAAGCTTACTGGATATTCCAGGCTGTGGGTAGGCCTGGGTGTGAGAGAAGCGTTTAAAATCTGGATGTTCTCCTTTGCTTGCCTCTGTTTCTTTTTATGTTCTGCTTTTGGTGCATTGGTTAAAAAGTCTGGATTTGTACCTGACATGGCACTGAAGAATGTACACCTATCACTGTATTTCTATCAATCAGTCCACGTGACAATAAATCTAATTATAATTCTAGTTCGAATCTTGCTGCTTGTTGGAAAGTTCTGGTGATGTGACATTCCACCAAATTATCTTGACAGTCTGCTCAGGGGAATGTGACAGGAACCAACCTCTCCTTTTCCCAGAGGGTGCTGACCACTTCCTGATGGCCATGTGGTCAAAGGTATTTGTCATGGCAAACTTTCGCATGAGGGCCAAATGATATGGAACCTAATATTATCCGCCCTTAATCTGGTGAGCTACAATGGGCCTCCCATTGTGCACAAGCAACTCCACTGGTCTGATGTAAATGAGACTTCCTCGATATCACTGCAGATATCCCTGCGACTGGGGGATGAAATCCCATTTGAACTGTGAAACGATATAATGTAATGATGATTTAAAAAAAAGTATAGCAAGTATCTGAACAAGAGGCAATGAGTAACAACATGCAAGGCTACTTTCATTTAATATAATTGTCTGCAAAAACTTGGGATTCTGTCTTCTGTAAATAGAAACAAATTGAAACTGACAGGGGATGGTTGGTTTGAAGGTGAATTTTATAATGTGTATTTCTGGAAATAAAACAATCTACTAATATGTGTAAAAGATTAGGATCCAGTTCTATTCACCTTGGCATATGAAATTAAAACCATCCATGTGCACTCTGACGTATGTATGTACTTTCTTTCATTACTTCAATTGCAGTTACAGTTCACTGAAAGTTACAACTTGAGACAAATTTACGAAACAAATTTGCCATTCTTTAGTTCATATGTGGTTTATTTTCTTGAAACACAGTACAATATTTAAACTGCAGATGATGATGAGCATTAGTCAGGCGAACTTCTGCAGTTTCCTGACGGTGTTGATGTTTGCTGAGGTGCAGTTCCAGCAGTGTCCTATAGACTGTGCTCATGGTTATTTGTCATATTTATGAGTCTGGACTTTTCAGTTTCAGATGGATGACCGAGGGAGGTTCCAGCTAACCGCAATACGGTCCTCGTTCACCATCCACACACATGGTTTCCAGCAGTAATCAGAAAATGTGGTCACTTTCTGTCATTCCTATTCTGGGGATTACAGATGATAGTGGAAGCATCATAACCAGGGAACCGATCTTGACTTTCTTCACATGTGGGTTAGTGTCAGATTGTGTGCACAATTACTGAGTAAATCAGGGGCTTGCTAATCCCACTGGAATGAATCCCCAGAAAATATGAAATCCTTTACACATTTGATGCCATGGAGGTTTTTGTCCTGGTCACATTGAGTGCCACATTTCACTGCTGTTAATTGATGCCAAAATATATCCATTTAATCCTGTTTTATCTCACTTCTAAATCCCCAGTTCTGCAGCTTGGCAGTATTGTGCAGTTCTTAATTCCAAGGGATGATTGAGTGCTGGCTGCTATTAGTTAGGTACTAATTCAGTGTTAAGAGATGAGCACAACTAGAGGATAGACTACTCTAAGTTGAGAGTGTGGTGCTGGAAAAGCACAACACTCAGGCAGCATCCGAGGAGCAGGAGAGTCGATGTTTCGGGCATAAGCCTTTCATCAGGAATGAGACTTGTGCCCGACACGTCGATTCTACTGCTCCTCGGATGCTGCCTGACCTGTTGTGTTGTTCCAGCACCACACTCTTTCTCTCATCTCCAACAATTGCAGTCCTCGCTTTCTCCCAGATGTAGTACTCTAAGCCAAGTATTAATGTCGGTTTCAACCCAATCTTATGTACAGTCTCTAGATAGGTTTATTGTACCAATTCTGACCAACCTGCTAAATTTCTGGTGTCTCACTACTTTTGGGCCATGAGGAGATTACTGTTAAATTGTTTACCAATGGTCCCATAGCTCATACTGCAGATATTGGGTGAGAAGAGAAGCTTGAGACAACAGGAGAAAGTAACTCTTAAGCTGCTGATCTGAGTTTGCTTCACTTGCAAAACAACCTTGCTGCTGAATGTAAGACAGATGATGAGTAATGAATCTATTAGGAAACCATGTCTCGTGTTCTTTAGGTGCCACTATTTTAACACATGGTTGACTAAATTGTTCAAAGTATCTGTATTGAAATAATAACACCTAAAGAACATGGATCCAATTATGTCTCTCAGGCTACTGACGCACTTTGAAGTGAGCCATCTCTGACACCTTTCTAAGATGGAGCTTCAATGGGTATGACCTGCCACCTCTTGGCAGCAATGTTGTTTTCAGCTAGCTCACCTGTGTAGATGTTGCCAGCAGCTGGGGAAGGAAGAGCAGGCAGACAGAGAGCAAAGAAGACTAGACTGCATTTGCAAACAACACAGGCACCTTGCTCTGGCCTCGGGGAAAAGCTGTCTTTTAATGTAAACGAGGTGATCCTGCTGTGCTGGCGGTCTTACACTGTAAAGCATAATTACTTCCTTCACTGTACTTTACTGAGCATTGTGATATTATTGGGTCTGAAATGTATGAGCAAAATTATTGCACAGCATGTACACACTGCCTTACCATAGAGCTCTTTATCTCTCACCATTAAGTCAGCACAGCTACACCACTCGGTTTAGTAAATAATGATTGCAGCACAACTTTGGTGTGTTAACCCTGGAATCCAGCTGCTTTACAAAGATGCTGATAGCTTGATGCTGACCATTTAAGAGCAGGGTTAACCTTTGTGCAGTTATGACCTTTTCTTCATGTCTGTTTTGTTTGTTACAGTGAACGCGAGTGCTTATCGAAAGATTCTTTCAGTCCCGCTGTACCCCATTGATCTAAAGTGACCTTGAGGCTCCTTTGTCTTCCCACCTGCTTCATCAATCATCCCATTAATGAGCCCAAGTCACAGAACACGACTCTCGGAATGTGTTTGTTACCTTTCTGCAGCCAGTGACACTCAGTGATTTCAGTGATGTATTGGCCAGCATGCACTGTTATGTCTCAGACTCTCTCAAAGAAGGTCCACTAACATTGAATTGAAGCCTGCTTTGACTTTTAAACTCACTGAGGTGGTGTTTCTCAGACTAAACGACTTAAGGGGGGTGCGGCCCAATTATTTCCCACTCTGGTGTGTTTTGGCTTCCCCCCAGAAGCTGGCCCAGTCCAGCAAAAAAGTGTCGACTCAGAGAGGCAGTCGGAAAATTATAACTTGTCACCAACTCTCTTGGTTGGTATTCAGTTAACCATCTGTAATTAACAATGGGCTGAAAATGTGTTGCTGGTTAAAGCACAGCAGGTCAGGCAGCATCCAAGGAATAGGAAATTCGACGTTTCGGGCATAATTAACAATGGGCATCAAGGTTAGTGACCTTGTAATCATTTTTGACCATGTAACTGAGATTTTGGGGTATTTGGAAGCTGTTATTTAAAGTGGGGAGCTCATGCCCAATCTGCGCGTTTTAAAGGAAGTCTGGAAAATGCTTTCCTCGATTTAGAGTATGATTCCAATCATCAATATTTTTGCCTGTAGCTTTTCTAATAGACCATTGTATATGTTTGAGCCTCGAACAAGATGAATGTAACCAGCTTGATTGACTGTACTAAGCAGTGATTACCACCAGGACTATCTCTGACCTCACCTACTGCAGTGGTCTGCAGTCCTGGCCACTCATTTCCTTTCCCTCCCCCAGCTGAGGTGTTTGAATTGACTTCAGTGACTTTGCGAATGTGGGAAGGCTGAAACCAGAAACCTTGCTTCTACTGGAAAGTTGAGATTTGGAAGCCAGTGGAGAGTAGTTTAGAATCATAGAATCCCTGCAGTGCGCAAGCAGGCCATTTGGCCCATCAGGTTCATGCTGCCCCTCCAAACAGCATCTGACACAGACCCAACTCCTCGCCCCCTATCCTGTTCCTGTCACACTGCATTTCCCATGGCTAGTTCACCTAGCTTGCACATCCCTAAAAACTGTGGGCAATTTAGCATGGCTTGTCTGGAAGAGCCAACTGACAATAGAGGCATGGACAACAGTTTCATCAGTGTGGGAGCGGAGATCAGGATGAGGTTGGACAGGTTATGGTAATGAGAATTGATAGTCCTAGTGATGACCATGAATATGGGATTAGAATCTCATTTCCAGGTCAAATGTTAAAAAAAGCAAACTGGTTTAATCTCGGACACTTGCCTGAAAGAAGATGGAGTCAATATCTACCGAGCAGAATCTGCAGTGGGAGCAGAACCGATCACTTTTGTCTTCCTAATAATCTCCCAGCAGATGCATGGAAACATTTCTAAGCAGGTGGAAAAACGGTCACGCCCTAGTGGCTATATGGAAGCTACATCCCAAGTTCATTTCCGAAATTGCAGTGTATTCTCCTGAGCACCTTTGAGCAGATCTGTGAAGGAATGCATTCCTTCAAGAATGAGCATTCAATATGCAGTCTGCTCAATAACAGGGGGATGCATTTGAGTGGGCAGGTCCTGACCACATCGGATATGAAACAATCTGATGAGTTTAGCTTTGCTAGTTCCATTGAGTTCATTGCCGTTGACCTTTTTTGTGGAAAAAAAACCCGGCTCCATCTTAGAATTATTCCTTTGTTTAGGTGGATTGGTATGTATTGGATGTCCATGGAAACAACCTACACTTGGCTGTACAAGTCCCTATGCTCATGAAAGATGATAAAAACAGGCCACATGAGAAGTTAGCTTAGTGAGAATAAAGTAACATCCTGCTTACACTCCCTCTACATTCTCTGCAAGGCATCCGTTGAACAGTACATCTAAAAGAACAATTAACTCTATGAAAACAAGCCCCTTTAGAAATGTCTTAACAATTGCCATGTAATTTTAAAAGGTCCAGATTGCTCAATTTAATTGATGCTTTAAAATTGTTTTATTGCTGTTGAGCAAATAGAAATTAATAAGTGAGTAATTTCTGAAATATTAACTTCAACCTTAATATGAACCTTAACTGAAGGTTGGTGAGTTGGACTAAGTTTTATAACCTCACTGTAGTCCTATATTGTTTGTGTACGTCACCAAGTTTAAGTGCATTTAAGTCATCATTGGACAGGCATATGGATGTACATGGAATAGTGTAGTTGGGTGGGCTTCAGATTAGTATGATAGGGTGGCGCAACATTGAGGACCAAAGGGCCTGTACTGCGCTGTAATGTTCTATGTTCTATATAAGTGACAGTCATGGAGGAGGCAACAATGGAAGAGACTGTGATGGACCATATTGTAATTAGACAGCAGCAATTGAAGAAATGAGGGGGCAAAAATGATGGGAACACCAGTGGAAATGTCAATAATGAGGAATACTAACAACAGTGGTGAGGAACAATAATATGGCAACAATAAAGTATGGATCAGTTTTAAATAGAAAGGAAGACGATCTACTGTACAAACACAAAGATGGTAAAGCCCCTTTTTTGCATTCATGTATACTAAAATAAGCCATGGGGGTGGGGGACACAGGGAAAACTATGACAAGACTTGCAGACAGCTGCTGTTCCTACATTCAAGAAGGATGTCAGAACAAATCCAGGGAATTCTAAACCACTTAGTTCAACGTCACTGGAGGGAACGATAGTACAATCCTTCGTCAGAATTTAATAGAAAAGCGTCTATAAATGAAAGTAGGATTAATAGGTCATCAGCCCCTTGAGCCTATTCTGCCATTCAGTAGGATCATGGCTGATCCAACATTCCTCGCATCCACTTTCCTGCCTATTCCTCATAACCCTTGATTCCCCGACTGATCAATAATATATTTATCGCAGTCTTGAATATACATGAGGACTCTGCTCCCACAGCTATCTGTGGCAATGAGTTCAAAAGATTCTCGAGCCTCTTAGAAGAAATTCTTCCTCATCTCAATTAAGTTGGCCATTCTTTATTCTGAGCCAATGTCTCTGGTCCTAGACTCCCATGAGGGGAAACATCCTCTCAGCATTCTCCCGGTCAAGCCCCTTAAGAATCCTACACTGAAAGAAAAACAACAAAAAGTTGCTTAACTTCACAATTCTTGGAAAAATTGGCAGCCAAAATTGATGAGGATGATATAATGGACATTATAGCATTTGGACTTTTGAAAGATGTTTGTAAACTACTGGATGATAGACTTGACGAAGATTAATGTGTACGGAGTCGCGGGACAAGGAGAGAATGGAGAGAAACTGGATGCAAAACAGAAAACGTGGTTAATGCAGAAGGTGGGAAGTGACAATCCACAGAAAGCAATACTGGGGTGATTGTTGTTCACGATTGACTTTAATGATTTGGATTCAGGATTTGGGAGCACCATATCCAAATCTCCAAACAACTCCAAATTTCGAGTAATTAATACTGAGCATGACTGTGACAAAAACAGACAGGAAAATGTGCAGGAACCTGCTGATTGTGAATAAATGGCAAATTAAGTTCAAAAATCTGACTGTGTGTTTGTAGGGGGAATAAAGAGGTCATTTACTTCTTAGAAAATAACTCTAAACCACAAAGAAGAGAGTAGAATTGACCTATGTGTTCAGTTACTCAGCAATAAATAATAGTGTTAAGAAAACTATCTTAGAAGAAGTACAATTGAAATCAGTTTATTTCTAAAGTAGAAGTTAGAAACAGAAAAGTTTGATTAAATTAACGTGGAATTAGTTATATAAATGTTGAAAATATCATGCACAATTCAGGTTTGCATAATATCAAAACAATACAGAAACCTGGAGAAAGTCGTCAAGCAAGACGAAACAGGCTGGGGCTAGTTCCTTGAAAAGAGAAGACAGATATTGAGGTCAACTAATTGAGGTTTATAAAATCTAAAGGGTTTGACAGGACAGATCTTGGGATGATATTCCCCCTTATGGGGGAGTCTAAGTATTGAGGTCATGAATATAAAGTAGTGACTAATTCAGGAGAAAATGCTTTACCTAGTGAGTAAATCACTGCATAGAGAATGGTTGGAACAGATAGCATACATTCATTTAAAATGGAACTGAATAAGCGTGTGAGGGAAATATGAATAAATGGTATAGACATTAATGTGAGCTCAATTAGAGTTCAAGAAAGAACATGTGAAACATATACAACAACTTTAACCTGTCTGGCCAAATTCTGTATCGTAGATTTCATGTCATTATCTCCATTTTGTGTGTTGTATATGGTTCTGAGAGATGAATACTGAAGAAGTCCATAAGCACCACTCAGTATGATAGTGACATATGGACTTCGGGCAGACCAGCTTAGGATCTTGAAGGAATGTCGCTGAACGCCTATGCCTACTCAAAGTCTCTGTAACACGATCTATCACATTAAAACCTGTAACTAGTTGCTGTTTTTTAGTCAACCTGTTATAACACATCGCTGTGGTTGGTCGGACTTGAACCCAGTCTTTCTGGCCCAAAGTTAGGGATACTACCAGTGCATAACAAAAGCCCCTTTTACTAATTTCTAACACAATAAAGCACATCTTGTTAACTACAACAGACTCTTTGAGTTAGACCAAGATGTCGTTTTCCTCTAGCACACATTCCTCAAGCAGATCTTCTGTTTCCTATAGTTAAAGAGGAAGGTAGTCATAGAGATGTGCAGCATGGAAACAGACCCCTCGGTCCAACTCGTCCATGCCGACCAGATATCCCAACCCAATCTAGTCCCACCTGCCAGCACCGGCCCACATCCCTCCAAACCCTTCCTATTCATTTACCCATTCAAATGCGTTTTAAATGTTGCAATTGTACTGGCCTCCACTACATCCTTTGGCAGCTCATTCCATACACGTACCACCCTCTGCGTGAAAAAGTTGCCCCTTAGGTCTCTTTTGTATCTTTCCCCTCTCACCCTAAACCTATGCCCTCTAGTTCTGGACTCCCCAACCCTCATAATTTTGTAAATCACTATAAGGTCACCTCTCAGCCTCCGACTCTCCAGGGAAAACAGCCCCATCCTATTCAGCCTCTCCCTGTAGCTCAGTTCCTCCAACCCTGGCAATATCCTTGTAAATCTTTTCTGAACCCTTTCAAGTTTCACAACATCTTTCCGATAGGAAGGAGACCAGAACTCCAAGCAATATTCCAACAGTGGCCTAACCAATGTCCTGTACAGCCGCAACATGACCTCCCAACTCCTGTACTCAATACTCTGAACAATAAAGGAAAGCATACCAAACGCCTTCTTAACTATCCTATCTACCTGCGACTCCACTTTCAAGGAGCTATGAACCTGCACTTCAATGTCTCTTTGTTCAGCAACACTCCCTAGGACCTTACCATGAAGTGTATAAGTCCTGCTAAGATTTACTTTCCCAAAATGCAGCACCTCGCATTTATCTGAATTAAACTCCATCTGCCACTTCTCAGCCCATTGGCCCATCTGGTCCAGATCCTGTTCTAATCTGAGGTAACCCTCTTCACTATCCACTACCCCTCCAATTTTGGCGTCATCTGCAAACTTACTAACTGTATCTCTTATGCTCGCATCCAAATCATTTATGTAAATGAGAAAAAGTAGAGGACCCAGCACCAATCCTTGTGACACTCCACTGGTCACAGGCCTCCAGTCTGAAAAACAACCCTCCACCACCACCCTCTGTCTTCTATCTTTGAGCCAGTTCTGTATCCAAATGGCTAGTTCTCCCCGTATTCCATGAGATCTAACCTTGCTAATCAGTCTCCCATGGGGAAACTTGTCAAACGCCTTACTGAAGTCCATTAGGTCACATCTACTGCTCTGCCCTCATCAATCTTTCTTGTTACTTCAAAAAACGCAATCAAGATTGTGAGACATGATTTCCCACGCACAAAGCCATGTTGCTATCCCTAATCAGTCCTTGCCTTTTCAAATACATGTACATCCTGTCCTCAGGATTCCCTCCAACAACTTGCCCATCACCGAGGTCAGGCTCACCGGTCTATAGTTCCCTGGCTTCTTTGACAATAGTGAGCTGGAATACTGAGGAACAGATGATAAGGAAGGGCATTATTGAGAAATCGGCACTGGTGATGAATATTATTGCAGTGGGAAATAATGGAGAGAAACAGTGTTGCATGGACAGTAATGAAAGCAGTATAAGGACATGGGAATAATGAGAAATGCAGCAAGACAATAATGACGGGGACAATAATGCTGCAAAGAGAACCAATGAGATTGAGCAGCAATGGAAAAGAGTAGTCATATTTGCATTGGTGATAGTGGGGGCAATAAGGAATGGAAGCAAAAACTGAGAGGCTGTACTAGAGGGAGGTAAAACTATGTGAAATGTATTGTTTCATTTTGCTTGTGTATGTGACATGAATAACTTTTAAAAACATGAAGAAATGTTGATAAAGTAAGCAGGCAGTGACAGAGTTAACACTTAAAGCAAATTTTAATAGCTTCCTGACTTGTGCTCGTAGGAGCTCTTCTGTAATACCAAAAGCAGTCAGGCTGCACCTCTGTAAGAATGCCAAGTGGGGCTGCTATAATCTCTTTCATGTCTCCACAATAACAGTATGTCTCATTGCTACAAACTAACTCTGCTCATAACTTTATGAATGCTGTTTCTTCTTAGCTTTACATTGTTTCCAAAAGTTTGCATTGTGATTTCACAGGCTGTTTGCAATTATGCATTTCAATCTCGAAATACTTGTGGAAAAATACAAGCTATTCAAGCACACGTTACAGGATCACATTTGTAAAGTCAGTGTGTTCAGTCCTCATTCTCAGAATTAATTTGCTCTGTCAGGGAGCAGTATTTGTTTCAGGTGGGTGGCTGATACAACTCCTCACTTTGCGAGGGTCACGGCCCCCTTTTCACTTCTCAAGGGTCTCCCTCCTCTCTTTCTGGGAGGATCACTGATCGCCTCCTCATTTCAGGATGGTCTCTGATACCCCTTCTCACTTCAGGAGGGTCACTATTCCCACTCCCTTAAGGGAATTCCCTGGTTTGGTTCTGTTCGGGTTAATTTGGGTCTGATTCTTCATCTTCCTTCTTTGTCTTTCCTTTTAATCTCAATTCACATCAAGGCGTTGTCTGGTATTGTCCCATCAGTGCCATTCAAACACTAGTACCTGAATGAAGTGAGCCAAGTACTACCAAATGATATTGTTGACTAGTGTGACTCCGGGCAAATTCATACTTTACTCATTGGCCCCACACAAAGGATAGAATTAAAGATGAGTTGTGACAGCGTGTGTTGTGCTGTTTTGTTATTTTCCGAGTATGAAGCAGAGTTTTAGATTCCTGTCAGGTAAATTGAATGGAAAACTAACATGGGAAGTTTGGACACTAAGATATTGAGAATGTGTTTGTGTATGGAGCCCTGTCAGCCTTGGTTCTAGAGTTACCTGCCAAAACCACAGACCACCTGTAAAAATATACTCTTGAACTCTCAGTAGATTAAAATCAAATTTGGGATCTCTGCCTATGCTATTAGAGAGTTACTGACCTGGAGAGTATAAGAAAGCATGAAGTTTTATTGAAATATGACATTAACGTTTACTTTGCTTGTTTAAAAAGGGATTGGTAACTAGTTGTGAAAAGAGAACAATGGAGTGAGGGCTGACTTAAACCATCAAAGAAACCAAAGCAAAAGATTGCGGATGCTGGAGATCTGAAATAAAAACAGGAATTACTGAAAAGGAAACTCAGCAGCTCTGACCGAACGTGTGGAGGGAGATACACAGTTAACGTTTCAAATGCAGTGTAACTTCTTCGGAACTGAAGAAGAGTCATTTTCAGACTCGAAACATTCACTGTTCCTCCTTTCACGTGACTTGCTGTGTTTTTTCCAGCAGTTTCTGTTTTGATTACAGAAACCAGTATCCTGATAAGAGCTGTACTATGTTAGCACCACTGCCTCACAGTGGCAGGGACCCAGGTTCAATTCCACCCTGTCTGTGTGGAGCTTGCACGTTCTCCCTGTGTCTGTGGGGTTTCCTCCAGGTGCTGTAGTTTCCTCCCACAATCCAAAGATGTTCAGGTTTGGTGGATTGGAAATGCAACATTGCCTGTAGTTTTCAGGGATGGGTAGGCCAGATGGGTCAACCATGGGAAATGCAGGGTTACACGGATAGGGTGGGGGGATGGCTCTGGGTGGAATGCTCTTTGGAGAGTTGGTGTGGATGTGATGGGACAAATGGCCTGCTTCCACACTAGGGATTCTATGATAGTTTACGATCCATGAATCTCAATGAGATTCTTCTACTATAGTCACTCATAGAAGTCATTTGAAACACATTTCCCCAGCGTTCTTCCTCCCTGACCTGATACTGCTAATATCTTGTTCGGCTTTGTTCGATAGGTACTAGATACATGCAGGTATGTTTCTCAAGAGGTCATTATTTACAGGGGTGCCAAGAAAGTAAGTGGGAGTAGGATATTTGATTGTGGAGGCCATCACAACTCAGCTGAACATTGTTTATCTTTCTAGCTGGAATCACAGGGATGTTGACAATGTGAACTTAATTTCAACGTTAAGTATCTCTGAAGAGAAATTTGAGGTCTGAATTCTCGATGCAATCGCAAATCAAACAAAAATATTTACTTGTATTTTATTTTACAGTCCCAGTGAAGTGCTGCAAATGCTGATCGGTTATGTATTCTCAGCATTTTCTCTTTTAATTTCAGAATTCCAGTATTTTCTCTCGATTACTTCTTATGTTATTCTATGTCTTTGTGACTTTTTAAAAATGCTACAGATGCAGATCATCCACTGAAGGTGCCAGTTCTAAGTAATAAGTGATATTTCTCTTCTTTGTAGTCCATTTCTGTGGCACCCTAATCTTAGCTCTTAAGTAGTTTTATTATCTCAAAGCGGTTTCTGCTACACCATACTCTAGAGCTTTAGTCATGATTCCCTCCTATGTCTGTCTGCATGCCATTCCTTAATCACTTTATCAGCTATCCTTGGATCAGCATTCAGCTACGTGCAGATGATGCCAAACTCTACTTTCCTGGTACCATCACCATCGACTTTTGGGCTGTTGCTACATTGCTAGACTTTGTCCAATATTAAGACATTTAAGAGTCAAAATTTCCTTGTGCTCAAACTTGCAGATGTCTTTTCTAATGTCCGAAAGCGCTATAGGTTAGATTTTGAAATTGTTCAATTGTATGAAACAACAACAATTTTGAAACCTATTTTACATTTATCCCCATTTTCGTTTCCATTAACGTCATCAGATTGGAACTCTCCGATATACAGCCTCAGTGCTTGGATCTGGACCGAATGCAATTCAGAGTGAAATATTTCCTACCAGTAGTCTGCTGTTCTAATTTTTAAAATTAAATTTCAAAGTCCCCTTTCATTTCTATGACTCAGGAACAGGAATCAGCTATTGAATCCCTGAGCAGGAAAATCGACGTTTCGGACAAAAGCCCTTCATGACCTGCTGTGCTTTTCCTGCACCACTCTCATCTTGAATCTCATCTCCAGCATCTGCAGTACCCACTTTCACCTATTTAAACCCTGATGCCTGCTCCACCATTTAATGAGGTAGTGGTTGATTTATGACTTAATTCCATACATTTGTCTTTGTACAGTACTGTCTAGAATAAAAAAGTTAGAAAATACAGGTCTATTGTTCTCAGATTTGAATCTAATACATGACCTAGCACCCATTGCAATTTGAGAAAGAGATTTCCAATTTTCCATCATTCTTTGTGAATGAAATTGCTTACTAATTTCACTCTTAGAATATCTGGCACTAGTACTAAGACCCTCGAACTGAAATTGAATAAGTTTTCACTTTTCTGCTTGAACAACTTGGATTTTAAATCAATTTTTCAAAATCTATTCCAACTGGAAAACTTAAGTCCAATAATTGGCCCCTAAATGCTGCTCTACCTTACAACATACCATATTGTTTATTTTTTCCCATTCTTTTCTAGTAAACTGGACCACTACTGCCCCTTTGTTTAGTATAGTGCAAGTTAAACAACACTTTTAAACAGTGTCCTATTCAGTCCACAGCCTACCAGTGGTTAATTAGAAATACCTCACTTTCACAACAATTACAGCTTGGAAAAACTCAGCAGGAACAGTCTGTATCTATGGAGAGACACAAAGTGCACACTTCAGGTTAATGATCTTTGAACTGAGGAATTGTTCTCAAAAAGAGCGATGTGGAGGTGCTGGTATTGGACTGGGATGGACAAAGTCAGAAGTCACACGACACCAGGTTATAGTCCAACAGGTTTATTTGAAATCACAAGCTTTCGGAGTGCTGCTGCTTTGTCAGATGAAGTCATCCTCCAAAAGCTTGCGTTTCATATAAAGCTGTTGCTCTATAACTTGATGTCGTATGAACCCTGACTTGAAGAAGAGTCATGTTGGTCTCGAAACATTAAATTTGTTGTGCTGACGTGTTGCAACGTAATCTAAGTTCCCTGCAAACAGATAATTAGAGTAATTTGGATCCAGGAGCATGATGAGAAGAATTATTTTAATTTGGCTTTTTCCAAGATGTTGGATAGCTTTGGTGTGCTTGAATAGGCTAATATTAAACATTGTTAAAAGGAAATATGAAGATGATAGGAAAGGTATTGAGAGATATGGGCTAAACACACAGAAGTAGAATTAGTTCAGTTTAGGATACTTTTTCAACATGGACACTTTGGATCAAAGGGTCTGCATCATGGGGCAGGGATGGGGTGGTGGTAGGGACATCATTTTAATACTAATGAGAATAATGTGTTGATTGGTTGAAATATCATTGGCATGGAAAATTGGCAGGAGCAGTGAACTTTCAACCTTTAATGGTCATACCAGGCAATTCTCAAACCAAATATTTTGATTGGTCAGGGCATTGCCATAGGAATGGAGTGGAGATTATTTGCGTCCATTGCTCTTTTTTTTGAAAGGTGTAATATATGTATAAATTCCTTTTGCCTACAAAAAACAGCTTATGTTTGTAATATCTAGCACCAACTTGTGGGTCTGGTTGATGAGCTTAAATTGATTTCTGATGTAACTCCTAGCACATGTGGATGATTTCTGACTGCAGTGATATCTTACCGTGGATACACTTTACCTTTCTTGCAAACATGGACTGGTTGATGCTGCCAGGTGAATATTTGTCTATCCTGTACTGAGAGTCATAGAAGTACTGCATGGAAACAGACCCTTCGGTCCAACCTATCCATGCTGACCAGATATCGCAACCCAATCTAGTCCCACCTGCCAGCACCTGGCCTATATCCCTCCAAACCCTTCCTATTCATATACCCATCCAAATGCCTCTTAAATGTTGCAATTGTACCAGCCTCCACCACATCCTCTGGCAGCTCATTCCATACACGTACCACCCTCTGTGTGAAAACATTGCCCCGTAGGTCTCTTTCATATCTTTCCCCTCTCACCCTATATCTATGCCCTCTAGTTCTAGACTCCCCGATTCCAGGGAAAAGACTTTGTCTATTAAGACCATAAGACCATAAGACATAGGAGTGGAAGTAAGGCCATTCAACCCATCGAGTCCGCTCCGCCATTCAATCATGGCTGATGGGCATTTCAACTCCACTTACCAGCGTTCTCCCCATAGCTCTTAATTCCTCGAGACAACAAGAATCTATCAATCTCGGCCTTGAAGCCGTTTAGCATCCCGGCCTCCACTGCACTCCGTGGCAATGAATTCCACAGGTCCACCACCCTCTGGCTGAAGAAATGTCTCTGCATTTCTGTTCTGAATTGACCCACTCTAATTCTAAGGCTGTGTCCATGGGTCCTAGTCTCCTCGCCTAACGGAAACAATTTCCTAGCGTCCACCCTTTCCAAGCCATGTATTATCTTGTACGTCTCTATTAAGTCTCCCCTTAATCTTCTAAACTCCAATGAATACAATCCCAGGATCCTCAGCCGTTCCTCATATGTTAGACCTGCCATTCCAGGGATCATCCGTGTGAATCTCCGCTGGACACGTTCCAGTGCCAGTATGTCCTTCCTGAGGTGTGGGGACCAAAACTGGACACAGTACTCCAAATGGGGCCTAACCAGAGCTTCATAAAGTCTCAGTAGCACATCTCTGCTTTTATATTCCAACCCTCTTGAGATAAGAGACAATTTACCCTATACATGCCCCTCATAATTTTGTAAACCTCTATATGGTCACCCCTCAGCCTCCAATGCTCCAGGGAAGACATCTCCAGCCTGTTCAGCCTCTCCCTGTAGCTCAAGTCCTCCAACCCTGGCAACATCTTTGTAAATCCTCTCTGAACCCTTTCAAGTTTCACAACATCTTTCCGATAGGAAGGAGACCAGCATTGCACATAATATTCCAACAATGGCCTGACCAATATCCTGTACAGCCGCAACATGACCTCCCAACTCCTGTGCTCAACTTCACCTCTCTTAGAAAGTAAACCAGTTACCAAGTTGTGTGTTCCATAGCATGTGCATCATCTGGCTTCAGGTGGAGTTTCAGACATGATGCATGACCATCTGTATTAGTGTCAGCAGTTTTTCAACTAGAGATTGATGTGTCTTCATCCATAATGCCATGCCTGCACTTTCTGGACAGTGTTCAGCAATTTCTGACTGTTAATTTCTCTCCCTAGGACACAGGCTGTAAGCACTAAGGCCAGTTTTAGCAATTCAGTTGCTGCTGTGGCTGAGAGGTGCTTTCTGAAACATGCCAGGTATGAAAACTTGAAACCCCTTGGGCTGAAAGACTTGGAACGAAACCACTTTCCAACCCTGACCACTAAAGTATCAGGAATGTTTAATGAGGATATTGAAGAGTATGCAATGGTCTAGATTTTGTGGTCTGCAGTTAGGGATCTGTGCTCACCATTCATCATATTTGATGCTAATAGGCTTTCTGCCAGATTTTTGAGTGTCAACTTATGGTACTTAAAGGGTACTGTGTTGGAAAAGATTGCTGTGAAGGGGAAGGAGTGGGATTTCATTTGGCAGGTTTGATTGAGGCAAATTGCCTAGTCCTTTAAAAAATCAGAATGAATTATGTTGTGAGTTCATGGACAGAAAGACTGCTTTTAATTTTCTAACATTCACTAACTCTGACAGAATGCGACTCCACACCGCTAAAAGCAAATTTTCAGTGTAAGAAAATTTGATTGGAATTTTATTTATTTAATTTTATTTAATGGGTCCACCATTTATTGCCCATCCCTAATTACCCTGGTGAAGGTGATGGTGAGATGCTGACTTACTTTGCTGCATTTTTTAGGGTGTGAGGAAGGGTTTTAATTGACCAACATTTAAGTGATGTTGATATAGATGCAAGACAGTATGGTATCTGACTTGGCAGGGACCTTGCAGGTGGCGATGTTCCTTTGCATCTGCAGCTACTGCCCTTGTAGATGGCAGTTGTTTATTCGTTTGGAAGGTGAAGTCAGAGGAGTCTTGGTGAGTTACTGTAGTATGCTTTGTAGCTGGCATCCAGTAGTAGGCTGCTTTGTCCTGGATCATGACAAGCTTCTTGAGTATTGTTGGAACTGCAGGTATGTCAGGAGTATTCAATCATACTCCTAACTTGTGCTTTGTAGATGGTGACTAGGCTTTAAGGAGTCAGTAGGTAGGTTCATTGCTGCTGGATTCCTAGTTTCTGACCTGCTCTTTAACCAACAGTATTTGTATGGCTGGTCTGTTTCAGTTTCTGGACAATGATAACCTCCAGGATGTTGACGGAGAGGGATTTGGTGAAGGCAATGCCTTTGAACTTCAAGGGGCAAGAATTAGATTTTCTTTGCGATTTGTAGCACAAAGTTTACCAGCCTTTTGTTAGCCCAAGCCTGAATGTTGTCCTGGTCTTGCTGCATATGCACGAAGGTTGCTTCAGTATCTAAGGAGTGATGCTGATGGACTATTGTGTAACTATCAGTGCTCAATCCTACTTCTGATCAATTGATGGAGCAACTGAAGGTGGTTAGACCAAGGGGACTACCCTGAGGAACTCTTGCAGAGATGTCCTGGGCTGAAAGTTATCAACCTCCAGAAAGTCCAGAACTAGAGGGCATAGGTTTAGTGTGAGAAGGGAAAATGTAAAAGGGACCTAAGGGGCAACTTTTTCTCACAGGAGGTGGTGTGTGTATAGAATGAATTACCAGAGGAAGTGGTGGAGGCTGGTACAATTACATGTTTAAAAGGCATCTTGATGGGCGCATGGATAGGAAGGATTTAGAGGTATATAGGACTACATGAGGTTTGGAAATTGGTCAGCGTTGACGAGTTGGACTGAAGGGTCTGTGTCCATGCTGTACATCTCTATGACTCAATGTTATCTTTCTTTGTGTCAAGTATGACTTCAACAAGCAGAGAGTTTTCCTCCTGATTCCCATTGACTCCAGTTTTCCTAGGGCTCTTTGATGGTAGACTCTGTGAAATTATGTTAAGGACAGTCATTATCACCTTTTGTCTGAAGCTCAGCTCTTTTCTCTATGTTCGATTCAACCTATAATAAGGTCAGGAGCTGAATGGCCTTGTAGCACACAAAAAGTGTATCAGTGAGTAGGTTATTTCTTTGTAAGTGTGCCTGGAGGATCATCAACTCGGTGAAGGCCGCTCTTTGGGTGGTCCGAAACCTGTTGATCTTCCAGCTGAAGGAGTTGACTCCAACTGAGTGTTGCAGACTGGCACATTCAAAGGTCCAGGACTACGTGTTGAGGGACGCACTGAAGCTTGGGGCAACTGCTGCCAAGGCGCGGTGGGAAAGACCACTGCATAACATCTGCCTGTCTAACGAAGAACAAGGTGCCCATGCAGTCATTTGGGTTCTGCTGACGCCTCAGCTAATTATATGGGCACATGATTGAAAAATGTACAGACCTGTATAAAAATGATAAATTCTGATCTCTGTATGTAAATGTTTACATATGTATGGCATGACCAACTGTACAGACCATCAAATTATTTTATGAATAAAGTATATTTTTGAAATTAAAAAAAATTTCTTTGTAAGTGTTGCTTCAGAGTACTGCCGACAATCTTATTCCATACTTAGATGATTATGTGTAGACTGATTAGACGGTAATTCACTATGTTGGATTTGTCTTGCTTTCTGTCCACACGGTATTACCTGACAGTCCTTTCATATTATCCAGCAGAAGCCAATGTTGTAGCTATACTAGGGTAACATGGCTACCGGCATGGCTAGTCCAAGAGGACAAGCCTTCAGTACTGTTGCTAAAATGTTGTCAGGGCCCATTGCTTTTGAACTACATAGTACCTTCAGCCATGTTGTTATGGCTAGATCCCTAATGAACTACTGATTTTGTTGCATCTTGGACAAGCTTCCCCAATTTGTCAAGGTTCCGGATGGGATATTCCAAATTGTTAAGCTCTTGGGTGAGGAGGGATGAACTAGCTTCAGCCTTCTTTTCGCTCATCCCTCAGATTGGTTACAATTTTAGAAAGAATCCCTTCCCTTTTAGATCCCTTTCTCCTGGATGCAGATGAACTTGTTTTTAGAAAGGATCCAATTTAACTAGGCAAATAGGCCTTCTTGAGTTAACAGTGAGTGAGTTTATTAATCACGAAATGCAAAAGAATTAGTAATGCAATATACATACTCAGGTTATAAGTAAGAGGTGGTCTAAAAAGATAAAAGTACAGAAAAGATCCAGATTTGTTTCTGAATTGTTCACAGAGAGCTGATCGTTGAATGTTGCAACCATTGCTGTGGAGGTTATTGGGAGCGTTGATGTTGGTAGTTGACCTGTGAGTTCCATGCTTCTTAGTTCTGTAGATTGTAAAGATTCTGTAATTGTCATTCCTTTAGACTGTGATTTGAATTGCACCATTCAGAGTGAGACAAAGTCCTTTCGTTCTCCTGTTTTCTTTGTCCCTGGCTGCTAGCTAGCTGACAACTAGTACGCAGTGAGAGTCCATTACCTGCAATGCAGGGCTAAGTAGACGTTAATTCTTGGTCTGTAAGCTTCACAGCATGCTAACCAACAAAGTTCAAGCTGGTACAAATGACAGCATGCTCTAGTAGAGTTGAGCTGAGAGTGTGGTGCAGGAAAAGCACAGCAGGTCGGATAGCATCTGAGGATCAGGAGAATTGACGTTTTGGGCATCAACCCTTCATCAGGAATGATGTCTGGCTTATGCCTGAAATGTAGATTCTTCTGCTCCCTGAATGCTACCTGACCTGCTGTGTTTTTCCTGCACTACGCTCTCTACTCTAGCTCCAACATCTGCAGTCCTCACTTTCTTCCAGTAGAGTTGAAGTTCCTTTTTTAGCCCTTAACCTGTGTTTTTCCCTTTTTGAAAAATACACACAATAAGTTTGGGACATAACCCGCAGGGGTTGGCTTGATGTTGACCAGGGTGTTGTCAGCCTCTCATTACTTGAGAAAAAACATTAGAGGAATGTAAATGCAGAGCCATGTTTGGCTGGATCAACCCTCCTTTGAAAGAGCATATTTTGAAATTGCAAGTTAAGTATTTTGAGGTTCTGACCTGTTGTCATGACAGTTTCTAGATATTGTGAAGAGTGAATTAAATTGGGTGAGGTGCAGCATCTGTGATGCTTAAGACCTCGGGAAGAGACAAAGATGGATTACCCACACTATGCTTCTGACTGAAGATGAATGCAAATACTTCAGCATTGTCTTTTGCATTGAATATAAATCCACACGCTGTTAAATTGCACTTACAACATCTGAATAAATCAGCCCTAACTTCATACTCAGATTCACGAGAAAGTAATGGTTAAATATTGAAATGTTGCACCATTTTAAGGATTTTGATGCTGAGTTTATCAGTGAGGCATCAGTGGAGTGCAGATTAGAGTGGTGCTGGAAAAACTCAGTAGGTCAGTCAGCATCTGAGGAGCAGGAAAATTGATGTTTTGGGCAAAAGCATTTCTTCAGGAAGCCCTTCATTGTTGGAGTGCAGCATGTGGTAGTGGTGCAGGAAAAGGTCAAACTGCAATTTCTAATTTTCACCTGTGTGTTCGTGAGCTTGACATTTTGTCCAATATGATGCGTTATCTCTGTCAAATGCAAGCCGATTGCTTAATTAATCAAATTAAATTTGCCTGGAGAGTTAATTGTGTTCAAGAGCAGGGCATAATTTCCAGTCTTCATAATTGACTCAGGATTTGGAGATGCCGGTGTTGAGCTGGGGTGTACTAAGTTAAAAATCACACACCGTGTTCTAGTCCAACAGGTTTAATTGGAAGCACACTAGCTTTCGGAGCGCCGCTACTTCATCAATTGACTCAGGATTGGCTTGTTGCTGTGAAGTCACGAAGATACATGAGAGAGGGAGAGATGTTTCAGATAATCAGATTCTGAAAAATCCCTAAAATGAGTTTTTATGCAAACAGTTTTATTTGTTTTCCTTTTCTATTATCTCTGCTTGTCCATCTTATGTGACTAGATTTTCCGTCACAGATAATATCCTGTTTTCTGGTCTGTAAATATTTGGGTTAGAGTCCACTATAGATTAGATTGTAAACGGCTGTCTTGCAGAAGGTCTAAAAAACAAGTCCCAGCAACAATTAAGACTTTGCATTATGCTAAAGTAATTTTCACAAAAGAGTCAGATGATAGCATGACATGATGTGATTCAGATATCCCATGAAATAACCACCTAATGTTTCTCTGTGGTGGAGTTACACTAGGTCATTCATTCAGAGAACTGTCTCATGTACCTGTCCGAATAGATCTCCAAATTTAATGTATCTGCCCCAATGCAGCAGTCAACATACCTGCTAAAATCAGCCCCATTAATGTATTTATCTCAATGAATCACAAATATATTTCAGTGACCACCGAATGTATCTGTTCCAGTGATTGTAGTGTCCCAACTCATCATGTCATATATCGAGTTACTTAAAAGCTCAACGAACAACTGAGGTTAGCTGCATCAAATAGTCAACTGTTTTAAAATGGCAGTGAGGGATAGAGCAATTGATTATTACAACTGGCAATTCCAAAAATACTGATTTCAATAAAGTTTCAGGAGTGAGTTGTTTTAAATTTTCACAATTGCACTTTTGTTATAAAATAACTTGCTACTAATCTAAAGTAATAGATTGCCAGCATAAAAAGCAGTTAGCAGTACATTAAGTGCTTGCATTATTTACATGGTAGATTCTTTGAACTCATTGATTCTTATGTGAGATCCATGGTTAGACTGCTCTGTTGCTTTTGTCAGTGCATACCCATCTCTTTGCTGTGTCATATAATAAATCCCATGTTCTGTAACACTCACTGTATGCCTGGTTACCTCATTATCCCATCATACATTTTCCCAGGGCCATATAGTCAGGTTTAAGCATGTTATCAAGTTGCCAAGAAGGTGGCATGTTAAGCTGTCACATCATTGTTTTCAATGCTTAACAACTCCAATCATTGACCTCTGTTGATCAAGGATGGGATTGAAGGTTATGGAGGTTCATCGAGATAATTGTTTTCTTCAACGTAAGGCTTGCTGGTCCACTGAGACACTTGGAAAAGTGTAGCAGTTAAAATAGTTCCTTGTCTGATTAACAGAAGTTATAAAGTGAGTCACAATCAGCAATTTTGCTAAATTTTTTTTTAGCTTGAGGTTAACAGTACCTCCCTTGCAGAGTTTAACTAAACTGGGCAGACACAACTGTACTCTGCGCTGAAATTACAGTAAACCAGTTAGGTAGCGATTGATCACATGATGTGGAACCATTCTGTTTGTACTAACTTAAAGTATGATTGATGGCATAGTGAAGAGGGAATTTTTTTTGCATTTGATATATGCTATAATAATCAGTGAGTAATTGGTGAACCGACTTCTGTAGCCTGTGTTGTAGCTAAGCTGGAATTACATCATGGGCCAGAATAGATGGTTGTACTTTGCATTACACCTGTCAGTTATATGCTGGTGATAGGGTCATAGAGATGTACAGCATGGAAACAGACCCTTCGGTCCAACTTGTCCATGTGGACCAGATATCCCAACGCAATCTAGTCCCACCTGCCAGCGCCCAGCCCATATCCCTACAAACCCTTTCTGTTCATATACCCATCCAAATGTCTTTTAAATGTTGCAATTGTACCAGCCTCCACCACATCCTCTGGCAGCTCATTCCAAACACATACCACCCTCAACGTGAAAGGTTGCCCCTTAGGTCTCTTTTATATCCTTCCCCTCTCACCCTAAACCTATGCCCTCTAGTTCTGGACTCCCCCACCATCATAATTTTGTAAATCACTATAAGGTCACCCCTCGGCCTCCAACGCTCCAGGGAAAACAGCCACAGCGTGTTCACCCTCTCCCTGTAGCTCAAATCCTCCAACCCTGGCAACATCCTTGTAAATCTTTTCTGAACCCTTTCGAGTCTCACAACATCTTTCCGATAGGAAGGAGACCAGAATTGCACGCAATATTCCAACAGTGGCCTAACCAGTATCCTGTACAGCCGCAACATGACCTCCCAACTCCTGTACTCAATACTCTGAACAATAAAGGAAAGCATACCAAACGCCTTCTTCACTATCCTATCTACCTGCGACTCCACTTTCAAGGAGCTGTGAACCTGCACTCCAAGGTCTCTTTGTTCAGCAACACTCCCTAGGACCTTACCATTAAGTGTATAAGTCCTGCTAAGATTTACCTTCCCAAAATGCAGCACCTCGCATTTATCTGAATTAAACTCCATCTGCCATTTCTCAGCCCATTGTCCCATCTGGTCCAGATCCTGTTGTAATCTGAGGTAATCCTCTTCGCTGTCCACTACACCTCCAATTTTGGTGTCATCTGCAAACTTACTAACTGTACCTCTTATGCTCGCATCCAAATCATTTATGTAAATGACAAAAAATAGAGGACCCAGCACCGATCCTTGTGGTACTCCACTGGTCACAGGCCTCCAGTCTGAAAAACAACCCTCCACCACCACCCTCTGTCTTCTACCTTTGAGCCAGTTCTGTATCCAAATGGCTAGTTCTCTCTGTATTCCATGAGATCTAACCTTGCTAATCAGTCTCCTATAGGGAATCTTGTCGGAACACCTTACTGAAGTCCTTATAGATCACATCTACTACTCTGCCCTCATCAATCTTCCTTGTTACTTCTTCAAAAAGCTCAACCAAGTTTGTGAGACATGATATCCCATGCACAAAGTCATGTTGACTATCCCTAATTAGTCCTTGCCTTTCCAAATACATGTACGTCCTGTCCCTCAGGATTCCCTCCAACAACTTGCCCACCACTGAGGTCAGGCAAGTTGTTGGAGGGAATCCTGAGTTCCCTGGTTTGTTTTTACCGCCCTTCTTAAACAGTGGCACCACGTTTGCCAACCTCCAGTCTACCGGCACCTCACCTGTGACTATCGATGATCCAAATATCTCAGCAAGAGGCCCAGCAATCACTTCTCTAGCTTCCCACAGAGTTCTCGGGTACACCTGATCCACCTTTAACCATTTCAAGACATCCAGCATTTCCTCCTCTGTAATATGGACATTTTGCAAAATGTCACCATCTATTTCCCTACAGTCTTTGTCTTCCATATCCTGTCTATACCTGACATATGCTTCCTTCTTTTTCTTAACCAAACCCTCAATTTCTTTAGTCATCTAGCATTCCCTATATCTACCAGCCTTCCCTTTCACCCTGACAGGAATATACTTTCTGTGGATTCTTGTTATCTCATTTCTGAAGGCTTCCTATTTTCTAGCCATCCCTTTATCTGCGAACATCTGCCTCCAATCAGCTTTTGAAAGTTCTAACCTAATACCGTCAAAATTGACATTCTCTAGTAGGTACATCCGCATACTGGATCAGAAAATTGTCTTGTACACACTTAAGAAATTCCTCTCCCTCTAAACCTTTAACACTACGGCAGTCCCAGTCGATGTTTGGAAAGTTAAAATCCCCTACCATAACTACCCTAATATTCTTAAAGATAGCTGAGAATTCCTTACAAGTTTTTTCTCAATTTCCCTCTGACTATTAGGGCGTCTATAATACAATCCCAATAAGGTGATCATCCCTTTCGTATTTCTCAGTTCCACCCAAATAACTTCCCTGGATGTATTTCCGGGATTATCCTCCCTCAGCACAGCTGTAATGCTATCCCTTATCATAAATGTCGCTGCCCTCCTCTCTTGCCTCCCTTTCTATCCTTCCTGTAGCATTTGTATCCTGGAACATCAAGCTGCCAGTCCTGTCCATCCCTGAGCGATGTTTCTATAATTGCTGTGATATCCCAGTCCCATGTTCCAAACCATGCCCTGAGTTCATCTGCCTTCCCTGTTAGGCCCCTTGCATTGAAATAAATGCAGTTTAATTTATTAGTCCTACCTTGTCCCTGCCTGCCCTGACTGTTTGACTCACTTCTGTTCTCAGATTGATCTCTTTCCTTAACACCTCCCTGGGTCCCACTCCCCTAAGTTACTTGTTTAAATCCTCCCAAGCAGTTTTAGCAAATTTCCCTGCCAGTATATTAGTCCCCTTCCAATTTAGGTGCAATCCATCCTTCTTGTACAGGTCACTTCTACCCCCAAAGAGATTCCAATAATCCAAAAATGTGAATCCTTCCCCCATACACCGCTCCTCAGCCGTGCATTCATCTGCTCTATCGTCCTATTCCTGCCCTCACTAGCTCGTAGCACTGGGAGTAATCCAGATATTACTACCCTTGAGGACATCCTTTTTAAATTTCTGCCTAACACTCTGTAATCTCCCGTCAGAATTTCAACCTTTTCGTTGGTTCCAATGTGAACAATGACCTCCTGCTGGCCCCGCTCCCCCGTGAGAACATTCTGCACCCTCTCTGAGACATCCTTGATCCTGGCACCAGGGAAACAACACACCATTCTGATGTCTCCCTTCGGAGACTTTGGCACGTCCTGAAGGAAGATGCTTAATGATGGAGTAATTTGCACTTCTACAGAAATCAAATGGTTGCTAATAGCCAGAATTAACATGCATAATATTTTGCCCATTTAATTTCTGAATATATTTAAACTGTGAAGACTGAAAGCATTTTCTGACAGGGAATAAAATCCTATCCTTTAAGAGGTGAGGAGTCCCTCCGACTAATGTGAGGTAATTTAATTTCCACGCAGAGCTAATTATTGTTTGAGTCAATGTTAATATAGCTCTGTCACACTGCTCAGATTAACAAATGATCCCATTCTGTTGCAATGCCTGATGAATGTTGTCTGAAGTGTATTTTGAAGACTCAGCCAGAATATATACAGCAGTGGGGTATCACATTGCACAGCCCACTCAGATCTGAGCTCCTTTATGCTTGATCAAATGTTGCAGGAGGCAGTCAAAGCAGCTCATGGAGCTACTCAGTTTCGAGAAGACTGGTTCTTAACATGTGGGACTGCCAATGTCTTTCCACCTTTATGGTACATCTAGAGGATTGCAGTTGAGAAAAGTAGCTTAAAACATAGTTGTCATACTCTTTATAGATTGCTGGCTTCAGCAACCGGTGCTACATAGATGTTGCCATGTTCCACTTTTGATTATAGTCATGACAACACCCTCCTCCTTTTCAAAACAGATCTTAATTATTAACACTGGCAGGTTTTCTTTCATATGCTGCAGTAATTGCTGCAGAATTTGCATATCATGAGGCACTTTGGGAGGTGGCTGTGTAGTCACGATGTTACTGAACAGGCTAACGTTCTTGGGAAGCAAAAACCAAAAGAGCTGTGGATGCTGTAAATTAGAAACAAAATTGCAAGTTGCTGGAAAAACTGAGCAGGTCTAGCAGCACCTGTGAAGAGAAATCAGAGTTAACGTTTTGGATGCAGTGACCTTTCCTCAGAACCATTCTGAGGAAAGGTCACTGGACCTGAAACATTAACTCTCATTTCTCTCCACAGGTGCTGCTAGACCTGCTCAGCTTTTCCAGCAGCTTCCGTTTTTGTTTTTAATGTTCTGGGAATATAGATTTGAAACAAATGGGTGTTATTTCAATTCAATAAAACCTTGTACTCAAATCTAATTTTATGGTGGGCATGTAACCATTGTAATAAAAGCCCCTCTGGTTCACTGATATCCTTTTAGGGAATGAAATCTGCTGACTTTCCCTAGTTTGGCATCCAGACCAACAGCAATGTTTTTGATTAAAAACTGTCTTCTGAAATGGTTAAGCAAGCTATTTTGTTCAAGGGCAATTTGGAATGGACAACAAATACTGGCCTTAGCAGTGACACTTGAATTCCATGCAAGAATAAAACCAAACTATGACAAGTTTTGTCCCTGATTAGTTGTACGCTTATTTTTCCTTAAACTGTTTGCTTTCTTCAAAGCCCTGGATCTCTTCCCCTTGCTGTTCTGTAGTTTTGTTTCCTGTATGCCTGAGTACTTCCTCACTACAATATCATTGCTACACTTCATGTCTGAAATCACTCTGTCATAAGCAATTTGCAGCTCCTTATTGTGTGCGATATGCATTTCCACCATTCTTTTCAGGTCTGTAATTTTCTCCAGCATTGCTTTGTGGTCAAACAAATAATTCTGTAGCTGCTCCTGCCGAACCCGATCTGTTATGTGCAAGTTGCAGCAAATGTTTGGATAAACTGGCAATCTTTTCATTGGATTGATAGTACAGAGTTTATAGTTCATCTGCTTCCTTTCTTTCTCTTCCAGCTCTTCTTCAATCTTAATGAAGTGAGTGGAGATATCAGATGAAGGCTTCATCATCTGAGATGGTGTCCTCAAGACTGGATTTGTCCTGAGCTACTTCAGATTTTTCCTATTGAACTTTAATTTCTCTCTCCACAACAGCTGAAATTTTACCTCCACTAATTTAAAAAGAAGTGTAGTGTCCCTTTCTTATTTCATAGTCAGTTCTATAAGTGCTTCCTGAATAGACTGTAATTTCTGTTGTGTCTGCAACGCCTGATTGCCTCTCTTAGAGGCAAGATACACATCCAACAGATGTATTACAGGAATAAGGATAATTGCAATTCCTCATAAACATTCAAAAAGTTGTAAGTTTAGTACATGCTGACAAAACAGAAGAAAGTATGTATAATGCTGAAGGAAAGTTTATTGCTTTTTTAGCATCACAACCTAACCTGTGTTAATGAAGCAATTAGTAATAGTTTAACTGTCAGAGTAAAGGAAAGAATATTTATAGCCGAGGGTGTAAGTTAACTTAATAACTACATGTACTGAAATGTTTTCTTGTTTAACATCACAGTGTACTATGTATTGCTATTTTCTGTGTACTCAGCAATAATGTTAAGTAATTTATACCAGATTTAATGCAAAGAATTCTTCTAAGTCCTATGCTAATACTCTCTCATTTTCACTTTTATCTTTTCACTGATATATAAGATGGATGGTAGATCACTAAGGTGTGGACTGCCTGAGATCACTTAATTTGAACAGTTCACATTCGTTGAACCTGTGTGCATGAGCTGCAGGGAAAATAGTGCCAATACCAAGGAACACACAGCAAGTGACTAAACCTGCCTGCTTCAAATAGCAGCAGAGGTAAATTAACTGGAAATTGGAAATTATAGTACTTGCGCATGGTGAACACTACTACCTACCTATGCAAATGATACAGGGTCATTGTTCAAACAGCTGACTCCACCTAGTTTAGTAGATGTTTATACTAGTCAATTACCCTGGACAGAGGTAAACATGGTTGACCAGTCATGTCAATATGTCTGTGCCAGTATGGTATATCTGGTTTTCTGATTGCTTTCAATCGAGGATGACATTATGTAATGTGAGTGGCACATTGGCCCTGTCTATTTGAAAAACCTTGCTGAGAATTGTTGATCTGATGAGCTGTTGACAGCCTGGATTCACTTCCTGTTGAGCCTTTGATAAATGGGAATGGGCTCATGTTGTAGCTATCCTGAGGAAGAGTTCAGTATCGAACAGGGCTGATCCCGTCCCATCAAGGACGGCTATTCTAAGCACGTTAAATGCTGGGAAAATAGGCCAACTGTTGGAAGTCTAGCAGTTGTAAAGAATTTAGGATTCCAGGAGTTTTTTTATGTAAAGGTATTGTATATGGTGAGTTTGTGCATTGCCATCCATTTCTGAAGGTGATGGTGCTTTAGTTCAGGTTTTTAAATGTAGTTTTTCTCTCTACAAATTTGTGACAGATTAGCTTTGAGTGACTTGTACTCTTTGACGGCAGGGAGTACGTGCATTAGGCTTAATAACCTAGTGTTAAACATCATTCTATCACTAGTAACACTGCGTTGAAGTTTATGTCGTCTTCTGCGTCTTTGGTCAATTTGAAACATGGATAATGCCACACTCAGTAAGTGACTGCGGTAGGCTAACAATTATAATCAAAGCTTATTTACAAATGATGAGGTTATAGCAATGATATAGTAGATTGTGGGAACAATGTTACCCTGGGTGACACGGTGGCTCAGTGGTTAGCACTGCAGCCTCTCAGTGCCAGACACCCAGGTTCGATTCTGTGTGGAGTTTGCACATTCTCCCTGTGTCTGCGTGGGTTTCCTCAGGGTGCTCTGGTTTCCTCCCACAGTCCAAAGATGTGCAGATCAGGTGAATTGGCCATGCTAAATTACGCATATGTTAGGTGCATTAGTCAGAAGGAAAAGGTTTTGGGTGGGTTACTCTTGGGAGGGTCGGTGTGGACCTGTTGGGCTGAAGGGCCTGTTTCCACACTGTAGGGAATCAATTCTAAGAACTTTATCATTGGTGTCCTTCCTGTCTGTAAGATGATGAGCATACTGCAAAGCAAATCCATTGGGATTGGATAACTCCTTGCTGATGGCTGAAGAGACCAGTATGTTTGAAACAGGTTCTACCACAGAGACAGCATATGCAAATGGTTTTCAGGTGTTGTGGGGTAATTTGTTGTTTTCAGTCTTGGCACCTATTGGCAAGCCACTGTGGCCATTGATCTCCATGGTGATGCATGTTGATTCACAGATGATGTTGCTATTTTCCTGTGTCATCAGCTCGTGTCTCCCAGCTGTGAAAAATAATGTTTAAATGCTTCGTTGAAAACATCCTTTTGAACTGCAGCAGATTCCTGGATATGTGACCAAGTTCCATAATGCATACCTGTTTTAGCCAGGGCAGTCGCCTTTGTTTTATCAGGGCCAATGAACCTGGGAGATACAGCCTTTAGAGGATTGCTACCTTTGGTGCCATGTTTGTCCTAACGTGAGATGCCCAGATTGCTCCTTACACAGTAAAGATTGAAGTTATTGAGCTTCCTTTGTTGATGGCTATAAGACATCAATGTTACATAGTCTACAAATAAAGTGCTGAGAACACAGGCCACATCAACCAGCATCTTGATCTATGAGTCAGCCTGAAAGTTTCATCTTAAGAATAGCAATAGTTAATAGAGAATCTTCTTAGGAAATAAGCAATGCACCAATACCACCTCAATCCAAAAGGCAAAATGTGCCACCCAACACAGGGAAGGTATACCAATGATCTGAAACAGTCCAGAGCAGTCCAAACATCCAGATTTCCCCTCATAAAACACTGAGTTCAGCAAAATCTGTGAGGTTTTCTTCACGTTTTCTGAATGTTTATAAAGTTAAAAAAGAAGCTTTCTTTTGTTCCTTGGGGAACGCGAATGTGGTCTTGTGATGTGTTGAGTGACTACCAATGTAATATATGTAACCCCACACAGTCATGGAGTTCAGTACTTCTGAATGGGTATGCAGCACAATGCCTGAGCAGCTGGACATTAAAAGAATCTCACATTTTACACTTTAAGTCACCTTGAAGACAGGTTTGTGAAGCACCAGTGATCATAAGAACAATAGGACAAAATTGCGCAAGACTCTTAATACCATGCAAATTCCATAGAGTGCTATGTAAAAGATAATCTACTTTCAAAATGTTAATAACATAATAGTGGCAAAAACACCATTTAGCCCAGGTCTTAATTATATAATGTGCTACTTACGATCAAAAATTGCTGTATTGTTAGCTGCAACAAGATGCGAAATTTCAAAGTTCTTTGCCAAGGGAAGACCTGGACACTAATTTGGAAAAGACTGTTCAGATCATCAAAATGTTCTAATTTATGTGATATTTTATCTGATCATCTTCCCTTTTGGTGTTGGGTCCCTGGTTTCCTTTGTCACCTGCCAACCCCACCACTCCATCTGTGCAGCTCCATTTTCCATCAGTCCAGTGTCACCAGTCACATGCTTGAGCAGATGCCATGATCCTTTGAACCAGAGTGTGCCTGGAGTTACCTAAACTGGTGAAGGAATCAAACAGAGTACCGATGTCATTGTATTTGAAAATACTTGAACACATCACTAGCTGCTTTGTGAACTCATGTGCAGCAGAAAGATGAATATGCAACCAAGGCTCATTCTATTGATCCAAGGAGACATTTATATGGTATTAAGTAAGACAAATAAGCAAGAAATAGTGCAAACTGTACAATTTCCATTAATTACTAACATGTTCTTACATTTTGAGTACAATACCGCTGCATTGACTCTCAATGTTGATCTTTGAAGTGAAATCATAAATAGAGAAAAATTGCCTTTGAACATCAGCTTTGCTCATTCTCATTGAACTTCAGACTAGCTATTGAGCTGAGCTGAGTAGACGCTTTTCTTGGCAACATTGCTGTCAGTCCAAGGCACTATAGGAAAGTATTGGCTTTCCTTTCCTACAGATTCAACCTACACCTTCACCTCAGACACTGCCGTCAATCAAAAGGCAACTTTTTCCCCCTCCTGACCTGCCTCTCACCTGGATGACCAATGTGGTATCAGATGTCAGTTGTGCCAGCATGTTGTAAATGTTAGTCTCTGCTACAACCATCTGAAGTACCTTGGGTAGTCTCGCCACCACAAAATCCTCCTTGTAGATAATAGTCGGAATAACTGATACGTGTGGGGAAGGATGCTGACATGGTACCTTTAGCAGAAAAATGACTCAAGCTTGATATACAACAAATTAGGTTTGTAATATATTGCTTCATAGCTAATTGTCTGTAACACACTGCCTCTTGTGAGTCAGACTCAATTTTAAATTAAGTACACATTATTACTTTCATTTCATGGTGTTAACACTAAGAACGAACACTGAACTGCTGCACACCCACTGGGGAACACATGCAGAACTTGCAAAGGATTTGAATAAAGGCAGGCATTCCATTAACCATCTTAGTAGCTTCCTGCACCTGTATCTTACCCTTCAGAGACTTATCAACAAGCATACCTTGGTCCTTTGTATATTTACCACTCACCATTTAAGAAATAATCTGCTCATTTGTCCCTCCTACCAAAGTCGTAAAAACAATGACTGCAGAAAGACCCCACCACCAGGGATATATTTCCCTCCCCACCCCTTTCCGCCTTCCGCAAAGACCGTTCCCTCCGTGACTACCTGGTCAGGTCCACGCCCCCCCCTACGACCCACCCTCCCATCCTGGCACTTTCCCCTGCCACCACAGGAACTGTAAAATCTGCGCCCATACCTCCTCCCTCACCTCTATCCAAGGCCCTAAAGGAGCCTTCCACATCCATCAAAGTTTTACCTGCACATCCACTAATATCATTTATTGTATCCATTGCTCCCGATGCGGTCTCCTCTACATTGGGGAGACTGGACGCCTCCTAGCAGAGTGCTTTAGAGAACATCTCCGAGACACCCGCACCAATCAACCACACCGCCCCGTGGCCCAACATTTCAATTCCCCCTCCCACTCTGCCGAGGACATGGAGGTCCTGGGCCTCCTTCACTGCCGCTCCCTCACCACCAGACGCCTGGAGGAAGAACGCCTCATCTTCCGCCTCGGAACACTTCAACCCCAGGGCATCAATGTGGACTTCAACAGTTTCCTTATTTCCCCTTCCCCCACCTCATCCTAGTTTCAAACTTCCAGCTCAGCTCTGTCCCCATGACTTGTTCGGACTTGTCCGACCTGCCTAGCTCCTTTTCCACCTATCCACTCCACCCTTTCCTCCCTGACCTATCACCTTCATTTCCTCCCCCACTCACCCATTGTACTCTATGCTACTCTCTCCCCACCCCCAACCTAGCCAAGCTTATCTCTCCGCGCTTCAATCTCTCTGCCTTTATTCCTGATGAAGGGCTTCTGCCCGAAACGTCAATTTCGCTACTCGTTGGATGCTGCCTGAACTGCTGTGCTCTTCCAGCACCACTGATCCAGAAGCTGGATCCCAGAGTTTAGACGAGAGTGGTACTGGAAAAGCACAGCAGTTCAGGCAGCATCCAAGGAGCAGTAAAATCGACATTTCGGGCAAAAACCCTTCATCAGGATAACCACACATTTTTCCCACATTGTATGCCATCTTTCATATTCTTGCCAATTCACTAAACATGTCCAAATCCTCTGAAATCACTTTACATCTTCCTCGCAACACAGTATTTATCATTAAGATACCCGACTATTCACAGTCTGCCAATGCGAAAATGACCCACTTATTCCTGCACCCTGTCTTTTGCCAATTAGCTAATTGCTAATCCATGCCACTAAAATACCTCCTATCCCAATCTCGTTATGTCCTAACCCAGCAGAGACTTTATCACTTTATGTGGGGGACTTTATCAAAATCCTCCGCAAAGTTAAACACAGTACATCCATCAACTTTGTTTTATCAAGTTTGTTAATAGCATCATTTAAAAAATGCCCAACAATTCATCAAATGTGATTTCCCATTCATAAATCCATCTTGCTTATGCCCCATCAGCTTATCATCATTCAGATATAGAGTCATAGAGATGTACAGCATGGAGACAGACCCATCGTCCATGGATATATCCTAACCTAGTCTTTAAACCCCTGTAGCTCAAATCCTCCAACCCTGGCAACATCATTGTAAATCTTTTCTGAATCCTTGCAAGTTTCATAACATCCTTCCAATAGCGGGGAGAACAGAATTGCATACAATATTCCTGTACGGCTGCAACATGACCGCCCAACTCCTGTACTCAATGCTCTGATCAATAAAGGAAAGCATACCATATGCTACCTTCACTATCCTATTTAAGAACCTGCATTCCAAGGTCTCTTTGTTCATCAATACTCTCCAGGACCTTACCATTGAGTGTATAAGTCCTGCTCTGATTTGCTTTTCCAAAATGCAGCACCTCACACTTACCTAAATTAAACTCCATTGCCACTCCTTGGCCATTGGTCCATCAGCCCATCTGAACAAGATCCCATTGTACTCTGAGGTAACCTTCTTTGCTGTCGCTACACCTCCAATTTTGATGTTATCTGCAAACTTACTAACCATACCTCCTATGTTCACATCTAAATCAGTTTTCTAAATGATGAAAAGCAGTGGACCCAGCACCGATCCCTGTGGCACACCACTGGTCACAGGCCTCCAGTCTGAAAAGCACCTCTCCACCATCACCTTCTGTCTTCTACCTTCGAGCCAGTTCTGTATCCAAATGGTTGTTTCTCCTGGTATTCCATGAGATCTAACCTTGCTAACCATGAGGAACCTTGTTGAATACCTTACTGAAGTCCGAATAGATCATGCCCACCGCCCTCATCAATCCTCTTTGTTATTTCTTCAAAAAGCTCAGTCAAGTTTGTGAGACATGATTTCCTATCTATTTATACAATCCTTGAGATTGGACTGCCAAGGCCCTGTGATTTATCAACTATCAGCACCATTAATTTCTCCAGTATTGTCTTAATGTGAACTTCCTCAAATCATCGTTGTCCCGATCTACTTACATCTCATCTTTTGGGAAATGTCTTGTATCTTCCTCTGTGAAAACCGACACAAAGCCATTTCTCTACTCCCCAGTGTAAATGGCTTTAAGGGACTTGCTTTCATTTTAGCCAAATGTTTTCATTTTAGGTATCCAGAAAGCTCTTACAGTCTGTTTTTATGTTTTTTTTTGCTGGTTTACATTCATATTCTGTTCTTTTTTCCGTTTGTTGGTCCTGCTTTGTTGTAGTCTATAAATTTCCCAGTCCTTAATTCCTGCTATTTCTGGCAACTTTACAGGCCTTTCTTTTAATCTTGTACAAACTTGAATTTCTTTTGTTCTCCATGTTGGCCTTTCTTAAGCTTTTGCATCTTGAAGTAATATATAGTTGTCGTAAGTCACATAATAATTCGTTTAAAACTATCCATTGCCTATTACAGTAATGCCTTTTAATGTATTTGCCCAGTCCACCTCAGCCAAGTTGTGCCTCATGCATTCAGCATTTCCAATATTCAAATTTAACATCCTTTCTTCAGAATGAACTACCTCACTTTAAAACATAACATAAAATTCCATCTTATTGTAATCACTCATCTTTAAGGTGTTTTTCCAACAAGATTGCTAATTAGCCTTTTGTAAATACATTAGATCTAAAATAGCACAATCCCTAGTTGGCTTCTCAACATACTGGTCTAGAAAACCATCCCTAATCCACTTCAGAAACTTGTCTTTCACAGCTTTACTGTTCAATTGTTTATCCAAACTATGTGCAAGTTGAAGTCACCCATGATAACTGTACTGCTACAAACATCTCTCATCTCCTGATTAATACTATGCCCCATACAATCACTACTACTTGGACTGTAAACAATTTCAACTAATATATGCTACTCCTTACTGTTTCTTAGCTACACCCAAATGATTCCACGCATCCTTCTGATTTGAGATCCTCCCTCACTAATATACCCATCCCATCATGAATGAACAAAGGAAATAAAGCTAATTGACCTTTAGTTTCCTACTTTTTGTTTTCCACCTTTTTTAATGAGAAGATGTGCATTTCCTATTTTCCAATCTGGTCTAGGTAATTTGGGAAAATCTGTTATCAAATCCTTTCACCATCTGAAGCACTTTGAAAAGCTCATCCCTTCATCAATCTTAAGGGAATACAAACCTACGCTTATTCAATATTCCTTCATAATATAATTCATTAAGCTCTGATATCATCGCTCTGGTGAATGTGTGCTCTGTCCCTCTGTCCCCTGTTCCTGAGATACTGTATCTAAAACTGAATGCAGAGTGGCTGATGGAGTCTGATCAAGCTTTGTACAACACACCTTCATATTCCAAACCCTTTAGGCTAAAAGCCATTAACCTTTTCTTAAATTACTGCTTGGTCTCTAGTATTGAGTTTTTATCAATAATTTGGTTGCGTGTAACAACAAACATGTGAGGAACTAAATGACATTTTATTTAATTGTAGTCAGCAAACTCCTGATGTATCACTGTTATCTACAGCCCACATGTCTGTATGTTGAGTGAAATCAGCTGCGTGCTGTCAGGTCAAGAAAAACAAATGGTGGAGATGACCCCCTCTGTTATAATTTATGGCTTTGTTTATCAAAGGACAAATATTAAATCACTTTGAAGTCAGAATAATTTAGGGTTTTAGGGCACAGATTTGTGTTTTAAGTTAGTTTAGGTTCGTAACTTACTGTCTGTAGCAGATTATACATTATCATAGAGCTGCATTCTGTAATTAGTTTTTTAGTTATGATTATTTTGACCTTTTTTAATTGTATTTAGATTAGATTAGATTACTTACAGTGTGGAAACAGGCCCTTCGGCCCAACAAGTCCACACCAACCCTCCGAACAGCAACCTACCCAGATCCATTCCCCTACATTTACCCCTTCACCTAACACTGTGGGCAATTTAGCATGGCCAATTCACCTAACCTGCACATCTTTGGACTGTGGGAGGAAACCGGAGCACCCGGAGGAAACCCACGCAGACACGGGGAGAATGTGCAAACTCCACGCAGACAGTTGCCTGAGGCAGGATTGAACCCGAGTCTCTGGTGCTGTGAGGCAACAGTGCCAACCACTGTGTCACCGTGCCGCCCGTAATTGTATTTAGCTGTTACTTGCAATGGTACTTTGTTACTTCAGCACAGTGAGAAGGTTTGATTTCTGATATGGTAGCATGGGCTGATGAAAACTCTTATGAATTTATTTCTCTGGAGAAAAAAGGAATGCAGTTGCCTATTCAAAATTAGTTTTCAGTTAACAAATGGCTCTCTTCTAGAGGATATTTGCCAAGCTTTGGAATTCTCCAGTAGCCTTAGATGAATCAATTAGATATTTGAGGTGCTGTTAATCTTTAGGGTGTGACGCTACATATTGTCAAAGCAGACAGAATGTACTTTTGTGCTTTCCTTCTCAGCTTATGTCTCTTGAGCCACAGAGGTAGTGTGTCCCTACATCTGAACCAGGAGGGAGAAAGTGAGGGCTGCAGATGCTGGAGACCAGAATTGAAAAATGTGATGCTGGAAAAACACAGCAGGCCAGGCAGCATCTGAGGAGCAGGAGAATCGACGTTTCGGGCATAACCCCTTCTTCAGGAAGGGCCAGGAAGTCTGGGTTCAAATGGGAGGTCATGTTGTGGCTGTACAGGACATTGGTTAGGCCACTTTTGGAATATTGCATTCAATTCTCATCTCCCTGCTATAGGAAAGATGTTGTCAAACTTGAGCGAAAACCTTTACAAGGATGTTCCCGGGTTGGAGGGCTTGTGTTGTCGAGGCTGAATAGGCTGGGGATATTTTCCCTGGGGTGTCGGAGGCTGAGGGGTGACCTTTTATAGAAGTTTATAAAATCATGAGGGGCATGGATAGGATGAATAGTCAAGGTCTTTTCCCCAGGGTAGAGAAGTCCAAAACTAGATGACGTAAGTTCAAGGTGAGAGGGAAAAGATTTAAAAGGGACCTGGGGGGCAACCTTTCATACAGAGGGTGGTGCATGTATGGAATGAGCTGCCAGAGGAAGTGGAGGAGGCTGATACAATTACAACATTTAAAAGGCTTCTGAATGGGTATTTGAATGGGAAGGGATTAGAGGGGTTTGGGCCAAGTGCTGGCAAATGGGACTAGGTTAATTTAGGATATCTGGTCAGCATGGACAAGTTGGACCAGAGGGTCTGTTTCCTTGCTGTATAGCTTTATGACTCTGACTGTAAATCTCACCAGCACCACAAGTGCATCTCTGAGCAGGTCGATTACATAATTTTTAAAACAAAGTTTATGACTCTCTCCTAGCAGGGAAAAATTGAGAGAAGAGGAATGTTTTCACAACTGATTGAAATCTTTAACAATAGGGATATCAGAAAGATGACAGTCACTCTTCAGAATCCAGTCAGAATTGAGCCCACACCACCCAGCCACTCTGGGACTGATGATGTCTTGTTCATGCATTGGCAATCTAGTCAGAGCTTTTGGATTTCTCTGATCAAGCTTGAGATTGTGGCTACCAATGATTAATTATCAGTAACTCTTGGAAATCCAGAGTACAGAGAAGAGACAACAAAAAAAAACTTCATTCAACAAAACAAAAGCCATGCATCCAATCAGTTAAAAATCTCAAGGTTTTATCCCACAGACAGACTGTACCACTGCTTTATCAAGTCTCATTTTTTTGTGCTTACTGTTGTGAACCTAATACAGTACAATTTCCGAAAGCATACTTGTGCTCACCGTGGTCTGGTTGCTAATAAGGACTGGAAGGCCCTTAGAATTTCCTTTAAATGAGACATCTCCACTCAGTCTATCATTGTAAGTGACTTTGGTCTTGCAGTTAATATTAAAACAAACACACCAGACATTCTAGATCTGCAACCTAACTTTTTGTAATTTTTGTACAAGAATATGCAATTCTCTTTGCCCCTCTGCAGCTTCTTATCTGTCACAATTAAGAAACTATTCAAATGTCTCTCACTCTGTTCCGTTTTAGACTTAATTGTAACTTAATCACTTCTGGCTTTGTCTACTTCAGGCTTCGATATTTACTTCTGCTTGTGGAGGGAATGAGAAGGTGGATTTTGGAAAATCTGGAAGTATGGATTTTCTGAATGCAGTGCTGAAACTAATGATAGGTGCCTCTAGTTCCTTTTTCTGTAGGTATTGTGTTTGACAGCCAGCTCGGTTGGCACAGGGATGAAAGATAAGGGAGTGGTTCCAGATAGGTGTGGTGGAGTGGGTATTTAACTGAATGCAGGATCCATGAGGATGTTTCTGTGGGTTTGGAGGAAGCACCCTCTGTATAGGCAGTAGGTAGTGGTGGAAAGACTCTGGAAATAAGTCAGAGTAAACATTTTGGGTCCAGTGACAATTCCCCAGAACTGATGGTGACTAGGAAAGGAATTTTTTTTTATGCAGAAGATAAAGCCCTACTTGCTTTATCAAAACATTATAAATAAACATTATTTAAGAAATAAAAATCATGTACAAACTGAGACATGCTACATTCCTGAAGGATTTCGGTGACCAGTTTGCCTCCTGAGAGTATATAGGAATACCATCCAACCTCTATTAAAGTCATAAGTGGCTGGCTTGGGCCGGAGTTGCATTTTTCACAATTTTACTTCCCTTTTGCCCTAAAGCTTGTGATTGAGGCTTAACGTTACTCCTTTTAAAAAATCTTGTTGTAACTACCTGGTTGCACCTACACACTTACTGTGTCTCTTCAGTTGGTGTCTCTATCTCCAGTTGCAAAGCTTCATGGCACAAACCTGAGGCTCCAGTACAGATAGAATATACCCATGTGCCTTTTTCCTGCATCTTTCCTCTAATCAATTACCAACTCACTGCATAAAGTTACCTCCAATTCTGTGAATCTACATCTTTGTGGTGAAAGACCAAAGTATATCACAGGGCCAAGTAAAAGGAGTTTTTTTTTAAATCACACTTTTAGTTCTGGAGAAGTTATATTCAACATGAAATGTCAAATGTGATGAGAGTGGTGCTGGAAAAGCACAGCAGTTCAGGCAGCAGCCGAGGAGCAGGAAAATTGACATTTCGGGCAAAAGCCTGTGTTGTACATTACACAGAGTACTTTGTGGATCAACAGAGAACATCACCTCCAAGTTACAAGCCATTCTGATTTATAAATATAGATCGCTGTTCTTTCATTGTTACTGGGTCAGAATCCTGGAGCTCCCTCCCTAACAGCCCTGTGGGTGTCCTTAAACTGCAAGGATTGCAGTAGTTGAGAAAGTCAGCTCATCACTATCACCTCTGGGGAAATTGAGAATGGAAATAAATGTTAGCTTAGGCAGCATCACCAAAATCCTATGAATATATTAAAAACGGAAGTCACATAGGAGTGCATTATGGGCAGCATGTAGAGAGTTTAACTTTATTTCAATTCATGGTGCATCCAACAGAATTGACTTTTCTAGGCAGTTTTATATCACAAAATAAATTCAATTCAGCATAGTCTTTGATATCCTCAAAAATCCTGTGTCAGATCAGCCTGTGGTTTTGCTGGGCACTGAAGTATCTATTAAACAATGTTCAAAGATGAGCAGAGCATGCAAACAGCTGAAGTGGCCCTGTATTTTCTTGGTTTATGGGATTATGTATACAAATTTGCTGCCAAGTCCACACAGATCAAGGGGTAACTTAATTTATGTGAAGCACATAATATGTTTTGGGATACAATATGTGTTCCATAAATGAAAATCTCTCTCTAGATTGCATTTCCAGTTCCATCAAGAGTCGAACATTAAGATGTTCTGAAACATTATAAGGCACTGTTGCTCTGGAAACCATCTCTTTTAAAACAATTATGCACTTTACAATTGTTTGGTAAAATGAGGTTTGCAATATTGTATCTCATTATTCAGGCATTGCACAAGCAAGGAGGAAGCCTCTGTGCTGGCCCTAGAATCTCTCCAACTAACAAGAACTGACCCTAAGAGCAACTTTGATATTTGGCACTGGCAGTGCTATAGGTGTTGGAGGGAAAGTAGATGTAATTTTATACTGCATGTCATTTTTAGTAACGGATTCCTTGGACACATTCTTAATTCCACCGTGTAATCATGGGGTGTGTGAGCAGAATAGACTCTTTAATGGGCAATCACTGTTAGAGACTCTAAGCAGAAACATTTGAAGCTCTGGGCTGGAAACTATTGGCATGGCTTCCCAGCAAAGGGTGCGAGAGAGTTCAAAAAGGAGCAACATCAGGTTGCAGGGGTAGAAACAGCCTTGGGTGAATTGGAGTTCAGTATGTAGGACTCAGGAAGTTTAAGAAGGCATACCTTGGGGACAAAGTATCAAACGACCAAGGTATAAATGCGAAATACTGCAAATGTTGGAAAACTGAAATAAGAACAGAAAATATAGCATCTGCAGAGAAACATGTTAATGTTTCTGGTTGATGAACCCAGATCTGATGAAAGGTCATCCAACCTGGTGCATTAACTCTCTCTCTCTCTCTCTCTCTCAATATCCATGCTGTCCGAACTGCTGAGAACTTCCAGCATTTCCATTTATTATTTCAAGGTTAGAGTAGTTGGGAATTTTGGGCAGCTGAGTGGCAGCAGAAAGGGGGTAAATTATTGGGAGCACCTTTATGCTTGAGCTTAACTTTGAAGCTGAAGCAAATCATGACCCTTTGTTCTTGGTATTGGAGCCAAAACTTGATGGAACGGGGTTTCAGATGTAATTAATTGACAAGGTAAGACTCTTAGGGTTGGCCCTTGCTGTACAAGGTTGTAAGCAATTTGACATTGACCAAGGTGACCAAGCGTGTGGATGAGGGTAGAGCAGTGGATGTAGTGTACATGGATTTTAGTAAGGCGTTTGATAAGGTTCCCCATGGTAGGCTTATGCGGAAAGTCAGGAGGCATGGGATAGGGGGAAATTTGGCCAGTTGGATAGAGAACTGACTAACCGGTCGAAGTCAGAGAGTGGTGGTAGATGGTAAATAGTCAGCCTGGAGCCCAGTTACAGGTGAATTTCTGCAGGGATCAGTTCTGGGTCCTCTGCTGTTTGTAATTTTTATTAATGACTTGGAAGAGGCAGTCGAAGGGTGGGTCAGTAAATTTGCAGACGATACGAAGATAGGTGGAGTTGTGGATAGTGAGGAGGACTGTTGTCAGCTGCAAAGGGACTTAGATATGATGCAGAGCTGGGCTGAGGAGTGGCAGATGGAATCCAACCCTGTCAAGTGTGAGGTTGTCCATTTTGAAAGGACAAATAAGAATGCGAAATACAGGGTTAATGGTAGGGTTCTTAGTAAGGTGGAGGAGCAGAGGGATCTTGGGGTCTATGTTCATAGCTCTTTGAAAGTTGCCACTCAGGTGGATAGAGCTTGTAAGAAGGCCTATGGTGTATTAGCGTTCATTAGCAGAGGGATTGAATTCAAGAGTCGTGAGGTGATGTTGCAGCTGTAACAGGACCTTGGTAAGGCCACATTTGGAGTACTGTATGCAGTTCTGGTCGCCTCACTTTAGGAAAGATGTGGAAGCTTTGGAGAGGGTGCAGAGGAGATTTACCAGGATGTTGCCTGGAATGGAGAATAGGTCGTACGAGGATAAGTTGAGAGTGCTAGGCCTTTTCTCATTGGAACGGCGAAGGATGAGGAGTGACTTGATAGAGGTTTATAAGATGATCAGGGGAATAGATAGAGTAGACAGAGACTTTTTCCCCGGGTACAACAGAGTGTTACAAGGGGACATAAATTTAAGGTGAAGGGTGGAAGTTATAGGGTGGATGTCAGGGGTAGGTTCTTTACCCAGAGAGTGGTGGGGGCATGGAATGTGCTACCTGTGGGAGTGGCAGAGTCAGAATCATTGGTGACCTTTAAGCGGCAATTGGATAGGTACATGGATAGGTGCTTAAGCTAGGACAAATGTTTGGCACAAAATCATGGGCCGAAGGGCCTGTTCTGTGCTGCATTGTTCTATGTTCTATGTTTTATGAACTAAATGTCACTGGCAGTTTTGTACCTGTTATCTGTGTTTGTGTTCTGACTTAAAGGAGCAATGGTACTGGGGAATCACTGTGATAGTACAACAGAGGTGGGAACCTGTGCTTTATTTGCTCTGAAGATGAACTTCAGAGGCAAAGTTGAGTGAGTGGTTTAACAGGTTAACAGTGGCAAAGGTACATTGCTGACAGAGGGCCAGCGAAGGTGGAGTCAGACGTTTGAGACTCACAGAGCAAAGGACTTTGAAGAGAGTTTATTCCACTGGTGTGTGACGTGATTGGTCAGAGGAAGGCAAAACAACCCAAATGATAATTGCATGGCAGAAATAGTTCAAAATAGCTGTGTTAGTGATTGAGATTTCAAGCAGAGAGGTGATGGAGTTAAAGGAGTAGCACAGCATATACATGGGATAATGAATGTAAGGAATGACATTGTGGATAGAAAGATTAGTGGAGGAGGATTAGGGAAATTGGGAAAAGGCAAGTTAAAATCACTGAAAATGAGAAGTCATCTCGTTCAAAGGAGACATCCAAAAGGATGTTGGGAAAGGGAGCCATTGTGACATGCCATTTCAGTGTACAAGGTATCATATACTGCACGGAGCAAAAGCCCATTTCTTCAGCGCGAGTATTTCTATTGGAGCAATCAATCTTGTTTTACAATAAGGAATGTCTAAATCTCAGCTGAGCATTTTTTTCTGTTGCATTTAATCATAGATGAGGATGACAAAAATAGAGCTAAATAAGGGGAACCCTTTTTAAAAAAAGTAAACCAAAATGACTCCTCATAAGAGCGAGTATGAACATCAGGAATGCTTTGCTGTTAGGGCTCTTATTTGTCTGAATGAGAAAGAAATAGAACAAAGTACCCTTCAGAGAAGACATTGAATCACCAATTGCGATGATTTGTTTGAATGGCGCAGTGCCTATTGCACAATTTGAAAGATTTCAAAAACTTCTGCTTTTCTGATTTCATTTTCATGACCTATTCTGCTCACTGAATACCATTAAAATAAAATTCACTTTTAATGGGTTTCACTGTTGTGGGATTTTGCTATGCTTGAAATAATTGGTACTTATTGATCATCATTCCTTTCATTATATTCATATTTGATACATTTTTGGAAATTGCTTTTAAATGTGTTAGGTTGTGAGATATTTGTAAATCGTTTTGATCTCAGGATTGTTGTTTTCAGTTACCTGCACCCTGCTACTAACTGAATCTATCCCTCACAAACGGAATTTCTTCACATTGTTAAGCTTAGTAACTGCCAGTCCCCAGCTGATGTTATCAGTGCTTAGTCTTTAAAAAAGAATCAAGTCTTTGTTTTTTCTGTCTGTGTTGGGTTTGAACCTAGGTTATTGAGATCAAAGGTCAATATTTCAACTTGTCTTTGGCTAACCATTCCATTGCAATATTTGCACAGTTTCTGATTGATGGAATCCACTTGAAAAAGCAGCATTTTTATTGTATGCTGCTACTGAGAGCTAACTTGGCAGTTGTTGCCCTCCTGATGAAGGGCTTATGCCCGAAACGTCGAATTTCCTATTCCTTGGATGCTGCCTGACCTGCTGTGCTTTAACCAGCAACACATTTTCAGTTGTTGCTATATTGTTGATTTGTGATGGCAAAGAGTTCAGAAGGATGATGGGTTGACCTGAAACGCTAACTCAGTTTCTCTCTTCATGGATGCTGTCAGACCTGCTGACCACTGTCAGAATTTTGTGATTTAATTTCAGAATTCCAGATTACACCAAAATAGGCATGCTTCCAAAGTTCTCGGAGTTGAATCCATGAATGAATCAATTGAATGAATTGGAGGCTTTAGTTTGTCAGCGAGAGATTGCTCTTCTTGGTTTGCACTTATTATATTGTTGCAGTGCACAGTGTTAAATATTTGTGATATTGGAGCATTTTGTTAGTTGGTTTTGTGAATTAACAATGGCATTTATGAATGCTGCTCTGTTAATAAATAACCAGCCTGCCTTTTGTCATCTGCATGATGTTCCATTTTGATGCTATTAAGATTAAGATTAATGTTTCTCAGCTAAAGTCCTTGGCCTATGTTTAATTAATGAGCAAGAAAAGGAGGATATCTGTTAGGTAAAGTGTTCTTAACCTTTGGTATCAGGAATAGTGGATACTGGCAGAATGATGGCAAAATTACCATGTCTCTGAAACTATTGATATTCTGATGTAGGGCCAGCAAGTATTCAGATCAGTCCAACCACAGCAACCTGTATGATTGTTTTGAATGTTTTCTGCCTTAACAAATTTTTGTTGTCAGTTTTATTTCCTGATGTTTGGGGATGTGAGTGAACCTTCACCTGGACACTGTTCCATAATCGGTGGTTACAACTTTGTGTTGGCCTAGGTACTGAGAGACACAATGGACCAAATAACTGGCTCTGCACCATCATGTTTCTCTTTTCTTTAGCGATTCTATCATGGATAAACCTGACACTGTTCATTATTTTTCTTGTGTGTGAAGAAAAGTTTCGTAGTTCACTTATTAAATTGGAGATGACCTGTAGGCCTACCAGTCCCATCCAATATCTCTCAACTTTTAGCAAGTGGAACTGTGCGTCTCCTGCCACCTGGATTCCTGCTTATACGTATATAAAATGTGTGTGTGTGTGTGTGTGTGTGTGTGTATAAAAATAATAGATAAATAAATGTATAGATATATAGATATATATGAACATTGCCTAATTTTGTTGAGGGGAGAGCATACTGCGAACTTCCTCTCCCCTCAATATGGAATGAAACATCTCATATATTCAATGGTTTCCCTTTAAGACATTACCTAAACTGACCTGTTACCACCCTATGGCTGATGAAAATTATGTGTTATCCCATATTTCTATTTTCTCATCTAAATTTGAATCTGTGCAGAATCCTTGCTGTATAGGTTTCTTAATACTTTTCTGGAACCTAGTTGATCCAAAAAGATTATTACTAAAAGTATGCAACATTTTCTAATATTCTGACCAGTTGCTATCTTAGTTTCTTTCAGTGTTCCCTTCAGAGGCAGGATGTTGCCCCTTTGTCCTATCGTGTGTAAAGTACTCAGAATGGCATCACAATGTTTTGTTAAAAACTAATGAACAGCTCTGGATTTTTGTTTTTCCTTTAACTACCCTGCCTTATATCTGAAGGTTCTGTTTGTTTTTTCATTGCTGCTGCATGTTGTATTGATGGCTTCAAGATGTTTTCCAATCCCCTGCCTTCTGCGCTGTTTTCTCTTCACTGTTCTCATTTATTTTACATTCCCTGGCATCTAGACATTATTTCTTCTTATTTAGTGACATCTCTGTTTTTTGGCACATTGTCTCAGCTTCCACATTTCTCTCACTGGTTCCCCATTATCTCTACCATCCTCTCAACCCTTTCAATTATAAAACAGAAAAGTTTTGTTCTTGTTGAAGTAATATATCGGAGTTGTTTCTTCATAAATGGCCATCAATTAGTGTAGACCTGTTCTGCCCTTACAATCTTCTGTACGTGTAATGATTTTTCTTTTGCCTTCAGGGTATCCGTACCTGATGAGGTAATATATATGTTAGCTCATATAATATAAACACGCCCTGTGTAATGGAATGCTGAAGGATTCAGCAGATGTCCATGATAGCTCATGGTATCTACATATAGAACAATCACAGATACTTCAGTGTCTGAGTTCAAGCTAAGCGATTTGCTTGTCAACTGTAGCACACTTACTGTAGCATGTCCTGCTGCAAGAGGACACAGTAAAATGGAGAATCAGACCTTTATACCTCAGGTCACAAGCCGTCATACACTGATGGTATCATAAGCATTAAATCTATATTGCATACTAGCTGTGAGAGATATTACAATCCTGTTCATTCCTTAAGATCATTGATTTTTGTTTTTGCTGTTTCAACATAAATTAATCCCAGTACTTACCTACTTGTCTCCTCTTCCTGTGCAGATGTTGCTCCCTTTACATCCTCTAGCATGATCAAATAGAATCCAACTCAAAAGCTTCTGTTCCATTCTTATTTTACAAAGTAATTTCTGTTAAAGGCATTGCTGGGTCTGTTAAATCTGAGTTTCCCAGTCAACTACTTGAGTTATATTCTGAAAGAGCTTGAGTAGATTTATTGACCAACGTTGACCCATGTCAGTCTATTCAGACTACTTTGATCATTCTTCAATGTCTACATGCTCAGTCTTTCAGGGTACCTTACTAGAGTTCAGTCAGTTACCTTTCCATTCCTGTTTAGCAGCTTCTTCTTGATAACCGATAAGCATCCAATTTTATTTGTCACCAGTTTTACTACTTTGTTTTAAGGTCTGACCAGATCAAATGTTTTGCTCGCTTTTGCTGTTTGTAGTTTATCACTTTTTTGGGAGTAATATCTAATCCCAACATTTTCCTTTACTTGCCTATTACATTGTAAATCTGCATGGGGGTAGCTGTCATCAGTGAAGTTGTAGTGTTTACAGTGCTCTGGGTCATGACTGCTTCAGCTTTCTGGTACTTGTCATCTAACTCCAATCTGGGTAATGGCACCTGATTGAAATTGGTGCTTGTGGTTCAGAAACTGTTGCTAAGAAGAGGAGAAAATAAAATGTTTGCTTTTTTGTTGCAAATCAAAGAATTTTTATTGTTGAGAAGGAGGTTGTTTGGCCATCATACCTGCACTGGCTCTTCAAAACGAACGTGGTTATCTTGTGCCAATCTCATGCTTTTTTCCCATAGCTTTACACACTACTGCTATCAAAATAAGGACCCAATAACCTCTTGAATGCCTCAGTTGAACCTGCCTCCACCATATTTCCAGGCAGTGTATTCTGTTCCCTAATTACTCGCTGTGTGAAAAGCTAATTTCTCATATCACCCTTGCTTCTTTTGCACATCACATTCAATTTATGCCCTCTCATTATCGTTCCTAAAGAGAATTTTTAGTGATAGACTTTTTTTCCCTGTTTTCGATCTTTGCCTTTATCCCTGCTTACTGTCTTTTCTTTGCTCTGCTTGTCAAGTGCTCTGTGATGCCTTTTCATCTCTGAGAGCAGCTCTCAAATGTTACATGTTGTTGAGAGGATGGATGGCAGCCGGCTTCAGTTCATTGCCAATACACTTGGTGACCTGCTGGGGGAAAGTGCAGTGGAGCAGAGGAAGCTGTTGATTGTTGCTCAGTGATCCACTGTGATGACAAGGCTGAGACATTTCAGTGATCCACTGTGATATTTTTGGATCTGCATAGGTATACCAGTGCTACAGTGACACATATTAGAACATTGAAATAAATAGCTAAATAATCAGTGTGTCATGCTAACATGTGATGATTAAGCTGCGCTGTGGTCCAGCTCAGTGGTGTTCTCACAACTTTAAATGATCCATGAACTCCTATGTAATGTTATGGGCAGCTTCAACTAGTTCACATCAGCGTTTCAGTTTTGAAAAAGAATCCAAATCTGGGGAAATTTAAATGCTATCAATGTATTAACTTCATGGCAGAGTAAATAGCTAAAATTCCCCAGATCACTGAATAATGAAACAATTGATGCCAATACGCAGACACTACAAATCAGGAGGATTCAATTCATTGACCTTAGGTTGTACAGCTACAATTAGTCTGAAGGTTTCTAAGGAGGTTGAGGAACTCCAGCCAGGTCAATAGTAATCAGTTGTTCAGTGTTTGAATCTATATTTCTTCAACCCTTCTCTCCTCTGTTAGTCAAACCTCAATTTGGTTATAGGGAGAGAGGAACTATGTCAAAACAAATAGCTGTGCATGTGATCAGATATTTCAAAGCACTTGTAAAATTTAGACATGAAAATCTGGTGTAGTTTTGGTGTGTATTTCTGCAGTACGAAACACAACAGTTGGGAACAATACAGAGACTCCTTTAAATTTGTCAGTTGCATCATCTTTCTGTCCATTGTTGGAAGATCCACCTATCCATGGGACTGATGGATTTTGAAGTTCAGGATCAGTCTGCTCATTGAGGAGATGAACAGCCTAGATGTAGCAGTGATATATAAAGAAGACGATGCTATTGTTTATCTCTGAGCAGAACAAGCAAGAATTTGATGAACTCACAGAGGACTTGCTGATGTTTATTGCAACAGTAACTACTGTTGAAATATACTTCAAATCAGGAAAAGTGTGATGATTGAAATATGTATTCTACCAGAGGTGCCTGGTCAATGATGAAGTCGTACTATAATTTTGATAGTAACAAATGAAGAATATATGACTAATTGGTTGAGAAAACTTTAATTCTGTTGATTATACTCATGAAGGATTATGAGACCATCTTGGAAGAAACCAATCTAGGCATCCAAATCAAATTCACATGTTTGATTCAAAGAGACTGCAGAGATATGCATACTCAGAATCATTTGCAAGCACCTAATGCACAATTGGTTCAAATACAAGAATGATGGTGACAGAGACCTGAGCAGACTCAACATGGTTCAGTTCCCGACTCGGGCGACTGACTGTATGGAGTTTGCACGTTCTCCCTGTGTCTGCGTGGGCTTCCTCCGGGTGCTCCGGTTTCCTCCCACAGTCCAAAGATGTGCGGGTCAGGTGAATTGGCCATGCTAAATTGCCTGTAGTGTTAGGTAAGGTGTAAATGTAGGGGTATGGGTGGGTTGCGCTTTGGCGGGTCGGTGTGGACTTGTTGGGCTGAAGGGCCTGTTTCCACACTGTAAGTAATCTAATCTAATCTAATCATGGTAAGCTACTTCCCCAACTGGTTTCCAATACCATATCCAGCTCGAGGGAATGTAAATGTAACTGATATCTAAAGTAGAATCCCTTCACAAAAGTCACTGAAGATCATGACTCCGCCAGTTGAACATGTAGAGGAGTCTCTTCCTGAATGTGAGGAACAACATGAATGGCGTAGGACTCGATCAATCTAAGGAATGTCCAGTCAATATTACAGGTATTTCAATCTTGTTCTTCTTCAATGTTGCTGTGAATTTATACATTGAATCTCTACCATCATTATTTTTGGAACTTTATGTCATTCCTGTGGCTTACAGTCTTCAAGTTTGCGATGGCTTATGTTGCAAATATATAGTTTATGGTTCATGTGATTTAGCTGGTAACATTTGGGAGTTAAAATTTAACAACAAAAAATAGAATAAATGTAACTGAAGAACCGTAAAGTCAAGTGCACTGAACAGGTCATGTTACTTTAAAAGGTTTACAGCCAGGAAGGTTATGTAATTACAAGGCTGTGGTTGAAATAACTCCACAGGGGCTGGTCTCCCATCACCCTTGCAAACTTTCTTTACATGTGGAGAGACACTGATACTGATCCAGCTCCCTGAGAGCCTGCTCTCAGAGTGAACAGGATGTCTTGGCAGTCAGCTAGGGCTCCCTGACTGGGGCTGTTAATGTGGTTCAAGCAGGGAACTCATATTCCATGAAGTCCACCTGGTTGACCCCGGCACCACCAGGTTTTTCCATTTTGCCAGGACTGGATCTTTTTGCATCCAAAGTTTTTGACATTGTCAGCTGTGACTGGAAGTGCGTCCAGAAAATTTCAAACCATTGCGGACTGTTCCAGCAGCAATACCATCAGAGGGATATCTGCTAGTAGGAGGCGGCTCAATGCATCTGCATTTGCTGTTGGCCTTCTAGATGGTGTTCCAACTTGTAATTATATGCACTTGGTATTAGTACCCACTGCTGAATTCAGCCTGAAGCTATGGGCAACATTGCTTTGTTCTCTTTCTGTAGATCTAGTAGGGATTTTTGGTTCATTATTATTACAAATTTACATCCGTAAAGGTATTGGTAGAACTTTCTGACTCCAAATATGACTGCTGAACCTTCCTTCTGCATTAGCTAAAGTCCTGGAAGTATACGCTATTGGGCATTCCTCTCCATTGGGCCACATATAAGCTAATGCTATCCCAATGTGATATGGGGAGGCATCACATGCCGATACCACATCTAGCTTGGGATCATAATGTGCCAACATCTTAGAGGATGACAACTGTTTCTTCACTTCCCTTAAAGCAGTGGCTTGGCTATGTGACTATTTCCAAGGCTGACCTTTATAGCAGTAGTTCTAGGTTGTGTATGAACTTCCTGTAATCGTTCACCAGCCCAAGGAAAGAGCTAAGCTTTGGTACAGACATGGGAGTCAGGCCATCTTTGATCGTCCTCACTTTATCTTCCAATGGGTCTTATTGAGTCTGTGGCCAAAGTAGGTCACATGGGCTGCCTGAAACATGAAATTTTTCCACCCTTAGGCGTACACACCTGGGAGAAACACCTAAGGAGTATGTCTGACTTCTCTAAGTTCTCTTTGTTGGTCTTCCCTGTTATCAGCATGTCATTAGTGACCTGGGGAAGACCTTATAAAATATTCTTCATCGTCAGCTGAATAATTGCACAGGCTGATGATACTGGACTATAGTTCTTCTCACCCTATGTCCTGTAAGGACTCTATCCCTTTCTCTCAGCTCCTTCGCCTCCACCACATTTGTTCCGATGAGGCCACTTTCCAAAGTCATGCTCTTAATATGTGCTCTTTCTTCTCCAACTGTGGCTTCTCACCTACAGTTGTTGACAGGGCTCTCAACAGCATGCGATCCATCTCCCGCGCCTGACCCTCACCCCCTCCATTCCCTCTCAGAAGAAGGATATGGTCCCTCTTGTTCTCACCTTTCACCCCACTAGCCTTCAAAGAATAATCCTCTGCCATTTTCGCCAACTCCAACATGACGCTACCACTAAACACATCTTCCCTTCCCTCCCCCAGTCTGCATTCCGTAGAGATTGTTCCCTCCGGGACAACATAGTCCACTCCTCCATCACACCTAACACCTCTCCCATCACACATGGCACCTTTCCATGAAATCGCAGAAGGTGTAACACCTGTCCCTTTACCTCTTCCATGCTCACCATCCAAGATCCCAAACACTCATTTCAGATTAAGCAGCGTTTCACTTGTACCTCTTTCAATTTGGTCTATTGCATTCGTTGCTCCCAGTGTGGTCTCCTCTATATTGGAGAGACAAAACGTGGACTGGGTGATCGCTTTGCTGAGCACCTTCGGTCTGTACGCAATCAGGTCCCGGACCTTCCCGTGGCTTGCCACTTCAACACACAATCCTGCTCCCATACCCACATGTCTGTCCTTGGCCTGCTGCAATGTTCCAGTGAAGCTCAACGCAAACTGGAGGAACAGCATCTCATCTTCCGACTAGGCACGCTACAGCCTGCCGGTCTCAACATTGAATTCAACAACTTCAGATAATTATCCTATCTCGACCCCTCTGTTTTCATTCTGCTCCGTAATTTTATTTCATTTTTTTTTAATATATTTTTTCACTGTTCCGTACCTCTTATTTCTTGATCGTCTCTGCTTCTCTCTCCCCACTCTCTCATCATCTTTTTCCTCTCCTCTTACCCCTTTGCCACCTTTCTCCCCTGTTTTCCAATTTGCCTCTGCTTCACTCATCCCCCATATATTTCAGCCTTGGTCATTCACAGCTCCTAATCTCCCTGTCATCTCTCTAAGCACTGTCATTATCACCTCTTTATTGCTACCTTTGCTTCTGGAGCCATGACTCACCTTCTCTCAGCCTAGTAAAAATACCTCTCTATTTCTCCCTTTTTTTAGTTTTGACAAAGGGTCAGTTATACTCGAAACATCAGTTCTTTTCTCTCCTTACAGATGCTGCCAGACCTGCTGAGATTTTCCAGCATTTTCTCTTTTGGTTTCAGATTCCAGCATCCGCAGTAATTTGCTTTTATTTTGACGATACTGCAAATGGCAGTCTTGTACCAGAGGAAGTGGTGGAGGCTGGTACAATTGCAACGTTTAAGAGGCATTTGGATGGGTATATGAATAGGAAGGGTTTGGAGGGATATGGGCCGGGTGCTGGCAGGTGGGACTAGATTGGGTTGGGATATCTGGTCGGCATGGACGGTTGGACTGAAGGGTCTGTTTTCGTGCTGTACATCTCTTTGACTCTATAAATCCTTATGGGTATTAATTGTAGTATACTTCTGGGAATCTTCATGTAACCGCAATTGCACGTATGCGAGGCTCATGTCCAGCTTTGTAAGGGACAGCCCACTCCCCACTCCCCACTCCCCGCCAGCCTCCCTGTCAGTTTTGTGTGAGGGATTGGATATTTATCCAGCTGCAAAAAGCAGTTTACCATTTGTTTAAAATCCCCACAAAGGTGAACCGACCTGCTGAGCTTTACAGTTAGTACAACTGGTACTGGTTTGATGATTCCTTCACTTTCCAGCCTTCTAGTCAAAAAAACAAAGGGAACAATGTAAAATTACAGCACAGGAACAGACCCTCCAGCCCAAAAGCTTGCGCCGATCAAGATCCTCTCTCTAAACCTGTTGTCTATTTTCTAAGGATCTATATCTCTCTGCTCCCTGCCCATTCATGTATCTGTCTAGTCCCTCGACCTTCCTGAAAAAGCTCTGAGTATTTAATTAGGACTTCACTCAGGCAGCCATTTTCTAATTGAAAAATGTTGAGCCAATCAAAGCCAATCTTTCTCAACCAATTTCACCCCATCAAACTTGGGCCCGAGACATTTACTACAATCAGTGATAACTGAACCACCTGTTTTTAATAAGAGACCGGAACCGAACTTGTACCCTTAATCGGTAAAGCTTCCCTAGTATAGGTTCTTCGTGTAGACAAAGTCATATGTAAATTGAGGGTTGGAATCTAGCGCGATTTTGTTCAAGACTGGTTCTGCAATCACTGGAATGATAGCAGCAGTATCAACTTACATTAGAAACAGGCGACCATTTAACCAGACGTTTATTTTGATTGGTTCTGATTTGGATGTTTCTAATCAATTTAACTTCCAAACTAGATGTAGATGGGCTTTCCAGGGTGTGCACGCTCCTGGAGAATGGCCTCTGTGTTATTTTACTTAATTTAAGCTGAGTGGGACCCTTTTTGTAGTCTAGAATTCCACATTTGTCACCACTGCTAGTATCCCACCACCTTTGCTCCTTTATTTACACGTGGAGAGTCCTTGACACTGATCTAGTTCCCTTAGAGCCAACTCTAAGAGTGACAGGATGTCTGACTCACCTGTTATATCTGTCAGGAGAAAGTGAGGTCTGCAGATGCTGGAGATCAGAGCTGAAAATGTGTTGCTGAAAAAATGCAGCAGGTCAGGCAGCATCCAAGAAACAGGAAATTCAACGTTTCGGGCATAAGCCCTTCTTCAGGCTTTCGGGCTTATGCCCGAAACGTCGAATTTCCTGTTCCTTGGATGCTGCCTCACCTGCTGCGCTTTTCCAGCAACACATTTTCAGCTGTTATATCTGTCAGCCAGAGTTCCCTGATTGGGGCTGTTAACCTGGCCCAATCAGGGAACTCTTACTCTGAGGTCCACTTGGCTGAACTTGTTACAATCAACACAATGGTGTTTGTCAGATCACTGATAACAAGTAGCAGTTCCGAAGGCTACCAATGTGTATCTGATATAATCAGAACATAAGAAATGGAGCTTTAAAAGTATAATGTGATTACCTTAACAGGTCACATGATACATGCAGAGTTCATAGTGATAGCAATCCAGAGGGAGTCAGAGCTAAATTAGCTTTAAAGCATAGAGGTTATGGACATTTCAGGGCAGGCAACAGAAGTAGAAAAGTTGATGCTATTGGCAGTCATCAAGCATTTAGGATGGAAGAGACGGTGGAAGTCATTGATAGCTCAGTGTAACTGAGACTCGGGTAAGGAAAGTCTGCAAACAGTATTTGTTTAATGCAGCCGAGAGAAACTGGGGGCTTAAAGAAATTCATTGGCAACTCAGCTGTCTATTAAAAGCTGAAATTGCACCAGTAGTTAGATGCTTGGGAATAGCATCATGAGAGGAGAGGTTTTCAAAAGTGTTCCAAGCCTAGATCTTCAAAAGAAGAATTGGAATTCCTTTTCAAAGTGACAGAATTTTACTGAGATTTGATGACCAACAGTGTCAATAACATCAGTCTTGACATCATTAGCCTTTTAAGCTGTAGGTGTTCCACCACAGTTTGTCTGTTAGTTCAAAATGAATCTTGGTAATCCTGAGTCTAATTCTGAGTCTTCAGTGTTTATGGAATGGACGTTTCAGTATATCTATTTTGTCATTATATTCTCTTTGTTCAGTATTATATATTAAAGATGTGATGGAGAAGGAGAAATTGGGAGAATGGAATAGTATCTTTAAAGGAAGCAGGGTGTGAGAATGTGTAGTCAAGGTAAAATGGTGGGTTTGTAGTGGATATTGGTAGCCAGCTTGTCCCCAGAAATGGAAACAGAGATGTAAAGGAGGGAAGGGAGGAGTCAAAGATGGGCTCTGTGAAGGTGAGAATGGGATGGAAATTAGAAGGAAATTGATAAACCTTTCCAATTCTGGAAGAGAGAGGAAAGTAGTAGCAATAATATTGATATACCAGAGAAAGAGTTATGGGTGGGGATGGAAGTAGGACGGGAAACAGTGATGTACCCCATCACTGAGACAGTCACAACTGGGGCCCATGCAGATACCCATGGCAACATCTCTGAGCTGAGAAAAGGGAATGAGTTGCAGGAGAAGTTGTTCAAAGTGAGGTTGAGCTCGACGAGGTGGAGGAGGGTGGTGCTGAGTGGGGATGGTTCAGGCCTTTTTCCAGAAGGGATTGGACTAACATGATATAAAGGACGGCTGGAGCCCGTGAACTGGAAATGCTGAAACTGATGCAAAGTGTCAGAGGAATCGCGGATGTAATTGGGCAGGGACTGGACAAGGGGAGAAAAAGGGAAGAAGAGATGAGTTCTCTGGGGCAGGAGCCGGCAGAAACAATGGGCCTGCCTGGGCAGCTCTGTTTGTGGATTTTGGGAAGGAGGTGGAAGTGAGCTCTACGGGGTTGGGAGACTATGAGCTTGGAGGCAATGAAATAAAGTTAGTAACAGTAATGGACACAATGGCCAGATGTTCCTTGATGGAGTCATGGTCCACAGAGAATTAGGAGGAGGTACCTGAGAGCTGGCGTTCAGCCTCTGCAATGGAGTGGCCAGTCCACCAGATAGCAACAGCACCACTCTTATCAGCAGGCTTGATTACAAAGTCAGGGTTGGATCTGACAGCATGGAGTGTAGTCAGTTCACAGGGAAGTGGGGTTGAATGGTTAAGGGTGGTGGGGCAGAGAAATTGAGTTGTCACATTGACAGTTCTCAATGAACAAGGTGAATGCAAGTAAAAGGCAGAAGGAGGGGTCCAGGTGAATGGGAGAGTGTTGGAGGTGGGTGAAAGATTGTGGGGACTGGGAAAGGACTCTTATTCAAAGAAACAAGTGTGGAGGTGGAGGCGATGGACAAAGAGTTTAACACCCTGTCTTGCCTGAAACTCTGAGGTGGGGCCACAGAGGGATAAAACTAAGACTTTTGATGAGTAAGGAACATTCAGCATCAGGGAGTGGAAAGTCAGAAGGGATAGTGAATACACCGCAGAGGATGAGGTTAGGAGACGGGATAGAGTCAGAGGGCAGGACGGTTCCAGAGGGGGCTATCTCTAACTTATCTCTGAGTGGTTATCTCTTAGTTATTGTATCTTGAGTTTCTCAATGCCTGAAAGGAAAATTAAAATAACTTCCTGTTAGAATGTCGTACTGGGATAAAATATTTAACTTTAGTGACAAACCCGGGAATAGTGGGCCTTGATTATGCTGTATGCTACCACCGTAAGGAGTGGCAATTGGATCATAATACTCGTATTCCAGAGCTGGGAATAATCAGTTTGATACAAGAAAATTGCTGTTGACAAATTTAGTTCTATATGACTAAAGGCAGAAACCTTACAGGGTTAAACATGATCGATAAGCTTGGATTCAAACCTGAAAGTCCTACTGGAACACATATTAAGTGTGAAGTAGAGAAGGCATGTCAGAAAGGCAAGGTCACATTGATCATGGGAGACTTCAATATGCAGGTGGACTGGGTAAATAATGTTGCTAGTGGATCCAAAGAAAGGGAATTCATGGAATGCTTACTGGATGGCTTTTTGGAACAGCTTGTCATGGAGCCCACAAGGGAGCAGGCTATTCTGGACCTAGTGTTTTGCAATGAACCAGACTCTATAAAAGATCTTAAAGTAAGGGAACCCTTAGGAAGTAGCGATCATAATATGGTAGAGTTCAGTCTGGAGTTTGAAAGAGAGAAGGCAAAATTGGATGTAATAGTGTTACAGTTAAATAAAGGTAATTATGAGGGCATGAGAGAGGAACTGACAAAAATAGACTGGAAGCAGAGGCTAGCGGGGAAGACAGTAGAGCGAAAATGGCAGGAGTTTGTGGGTATATTTGAGGACATTATACAGAGGTTCATCCCCAAGAAAAGAAAGATTATCCGGGGAGGGATTAGACAACCATGGCTGACAAAGGAAGTCAGGAAATGTATTAAAGAAAAAGAGAGATCCTATAAAGTGGCCAAGAACAGTGGGAAATCAGAAGATTGGGAAGGCTACAAAAACAAACAGAGGATAACAAAGAGAGTAATAAGAAATGAGAGGATCAAATATGAAGGTAGGCTAGCCAGTAATATTAGAAATGATAGTAAAAGTTTCTTTCAGTACATAAGAAACAAATGACAGGCAAAAGTAGCCATTGGGCCACTTCAAACTGATGCAGGAAGCCTAGTGATGAGAGATAAGGAAATAGCAGGAGAACTTAACAAGTACTTTGCGTCAGTTTTCACAGTGGAAGACATGAGTAATATCCCAACAATTAAAGGGAGTCGGGGGCTGAGTTGAATATGGTTGCCATTACAAAAGAGATGGTGCTGGAAAAGTTAAAAAGTCTTAAAATTGATAAATCTCCTGGCCCCGCTGGGATACACCCTAGAGTTCTGAGAGAGGTAGCTGAGGAAATAGTGGAGGCATTGGTTGAGATCTTTCAAGAGTCACTGGAGTCAGGAAAGGTCCTGGATGATTGGAAGATAGCTGTTGTAACCCCCTTGTTCAAGAAAGGATCAAGACAAAAGATGGAAATTTATAGGCCAATTAGCCTAACCTCGGTTGTTGGTAAAATTCTAGAATCAATCATTAAGGATGTGGTTTCTAAATTCTTGGAAGAGCAGAGTCTGATTAGAACAAGTCAACATGGATTTAGTAAGGGGAGGTCATGCCTGAAAAACCTGTTGGAATTCTTTGAAGATGTGACAAGTAAGTTAGACCAGGGAAACCCAGTGGATGTGGTCTATCTAGACTTTTAAAAGGCCTTTGATAAGGTGCCACACGGGAGGCTGCTGAGCAAAGTGAGGGCTCATGGTGTTCGAGGTGAGCTTCTGATATGGATTGAGGATTGGCTGTCTGACAGAAGGCAGAGAGTTGGGATAAAAGTTTCTTTTTTGGAATGGCAGCCAGTGACAAGCGTTGTCCCGCAGGGTTCAGTGTTGCGGCCACAGCTGTTCGCATTATATATTAATGATTTGGATGAAGGGACTGGGGGCATTCTAGCGAAGTTTGCAGATGATACCAAGTTAGGTGGACAGGCAGATAGTACTGAGGAAGTGGGGAGGCTACAGAAGGATCTAGACAGTTTGGGAGAGTGGTCCAGGAAATGGCTGATGGAATTCAACGTGAGCAAATGCGAGGTCTTGCACTTTGGAAAAAAGAATAAAAGCATAGACTACTTTCTAAATGGTGAGAAAATTAGTAAAGCCAAAGTACAAAGGGATCTGGGAGTGCTAGTCGAGGATTCTCTAAAGGTAAACATGCAGGTTGAGTCCGTGATTAAGAAAGCGAATGCAATGTTGTCACTTATCTCAAGAGGGTTGGAATATAAAAGCAGCGATGTGCTACTGAGACTTTATAAAGCTCTGGTTAGGCCCCATTTGGAGTACTGTGTCCAGTTTTGGTCCCCACACCTCCGGAAGGACATACTGGCACTGGAACATACCCAGCGGAGATTCACACGGATGATCTCTGGAATGGCAGGTCTAACATATGAGGAACGGCTGAGGATCCTGGGATTGTATTCATTGGAGTTTAGAAGATTAAGGGGAGACTTAATAGAGACTTACAAGATAATACATGGCTTGGAAAAGATGGACGCTAGGAAATTGTTTCCATTAAGCAAGGAGACTAGGACCCGTGGACACAGCCTTAGAATTAGAGGGGGTCAATTCAGAACAGAAATGCAGAGACATTTCTTCAGCCAGAGGGTGGTGGACCTGTGGAATTCATTGCCACGGAGTGCAGTGGAGGCCGGGACGCTAAATGTCTTCAAGGCAGAGATTGATAGACTCTTGTTGTCTCAAGTAATTAAGAGCTACGGGGAGAATGCTGGTAAGTGGAGTTGAAATGCCCATCAGCCATGATTGAATAGCGGAGTGGACTCGATAGGCCGAATGGCCTTACTTCCACTCCTATGTCTTATAGTCTTATGGTCTTAAATGTTTGATGACAGAGATTATGCATATCAGGACCTTTGCTTACTTGTTGTGGAGATTAAAGGATACAGTCATGATCTTCCCATCAACATTCCTGAAGTCCTGCAATATTTGAATTGGTTGCCATTTGCAGTCTGTGCTCAAGTCTTACAGGAGCTGAAATGACTTAATGAGAGCGAATCGATTTATTACTGTGCATATTGAATCTGGTCAACATTGCTAAATTTAGACTATGTATTTGACCTTCAGGCTCTGACAAGGATATTATTCCAAGCAAGTATTCACTTCCTACAAGTCAAGGAAGGTACGCGTTAATTCATGACTCCACAGTTTTGATGAGCTCAACATTTGACAGAACTATCTTCAGATATCACTAACAGAACAAAGTGGAATCTTGCAGCTTTGATATTCAGGAAGGTGTATTTTAGTCCCACAGAGTGCCTACAGACTAAGGTCAAATTCCAGAAGTCTGCAGTTTTGTCAGTTGTTGGGGTACTTGATCACATCTTGTCAATAGAAGGGACAAAGCAGAAAATGTTCTGTGAATATCAGTGGTTCTTACACTTTGATGGTTCCAAGGTCAAATACACATTTGTAACATCAGAGATTGACTTTCAAAGATATAAAGTGGGAGCATCTGGAATGAAGCCAACACCTATTGTCAAAGCTGAAAATACGAAGTGCTGGAGGTCCCATAGATGATTCTTCATCACATTAAACCATAATTGAATGCTCTGATGAAGACTCATCTAGACTTGAAACATTAGCTTGTTTTCTCTTCACGGATGCTGCCTGCCCTGCTGTGATCTCTAGCATTGTTTGTTTTCAGTACAGATTCCAACATCTATAGTAATTTTCTCCTATGTATTGTCAAAGCTGTTTGTGCATTTCCATCACAGTGTAACATCATTTGTTGGAATGATCAACTTTTATTGCAATTGTTTCTGAGTAGACAGAGATTGCAGAGAGCTTTGAAAGCTAATGTGCAGAGATATACAATGGGTATGGAAAATTGCGCAAAAGTAGTGTCTGGGACATTAAAGATAGCATCTTTGCTGCTTTTTACACATTTCAACCCACATGAAGAAACCCATGTTATGACAGATGTGTAACACACAATTGGAGTTGGACTTTCACATTACACTGAAGGAAGCAATTGTCTTTGTATTCTGCCCTTTGTCAGAAACTAAACACACAGACTTGACTGGACCATGGTACTATTAGCCTATACTTAAAGTTGTGAACTTTGAAATATGCATGGAAACTTCAACTTTTGCACTGATCACCAAGAACTGACTATATTGTTGTTCACTTCAGAATCTATCTGGTGCATACTGCAGATGGTCAGGTCAGTATAACATCAAGGCTGTTCAAGTCCCACCTGCTCCAGGGGTGTGTAATAACATCTGTGAACAGGTTGATTAAACATATCTAACATCAAGGTAAATTATCTTGAAGGTTTATGCAACCACGTAGCCGAAAGGAGTCTCCATCTTACTATCTGTGTTAACAACTGCAGAGCAACTTATGGCATTGAAAGAGATGAATTTGGTGATTTCACACTTGACTGTAAATCTTGTTACCTCAAAGTAATTGAAGGCAGAATTGGCAATAGACAGCATACAGCATAATGTAAGCCAGTATCTCAAAATTGAAAGGCCGTATAAACTAGGGAAAGATGAGGTCCCATTTTACAGAGTATACAATTAACTCACATTGTTTGATGACAACAATATCACACGCAGAACCCAGCTGTTATCCTGAAAGTGCTGCATCAGTGTGCAGCGCAATTTGTCCATGGAGGACATTGGATTGTTGGATTTGATTAAACAACTCTCTCAAAATAGAAGCAAAGTACAGTGAATTCTAAAGATCTGAAATAAAAGCAGAAAGTATTGGAGAATTTCAACACATTTGGCGACATCTGTGGAGGTAGAAATAGAGTTAACACTTTGAATTCTGTAAGATGACTTTAGACCCAGACAGAGATGAAAATATGATGGGTTTTATTCAGATGATAAAGAGACAAGTGAAACAGAAGGTGTGCAGAGTTCCTAGCAAGGTACAGAAGTTACTGCCATTTGAATCATGATACAACATGCAATTGTATGGTGATATAAAGCAACTCAAAAGGATGATCATGGACAGTCTGACAGCTAGTTTGTGACGGGCAAAGATTCATGTGAAATGTTCATGTCCTATTTCTGCACATAGTGATCTACTTCATATTGACTGACTGGAAATACAATTTCTGTACTTACCAGTGACCGTCAATGTCGCATGCCACTAACTATCTCTAAGTTGTTGTAGCTATCCAATAAGAGTTCAAAGCATAAACAGAGAGAAAAATAAATCACAAGTGACAAAGTAAAGCAAAAACATGCTTCGATAAGGGAACCAGAATTCGGAGTTGAAGATTGGGTTTGCATCAGCTGACAAGTCACAATGTTAACTTTCTCTATCATGATAAAACAGATCAGATGTTTGCTTGGTACCAATGCTTATCATTTGGTTGATGACACTAAGTGGAATATGGAGTATTGTATCTCAGCCTTCACTCCCTTTTGAGGAATAGTATTCCAAACACTGAAGACCTTCTGAGAGAAGAAATTCCTCCTCATCTACAGCTTAAATTGAAGAGGCCAAGTTCTAGATTCACCCAAGAAGGAAGGCATCCTCTCAGCACCTACACTATGAAGCTCTCTTTTTTTTATTTCAATTAAAAACAACTCTTATTCTCCTAAGCTGCAATGAATATCAGCCCTTCCCCAATGCAACTATGAACCTGCATGAGCAGGGTAATCACAACAGTATACTGTATAGCAATCTATGTAATCTCATCAATGTCCCATGCAGTTGGAGCAAGACTTCCTTACTTTCGATTTATCACTTGCAATAAATGCAAAGATTCGATCTATCATCTTATTTGCTTGCTGTATCTATATGCTGCCATTTTGTGATTGAAAATGTTGCTGCATCCCACAATCTCTTTCAATTTCAATACTCTGATATTCTGTTCCTCCTGCCAAAGTGGACAAACTCAAATATCCTCCATTTGCCAGGTGTTTGTCCACTCACTCAAACTATTCATATCCTTCTGAAGCCATGTTATGTCCTCCTCACAGCTTGCTTTTCTCCCTGTCTTTGTATTGTCAGCAAATTTGATTACAATACCAGTAGTCCCTTGATCAAGTCATTGATGTAGATTACAAATAATTGAGGACCCAGCAATGATCTCTGTTCCCCTCTGTTAGTTTTCCAACCAGATAGTGATCCATTTATTCCAACTCTGTTTCCCGTTCTTAAACTATTTCTGTATCCATATCCTGAACACGATATCTTAAAGGTTATTCCTGTATTTAGAGAGAATGGAGAAGCCGAAGTCGAAGAAATGACTTGAGGCAACGTACATTTGAAATTTTTGGATGAGGCAATTTACAACAGATTTATTTTAATTTTAGAAGACAGGAAAATTGTCATATTCAATTGTTCCCTGTTTAATTATGTGTGAATATTGACTTTTCTCTGTTACGTGGGCTATTTGTTAAGGCTGGGTATTGTTCAAGAGAAAAAGAACTTAAACTGTAAGAAACGGCCATAATCCTGACAGCAGAAACATTTTTAAAAAGCAAAAACAAAAATTGCTGGAGAAACTCAGCAGGTCTTGCAGTATCTGCGGAGAGAAAATAGTTGATGTTTTGGGGTCTGATGACCCCTCTTCAGAACCGATGATCACTAGGAAGAGGTTATAGATCTACCCAAAAGTTCCTTAAGGATCACTGGACCCCAAAACATTAGCTCTACTGTCTCTCCACAGATATTGCCAGCCCTGCTGAGTTTCACCAGCAATTTCTGGCTTTTGTTTCAGAATTCTAGCATCTGCAGTTCCTTGTTTTATTTGAAAGAGGCACTTTATAAAACTCACTCCTGTCTAGACCTTGAAAATTGGTTTGCCACCTTTGCATGTCTCCATAGCAGAAAGCATTACACTATGACGCTTGGTGTGGAGGAAGACTGCAATAAACAGAACCAGGTTTGGCCAAGTCTGCTATCATTGAATAGGTTATAGACACCCATTGATGTGAAGTTCAAACATTGAAGTTCAGTTGTTGGTGGATAAGTAACCATTTGTTAAACCATGACTTGGAGGAGCTGATGTTGGGACTGGGGTAGACAAAGTTAAAAATCACACAGCACCAGGTTATAGTCCAACAGATTTATTTGGAAGCACTAGCTTTTGGAGCGCCGCTCCTTCATCTTAAGGAACAGCGCTCTGAAAGCTAGTGCTTCCAAATAAACCTATTGGACTATAACCTGGTGTTGTGTGATTCTTAACTTTGTTAAACCATACATTCAGAATGGTAGGCAGAAAGTTTTTTTTTAAATGTACAAACTCTTCACCAGATGGCTTAAATTTAAAAGTAAACCCTACTGTAGCATGGTTCAATCTGTTCCAAAGCTGTGATAAGCTGGAAGCCTTTTAGGGCTCTGTTATGTTTTCTAAAATTCAATATGAAGGCCTCGGTCCGTTCTCTCACTGGTTTATAAACATTCTCACTAGTTTCAACAAGTCGCCGTGACCATGGACACATAATCTGTTATAAGTCTGTCAGCACTGCAGGATAAACATTAAGGGGCCTACCCTCCTGAGCTTCAATTCTCCCACTAATTAACTCCAAGGTCATTAGGTTTCCACACCACATCAATAAATCTCTGTATTTCAAGAATGCAACTAATAAAGGGTTGTGTGGACTGCACTGATAAAAACAATCACTGACAGATGTCAGCACCTTACCCATTATCTACCATGCTTCAGCTGCTTGGAATGCTCTACTCAGCACCCTATTCTTTTCCAAGGTTGTGAGAGGTTTTTTGTGTGTGTTTATGAAGGTGTGAAATGTCATTGCCTGTGAATGGGAACTTTTTTTTTAATCCACTCCTGTGGTAGGTGCAGAACAAGACAAGGCAAAGTAAAACTGCCCTGCCTTTGTATCAATTTCAGCTGCATTTTCTCTGTTCACATGGGGGAACCTTCCTCTTTGCACTGCAGCTGTGCTGTGCTGCACCTCCAAAAGTGACTTGCATTGTGGGTCTGGTTCGCTTCCCATCCTCTCCTCCTCTCTCTAACTTTAAGCTCACTTAAAACTCCAGTGAGTAGGTCACCAGCAATCAGTTCTGACCTTGCTGAATGACATGGGTTCCCAATTTTTCCAATCACTCCATTCAACTTTGGTCTCATATCCATTCCACATTTCCTTTACTCCGCTATTAGCAGTTGAGTCTTTGTCCCACTGGATTCAAGCCCCACATTTTTCTCACATGCTTCCACATCTATCTCCACCTTCACAGCCCTTTCTAAAGTATACCCTATTTTCCTCACCTTCTGCCTCTTAGAAAAAATTGTTCTGTTAAGGATACCATTTTAGTGATTTTTTTTGTCTTTAAGGGTGATTGTTCATTGGTTTTGAAATATAGGACACATTTGTACTACAGCCTCAGATGTGGTACAGTGAGCAGCCAAACATTTAAAGCTAAAGACATGGCAGATTCATAGCGATGCTGCAATCAAGAGTCTCCATGATGCTGGTTTACATGTGGAGATGCAAATATGAAGAGAAACCTGGAAACATTGAGGCTGTTTTCATCAGAATTGTAACTGCTGTGGAATGATTTGTTAAAAATGTTTAAAAAGATGAAGGGATGGAACAGGATACAACAAGATCATTACAGGTCTTCTGATAGAGTGGCAATGTTCCTGTCTCTGAGTCTGAAGGTCTGGGTCCAAGTCTCACCTTCCCTGAAGAGGGACTGTAATATGTCTGAATAGTTTGATTTTAAAAAAAATACTTTAAATCAGGATTTTTTTCAGTGACTGAAGTGTCCAGAATTAGAGAATTTTGATATTAAATGTGAGGTATTTTCACCTGTGGTCAATGAAGCTATGGAAAGTACGATTGGATTCGGTGATTGAAACAGTGACAATTAAGAACAGCTTAGGGAGGTAATTGATAAGAAATAGGATAAAGGGTCATTGGGAAAAAAAGGGTAGTCAGATTGGCTTCGGGCAAATGGGCCACCTGAACAGGATGGTTGGTCTGAGCAGCGTCTTTCCATCAAGTAATTTATTTACAGTTCAACATTATGTTTTATTTTCTGAGCTTTCTTATGTACTTATTTGTTTTGGCTTCTTTTTCTGCATTCTTTAATCTCCTTTATCCTGAATGCACCTCTACTCATTGGCATTGTGTCTGGCTTCATTCCTGTCTTGAGCTTGCTATCTCTTAACCTAATAATGTTCATGCTGGTTGCAAGTGTGACACCAGCTCCTTTATCAAGTCACGAATGCATTAGTTGCTGAAGTGAGTTGTTTTGTTGACAAGGTCCCACAGGGTTGTTTTTTATTAATTCAGTGGATGAGGGCTTTGCTGACTGGCTCAGTATTTAATGCCCATTCCTAATTGCCCTTGTGTCGGTAGTAGTGGTAGGCTGCCTTATTAGATCCCTGCAGATGTACCCACATTGCTGTGAGAGGGAATGATGCAGGATTTTGACCCAGCAAGACTGAAGGAATGCCGATACAATTTCTTAGTCAGGATAGGGATGGCATGGAAAAGAACAAAGGTGTTGGTCTTCCTGACAAGGAGCCTTGGTGAATTTCTGCAGTGCATCTTATAGATGGTACACACTGTTATTAGAGCATTAGTGTTGGAGAGAGTGATTTTTGAAGTTGGTGGTACAATGACTCAGTGATTAGCACAGCTGCTTCACAGTGCCAGGGACCCGGGTTCAGTTCCAGCCTCGGGCGCCTGTCTGTGTGGAGTTTGCATATTCTCCCTGTGCCTGTGTGGGTTTCTTCCAGGTGCTCTGACTTCCTTCCACAGTCCAAACATGTGAAGGCTGGATGGATTGGTCATGCTGAATAGCCTGTAGTGTCCAGGCATGTGCAAGTTTAGTCCGTTAGCCAATTAGAATTGCAGAGTTACAGGTATAGGGAAGTGGGGTGGGAAGCTCTCTGTCAGTGTGGATTTGTTGGGCCAAATGGCCTGCTTCCACACTCTCGGCATTTTATGATTCTATAGGATACCAATCTAGTAGGGTCCTAAATGTTGGTGGACAGGTATTTGGGAGTTACGAGGTGGGTTACTTGCTGCGGGATTCCTAACCTCTGGTTTGCTCTTGTAGCCAATGTAATAATGCAGCTAGTGCGGTTCAGTTTCTGGTCCATTGTAATCCCAGGATGTTATTGGCAGGGCATTCAGCAATGGTAAGGGGCATGATAGTTAGATGAACTCTTCTTGGAGATGATCATTGCTTGGCACTTGTGTGATGTGAATGACACTTGACATTTTGTCAGCCCAAAATCAAATATTGTCCAAGATTTGCTGTGTTTGGATATGGGGTAAAAACAATGACTGCAGATGCTGGAAATCAGAGTCAAGATTAGAGTGGTGCTGGAAAAGCACAGCAGTTCAGGAAGCATCCGGGGAGCAGTAAAATCGACGTTTCGGGCAAAAGCCCTTCATCAGGAATACAGGCATTCTTTTACCCTGTATTTGGATATGGACTGTCACAAATGGAGTTGAACAATGTGCAATCCTTGGCGACCATCCCTGCTTCTGGACCACATGATTGAGGGAGGATCCTTGATTAATTAACTGAAGATGGTGGGTCTGGGACTCTAACCTGAGGAATTCCTGCAAATATATCCTGGAGCTGAGATGACTGACCAGCAACACCAGAACCATCGTTGTGTTGTGCTAGTTCTGAATCCAACCAATGCACAGCTTTCCTTTTGAATCCCACTGACTCTAGCTTTGCTAGGGCTCCTTGAGGCCACACTCGGTTAAATGTGGCCTTGTTGGCAAGGGCTGTCACACTCCACTCACCTCTTAAATTCTTTTATCCATGTTTGAACTAAGGTTGTAATGAGGTCAGGAGCTGAGTGACCTGGTGTCAATGAACAAGTTATTGGTAAGCAAGTGCTGCTTGACACTATCCATCATCTTATTGATTATCAAGAATAGACTAATAAGGCAACAATTGGCTAAGTTGAATCTGTCATGCTTTCTATGTATAGGATACACCTCGACAATCTTCGACATTACCGGGTAATTGTCAGAGTTTTATCTGCACTGGAGCAGCTTGTCAAGGAGTACAACAAGTTCTGGATCTCAAATCTTCAGTACTATTCCTGCAATATTATCAGGTCCCATATCCTTTGCAGTTTCCAGTGCCACCAGCCATTTCTTGTTTTCAAATGGAGTGAATTGAATTATAGAGTCATAGAGTCGTAGAGATGTACAGCATGGAAACAGACCCTTCAGTCCAACCCGTCCATACCGAACAGATATCCAAACCCAATCTAGTCCCACCTGCCAGCACCTGGCCCATATCCCTCCAAACCCTTCCTATTCATATACCCATCCAAATGCCTCTTAATTGTTGGAATTGTACCAGCCTCCACCTCTTAAGTGGCAGATGGAGTTTAATTCAGATAAATGCGAGTTGCTGCATTTTGGGAAAGCAAATCTTAGCAGGACTTATACACTTAATGGTAAGGTCCTGGGGAGTGTTGCTGAACAAAGAGACCTTGGAGTGCAGGCTCATAGCTCCTTGAAAGTGGAGTTGCAGGTAGATAAGATAGTGAAGAAGGCTTTTGGTATGTTTTCCTTTATTGGTCAGAGTACTGAGTACAAGAGTTGGGAGGTCATGTTGCGGCTGTACAGGACATTGGTTAGGCCACTTGGAATATTACATGCAATTCTGGTCACCTTCCTATCAGAAAGATGTTGTGAAACTTGAAAGGGTTCAGAAAAGATTTACAAGGATGTTGCCAGGGTTGGAGGATTTGAGCTATAAGGAGAGGCTGAACAGGTTGGGGCTGTTTTCCCTGAAGCATCAGAGGCTGAGGGGTGACCTTATAGAGGTTTATAAGATCATGAGGGGCATGGATAGGATAAATAGACAAAGTCATTTCCCTGGGACCAGGGAGTCTAAAACTAGAGGGCATAGGTTTAGTGTGAGAGGCGAAAGATATAAAAGAGACCTAAGGGACAACTTTTTCACGCAGAGGGTGGTACGTGTATGGAATGAGCTGCCAGAGGATATGGTGAAGGCTAGTACAATTGCAACATTTAAGAGGCATTTGGATGGGTATATGAATAGGAAGGGTTTGGAGGGATATGGGCCGGGTCCTGGCAGGTGGGACTAGATTGGGTTGGCATATCTGGTTGGCATGGATAGGTTGGACTGAAGGGTCTGTTTCCATACTGTACATCTCTATGACTCTATAAGAAGCAAAGATGTGGATATTAATTCATATGATTCTTACCCGACTGAGGCAATCTGGTCCAGTAAATACTGTTGAATTTTTCAGAGACCACAGGACTTTTGGCCAAGTTACAGGATTTCTGTTTAGAATTAATAAGGCAGTTACTATGCTCTGGTTAAAGCCTTTGTCATTATATGGAATGGTCATTGGGCCATTAGCACCTTTTCAAGCATAAAGCGTTTTGATGATCATAACCTGCTGGAGAGATAAATCAACTGGTCTTTGCTGTTTGCACAGACAACACAATACAAAGTCGAGAGATTTTGGGAGGGCGTGTGTGCACTCTGTTGACAGAAGGGGAAATTTCTAGAAATTATAACCAATCTAGTTCATATCACTGATGCCAATAATGTTTTCATCCAGTCAAGTTCATTTTTCAATTAACCAAGAAAATGTAGTTCTTAAAACAATTTGTGCTATGTTCAAGGTCTTGAGGACTTAACACCAAATTTGATGTATCTCAGGACCCCAGTCCACTGCTTGAACCTTGCAATGGATTCCCTCATTCTGCTGTGCCATTCTAAAAGTAATGGTGTGATGAGGATTATAATTCTATTCTGATGAACACATTAACTACTTGGCCAAGTGGCCATATACATGGGCCAGGGTCTATAAACTCCAGATTCCTGTTAGGGCCTGGCAAACCTTCAACTCGTTATCCACTCCGTCATGCAGTCAGCAACTCATTTGAAGCAACACAAAACACTCAACAAGTGTGATTATTTAATGGAGAATAAGTTTCATGTCCAAAATATGTTTTAGCATCTCGGCAAGTATTGATTTGGATTGATGATACATTCCTTCATGTTGTAACCTTTTGCTTTCAGCAGGAGTTTTATATAGTAGTCATGAATGGAAATGGAGGATCTGATTCGTATGGCATTCTGCATAATGAGTGTACATAGTGTATTTGTTCCTTTAGGAACCACGATATGTGGCTGAATGGGAAAAACTTTGGGGAGTTGAATTTGAATGTTTATAGGAGGTGGTTGTCCATTTATTAATAACTCTTTCAATAGGACTGTATTTTTATCGCCAGTTGACTGGTGTCCCTGCTACAGGAACAATGTGAAACTTGAAAGGTTTCAGGTAAGATTTACAAGGATGTTAGCAGAAATGGAGGGTGTCAGCCATAGGGAGAGGCCGAATAGGCTGGGGATGTTTTCCCTGGAGTGTTGGAGGCAGGAGGCTGACCTTATTTTTTAAAAAGAAATTCATTTTGTGAGATGTGGGTGTCGCTGGCTGGGCCAGCATTTATTGCCTGTCCCTAGTTGCCCTTGAGATGATGGTAGTGAGCTGTCGTCTTATAGAGTTTATAAAATCATGAGGGACATGGGTAGGGTGAATAGTAAATGTCTTTTCTCTAGGGTATTGGAGTCCAAAAATGGAGGGCATAGCTTTGAGGTAAGAGGGAAAATGTTGAAAGGAGCCTAAGGGTCAATGTTTTCACACTGAGGGTGGTGCATGTACAGAATGAGCTGCTAGAGGAAGTGATGGAGGCTGGTCCAATTACAACATTTAAAAGTTGGATGGGTATATGAATAGGAAGGGTTTAGAGGGATATGGGCTAAATGCTGGCAAATGGGACTCGATTAATTTAGGGTATCTGTCCCTAATGGGCGAGTTGGAGCAAAGGATCTGTTTCTGTGCTGTACATCTCTGTAATTCAATAATTCTCTGACTGTCGGTGTACCTACATGTAGAGTCAAATACATAGCGAGTCCTTGTGTATCTTTGAATTTGCATTTGTGTATGTAAGCTTCAGTAAATGTGAGCTTGGTCATTGGAAGTACCTGATTCTGATTTACATCTGTTGCCCACTGGTGCCCATGTACATGCTGGATAAGAACGAGATTGACCAACCTCATCACCATGCATTTAGCGTGGCTATTTGAGCAAGGTACCAGAGGGCGGCTGGTTCCAGTAGACCTCTGCATGATGCAGTCTCCTTGGCAGAAGGGAAGGGAAGAAAGCAGAAAAAGTGGAAAGGTAAGTGCTGATGCATGTTTGGAAATGGAGAGATGTTAGTCTTGCATTTGCTTTATGAAGCCTTTCCATTTCCTGCTCGCATTCCACATCTCCTCATGTTCTGCGAGTCTGTTTGTTTCACGTGGACTTAAAAAACGTTTGTACAGCTGACCTAAAACTAACATGTGAAGTTGGCAAAGTGGGTGCTCTTGTTACTGCAGGCACCAGGCTCCAGAATATTCACTCTGTGGGAATGGAAACCAGATGGTGGTGTTTTTCAGGTGGTTTGAGACTGCACAGTGGGCTGCTTCCTAACAAAACAGAACCACTGTAGAAAAAAACATCATTAGGGTATAATAACTGCAATAAAAAAAAGATTAACAGCACAAGCTTTTATTAGAAAATAAGTCTTCTTTCACAGATATTTTAAACATGTTTTGGAAAAGGTTACTTAGTCCGCAGTACTAAGTGACCCTACAATTTGTAGGGATCTGTCAGGTTATTGAAGGAGACTGCTTCATTTAATTTGGTGAATCTTTGAGTAGGGTCAAAGCTGCAATGAAGTGATTCACTGTCATTTTCTCTTAAAAAAAGGAATCACCTTGAGTAAATGGAGTGCATAAATTAACTTGATAGTATCCATTATTTGCAAATATAGATGTCTCTTGTGAGTGCAAAATGACATGCTTCATACTCCCATCTGTTTCTGACATGAGCCGCACCAGATGTCATCTTGGTAAATATGTTGGTGGGGACGTGCCTGATGTCACCTAGAAACATGCAAAACAGATACAGCTTGATGGCAGTCAGCACACATTGCTGAACTGATGCTAATATTACTATTTTGCAGCTTCATGTTCCAGCTAATTCGCCCTCCTAACCTTTCACTATTTACCAGAAAGGATTCTGCAACAGTGCTAATTAGAGAGATCTCCTCAGTGTAAAAGATTAAGTATTTGTTGATTTTTTTTTCTGACTGTTGGAATGACTCAATGGAGTTTGATTCTTTCCATGATTTCAACTTCAAAATGGCTACAGGAAGTGGGTGTTGAAAGTTATTTTGAAGCTTTCAAGGCTTATGCACAAGCCCCTTGGTTCTCACCCTCTGTGAACTGGCAGAGCACTCCTTGCAATACAACATGATTTGGAGAATGAACAGGGGCCATGCAGAGCTGCTGGAAGAAGAAGAGGCTGGGGAATGTCTTTCAGAAGGGTGTCTAGGACACCTTTGTATTTGTTCCACACCAACACTCGAGAAGCTTAACATTATCCAGGACCAGCAGCCATTTGATTGGTATCATCCACACCTTCCACTGCTGACGATCTATAAGATGCACTGTAGAAGTTCACTAAGGCTCTTTAGATAACTTCCAAACCCACCATCTGGAAGGACAAGGGTAGCAGATACATGGGAAAACTCCCTCATTCACAAATTCTCCTCCAAATCTCACCAAATTGACTTGGAAATATATCACCACTTCTTCCAAGTCACTGGGTCAAAATGCTGGACCTCCCTCTCTAGTAGCATTGTCGGGGATATCTTAGCAAATAGATAACAGTTGTTAAAGAAGGCAGATCACCACCTTCTCAAGGGCAACTCAGAAATGGTAATAAGTGCTTTCCCAAAACTGGGATGCCCACAACCTAAAAATGGGAGGGACAAAAGACATCTGTGTTTCACTGAAAGTGACCTCACTGAAATCTGTGATGTCATGCAACCACAACTTCAACCTCAAAGCAGGGTTTGCAAGAGAGAGTGATGGGGAAGGTTTCATGTTCCTCTGGTTACAGTATTTAGAGTTGCCTGAAATCTTTCAGTAGACTGGTAGTTGATTTCTAAAAGTCTCTCTGCTTGTGCTCCCAATGGCTCAGTTTCTCTCAGAATCTTTCTGGGTAATTTTACTCAAAATGGGGCCGATCTTCGATGGATCAAAACTTAAATTATTGCTATATTAAATTCAATTCATTGTTCCATGAAATAAAATCAATTGTATTGGAAGTCCCAGTGGTGCCTTTCAGGCTTCTGTTCTCTTGGAAGCTTGTCCTGTAGAAGGCCCTTATGTTATCTCTTTTTGATTGACTCGTAAGTGCATCCACAAGGGCAGTTGTGTGACTTCTGACAACTGTCTTGTAGGATTCTGTATCCATGTCAAAAGGACAAATTAGGCTTTTTGACAGTAAACTGTAAATTGTTATAAATACATACTCATAATACACGTCATAGCAAACAAAATGGTATCTGCTGAGTGACAATTTCTATTCACCGACTACATGATTATTAACTCCAGTTTATAACTGTGGCATGATGGTTTGGTGGTTAGCACAGCTGCCTTACAGCACCATGGACTTGGGACCAATTCCACTCTCAGGCAACTTTCTATGTGGAGCATATAACATAGAACCTTCCAGCGCAGTACAGACCCTTCGGCTCTTGTAATTGCACTGACCTGTGAAACCAATCTGAAGCCCATCTAATGTACACTATTCTATTTTCATCCATATGTCTATCCAATGACCATTTAAATGCCCTTAAAGTTGGCGAGTCTGCTACTGTTGCAGGCAATGCATTCCATGCCCCTACTATTCTCTGAGTAACTAAACTACCTCTGATATCTGTCCTATATCTATCACCCCTCATTTTAAAGCTATGTTCCTTTGTACTAGCCATCACTATCTGAGGAAAAAGGCTCTCACTGTCCACCCTATGTTAGCCTCTGATTAACTTATATGTCTCAATTAAGTCACCTCTCAACCTCCTGCTCTCTAATGAAAACGGTCTCAAGTCCCTCAGCCTTTCCTTGTAAAACCTTCCCTCTATACCAGGCAACATCCTAATAAATCTCCTCTGAGCCCTTTCCAAAGCTTTCACATCCTTCCTATAATGTGGTGACCAGAATTGTATGCAATATTCCAAGTGCGGCTGCACCAGAGTTTTGTCCAGCTGCAGCATGACTTCATGGCTCCAAAACTCAAACCCTCAAATAATAAAGGCTAACACACCGTATGCCTTTTAAACAACCGTATCAACCTGGGTGGCAACTTTCTGGGATCTATGTACATGGGCACCAAGATCTCTCTGCTCATCTACCAAGATTCTTACCATTAGCCCAGTACTCTGCATTTCTGTTACTCCTTCCAAGTGAATCACCTCACACTTTTCCACATTAAACTCTATTTACCACCTCTTAGTCCAACTCTGCAGCTTATCTGTGTACCTCTGTAACCTACAACATCCTTCGGCATTATCTACAACTTTACTGACCTTAGTGTCATCTGCAAATTTACTATCCCATCCTTCTACACCCTCATCCAGATCATTTGTCAAAATGACAAACAGAAGTGGCCCCAAAACAGATCCTTACGAATCACCACTAATATTTCCCATCAACCACCACCCTCTGTCATCTTCCAGCTAGCCAATTTCTAATCCAAACAGCTAAATCACCCTCAATCCCATGCCTCCGTATTTTGTGCGATAGCCTACCATGGGGAACCTTATCAAATACCTTATCATACACCACATCAACTGCTTTTCCCTCATCCACCTGTTTGGTCACCTTCTCAAACAACTCTAAGGTTTGTGAGGCATGACCTACCCTTCACAAAACCGTATTGACTATCCCTAATCACCTTATTCCTTTCTAGATGATTATAAATCCTATCCCATGTAACCTTTTTGAACACTTTACGCACAACCGAAGTAAGACACACCGGCCTATTACTACCAAGGTTGTCTTTACTTCCCTTCTTGAACAAGGGAACAACATTTGCTATCCTCCAATCTTCTGGCATTATTCCTGGAGACAATTACGACATAAAGATCAAAGTCAAAGGCTCTAAAATCTCCTCCTTGGCTTCCCAGGGAATACTAGAGTAAATCCCATCCGGCCTGGGGACTTATCTATTTTCACACTGTCCAGAAATACTAACACTTCCTCCTTGCGAACCTCAAACTCTTCGTGTCTAATAGCCTGTATCTCAGAATTCTCCTCGACAACATTGTCTTTTTCCAGTGTGAATACTAACAAAAATATTCATTTAGCACTTCCCCTATCTCCTCTGACTGCATTCACAACCTCCCACTACTATCCTTGATTGGTTCTAATCTTACTCTAGTCAATCTTTTATTCCTGATATACCTATAGAAAGCCTTCAGGTTTTCCTTGATGCTATCCGCCAATGGCTTCTCATGTCCCCTTCTGGCTCTTCAAAGCTTTCTCTTTAGGTCTTTACTGGCTAACTTGTAACTCTCAAGTACCCTAACTGAGCCTTCTCCTCCTTCCTCTTGACAAGAGCTTCAACTTCTTTAGTAAACCCCGGCTCCCTCACTCGACAACGTCCTCCCTGACTGACAGGAATATACTTATCAAGGACATGCAGTAGCTGTTCCTTGAATAACTTCCACATTTCAGTCATTCTCATCCCCTGCAGTTTCCTTCCCCATCCTATGCAACCCAAATCTTGCCTAATCACAACATCATTGCCTTTCCTGCAGCTACAACTCTTGCACTGCATTATATACTTATTCCTTTCCATCACTAAAGTAAACATAACCGAATTGTGGTCACTATCACCAAAGTGCTACCTCCAAATCTAACACCTGGCCTGGTTCATTACCCAGTACTAAATCCAACGTGGCCTCGCCCCTGTTGGCCTGTCTCCATACTGTGTCAGGAAACCCTCCTGCACACAACGGACAAAAACTGACCCATCTAAAGTATTTAAACTATAGTATTTCCAGTCAATCGTTTGCCAAGTTTAATCCCCCATAATAACTATCCTGTTACTCTCGCTCCTATCGAAAATCATCTTAACTATCCTTACTTCTACATTGCTGGAACTAAGATGTAGCATTTGCACATTCTCCCCATGCCTGTGTGGGTTTCCTCCCACAGTTCAAAGGTGTACAGGCTAGGTAGATTGGCCATGCTAAATTGCCCACTGTGTTCAGAGTGTGCAGGTTAGGTGGTTAGAGTCGAAAAGTGTCGTACTGGAAAAGCACAGCAGGTCAAGCAGCATCTAAAGAAAAGAAGAATCGATGTTTCGAGCATGAGCCCTTCATCAGGAATGTGGGGATGGGGAGGCGCTGACAAATAAAAGGTGTGTGGGAGTTGGGGTGAGGTAGCTGAGAAAGCAATAGATAGCTACAAGTGGGGGGGGGGCGATGGTGATAGGTCAGAGGGGAGGGTGGAGTGGATAGGTAGGAAGGAAGATGGGCAGATAGGACATTTCAAGAGGACGGTGCCGAGTTGGAGGGTTGGATCTGGGATAAGGTGGGGGGAGGGGAGATGAGGAAAGATGAGGGAGATGGTGAAGTCAACATTGATGCCATGTGGTTGGAGGGTCCCAACGCAGAAGATGAAGGGCCTATGCCTGAAACTTCGATTCTCCTGCTCCTCAGCTGCTGCCGGACCTGCTGTGCTTTTTCAGCGCCAGACTTTCCGACTCTGATCTCCAGCATCTGCAGTCCTCATTTTTCTCCTAGGTTAGGTGGTTAGCCATGGAAAATGCAGGGTTACAGGAGTGGGGTGGGTCTGGGTAAGATATTCTTCAGATGGTTGGTGTGGGGTTGATGGGCTGAATGGCCTGCTTCCACATTGTAGGGATTCTATGGTTCTTCATAGCAAGATGGGAGTCATCCTTTCATAAGAAATGTAATGGAAGAGGACATTCAGTTGCTGAAAGAGCGTCGGAGCATGTTGAGGAGAAGAATGAACCAAGGTGACAGCCTCAACTGCTGCTTGCTCCTTTGGTTGTGTGTGAAGAATTAAATTGAGTTAGAACCTAATACCTACAAAACCCAATTGCCCATTTGCAAACAGATCCATACATCTTAGCTTGCCCTCTGTCACTTACCAACATAACATTATCTTAGCCACAATACTGAAAAAGAAGGCACAAATAAAACCTATCTTGTAAGATTGTAAAACAAATTTATGAATGGAATCACATGATCTGACATACAAAAGTAAACTAATTACCTTATGTGTTCCTTAGTGCCTGTCCAGCTGATGCATTTGCCTCCTAAACTGATCCCTGTAGCACTTCCTCAGCTCCAATTGGTCAAACCCATTTATCTGAACTCCATGCTTTTTTTGTAAGCTGTCTAATCTTCTATCCAACATGATGTGTTCTCCCCAGCACTGAGAGTTTATATATTATTTCGAAACCTCATCAAATAGTATTTCAATTGCCTTAACATTGGTTATGAAAGGCTAGTTTTCCATGGGATGGAGGACAGCAGATGCTGTTGCAGAATGGTCTCAATCAGTTCTGGACCTAACATCCTGGGCTTCAGACTGTACCATTTCGTCACGGGCAGCAGCAGCCTGGACTTGCTGGCTGAAGGGCACAGGCATGGATGGGAGGACAAACCCTGACATAGAGTCATTGAGATGTACAGCACAGAAACAAACCCTTCGATTTAACTCATCCGTACCAACCAGATATCCCAACCTAATCAAGTCTCATTTGCCAGCACATGGCCCATATTCCTCTAAACCCTTTCTATTCATATACCCATTCAGATGCCTTTTAAAAATTGTAATTGTATCAGCTTTCACCACTTCCTCTGGCAGCTCATTTCATACAAGCACCACCCTCTGCATGAAAAATTGTCTCTTTTAAATCTTTACCTTCTCACCCGAAACCTATGCCCTCTAGTTCTGGACTCTCCTACCCCAGGGAAAAGACCTTGTCTGTATACCCTATCCATGCCCCTCATAATTTTATAAACCTCTATAAGGTCACCCCTCAGCCTCTGTAGCTCCAGGGAAAACAGCCCCAGCCTATTCAACCTCTTCCTATAGCTCAAATCCTCCAACCCTGGCAACATGCTTATAAATCTTTTCTGAACCCTTTCAAGTTTCACAACATCCTTCCGACAGAAGGGAGATCAGTATTGCATGCAATATTCCCTGTCGTCCAGAGAAGGGACAGCAATTTGTAGTCCAAGGAGTCAGTGCCTGAATCCTGAAATGTTACGGCATAGCGATCCTAATTGCATGCTGAAGGATCGAGTAGTGAACTGCTTCGGCACCCTGAGAGCATTTTGGACGCTGGTGTTGCCAGTCATATTGGAAGTATTCTGACAGTGCATCATGGGTGAGTTTGTGAGTGTGTTGGTGAAATTGGGCATCAATTCAATGCTGGAAGGAACAGGCTTGAAGCACAAAGCCCTGTGCTGACTTGGTTATGGATTCCTCCATGCTTGACAGTGTGCTTTCAGGCAGACTTCTCATGCACAAACTATTTTGCTAAGTATACACGTTAGCCTTCTTCCATAACTTATTGACCCTTAGTAGGGAGAGCCTGTGTATCACTGCAGCCTCTGGTAATCTGGTACCCTGGCCCTGACGCTACCTGCAGTGCAATTGTGCCTGATGTGTCCTTGTGTGCAGCTTAGCTGAGATATGCACATTTACTCAGCTGGTGGATGAGAGTGTGAAATCAAGTGTTAAGTGCCTTTATTATCAATCTTTATTGTTATTTGAGAGCACGAACTGTCAAGGCTTGTCAATCCATCTGCCCATGTGGTGGAGAGCCAACCTGCTTATGGTGAAATGCCATGGAGGAGACTCTGAACTGGTCACTTAAATGACTTAATTGGCCTCTGGGGAGAAGGATGTGATCCACCTTCCCTACTGATGGTCCAGTGCTGTGATGGAGCCAGCAAGGTGATGGTCACTCCATTCAAATGTTGCTTATTGTCCTTGCAGACGCAAAAGGCTTTAATAGCTATGATTACAAATTACAGAGTCCTGTCATGCTCTGACATAAGGTATAACCCACGAGTAAATGTTGGTTCCTCAGGGGATCAATGCGGGAAGTTAATAATTGGAAGCGAGGAAAAGGCAAAAGAATTGAGCAGGTATTTTGTACTGGTCTTCACTGTGGATATCACAAACGACATGCTAAGAGTAGTTGAAAATCAAGAAAGAAAATAGAGGGAGGAACTGTTTATTAAGAATGTAATAACAGAGCATACAGAAAATCAACACACATGCACAGTCATCACAGTGCTATTAAAGGGAAACTGTGTTTGACAAATGTATTTGAGTTCTTTGAGAAACTAACAAACAGGTTGGACAGTGAGAAGGTGAGGTGCATTTCAATTTCCAAAAAGTGAGGTGCTACAATTTTTTTAATATACTGAGTATGTGTGGAATGAACTTCTAGAGGAAGTGATGGATGCGGGTGCAGTTACAACATTTAAAAGACAGTTAGGTAATTACATGAATAAGGAATGTTTGGAGGGATATGGGCCAAGCATAGGCAGATGGGGTTAGTTTCGTTTGGGATTATGGTTGGCATGGAATGGTTGGACTGAAGAGTCTGTTTCCATGCTGTATAATTCTATGACTATGTCTCTAGGAGTTTACTAAACAGTATATAAACTCCTGGTTTTGGGGATAACCTGTCAGCATGAATAGAAGATTATCTTACAAAAAGCAGAGAATTGGGATTAATGAGTTTTCTCAATTGTGATAGTGAAGTGCTAAAGGGATCAGTGTTGGGCTTCAAGTATTTACAATCTCTCTGAGTGACTTGGATAAAGGAACAGAGTGTTTGGTAGTTAAATGTGATGATATCACAAAGACTGTAGGGAAGCAAGTTATAAATAAAATGGAGTCTGTAAATGGTTATCGATAGATTAAGTAAGTGGGCGAAAAATTGACAGTTAATGTAGGAAATGTGAGCCCATCTACTTTGGCATGAAGCAGAGCAAGGCAAAACATATTTAAATAGAGAGAGAATGAAGTCAGAGCTACAAAAGGATCTGTGTATTCTGGTATGAGTCACAAACAATTAGTACACATGTACAACAGAGAGGTAAATGGAATGTTGGCATTTGTTACAAAGGGAATGAATTGTAAAAGTAGAAAAATGTTGCGATAGTTTAATAGGGTCTATTGAGACCATCTCCAGAGTATGATGTACATGTTTGGTCTCGGTGCTGAAGGAGGGATATAATTGCATAGGAAACAGTTCAGACAAGGTTCACTCAGCTGATGCCTAGGATTAAGAGATTTTTATTCAGTGAAAAAGGTTGAGCAGCTTAGTCCTATGCCCTTTGGAGTTAAGATGAATGAAAGGCGATGGTATTGAAGCACAAAAATCTGAGGGGAATTGATGGAATTGATGCTAGGAGGATGTTTCTCTTTGTAAGGGAGTTAATAACTAGGAGATGCAGTTCAAAATTAAGGGGCCTCCCATTTAAGATAGAGATGCGGAGGATTTTGTCTAAAAGTGTTTGATTGATTCTGGGATTCTTTACTCTGGAGAGCAGTGAATGCTGAGTCAATGAATCCGTTAAGAACTGAGTTAGACAGATTTAGGGGAATCAAGAGTTATGGGGGGCAGGCAAAAGAATGGAATTAATAGTGCAATCAGATCAGACATAAACGTATTTGAATGGGAGAGCACCAATAAGGGGTGAGATAATCACCTTCTAATATGATTTTGAGGTGTGGAATTGTGTCTGCACAGTAACTGTCAGATAATAATTTATCTATCTCTTACTTTTAGCCTGCAGCCACTTTCTTTACATGAGAAAAAAACATTCTTCTGTCTGCATTGTGACTATTGAAATCAAGATCTGTTTTACTCTGTTCGACCATAACAAATTATTTGGCAAGACCTGAAATGCACAAATAATTATCCCTTCGAGTTTTCTTTCTTTTTGGGTTTTTGTCAAATCTTTAGTATGGTGTCATTTTCGATCATGAATTTCTCAATGTCCCTCCCGTTATTTTGATGGTGTACTGGATCATGAGTCATAGGCCCTATCCTGATGGACATTTCTGACAGTTGTACAGTGAGCAATTTGACTGCTATTTGAACATGAACTCAGCACAGACGTGTCGAACATTTCAGGGTCAGCTGAGCTCATGATGTTTTCTTTTGTCCAGGAATTTTATCAAAACTCCTGACAGGCCCGAGGGATCAATGAGCTGTTAACTGGCAATGAAGTGCCGGGGATTCCTGCCCACATTCACTGACTGTCTATCAGTCAGGGAGAGGGCAGTGGAAATCTCAGGGGACAAGAATAAAAATCCAATCAGTTCACTGCTATATATTCCCTCTGGGTTTTTCCTGCCATTGCATGTGTTTCTGAGGTCCCAGTGAAGCTGCAGCTTCTAGAATATGACCACATTCCCATTGACATGTGTGGACCTGGTATGCATGTGGTACACATGTGTTTTATTTCTTCATGGTAGGTGGGTGTCAAATTGAGGCCAATCTCTCCTAGCCTACAGGAAGGTGGCAACGAGTTGTTTGCTTGAACTGCTGCAGTTCATGCTGTCAGATAAAAGCACAATGAATTTAACTCAGCGACAATAAAGGCATGGCATTTATATTTCAAACCATCTTTTATTTTAACCATTTCAAAATGTGTATGTATCAACCCTTTTTAAATTCCTGACAATTGTTCCTTGTCAACATGAGATGCTGTGCTTGAGAATGAAAATGACTCTTCCAAGAGGTGATAAGAAGAATCTGGTGAACAGTAAGGACTACACAGGGTGAGAAACCTATTGACATTAAGGGTCCATGGTGATTTTATGTTAGGAGATGTGGACCAGATTGATTATCAGTTCTGCAAACTGATTATCACCTAAGCAGCAATCTACAACGTTCAAGGTCTGTGTTTGAAAGTGTTACTTGTAGGCTATGGAGGGTTCCCATTATTTTCCCAAGGTTGTGCAGGGTGAGTAAGAACATGCTATTTCTTTACCCCTGAACCTGGACTGAACTCAGTTTCGTTGCCTGTTCTTTGCTGTTTGTAAGTAAGAAAGTGTTCTTTTTAGAAATTGACGTGTGACCATTTGAACTAAGGATGTGTGAGTGAATCTAGTATACCCTCAATGTGTTAAAGAATCATAAAATCCCTACAATGTGGAAGCAGGCCATTCAGCTCATCGAGTCTGCACATGACTAATCCACCTAGCCCTCACATCCATGGACACTTTCCCATGGCCAATCCACCCAACCTGCATGGGCCAATGGGCTGAGAAGTGGCAGATGGAGTTTAATTCAAATAAATGTGGGGTGCAACATTTTGGGAAAGCAAATCTTAGCAGACTTATACACTTAATGGTAAGGTCCTAGGGACTGTTGCTGAACAAAGAGACCTTGGAGTGCAGGTTCATAGCTCCTTGAAAGTGGAGTTGGAGGTAGATAGGCTAGTGAAGAAGGCGTTTGGTATGCTTTCCTTTATTGGTCAGAGTATTGAGGCTCGATTCACAGGGGAACGTAGCACGAACAGCCAAGTTTCTGGTATTGAGACTGGCTCTAATGCAATGATGGGTACGTTGGGTTCCAAGAGATCAATTGTGTTAGAGGATTCTCTAGTCCGAGGTACAGACAGAGGTTTCTGTGGCCAGCGGTGAAAAATCAGAATAGTGTATTGCTTCCCTGGTGTCAGGATTAAGGATGTCTGAGAGAGGGTGCAGAAGGTTCTCAAGGGGGAAAGGGGCCAGCAAGAGATCATTGTCCACATTGGAACCAACGACATAGGAAGGGAAAAGGTTAAGATTCTGAAGGGAGATTACAGGGAGTTGGGTAGGAATTTGAAAAAGGAGGCCCCCGAGAGTAGTAATATCTGGAATAATCCCAGTGCTACGAGCTAGTGAGGGTAGGAATAGGAGGATAGAGCAGATGAATGCATGGTTGAGGAGCTAGTGTACGGGAGAAGGATTCACATTTTTGGATCATTGGAATTGCTTTTGGGTAGATGTGACCTGTACAAGAAGGACAGATTGCACCTAAATTGGAAGGGGACTAATATACTATCAGGGAGATTTGCTAGAGCTGCTCGGGAGGACTAATAAGGTGGGGGTGGGGTCGGGGGGGGGGGACGTTGTGGGACCCAGGGAGATAGTGAACAGAAGTGAGTCAAACAGTCAGGGCAGGCAGGGACAAGGTAGGACTAATAAATTAAACTGCATTTATTTCAATGCAAGGGGCCTAATAGAGAAGGCAGGTGAACTCAGGGCATGGTTTGGAATATGGGACTGGGATATCATAGCAATTACGGAAACATGGCTCCGGGATGGACAGGACTGGCAGCTTAATGTTCCAGTATACAAATGCTACAGGAAGGATAGAAAGGGAGGCAAGAGAGGAGGGGGAGTGGTGTTTTTGATAAGGGATAGCATTACAGCTGTGCTTTGGAAGGATATTCCCGGAAATACATCCAGGGAAGTTATTTGGGTGGAACTGAGAAATAAGAAAGGGATGATCACCTTATTGGGATTGTATTATAGACTCCCTAATAGTCAGAGGGAAATTGAGGAACAAATTTGTAAGGCGATCTCAGCTATCTGTAAGAATAATAAGGTGGTAATGGTACGGACTTTTAACTTTCCAAACATAGACTGGGACTGCCGTAGTGTTAAGGATTTAGATGGAAAGAAATTTAAGTGTGTACAAGGAAATTTTCTGATTCAGTACATGGATGTACCTACTAGAGAAAGTGCAAAACTTGACTTACTCTTGGAAATAAGGCAGGGTAGGTGACTGAGGTGTCAGTGAGGGAGCACTTTGGGGGCCATAATTCTATTACTTTTAAAATAGTGATGGAAAAGGATAGATCAGATCTAAAAGTTGAAGTTCTAAATTGGAGAAAGGCCAATTTTGACAGTATTAGACAAGAACTTCTGAAAGCTGAGTGGGAGCAGATGTTCACAGGTAAAGGGGCGACTGGAAAATGGGAAGTCTTCAGAAATGAGATAACGAGAATCCAGAGCAAGTATATTCCTGTCAGGGTGAAAGGGAAGGCTGGTAGGTGTGGGAATGCTGGATGGCTAAAGAAATTGAGAGTTTGATTAATAAAAAGAAGGAAGCATATGTCAGGTATATACAGGATAGATCAAGTGAATCCTTAGAAGAGTATAAAGGCAGTAGGAGTATACTTAAGAGGGAAATCAGGAGGGCGAAAAGGGGACATGAGATAGCTTTGGCAAATAGGGTTAAAGAGAATCCAAACTGTTTTTACAAATACATTAAGGACAAAAGGGTAACTATGGAAAGAATAGGCCTGAGAAAGATCAGCAAGGCAGCCTTTGTGTGGAGCCGAAGAAAATGGGGGAGATACTAAGTGAGTATTTTGCATCAGTATTTACTGTGGAAAAGGACATGGAAGATATAGACTGTAGGGAAATAGATAGTGACACCTTGAAAAATGTCCATATGACAGAGGAGGAAGTGCTGGATGGCTTGAATTTTATAAAAGTGGATAAATCCCCAGGATCTGATCAGGTGTATCCTAGAACTCTGTGGTAAGCTAGAGAAGTGATTGCTGGGCCTCTTGCTGAGATATTTGCATCATTGATAGTCACAGGTGAGGTGCCGGAAGACTGGAGGTTGGCTAACGTGGTGCCACTTTTAAGAAGGGTTGTCAGGACCAGCCAGGGAACTTTAGACCAGTGAGCCTGACATCAGTGGCGGGCAAATTGTTGGAAGGAATCCTGAGGGACAAGATGTACATATATTTGGAAAAGCAAGAACTGATTAGGGATAGTCAGCTTGGCTTTGTGCGTGGGAAATCATGTCTCACAAACTTGATTAAGTTTATTGAAGAAGCAACCAAGAGGATTGATGAAGGCAGAGCAGTAAATGTGATCCATATGAACTTCAGTAAGGTATTCGACAAGATTCCCCATGAGAGACTGGTTAGCAAGGTTAGATCTCATGGAATACAGGGAGAACTAGCCATTTGGATACAGAACTAGCTCAAGGGTAGAAGACAGAGGGTGGTGGTGGAGGGCTGTTTTTCAGACTGGAGGCCTGTGACTAGTGGAGTGCCACAAAGCTTGGTACTGAGTCCTCTACTTTTCAACATTTATATAAAGTATTTGGATGCGAGCATAAGAGGTAGAGTTAGTAAGTTTGCAGATGACACCAAAATTGAAGGTGTAATGGACAGCCAAGAAGGTTACCTCGGATTACACCAGGATCTTGACCAGATGGGCCAATGCGCTGAGGAGTGGCAGATGAAGTTTAATTTAGATCAATGCAATGTGCTGTATATTGGGAAAGCAAATCTTAGCAGGATTTATAGACTTAATGGTAAGGTCCTGGGGACTGTTGCTGAGCAAAGAGACCTTGGAGTGCAGGTTCATAGCTCCTTGAAAGTGGAATTGCAGGTAGATAGGATAGTGAAAAAGATGTTTGGTATGCTTTCCTTTATTGGACAGAGTATTAAGTACAGGAGTTGGAAGGTCGGCTGTGCAGGACATTGGTTAGGCCACTGTTGGGATATTGTGTGCAATTTTGGTCACCTTCCTATCAGAAAGATGTTGTGAAACTTGAAAGGATTCTGAAAAGATTTACAAGGACGTTGCCAGGTTTGGAGGATTTGAGTTATAGGGAGAGGCTGAACAGACTGGGGCTGTTTTCGCTGGAGTGTCGGAGGCTGAGGGATGACCTTATAGAGGTTTACAAAATGAGGAGTCCAGAACTAGAGGGCATAGGTTTAGGGTGAGAGGGGAAAGATATTAAAGGGACCTAAGGGGCAACTCTTTCATGCAGAGGGTGGTATGTGTATGGAATGAGCTACTAGAGGAAATGGTGGAGACTGGTATAATTGCAACATTTAAAAGGCTTTTGGATGGGTATATGAACAGGAAGGGTTTGGAGGGCTCTGGCCCGAAATGTCGAATTTCCTGTTCCTTGGATGCTGCCTAACCTGCTGTGCTTTAACCAGCAACACATTTTCAGCTTGGAGGGATATGGGCCAGGTGTTGGCAGATGGGTCTAGTTTGGGTTGGGATCACTGTTCGGCATGGACAGGTTGAACCAAAGGGCGGCACCGTGGCACAGCAGTTAGCACTGCTGCCTGACAGCGCCAGAGACCTGGGTTCAATTCCCGCTTCAGGCGACTGACTGCGTGGAGTTTGCACATTCTCCCTGTGTCTGCGAGGGTTTCCTCCGGGTGCTCCGGTTTCCTCACACAGTCCAAAAATGTGCAGGTTAGATGAATTGGCCATGCTAAATTTCCCGTAGTGTTAGGTGCAGTGTAAATGTAGTGGGGGGGAATGGGTCTGGGTGAGTTGTGCTTCAGCGGGTCGGTGTGGACTTGTTGGGCCGAAGGGCCTGTTTCCACTCTGTGAGTAATCTAATCTAATCTAGAGTGTAATCTAATCTAGTCTGTTTCCGTGCTGTACATCTCTATGGCTCTATGAAGCTGGAGCTCCCAGAGGAAATGTGCAAACTCCACACAGACAGTTGCCCAAGGCTGGAATCGAACTGGCACTGTGAGGCAGCAGTGCTAACCACTGAGCCACCATGTCACCTGGTGTTGGGTCAGAAAGAAGTAATAGAAAATGTTAAGGCTGTCTTGAAAAGCTTGGCTACTTTTTCCAGTGATTTACTGACAAAAACAGCTAAATTGTCTTGATGTTCATGTGTTACTTCAATTTAACAGATTAGGGAGGATCAGTGATTGTGTGTACAACTCACAGAAGGACAAACCTGGGATAGGTGACGAGAACTACCTCTGTTCCAAGAGGATAATGCAACCATCCATAGAATCAGTTGCAGGTTTGACTGTGACTGCCGATTCAATGCATATCATCAGAAAAGCTGGATCAATTTATAGCTGGTACAGGGATCTCATCCTTCAAAAAGTAATTGGAATAATGAATAATATATATCATAATGAGACATGGTTATCTGGAGTAATTTTCATTCGTCTGGCTTGAGGGTGTTTTGAATATTTTTTCCAGACTTTTTCCGACATGAATCATCCTGAGGAGTTTTTTTTACAAAATCTTTCCCTCTCCCAGAAAATTATTTGGCTAGTACTGGATGTGAGCCCTTCATCAGGATTCCTGATGAAGGCCTTTTGCCCGAAACGTTGATTTTCCTGCTCCTTGGATGCTCCCTGACCTGCTGTGCTTTTCCAGCACCACTCTAATCTTGACTCTACTCTCCAGCATCTGCAGTACCCACTTCTGCCTCGTGATGGGTGTGGACTGTTCTGAGTTTAAACCATTGCTAGTACACGGGATAGACTCGACATCCCAGCTGCTTTTTCAACGTTACAAACAAAACTGTTGCTTACACAGAGGAAAACAGCAAGCAATAACTGGAAGAAACAAATAACTGTAGATGCTGGAAATTTAAAACGAAAACAGAAATTGCTGGAGAAACTCAGCAGGTCTGAGGATTGAAAGCAGAGCTAACGTTTCAAGTCGAATGACCCTTCAGAGTATTGACCAGCATGATCTTTTACATTGCATTCCACCTACAATGTAATTTTAGGCACTTGGATCTCCAGAAAACATTTGTGAAGGGCCTACATGAAGGATTATTGTAAAAATAACAGCTCATGGTGAAGGGACTAATGTATTAGCATTGGAACGACCGATGGCTGGTTGCAAATGGAGAATGTGTTTAAACAAGTCTTTGATTGGCAGGATGTGATGAGTGGTGGCCCAGAGGGATCTCTGCTGAACCTCAACCTTTTTACAATTTGTGTCAATGACTTTGATGAGGAGAGTCAAGGAAAGAGTACCTAAATACACAGATGACGCTTAGGTAGGTAAGGGTGTAAGTTGAGTAGCAACGTTTGTCAGTATTTCTGAAGGGAGGCCAGCAAATAGGCCTACATGCCTTAATTCTGTTAATAGTAAGACCTTGGGAAAGCCCACAGGTGGTACAACTGTCCCTTAAAAACAAAAATATCCTCATTATTTTAGTATTATGCAGCATGGTGCAATTTGAAATTGGTCCACCCTTGGGATTGTTGTCCCTTGCAGGATTAAATCTCTTCATTCAGGGAAGTCTGTAACGGTAATAGTTGTGAGGAGAAAGCAGAGCTGAAGAGCCAGGCACACAGAGAGGTGTAGATGCATGGAGGAAGAAGTAATTGCAGAGATTTCAGGAAAGATAGCTTTGGGGTAAACTTTGTTTTTTTTGTAATGTATCTCTGTTTTTATCTGTTTATTATGCTGCAAATTTAATTTATTACTTTGTAATATCAAAATAACTGTAACTAGAAGTATATTCAGGGATTATTTTTAAGGAATTTAATTGGTTTTCCTTACCTTGGAATACAGTAGCATCAAAGAGGACATTTGCTAGGTTTTATTGGATGCTGTTCCCTAATTGTTTATTGTAAACCTTTCCTAACTGTTTGATATTACTCAGTCAGCAAGTTTGCATTGTTCATTTAACACTAATTTGTTATAATTGTTGCTGTTAGATGACTGCTATATTTCAGCCAACCGAAGGGATTTAATTGATATTGAAATGTAGGTGTCACTGGAAAGTTAGCATTTATTGCTCAGCCCTAATTGTTCTTGATAAAGTGGTATATTGAACTGCTGTAGTTACTATGGTGAGGATACTTCCATGGCGATATGCAGAAGAAAATCCAAGTATATATCCCCCAGTAACAAAGAAGGAATTATTAGCATAGTTATTGGCAGTGAACTGGTAAATGGTGATGTTCTTAGGTGCTTAATGACCTTGACCTTTCAGGTGGTGGAGGTTACAGTTTTGGAAGCCACTAATAATAATTGGCAAGGTGTGGCATTGCATGTTGCAGAAGATACACATTACTGTCACCATGCACTAAAGATTGAATGATTAAATGTTCAAGTGCAGGTAGACTGCCAATCAGTGGGGTTGCACACACTGTATGATGGTGAACTTTGTGCAATGGTGGGATTCTATCCTTGGTTCCTTGAACATTATTTGAGTCCGACTCAGATAATGCTCAAAGAACCAAGGACAGAATCCCACCAGACTGAATTACCAATCCAGCTACCAGTTTCTTGAATGTAAATGGCAAAAGAGCCAGTGACCTATTGCCAGAGTGAGCACAGCAGACTTGGTTTGGAGCCTGAAACTGAGAGGAAAATGTGGAAATCAAGATCTAAAATTGTTGATGTTCTTTGCCCTAACCTATGTTAATGAAATGTGAATGCAATAATTTAACCTTTGTGATGACCGGAGGGAGATTGAATTTCTTTTGAACAATATCCTCTTCTTTTGGAAGAAAGTAACTGTTAGTTGAATTTGTATCAGGAGGTGACAGATTCCAAAAGTAGTCAAACTGGTGATGGTACTGGAGAAAATCTCTCTGGGGTCAGGGTGGTGATGAAGGAGGGAATCTTAAATTTTAAAACGTGAAAGTGTTGGCAGTTTACACTGTTATGTCAGCCATTTCCTTGATCCACACAAGCACTTCCTTCACTGAGTTCGGATGATCCCTGTCATTGCTGGTCAGGGCCGATATCACGGCTGTGTTAAAGGAGGACACTGTGGGTAGTGAGGCATTATGGGTGGAGCTGAGAAATAAGAATGGTGCAGTTACATTGTTGGGGCTGTATTACAGACCTCCCAACCGTGAGCATGAGGTAGAAGAACAAATAGGTAAACAGATTATGAATAGATTAAGAGGCAATAGGGCAGTGGTGATGGGAAATCTTAATTTTCCCAACATTGACTGGGATATACTTCGCGTCAAAGGTTTGGATGGAGTAGAATTTGTATGAAGCATCCAGGAGAGTTTTCTGGAGCAATATGTCAATAGTCCGATGAGGGAAGGGGCCATATTGGACCTGGTACTGGGGAATGAGCCAGGACAAGTGGTGGGAGTTGCGGTGAGGGATTTCTTTGGGAATAGTGACCACAATTCTATAAGTTTTAGAATTCTTGTAGATAAAGAAGAGAGTGGTCCTCAGGGAAGAATACTAAATTGGGCCAAAGCCAATTATATCAAAATTAGGCAGGAGCTGGGAAATGTGGATTGGACACAGCTATTTGAAGGGAAGGCCACATTTAACAGCAGTGCAGGATAGACATGTCCTGTTGAAGGCAAAGGATAGGAAGGGCAAGATTTGTGAACCGTGGATGACAGGAGAAATTGTACAGCTAAGCCAAGAGGAAAAGGGAAGCATACATAAGGTCTAGGCAGCTAAGAACATAATGGGCCCTGGAGGAATATCAGAAGAGTAAGACAAGTCTTAACCAAGGAATCAAGTAGGTGAAAAGGGGTCATGAAATGACTTTAGCAAGCAGAATTAAGGAAAATCCCAAGGCATTTTATTCTTATATCAGAAACAAATGAGTAACTAGAGAAAGGATTGGTCCACTAAAAGATAATGAAGGAAGGCTGTGTGCTGAACCTGTGAGAATGGGTGAAATTCTGAATGATTACTTTGTATCAGTGTTCACTGAGAAGAGGAACATGATGAAACTTGAGATTAGAGATAGAAGATTGATTAGTCTGGATCACGTTGGCATAAGTAGGGAAGATGTGTTGGGTATGATAGAGGTTATTATGGTGGACAAATCCCCAGGACCGGATGGGATCTATCCCAGGTTGCTGAGAGAGGCGAGAGAAGAAATAGCTGGTGCCCTGACAGATATCTTTGTGGCACCCTTAAATACAGGTGAAGTGCTGGAGGACTGGAAGGTTGCTTATGTTGTCCCCCTGTACAAGAAGGGTAGTAGGGATATTCCGGATAACTACAGACCAGTGAGCCTGACATCGGTGGTGGGGAAGTTGCTGGAGAGGGTACTGAGAGATAGGATCTATCCATATTTAGAAAAGAATGAGATTCTCAGCGATAGGCAACATGGTTTTGTGCGGGGGATATCGTGCCTTACCAACTTAACAGAGTTCTTCAAGGAAGTGACCAAGTTGTTAGATGAAGGAAGGGCTGTTGATGTCATATACATGGACTTTAGTAAGGCATTTGATAAGGTTCCCCATTGTAGACTAATGGAGAAAGTGAAGTCACATGGTGTGCAGGGTGTTCTAGCTAGGTGGATAAAGAGCTGATTGAGCAACAGGAGAACAGAGAGCAGTCGTTGAAGGGAGTTTCTTGAAATGGAGAAAGGTGACCAGTGGTGTTCCACAGGGGTCGGTATTGGGGCCAGTGTTATTTGTAATGTACATAAATGATCTAGAAGAAGGCACTGTTGGTATGATCAGCAAGTTTGCAGATGACACAAAGCTTGGTGGAGTAGCAGAAAGCATAAGAGACTGTCAGAGAATACTGGGGGATATCGATAGACTGGAGAGTTGGGCGGAAAAGTGGCAGATGGCTTTCAATCCAGACAAAGTAAGATGATGCATTTAGGCAAGTCTAATTCTAGAAAGAATTATGCAATGAATGAAAGAGCCTTGGGAAAAGTTGATGGGCAGAGAAATCTGGGAGTGCAGATCTATTGTACCCTGAAGGTTACTGCACAGGTGGATAGAGTGGTCAAGAAGGCATATAGTATGCTTCCTTCATTTGATGGGGTATTGAGTATAACAGCTGGCAAGTCATGTTAAAATTGTACAAGGCATTAGTTCGGTCGCATTTAGAATATTGTGCACAGTTCAGGGTGCCACATTACCAAAAGGATGTGGACGTTTTTGAGAGGGTGCAGAGAAAGTTTACGAGGATGCTGCCTGGTATGGAAGGTGCTAGCTATGAAGAGAGGTTGAGTAGGTTAGGTTTGTTTTCACTAGAAAAAAGGATATTGAGGGGGGACTTGATTGAGGTTTACAAAATCATGAAGGGTATAGACAGGGTGGATAGAGACAACCTTTTTCCCAGGGTGAAGGATTCAATAACCAGAGGTCACGCTTTCAAAATGAGAGGTGGAAAACTTATAGGGGATACACACGGCAAGTATTTCACACAGAGGGTGGTGGGCATTTGGAACACATTGCCAGCAGAGGAGGTAGAGGCAGGCACGGTAGATTCATTGAAGGTGCGTCTGGACAGATGCATGAGTAGGTGGGGAACAGAGGGTTACAAATGCTTCGGAATTGACCAACCGGTTTAGACAGTACATTTGGCTCAGCTCAGGTTTGAAGAGCCTGTTCATGAGCTGTAAGTTTTCTTTGTTCTTTGTTCAATCAGTGCTGGACTGATTCCTTCTATTGGTCCTGCAAGAGAGAACGGAGCGTCAGTGATTGTCTTGCACTGTAACTGAGTGATGTCCCTGCCTTACTGGAGTAGCTGGAGCTATGAGAAAGTGGTGAGAGATGCTTGTGGTTGGAACCATTGGAAGGTGTCCAAGGATGGAGTGGTACATCTGGATGTTCTGGCCTAGTGTTGCATGCCAGGGTGTGCTGCTGGGTGAGTGATGGACATGCAGTTCATTGAGTAGTGGCTGTTGGTGTGTGTGAGGATGCAATCAGTGACCTTGACCCAAAACCAGGACTCTGTGGACTTCTTGTAGCAATGCTTTGCCAGGTCCTTAGCACCAACCTTGATGGGTTGACCTGTTAGGTTAACTGCTACACTACAGGCCATTCTTGAGGGCCTTTTGACACTCTTCCTCACCCTGCCCCCTCAGGTACCCCATGCTGCACTATGGCACCCCTTCTATTTTCATCCCTGCTAACTCTGCATCCTCTGCCATTATGGTCAGGAAGCAGCAAAATTTGCATCAAATAATAGGAATTCGACACACAAAGCCTCCAGGCTACTCAGGATACTTTGTAATAGAATAAATTGCCATTACCTTGGCTGCAACTTGGGTGCCTAATGATTTAAAGAGTACTTATGCAGGGATCAAGTTTCAACCCCATTCCTGGTCTTTGCAGAGCAGCGCATGTGTTCATTGCCCAGAACACTTGTTGCCAAATAGGTGGTGTCTGCACCAGGACAGATTTTAAGTCTCCCTTTCTGAATACAGACTGCAATCAGAAAAGAAAGCCACAAATAAGAATAAATGGGTATGATTTCAGAGCCGTTTCAGAGACATGTTTGTAAAGTGATCAAAGGTTAGGTCAGTTGGCTGGACAACTGGTTTGTAATACCGAGTGACATTAATTCCCACACTGGCTGAGGTCACCATGATGGTCCTGCTTTCTGTCCCCTCACCTGAAACATAGTGATCCTCAGGTTAAACCCACCACCCAGTCATCTCTCTCTCTGAAGAGAGAGTGGCCCTCTGTTCCTCCGGGACTGAGGCGACTTTACCTCGAATCAGTGATACAGTTTCAAAATAAGGGTCCTTCCATTTTATTAGGAGGTGAAGAATTTATTTTCTGACAGCGGTTAATCTTCCAAATTCTCTAACCCGGAGAGCTGTGGAGGTTGGATTATTGCATATATTCAAAGTTGAGTTTGACACATTTTTGGTCTACAAGGGATTAATCAAAGATTACCAAGGAGCACATGGGAAAATAGAATGAAAACCATAACTAAATCAGCAATGATCATTTGAAAGTGGAATATAGGCAAATGGCCAAAATATGTTGCATTCTAATATGATGTCAAGTGATTGTTTTTTCCCAGGTTTTCAGTCATCAGTCAGGAAATCCACACTGACATCAAACATGGACAGGTCTGCCTCATTGGCTGTACTGCTTAATTTCCTATTGCCATGTTTTTGTCACATTGGTAACGGTTCTGAAAGAATTAATGTTTAAGTTTCAATAGCTCATGACTTCAATGATGTCACACATTTTTGGATGCAGAGAGGATTTCTGCACTAGTCTTTGTAACAGGCTGGTGTACTTTGTACAACTCCCAAGAGACCGTTTTATGTGACTAGTCAGACATATTTACAATAATATTGATGATATGCATTAAGTTATCTAGTTAACTAAGACTGGTGCCTATTTTGTTCAGACTCACCAGTGGTCTATCCTGATGAGTAGATAGGCCTTGGACAAAGTATAGACAGAGGATTAATGGCAGTATACTGTCTCAAGCAACTCTTACCTTCTGCCAAATACTGCAGAGATGGCAGATAACATGAAGGGCAACCGGTGGTAATCAGTCAAAATATCAACATTTGTGCCAACCTTTCTAATATAAATTCCTACACCTTCATTTATATTGAACAACTCATTATACTGATGGCACAATCTTGCTCATAGGATCTACCAATTCTCTCAAAGCGTATCCTGTAAAATGTTTTGCGGTGACTTTTTCCTGTTTAATAACTGAAGTCTCTTATGTGCATAAAAAGTATTGAACCAAAAATAACATTTTGAAAAAATGTCATATTTTACTGTCACATTAAACAAACCTATAGAATTATCTGTTGAGCCTTTTAATGTCTTCATGATATCTTTCATTTCAAAACTTCAGTCACCCTGAAAAGCAGACTTGGCCTTGTTATTTTTGTCAGAACTGCAATAGTACAACTGAATTTAGATAGCGCAGTCTGAACATTTGCACTTTGGCCAGCACTGAGGTGTGCTGGAAATCAGCTCCATGGGCTATTATTTTTAAATTTGTGCCCAATGCTTTCTGTCCAAATGTTGTTGAAAATTAGTTAAAGTAAACTTGAAATTCCAAAGCTCTATGATAATATTTATTCCAAATAAGAACCTCTGTGTGTGATGCAGCAAAGAAATTTTGCAATTGTTGATTTTATTTTCTGTTATATAAACTCATTTCTTAATTTAATGCTTCTTTGCAAATTTGAATTTCCATTGCATCTGGAAGGAGTTTTCTTTTGGCAACTGTTCATTTTATTTAGTGAAATGTAAGAGAAATCTGTTTTGGCAGTTATTAAAAAGTTATTAACTTCACGGCTTCATGTGACACAAGCTATTTTCTAACACCTATTAAGGCGGCATGGTGGCTCAATGGTTATTACTGCTGCCTCACAGCAACACGCACCCTGGTTCGATTCCAGCTGGATGACTGTCTTGAGTTTGCACTTTCTCCTTGGTTTCCTCCAGGTGCTCTGGTTTCCACCCACAGTCCAAAGATGTACAGATTAGGTAGCTTGGCAATGCTAAATTGCCAATAGCCTCTAGCGATGTGCAAGCTAGGTGGATTAGGCATGAGCAATGTAGGGTTACAAAGATAGGGTCGGAGATTGCGTCAGGGTGGAATGCTGCTCGCAGGGTTGGTATGGACTCAATGGGCAGATTGGCCTGCATCCACACTTTTGGGATCCTATGAAAAGAAGAGGGCAAAGCAGAGAGAACTGTGCCAATTAATAGAAAGATAGACAAGCATTTTACTTCCTAATTTGAGCTCAATTTCTTCACGAAAGCTTTGGACACAAATTAAGTCAATTCCAAGAGAAGCAAGACAGCCAGGGTAGGAAAGGGATCTGAGTTGTTATGACGTAGTCTGGAGGTGTGCTCTGTCGTTCTAATCATACAATGTAAAATAAAAATACTTTTAACAAGATGACCAATTTTCTGTTTCATGTTTTTGTCAAAAAGATATATCAACCAGGTTTGGCTATATTTGGATTATTGCAGATAGTTCTGGTCTCCACAAGAGCAGAAAGATGTGGAGGCTTTGGAGAGGGTACGGAAAAGGTTTAACGGGATGTTCCCTGGTTTATAGGGTGTTAGCTATGAGGCAAGATTGGACAAATTTGGTTTGTTTTCACTTGAATGTTGGAGGCTAAGGGGCGACCTGAAAGAAGTTTACAAAATTTTCAAAATCTTTTCTGAACCCTTTCAAGTTTCACAACATCCTTTCCATAGGAAAACCAGAGGGGAGATGTTGAAGATGGGTACAACTGCAATGTTTAAGAGGCATCTTGACAGATGCATGAAGAGGCAGGAAAGAGAGGGATGTGAACAACATGAAGGCAAAAGGTGTTTAGTTTAGAAAGGCATCATTTATTGGAGCAAGCTTAGTGGGCTGAAGTGCCCCATTCTGTGCTCTAGTGTTCTTTGTAAAGTTGAAGGCAAATATTTTTGAGGTAATACATATTTGCATATAGATTGATGTCTAGTGAAAGGAAACTGTCAGTCTGTCATGATATAAACCAGACTTGTAAACCAGTAGATTCCAATAAAAAGCCATTGAACTGAGGCACAACCAGAATGAGGGCAGTGAACAAATAAAAAAGCTTGTCAAGTCATAAACACCACAGTGGTGTTAGAGTACTAGGACTACCTGTTTCATTGTGTGAGAGAGAATTGGACCAAAAAAGTGAACTTCGTATCAACTGAAGACATAGCATCTATATTCAAGATTGAAGGTCTATCAACAGAAGAGACAAATCATTCCAAGAGCCTGAGAAACATCAACCCTGTCCCTGGATGATCAGAGACCACAGGTGTGACCAGAAATGTACACTGGGACCCTGTGAAAGTCTTGACATGCTAATTTATTGGAACCTCTTGGAAAGTTTCAATTTCAAATGGGCAATTCTCCTGCTCTCTGGGAGCCTCTGTAACTGTCTGATACTGAATTAGAATTGGAACTTCAGGATGATCCGAACTACTTCCTGTGTTTTTTTAACCAGGAAATAAAAGACTAAGTAAACCTAGTCTCACTCCATAACTGATATTCCATTCCATTACACTAAACACTTCCCAGTAACCCCCTGATGGCCACCACCAAGTCTCCCTGAAAGCCCCTTCACCCTGCTGACTACCACCCCATGAACTCTTGCTTCACATTCAATTGCCACCTTAACCACCTGCCACCCTGTCCACTTGCCACAGTACTCACCTCCCTGCAACCTCACCCATCTGACCCATTCACTCACTCGGCCACTTGCTAACATCTAAGCCGCATCTTTACATTTGCTGTATGTTATTGAGTTAAAAATGCAGTTAAAAAGTGTGCTTGACCCGTCTCTGCCCCATTCTGTGCGAGACCTTGTATTCCACATTTCTGATAAATCCGGGCTTGGAAAGCATAGAAAGCAGCAAGAAATACCGAGTGTTGTCAAATTAGGGATCATTCAAATGGAGTGGCCATCTGACATTGACTGCCGTTCTTCAGAAGATTCAGGCTCACTTTTAAAGTGTAGCTTCAAGGAAGTCAGGAGAAATACCCATTGCAAGATGATCTAATCAAGATGCTGAAAGGGATAGAAGGATTTGATAGGATTGATGCAGAGAAACCTTGTTCCCTAGTGAAGGATTTATGAACAATGGGGCACCATCCTGAAATTAGAATCAGGCCATTTGGAAAGAGTGGAAACAAGAAGCACGTTTTCACCCGAAGGGTTATGGAAATCTGGAATTCTCTTCCCAAAAGACTTGTAAATAATTGCAGCTATCAAAATAGATCTATCAATTTTTGTCAACTCAGGATTTCAAGGGATAGGGAACTAAGGCAGATAATTGACGTCACAGTACAGATCAGCCTTGATTGAATTACAGGGTGAAACACACCCGAGGGTCAGAATAACCTACTTCTGTTCTTATGTTCTCAACTAAATGGATATGTGCTCCACAAATTGTATCGGAAATCTAGACTGAAATCAGAGCAATGTGAAATGAGACCAGGAGGCTATTATATCATTAGATTCCACACCACTTTCAAACAATGCAAAAATCTGAACTCTTGGGGCCTTGCCTGTTGCTGTATTTCAGAAGAATATGCAATAGGCAACAATGTATATTCAATATTGTGTGATAAACATGCTCAGACACCATGTCGTCTGGAATACAGTGCATTTTTCACTATCCTGGTGAAAAACGATAGAAGGAAAGGCATCTTGCATCTGGAGAAAGAAAGCAAACTTATCAGAAATAATTTACTTTCTTTCCTTTTGGATGCCCAAAATACTTCACAGCCAATGAATAATATTTGAAGTATCTAGACAAGGGCAGCTCATTTTGCATTTTGCATTTTACAACAAAAGCAATTAGCAATTAATGCTTCACTGTAGTGTCAGCTGGGATTATGTGCTTGACTTTCTGGAGTAGAGCTTGAATCCCATTACAAAGATGAGGGAATGTCACCACTGAATGCAAGTAACACTGAACATTTGAAGGAAATGTTCAGAAGGTAAAACTACACAGAGAAAAAGTCAACCTGTGATAATCCAAGGAATGCTTGACATGAAATGTACACTGCTGAAAATGTGTTGCTGGAAAAGCGCACTAGGTCAGGCAGCGTCCAAGGAACAGGAGATTCGACGTTTTGGGCATAAACCCTTCTTCAGGAAGATTCCCGAAACGTCGAATCTCCTGTTCCTGGGATACTGCCTGACCTGCTGCGCTTTTCCAGCAACACATTTTCAGCTCTGATCTCCAGCATCTGCAGACCTCACTTTCTCCATGAAATGTACACTATCAATATTGTCTGTGAAGGCTTTTATATTGATGTCAACGTTGAACTGTAAATGTAATTTTTCCAAATTCTACAAATAGAATATAATTTTAAGGAAATCAAAAGTGAAAATCGAGCAAAGTTCACACCTTTTAGTAACCTCACTGCAATCACAAAACTCCTCCTACAGCCGGTAAGAAAGAATGCAAATTCTGTTCGGAATAAAACATACCAATTGCAATTGTAAGTTTTGATGACTGGTGGTGCTGCTGTGTTATATGTTAATACAGAGGAAAGTGACACAAGTGTGAGAGCATGCGACTGCTGCCATTCATGAAGCAATGTGCCTCAGAGTGTTTTTGTTTCTCTCATCAATTTTGAGCATTGGGATTGTAGTGTTATAGATACCTTTGTGCGTGTACGCAACAGAGGATATACCAGTCGAGAGATTGGAATTCATTTAAAGAATTCCAGTCTGTAATATAGTTATCAATAAGTTTGAATGAGATTCCTGCACTTGCTTTTAAGTTTATTCAGTTAAGTTGCAGTTCTGCAGTTATCAGATTTTGTTATTTATTTTGGGAAAATGTTGAAATATTCGTGATCACAAGAAATAAATACTGTTGTGAGTGGTGACCCTGTAGGAGTGTTTGAAAATAATTCTAGTTTCCATTGGCTTTCGGATGTGCTGGGGACTTAAATGTACTATACAGTGTGTGGCGCTGGTTTGAGGAGTTGAATAGTCTGCTACTTGAGCGTATTTGTATGTGTGCCCTTGTTTTGAAGTGTAGTCACCACTGGAATGTAGGAAAGGCCACAATCCATTTGATATAAGATTACATATCCCAATTTTCCTTGCAATAATATTGTGGGATGTTTTATGCCTACTTAAGAGGGAAGACAGGGACCTGGTTTAACATTCCACCTAATAGACAGCATTTCTGGCAGCACAGCGCACTTTCTGTATTGCACTGAAATGTCACCCTGTACTCAATTCTCTGGAGGGGGACTGAAGTTCTCAACCTTCAGACTGACGTGAGCCTGCAATTACTACAAGTCACAAATTGCTACAGAACTGCTACTGATTCAACTCTGATGATGATCTGAACTTATCAGTGTTTGTACTCACGATGCCAACACCGACTGCAGTGTGATATTGGAGGACAGTTTTCATAGCTACTGTTCTGGCAAGCAATCCTCAATCAAACAAGCAAATGAACTGATCTTTATCTCTATTATTTAACTGCGAAGGGACTTGATACTTTGCCTGTGAAATAACACTGACTACGCTTCAAATGTTTTCTTTCGCTGTGAGGTACTTCGGAATGGTGAGGTGTTAGGATTCGTACAGGATACACAGAAGTGCCAATTCTTTTGCTGCCAGTATGAAAGCTGAGATCTCAGGCAGTTTTTGTTTGCCTTTTTGCAGATATCGCCAAGGTCCTCACATGTGCCAATCACGGTTTGGGAATGGGTGCTGCCTGGGGTGGAACCCGACACGGGGCAGTGGACTCTGCATAATACGTAAGTTAAGATGAGAGCACTGCTTCAGTGTGGATTCAGTTCACTGCTGCCCATTAATGTGCGTGTGTGTGTGTCCCTGTCCCTAGTTTGAGATTGGGAGAGCTGTGAGTGACTGCTGTTTGCCATCTAGATAGTGTGACATCACCACAATTTCATGTCCTTCTCTTTCGCCATGTGACCCCCTCATCTCCCCTGAAGGCACTAATGCTTGCTGAGAAATGAAAGAGACACTTTTCTACTCGCGATCCTACACAAAAGTGCCAGAGGCCTATTCAACTGTGTGGCCATTGTTTTAAGCCAAGTTCAGTCCTTGTACAACATCCACAAAGGTTTGCAATCAACCTCATTTCTTTATCCCTCCCAATTTCTAATTTATTGCACTGCCCATGTAGCAGCCATTGGTTCTCTGCCTCCCACCAACAGCTAAACTAACTCTGCACTCACCGTGTGCTCACTTTGCTGCCACCAGCCACTTTCATTGTTGTAACTGAAAAGGTCTGATGCGGTGGGGGATGTCCACTTACTGGTGTAACTCGACGAGGCTCTTGTATTGAATGAGAAGTAGTGTATTGCAAGTTAGCAACTAGTTGGATTGATATGATAGACTTTATCATTGAGATTGTATCATTGAGATTGTACGGACAGCTTGGATATCCTATCTTACTCCTTCAAGGTCATGGAATCATGGTGCAGAAGGAGGCTATTTGGCCCATCAAGTCCACACTGATCCTTTGCAAAGCATCTCACCCAGACCATGCATTCCTACCTTACCCCGTAACCCCACATTTACCATTGTTAATCCACCTAGCCTATACATTCCTGAACACAATTTCTTTTAGCATGGCCAATCCACCTAACCTGCATATCTTTGGACTATGAAATGAAACCAGAGCACTCAGTGGAAACCCACGCATACATGGGGAGAATGTGCAAACTCCAGCCTCACCAAAGGCCGGAATCGAACTCAGGTCCCTGGTGCTGTGAGGTGGCTGTGCTAACCACTGAGCCTCTGTGTCACCCCTAAGCTATTCTCCCGCCAGGTCTGGATGATTTTTAAAAGCTCATTTATAGGACATGGACACTGCCGGCTGGCCCAGCATTTATCTCCCATTCCTAGATGTCCTTGGAGAAAGTGGTGGTGAGCTGGCTTCTTGAACTGCTAATCCAGTTGTTGCATTCATAATGCTATTCGGGAGCAAATTCAAGGATTTTCACAAAGTGGTGACATCATAGCTGTTGGTGCTCGAGGCACGTCTCAGTATTAATCCTCTCAGCCCCTTTTATACAACACTCCTTCCCCACTCCATCCCAAATCTGTCGGCTTTTGAGTCCGGCTCCTCTCCAAATAAAGCTGTGCTAAACGGAGCTATTCCAGAGTCATTGTTTCCCATCTCTGACCCAGTGAGAAGGTATTTTTCCCACTGGGTACTGCTGTACTTCTCTGGTTCAGTGGCTGCAAATCGTGTTGTGTATGTCCTTTGAAGCTTGTTGCAGTTATAGTTTGGCGGTCTAGTGGCTCAGAAAAGGCAGGCAATGGGAAAATATTTTCGGAAGTGAAAGAGACAAATTATTAATTGTTTGCAGACTGTTTTCTAGCCTGACTGCAGTGGGTTTGTGCATATTTTGTCCTCGGGGGAGAGTATTGCATGTTAACCATGACCTTTTTGTTTTGCTTTGTTTACAGCTGTTTGCTCCTTTGGATGTGGTAATGGTTATTGCATAGCACCCAACCTCTGTTTCTGCAGAGGAGGACAACAAGGCAACTCCTGCTCAGGTAACCATGGCAGCTATCGGCTGCTTTCATGTTTATGTAACCATACAGCTGAGCTTGGGCCTCACTTAAGAGGGAGGACATCTTTTGTATTAGATAGATTATCACTGATTTATTTAAAGGTGGGGAAATTCACTTTATTTCGCTAATGAGAGAAGAATTTGCCGTGTGGGAAGTTTGGATTAATTTGCAGTGTTCAAATGGAATTTTTCGCTGTTAAAATCAGAAGCAGGAGCAGGAATAGACCGTCCAGGTCTGGAGTGTACTCAATAAGGTCATGTCCACTGGAAGGATGGAGAGGGTACAGAAAAGGTTTCTAGAATATAGAACATAGCAAAGTACAGCACAGAACAGGCCCTTTGGTCCACGATGTTGTGCTGAGGATTACTCCTAATCTAAAATAAAATAACCTAACTTATGCGCCCCCCAATTCAATGCTGTCCATGTGTATGTCCAGCAGTCCCTTAAGTGTCCCCAATGACTCTGCTTTCACCACCACCACTGGCAACACATTCCATGCAATCACAACACTCTGCATAAAGAACTTTCCTTTGAATTCTTTTCGAACCTTCCTCCTAATACTATCTGAAATTTCCCCTGTAAGGCATAGTTTGGCCACTGTTCTTGTTGCACTTAAGTCAGTTTGGAATAAATAATTTTTGTACTTCATAATTTGTACCAGGATGTTGCCTGGTATGGGGGATTTTAGCTATGAAGAAAGGTTGAATAGACTGGATTTGTTTTCATAGGAATGCAGAAGGTTGATGGGCAGCCTGATAGAGGTTTATAAGATTGTGAATAGCATGGATAGAGTGGGAAGTATGAGGCTTTTTTTCCAGGGTGGAGAGGTCAATTACTAGGGGACACAAGTTCAAGGTGTGAGTGGGTGGAGGAGGAGGGTGAGTTTAAAGGAGATGTATGAAGCAGGTTTTTCACACAAAAGGTGGTGAGTGCCTGGAACACACTGCCAGAGGAGGTGGGGGAAGCAGTCACAATAGCAGCACTCAAGAAACACCTGGATGAATACACGAATAGGAAGGGAATAGAGGAATACAAATCCTGTAAGAGAAGACAGTTTTAATATGGAGAGGCAAAGTGTGTTGGCACAGGCTTGGAGGGCTGAAGGGCCTGTTCCTGTGCTTTTCTTTGGGTTTCTATATAAACTCCACTTTCTCACACTGTCCCAATATCCCTCAATTTACTTCGTGCCAAAAATTCTAACAATGTCTGTCCCAAATATGCTTAAGGATGGATACACCTCAACCCTCTGAGAGAGACAATTTCAAAAGTTCCCAACCCCCTAGAGTTTCTCCTTACCTCTCCCCTATCTGAGCAACACCTTATCCTGCAACTGTGGTCTCCAGTTAGGGGAAACAGCCCCATAGAGTCAGCCTCCTGTCAATTTAAATCACTCATCTTCTTCTAAACTCTAAAGGAGATATTGTCTACTCAATAGTGGAGGAGTATACCTGAATACACAATATTTTGATATTTTCCTATTTGTTCTTTTAATTTCAGATGGTGGAAGGTCCAGTCACCTCCTCAGTGATAGTTTATTAAACCACTCGGACATTGATGGTAAGTAGGACTAAACGTTGTGTCCGCCCAAAACTTGTAGAATTGTACCAATTGTGACTTACTGGAGTGGGTACAGTTATGACGACTCACGGAAACACTGCTTCCTGATAAGGCTTCACATATAATTATGTCTGTGAATGTAGCCTGTTTTAAAAATTACCAGTAATAATAATATCATTGGGAATCACCATCTTTATGCACCAAAGTCACAGAGTAACTTTGAAGAACCTAAAGTAGTTTTGTCTTTAAGGTGCCTGCACTTGTGTTCTCCAGATTGTGAAAAGTGTTCGCAAAAGTAATCGAGTTCAGGTGTTTGTGTAGTGGAGAGTCAAAAGGGACACAGGTTTAAAGTTATGATCAAGACAGGAACATTTCTAAGCCATTAATAGAGCCATACAGCAAACAACAGTTCGGGAGTTGCTTCTTTGAAGGAATCTCTTAAACCTGTCAAGATCACCACCGACAAGGACAAGGATTGCAGCTACTTTGGAATACCATCATCTCCAACAAATCATCTATCAATATGACCTGGATAATATCTGTTGAACTATTTGTTCAACATCATTGTGTCAAAATCCTGGAACTCCCCATCTAACAACACGGTGAGGCAGTTCATAAAAAAACACCAACTTCCCAAGGGAAATTAGGGACAGGAAACAGTGGCCACATTTGAGAAGGAATTGTAAAAGACAAGGATGCAACACTGAGAGGTCCCAGTATCCTTCTTTGTGTAGCCTATAAAATCATAAGAATGTAAACACCACGACTAGCATTCTGACTGAATGAAATAGCTAAAGCAGTTTATGAGGTGACCTTTCTGTTCCAATGTTTCAAGTCTGTAATTGATTAAGAAAAAGTATTTTTGATCTTTATTAGGCAGACTTTGCTGAAAGGAGGACAAATATAAAATGAGTGCATGTATACGTTGCTTTTCGCATGCTGAACATCTGCCAAAGCAATTCACAAACAACGAATTATTCTTCAAATGCTCCAGTTGATATTATGTAGGGGAATACAATGACCAATTTGTGTACAGGAAAATCTCACAACTAGCAAATGAGATTTGAGTGGTTCGTTGTCTTTTAATGGTATGGATTGAAGGATTAGTTCTTTCCAAGGTAATTCCCAGGTTTTCTTCACAAAATCAAAAATAGAAATAACTGGGGAAATTCTGGGAAATGTCCGTGGAGGGAAAGCAGAGCCCGTATGTTGAGCCTGGTGACTCATTTTCAGAACTGTAGCTTGGTTGGTGCCCTGTTTGCTTTGGGTAACACCTACGTTCCACCTGTAAAAATGACCTTGAGCTTCCAGTTGCCTGCGACTTCAACAAGCCACTTTGTTCCCTGGTCAATATCTCTGTCTCTGGCTTGCTGTAGTGCTCCAACGAGGTTAAATGGATGAGGGGATACCTAACCCACAAGGTCAGTGGTGCCTATTACACTGCTCTCAATGAGTTTTTTTTTAATCATTCCAACCCAGTTGGTGCTAACAGTGTTCTGCAATAGCTGGTAAAATGTCTGCTATCCACCATGGGTAGGGCGTCACTGTAGATCACAATCATGCTGACCAGGCTGGTGGAAAGCTGCTGTATTCTCTTCCTCTCACTACACACCCCCCCTCCAAAAAAAGCTTGACACAGGTTCCAAGAGGATTAGGATGTCAAGAGAACTGCAAGATGATTATTCAATTACTGTTTGATACGGGTCAGGGAGCAGGACTCCAGAAGGAAAATCTCAGCTCCCTGAAGCTAAAATCTTCGTGGTCTGAAGTTGCTATCAGGAATCAATTAATGCAGGTTCCAGTTGGTAACCCATGAGGAGTCATAATGGCAGGGGTCACATGACTACAGCAAGCCAGGAAGCACTCACTGTAGGCAGCCATCTTACAATTTTCCATTTAAACAGAGGGGGATTGTACACCTATCAGATGTTCCTTACCTCACCTTCGACTTTCCTATATTAACACCTATTTGCCAGTTTTCCTTTCACTCACTAAACTTCGACAAATTCCTTTGGTAAGACCAGATGTCATCTCAACCTGAAGTGTGCATAAGAGTAGAGAAAGCTGGGGGGTGGGGTGGACCTGATAGAGGTATATAAGATTATGACAGGTGGATAGAAAGCAGCTGTGCCCCTTAGTTGAAGGATCAATAACAATGGGCATAATTTTAAGATGGAAGGTAGGCAGTTTTGAGGGGATTTGAGGAAAAGTTTATCACCCAGAGAGGGTGGTAACAATCGGGAATATAGTTGAGGCAATCTTTTAAAAAGTACTTGGATGAGCACTTGAAGTGTCATAACATCCAAGGCTATGGGCCAAGTCTTGGACAATGGGACTAGTGTCGCTTTAGAGTAGTTTTTGTCAGTGCAGACCCAATGGGGATGAAGGGCCTCTTCTGTACTGTAACATGCTCTAGATTATATCTGAACTGTAAGAAGCTAGATTAGAATGCAATGTAACTCCAGTTGCCATTGCAGAGTCTGTAGATAGCTGAATAGGAATCATAGACCATAGCGCCATTCAATGGTTTCCTATCCCTTTCTGCCTATCTAATCTTTATCCCTTTGTCTGTCCATGTAAACTCTGTTCAGAATCTAATCTTCATATGGAAAACAGTTCAAAGAAACTGGTATTGAGACCACAATATTTTGTAGCCTTTACAATCACTTGGGTCTTACTTCAGGATGTTCTCCTATTTCAGCTTGTGTTGCCCAGTTTGCTTTAGGGGATCAGTGTTAGGCCAGGAGATCAATCTGCCCTAATAATACTATGCACTATCTTTAATGTCCAAGCCAGAAATGAATCCAGCTCTTGTTTGAAGGAATTTATTGAATTGACATCCATCTTGTCAGCCAGCATCATGTTCATTATTCTCTGTGAAATTCCTAAAATCTGGCATTAATCTGGCCTAGCAATTTATGAACCCTTGTCCTTCCTAATCCATTTAATCTATTCCCTTTATTTCATAAACCTATATCAGATCATCCTTTAGTCTACAAAAAGCACCCCCCCTTTGTTCAAGGTCGAACATATTCAACTATGTATACGTCTAATCTAGTTTTATGGGTGTAGATATGGGGAATTTGGTTAATTGTAAGAGCAATGAATGTTTCAGAAAAATAATATCTTTAACCAAAGGATCAAGGCTTAAGAAAGAAAATTACAAATTGGAAATCTGATACTGAGCATGGGATCGAGGACTGTCACACCAAGGAACCTATTCCACACCAAGGAAAGGATAATGAGTTTTGCTGTGTATCCTTGTTAAATCACACCAAGGATTGATCCTTGTTCAATCACACTGAGGGTTGATCCTTCTTAAATCACACAGAGGACTGGTAAGCCATGCTTATTCTGGAATCTTTGGAATGTTTTGGAAAAGCATTTCATGCTGGTTATTACCTATTTTTCATCTGTACATGTTTTATCCCTGGAGTTCAGAAGACTAAAACCTGACTTGATTGAAACATATGAGATCTTGAGGGGTCTCGACAGGTTGGATGTGGAAAGGATGCCTCAACTTGCGGTCAAGACTATAACTAGGGTTGCAATTTGAAAATGAAGGGTTATGCTTCTCAGACTGAGATTAGGAGAATTTTGTTTCTTTTTCAATTAGGATTGTGAATCTTTGGAACTCTCTTCCTCAAAAGGTGGTGGAAGTAATGTCTTTGAGTCTTTTGAAGGCAGCATTAGATTGATTCTTGATAAACAAGAAGGGGTGGACAGGAATGTGAAGTAATCAGGTCAGCCGTGATCTTATTGAAAGACAGTAGAGTCTTGAGGGATCAAGTGGCCAGCTTCCTAATTTGTACATGTGCATGAATGTTCATATGTTCACATATGTGAGATGTAGCTAGGTGTATAGAGATGTACAGCATGGAAACAGACCCTTCAGTTCAACTTGTCCATGCTGACCAATATCCTAACCTAATGTAGTCCTATATCCCTCTAAACCCTTCCTTTCCATGCACCCATCCAGATGCCTTTTAAATGTTGAAATTGTACCAGCCTCCACTACTTCCTCTGGTAGTTAATTCTGTACACACACCACCCCTGTGTGAAAAAGTTGCCTCTGAGGTCCCTTTTAAATTATTCCCCTCTCACCCTAAACCTATGCCCTTTAGTTCTGGACTCCCAGGGAGTTGTGTTGGAGATTGATAACTTTCAGCCCAGGACATCTCTGCATGAGTTCCTCAGGGTAGTGCTCTTGGTCTAACCACCTTCAGTTGCTCCATCAATGGATCAGACGTTGGATTGACGACTGATAATTAGGGGCAGGCACCCTGCCTCTGTTCCTGATGAAGGGCTTTTGCCCGAAACATCGATTTTCCTGTTCCTCAGATGCTGCCTGACCTGCTGTGTTTTCCCAGCACCACTCTAATCTCTACTGATAATTACACAATAGTCCATCAGCACCATTCAAGACTCCTTAGATACTGAAGCAGCCTTCGTGCATATGCAGCAAGACCAGGACAACATTCAGGCTTAGGCTAACAAAAGGCTGGTAAAATTTGTGCCACAAATTGCCAAGAGAATCTAATTCTTGCCCCTTGAAGTTCAATGACATTGCCATTGTCAAATCCCTGTATGTCAACATCCTGGAGGTTACCATTGTCCAGAAACTGAAACAGACCAGCCATACAAATACTGTTGGTTAAAGCGCAGTACTCTTCAATATGCTCATTAAACATTCCTGATACTTTAGTGGTCATAGATTCAGGATATAAGACATTTGTCTCTGCTGACACCTAATCACTCATTTTGCTTCATACCAGCTGAGCAACTGTGATGAGTGATTCTGTGAAATTGAGCTGTCCGTGTGTGCGTGTGATTTCTGATGAAGGGCTTATGCCCGAAATGTTGTTTCTTCTGCTCCTTGGACCTGCTGTGTTTTTTCCAGTGCCACACTTTTCGACCTTCATCTACCTTTCATGGTATTCAGCTGATTGTTCAGGAAGCCGTATGAATCTGTGTGCAATCTCTCTTTTGGAATCGTTGAGGAAAATTATTAGGAATGAAGTTCGCAAGCAGTGAACAGGTTCCTTGCCAACAGCGCTGTAATATTCAAAATACTCACAGGTGACAAATGAAAACACAGCATATACTCAGTGCAAAATGAATGTTTGCTTTCCTTGGTCTGACAGTTTCAGAGTGTAGTGCCTGTGCACAGAGATGTTCCTTTCAGTATGTGGGCTAACAGTACAGTGAAGAATGGGTCTGTGCTTCGAGGTGACTATCTGGCCATATGAACAATAGGGCATTCCTAATCATGTCAGAGCAGGAACAGAGTGTGACTGTGTGAACAAGTTGGATTTGCGACATCTGACATCTAGCCAGCTGGGATAAATTACAAAGGCTGACAATGGGAGGGAGCTGAATTAAGTGCAGTAAAGATGCAATCAGTTATTCGGCCCTTCCTGTTGAACTTACTGAGCCCAATGGAGAAGCTGGATGAAAGTAACACCCCCAAAACCTCCTATTTTTAATTATCTCATTTCCACTTGGGAAGTGCTGAGGAGTCATTGTGAAAATTATATTTTGTGATATCCAGTAAATATCCAGAAATCCTGGGGTGGAAATTGATTTTCTTTCCTAAACCTGCTGACCTATTTACATATCTTAAACTTTCCATTAAAGTTGTTTTACCTCTTTGCATGGGCAGCATGGTTGCTCAGTGGTTAGCACTGTTGCCTCACAGCACCGGGCACCCAGGTTCGATTCCAGCCTCCGGCTGTTTGGAGTTTGTACATTCTCCTTGTGTCTGAATGGGTTTCCTCTGGGTGCTCCAGTTTCCTCTCACAATTCAATGTTGTGCAGATTACATGAATTGGCCATGCTAAATTGTCCCTAGTGTTCAGGGATGTGTAGGTTGGATGTATTAGTTAGGGGGTAAATGTAGAGTAATAGGGTAGGGGAATGGGTCTGGTTAGGCTACTCTTCAAAGGTTGGTGTGGAGTTATTGGGCAAAAGGGCCTGGTTCTACACTATAGGAATTCTAAGTGCATATCCCATGGACCAATTGTCTAGTTCTAGAAGAAGTAATTCCATGAGTAATCTGATGATTAATTATAATACTTTTTGAAATTCAATTTTGGGATCTGGTCAGGTTGGAATAGTTGCTCCTTCCCAATAGCCTTTGAGGCATTGGTACTGGTATCTTCTGCTTCATCATTTCCAGTCTTCTGATGCTGATGATTCCACCAAATTGATTTTTATCATTGCAACAGTGGAGGAACTTCAGCAGTATGTGCCAAAATGATGCACTTGTATCATACGATCTGCCTGTAAGGCATGTAAAACAACACTTCTCACTGTACCTCGGCACAAATGACAGTAATGAATCAAATCAGAACAGCTGGGACGTAGAAGGAACATTAAGAGTGTTTTCGCTTTGTAGATGTTGACCCTGACTTTCTAGGTGGAACTGCTTACAGTTTTGGGAGGGATTATTTTAGAAGCCACGATGACTCTGCCAAACAGAGAACAGAACACGTCAGTGGTGCAGGGAATGGGTGCTTAAACCAGTGACGAAGGGAATTTCTCTACTCCTCAAAGTGCAATTTCTGGCACTAGACCATTTTGTTCTCAGCAGACTTATTTGCAGATTGTGCGTGGAACTTACCAGGGTTGAAAGTGAGGACTGCAGTTGCTGGAAATCAGAGCTGAAAATGTGTTGCAGGAAAAGCGCAGCAGGTCCGGCAGCATCTAAGGAGCAGGAGAATCGACATTTCGGGCATGAGCCCTTCTTCATTCCTGAGGAAGGGCTCATGCCAGAAACGTCGATTCTCCTGCTCCTTGGATGCTGCCTGACCTGCTGAGCTTTTCCAGCAACACATTTTCAGCACTTACCAGGGTTGAACAAAGATAAACGTGGAAAAAAAAACAGAAAATACTAGAATCACTCAAAATCGATGGAGGGAAGCAAAATTTCCTTTTGTTTGTTTTCAGGGTGTGGGCATTGCTGGCTAGGCCAGGATTTATTGCCTAATTGCCCAGAGGGTGCTTAAGAATCTAACCACATTGCCGTGGGGCTGGAGTCACATGTAGGTTTGACCAGGTAAGGACAGCAATTTTCTTCCTACAGGATGTTAGTGGACCAGATGGGATTTTCTGACAATAAACAGTGGTTTTATGGTCTTCATTAGACCAGCTTTTAATTCCAGAATTTATTAACCACAAATTCAATCATCTGACAAAGTGAGATTTGAACCCAGGTCCACAGTACACTATCTGGGACTCTGGATTAATAGTTTTTCGGTAATACCACTACGCCATCTACACCCCATTAACGTTTCAGGTTTACGAGCTACACTCAGTCGAAGTGCTGGAAAGCACGTAGAATTGTATTCAGCAAGAATTGACTCTGACAAGAGTTGTTGGTAAGGGGGAAGAATATTTCAGTAATGCTGTTTAAAAGAAAGAATGAAAAACATTCCTGGAGAGCAACCCATTGCAATGAGATATGGTATCAACTTGCACCAATGATTATAGCAACGGAACTGTGGTCAGTCAATCTGGCAGCTGCTTATTTAAAAAGAAATGCCAGGGTTTGTAAGTTCCTGATCATAGACCTTGACAGGTTTGTGCTTATCTCTAAAATGCAAAAAGCAAAATATTATTATTGCTGGAAATCTGAAATAAAAGCAGAAAATACTGCAAATGCTCACAAATCCTCCTCCACCAAGAATCATTCACAACACTGTGAACTGTGTACACGATGCACTGCAAAAATCCATCTTTGACTGCCCTTTCGGAAGCCATGATCACTACTGTCTAGAAGGACAAGGGTAGCAGATAAATGGGAACACTGCCACCTTCAAGTTCCCCTCCATGGGGAACTGCTACCTTAAAGTTGCCCACAGCTGTTCCTTCAGTGTCACTGGGTCCAAATTTTGGAACTCTCTCCTTAAAGGCGGTGTGGATCTACCTAATGAAATGGACTGGAGTGGTGCAAGAAGGTAGCTCGCCAGTATCCTCACAACAAGGGATGGGCAATAAATGCTGTGACCAGTTAGTGATGCCTATGTCTTGTGAATGAATTAAAACAAAAACTTAATAATGATGTGAGAACCTGATCGCAAACCTTTGGATGACCTCCAATTGACTGAGGGTTAAAAAGTGAAGGATGACCCAGGGTCATGTTAATGTCATCAAGTCAGGGAAGTAACAAGGGCATGAGTGACGGTTTCAGTAGCAGATGAGCTGAGGCAAGTGCAAAATTAGTAATGGTGTCGATGCACTTGAAATGTTGTGAGCAATCCAGTTTAGTCTCAGACAGTTGCTAGGGAGTGGGATGAATTGGTCGCCAGGGTATAGAGTTGGACTGTGGCTGAAGCCACCATTTGAAATACTTGGATCAGGTCAACTTGCTGTCTTATAAGTAAGAGGGAGTGCAAGCCATTTTAATGCAACCTGGCTGCATAACTAACCTCTAAACCACAATGTCATTCAGAGCTGTCACTGTGAGTAGCACCATCACAGTCACACTCCCAGCTTGGGAGCAGGCTAAGGATGCAGACCAGCTCTGCTCTGTTGTTCAATAAGATCATGGTTGATCCGGCTTTGGTCTCCTCTGAACTTTCCTACCTGATCCCTCTAACCCTTAGCAATCAAACATGTAGCTCTGTCCTGAATAATTACCTTGTCCTGTCTGCGTTCTTAATTATACTTTCCAAAATGTGCCATGGAAAATGATCTGGTACTCGAGCAGCTTGTTGTCCTTTCCTAGCCTGTGGACATTGTAGCCTTTTTCGTTTACTGCTTCCTCACTGAGGTCATCTCAATGGACCTGCTGTTTCTATAAGGATCAAATCACACCAAGGACACATTTAACCATCGTGTTATTACAGACATAAAAATATCTTCTATGTGAGGGATAAATAGCAGGATATAACTGAAAGGATCATATCTGGTGATAGATCGTGTACTGATAAATAAATACATTTTTAATAGAGGAAATGGTTTTTAAAAAAATCTGATTTTAAATAGTGATGTGCTCAGATTTCAAACATCATTTTTATTTAACTTGCACCCTCCTTGCCTCCTACCTCTTCTGTCTTCTTTCTCCAGAAAGCATTTCACCTTCACAGTGCCAAATTTAGAAGGCTGAATGTGCTGACACTGTTTTACTTGTGGAAGAATAGCAGCCTGTTGATAAACAGTGTTATAGAGTCATACAGTGCGTAAACAGACCCTTTAGCCTGACCAGAGTCTAGATTAGAGTGGTGCTGGAAAAGCACCAGTCCTGATGAAGGGCTTTTGCCCGAAATGTCGATTTTCCTGCTCCACCTGCTGTGCTTTTCCAGCACCACTCTAATCTAGACTCTGATTTCCAGCATCTGCAGTCCTCACTTTTGCCTTTAGCCTGACCAGTCCATGGCAAACATAATCCCAAACTAAACTAGTCCCACCTGCCTGCTTCTGGCCCATTCTCCTCCAAATCTTTCCTATTCATGTATCTAACCGAAGGTCTTTTAAACTGTACAATTGTATCTGCTCTTGAGCTCTCTGCTGGCTCCCCTGCAGATCAAATCCCCTTTCCCTGGCATGTTGTAGTTTGTGACAGCCACCAGCAAGTATGGCACAGTGCTAATCCCAGCAAGCGGCAGGTGAATAGACCATGACTGCCTTTGATCTGCAGGGTGTTGCATTGTTTCTGTTTGTTATTTCATTGTATCAACAATGGTTAGGAGTTAGGAGTGGGGCATTCACATTCAATTCAGTCAATGGGGGAAAAGAATCCTTTTGAATCCAGTTACAAACACACCTTCCTTTGTTGCTGGCTAGCCAGGCCTTAAATCTAAACACTATTGCATAAATAGATCCAGTTATTTGCCATAATCAACTGTTTCTTTACAGTGGGCTCATTTTTATTATATGTGTGGCTACATTAGATTATGTAGGAGAAAGTGAGGACTGCAGATGCTGGAGTACCAGAGTTGAAAAATGTGGTGCTGGAAAAACACAGCAGGCCAGGCAGCATCCAAGGAGCAGGAGAATCGTGCCCGAAACGTTAATTCTCCTCCTCGGATACTGCCTAGTCTGCTGTGTTTTTCCAGCACCACATTTTTCAACTACATTAGATTGTGTTCTTACAGTAACCAGCCATCTGGTTTTGAACCGTATAGTTTGTTTGCTCAGTAATTTTGGTAATCAACTAGACAGCAAAAATCCAATATCGATCACTGTGCTTAAAAAATAAATGTCCAATGTAGGAATGAACAAGCTGGTTTAATGTCTCCTATATACGTACAATCTTCCTTAGCATTGGTATATGTTAGAGTGGGTGAGTTTAGTGTTCAGAGTTTAGCTCTGGTTTAGTACTGCTACTTTAACTTCTTCATTTATGTGATGTGAGTGTCATTGGCAAGGCCAGCCTTTATTATTGCCTGTTCCTAGCTATCTCTGAGATGGTGGTGGTGAACCGTTGCCTTGATCAGAAATGAGAGGCTTTCACATTGTTCTGGGTATGGAGTCCACTTTTACGCCAGACTAGGTAAGAATGGTCAGAGTTCCTTCCCTGATGCACATTAGTGATAGGCTTTTACAACGATCTGTTAGTTTTCTAATTGTCATGAATTAAACTGACTTTGTATCCCATGTTTATTTCGTTAATTGAATATAAATTCTCCAGTGGGATTTGGACTCAGAATTAGGTAAGATTTTAACCCCTGCAAAACCCATGGACACTCTGGAGGCAGGAAACATGTTTCCGCTGCTGGGTGAGTGCCGAACCAGAGGACACAGCTTAAAAATACGGGGTAGACCATTTAGGACAGAGATGAGGAGAAACTTCTTCACCCAGAGAGTGGTGGCTGTATGGAATGCTCTGCCCCAGAGGGCAATGGCAGCCCAGTCTCTGGATTCATTCAAGAAAGAGTTGGATAGAGCTCTCAAGGGTTATGGAGATAAGGCAGGAACAGGATACTGATTAAGGATGATCAGCCATGGTCATATTGAATGGTGGTGCAGGCTTGAAGGGCAGAAAGGCCTACTCCTGCACCGGTTGTCTATTGTCATCCACTTGCACAAAGTGGGCTGGTTGACTCTGGATCCTTAGTCCAGACCTCTAAATTCTAATAAGATAACCATTATGTTACCATACCCACATGCGTGAATCAATTGGTTTAGATTGTTTGGTGTTGGCTCATAAGCAACAAGACTGCTTTATAATCTATACATTGTCACCTCTGCTGGAGTACTGTGTGCAGTTCTGGTCTCCCTGTTGCAGTAAGGATATCATGTAGCGGAGAATTTCAGAAAAAGTTTACCGGGATGTTGCCAAGAATAGTGAGTTTGAGTTATAAGGAAAGGGTGGAGCTTTTTTCACTGAAGTGAAGGAGGTAGGGGTGAACGTGATGAGGGTTATAAAATCACGAGGAGCATAAATAAGCTGAATGGCAAATGCCTTTTCTCTAGGATGGGGAATTTCAGGACTAGGGGCATTTTATAAGCTGAGAGGAGAAAGATTTTAAGGACATGAAGGGCAATTTTCTTTTTACAGAGAGTGGTATGTGTGTGGAATAAGTATTCAGAGGAGGTGAGAGATATGGGTCCAGTTACAATGTTTAAAAGACATTTAGATAAGTCCATGAATAAGAAATGTTGAGAGGTATATGGGCCAAAGGCAGGCTGGTGGGACTAGTTTAGTTTGGGAATATGGTTAGCACGAATTGGTTGGACTGAATGGTCTGCTTCCATGCTGTATGACTTGATGACTCAAAGGCTAGGATATCTAGGCTTCTTTGCTTAAAAGGAGCACCCTTTTCTAAAGGGGTCCCAATGAGAATTCAAGAAAGGAGCTGTAAGAGTGACCTGCTGATGAGGCAGTCTTTGAGAGGGATGCTAACAATGCTCTGTGTCTGAAAGGTAACCATTTAGTATGAAATTTGATGAATGACATGGGCATTGATGGTAAAATTCATCCCATACGAATGGTGCTCTTTCCCTCAGGCTGTGCCTAAAAAGCTTGTCACCTCAGTGCAATCGTCAGTAAATTGGAAAGAAATAGATTAATGGAAGTGGACTTGGAGTGAAATAAGATGTGCCAAACAGGCACCTGTTTTTCAATGAACAATGGCTAAAAATAGATTTGATTCAAATAAAGAATTCCAGCTCCAATATGAAGTTAGTTTTGGCCTCTGTATTGCGGTGCCTGCCGCTCAACGCAGCTGCATTCCAGTTCATTCCGTGTGCTTGAGACAGCTCTCTGCTGTGGTAACACTGACAGTCTGCTGCAGGAATGCTGCATGCAGAGCGGCACAGTGTACATTGGACTGAAACAAGGAATATGATCTGTGATGTAAGGGCCTTGCCATCCAACTCTGAATCCTCCTTTCAAAGGCGTCTGCCACTTTAGTATGTTTCAATGTACACCATTTCCAAGCCAAAAAGAAATTCTAATTTACAAGAGGAGTTTTGAAATTTCTCGATGTACATTTTTAGTCTGTCCTTTGAGCTCAACATTATCGCTTCAACCTTGAATTTGCATCTCCAGCGCTGTTGCAAACTGTGATATCTGTTTGGAGCTACCAGTATCATATTGCCATTTGCTATCAATATGTGATTTTCTGTTTGCCACACTCCATGTGTGATCCACGAGTGTATATTGACTAATACAGGCCTAATACTGACTATTGGTGCACTCAGCATTGAGATGTTACCTGCTGACTAACTCTTGATCTTTGGTAGTTCAATTGTTGAATTTTGGTTTCCCCAGTTCCTGCTGTTTCACCAGCTGCCCATTGGCTCTCCAGAGTTCTATGCAGATCTATTAGTTGTCTGTGTGCCCATCATTGTTCTCTGTTGCTTTACTTGCTGTCTTGATTTCTCTGTTGGTGGTTCTCTGTGCACTCCCTAATTCCCTTGCAGGTTCAGAAGCTGAGAGTGAGTGTCCAGCTATTCCAGTGGCTAGGATCTTTTACCTTCATTCACTAGATGTGATCATCATTGAGAAAACCAGCATGTATTGTCTCTTTACTTCCCCTTGACTGAGGGATGTTGAATCACCTTCTTTAACACAACTAAGTTGCTTGCTCAGCCATTTCAGATGGTAATCGAGAGGAAACCACAGTGCTGTACTTTTTCAATTTCATGTAGACCAATCTGACCATGACACAGATGGATTTTTATGTCAATCTGGTATTTCATAGGCCTTATTAGTGAAATTAGCTTCGAATTACAGGTATATTTAATTGAATTTAATAGAAGATCTGCATCAGCGCAGGCTTGGAGGACTGAGGGCCCTGTTCCTGTGCTGTAAATTTCTTTGTTCTACTCCAGCTACCATGGTGGGATTTGAACACATCTCCAGATCATTTGTCCAGGCCTCTGGATTGCTAGACCTGAAACATCGTTTTAAGACTTAAGAGCTGAAATTAGGCCATTCGGCCCATTGAGTCTGCTCTGCCATTCGATCATGGCTGATAAGTTTCTCAACCCTATTCGCCTGCTTTTTCCACATAACCCTTGGTCCCTTGACAATCAAGAACCTATCTATCTCAGTCTTAAGTATACTCACTGACCTGGGCTCCACAGCAGTCTGTGGTAATGGATTTCATAAAGCCACCACTCTCTGGCTAAAGACATATCTCCTTATCTCCATTCTAAAAGGTCTTCACTTTATTCTAAGGCTGTGCCCTCGGGTCCTAATCTCTCCTGTTCTTCCCAACATCTACTCTGTCAAGGCCATTCGGTAGCCTGTAAGTTTCAATTAGTTCTCCCCTCATCCTTCTAAATTCCATCGAGTATAGATCCAGAGTTCTCAAAAGTGCCTCATAAGTAAAGCCTTTCATCCCTGGGATCATTCATGTGTACCTCCTCTGGACCTGCTGCAGGGCCAGTACATCCTTTGAGGTATGGGGCCCAAAACTGCTCTCAGTATTCCAAATGTGGTCTGACCAGAGTTTTATAAATCCTCAGAAGTGCATCCCTGCTTTAATATTCAAGTCCTCTCAAAATAAATGCCATTATTGCATTTGGCTGTCTAACTACCAACACAACATACATATTTTCCTTGAGAGATTGCTGGACTAGGACTCCCAAGTCCCTTTGCACTTCAGATTTCTGAATTTTCTCCCCATTTAGAAAATGGTGCATGCCTCTATTCTTCTTATCAAAGTACATAAGCTCACACTTACCCTTGTTGCATTCCATGTGCCACTTTTTTGCCCACTCTCCTAACCTGTCTAAATCCTTCCACAGCCTCCCCACCGCCACAAACCACCTGTCCCACCACACTCCTCTCCCAGACAATTCTTTCCTCATGTCTCTGGAGTTGTCTCTATTCAATTGTAATGCCATTACATCTGATTTCACCTTCTCCCTCTCAAATTGCAAACTAAGTTCTATCACATTATGGTCACTGTCTCCAAAGAGTTCTTTCATCTTAAGCTCCCTTTTCGAGTCTGCCTTATTGCACATCTAAACTTGCCTGTTCCCTAGTGGGGTCCACCACAAGCTGCTCCAAAAAGCCATATCATAGACATTCCACAAATTCCCTTTCTTGTGATTCACTACCAACCAGATTTTCCCAGTCCACCCGCATATTGACACCCCCTCATGATCACTGTAACATTGCCTTTCTTACATGTCTTTTCTATCTCCAGGTGTACCTTGTGCCCCACATCCTGACTACTATTTGGAGGCCTGTACATAACTCTCATTACAGTTTTTTTTAATCTTTGCAGTTCCTCAACTCTACCCACACAGATTCTACATCATCTGACACATAATTTATTGCTGGCAATTTGATTTTGTATTAATAACGCAAACTGTGACCCCCTCTGCCCACCTGCCTGTCTTTTCAATAGGATGCATATCTTTGGATATTTTGCTTCCAGATATGATCCCCTTGCAGCCACATCTCTGTTATGCCCATCACATCATACCTGCCGATTTCAATCTATGCCACAAGCTCATTTACCTTATTTCATATACAATGGGCATTCAGATACAACACCTTCAGCCCTCTATTTATTATGATGCTACTGGATGGCAATACTGTGGCTTTAAGAAATGTATTTTGTCCTGGTTTTACTTTTTTAAAGAGAGGTTTTAAGACAGTAGTGTTGAGTTGTCTATTAGATTCAATAAAGTAAATAGCCTGTGAAAATAGAAATTAGAATAGAAGCAGCCTGAATGGGTGGTGTCAAGCTTCCCAGAGCAAGGAGTTTTAAGTTTAGGTTTTTAGCAGCAGTTGTTGGGGTCTTGAAGCTTGATTTGGAAGCTGTAGTACATCTCTATGTGCTATTCTCTCTCTGAGTTTTCTCTTGATATTTTTCCTCCTTGACTGGAGAATTGTGTGTGAGGCAAACTATTTTACTGAATTTGTCTTTGCTTAGGATGTGGTATGTGATGTCGCTATATTGAAATAGTTACTGTTTAGTAGTTAGATAATCTATTATTAGAGTCATAGAGTCATAGAGATGTACGGCACGGAAACAGACCCTTCGATCCAACCTGTCCATGCTGACCAGATATCCCAACCCAATCTAGTCCCACCTGCCAGCACCCGGCTCATATCCCTCCAAACCCTTCCTATATTCTGTTAGGTTTTCCAATAGAGTTAGGTTATTCTAATTTTTTCTTTCTTTTGTTGTATTTTAATTATTACAGTGTGTGAGTGAATCAGTTTTCCTTCAAGACTGGTAGTTTGACCAATCAAATTGCAACCAGAATACAACACCTGATGTTGCCAGGACTCACTGGTTGTGTTATAGGGAGAGGTTGGACAAGCTAGGACTTTTTTCTTTAGAGCGTAGGACATTGAGGGGGGATCTTTATAGAAGTGTATAAGATCATGAGAGGCATGGATAGGGTGAATGCGCTTAGTCTTTTTCCTGGAGTTGTGGAATCAAAGACGAGAGGGCATCAGTTTAAGGTTAGCAGGGAAAGAACAAAAGGGAACCTGAGGGGCAACATTTTTACAAAGAACGTGGTATGCATATGGATTGAGCTGCCAGCAGAAGTGGTTGGTGGGTACATTAACAACATTTAAAAGGCATTTGGACAAATACATGGATAGGAAAGGTTTAGAAGGATATGGGCCAAGTGCAGGGAAATGGGGTTAGCATGGATAGACATTTTGGTTGGCATGGACCAGTTTGAGCCTAAGGGTTTGTAGGACTCTATGACCTGGCACTTGCCTTTAAAATAAGAAAAAGTTAGGGTCTAAGTTATCTTAATATATTTTGAAGGGGTTTGATCTGATCCAAGTCAACTGACACACCTATATGTGAGTTTTCCATGTTACCAGCTGGCCCATTATTTTTACGTCACTTCTGTCAAGTTATAAACATATTAATGTGCCTAAGGATTTTACTTTCTTCCCCTTCACTCCACCCTTTCCTCTCCTCCCTGGCAGTTCTGACCTTCTCTGCTTTATGGTTCCTTTGGGATCAGCATCCAGCCATGATCCTGGTCACTGAGTTGCTTGTCTCTAGGCAACATCTATAGGCTGAGTCCATTTCTATCCTTACATTGATTTCCATTATGACAACCTTATACTTTATAGTCAGAGCCCCCATTCCCTCAGCTCCCAGTGACAGGTCGGAAAGGATGAGAGAATTGTCAATACCCATCTGAGCTACCAGGAGAGAAAAACAAATTAGCAAAGCAGAAATCTATTTTTTTCTCCAGCACAAGTGATTTCCCTCTTTTGAAAGGGAATTGGTAAATTTTCAAGAGAGTACTGCACCTTTCTTAAAGTCAGTCTGAATTCTGTGAACTTGGTTGGAATGGCTCAGTGCATACGAACAGCCTCTTGTCTATTTGTCCTGGACCAGAAAATTGCCTTCTTTGTGATTCCTCTGATTCTTGTGACTACTGTTGCTCCAAAGACCACATCATTCTCAGTCATGCTGTGTCTGTGCAGGTATAATTTTGGCTCAGGTTCAGCTGTTGAATATGGTCTTTGAATTCAACTCCATATTCTTTTTAAAAGCAATTGTCATGTTCATTCCCCCGTCCTGCTGATACCATCTCTTGGTGGGAAATGGCCTCATTGCTGGAAACGAGGAGGAAGTGATCTCTGCAAATGCTGGATATCAGAGTTGAGAATATGGTGCTGGAAAAGCACAGCAGGTCAGGCCCCATCTGAGGAGAAGGAAAATCGAAGCCCTTCATGGGGAATGAGACTTGTGGGTTGGGGGGTTGCTGAGAGATAAATGGGACAGAGATAGGGCTGGGGGAAGGTAGCTAAGAATCCTGCATTTCCCATGACTAATCCACATAGCCTGCACATTCCTGGACACTATGGGCAATTTAGTATGGCCAATCCACATCTTGGATGAAGATGGGGGAGAAGGAGATAGGTAGGAGAAGAGGGTGAAGCGGGTAGGTGAGAAAGACGATGGACAGGTCAAGAGGGCGGTGCCAAGTTGGAGACTTGGGACTGGGATAATGTTGGGGGATGGGAAATGAAGAAACTGGTGACATCCACATTGAGCCCGTGTGGTTACAGAATTCCAAAGTGGAAATGAGGCGTTCTTCCTTCAGCCATTGGGTAGTTAGGGTTTGGTGATGGAGGAGGCCCAGGAAACATTGAACAACCTCACAAATATCAGCCATTCTTCAACAGTGCAGTGACTATTGAGATGCTGTTTGGACATCACACTGTCTGTCAACCTGCATCCTTACCTGCAAGTTGACTTGATAGTTGCCTGTTTTTTTTTAATCGATGAGCAAGATAAATGTAAAACCCATCACTTTTCATTTCTAAGTCAGTATCTCATTACAGGCAGATATTTCATAATTACTCGCAATACCATTACTGATTAGTTAAATGTGATTGTTCCTAAAGGAAAGGTAACTCACCACCTCTGATCCCCTGATTTAAGACTGTGTAACAAAACTGCTTATGTCAGCATGAGGACCTGAAAGTTCCACCGTATTGGCACTCAGATGTCTAATGTTAGGGCATTGGGCATAAACATTCCCACCTTTTGGGGCAGCATGGTGGTACAGTGGTTAGCACTGCTGTCTCGCAGTGCCAGGGACCCAGGTTCAGTTCCTCCCGTGAACTAATGTCTGTGTGGAGTTTGCACATTCTCCCCGTGCTTGCGAGGATTCCCTCTGGGTGCTCCGGTTTCCACCCACAGCCCAAAGATGTGCAGGCTATGTGGATTGGCCATGCTAAATTGCTCATAGTGTCCAGGGATGTGCAGGCTATGTGGATTTGTCATGGGAAATGCAGGATTACAGGGATAGGGTAGAGAGGTGGATCTGAGTGGGATGCATTGCTGTGAACTTGATGGGCTGAATGGCCTGCTTTCACATTGTAGGGATTCTCAGATTTACCTCTTAATTTACGATATTCATGGAAAGATAGAAACGAGGAGCAGAAATAGGCCTTTCAGCCTTTTGAACCTGTTCCTCCACTCAAAATAATTATGGCTGATCTGCTATCTCAATGCTGTATTCCTGCTTTCTTTTCTGATAACTTTTGATGTCTTGAATATATTCAGTGACTTGGCCTCCACTGCCTTCTGTGGTAAAGCATTCCACAGACACATTACCCTTCCAGTGAACAGATGTTTCCTCATCTCAATCCTTTATGATCAACCCTGTATCCTAAGGCTGTAACCCCAGTTCTAAACTGACAACCAGGGGAAGTGTGCTCCCTGCGTCTAATCTTGTTAGAATTTTATACATCTCAGTCATCCTTCCAAATCCTTGTGAATGTACCTCCCAGTGAGTAGAAATCCTGAACAGATCTGTGTACTGAATATTTCTTTAGGCAATCAAATTGAATAATTCATCTTAGCGTCTGAAAGACAGGTCAGAGATGGATGAATTTTCTCATTCATTCACTGTTGATGTTGCTGGCTTGTCCAGTATTTATTGCCCATCCTGTAAATGCAGTGCAACTATGAATTGATGGTCGAGGGAGTGAAGGTTGAAGATATTAGATAGGGGTACCAGTTGAGCACACTGCTTGGATGGTGTTGAACTTCTTGACTTTATAGCGATATTCATTCTAACAAATGTTGAGATTTCCAACAAGCTCCTAACTTGTGCTTTGTAAATGGTAGGCAAATTTGAAGAATGATGAGGTGAGTTACTCACTGCAGAATTCCCAATCTCTGACCTACTCTTTCAGCCAGACTATTTATATACTTAGTGCAGTTCATGGTCTTGTCAATTGTGCCTACCAGAATGTCATTAGTGGTGGATTCAATGATAATGTTAGCATTGAACAAAGAGGGCTGGTGGTTGGATTATCTCATGTTGAAGAGAATTGATGGCATGAGTAGAAATCAATGGATCTAATATGATAGCCTTAACTGAGACATGGTTGCAAGTTGAATGGTTAAGTTTACGGGATGATTGACATTTCTAAAGGATAGGTATAAGAGAAAATGCAGTGGGGTTGTTCTGTTGATAAAGGATGAGATCAGCATAATAGTGAGAAATGGTCAGGGTTCAGAAGATCAAAGTGTGTAATTGTTTCCGAGACAATGATAACTACCAAGGGATACAAGTCTCTGATAGGATGTGTTCCCTAACAGCAATTACACTGTAGATCATAGTGTAAATCAAGAAATAGTGAGATAATACTGAAAAAAGAAATATTGTGCCAAGGATTTTTTTTTATCTTGAAATTACGAAGATTACAGCTGTATGAGAGGAGAATGCTGATAGGTTGGTAAGTGGACTTTGCTTGGTCGAGGCATTTCTATGGAGAATACATCAGTTGAAGATCTATTTACATTTTAAACCAGGTCCATGAAAATGAACCAGAAAATGACTCCCATCTATTCTGCTGTATCAAAACAGGCCAGTGTGTATACAATATTTTTTTCTGTCAGCAAAGAACAGGACCCTGCTATTAATATGTGTAGCATCCAGTTCATGCAAGTGCACCACACTGGGAGCCCAGCTGACCAGTCTGAATTGTTGGTCAGCATCATTCTTGATACACCAAGGGCTATTTAGCAAATATGTCCAGTCATGGAATTATGTCAGTGTTGTGAGCTTGCAAGAGAGATCCAGTTGGGTATGGACAGAACCTTGATTATTGTGAACAGCAGAAGGAATATACTGTTTATATACTAAGGGAATCCCCAGGTCTATGAGACATACAACCTAAATATCTGGTATCACAGAAGCACTGAAAGGCATATATCACATTATTCATTTGTGTGATAGACTCATATTGCTACTTAGTAGTAGCATGAAAAAGCCAGCTACACCTTTGGTCAAACATTTGGAGGGAATTTTTTACCTAAACGGAGATAGAATAGGTACATTTCAGGACCAAACTGATAGCCTTACTCCTGTTCACGAACGCGTGTGATATGCCATGAAAAATTATCCTATTGGGAGATTCGTCATCCCACAGAATAGGTTTGATGTTGTCTACCTCAGCATCATGCTTGCACAGTGATACATGTATTTCAGTATCAGTGCAATACAGGGTCTGTAGGCTGGACATGACAAAGGCAGGCATAATTTTGTTTTTGTTTAATGGATGTGCATATCTCAGCATTTATTCCCTATCTCTAATAGCCCAAAGACCAGTTAAGCATCAATCTTGGTGCTGTGGGTCTGGAGTCACATGATACCAGACCAGGTAAGGGTGGCAGATTTCCTTTCCTAAAGGCGATGAATGAATCAGATTTTTTAAAATGACATTAGACAATAGTTAAACATTAAACCAAGTGGTTTCTCTTGAGTGAACTTTTAATTCCAGATTTATTTCAAATTTCAACATCTGCCATGATGGGAGTTGAACTCATGTCCCCAGAACAATAGCCTGGGGTTTTGGATTGTGAGTCTGTGACATTACCACTGTGCAACTACTTTCCCTTGATTGTAACCAATACCTTTTTAGCTATTCACTAAAAACAAGATACTGGCCATATCCACCACCTGCAAAATGCGCAAAGAGTGACCAGAATTAGTTGGGTTAGATACGATATAGTGATTGTAAAACATCTTAAAATAATCTTGAGTGTGAAGAATTACACTGACAACAATCTGGCATTTGACAGTCTAACATGTCTATGGCTCCTGATTTCTGCTTTCCTTCTTTCGGGAACAGAGGTGGTTACGCTTTGTTGGATTTTATTTTGGTCAGAATCCAGGGAATCTATAGCCGATGCATTCGCCATCTTGCAGCCATTTCTTTAAAGGATATGGGCCTTTGGGTCAGGACATCTATCAGCCTTTAGTCGCAGTAGTTTTACTTGTACTTTCTCTCCAGTGATTGTGATTATTTTCTCTCTTGATTTTCTGTTGCTCTTTGGATGCATTTTGACACATAGAAAGTACTCGGCCAAAGTCCCTGCCCTTTCCCTTTATGAATTCCCAGTCTCATCACCTGAAGGATCAGCACATGTCACAAGTACTCTTTTCCATTTTTAGTGCCTTTACAGTTGATTTCTCGCTAGTTTTCTTTCATACTCTTAAGGATAGAGAAACAAATAGCCACCCTTTAGTGTCTGAAACTTTCCCAATCTGCTCATCTTTGCAACATTTATTTCAATTTGATACAATTCTTAATCTTCTTGGTTAGCCATGAATGGCATTTTTTCATCGACTCTTTCTTTCTAAATGGATCTTACTTTTTCCTAAACTTTGCTGCCACTGTACACCAATGGTGGAGCGACTTAGCGATGGAGTGCTACACTAGGGGACTATTTTGTCCGGAATGTTGTTGAGTCTCTTCAGTGGTAGCTGCCAGGAACTTGATTTTGGGGGGCTTCATTGACGGTAATGTCATTGAATGTTAAAGAGAGATGAACAGATTTTCTCTAGTTGGAATTGAAACTTGTGCTTGCAAAGGCGTGATGAAGTAACTCCTGAGAGAATGTTATCCTTGTTGAGGGAATCTAGAATTCTGCAAGAGCTGGGGTTTGTGAGTACGTAGTTCCCTAGAAGAAATTCCTCTTCATTTTCCTAAGAAATCGTAAATCTCCACCTTTGGAGATGCCAGTATTGGACCGGGGTGTACAAACTTAAAAATCACACAATACCACGTTATAGTCCAACAGGTTTATTTGGAAGCACTAGGGAAGGAGTAGTGCTCTGAAAGCTAGTCCTTCCAAATAAACCTGTTGAACTATAACCTGGTGTTGTGTGTATTTTAACTTTGTGAATCTCCAGAGTAGTCTCCCAAGAGAGCTGTTGATGGCGAGTTATTTAATGTATTCAGTGCTGAGCTAGACAAATCTTTTGAAGTGTAGTGGAGTCAAGAGGAAATTCCCCAGGGAAGAAAGAGTTCAGGCCAAGATCAGATCAGCCATGATTTTACTGGGTGGTAGTTCAGACTTATATCTTATGTTTTTTTTCTGTTCTTACACTTTCTAATTCGAAAAGCAGCATGAGTTGAAAATCCTGGAAGTCCGGTTTTCCACACAGGAGTTGTAATTCTCTTGTACATGCTTTATACCCGTGACAAATTCCCTGCACAGGTATTGGCCTAGTATGAGAGGTCAGGAGCACCAGAAACGTCCGATTCATCATCCTGGAGTGGGGGCAAGAGTTTCCATTCCTCAGATAGGTTATCTGATCACAGAAAGAGACAATCCAATCCTGACCATAAGGAGGCGCTGTTACATGATAGGGAAATTCAGAGAGGAGGGCAGAACACTCTTCTGTTTTGGGTCTGCAGCCAGTGCTCTGAAGGCATTTGCATGAGAACATGAGAAACAGGAGCTGGAGTCATTTGGGCCGATGTGCTTGCTGCTCCACTCACTAAGATCAGGGCTGATCTTCTACCTCAACTTCATTTTTACACACCAACCCCAAAGCATTTAATTCCCTTTGTCACCAGAAAACTATTTCTAAATTTATACATTTAAATTTATAGAGTTGTACAGCGCAGAAACAGACCATTCCATCCATGTTGACCAGGTATCCTAAACCGATCTAGTTTCAGTTGCCAGCACTTGGCCCATATCCCTCAAAACCCTTCTTATTCATGTACCCATCTAGATGCCTTTTAAATATTGTAATTGTACCAGCCTCCCTGACTTCCTCTGGCAGCTCATTCCATGCAAGCACCACCCTCTGCAAGGAATCCATTTCCTACTGATTGAGGGATTGTTTCACTGAGAGGGTGTAGTTCATAAACGGGATCTATGGGTTTCAGTGGATTAATCTGCCAGAATGTAGCATCTCACTTAGCTGCAGTGAACAATGGTAAATTTAGCAGAGGGAGGGATGGAAAGTCTTAATGAGGTTACACAGCTTCTGTGGAAGGGACTAGTATATGGTGAATTATTCCAAAATCAGGGATGATGAAGTTAAGAGTAGAAGGGAATGTTGAGCAGAACAACACGTTCAGCTCACAATCAAATGATGAAATAAGATGTCCACTGAGACCGAGAATATAAATGGATTTGAAGAATGAGAATAAGAATTGGAATGAGAGAAGATTTTGGAAAGAATGCAGGTAGTTCACTGGGGCTGATGACAACCAGCAACATGTGTGTTTTTTGGACCAAATAGCATGTTCACATTAAATAAACTGTTTATGTTCTTGCAGTTTTTCATCTCCCTTGCTCATGAATGACTGTCTTGACATCTGGCAGTGCTGTTTCAGGGAGTCTCAAGGCTGTACTCTGGGACAGGTGTAAGCTCTTCCCCCAAATAGTTTCATTGTTGTTTGAAATGTTTGATTAATTGGGCTTCTGTGTGTACTTAACACCCTACAACTCATTAACCTCCTTAATCTGCTGACATTCCTCTCTCAGTGGCTAGACTGAATGATGTCTGCTGGAACGGAATGGACTACTTGCAACTTTACTGACAAATTAGGCTCCTACTTGAGTTTTCAAGCACATAGCCACATCATTCCGAGCTTCGCCTCCATGCTGTCATTCCAACCCTGCCTCAATTCTTCATCTGCTGAAACCCACAACCATGACTTTGTTACCTCCAGACATATCTATTTGGAATGTGTGCACCCCTGGTCACCTCCCACATTTAACACTCTTATACATTTGAGGTCACACCAAATTCTGCTGCTCATGTCCCAACCTGCACCAGATCATTTTTCATCCAATGGCCCTGGGCTCAAAGAAGAAATTGAATTTAAAGTTCTCGTCCTTGTTTCAGGTCTCTCCATATTCAAGCCTCTCTCGTACCTCCTTGCCCACACATCTCTTCTGATCTTTTGAAGTCCTCAGACTTTCTGGAGACTTGCTCATTGCTAATTAGAAGCTATTAAACATCCTCACTATTAATCAGTCCACCACTGATGGTTGTGCCTTTGTTTGACTAAGAACAGACCTTGAGAAATCTTTCACTGAATCACTACTACTCTCTTACTTCACATTCCTCCTTTATGATGGTTCCTAGAATCTTTGGCGCTTGGTGTCACTCAGTGTCACATTTTGTTCGGTAATACCCATATGAAATGCCTCTGGGATTTTAAAAAAAATTGTACCTTTGACCTGAAATAGTACTAGAAGCAAAATTTGAAATTCCATCAATAAATGAGGGAATTTGCAGTTGTTCTTCAGAATATTTGAAAGGTGCTGTTAAGCATTTTTATCAAGATTTATATAATTTTCTCAGATGATCAAAAATACTAATTCATGTAAACAGGCAAATCTAGTTTGGAAGCAGTTCCAGGAGGGAGAATGTTAATACCAGAAACCATGTAACTCGTAGACCCATAGAGCTACAGTCAAAGGAGAGTTATAAGCAGAGGAGTTGGAGGTGAATGCAAATAAGGTGTAAATAAGAGAAAAATGCAGAAGTAGGCAGAAAGAGGAATTTTGAATGCTTGTGGAGAGTAGATGCAATACATTCTCAAGCAGAGACCAGTTTCTTTTTCTGCTTAGCTTGTTACTGATCCTAGTTACTGAGCAGGGTTAACAGCCACTGCTAGCGGTGCTTGAACCCTCAAGCGTACATATTGGGTCTGAGGATAGTCAAGGTTCTTCTGTCTAACTCATGGCAAGCTCTGAGCTGTCTCTACCACTACAATAACAGTTGAATCCATATATTGTTGATCTAAGTTGGGCGAAGCAGTGGTTTCAACATCAGTCGAGCTCCGGATTCCGGATTCTCTCTGGCTCCATAGAGGAAACAATTTGGAAATCAGCGGCTTTGGCCTTTCCTCCGTTCAGCTCCTCTACTAGAAGACATTGGTTTATTGATTTTAATATTGTTTCCCAGGCTGAATAGATTTTCTCCCACAGATTTGTTAATCTTTCAGTTGAACAGGGTTTGTTTGTAGTGGATTCCATATAAATGATACTTAATGCTGTGTGGTTTATTTCTTGTATATTGTAATTGGGCGATTTAAAAGCATGAAAGAGGGGCCTGCTGTGGCTTTATGTTCTGTCCTGTCTGATTCTCCTGTTCATTGCTTGTCTTCACTTTCATTTGTTTTTGAGAGCATCCACTCAGTCCATACTTCTCCGCCATTTGCTGAACCCTTGTATCTTTCTCTTGGTCTTCCTTTGCTTGCTGCTGTGTACTTTCGGACACACTGACCTGTGTTGGCTTACATTTTCATTGTTTTGCAGGAAACCCCCCGTCGTGCCTGAACGTGCACTGTGACCAAAGCTGTGCTCTGATTGGAGGGATGCCTGTTTGCAGTTGCTATGGTGGTTACTCTCTGGGGAAGGATGGGAAGACTTGCTTTGGTAAGAGACCGATGCTTATCAACTTTGGGAATGAGCAACAGTAGCCAAACCTTAAAGGGCTTATTAGCTCTAATGTTGATCCAGTGAGTATCTGCCTAGAAATATCAAAAGTTCAATCCCTGGTCTTTGCTGAGTTGGTGTCCCTCTTTAGAGAGGTGATGGCGTATTCTCCTATGTTGGTATATAGGGCTTCTGTCACCCTGACGGGGCTCAGTAGGAGATGATGAATGTCTTGCTTTTTTCTGTCTGTAAAGATTCAGGTACACAGAGAATTCATGTCCCTATGATGTTTAAGGCCACTGGTGACACCATCCTCACGTTGGTATGAGTGGCAAGTCGCGTTGAAGGTGAAGGAGATGGCACAGTTCTGTGACCAATTACTGAATCTTACACTGTTTGGGCATTGCTGTGTCTCTCCTGGAGGTTTGAGAAATTATTTTCTTTTTCTGAATCCCTGTGGGTAGGGCTTTCTTGAGAGAAGCTTCCTCGCTTCCCCTCTCTGCAGCCTCTACTCCTTTCGCTGGTCATTTTGCTGAGAGACACTGCAGCAAATGCCACCAAAGACTGATACACAACCCTATCCACCAACATCTCTAACTCCAGAGAACACATCAACAGTGCAATAACTGAAGAAAGTCAAAAGGACCATCATTTGGATGAGTATATGAGCAGGAAGGGTTTGGAAGGATATGGGCCAGGTGCTGACAGGTGGGACGAGATTGTGTTGGAATATCTGGTTGATGTGGACGATTGGGATCAAAGGGTCTGTTTCCGTGCTGTACGTCTCTGTGACCTCACCCCTTAAATAGATTCCTCTACTCTTTATATGATGCGAATGGGGAGTACTTGTGCAGGTCAAGTATATAATTGGTTCTGTGTAACTAGTGCAGTCATTCAGTGGGCACATGCAGGGCACATTTGAAAGAAGTATGTCAAATCAGACTGACGTTGCGTTCATATCATTCTTCACATTATCGGAGCATGCTCAGATGCTAGCACTGGAACCAAATAGTGCTTGGCTTTGAGGCCCCTGTGGCATCAGTATTTGTGAGCACTGAATCACAGCCCACATGCACTCTCTAGAAAGTATAGGGTGTACTCCCTGAGAAGTATGCATTTATACTTGCACTGGCCACACATATGTATTTTACAGAATAATTCATCTTTCTTTAATCATGCCGTGTAATTATGTGTAGATATATAAATGGGCAGGACATGTCAAGTGCGGCCTGTATGTTAGGCGATGATGCAGTGTGAGTATGAGTATAGCTGCCTTGACTGTTACTACTTTCACATTTACATGTATGAAGATGGACCCAAGGTGAAACCAAAATTCGCTCAGCTAAATGGAGCAGTGAATGACATGAGCTGAGCTGACATGTTCTCTGTGGATCGAAGAGTGTGGTGGTGGAAAAGCACAGCCGGTCAGGCAGCATCCAAGAAGCAAGGGAATCAACCTTGTGAGCATAAGCTCTTCAGCAAGAAACCTTGAAACGTTGATTCTCCTGCTCTTCGGATGGTGCCTGACCAGCTGTGCTTTTCCAGCTCCACACTTTCGACTTTGATCTCCAGCGTCTGCAGTCCTCCCTTTCTCCCATGTTCTCTGTGGATGTTTTGTCGAGGGCAGTGGTGACTATCACTGGTGGAGCAGTGGGAACGCTTGCCTGATCATTTGCCCCTTGCAGTAACTATTTGAGCGGTGAAGTGGGATTTATGAAAGCCTTTCTGTAAAGCTATAGGCCCTTTTGAAATTTGCTATTTACTCCCAAGTCCACATTAATGCCTGCTGTATTTCACCCAGAATGCTGTTTCTGTGCCTGTAAGGAGATACAGCACAATTGAACTTCCAGGCAAATAACGTCACTTGGCAGTAAATGTGCACTGCTTCTGAAGTCTGATTGCATCTAAAGCATAAAGTACAATAAAAAAGGGGAGTTCAGAGACTCCTATCTTCTTTATAGCACATAGGAAAACGGTAATATTGAATTTACTTTTCCTTTAAACTGAAGCAACTTGTGTAGTTGTGGGATGTTGTGAAGAACAGTAGTGAGATGTGCAAGAGCTTTAATGGCGTTCCCCACTGCTCCTGGTGTTCTGCAGTATCCAATCTCTGAACCCTGACTTGAGTTGTTAGTTTATGTGACCCTGCGAAAACAGATGTGGTGTCAAAACGAATGGAAATATATTGTATCACATTGTAAAAGGGTTTCAACTTTCATGTGTGAATCAGGTATATTAATGGAACTGTGGTTCTGGATTTTAACTGCTGCTGAGGGAGTCCAGGGAACATCATTTTAGCTCAAGTCAGGGTTTGGATTTGAGTTTCACTGAAGATTTATACTAAATGTATGACAAGTACCTCCATCGAAAGATTCAGGTATGCCTTTTCCTTTGTACATAAAACAGGCCTTGTCTCTTGAGCACATTTAAATTTGCATGGCTCCGACCTTGGCTGCAGTATTGCTGTGGAAATATAAGGATTCAGGCACTTAAATCCCCCCGCAGAACAATGTGGAAAGTCAAAGTATACACCCTCTCAACCCCAGACACACACAATTGGTACTACACAGTTGAAGGCAGTTCAGCCCATTGTATTTCTGCAGGATCTCCATAAGAGCAATTCATCAAATGCCACACCTTTGCTTTCTCTCCATTGTCCTTCTATATGAGGTAACAATCTAATTGACTTTTGAGTGCCTTAATTGAACCAACATCCACCACTCAGTCAGACAACATAATCCACATTGCAAACTCTCATCATTCCTCCTGCCAATTACATAATATTGTACCCTCTGCTCAATCCTTCCCCCAATAGGAATTCTTCTTAGCTGCTCTATCTCTCCCCTGATGGCACAATCACAGCTTTTTTTGTTGTATAACATGTCCTACCACCTCCAATAACTTCATGCACATTTGCTCAAAGTGTTATGACTGAAAAGCGTAAACAACCCTTGGGCTGCACTACTTGTATTTATGGATCTTGATACTCGGGTATACCTTCACTGGAGAGATCATGTTGTCATTTTCAGACATAATTGTGTGATTTTTTTTCAATTGCTGCTAATGATCTCACACTCATTAACAATACAAACATGGAGAATCCAAAGCATGAGCAGAATAGAGCAAGAATTCAGAACCTGTGGAGTAAAGAGAATTGTATTTTTACTCTTAAATCTAAATCACATGCATCTGGAGCCTGGGATCTGTAGGTCGTTAAGTGAGATGACCACCCTTACTATCTTCTATATGTAGTTTGCTTTAATAAAACCTGTTGTTTGTCACTCTCAAGTGTGTAGATTTCATCTAACTACAGCTACAGGTTACTATTAGAAAAAAACCCTCCCAAATGGTGACCATTTGAAGTGGCCATTTCTTTTAAAAGAAAAGGTACAAGTTAAAAAAAAAATTGGTGAGAGTGAGCCTCCATCTTGAGCAACACCGTCCCTCCATCACCTACTTGCAAAGGCAGCCTGCTACATTTTCTGTGGCACCTTCTATTGGCTTTCCAGCTTTGAAGACATGTCCACCATTTTTAATCAGATGGTGAGCTTGCCCTCTGTCCTTTAGTTGTCTAATGCAGGGAAAATTACAGCAGGGTGACTGCTCCCAATATAGCATCAGCTTCTGACCCATATTTGATCTCAACAGTGAGACTGTGAAGCCCAGGGACAATATCCAACCCCTTAATTTAAAGGCAGGCCTTTTTTTAATAAGTCGCTGTAGAGATATGGGTACTGCTGGCCAGGCCAACCAATATTTTTGTAAAGATGAAGGTATTTTTTTGAACCACTGCATTTGGTATTTTGTTGTCAGTTTTTAGGTTTCCCCAGATGATATCATAGGAAAAGCGTTTAATAACTTAAGGTCATAAATAATTAAAATTGGCTGCTGATGATATTTTGCATTACATTAAATTAGCCCAAATGTCATCTATTATTCTGAAGTGGATTGAAGTTCGTATTAAATAAATAATACTGATTTTCTGAAAAGGTGATATCATCGCTTTTGAAGCAGTGCGCAAACAGAAGCAATTATTAATATGAATTTAACAGGAAATGAACAGCATCCACCCCACTTTATTAAATGTGAAATTTATTAAATCTTTTGTTTGACGGTTTATGATGCTGGCATGAAAATTAATCTGAGACCAATCCAATGTATGCCAAATGCACCACCACTCACTCAACACAAGGAAAGCTTGTGTAATATTTCATCACAGCATTTCGACACCAGTCCGCTCCACCCACCATGCCCTCTCCTAGTAAAAATAAACATATTCTACAACCATTAGGCATGCAACAACATTCGCACTTGAAGTCAATTATAAAACTGAAATTAAACTTTCAACACTGGCATGTACTTCAAAATTGATTAATGGATTCCAGACCAAAGGAAAAATGAGATGGTAATAGAAAAATGCTTCATTCATGGAAAACAAATTTGGTGAAAAACAACTTTTAATTTTTACCATGCTTTATTGAGAGGGACAGCAAATATATGAACCAGTTCTATACGTGCATTTGCCTGTCGTGGACCAGTATCCACTGTCAGCCATTGGCAATGCCTCAGACCCTGATTGAGGGGGAATACAGATGTTTGTCACATTTACCTGGACTCCAGTAGAGGGGACCATGTCATTTCCATTTCGTACGTACAGCAACTTGCCTTTCAAAACCTCATGAAACTTAATTGGGCAAAGTTGAGTCAAATGAATGATGGACACTATTTGTAGCTAAGAGTGAATTCTGCATTGATAAATTAACATTGAGGAAGCAACTTAACTCAGTAAGGGAGCATGGTATAGCTCGCAATACAAGATGGTGCCAACAATTTAAGATTCTGGATGGAGAATCATTTCTCATGGGAGTCACTAATCCATACACTCACCCTTCTTTTTGTCACTCTAAATCAGTGTGTTATGCTTCAAATGAAATATAGATTCCCTTGTTAGTGCCCAACCCAAAATTCATACTACCTAATTCACAATGAACCTGAACTAAAGCTAATGATGCCACTTCCAATGCTTATCAGTTTAAAATCCAATTAAAACTATGTGCACAAATAATTGAAGCACAACTCGAAAGTTGTCCGAAAGTAGAGAAGAGGATTGACAAATTCCATGTAACAGCACAAACTCAATATTACTTTGCACTGGAAAGTTCAGTTTATAGTAAAAAGCAGTTAACAAAGATAGAAACGGGGTGATTTCCAAACCTCTCATTCCTGTTGGACAGTGTAAACTGATAATGGAGATCACCAGAGTTATGGTGCATTTGAGTTATGGACCAAAAATTTAAAAAGGCTTAGAAAATAAATTTCAACACAAGCACAGATTTCCGATTTGGTTTCCTGCCAAGCAAGGCTCCCCAGGGATACTGCAGCAATAACAGACAATGCAAAATTTGGACTGTAAGTGTACCTTTCACAACACTTAACTTAGATTTTGCAATATATCCAAATGCATTTTAATGTATTTGTAATAAGAAAACAATGTCTTAAAGCGTAAACCACATGTACTTTTGCAATGGAGTTTTCTGGGATTCAGGTATACAGTAATTTTGCACACATGAAGTAAAATATATTGAAATCTGTTTCATGCATAATTCATAAAATGTCCGTCACACCCCATTGAAAAGGTCGTTACTGAAATTTTCTCCCAGAACACAATAGGTCTGAGCTCACAGCAAAGATCTATCTGTAACAAACTGTGGCAAATTGTTCAGTGTTATAAATGTGATACATTAATATCTTCTTCACACAATTAGTTGCAGTCATTCACTTTGATTCTGTACAAGCAATACTGAGAGAGCATAATAGGAATGTCGTGTTGTCAGAAATTGGAAGTAAAATGCTGAGCTATCCTTCTCTGAACTTCACCATGCCATGTTGCTAGAGAATTTCAAAATATCTATGTCATAATAAGTGTCATCTTTCACCTTTAACGAGTTATATTTCTCTGACAGGCAATAAAGATGATGTAGCTGTGAGGGCTGATGATATGCAATGTTCCAGCATGCATATGTACAGAAAATATTTAATGTATGCAACATGATTGTAATGGATATCATAAGTAAAATCTTCAGTAGGCAAATAATATCTGCAAAATTTTTGTATTGTTCTTCTCTCCCCACACCCCCCCCCCCCCCCCCCCCCAACCACCCCCGACAAACACATCCTCCACTCAAACATTTGATCATATTCAATTTAAACATTCAACAATGAGCCATGTTTCTATTCTGGGGTTCTGAACACTGAAAGGAAACATTGCAATAAATAGGACATGCGATGCTCTTTTATATGTCATGTTTTGAATGATTTATCTTTATGTGTTGAACATGACAATCAGTCACATGAACCAAAATAAACTCATCAGGTTAACGTATCACAGCAGGAGCCAATATTTGGTATTTCAAATAGGGAGATATTACTTTACACCCTAATGATCTATTAATAGTGCTTGAACGTTTGGCCCTACTTGGTATTTCTTAAATTTACACCTGAATCTTTAAAATTAACTGTTCTATCTGTACATCTTATTCTGCCGCAGAGAATGAAATGGAATCTCATTGAGCCTTGTGCTCAGATTTCATAGATGTGGCAACACAGCCGGTTTGATTTTTGTCCTCAATGTTTGAAACTCCCTACATTCCTGAAGATTTAGACACCGATGATTAGTCTTCACTGTCAATTTCCTGAATGATGTCCTCATTATTGCAAACCAAGACAACTTGGTGCACTCTAGAATGGGAAAAATTTTGGGAGGCGTTGGCTGGTATTCATCCTACATTGTGGAAGTTGGCCATTCGGCCCATTGAGTCCACATAGGCCCTTCAAAGATCATCCCAAACCTGCCCATCTTATCCCTGTAACCCTGCATTTTCCATGGCCAATCCACCTGCACATCTTTGGATTGTGGGAGGAAACCGGAGCACTCAGTAGAAACCTGTGCAGACATGGGGAGAATGTGCAAACTCAATACAGACATCGCGTGAGGGTGGAATTGAATCCAGGTCCCTGGCGCTGTGAGGCAGCAGTGCTAACCACTGAGCCACCGTGCCCATCCTGTACTGGAATGTTAATCCAGAGACCCAAGTAACGTTCTGGAGACCTGGATTCAACTCTCACCATGGTAGATGTTCAAAGGGCAGGTTCATTGATGCCCTTTGTGGAAGAAAACTGCCATCTTTACCTGGTCTGGCCTACATGTGACTTGAGGCCCACAGAAATGTCATTGACTCTCAACTGTCTCTGGGCAATTACAGATTATCAATAAATGCTGGCCCAGCCAACGACACCCTCATCCCATGATTAAATAATGAAAAGATATAATCAAATACATTTACGATATCAGCCATTTTTTTAAACAGAGTATTGATAAATCAAAGCTTTTTGTCTTCTACCTATCAGGATTAAGATGCAAGAAACCAAACTTTGAAAGGGAACACCATTTTACATGACAAATGAAGAGGATGCTAATTGATTGAACTATAGTTGGCACAGAGATAAGGCAGCATTTCAAAGCACATTTATGGACGTGTTACGTCACACCTCTGAGCCATCACATCTGAGGTGGGACTTGAAACTGGACCATTTGACCCGGAAGTAAGGACTCTACTACTGCGCCACAAGATCTATCAGCAGGATCTGGTCATTTACAACTGTAGCTAGCTGAATAACTTCATACTAGGCTGGCACTCTGGTTAGAGCATTGTCATGGAGAATGCAACAGAGATTGGTGTTCCCCAAAATGCTTTTTCAATGGAAATAGTGCAATATATTTTGCTTAAAAAGGGCAGTGATCCATGTGTGACTGAATGTTGTTTCTAATGCCCACAAATGAAATGCGCACTGCAAGCCCAAACTATCTTAACTTTATCTGTAGCATAACTCTTGGTACAGTCTGGATTTTACCCACAAATGATTCATGGGTAAAAAATTCCATTTCATTGGTGTTGTGCTGCCAGGTACATCAGCTGTACAGCCCAAGGGCAGGTGAACAATATCAAACTATCCGTCTCTTGATTGTCAGTAGTGGGCAGCATACTGCTGAACTTGCCTGATACAAATCTCAGAATATAGTGTTCAGCACCAGAGGTGATTCTGCTATTGGACAACATCTTGTAAATAATCCAGACTGTGCCCTAGAATTACACTGGATTGTGTTAATTCTGTGGTTGAATGTTATCTATGCTAACAATTAGACCAGAAATCAATTTACCATGATACTGTGTTTCCTTTGTGCATTCTAGAAACCATATATATTCACCTCACAGCTCTTTGTATCAGCAAAAAGAATGTGTGTGAGCTTTGCAACTTTTTTCACATGGGGTTATGGAGATGACCAATTCCTTATGTGTCCTTCATGGCAAAACCCCCTACCAATTGAACTCTGCTTGCCCAGTCTGAGGTTTATCAGTTTAGCTAAGATTGGCAGTTCATAGATCCTGCTTGCCAACCGATCAGCGCCCTCTTCTTGTGTTAGGAGAAAGGAAGGACTGCAGATGCTGGAGATCACAGTCGAGAGTGTGGTGTTGGAAAAGTGGAGCAGGTCAGGCAGCATCTAAGGAGCAAGAGAATCGACGTTTCGGGCATAAGCCCATCATCAGGAAGTTCTGATGAAGGGCTGAAATGTCAATTCTCCTGCTCCTCGGATGCTGCCTGACCTGCTGTGCTTTTCCAGCACCACACTCTCAACCCTCTTCTTGCACTGTATAAATTGATGTTCCCTTTCTAAGTTTGGTTTCTTGTGTCCCAGTCCTGATGAGGGCAAGATGAAAACCTTTGACTTCATATTACTTTGTAGCAATGTTTAAGTTGTGTACTACCAATTGGTTCAGTCAAACAAAGTAAACGTTTGTGATACACAAAAGTCTGTAATGTTTGGATCTGAGAATTAACTATTGATTGACAATCATTGCATACAAAAGAATGTGACTTATGGCAACTTCCCTCTTTTCTTATGTTTATTTTTAGATGTGGATGAATGTTCCCGATATGGTGGACAAAGTCTTTGTCAGCAAATCTGCAAGAACAGCATTGGCAGCTACAGATGCCTCTGTTACCAGGGATACCAGCTCTTGGCCAATGGACGCACCTGCATTACTTCAAAATATTTGGGACTAACTGGTAAGTGATAGTTTGATAGGAGGGCTTCTTGTAACAAAGATGGATTCTGAATCAAAGAAGAAGAAGTTCAAAGGTTACTGAAGGCTAGTCAAAGAGGGTGGGTTTTTAAAGTGGGTCTGAAAGGAGGAGAAGGTGTTGGAGAGGTGGAGTGCTTTACGAGAGCCCCTCAACGTAACCAGAAAGTTCTAGGATGGGTGTTGTAACTTCTGCAACAGATACTTGGGGTAACAGAATGGTGACTACTTAGAAACAGCTGCTTTCCATTGACTTGCATTCTGTTCCGACTCTCATTCAAATTGACTTGCACACTGACCCCAGAACAGAACCTGTTCACAACCTGGGGACTGCCGATATAGGATAACCATTTAAACCATGCTACATTGGTGCTGTACATTGTGTTTTTATGCCTTAGGATTTATGTTCTTTCAATCAACTGCAAAACTTGTTGGCTTTATTTATTCAAGTTCCACTCTGTATCAATGGCTTGATGAAGCACCTTAAGTTCCTCTTTTACTTGATATCCTGCAGTCTACAACTTTCATTTCTTCAATGTTTATTTTGCTCCCCTGGCCTCATCATCTTGTACCCGTCATCATCAAATGATACTAGCTCAGTCATCTCGTCAAACCAAATTCTGCCCTTTTTTTTAAATAATAAAAATAAACTCATGCTTGAAATCTGAAAATGAAAGTAAAAATTAGAATTAGAATTGAAATCCCTACATGGTGGAAACAGGCCCTATGGCCCAAGAAGTCCACTCCAACCCTCTGAAGAGTATCCCACCCGGACCCATTCCCCTATATTTATTCCTGACTCATGCCCCTAACCTATACATCCCTGAACACTATGGGCAATTTAGCATGGCCAATTCACCTCACCTACACATCTTTGGATTGTGGGATATCTGTAATCAGGTGAAGCTGCTAATGTGGAAAAAAAACCATGCCAGCCGCCATTTCAGCTTTTAAGTGAAACCTTCTTCAGATTAAGGAAGGGTTTAAGGGCTGAAGTGTCAAGTGAGTTCTGATTGTTTGTCATTGCCGTCAAACCCACTGAGTATTTTCAACTTTTCCTGCTATTATTTTCCTTCTCTAGCTAGTCCCTTTGTTAAGCTCAAAACAATGCTTTGTTTTCTGTCCTCAATTCTAAATTATGGTTGTCCAGTGTAAACAGTAGAGCCCACACTGACTCCAGAGATACCCTAGTAATTACCTTCTTCCATTCCAGCTCAACATCTGGTATAAAATGTCTTTTGCTTCTTCCGACTGAGCCGATTTCAGGTTTGCTTCAAAACTCCTTCTCATCCCACTTTCCCTCTTTCCTGCTTTCCAACCTTATCTCCCAACTGGTTTTGCTGAAGTTCTGAAATTCAACCTATTGAATTTCCATCATCCAACTGGTCTGTTATTTCCTTCAAGTAGTCACTACATTTAGCCATGTAGCAAATCACCCCCTTCAAACAATGCTGGTTTGCTCACATCTGTCTGTGTTTCCCTGGGTTGGGTAAAAGTAAAATAAAAACAGTTCTTCACCAATTCTAGACTAAATACATGTTCATTGCTAAGTGTTTCTTGTCGACTAGATACTTTTATTTTATACAAGATATATGTATTACATTCCTATAACAATAGGAAAGAGATTCAAACTTAAAGTAGGCAAGTTCTGATTAAACCACTTTTTTTTGCTTTTCAAATTACAATTTTGATAGCATCTTAACATAAAATTTTCTCAATTCTATGGATTGGTTCTTGTGATGAAGAGCTGGAACATTCAGGATAATTTTTATGTTCTACGTGCATGTGACATTATAATGATGCAGTAATAAAACCTGCCCCTTGAAGTAAAGGCATTATCTTGACCCACAGTGTGGTCGTAACTACTCAAAAATGTTTATTTAGAGCATATTAATGGTTTTAGCTGAAATAATTATTCAAAGTCATAAAGCATAATGATTTTCTTGATTTTTTTTTGTTCGAAATTAAAGTAAGCCTGATTCTAATTGAACCCAGTTTTAGTTTTTTGTTCCTGTGATCTAACTTGAAAACTCCCTATTGGGAGCTGTCAATGAGGTGTTAAAACGTTGAATGCAGTTCTGATTCACAGGTTACAGGTCCCAGTTCTAGGCATTTTACTGCTCTCTCCATTAACCTGTAATGTTCTTCAACTACAAATAAAAGGCTCAACAGTGAATGGCTTCCAGAGCTATCTTTGGTTGTAATCAACAAAGTTTTCTTGTAATAAACTGCTATTACATTTGGCCTTCTCAGTCACTATTTCTGTTTTCCTGAAGAAAATAGCTGACCAATTTTATAACCCATTTCCTCAGGCCTTTTACTTGTGCACCCAGGGGCCTTGTTAAGATTGCTGAGTTTTGCACATGCCTGTTCAGGGCCAACTACAACTCGGGAAGAAAATACATTGTGTTTTATTAATATGGGAGTTAGCTCTGCTTCATGCATATTTTATCTGAGCTAAATCCGGTAGCTTAGTGGTTATCCAGAGGCCTGGACTGATGTAAGCTAAAATCTGACCATTCAGTATGTTAAGTAAATCTGAAAGTGTTGGTAATGTACATAGAGTTACGGGATTTTGCCATAAAAACCTAACTGGTTCATTAGGAAAGAAATCTGCAGTTATTCCTCTGTCTAGCCACATGTGAATCTAGGCCCTAGCCCACTGTTAAACGGACCTCTCAAATGAAGAGCAAGCCACTTAGTTGTACCAAACTGCTAATAAGAATAAAAAGTGTCATGGATCATTCTTTAGTTGCCTGGATGAGTGCAGTTTCAATAACACTGAAAACATCCCTTTCCACCACCTTAGACATTTACTTTCTTCAACACTGGTGCACAGTTGCAGCACTGAGCACCATCTAAAGATGCTCAGCAGCGACTTGTCTTAGCCCCTTTGACTGCATCGTCCAAGTATGCTACCTCTCCCAGTTAGAGGGAAAAGAATAGAAGGCACACAGGAACATTCCAACTTGCAAATTCCCCTTCAAGAACAAAGAGACCTTGGAGTGCAGGTTCATAGTTCCTTGAAAGTGAAGTCTCAGGTAGAAAGGGTAATGAAGGAGGCATTTGGTATGCTTTCCTTTATACGTCAGTGCATTTAGTATAGGAGTTGGGAGGTCATGTTGCAGTTGTTTCTGTGTAAAAACTCTACAACTCTGTGTGCCTGAATGAATGTGCTGATATTTGTGGAATTGATGGTTTCACAATCCTTTGAAGCAATGTTTCATTTTTGCATTAAGCCACCCTCTGTTGTGTTATGTAGCGCTGGCATCCTTTTAAGGGTGATAGATTCAGGACAGATCTAAAAGCTCAAAACTGCACATCCATGTTGTGGTCTGGGTCATCAGCTGTAGCAGAATTGCATTCCTCCACAATCAGAAACCTTGTCTCCAGTTCTGGAGGACCAGCTTGTCCCAATGAGGACTGGAAGTGATTGCCTAAACAGTACCGAAGTTGACCTGAAAATGAGGTGCCAAATTCATGAAGCTACCACCCAGCACTTGATACCTGCCTATTCAGTTGGAAGTAGAATGTTATAAACACAGCTAACTGATCCCACAGCCAACAGACTAAATCATTGTTCTGATGGCCTGTCATAAGTAGTTATGAATGGTGGTGTAAAATTAAATAACTAAGCAGGGAATAAGGTCACATGAACATTCCTATCCTCAACAATAGCCAAGCACAGCAAGTTAATACAAAAACAAGACTGAATTATTGGAATCCCTGGAAGTACCAAATGTACAATCTAGCATGGCCTCATGCCAATTCAATACACTGGTAAATGAGTGCACATGGGCGATAGCAGAATCTGTCCACTCAAAACAACATTTAGTTTGGGTGCTGATACCTTGTGCTCTGTAACCAGCCTAAGCTCTAGTCAAGCTGTTTCAGATCAGCTCCAATATTGAACATTCACCTGACAATGTGGAGCTTCCATAGCAACTATTCTGTCAACAAACAAAGACGAGAAGAAATCCAATCTGGCCAATTTCCACCCCATCAGCCTACTCCCAGCCATCAGCAAAGTTGATGGAAGGTGACTTTCATTGTATAATCTCTAACTTCTTCAGTGCTTGGTTTGGGTTCTGCCAATGGCATTGGTCTCTCTTTCTTAATATAGCTTCGGTACAAAATGGACCAAAGAGTGGAATTCTTGAGCTGAGGTAAGCCTGACTGCCCTTGACATTGAGTCATGGAGATGTACAGCATAGAAACAGACCCTTCGGTCCAACTCGTCTATGCTGACCAGATATCCTAAATTAATCTAGTCCCATTTCCCAGCATTTTGCCCATATCCCTTTAATGCTGTAATTGTACCCACCTTCACCACTTCTTCTGCCAGCTTATTCCATCCACAAACTACATGAAAACATTGCCCCTTATGCCCCTTTTAAATCTTCTCCCATCAAGCCAATATGTGACTGACTGTTGCATCAAGGAGCCATTTCATAACTGAAGAGAATTGGAGGCCACTCATCTTAAATGCAGGAGACATCACCACCCGAATTCCCAGGGCAGTGTCCCATGCCCAAACATCCACAGTTGTTCTCCATGACGTTCACTCCATTGCAAGTTCAGACATGGAGACATTTGCCAATGACTGTACGTTATTCAGTCCAATCCCCAATTCTTCAGATAATGCAGCAGTTCAGGCAGCAATGCCTGGTCACCTGGCTTGGGCTGTTGAGTGGCAAACAAAGTTTGTGCTGGAGAAGTGTCAAACAATGACCATCTCCTACAAGAGCGTATCCAACCATCTACTATTGACATTCAATGACACAATCTTCACTGAATTTGCCCTGGCTTTGGGGTCACCATTGGCCGATACCTCTCTGGGCAGGAGTAGTGAGCTATGTAGATATGTAACCTATGGCTACAAGAGCAGTTCAGAAAGTAAGAATTCTGCAATGACTAACTCTCCTGACTCCCCTCAGCATGCCCATTATATAACACATATATCTTAGGCAGAGTACTCTCCACTCCACTTACCTGGAAGAGCACTGATGAGCTTGAACACTGGTCATCTCACCGTCATCCAGATAATGTAGTCCAACTGATCATGATCCTGCCGCCCACTTTATAATCATTCACTTCCTTCATTGATGCGACATGGCAGTAACTAGCAGCAACTAGCCACAACCTGATTGACAAACAATAGACAATAGGTGCAGGAGTAGGCCATTCTGCCTTTTGAACCTGCACCACCATTCATTATGATCATGGCTGATCATCCTTAATCAGTATCCTGTTCCTGCCTTATCTCCATAACCCTTGATTCCACTATCCTCGCGAGCTCTATCCAACTCTTTCTTAAATGAATCCAGAGACTGGGCCTCCAGTGCCCTCTAGGGCAGAGCATTCCACACAGTCACCACTCTCTGGGTGAAGAAGTTTCTCCTCATCTCTGTCTTAAATGGTCTTTCCCGTATTTTTAAGCTGTGTCCTCTGGTTCGGGACTCACCCATCAGCGGAAACATATTTCCTGCCTCCAGAGTGTCCAATCCTTTAATAATCTTATGTCTCAATCAGATCCCCTCTCAGTCTTCTAAACTCAAGGGTATACAAGCCCAGTCGCTCCAGTCTTTCAGCGTAAGGTCGTCCCGCCATTCCAGGAATTGACCTCGTGAACCTACGCTGCACTCCCTCAATAGCCAGAATGTCTTTCCTCAAATTTGGAGACCAGAACTGCACACAATACTCCAGGTGTGGTCTCACCAGGGCCCTGTACAGCTGCAGAAGAACCTCCTTGCTTCTATACTCAATCCCTCTTGTTATAAAGGCCAGCATGCTATTAGCCTTCTTCACTACCTGCTGTACCTGCATGCTTGCCTTCATTGACTGGTGTACAAGATCACCCAGATCTCTTTGTATTGCCCCTTTACCTAAATTGATTCCATTTAGGTAGTAATCTGCCTTCCTGTTTCTTGCCACCAAAGTGGATAACCATACATTTATCCACATTAAACTGCATCTGCCATGCATCTGACCACTCACCTAACCTGTCCAGGTCACCCTGTAATCTCCTAACATCCTCCTCACATTTCACCATGCCACCCAGCTTTGTATCATCAGCAAATTTGCTAATGTTATTACTAATACCATCTTCTATATCATTTAATATATATTGTAAAGAGCTGTGGTCCCTGCACTGATCCCTGCGGTACCCCACTGGTCACTGCCTGCCCTTCCGAAATGGAGCTGTTTATCACTACTCTTTGTTTCCTGTCAGCCAACCAACTTTCAATCCAAGTTAGTACTTTGCCCCCAATACCATGTGCCCTAATTTTGCTCACTAACCTCCTATGATTTCTGAAAGTCCAGATACACTACATCTACTGGATCTCTCTTGTCCATCTTCAGAGTTACATCCTCAAAAAATTCCAGAAGATTAGTCAAGCATGATTTCCCCGTCATAAATCCTTGTTGACTCTGACCTATCCTATTACTACTATCCAGATGTGTCATAATTTCATCCTTTATAATAGACTCCAGCATCTTTCCCACCACTGAGGTCAGACTAACTGGTCTATAATTTCCTGCTTTCTCTCTACCACCTTTCTTAAAAAGTGGTACAACATTAACCAGCTTCCAATCCACAGGAACTGATCCCGAATCTATCGAACTCTGGAAAATAATCACCAACGCATCCACGATTTCTCGAGCCACCTCCTTCAGTACCCTGGGATGTAGACCATCAGGCCCCTGGGAACTTATCAACCTTCAGACCTAACAGTCTCTCCAACACCAATTCCTGGTGAATGGGTGTGGGGTTGGAGGTGATAGGTCAGAGAGGAGGGTGGGGGAAGGTAGCAAAGAGTACAATGGGTGAGTGGGGGTGGGGATGAAGGTGATAGGTCAGAGAGGAAGATGGCAAAAATGCCATCCCTTGTTCTCAATTCCTGCGCCTCCATTGTATCTGCTCCCAGGAGGACCAGTTTCACCACAGAACACACCAGATGGTCTCCTTCTTCAGAGAATGCAATTTCCCTTCCCACGTGGTTAATGATGCCCTCCAATGCATTTCATCCACATCCCGCCCCTGCTCCCTCAAACCCCACCCCTCCAACCGTAACAAGGACAGAACCCCCCCCAGTGCTCACCTTCCAATCTACCAACCTTCGCATAAACCACATCTCCAACGACATTACCGCCAGCTCCAAACAGACTCCACCACCAGGGATATATTTCCCTCCCCACCCCTTTCCGCTTTCCGCAAAGACTGTTCCCTTCGTGACCACCTGGTCAGGTCCAAGCCCCCCAACAACCCACCCTCCCTCCCTTCCTGGCACCTTCCCCTGCCACCGCAGGAATTGCAAAACCTGCACCCCCACCTTCTCCCTCACCTCCATCCAAGGCTCCAAAGGAGCCTTCCACATCCATCAAAGTCTTACTTGCACATCCACCAATATCATTTATTGTATCCGTTGCTCCCGATGCGGTCTCCTCTATATTGGGAAGACTGGACGCCTCCAAGCAGAGCGCTTTAGGAAACATCTCTGGGACACCAGCAACAATCAACCCCACCGCCCTGTGGCCCAACATTTCAACTCTCCCTCCCACTGTGCCGAGGACATGGAGGTCCTGGACCTCCTTCACCGCCGCTCCCTCACCACCCGACGCCTGGAGGAAGAACGCCTCATCTTCCACCTCGGTACACTTCAACCCCAGGGCATCAATGTGGATTGCACCAGTTTCCTCATTTCCCCTCCCGCCCCCCCCCCACCTCACCCCAGCTCCAACCTTCCAGCTCAGCACCACCCTCAATATCTGCCCTACCTGCCAATCTCCTTTCCCACCTATCCACTCCACCCTCCCTGTGACCAATCACCTCCATCCCCATCCCCATTCACCCATTGTACTCTTTGCTACCTTCCCACAACTCCTCTCTGACCTATCACCTCCATCCACGCCCCCATTCACCTATTGTATTCTGTGCTACTTTCTCCCCACCACCAACCCCCTCTCATTTATCTCTCCACCCTGCAGGCACCCTGTCTCTATTCCTGATGAAGGGCTTTCACCCGAAATGTCAATTTTCCTGCTCCTCGGATGCTGCCTGAACTGCTGTGCTTTTCCAGAACCACTCTAATCTAGACCCTAACCAAGGCAAATGCAGGATTACAGGGATACGTTAGTGGGGGTGGTTGCTCTTCAGAGATGTGGCATAGACCCGATGGGCTGAATGACCTGCTTTCAAGCTGTGGGGATTCTATGATTCTAAATGAGCATCACTGTGAAGCAGACTTGGGAGAGCAGACTTGTGTGAGAAGAGCAGCAGTGGTGGAAGATTATAACTAGCAGCAGAGAATCCCTTTAGACTGTTTCTACTGGTCAGAATTAATGTATCATGTCATAGGAATACAAATAGGTGACTGGTGGATATTTCTTCATATTCTCCCTTAATTGATGAAATGATTTAAATTGTGAGATATTATAATGGCTGAAGAATACAGGAAATTCACTTTTAAAATATTTAACATGCATATTGATAAATAGAATAAAGAGAGATGATGTGTTGCAGCTGACGTTTGTGGGAGCTGCCGACACCGCAAATTCGCAATGGCCATGTCTACCACAAGTGTTCACTGCTCGAGGAACACTGACCCAGAGTCAATGCGTTTGAGTGTGAGATATCGGGGAAGATGAGAGGTACCTGATGCTATGTTTCAAGAGATAGTCACATCTCTTAGATTAATTATATCACATTTTGTCCATGGTCAAGGACAGGAGGGTGCAACTGTCTGTGAGGCAGATATTGGGATCCACACTTTAGCCTTGGAGACATCTCAGTCAGATTCTTGCCAATAGGTACAAGGTTCTTGTTCTTGCTGTGGACTAGGGTGCACACAACAGAGAAGGTGATCAAAGCACCATGATACAGGGTGCCATTGAAGTGGGTGGAGAAAAAGGAAATGTTGCATTGAGTGGAAGCAGAGTAAGGGGAATAGATATTGTTCTCTGCAGCAAAGAAAATGCCAAAGGCTGAGTTCCCTACCTGGTGCCAAGGTTAAGGATATCTCTCCTGGACTGGAGAGAAACTATCCAGTTTTTGTGCTCCACGTTGATGACACTAAAATAAATAGTATTAGGAAAGGGGTTCTGCTCAGGGATTATGAAAGTGCAGAGCTAGATTGAAAAGCAGGATGGCACAGGTAATAATCTCAGGATTACTATGTGAGCCATGAACAATTTAATATACAGCGAATGTAATAGTGCTAAATGTATGGATTAAAGATTGATGTGGGAGAAATGGGTTCTGATACTTCTGGTATTGGCACCAGTGCTGAGTAAAAAGTGAGCTGATCCATTAGGATGGGCTTCATTTGAATTATGCAGGGACTAGTGTGCTGGCCAATAGTATAACCTACAGATAAGGCTTTAAACTAATGGAGTGGAGGTGTTTCAATTGAAAAGAAGTTTAGACAAATTAAAGAAATGAGAGAGCAGAGGTGCATGGTAGTGAAGAAACAAGCAATAATCGAAGTCTGATAGAACATAAGTAGAAGAATGCAGCAGAAATTAGAACCAGAATAAGTAATTGTGGTCAGAAGTCAAAGCTTAACTTATTTCATCTGAATGCACACTGTGTTGCACTTGGGGCTGTGCAATAGAAGTCAAGTCTTGCTATTCCCAGAACTTTTGGAAAAGAACAGCAGGAAGGAATGGCTGGTGTGGTAGCTTTCTCCTAATGAGGGCGGGAGATGGGAAATCAGGTAACTATTGGCTAGTTAACCTAACGCCTGTTTTCTTTTCCTTCAGGACTTCCTGGCCACTGTGGGGAATATGGCTGTGACCTGAGCTGTAACCATGGTGGCTGTGAGGAGATCTCGCGTGTATGTCCTGTTGGCTTCACCATGATTGAGACCAGCAATGGCGTCAGCTGCAAAGGTAGAAGGCTGAGTGAGGAAAGAGTTTATTCATGCTTCCTAAAGGACGTCCTTCTGAAGTCTCACTTTGCATGGGGATACCAAGATACTCAAAGCTATGGATGTGTCATGTCCATTCTAAAATCTCAATCAAAGGTTTTGATAGAATAAATAAGGAGAAACTGTTTCCACTAGCAGGAGAGTCCATAGGCAGAGAGGATAGACTTAGAGATTGACAAAATCTCTTGATTGACAAGGCGACATACGGAAACAATTTTTCACACATCAAGTTATTATAAATTACAGTGTATTGCTTGAAAGGTTAGAAGGAGGTAGGTTCAGGAAAAATTACAAAGCACTCGATACAATGACATTTACAAGACCATATGGAAAGATCAGGGAAGTGTGAGTAATTGGCTCGCCCTTCTAAAAGAGTTGGCGCATGCTCAGTGTGCTGAGTGACCTCTTACAGTGTTGTATGATTTGATTCAGTGTTTGGGGCCGCTGCAATTGGCCTCAGAGCCAGAGGGGCGACAAAATGCCATCAGCTGCACACTCTGAGCATGCTCACGGGTGAAGAATTGACACTTGGGTCATAGTACCAGAAATCCAGCCACAACTTGGCAAGTTAGTGGAAGGCTAGAGTGGCTCAGTGATCCTTTCCCTTGTCGTGCATTTCTCTACCACCTTTTTGTTCACATTGAGATCCGTTCACTCAGAGCAGGTCGAAAAAAGGAACTTGCAGCTTTCAACATCATCTGGGGCAGTCCCATTTTCTTACTGAAACATCAATGATTGTATTCAATCCATTGATCATGACAATTGCAACCAATGACTGTGGATAGCCATATGATTACAAATCTGTCTGCCAGAGGTCTTTAGGTTGGAATGGGATATGTTCAGCTGATAAACACTCAGTCGTTCTTATGATGTGCTACTGAAGGTGGAGTTACATAGATCAATGTGCAAAGGAATGCATTTCACTCATTGACCCAGTCTTCCAAATATGGATGAGTGCTCAAAGGCCTCTTGTTAACAGTTGTAGAAATGCGGAAAGTAGCTTTGTGTTTGATTTTGGAGCAGGAATAGAACTGTCCCCTGACAGGATCTGACAGTTGGGGAAGGAAAAGAAAGAATTCCAAAAAAAATGTTTATTTTGCTAATTTTCTGAATTTTTCTAGTCATTTTTTCTGTTGGTGGTAGGGGTGCAGGGAAAGAGCAGACAAATTGGTTTGACCTTGATGATGCATATTTCTGATATGAATTACAGTGACAAAAGATAGGCATTCATTGAACCTGCCTCATTCCAAAACAATCTGGACTGCCAGCAAGCCTGCATCCCATGAATGACATGTATGTATCCGCAGCTTGCACATATTGCATGCACCTACGTGCAAGTGCATGTGTGAATACAAATATTACACAGTTGTGTATACCATTACATTTACACATGTGCATATTAGCCAGTGTGCAAATAGCAATGCAGATGCAAGCCTTCAGACTGAACTTCATATAGCAATGATTTGCTGCTATATTGTGTAATTGTACAAAACAATTAAAGGTGTTCTGCAATAGCTACACCGGCCTCTCTTGTTGCCAGCATTGGTTTTATGATATTGAGAAGGAGTTTATACAACACTGTTGGTGATTTTGTGGCAACGTTGACTTGCATAATTATATTTTACTTGGTTATCTGGTGTTGGGTTGTTATCCCTAGCTTGCTTAGCACATGGGGTTAGATAGTTGTCTTTCTTCCCTGGTTTGAATTTGAACGAATAGGTTGAAAGTTACATTTGCAAGGGGTCTGGGAGGTTCTTTCAATTCAATTTTAGCGTAGATCTATTGATAGACCGAACTCTGCACTATGTAGAGCAAATCGTCACTGCACAGATGGCAAGAAATCAGGTAAAGAAATGTCATTGGGATAGGGAATAAGCGTTAAGCTGTAATCAATACATGTTTTATCACAATTTGGACAGCTTGATGGGATAGAATAAAGAGAATCTTTGTACTGTTTAAAATGAAAATTTTCAGTGAACAAGTAACGTAAGGCTACACATTTTTCATTGTTTACTCTTGCTTGCCAGCTGCATTGTTTGATCAGCCACTTGACTTGAACTTTGAAGAGAGTAATTTCAAACTGCCAAGCCACCACCTCTCTTTGAATATATTTTCCAATCTGCATTGTTCAAATTGATTGTTCAACCATATAGTGGAATAGATGATATGGAAGAGAAAAAAAGACTCTAAAACTGAAATTTTGCTATGGTTGCAACACAGGCAGAATTGGTGATGCAGTCCTTAGCAAAATTGTTAAAAGCCATGTACAGTATCACCAGAGGGGTGTCAATTGATCTCTATTGAGATGATGTGATCTGTACTGATCTGCTACTTTAGTACAGTATTCTTTTGTTCTGTACTGCTTAATAAATGTCTAATTTTCATACTAGCCATAAAAATACCTGCTACATTGGTACAAATTTTAAACCGTTAATCTTTAATAAATCCTGGTTTAAAGCAGTAAGGCGTTTGATAAGGTTCCATTTCAGTAAGGCGTTTGAAAACGTTTATCACGATAGGCTAGTGCACAAAGTACGGAGGCATGGGATTGAGGGTGATTTAGCAGTTTGGATCAGAAATTGGCTAGCTGAAAGAAGACAGAGGGTGGTGGCTGATAGAAAGTATTCAACCAGGAATTCAGTTACTAGTGGCGTACCGCAAGGATCTGTTTTGGGTCCACTGCTGTTTGTCATTTTTATAAATGACCTGGATGAGGGCATAGAAGGATGGGTTAGTAAATTTGGAGACGACACTAAGGTCGGTAGAGTTGTGAATAGTGACGAAGGATGTTGTCGGTTACAGAGAGACATAGGTAAGCTGCAGAGCTGGGCTGAGAGGTGGCAAATGGAGCTTAATGCAGAAAAGTGTGAGCTGATTAAGTTTGGAAGGAGCAACAGGAATACAGAGTGCTGGGCTATTAGTAGGATTCTTGGTAGTGTAGACGAGCAGAGAGATCTCAGTGCCCATGTACATAGATCCTTGAAAGTTGCCACCCAAGTCAACAGGGTTGTTAAGAAGGCATACAGTGTGTTAGCTTTTATTGGTAGGGGGATTGAGTTTTGGAACCATTAGGTCAAGCTGCAGCTGTACAAAAGTCTGGTGTGGCCACATAGTTCTGGTCATTGCATTATAGGAAGGATGTGGAAGCTTTTGAAAGGGTTCAGAGGAGATTTAGTAGGATGTTTCTGGGTATGGAGGGAAGGCTGAGGGACTTGAGACTGTTTTCATTAGAGAGAAGAAGGTTGAAAAGTGACTTAATTGAGGCATAGAAGATAATCAGAAGGTTAGACAGGGTGGACAATGAGAGCCTTTTCCTTTGGATGGCGATGGCTAGCATAAGGGGACATAACTTTAAATTGAGGGGTGATAGATATAGGACAGATGTTGGAGATAGTTTCTTTACTCAGTGGATCATACTGCCTGCAACAGTAGCAGACTTAGCAACTTTTAAATGGTCATTGGATAGACGTATGGACGAGTGTAGGTTAAACGGGCTTCAGAATAGTTTCACAGGTTGACGCAGTATTGAGGGCTGAAGGGCCTATACTGCGCTGTAATGTTATATGTTCTGAGCCTCATACAAAATCTAAAGGAAATACTATTTCTACAGTTATACAGACCCTTTGATCCTAAACTGAACCAGTCCCATTTTCTAGCATTTGACCATATCTCTCTAAATCCTTCCTAATCCAGTACCCATCCAAATGCCTTTTAAATGTTGTAATTATACCTTCTTCCATCACTTCCTCTGGCAGCTCATTCCATACATGCACGTTCCTCTGTGTGAAGATGTTGCCCCTCAGGTCCATTGTAAATCTTGCCCCTCTCACCTTCGACCTTTGTCCTCCAGTTTTGGACTTCCCTATCATGCAAAAAAGATTTTGGCAGTTCACCTTATCCATGCCCCTCGTGATTTGATAAACCTCTATAAGGTCACCCTCAGCCTCTGACACTCCAGGGAAAAATGTCCTAGCCTATTCAGCATCTCCCTATAGTTCAAATCCCCGAGCCCTTGGGAATGTCCTTGTAAATTTTTTTCTGCACCGTTTCAAGTTTAATAACATCTTCCCTATGTCAAAGAAACCAGAATTGAATGCAGTATTCTAAAAGTGGCCTAACCAATGTCCTGTACAGCCGTAACTTGACATCCCACGTGTACACTCAATGTTCTGGCCAACAAAGGCAAGCATGCCAAATGCCTTCTTCACCGCCCTATTTGTGGCCTTCAGAAGACACATGAGATTATAGTATAATACTGTTAGTTAAAATTAACTGAAGGATATTCTGCTTGTGATCTGAATTTTGGCTCCAGGATAACCTATAACACTTTCATAGGAAACTGTGATTCACTCAGGAAGGTAGACTGAGAGATAGAACCGACAATGTCTCGAAAGTAAAGAGAATCCATCACCAAAGGAGGCCATTTACTTCTTTCTGTTTATGCATTTTGCAAGAGCAATTCAACTTGATGCACTCCGCTGTCCTTACACCAGGGCCTGGAAAATCTTTTCATAGAATCATAGAATCCCTACAGTGTGGAAACAGGCCATTTGGCCCAACAAGTCCACACTGACCCTCCAAAGAGTAACTCACCCAGAGCCATTTCTCTAGCCAATTATTTTACGTTTACCCCTGAGTAATGGACCTAACCTACACATCCGTGAACACTATGGGTAATTTAGCATGGCCAATTTACCTAACCTGCACATTTTTGGACTGTGGGGAAACCGGAGCCCCTGGAGGAAACTCACACAGACACTGGGAGAATGTGCAAATGGACAGTTGTCTGAGGCTGGAATCAAACCCCAGGTCCCTGGCACTGTAAGGCAGCAGTGCTAACCGCTGAGCCTTTCTCAATAGATGAATATTCATTGCCAGCGTGAAAGTGCCAATTAAATCTGCCTCCATCACGGTCTCAGTCACTGGAGGTCAGATCCTAGCCAAATACACGTTTTTTTTAAAAAAAAAGTTTTTATTTCCTCAAGTTATCTTTGGTTCCTTTCTGTTGATTTTGTCTCAGTGTCCTCTGATTCCCAGAGCTTCCATAAGTGGGAATGGTTTCTTTCCATCCACTCTGCCCATGACCTACATGGTTTTGGACACTGCTGTCAAATCACTGCTCCATTTTCTGAAGAAGAATAATGCCAGATTCTATTCACATCCATTAACCATTCTTGTAAACCTTTTCTGTACCCTTTCTAATGTTTCACATCCGTCTTAAAGTCTCTTGTCCAGAATCGGAACATTTAGTCCAATCAAGTATTTTTTTAAAGATTCTGCATAATTTTTAAAATTTATTCTCCATGCCTTTTATTTATAAAAATGATCCTGATGCTGACCCGTCAGGAACTTCTCCAAAGAATATCCTTTCAGTCTAAAAAACATTTGCCATTTGTCTCTGTTTCCTGTTGCAAAGCCAACTTTGTCCCTGCTGCCACTATGCGATTTATTTGGTGGACCTTAAATGTGTTATAATAGGACTCCGTTATATGACGTTTTATCAAACTGTTTTTGAAGGTCCACAAATACCAACTAATCAACACTCTGTTAGGTGAACATTAAACTCAATTAAATTGGCATTTGTCTAAGTGACTGATAATTTTGTCTTTAGTTATTGTTTCTGATATCTTTCCCACCTCTGCTTGGCCTTTGGTTGTTTTCTTGTGCCTAAAGGTGGTACAATGTCAATTCCACAGACTGCTGGCACCATCCCTCTATCTCTTCTGTAAAACACTGTGGGATGTTTTATCACATTAAATGTAGTATATTATTGCAAGTCATTGACATGTTGTTCACTGTAAGCAAGCTAGATGACTTGTTGGCACTTATACAAATCCTTGTGAATATTGTGAATGGAAGTGAAATAAAATTTGTCACCCTGAAAGTTTCTACAGGAAACTAAAATGTCTTTAAGACAATATTGAGATACTCCTACTTCATGACCAAAGGGAGTACTTGCTGTTTCTTAGTGACTTCAGGTGCTGCAGAAATGAATGATATCTTAGCTTAATTTTGGGCTGCAAAAAGTCACACATACTCAATTGTTAAATGTTAAGGAAGCCTATCGAGATCAATGTTAGCAGTCTCCTTCATGATGGTTCCTGAGGAAGGAAGTTCAGCCAACATCTCATAAACACTGTATATACACCAGATATAAACTAAGAGGTAAATGTTTGCAAGGGCTTCATGCCATTTTCCTAAGGTTTCCTTAGCTCTTCTGCAGAGAAGATTTAAGAGAGACCATTGCCCAAATACAAATGTATATAGCATAGAGATTTCACTTACTTTGGACAACCTTATGGAATTGTTCAGTCTTTGTCTGGATTAGGTGGCAGCTGGCGGGTATGGGTTGTTGAAGTGAGTCTCTGCTGCGTCTATACATAGTTGTAGCACCATGATACATGGATGTCTTCCTGATAGCGGTCAACAGGATTTTATTCCCTGAGGCTTGCACTTCAGTGAAACATCCATCAATAGGTGGATGGCTGTTTTACGAATCATTGTATCCTACCACTGAATTAGCTTTTTGCTTCCACACATGGCCCACTGCTGTTGGAGAATGTGGACAATCTGATTCCCCTCCCATCCAGCAACAGAAAGCCAGTGAAAAGTGGTTAGACTTTCCCCGGGACTTATCCCAAGTTTATAGTGAGAGATAAGCCACGGAAAAATAAGGAGTAGGTTAACAACAGGATCACATCAACATGCCCCATCCCAACATTACTGAGAGATTTACTTTTGGGCCCATGCCTCCAATTTCTTCATGATCCTAAAAACATACTTACCCTTCACTGGATTTTACAGCCTCAAAGACCAATCCCTAATCCAAGTTGGAAGATGATGGAGAGTCGGCACAACAGAAGTGCAATGGAAAAGAACTGATGTAAAATATCATTAACATTTTGCTGGGAAGGAATTGCACTGACAATTATCAAATCACTGATATTGAAGCTTTCTTGGCCATCTCTATAATCCACAAGGACCAGTATCTGAAAGAGAATGCAGGTTTTCTACATGCCTCCATGTAGGAGCTTCACAGCTGCGGAAACACTTGAAAAACAATTACTTCCTTTGTAATAATGATCTAGCTAAAGCAGTGATACTAAAAGTTAAACTGCTGTTTGTTTTTTTTTGAGAAAAGCTCTCTATTCCTGTTTTCTCACTAGCTCCTGCCATTCAAGGAGGTTCCAGATATGGTACATACAATAAGGTTCAGTTAGCCCATACCAAATTTGGGCAGTGACAGTAAACCTGCTCTCATACCACGACATCCAGTTTCACAGCAAAAAGGTATATTATTGTTGACACGAGAGGCTCCCATCCCATAAAAAGATGATATTGTCTATACTTTTGACTGTCGAGAATGTGTGCTGTGCCTTCCTATAGCACTGAGAATCATGGAGTAAAGTGCCCCATGCCAGATGTTTTCCAAATGTTGAAATAAAAACTACACTGGAGGAGGTATCCTTCCTTGATTGTTTTCCACATTATCTACAAGTAAACCTTTCCACACAAAATACTGATGGTACTCCAAGGGGATGGGAGGAGTTGGAGGGGGGTGGGGGGGGAGGTGTAGGTGGAAGTTTGCTGACAGCTCATGTTATTGGTATTATATTGTTCACTGTATCAGTGTCAGACAGACTGCAGCAGTGTGCAGTTTGGCTGCTGCATTTCCTGTCTTACAACCTTAACTAAACTTCAGAGGTATGTTGGCTATAGCAATTTGGTTAATCCTGTGATTCTGAAAGTTGCAGGATACATCTGAGTTCTTTTTATTCTTTTGTTTATTCACCACCATGTTACCGCACGGTCTAATGATTTGGTAATGGATCACATATCTGTAACCCAGGTTCAATGTATTGTTGCCATGTGTTTAGATATCCTGCACCTTTGATCAAGACCTTTGGTAAATGTATATAATAAGCTGCTGTTCATGCTGTCATGTGAGTCAGTTATTCATAGGATCTGTTCCCTTTCAGTTTGGCTACATTTCATTTCCTCATCAATGAGAGGTATGTCAGCCTGAGAAATGGAACAGTATCCCAAGTTTTCAGATCTGTTAATTGCAGATACACAAAGGTCAGCTGCAGCGCAGCTTACATTTGGAGTGAGACATCAATGCTTTGTCTCATCAAAAACTCCCGAATGCAGTTATCCAGATTATGTACAGCCTTTGGGTCTCCCTCAATTGGAATTGATCTGCAGTTCAGCCATAACCTCATTGAATAGAAGCATGTCCTTAGAGGCTGAATGGCCTACCCGTGTTTTTAATAATTCCTTGCTCCTAAGAAGAAATTACTCATGAGAGATCCTTCAATCATGGAAGACATTAGGGTTTACCTGAGCCTTTCCTCACCCATACCCATATGAACAGAGTTTGATGCAGGAATCACTGGATGGTCATTAGTGATGAAGTTCTCCACTAAGTTAGCTGAGCAATGGTTGATACATTAAATGAAGGCATGTAGGAAACCTACATTCTCTTTCAGATACCGGTCCTTACGGATTATAGAAATAGAGTCATAGAGATGTACAGCATGGTCCAACCTGTCCAGATGGCCAAGAAAGCTTCAATACCAGTGATTTAATCATTATCAGTGCAATTTCTTCCCAGAAAAAATGTTGATGTTATTTTACATCAGTTCTTTTACATTGCATAATTGTCATGCAGACTCTCTACCACCATCTGACTTGGATTAGGGTTTGGTCTTTGACGCTGTTAAAACCAGTGAAAGTGCACACCCCTAGGTTAGTGTGGGTTAAAGTTCACATTCCTGATCACTGTACAGTCACTCTTACTAGAAGGACTGTGACCATCAAGAAGCTGAAAGAGATTTCCTGGCAGCACTAATCAATGACGAAAGCGTCTTTGCATATTTCATGGGAAATTCCTCATCAAGGCATTGTTAAATGTGACATTCATTTATGCACTGTACCAAGTTTTGCCCCAGTATTCTTAAAAGCATTTTTAATAAGAATAGGTTTAATTTAGTTTTGGCCTTGTTAATAGATTTTGCTATGAGAGAAAGTGCTTAGAGCTGGGTTAGATACTGTAGGTGATAGTTGTTGCAGAAGGCAATCACGGGAATATGAAGTTACGATTGAGAACATGAAGGTGCTGCAGTATGCCATGTAGCTTGAGGAACAGCTGGGGCTAAAGTAAGAGGGAGATGAGTGCAATGGCTAAGTGTGTAGAACATGCTGGCTGCACGTGAATCTCCTGGAATTGAAGCTTTTAACCCAATAAAACAGATCAGATGTCTCAGATAGCACACCCTCTCTCCCAAACCAGTGGCTCACAGGCTAACCATTAAAACTCTTCATAATTTCTCAATGGCAGCACAAAGCAGAAAAAAGGTTTACAAGGGTGGTAAATGAAGATTAGTAGAGCAGACATTACCAGTTCTGAACCAAGGTCTGGAAAATTAAATTTTAGTATGCCCAGAAAATGGGCAAAGTATGTGTGCCCTTTACCATTGGAGTGCAGCTTACCTCTCCTATCTTGGGGATGAGCAGGATTAATGTTCCATTGAACCTCTGCAGTCATAGGACACTAACTAAGGTACAAAGGCTGGCAGGCAGATAAATAGTGGGGTGGGGGTAGGCAAGCAAAGTATGTGAGGCCAAGTTATCAGGGAATGCATTTCTGACACAGTGTTATGACTGGGTAAAGGTGAGAACTGCAGATTAGAGTCTAGATTAGAGTGGTGCTGGAAAAGCACAGCAGGTCAGGCAGCATCAGAGGAGCAGGAAAATCGACATTTCAGGCAAAAGCCCTTTATCTGGACTTCATTCCTGATGAAGGGCTTTTGCCCGAAATGTCGATTTTCCTGCTGTTCAGATGCTGCCTGGCCTGCTGTCCCTTTCCAGCACTACTCTAATCTAGACAGTGTTACTGCTGTTGATATTCATGTTCTTTTGTAGACCTCACTGCAGGGTGAATGTAAAGAATTAGTCTATCTGTGAATACTTCAGTCATTGTCAGCACATGCTGAGGATTATACATCAGATTCACGGTGGTAACTGTATGGTTCTGAAGTGTGAATCAAATGCATGTTTGACATTCACTTCCTCCACAACCTGACATTTTTACTCTGAGTGCCACTTCCTGAAGCAATCCAGTTTCTGAGGCTTTTTGTTTTTGTTTTTGCCATATTTCAGAAAACTGTGGTGAGCTTCTCAGGATATAGTCCAGTACAGTGCTTCCCAAACTTTGTCCCACTGTGACCTTGTTCTGTGGCTTGAAAATTGTGACAATTTCTCAGTTAAACTGAGAGAAAAGGACAGGGGAAAACCTGTGAGAGTGGGTATCTGTTAGAGCAGCAGCACAACTACATTAAATAAAAAATGAAAGAACTGTGGATGCTGTAAAGCAGAAATTGCTGGAAAAGCTCAGCATGTCTGGCTGCATTGGTGGAGAGAAATCACAGTTTTGGGTCCAGTGACCCTTCTGCAGAGCAGCTACATTAATCTGTTCGTCACACTTAATAACCATTGTTTCCTCAGAAGTCTTTGGTCTACTGTATGCATTGACTTGGCTCTGTTCTGAGATTGTTGGGCATGTTATTGTCTTCGCCAGGTTTGCTTCTGTGTTGTCTGTCTGGTTGCATAATTCATTGTCAAGTCTTTTCACAATTCAGCAAGGTTATAACAATGTAGTTCACATTGTAAATCACTTGCTTCCATGACTTTTGCCTCCTCTTTGTCCAAACCTCAACAAGGAATCTAAACTTGCAATTCTACCTCTTGGGTAGAGCAAGCATATAACCTGGGATGTAGACTCTGGTGTTTACTGACTTGCTGCATTTTGTTCACCTTTTTAACCTTTGACTTGCTGCCAGCTTGACGATCTGGGTGAGATGTTAACGTCGCTTGTTTGCAGATTGGCTGCCTTGGAGCTAAACGAGAGCAATCAAGGTATCCCCTTGCAAATGTGTTCATTGTGAAACAATTGCATGGACAGCTTGTCTGAATGTTCTCTCAATAATTGTTAGCTACCGCCTGTCCCAAGACTGGACAGGGCAGGATTGGGCTCAATTGTGATGCCCACTGCAGTGAAACAGCCTGTCAACATTCAATGTCTAGGCTTATAGAGTCATACAGCATGGAAATAGACCCTTTGGTCCAACCAGTCCATGTAGAACATAATTCCAAATTAAACTAGTCCCACCTGCCTGCTCCCGACCATATCCCTCCAAACCTTTCCTATTCATCTACATATCCAAATGTCTTTTTAACATTATAACTGTGCCCACATCCACCACTTCCTCAGGAAGTTCATTCTACATGTGAACCATTGTCTGTGTAAAAAAAACAATTACTCCTTATGTCTTTTTTAAATCTCTCTCCAGACTTTAAACAAATGCCACCAGTCTTGAAATCCCCATCCTAGGGAAAAGACAGCTACCAATAACCCCATTTATACCCCTCATGATTTTATAATCTTTTGTAAGGTCACTCTTCAACCTTCTATCCTCCAGTGAAATAAGTTCCAGCTTATCCAGCCTTTCTTTACAACTCAAACCTTCCACACCTGGCAACATCCTGGTAAATCTCTTCCGTACCTTCTCCAGCTTAATAAATTCTTCCTGTAGTTCGGCAAGTAGAACTGGACACAGTATTTCAGAAGAGACCTCACCAATGTCCTATACAACCTCAACATGACTTCTCAACTCCTATACTCAAAGGACTGAGCAATAACGGCAAGCATGCTAAGTGCCTTTTTAACCACCCTGTCTGTATGTGATGAATTATAACCATGAATCCCTAGGTCCCTCTTCTCTGCAACTCCATCCAAGACACTACCATTAATTGTAAAAGTCTTACCCTTGTTTGTTGTACCAAAATGCAATTCCCCTGCATTTATCCACATTGAGCTCCATCTGCCATTTTTCAGACCATTGACCCATTTGATCAAGATTGCTTTTGTAATCTTAGAAAACCACCTTCACTGTTGGCCATGCCACTAATTTTGGTATTTTCTGTGAACTTACTAACCATGGCTCCTATATTCTTATCCAAATCATTTATATAAATGACAAACAAAAGAGGACCCAGAACTGATCCCTGTGGAACACCACTGGTTACAAGCTTCCAGTCAGAAAAGCAACCCTCCACTACCACTCTCTGCCTCCTGCCATAAAACCAATTATGTATCCAATTGGCAAGCTCACCCTGAATTCCACATGACCTAACTTTACTAATTAGTCTGCTGTGTGGAAACTTGGCGAAGGCTTCACTAAAGTCCAACAATTTCCCGAAGGAAATCAGGAAGGTAAAGAGGGGATATGAGATATCGTTGGCAGATAAGGTTAAGGATAATCCAAACAGATTCTACAAGCACATTGAAACTAAGAGGGTACACAGAGAGAGGATAAGCCCCCTTGCATATCAAGGAGGTCATGATGTTATGTTGAACACTAGGAGATGGGATAGGCACTGAATGAATATCTTGCTTCAGTTTTAATGTGGAGAAAGGAATAGAGGCTATAGACCGCAGAGAAATAAATTCTGATATTTTAAAACGGTTCATTTTACAGAAGAGGAGGTCCAGGAAGTCTTAGAGAACATAAAGGTGGATAAGTCTCCGGGACCTGATCTAATCAATCCCACAACTTTGTGAGAAGCAAAGGAGAAAATAGCAAGACCCCTTGCAGAAATATTTGCATCATCTATAACAACAAGTGAGGTGTGCCTGATGACTGGAGGATGGTTAATGTTCCCTTTTTAAAGAAAGGCTGTAAGGAGAAACTGCGGAACTAAAGACCAGTGAGTCTGACTTCAGTTGTGGGTAAATTATTGGAGGTGATTTTTAAAGATAGGATTTATGAATCATTTAGAGAGGCAGAAATTGATTTGGTATAGCGTGGCGTTTGTGCAAGACTTATACATAGGCATAGGCAGAGATTAATAGTCTTTTCAGGATACCAGGGAAATGAAGGGATACGTAGATGGTGCTGATGGTGCTGGTAAGTGGGGTTAAGGTAGGAGATCACCTGGTAGATTACTGAATGGTAGAACAGACTGTGGTTCCCGTTCCTTTCCTTATCTTAATGTAACATGGAAATGAGTAGTAACTGTGAGCAATTGGTATAATGGACCATGAACATGAGCAAAGAATTCCATCTGTTGTTTTAATCTTGAAAGAGGATCAACAGTACTTATGGATGAACAGCACCAGGATCCGTTTCTCTAGAGGTCATGTCAATATCCCAGCAGACAGCGTCCATGCAGATTCAGGGCCACTGAGTCTGCAAGGAACACATGTGTTACAGTATACAGCATATAGCCTGTCCTGGACCTTACATTAGCTATCCCCTTTGATCAATCAAACTAATTGTTTTATTCCTGTCCAATTCTTAGGTTGGTCCAATGTTTGAGTGCTGGGGTAATTTTATCTGATTTGTTAGCTTCGGTCAGGTTGTGGAGATTGCTTTATTGCTGTCATGTACGCTCAGGTCTCTTTGAAACAGTAGCTGAGGGACCAATGCTACCTGCAGATAGATTTATCTGCGAGATGGATTGTGACAGAGAACTGTCAACTTGCCAAATGCATTCCCCAGCAGGCTCTGAGTGGAAAGATGTGGCTAATTGCCAACTGGCTACCGGCCAGGGTCGAAATCCGATTTACAGATAGCTTCAGCTGCTACCTGTTCTTGGAGCACAATGTTAACTGTTTCACTGCTGGAGGCAGCTGACAACTCATTTCAACTATACCCAGCTTAGGGCAATGCAGTGGCCACAAATACCTGCAGGTAGTGACGTGAAAGTGGAGTGATGGCAGTCTTCGTTCTGTTAAGATGATGGTGCCCGCCATGTTGGTAGACCAAGGCAATGACAGCCCAGCAGGCAGACTGAGGCCTAGTCGGCAGAGGCCTCCTGCTGAGGACCTTGGTTGATGTGCAGCATGGGAAGAGGCCACAAGTTGGAAAGCGTGGAGTGGTCTCAAGGTTTACGAGAGGCTATGAATAAAAAAAGGTACCATTCGGGTCAGCTTTGATACTGCAGTGAATTTCAACGCTGAATGAGATTTCCAGTTGTAATAATTAAAGTGACGCAATGCTAAAATGCCAAACGTAGTATTCTAATGTAAGGCACAGAAGTATACAAGAAATGACTGAAAACAAGGATCAAAAGTCTACCGATGGTAAAAGTTTTGGGAGGCACAGCAGAGATTAGATATGGAATACCATTCCTTCTATATGGTCTCCTGGATATGTTAGAGGAGCCAGAAGGGAATCAAAGCATTTGGAGATAAGGTAGGAAAGTGGAGTTGAGAATTTTCAGGCCAGCCATAATCTCACTGAAAGGTGAAGCAGATTCAATGGGTCAAACAGCCTTCTTCAGCTCCTGTCCCTTAGTAGACCGTGACTAAAACTGTACTCATCTGCTCTAGTTTCATTCCTTCTTTTACCAGTCATTCTCTGAGATCCATATTGCGAGACTGGCAGGATACAGGGGACTGCAAAACTATAATGTTTGCACTGCATTCCCATCATAACCACAGTGAAGAGGTTCGAAGTTTATTTAGGATAAGAATAGATGTAAATCCTAGCCTTACTTTAGGATTTCTACGGGGTTGATTAGAAGCAGAGCCTCCTCCGACCTTTTACATGGCCAGGAATAAAAGAGATGGCAAGTTCAGCAGGCTTTCCCAACATTGTAAATTCCCGTGTAGGATCAGTGGAACCATACCTGGTACACCCAGGGGTAATATGCTGGTAAATGGCAGAAGTATACGCCAGAGGCGGGGAGCTTGTTTCCACTGCCAGGTGAAACATAGTAAGGGGGAGCAGATTTAGGATGGCGAGTTGAGGAGGAACTACTTCATTCAAAGGGTTGTGAATCTGTGGAATTCCCAGCCCCAGTTGAGGCTACCTCATTGAATGTTTTTAAGGCAAAGATAGATTTTTGAACAGTAAAGGAGTTAAGAGTTATGGCAAGTGGGCGGGTTAAGTGGAGGAGTCCATGAAAGGATTTATTGAATGGCAGAGCAAGCTCGACAGGCCAGATGGCCTACTCCTGCTCCTATTTCTTAATGACCCATTCAGTTTGTGGGCCAGAACCGTGGCTTTGATTCTTCCCACCCCACAAAATAATTGACAAATCTCCTCTTCCTCTGGTTGCCTTTGGTTCCTGTTGGGATAAATTGCTGTAGATGTTAGTCACTCTGCAGTACAATGCCATAGTGGATAGGCATCAGCATTTTATTTAAACATGGGCCGAAAGCTGACCCCCAACCAACATTTACTTTTCAACCTGATCTTTATCCTTCTGTTGGTTGCTGGACACTGTCATTCAGAATAATTCCTGCACTTTAGGTGGCCTGTTTTCTTCAAATATTTGGACTTTCTGAAACCTGAAATTGGGCCCCAGTACACAACCTTTGTCGAGGAGTTTGATGCAATTTAAATGTAAATCTGCTCCCACCCAAACGCTTTCAGAATGTTCTCAGCCTGTTCACGCAGGATGGAGCTTGGCTACAGAAAGTACTGCACTGTGCCAGCTCCTCAGGGGAGGCTTAACATTCAATACTGATTAGCTAAAGCTTTCCTTTATTTGAACTAACATTAGAAAACCATTTCAAAGCAGTTACAGGTTCTTGTGGGAGGAGATAACTCCTTTGCCTCGAGCATAAGGAAACAAGGAGATGTGTTTTTTGTCTGGCTCTGTAGGCCCATTTCAGTTTTCAGAAGGCCCAACTTCAAACGTTTTTGGAGGAAATCGATCTTCCCAAGCCCACACTTTTTTTTTGGATGATTTTGTCAGGAATACCTCTTTTGAGAAATGCACCTCTCTCTCTCCACTGACCTTGGGATCTCCAGTAGGAGAAGGCTTTAGGCACACAGGCCTTCATCAGTCAGGACATTGTGTATAGACTTTGGGAAGTTATGTTGCAGTTGTACAGGATGTTGGTGAGGCCGCACTTGGAGTATTGTGTTCAGTTTTGGTCACCTTGCCATAGGGTGGATGTTTAAAAATGTGTTGCTGGAAAAGTGCAGCAGGTCAGGCAGCATCAAAGGAGAAGGAGAATCGACGTTTCGGGCATAACGCCTTCTTCAGCCCTTCCTCACAGACTTAGACACTCCACACTCACAAGACACACACATATACACTCTCTCTCACACTCACAACCCCCCACCCCAGACAGACACACACACACACACAAAAAAACCCACACATATATATATATATATATATAATATGTTTGTGGAGTGAATTTGTACTTGCAGTGTTACATTGTACTTTGCTCAAAAACTGCATGAATTCATGTAAGACTTTGTTAACTCCCTTTTTAGATTAGAATCAGTCTAAACTTGATGGCACAGACAGGGAACACAGAAGGTAAAAACAATGGGTTGGATGCTGCCTGAACTGCTGTGCTCTTCCAGCACCACTGATCCACAGAACACAGGGGGCTAACACCTTCAACAACATCTGGCTAACACCAATTGTTACAGTTAGCCTGAGAATGTAACTTTTAAAAAAAGGTTTTGTGATTTACATACGAAAGAAGTGACACGATTATGGTATTCGAACAGATGAGAGACTCAACAAACAATCAAGATATTTTTCAATGTATAATTTCAGTTACATCACACTGTAAACTTTTGCTACAAATTCTGTGTCTTACAATCGTGTCCTCCACAACCACCTGATGAAGGAGTGGCCCTCCGAAAGCTAATGTGCTTCAGATTAAACCTGTTGGACTATAATCTAGTGGTGTGTGATTTTTAACATTGTACACCCCACTCCAACGCCGGCATCTCCAAATCATTATTAGATATAGCTATTTACACAGCATGATAACAAAAGAACATTCTGTTGGAACCAATGCAAGTCCAGGCTCTGTTTCAGATACACCTTGATTTGCAACTGATCATTTCCGACATTAGTGAACAAAGTTTAAAAAAAAGTCCAACAGGTTTATTTGGAAGCACGAGCTTCCAAAGCACTGTTTCTTCATCAGGTGGTTATGGAGCAGAATTCTAAGACACAGACTTTATAGCAACAGGATTGCAGTGTCATGGAATGTAATATTAAACAAATTTAGCTTACTTCTTTCATCTTTTAGAATGACCATGTTAGTTTGGTTTCCTTCATATGAAAATCCCAGAACAATTTTAAAATTACATTCTCAAGATAGCTTTTAACAATAGATATCTTCTCAGCTTAGATAAAGCATTGAAGGTGTGAAGTTAATGTCTGACTGATTCTATTTTTAAAGTGGGAGTTACATGGATTAATGCAGTTTTTGAGCAAAATAAAATCTAATTCTGCAAGTACAAGTTCACTCACAAACGTGTGTGTGTGTGTGTGTGTGTGTGTGTGTGTGTATGCGTGTGAGCGCGTGCAGGGGAGACCAAGTGAGTGTGTGCTTGTGGGTGTGTATGTGGGGGTGTGAGTCTCTGTGAGAGTGTGTGCGTCTGTCTGTGAATGTGCGTATGTGTATGTATAATGTAGTGGGGTCACCTGAAGTATGCCATGAACCCAAGGTCCCATTTGAGGCCATCCCCATGGTACCGAACTTGGCTATCAGCCTCTGTGTCTTACCACCTGATGAAGGAGTGGCACTTTGAAAGTTAGTGATTCCAAATACACCTGTTGGACTATAACCTGGTGTTGTGTTTTTAACTTTGTCCACCATAGTCCAACACTGGCACTGTCAAATTGATCTTAGTGAAGGTATAGTTAACTCTTTACTCTACAGTTTGGTTTGAGCCCACATGGTCCATGAATAATGTTGACTGGATCAATTCTTTGCAGCCTTCTTGATCATTTGGAGAGTATGAAGCCAATTGATCCTCTGGCACTTGCCTGCCTCAGCCTCACTGATTCTGCATTAGGATACTAATTAGGAATGATCAGCCATGATCATATTGAAGGGCTGAATGGCCTACACCTGCACCTATTGTCTATTGCATCATATCCCTTCTTTCAACTCCTCCTTCATCTTGGAAAAAAACAGAAGTAAAACATTTACAGTCATCAAAATCTGGGCAAGATAAATTCCTAAACACAACCATTCTGCAGTCAGAAATAAAGCTCTCAAAAACAAAGAATGACACTGAGGACATGCTGCAGTTTAAACACAGAATGGGCCTGACCTGAACTAACCATCCAATATGAACACAGGTAGTAATCTTGTAAGACAATGGAAGAATTGTGTATGGCTTCACCTAACGGTTATTTCTGTGTAATTTCCCATTGAAATGAAGCTCTTAGAGAATGTGCCTGAAATGGCAGAAACACAAGGATTCAACTCTGTGCTTTTGGTCAAGGATCCAGGAATATGGATCCCCACCTGAATTCCCAGCTGTCATTCACCTCTGCTGTGAACGATCTTGCTACATTAATGATTTACAAGGAAAATACCGTGGTTGCGGGAAATCTGTAATTAAACTTGAGAATGCAAGACATGTTCAATGGTTTAGGTAGCATCTGTGGACAGCAAAAGAGAGAGAGAAAATTTCAGGTTGGTGACTATACGTCAAAACAAGGAGAAGTTAATGGAGAAGTCTAGAACCAGGTAAAAGATGGAGAAAGAGAGGAAAGATTAAGCAAAGATCTGGGATTAGGTGGAGAGCACAAGTTAATAGGCCTCTAAGTATCTAATTGAAGCCAAGACACAGTAACTTTATGCAATTGAGTTTTGAGAACTTTGCAGTTCATGCAGATCCTAAGGTTAACATTTAAATAAAAGCTGTTCTTAATTAAGAAATTCTTGCGGCAAAATGGAAACCTTGTCGATAAGGATATTCAGTGCTGTGTATTTAGTGCCCTTTCCCTTCATTGCCCTTCGCTCCTCAGAAATATCAATGAGGAGTTTGTAATAGTTTTGCTTTACTCTGAATTCAACACCTCCAGGTTGGAGGGTGTTTCACTCCTCTACTTCTCGATCTGGCTTTGCTGACAGTGGATTTCAGTGGGAAACTGTCGACAGCTTCCAGAAAATGATTCAGGTACCCACCTGTGTTCTCATCTTGTTTCACAATTCAAACCCTGAATTCAGCTTTCTGGCTGCAATTCTCAACCAATTTGCTGTCATAACAGAAGTCCAACAGAATTTCAGGTGATTTTAAACTGGTGATTGTTGGAGACAATTGTATGAAGATTGTTGGAGACAATTGTATGAAGATTTCCCAATGTCGTTCAAAGCTGTTGGTTGTGGCACTTCCATTTCAAAATCCAAAGTCTGTGGGTCAAATCCCACTTTGTAGGCTTGGAACACAAAATCAAAGCTGACTCCAGTGCAGTGCTGTAAGAGCGCTGTACTACCGAAGGTTCCATCTTTCTAATTAAAGGCTCCATGCATACAGATGTTCAGGTTGGGTTGACGTTTCTTGATAAAGCATTTCCATTGCAAAGCCCAAAAGCAGGACCCAGGAGACTTTTTGATTTGATTTGTAATTGTCACATGTGCCACAGTGCAGTGAAAAGTATTGTCTTGTGTGTTATACAGGCAGATCACACCATGTATAAGTACATCAGGGTAATAGGACAGAATGCAGTTTTATTGCTACAGTGAAGGTGCAGAGAGAGGTTAGCTTTAATGCTTTTAGGTTCCAACAACCAATTTACTGGCTGCCACAGAGGTTGTTTTTCAATAAAAGATGCCTCCAATCCTCCAGAATGGATGGTCTGCTTACTCCTGAGGCTGCAGCTCCTGAGAGATGGTACTTCAATGGCTGTGCATCCTTGATGAACTTTCAGGAAGGTTGTAGGAGGCGATCAGACCCTGGTGTTGGGGGAAGGGAGTTGACGTTTTTGATCCACCAGTAGCTCTTTTGCTTTAGGAGTGGCTATTGCTGCTGGGTGCTCCTATGTGTGGGTCACAGAGCATCTGGCTCCTTTGTAACATACCAGAATGCTGCTATACTCCTTGGGTGTTCTTACCATGGCAGTATGGAAAAACAGTCCACAAAGGCAGGACATTATTTTGTGGTGAGGTTTGATGACTCACATCTATGGATTTTGGTTCAAGACAGATTGCTGGAAGAGAAAGCAAGGTTACAAACTGTCTTCAGGTATGGACTTCCTTATAATGCTGATTTTTATGTATTAAGGTGAAATGTTAAATGGTATTCAGAGTATCAGACATGGTATTACCAGGCTGCAATTGGCCCATTACATTGTTGAGGCAATTCCATGAACTTTATCACCTACTGGTAGTTGATGTAGTCCACATGCTTCTCTGCACTCGTTCCTCTTTTCGTCCTGAACTCTGCCCACGTTGCACTATTTATCCCCAGTGAGAAGCAGCTCTGTGACATCACCACAAAGTTGCTGCAGGGTCATGAAGCCTGTCCACAACAGAGTGGCTTTTAATTGGCTACTTAACTAATTCAACTGTTCTCCCAGCAGACAACAAATTTGCCAACCTTGCCACCACCGTGTCATGTTGCCAACAAAGTGATAAAACATTGGGCACCCTTCCCGATTCTTTTCCTCCCCATATTTTGCCAACTGTCTCACCTCACCCAATGTGCCCAGAAACATCAGACCATTGCCTACTTTCATATAGTGCCGAGGTGAAATGCTGATTTGTAGGATGATGGATCCAGACATGTCTTCAAAGAACCTATAATTATTCATTAATTATTATAATGATTGTTATTAATTTCATTATTTCACTTAGACCTGCCACGTTTAAGTGCTTCAGTTTTGATTCATGGTGCATTCTTTCTTCAAAAAAAACACTGAGATTTGTACAGGTTGGTGGAAGTTAAATTGTCCCTCTCTGGTCTGATCCTGATGTGCTGTTACATTGCAGATGTGGATGAATGTGCAGGGAACAGGTCTCCTTGCCAGCAAAGATGTCAGAATGTGGTGGGCAGCTTTCAGTGTTCCTGTCAGCCTGGTTTCTACCTGCACAGCAATGGTCTTTCCTGCACAGGTAGGAAATACCTCTTCATTTCAAATGTGTTGTTTGTTGTGGTTATTCCTGAACTTTGGGACAGGAGTTTAAATTTTCATAAATATTTCACCTTGTAATCCTCTGATAATTCTCGTTATGTTATTACATTGACTATTTAAACAAAATGTTTACATAAATTTTGCCTTTCTTGCAAAAGGCACAGACTGTTGCAAGGATACAATACCAATGGTATTCAGCTAAATGCCCATTCATCACTTGATTACTTAGAACTAAATTTACCCAGTTGGGATACCTGTTCCATTTATTGGCTAATGGCAAGCCAAAGTAATATGCCCAAACCCTGTGTAACATTTGCTTTCTTAGCTTTTGTAAGAGAAAGGGTTTGTATGAAACCATTAAAATGTTGGTGTATTGCAGTATTTCCAAAGCATCACTGAACCTCTCGGTGTCAGTCTAAAAGAACTAGAGATTGCGAGAGAGAGACTATGTGTGTGTGTGTGTGTGTGTGTGTGTGTGTGTGTGTGTGTGTGTGTGTGCGTGCGAGAGAGAGAGGGATGTGCGTGCACGAGAGAGAGAGACACCAATTCTGTTGTTTATTACAGAAAATGTGAGAGCTCTTGTCGATATAGAAGAGACCAACGTCATGAAGTTTTAAATGATGTTGAAAGATTTGGCTAGCTTCAGCTGGAGGGTAAAACGTTAACTTAACATGTACATTTAAAATGGTTGAGTGATCAGAGATTGTCCAGCTGGGAAGGAAGGGCGAGTTATGCATCACATTGACAGGTTGCAGGAGAGTAGTGTGTTTATATAAAGGTTACAGTGTACCTGTTGAAGGTGACCTTTGTTGGGATTTAAATGCTAAATGGGAGAACGTTTTTGTCATCCTTGGCATAAATTGCCTACTGAAATAGTTGTTGGACTTTTTTTTGAATAATCGTTCTTGGGATGGTTTAGATGGTAAACTATTCTCTCTAGCTTAGAACCTCGCAGATTTTGTTGGTTAAAGTTATGTTTGGAATTACAACAGCTTATCTATTCCAGCTTCACGTGGAATCATAGAGTATATGCTGCAAAATAGGCCATTTGGTCTGGCAATGTGTTACAATCCCCAAAGAGACAAATAATTTTTAAGAAGTGAAATTAATTTCCTAGCGCCAAAATGTCAGGTTTTAAAACATTTATTTTAACAAACAAGATGGCTAAACATTACCTAGGCAAGTAGTACTCCCATCTATAGAAAAGATAATTTCTACATCAACTCATTAACACAGCTGAAATCCCCATGTCATGCCTACACATCATGCCTCTCTTTCTCTGTGGATATGTGACCTTATAGTACAGTTCCAAATTCCTCCTGGCTTTTCAATGATAGGCCACATCAGGCCAAGTCTTCTAGTTTCCTTTGAAAAGTCTTCTGGTGGGAAGACACCCTCTGATGACTCCTTGACCTTTGTATCTCTAAATGTTTCATCTCTTCACACAGGGAATCCATTCTTACCAGCATACTGCTTGGCGTGATAACACACAAACATTGTCTCTGCTTAGCACAACAGAAGGTCTTCCAGGATTATCAGACTCTTGAACACTCATAGTCAATATTTAGAAAGACCAGCTGCCCCTCTTTTCTGTCAAGATGTGGAAACTGGTACTTGTGTTTGTAAGTTTCATCAGTGTTTATACTTCATAAAAATCTCCTAATTTAATTCATCTTAACCCCATCAGCATAAGTCTTACGTGTTTATTTCGTTTCTCTTCAAAATAATCCATTGCCAATAATATTTAATTATTTTGTGTGATAACAAGCTCCAAACTCTAATCACTGGCTTGTTTCTCCTGAATTCCCTTCTTGAATTAATGACTCTATTATCTTGTAACTCAAGTTTTCATTTTCTGTACAAGTAATAGAATCATAGTGTTGTTATCTTGATTTGCTGTAGCTTCGGCAATATCAGAAATGCTGAGAATAGGAGCCAAGTGTGTGGAGATAGCAGTCTCATGCAGTCAATTTGTGTTTCTTTAAAATGTAAACATTTAAATATTTATTGGTGTAAATGTTAATTGCTTACTTTATTTATTCATGCACTATGGATGTTGCTGGCTGGGCAGCATTTATTGTCAATCCCTAATTTTCCAAAGGGCAGTTCAGAGTCAACCACATGGCTGTGGGTTTAGAATCACATGTAAGCCAGATCATGTAGTTCCCTAAAGGGCATGAGTGAAGCAGATAGATTTTTTTTACGACAATTGACAGTGCTTACATGCTTGCCATTAGGATAAGTACAGCAATAGGAAAGGTTTGGAGGGATGTGGGCCAAGATCAGGCAGGTGGGGCTAGTTTAATTTGGGATTATGTTTGGCATGGACTGGTTGGACCAAGGGATCGGTTTCTGTGCTGAACAACTCTATGTCAGGTTAGGGAGTGAAATCCGGTGTTTCTAAAAAACCTTGGTCAGACCTTCTCATTTTCCAAACTAAAGGTGAAAGTGTGCCAGCAGAGGAAGGAACAAGCTAAAAATGTCCCAGACAAAAACACGTCAAACCAAATATCACTGTGACTCAATCTACAGATTCTGGTAGCTGCTTAGACAAGCTGAACCCAAACAGCACTGACAAACAATAACATCTCTTTCCATTCTCCAACTGTGGTCAAAATTCCAACCCAGTAAAAACTGCAGATACTGTGATGTTCAAGCTTTAATATATTTCAGCTTTAAGTAATAAAGAGAGGACACACTGTGGCATTCCTTCCAGAATTAAAATTTGCTCAATGAAGCCCAGCGGAGCAGGGTAATGGACAGACTGTCAATGTTGATTTGTCAGTGTGGAGTAATTTGAAACAGAGGTTCTGACTGACTGTGACCCGCCAGTTCCTCTGCTTGTTCCGTGAAACCCTACAAAGCTTTCAGTGAAACAGACCACATTGACAAGCTGAAAAAAAAACTGAAGGAAGAGGTCAATTTATTTGACAGTTTCATTATGACTTACTTTGACTGGTGTTTCTCTTATTGATTTCATATATTTGGCTTTTATTTTGACTTTAAACTTTATTCAGAACGTATGTGAAAATACTTGGCCTCTATCCATGGAAAGCACATTTTCTATATCTTTCCTATTACATTCATCAGTTGGAATTTTCTTTCAGTTTAATTGCTAAGTATTAGGAACTGGGAATAAATCCCAGAACAACCACTACCCCTGACCAACCAACCAGTATTGGATACCAGAAACACATCTCAATCCATACACGGTGTTGGATACTGAAAACATACCTCAGTAGTCTTCCACCTCTGCCAATATCCCGGTGCTAAATACTGGAGTGTATTTCATTCCCATCACCCCTCCCTCAACTCTGAAGTTTCAGATGCAATGAATGTATCTCACAGACCCAACCACCGATATTGGAGACCGAATATGGATCTCACTCCTCCACTGAGTGTTGGATATTGGGAATTAACTCAATAATCCTGAAGTCTGCTAACCTCCACATTCCCCTACCCCCCCAAGCCCCACACCACCCCGGTCCGTGGGCCTCTGCAGTGGATCTTATTCTCCACTTCTTATGCCTTTTATATGGATACTGCAAGGGTATTTCATACTCTCCCTTCACAATGCTGGATACTGGAGATTAACTCATTCCCTTATTGAGTGCTAGTTACTTGAAAAGTATATCCAGTGTTGGATACTGGGGATGTATTTCCTGTTTGAGAGTTGAGGTTGGATTGTACCAGCCCTCTAATGGTAGATTGGGGCATCCGATCTAAAAACAATGAAAGGTGAGGGTGTTTGCAGTGACAGAGTAGTTGATGGATAACTGCCCTTCCCAGAATCCAACTGAAAACCTAACGTGGCCAATTAAGGACCCCTGTTGTAACTGTGGGCACTTTAGATAAGAGTTCCCTCCTGTTCTATGCACTTACTGATGTCCTTGCAGCTTCAGTGCTGAACAGAACCCACTTAGCTGGATTGAAAAACAGTGTCCTTCCGTGGTTTTCTCTTCCAGATGTAATCCTAATAGAGACTGCTGAGCTGCTCGTTCACTGATTGGCTCTGACAGTAGCTAATTATTAAAATATGACAGTGTCTGCAAACAGTTGCTGTGGGGTCACCCCTGGCTTTGATGCACATTGTCAGAGCCCCTACCATATTTATAAAATTCCATCCAAGAAATGGATCTTCCTTCCTCCTGAATGCTGCTTATTGTAAGTCTTTTCCAGAATTTTATCTACTCCCTGTCAACCCTGACAAACTGGAGGGGTTTGCCAATATGTCAGAAATCAGGTACTTATCTCAGCTACATCCATTTTTCACAAGAAACCACCCAAGAGTAATACTCAGGAATAATAGTGGTTTAAATACCAATCTATTATAAGCCCATATAAGACCAGCTCAGCGAGCAAGTTAACAACCTCAAGCACATCCTAAGCCACAAATCTTCTTGAGGACTCTGAAGCCCATATGATGTTTTGATGTGAACCAGTGTGTTTTTAATATTTAAAAAAAAAGTAGAGAGAGTTATTCTCTGAGCAGTCAATGGTTTCCCACACTTGAATTCCACTGTTCAAACAGGCAGGTATATGATTATTATTAGGAGCAGTAATGGTAACTTGGAATTTATTTCCATTTATCTAAAGATCAAACAGTCTGATCAAAGAATTAAAAACATGCAAAGGATTTTGAAACTTATATACCTCTTAGAATATAAAGTCATGCACTCTGCAACTTCAGTGCACAAAGCGATCTTAAATTGACGAGTGTACACTTTTTGGAGGGTTATATTGCAGGTCTGTGAGATGACAATAGCTTATAGTCGTGCCCTTTTGCCACTCCCCTCCAACAGTGTGTGCTTTGAGTATGACCACATCCCTGACATTTGCTTTTACCTGCGGAATGAGTGAACCAAGATTGATTTAACAATCTCTTAATAATGGACCTCAAAACTGATTCTTAAGCAAAGAAGCATTTTGCATTCCTCTAATAACATAACTTAATTTGAGTCAGCCCCTTAATGGTCAGTAAATGTAGGCCAGATCATCATTCATGAAGACCAATGATGAAAAATGTCTTTTTGTGGCTCATTGAATAGGTGATCCAAACAGCCATGAAGGTGTCAGTCTTTCTGTTATGTAGGTGAATTCAACTGGGCAAGAAATTGTGATGCCACAGTGGAAGTCATGCTCTTAGCCTGGAAAAGGGAAAGTTATTTAGAATTTAGATTTGGGAAGAAAGGGTTTCCCTTTCCTAGAGTCAATCAAGATCAAAGTCAGTCATTGAATCAGAAGCCAAGACATCTTTCTATGTGGATAGAATTTATTAACTTCTCAGCATTACAGCTCATTTGGCTCACCAGTAGCTCTGTTTAGTATGCTCTCCAGTCATTGAACTAATCTATTAATCCCAAACACCTACTTACCTACCTAGCTTATTAACAGATAACAGATTCACTTTTTCTTCTCTTCAGATAAAGCTTCTGAAGACTTACAAACAAAACCAGTGAAAATTAGATAAAATAATTTATTTTATATTCTAGATCTTACCTTGTAATGCTACCATTATCTCCCTTCTTTCTTTACAAAAAAAAGGGTATGTTTAATCACGCAGCAAGCCAAACAGAAAAAGGATTCCTTTTCATATTCTTATAATGTCACATGAAATGAGGCATTTGTCATCGAGGATCTCCCATAGCATCATACAGGAAACACCTCTTATTTTTTCTGGAATCATCTGACAACTGATGCCTTGCATGAACCCACTTTATTTCGGAAAACTATTTTCTTTTTATAATTTCCTTTCAGTGAGTAAAGTCAATCTTCAACCTATTATCAGAGACACCCTTTGCTGAATGTACATTGACTCTTAGAGAATGATTATACAGAAAACATTGTGTGTGCAAACCTACTTCAAATTGCCCTTGTGTATAATTTCCTTTGGAATACTGGATAAATACATCTCTGCATCAATAGATTTTACCAGAGCAAATATTTCAGCAGCTAAGGTACATTTTAACTTCCCATTTTATTCTAATAGCTTCCCAGGCCAGTGGTGATATTTATTAACCTTTCCTTTCAAAGAACGTGATGAACTCTGCCATTTTTGAGTAGCCATGTAAATATTGGTATGTGAAGCACTGCCAAAGTGGACAAAGTTGGTAGGAAGATCGGCTGTTAAAATCTTGATCTTGAAGGTCCTTTTTGAAATCCCAGGTTAGTTTTGTTTTCTGTAGTTTTTCTGCACCTACCCATCAATTTGATGAGACTGGCTGTGCCCTATCTGGTACCTCAATGTATACACCACATTGTTCTCACCTATGCAACTCTTGTGGGCGGCACGGTGGCAAGTGGGCGGCACGGTGGCACAGTGGTTAGCACTGCTGCCTCACAGCGCCTGAGACCTAGGTTCAATTCCCGACTCAGGCGACTGACTGTGTGGAGTTTGCACGTTCTCCCCGTGTCTGCGTAGGTTTCCTCCGGGTGCTCCGGTTTCCTCCCACAGTCCAAAGATGTGCGAGTCAGGTGAATTGGCCATGCCAAATTGCCCGTAGTGTTAGGTAAGGGATAAATGTAGGGGTATGGGTGGGTGGTGGGTCGGTGTGGACTTGTTGGGCCGAAGGGCCTGTTTCCACACTGTAAGTAATCTAATCTAAAGTAGAACTCTCCAATTCCTTGGTAGTACTTGGGTCTTTATCATTTAAAGGATCTGTAACATTGTAACTAATCTAACCCACGCAATGTGGACATGCATCCACTGTTCAATAGACTGCAATTGAATGAGTCTGTGACTAAAATATTCATTATTCGGCTGAAGTTTCTTATAAGTAGTAAAATTTCTTCCGCCTAATTAGTATCATCACCTTCTCCTTCTGCATATTGTGTGTTGTGTGTAATTTCAAAACTCCTGTCATTCCATTTCAGACAATTTATTGAATAATTATATTTTGAGTAGCATATAAACATGATTTAAGCATACACTTTTCTTGGGTTTATTCTTCAATTACATTTCCCCAGTTTCTGACATCTATTCTAGACATTAGATGTATTTCTACCTTCACACCCTTTAGTTACAAATTTCTGTACATGTTGGTAAGGAAAGTTTCATTGTCCCCACCATTAAATCCTCCATTCTTTGCATTTTGCTGCCTGTCCCAGTTGAGTCATGAAAGCTGCTGGGAATAAATGTTTTCCCAGGAATCTTTTTTAAAAGACTCCTTACATCAGTTCTGAAAACGCAGTTTTTTCTGACAGTTTAAGCCTCCTAGTGCTCTGAGTAAATAACAATTTAAAGGCAGACAGTAAATTAGGAGAATCCAAGTAGAACATTTTCAATTTTGCATATAGTCTGTTAAATTGCATTATGTATTCTTATTTAGAAAATCCATCCTGTTTTCTACATTTACTGAAGTCTGACCATGTCTCATAGGCATTTAATTAGGATTTTCTTATCAATTTTGTCCATCAATTTTATTAGTGAATCCAAGCATTTCTTAGTGTCCACTTGTTGATCTTCTGTAAAACTCCCAGAATACGTCTTGCTTCTTACGGGAAATAACAGTGCCAAGGCCGTACCTTGCTTGTCTCTTGTTAAATACCTAACCTGTGCTCCCACATACACTTCATTTTGCCTTTGATTGCTAATTTCAGTGTCATAAAATGTCAGCGGAAAGTCATATTCTGACACTCTGCATGTGGTTTCAACCATTTTTCTCAAAAGTAACTCCAATTACAATCCTACATCTGAAAAGAACTCTTGGTTTCCAGTCTTTATCTTTAACTGACTTTCTCCTGTTGCCAATGCCAGTCGGACACAAGGCAGCTAGAATCAAAGGCAGCTTCCTTTGTGGGTAGAGTTTATTTCCTATGCAGTCTGATAGTTCCTTTCGCCAACTGGTTCCTCTTGTTCCCTCTTAAATTCAATGACTATGTAGACATAATCAGTTAATCCCAATTGCCTGCTAGACCACCTACTATATTAACATCTGTAATCTTCCACCGTGGAACGCATCACTTGGGAAACTAAAAAGCTCTTCTTTTAATCTGATTTGATTATTCTTTATGCTTGGTTTAGCAGCTTTGCCTATGCCCTCCCACAACCTCTCATCTCCATTTTTGTTTATAACTATTGGAGAAAAAAAACTATTGAAATAAACTGATAATGAGTCACAATTCTTTCCTAATGCCATGATACTTTTCTCCCTGGTTGCTTTCAGAAAGGTCCAGGAAAGTAATCCTCAATTGCAGAAGCTCTAAGGCATTTCTGGAAGTTTGGAAATCTTGTAAATGCAGGATCAAGCTTAGATGTGATGCCTTCTATACTTAAGTACCCTGCTGAGACACACCACCTTGGCTTCTAAATGAGGAATTCTTGGTAAAGGGATCTGACCTTCCTTGTGCCACAGAGTCATTATGTCACAGAAGCAAGCCTTTTCGACCCATCAATCACTTCTCAGACATGCATGGGTTTTTCTCCTTGTACCTTCAGGTGAGGAAGGAAACAAAACTTGGGATCTAACAACATGGAAAACTATCTGCTTACACATCAGTGTGAGTTAGTGGGTTCAAGCATGTGCCATGAAATATCAAATGTAATGTAGATCACTTCAAAACATCTGTTTTGCTTTCTGTGGCCAGTAAAGAGGGGGGAAAGCATACAGTCTGGCTTTTGGCCAGCAATCCTCTTACAAAGACAATTTGCCAAATCCACTGCAAAACAATTCCACCTTGACATTAGCTATTAGTAATTCCATGTGGTATATTTGTATACCCATGCCTTTCCCTGGGGAGACTTCAATAGCAATTGGTCTGCATGCAGTTCAGTCTTCACATGCAGTTTTGCAATTGCTGTAATTCCAGGAGGAAAGTAACTGAAGGATCTGTCCCTGGGAGGACATTTACACACTGAGGGCTAGTGGGTTGATCTTTTTGCATTCTGGCTCCATCTCAGTTGGGTTTTCTACTTTTTTTTTGTTCAGGGAGTTGACATGAGTCTGTTATTTTCTACACTGGAGAAATTTATATTAGTTTGTCAGTTTTCATTCTGATGGTTATTTTTCATGTTTTCCTTTCATTGCTTTGAAGCCAAGGAGCTGAGTTACATATGTTTTGAGTTCGCACTAATATTGGATTGAGGCCTAGTCAAGTTTGTTTTTTCGTTCATAACCGAATGGGTACTCAGAAAATCTCAGCCCAGGAAATGCCAGCGTCTAGCTCCAGAGCTTGTTTGTAACAGGGTGGATGTTTTTCAGATCAGCATCTTTCGGATTTGTCTCCTCTGCCATCTCTCATTGTGTGACAATGCAACATGTCATTCAGACACTCATCAACAGATTTACATGGTTGACCCGATCATTAGACTGACTGGAGTTTGCAATTTCTGTTCCAAATTGAGAGCCAAGTACTCCTCAATCGTAAATCAGGCTCTGACTCTCACTCATGTTCACAGTTTTTGTACTAGGTGTTACAATCTGGGGTTTTTCAGCCTATACTCATGTTGATAGTCAGTCTAAAGGTTCCCAGTGCAGCCGGGTTAGCACCTGATCATAGCACATGGAATTCCATGTACTTTCTTCTGAAGATGGACACTGATATCCACTGAATTCAAGCTGAAACCACTGCAGCAGATTTATTTACTGGCAAGATCATGTGCACAAGTGAAAATAAATAATAAAACTAGAATCATTTCACAAAAGCTTCATCAGTAAGCAGCTTTCTTTAAAGCAGTTTGTGGGCATCAGAAGAATTTGAGCGTGGAATTTAACACGTGCACAGTGAGAACTCAACACACCTGAGAGAGAAAGACTTGCATTTGTGTAGCACCTTTCATGGCTGCCAGACCTACTATTGTGCCTTTCCAGGCAATTACATATCAAAGTGCGTGCTATGAACAGCTGCCAACCATCTAGTGGCTGGTGACACTTGATGTTTGCAGCTTACATCTAGGCAGTGGATATCTGTGATTGTAATGGGATGACCCTAGCCGCACTGATTAAAACCTTTTGATAGACAGCGGTGTTGATGTGGAGAAGCTCTTGTTCCAGATTAGGAGGAAGCTGGAGAAAAGGTTCTTGCTGCAGGCAAATGGTCAGGTACCTCTGGCTCCTTCAAAATTCCTATGAAGGAAAGCCAGGAGAAAGTGAAGAAACCAATTATGAAGAAACAACTATTGAAGAAAATAGCAGCCAAGAATAGCTAAGAAATAAAAGTTGTAAGTTTAAAAGCTTAAAGCCAACGAGACTTCTCAGAGAGCCACCATATATCTGTCAATGGAACTGAACCAGCAATAAAATGATCTCTGTCCCACAGCCTTGCTCATTTCAAACAGAGACCGTTTCAAATTAATACAGCTACCAAATACTGCAGATGCTGAAATGCATTTGAATGTTAAAGTCTTGGGCTTGCTGTCAGAATAAAGGTAGAATTTCACTTGATCTCTCAGTACATGTGTGCTCTTTGTGCCACCTAGGGGTGACATTAAATGATTGTTTTAATTCACTTGCTGTTCTAATATTAGCCAGGCTACTGAGGAATAATTCCACTTGTCCTTCTTCAAAATAGTGCCAAGGGATCTTTTACATCTACCTGAGAGGGCAGACAGGCCAATGTCTTTTTGTCTGACAGTGCTACATTCCTTCGGTACTGTACAGAAGTATCAGCCCAATTTCAAAATCAAAATATTGTGAATAAGGCTGAAAAACAGCAAATATTGGAAATCTTCATCAGATCACTCAGCCAATATTTGTGGAGCGAGAAAAGCTGAATATTTTCAGTTTAGTTTGTGGAGCTGAAGACCTGGATTGGGACTTGAACCTACAACCTCTGATCCAGGCCTGAGTAAACCAACTGAGCTCCAGTGCTTATGCAAGTCACAATTGAAAACAGGCAACCAGATTTAATTTAATACAGTGACATTTTTGTGTGTTTTTCAGCCGTTTCCTCTGGAGTAACCTTCACAACTCGAGAAGAAATTATTGTGGTCAGAAATTGTCATTGTCATTGCAAATTCTTCCCTCTCCAGACTGAACTGCACATTTTATTGCTAAAATTGTTTTCCCCCTGATGGGTTAACACTCAGTGAAGTCCTGTCTGTGTCCCTGTCTGTCAGGCTTGTACATTTAATCGTCTGCAAACCTATTCTTTCCTGACATCAAAGGGAAATCGATTATGGTTGTCTCTTGCTCTGAAGTCAGATCTTTTGTCTTTGATCTGTGAAGTGGCAGAGGTGACTTGCCTCTAATTTGACCTCAGGTACAGGTTCTAAAAAGCCAAAGATGTCTCTATTTATTTACACTTGTCTGTAATTAGCCACTTTGTACAGTTAACTTTTCCACTAATAGAGAAGGATTCTAAGGGGACATCTATCAAGAAATACTAACTTTGGGATGGGCTCAGGTATTTGTGTCTGATTTTCTTTGCCTAAGGATACCGAGCAAAGTGTGGTGACTTTCTGTCGGAAATGTTTGGGTCATCGCAAGTCACTTCAGGTCACCAGTGATTAGACATTTCAGACTGGAACTACAGTGGAAGTCTGCTATAACGCGGGTGTTGGGACCCAACAAATCAAACCACTTTATAATTGGACTGAACTACAGCAGATCTCCTTGGACTTTAAATTAAATAGTACTTAAATCAGCCTTGCTGATACATTGTAGTATTGCAGGTCAGTTAGTTCAGTTGGCTGGGTAGCTGGTTTGTGATACAGATTGATGCCAACAGCACGGATTCACTTCACACAACAGCTGAGGTTACCATGAAGGTATCATCTTCACAACCTTGCCTCTCATATCGGGCATGGTGACCCTCAGGTTAAACTACCATCAGTCGCCTCTCTCTAATGTCTTCTAAGACAATGTCGACTTTAGCTGTTTTCACATACGTAACTTGGCTGACGTTATAATTGTAGTAGCCTTAGACAAATATGAGTGCTTGTGTCCCACCCATAATTCTAGAAGTTTATGTGACTATTTAGAGCTAATACCCATGCATGCTGCCATCTGTTTCTATCATAGAGTCATAGGCACATGCAGCACAGAAAAAGGCCCTTTGACCCATCAAGGACAGGACTTACACAGTTAATGGTAGGGAGTGTTGCTGAACAAGGAGACTTAGGGGTGTGGGTGCACAGGTCCTTAAAAGTAGAGTTGCAAGTAGACACAATAGTGTACGGGGTATAGGTTTGCTCGCTGAGCTGTAGGTTTGATATCCAGACGTTTCATTACCTGGGTAGGTAACATCATCAGTGGCGACCTCCAAGTAAGCGAAGCTGTTGTCTCCTGCTTTCTATTTATATGTTTGTCCTGGATGGGGTTCCTGGGGTTTATGGTGATGTCATTTCCTGTTCATTTTCTGAGGGATTGATAGATGGTATCTAAATTTATGTGTTTGTTTATGGCATTGTGGTTGGAGTGCCAGGCCTCTAGGAATTCTCTGGCATGTCTTTGCTTAGCTTGTCCCAGGATAGATGTGTTGTCCCAGTCGAAATGGTGGTTTTTTTTCCTCCGTGTGTAGGGCTACGAGGGAGAGAGGGTCGTGTCTTTTTGTGGCTAGTTGGTGTTCGTGTATCCTTTCTCAGACAAACAGGAAAAAAGTTAGCCACCAGGATACACAAACACCAGCTAGCCATAAAAAGACACGACCCTCTCTCCCTCGTAGCCCTACACACAGATGAAAAAAAACCCACCATTTTGACTGGGACAACACATCTATCCTGGGACAGGCTAAGCAAAGACATGCCAGAGAATTCCTAGAGGCCTGGCACTCCAACCACAATGCCATAAACAAACACACAGATCTAGATACCATCTATCAACCCCCTCAGAAACAAACAGAAAATGACATCACCACAAACCCCAGGAACCTCATCCAGGAGAAAGATATAAATAGAAAGCAGGAGACAACAGCTTCGCTTCACTTGGAGGTCACCACTGATGATGTTACCTACCCAGGTAATGAAACGTCTGGATATCAAACCCACAGCTCAGCGAGCAAACCTCAACCTGAGCTACAAACCTTGCACAATGGTGTACACCTTCCTTCCTTCTCACCTATCTGCTCTACCCTTCCCTCGGACCTGTCACTTCCATCCGCATCTTCATCTAACTATAATATTCCCAGCTATCTTTCGCCTCTCCCCCCAACCCCGCCTCCCCCTCCTATTTATCTCTCAGCCACCCTGGCCCACAAGCCTCATTTCTGATGCAGGGCTTATGCCTGAAACATCGATTCTCCTGCTCCTTTGATGCTGCCTGACCTGCTGCGCTTTTCTGGCAACCCACTCTCGACTCTGATCTCCAGTATCTGCAGTCCTCACTTTCTCCTACTTGATTGTAAACATTACTGCGAAGCTTCTTCCAAGGGTGCCCACCTTAAAGAAGTTCTCCTCGTCTCTCTACAAGGATCTCAGTGAGTCCCTCTTTCACTGCACCCCACCAGGGCATCTCCTCTGCTCTGAAGCTCTTCAGCCACGAACCCCAAAGGACCTTGCCGCATCTGACAGAAATTTACTTGTACTTACACGCACATTATCTACAGAAACCATTGCACACAATGCGATCTTCTCTACATCAGGGAAACAGGATGCCAACTTGCGGATTGTTTTAGAGAACATCTGTGGGACACCTGCACCAACCAACCCCACCGCCCCGTGGTTGAACACTTTAACTCCCCCTCCCACTCCACCAAGGGCATTCAAATCCTGGGCCTCCTCCATCACCAAACCCTAACCACCCAAAGTCTGGAGGAATAATGCCTCATCTTCTGCCTTAGGACCCTGCAACCACATGGGATCAATATGGATATCACCAGTTTCCTTATTTCCCCTCTCCATTCTTATCCCTGTCCCAAGCCTCCAACTCGGCACCACCCCCTTGACCGGCCCTACCTGTTCATCTTCATTCCTTTCCGCCCATCCACTCCAGCCTCCTCTCTGACCTATCGCTTCCACTCACACTTTCATCTACCTATCATATTCCCAACTACCTTCCCCCTAGCCACACCCCATCCCATTAATCTCTCAGCCCCCTGGCTCACAAGCCTCATTCCTGATGAAGGGCCTATGCCCGAAATGTTGATTCTCCTGCTCCTTGGATGACGTCTGACCTGCTGTGCTTTTCCAGCAACACACTGTCTACTCCGATCTCCAGCATCTGCATTCCTCACTTTCTCCTGGTGGTGAAAGCATTTGGCACACTTACCTTCATTGTTCAGGACATTGACTGTGGGAGTTGGGGGTCATGTTGTGACTGTGCAGGACATTGGTGATGCCACATTTAGAATACTGCATAGAATTCTGGTCTTCCTGCTATGGGAAGGAAGATATTAAACTTGAAAGGGTGCAGAAAAGATTTACAATGACGTTGCCGAGATTGGAAGGTATGAGCTCTAGGGAGAGGCTGAATAGGCTGGGGCTATTTTTCCTGGAGCATCGGATGCTGAGGGGTGACCTTATAGAAGCTTATAAAATCATGAGGGACATGGATAGGGTGAATATCCAAGGTCTTTTTCTCAGGCTAGGGGTGTGCAAAACTAGAGGGCATAGGTTTGCAGTGAAAGGGGAAAGGTTTAAAAGGGACCTTGACAGGGTTAATTTTTTCACAGAGGGTAGTGCATGTATAGAACAAGCTGCCAGAGAAAGTGGTGGAGACGGGTACAAATTACAACATCTGGATAGTTATAGGAATCAGAAGGGTTGAGAAAGATATAGGCCAACTGCTAGCAAATGGGACTAGGTCAGATTGGGATGTCTGGTCGGCACGGACCAGCTGAACCAAAGGGTCTGTTTCCCTGTTGTATGACTATCTGTAGAGCAAAACGTATGATCAAAATTACTTAATTCAATTTCTTTGGCTTGTCTTGTCATTCTATTAAAAGAAAAAAAATGACCACTTTGCACTTACTCATACCAGTGGGTTGACTAACTTGCTTGACTTAAACAAATTGATTTCTAACGTTAATAAGTAGGATTTCAATGGTTACAGGACAGAACGAAACCATTTGGTTTGATATGTGTGTGCCAAGTCTTCTTCAAAAAAACAATTCTCCCAGTGCTGCTCACCTGCCTTTCAACTGGACCCCTGCCCATTCTTCCTTTTCAGATAGTAATCCAGGTCCCTCTTGAATGCTTCGATTGGTCCTGCCTCCCCCATATTCTCAAAGCAATGCATTCCCAATCCAAGCTACTCACTGTGTGAAGTAGGATTTCCTCACATCAGGCAGCATCTGTGGAGAGAGCAATAGAAGTTTCAGACAATTGGCTTTTAGCAGAACTTTGGGGAACTTAGAAATGCAAAAGTATAGAGTATGTGAAAGGGGAAGAGTAATAAGAAGAACAAACGGAAACTTTTGATCTGGTGGAAGATAAGGGAGTTAAATCACACAAGGTTCCACGGTGCAAGGGACAGGCTGAGAGACAAAAGATATGTCTCAAGCAGATGCCAACTGAACACAAAGTGAAGGAAATAAGAACACAATGAGATTTAATAAATCAAACTAGCAAAGCAGCATATAAAAATTGAAGGCAGAATGTATGATCTGAAATGGTTGCATTCCATGCTGTGTATGTCACGGACTCCTAGAATTGTTACAGCACCCCTGTGTGCCAATCTCCTGCCTTTTCCCTATATTCCTGCATGTCATTTTTATCCAGAAAATCATCCAACGTGCTCTTGAATGCCTCAACTGAACCTTGCTCTGCCACATTTGCATTCCACTGCACTCAGTTTAAGTACACTCTAACTACTTGTTTGAGCAAAGCATTTTTTTCTGACATCACCCTTGCTTTGTTTGCATATCACTTTAAGTCTATGCCCCTTGTTCTTTTTTCTCTTACGAACAACAGTTTCTCCCTGTCCGCTTTATCCAGCACACTTGTGACTTTGAAAACTTTTTGAAACGCTTCATAGCATTTATGGATGCTGTAAAATTCTTACTGTCGAGATGAGGTGCTCCCTTTGAGTTTATAACTGTTATGGAGGCTAATGTACCAGCCTTCAATTCCCTGTCAGAGTTGTCAGACTACTTCATAACTGTGCAGAGTTCTTTTAAGATTGTGTAGTGCATTCACCCAGTCATCTCATCACTTGCTGAGGATTATCTTCAAAACAATTGCTTTTTATATTAATCCATGAAGTAAATATTGCTGGCCTATCATCTTTGACTCAGTTCTGATTCATCTGCAATAAAGTTTAGTGGTAGACATTGTTTACAAATACTTTGTTTTGTTGTTCAGTGAAGAATGAGATTGTTTATTTCTTGTAAAAATGAGTCATCAGATTGTTTAGCTAAAGCCTCTTGCAAAATGTTTCCTGGTCCCTCATACTGTGTTGGACTGTCCAGTAGTGTCCGCAAACTGTTTATTTCTGAAAATAATTCTCTTCACAATAAACACTTAATATAGTTTAGCTTGTTAAGAAACATATTTGGTTCAGTTCATTCAATAAAATGTAAGCTAAATTAAACAAGAAAAATGAAACAGCAGGAAAAGCATTAGCAGCAGGCCTGAGAAAGTTATGGTATCACAGGTTGAGCCAGTGGACCCGGCAGTCGATGACAAGTCTGTGAATTCCAGTTCAGCATGTTTACACTGGAGCCCACAACAAAGTGTTGTACCAAGGGTAGGAAAAGAGAGAAGTGGATCATGTGTGTGGGAAAGGCACAACAGGGGCATGAGTCAGTTCACAGAAGATAGAAGGGAAAAGGAAGATGAATCAATACCCACGTGGGGTTTCAGGGCAGGGATGACATCAAAAGAATAGAGAAACAATGCATGTATATCCCAGAGCAGGTAATGATCACTGACTCACTGAGGCTCAGTTGGGTTCTTCGAGGTCCACTCATCTCTTGATCTCATTACTACCAGGTTCCAAACATGGCCATAAGAGCTAAATAAAAGAGATGAGCATTTGAGGGACTGTCCTTGACATGACAAAGGAATCAACTAAGTATGGCATCAAGGAGCAGTAGAAAAACTGAAACCAATGGGAATCAGGAAGAAATCTTTCTGCTGGTTAGAGGTATACCTGGCACAAAGGAAGATGGTTGTGATTGCTGGCTGTCAGTCTGGGCAGGCCCAGGATATTAGTGCAGGAGTCTTGAACCCCTCAGGGTAATATCTCAGGCCCAACCATCTTCAGTTGCTTCCTCAGTGATCTTTTCTCTGTCATAAAACCAGAACTACCTGAGGTTTTTGAAGAAGTAACAAAGAGGATTGATGAGGGCAGAGTGGCGGACATGATCTGTATGGACTTCAGTAAGGCATTTGACAAGGTTCCTCATGGTAGGAACTAGTAACCAAAAAAAGGTTGGATCACATGGAATACAGGGAAAACTAGCTATTTGGATACAGAACTGACTCAGAAGGTGGACGGTTGTTTTTCAGACTGGAGGCATGTGATCAGTGGAATGCCACAAGGATCAGTGCTGGGTCCATTTCTTTTTGTCATTTACATAAATGATTTGGATGTGAATATAGAGGTATGGTTAGTAAGATTGCAGATGACACCAAGATTGGAGGTGTGGTGGACAGTGAAGAAAGTTACCAAAAGAGAAAATGCTGGAAAATCTCAGCAGGTCTGGCTGCATCTGTAAGGAGAGAAAAGAGCTGACATTTTGAGCCTAACTGACCCTTTGTCAAAGCTGAAAAAAAGGGGAAAAAAGGGAGAAATAGGGAGGTATTTATACTAGGCTGAGAGAAGGTGAGTCGTGGCTCCAGAAGCAAAGGTAGCAATAAAGAGGTGACAATGACATTGCATAGAGAGATGACAGGGAGATTAGGAGCTGTGAATGACCAAGGCTGAAGCCAGTGCTATGTGACAAAATATGTGGGGGATGGGTGAAGCAGAGGCAAACTGGAAAACAGGGGAGAAGGGTAGCAAAGGGGGAAGAGGAGGGGAATAACTTAACTCTACTGGAAAACTTAATAGAATAGTAGATACAGTACCTGCTACGAATTAACTGCTCCAATATACCAACATCCCATAAACACACTCTTGGCAAACAGCACATTCAGAAAACTGATTGGTTCACATGCAATCCTGTCAGCAAGAAAAGAATGCGTGCAGCAGCTCCCTGAGAGAGAGAGGTCTTTTCCTTCCACTACCTTAGTTCACACCTATTAACTAACTAACGCAAGACCTGCAAAATCCTAGGTCTGTGTGTGCCTCCACTCACTCACGCTTCTTTTATTTGAACTCTGTCAAGAAAAATACCCAAGGCTTCACAAGTTCTTTATCTTAGACAATCGACAATAGACAATAGGTGCAGGAGTAGGCCATTCTGCCCTTCGAGCTTGCAGCACCATTCAATATGATCATGGCTGATCATCCTTAATCAGTATCCTGTTCCTGCCTTATCTCCATAACCCTTGATTCCACTATCCTCGCGAGCTCTATCCAACTCTTTCTTAAATGAATCCAGAGACTGGGCCTCCATTGCCCTCTGGAGCAGAGCATTCCACAGAGCCATCACTCTCTGGGTGAGGAAGTTTCTCCTCATCTCAGTCCTAAATGGACTCCCCCATATTTTTAAGCTGTGTCCTCTGGTTCGGCACTCACCCATCAGCGGAAACATGTTTCCTGCCGCCAGAATGTTCAATCCTTTAATAATCTTATATGTCTCAATCAGATCCACCCTCAGTCTTCTAAACTCAAGGGTATACAAGCCCAGTCGCTCCAGTCTTTCAGCGTAAGGTCGTCCCGCCATTCCAGGAATTGACCTTGTGAACCTACGCTGCACGCTCTCAATAGCCAGAATATCTTTCCTCAAATTTGGAGACCAGAACTGCACACAATACTCCATGTATGGTCTCACCAGGGCCCTGTAGACTGCAGAAGAACCTCTTTGCTTCTATACTCAATCCCTCTTGTTATGAAGGCCAGCATGCTATTAGCCTTCTTCACTACCTGCTGTACCTGCTTGCTTGCCTTCATTGACTGGTGTACAAGATCACCCAGATCTCTTTGTATTGCCCCTTTACCTAAATTGATTCCATTTAGGTAGTAATCTGCCTTCCTGTTCTTGCCACCAAAGTGAATAACCATCTGCCATGTATCTGACGACTCACATAACCTGTCCATGTCACCCTGTACTCTCCTAACATCCTCCTCACATTTCACCCTGCCACACAGCTTAGTATCATCAGCAAATTTGCTAATGTTATTACTAATGCCATCTTCTATATCATTAATATATATTGTAAAAAGTTACGGTCCCAGCACTGATTCCTGCGGTACCCCACTGGTCACTGCCTGCCATTCCAAAATGGAGCCATTTATCACTACTCTTTGTTTCCTGTCAGCCAACCAACTTTCAGTCCAAGTTAGTACTTTGCCCCCAATACCATGTGCCCTAAGTTTGCTCACTAATCTCCTATGTGGGACTTTATCAAAAGCTTTCTGAAAGTCCAGGTACACTACATCCACTGGATCTCCCTCGTCCATCTTCAGAGTTACATCCTCAAAACATTCCGGAAGATTAGTCAAACATGATTTCCCCTTCATAAATCCATGCTGACTCTGACCTGTCCTGTTGCTACTATCCAGATGTGTCGTAATTTCATCCTTTATAATAGACTCCAGCATCTTTACCACCACTAAGGTCAGACTAACTGGTCCATAATTTCCTGCTTTCTCTCTCCCACCTTTCTGCTCTTTACTTGTCTCTGAATCTCTCCTGAAAAGAAACCAGGACAAAACACACTCTTAAAGTCAGAGAATCATCACAATAGGAATGCACTAGAACAGGACAGGAATAGGAAAAGGTCATCTCGCCCTGTGAGGATTTTTCATCATTCAGTGGGATCCCAGTTAATTTGTTACCTATTATCATATAACCATCTTGGCCTTTCTCCCCTCATAGCTTTATTTAACAAAATTCTATGAACTTCAGACTTAAAATCGCCAACTGATCAAACATTGATTGCTAATTGAGGAACATTATTCCAAACTTCTACCACCCTTTGTATACAAAAACATTTCCTAATTTTATTCCTGGTTATTTCTGTCTCTAATTTATAAGCTGTGGTTCCAATTTATGGTCTCAACAATAAGTAGAAATAGTTTATCACTATCTGCCCTATTTGTTGCATTTAACTTCTTGAAAACTTTGATTAAATTACCTGAAATCATCACAAAATCTGTTGTATGTGTAATCCTGAGTTATAATTTGATCATCAGAGTCAGTGCACCTATATTGCGTCCAAGGCTAATCGATCCTATTTAGAGTGTGGCACCCAGAATAGTTAACAGTACTCAAGGTCTTTGCACAACTAAAGCATCACTTCTACTCCCTCATATTCTAGTCCTAGCTAGAATCTGTTCATTTTCTGTATTTTTGATGGTACTTTAATTATCTAAATTTAAATGCAAGGCACCTAGACTTCTCTGGATCTCCGTTGTTCGAGCTTTTCACCATTATTAAGCATCCTGTTCTAGTTTTCGTAATGGCCAAGGCAGGAGGAGGGCACTGTCTTTCTCTAGTCCTGTTGCTGCATAGGTCACAGCATTAAATTCTAAAGTGTTTCACCTAGTCCTGATAAGGCCAATATTTTTTCTCTGTATTAGACTTCAAATGAAAAGATTCAACAACAGGTTTCTGTTGCAAACCACAACATGATTGATTGTGACCTCTTCTTTTCAGGACAATGAGGGCAGCATTGAAAATCTCCAAATTCCCCACCATCGTTATTGAGGAATTAAAAAAAGACTATCATGTTACTTGTTTTTGTGAGCTTGATGTGCACAAATTGGCAGCTGTTTTCCAAATTTCAACAATGATTACAGTTCAAGATACTCGATTGGCTGTAAAATATTTTGGAAAGTTGATGCAAGGTGCCAGATAGATGCCAGTTTTTTTTTCTGCAATAGTTGTAATATGTAAATATGTTACCAGTCTTTCAGTGTCACTGGGTCAAACTCTTGAAACCTGCCAGCAATATCCATATCCCTTGAATAAATCTTTAATTAGGTCAGGATATTTCACTGACAGATTAGTTTCTTGAGGCTGTTTTGGACTTGACAGATACAAAATTGCCAGACAAAAGAAAGTACTAAATGAGATGGCTGGGGTTGTCCAGTCTTTTGAGTTTCAAGGAACCATTAAGTGAGTGGGAAGGCGAATCGACCACACTGGCCAGCTGAAAGGAAGCCAGACAGGAATTCTCTGCAGCCTTAGATAGTTTCAAAGGGCTGCACCAGATCAACAGTTCACAAAATGTACAAGGCATGGCACAAGGACAGCAATTGTTGGTTCAAGTAAAGATCTTGAAGCACAGCCAGAGAGAATTAATGGCGTTGTGGACTCCTGCCATGTTCTGAATCATGTGCTGTCAACCCATTACAAAACCTTCAATAGCTCACAGATGTAGAAAATCAGTTAACATTTGACACACGGGATGTTGGCTATCCTCCTATCTTGGTGTATGCATATTGTTAGGAACAGCATAACCCATACAATGGACAAAGATTCTCAGCTCTTTTTTTCTTTTGAATGAAGTTTTCCTTGAATAATATCATTGTAAAGTCTTTGAAGCGATAAAACCAAGTGTCATTTTTGTGGATGAAGATAAACGCTAAGTATCTGTTTATTTTTGTACGTTTTTGGTTGTGGACTGAAACTGGAAATGGACAGTTTTTAAACCCAAGCATTGTGGAAGAGAATACTGCACTTCTTTAAACCTGACACTTATGATAAGTACTATTACATTGTTGTTTGTTCAAGCAGAGAGGGTGGTTACCACAGAGGAGCTGGAGCCAGGTGGTGTGTAGAAAGTGAGATTTGGTCAGCAATAGGTACCTGATTGGTCAGTGAAGTGGTAACCGGTTGTCGTTGACGAAAGTCATCTGCCGACCAACAATTATATGATTGGCTCCCAGGTCACTGAAGAGCTTGTGGGTGTGACTGTTTGCTCAGAATCCATCTGACCTCTGAAAAGGAAGGACCTGACCTTTTCTCTGTAGTAAAAACACCTCCAGCCTGAAAAAGAGAGCGTTTAATGCCATCATGACTTTGTTGCAGCATAAGCTGTGGCTTTAACCAATAAGTCAGAGAATTCTCAGTTTGACCCAATTGTCCTGTGCCACTTGCAAGTGAAAGTACCTGACAAAGGAAGATCACAGTGCAGTTGACAAATGTATCATTTCAGTGCATTGGGAGCTGTCTTCCCAATTTTTCCCTCTGTTCATGAAGTGTGTGTGTGTGTGTGTGTGTGTGTGTGTGTGTGTGTGTGTGTGTGTGTGTGTGTGTGTGTGTGTGTGTGTGTGTGTGTGTGTGTGTGTGTGTAGCATTTTAGAAGGGGATTAGAGTTTTAAATGGCAGAGTTATATGTCAGTTCATAATTATGTAACAGTGGTTAGAATCTACTTATGTGTAACAAATAAGATGTTAACCAAAATTGATTCGTGTTTTGTCAAAAACAGGTAAATGGGGAAATTTCAAATACTTGTATGAAACATTTAATTTTTGTGATGACTCTGGGAATAGTGGGTCATGATTCCTAGATGTCACATGAGAGAGTGTGTTTTCAGAGTTCAGTGCAGTCGGTAAAAGCTCATAATATAGTACAGCCCAATAAACAGGAGGGGTTGTCAAGGTTTTTTTGAAATATTATTTTGACAAATTATAGCTCCCAAATGTTTAAATTTGGAGGACAAGACTGCTGGAAGCCTCAGTTCTTCTGGAATTGTCTGTCCCAACTTCAAATCCAGCATGCAATCCCAGGTTTAAAATCTGATATGGCGGCAGCCATTCTTAAAGGTTTAACTTGTGGAGCCAAGAATTTGCCTGAGTCTGTGCACTGGACCGAGGAGTGAATTAACTGGTAATTAACTGGTCCAATAAATTACAGAACAGTTGTCTTTGCTATTTAGCACTTAACACAATGGAAAACTCCACAACACCTTAACATTAACGTTTCATTACACCACTGTCTCCATTGACCTATAGTTATAAGATTGAGTTCCAACTTATTCCAAAATTTTGACAAGTTATCACATCCTTGTCTTATCATGGTCAATTCTCTATTATCCTTTTAAAGCCAATCTTCTTCACTCAATCCATATTCCTGAGTTCCATATTCTGTCAACACCAGCCTTTTGCTGGGTGTTTAACCCAACAGCAGTCCATTATGCTCAGCATAGCTTCACCTGTCATGGACTCGATCCTCAACTGCCTAGATTAGCCTGCCTCTGTGCAAACAACCGGAACAGTAGCTTCTCCCTCTGGGTCCAGTTGTACGAGCTTACACTTGAGTTGCATATAGAACTTGCTCTGTATCTTAATGGCAACCAAATCACTTGGGCCTGTCACCAAGAGGGACCAGCCATATTGCCTTGAATTCGTGGAGAACTGTTCAAATGCAATTGGTTCTGCTAATACGTGTGTTTCTTCAATGCAAATTGGCTACAACACAGTTGAAAATTTAGAACATTACATGTAGAATGCAAACTTTCCTTACCTGTGTTGGCTATAACGCGATTCTGGTCCCACTGGTTTAAATGGTGCTGCTATTGCGCAATTTTCTTATAATACAGGATTGCATGGGAATGGAACAATCGCGTTGTATCAGAACAGACTGTATAACCATCTTATAAGGTGTCGCGTGCATAATGACTTTATGAATTCCATGTTTAAATGATCCGACTGGTATGTTGCCTGCGCGGTTTTGCTCACATATATTCTCCATGAGAGATTTATGCTGCCGGTACTGTCTCTTTATCATTGACCCTTTGTGGTGACTCTTTCATTCCAGATATAAATGAGTGCCGATGGATTGGGGAGAGCCGGGTGTGCCACCATTCTTGCCACAACACCTTTGGCAGCTACCTGTGTTCCTGCCGTGCTGGTTTCCGACTCCTGAGTGATAGAAAGACATGTGAAGGTAAGAGGACACCACCTCCTGAAATCTGAGGTCAGGCAGATCAAACCTAGAGCTGGATTTTACATCCTGAAGCAGGGCACACCTTAGTCAGCTGAGGGATGATGGGGTCTGCTGCAGAAAGAGGTTGGTGCGACCTGACTCTGGGATTCCTGCAGCAGTTTCCATTTTAAGGATGTGGGATACATGACAATCCAGTGCCTCCATTGTGGAGGTGGTGGATTTCTGACCCACTGGAATTTTCATGGAGTCAGGAGGCCTTCTGAAAGAGATTTGGGCCATGTCATTCTCAGAAGTGTTGTGAATCATGGAGGAAGACGTTCTGGAGCCAAGTGCCCTTTGTCAGCTACATTCAAAATGTGTTGCTAACTTCACATGCTGTATACTTTTGGTATCTAATAAGTTATGGATGTTATATGCAAGGATTGCTGATCGCACCTTTTGTTAGAAAAGGTAAGTGATGTTAAACTGACCAAGTCAGAAGTCACATGATGCCAGGTTGTAGTCCAATTGGTTTATTTGAAATCACAAGCTTTCAAAGTGTAACTCCTTCGTCAGGTGAAGTCCAGCATTGCCCAGCACTGTAAAAGTGGACACATCTTTGGATGCATTGGTTCAATTTATCCAGTGGGTAAATTGCTCATCTGCATTGGACTATATTGAGGTTCAACTGCTGCTGAGTAAATTGTACTCCGCGTTTTTGATTTTTCCTATGATTGACAGGCAGACTATTTGTTCCAGCTTTGAGGAGTTGATGAGTGATTTGGAGGGACCTCCCTGGATGCCTGACACTCAGTAACTGTGGGCATTGAAACCCCCCACCCAGAGTTCTATGTCAGGCTGTTGCTTGACCAGTCTGTGAGACAGCTCTCCCAATTTGGGCACTAGTCCCCAGATGTTAGTGAGGAGGACTTTGCAAGATCGACAGGCCTGTTTCTGCTGTGGTCTTTTCCAGTGCCTAGGTCGATGCTAGGTGATCCATCGGGTTTCTTTTATTTGTTGAGACTTTATAATGATTGATATAACCGAGTATATTGCTCGACCTCTTCAGAGGGCAGTTGTGAATCAACTATATTGCAGTGGGTCTGAAGTCTCATATAGACCAGACCAAGTGAGGAAGGCAGATTTCCTTCCTTCCTGAAGGACATTAGTGAGCTGGATAAGTTTTTCCAACAATCAACAATGGTTTTATGGTCAACTGTAGATTCTTAATTCCAGATAATACTACCATCTACCATCCTGGGTTTGAACCTGGGTCCCTAGAACTTCAGCTGAGTTTCTGGATTAATAGTTTATCAGTAATACCACTAGGCCATTGCCATCCCCAAAGTGTTATTACTGTGCCTTTGTGTTCTGTCCATAGTGGACTCTGGTTGAGTGGACATGCAGATATGTGGGCAGTCATGCAGAGGATATTGTGGATATGGTAGATCATAGAGTAAGGAGAGAGTATGGGAGGGTCAAGACAGTATGGGAGAGTCAAGGAGGTGTGGAAGTGAGGGCTATGAAATGTAACACTCATATGCAGAGCTGAATCATTATTCCTATGAGTACAAGAGAACCTTCTAACTGGCCCATCATTGCTACCTCCTGGCTCCATTCCTACCTCAGCTGCCCAGACTCCAATCCATCTGATCCTTCTGTGAAAATACCATTAATGCTGGGCAGGGGGTGGGATCATGACAACAGGAAATTCCTGCCACGAAAGGAAAGAAAATCCAGCCACAGGATAAGGCCCCAGTTCCTGAGAGAAGAGAGCAGAATCCTAAAAGTTCAAAAATTCGGCAAACATTCCCCAAATGTGATTTCACCAGGAAGATTTCCTCAGTGTAACTAAGCATTGTATTCCCTCCTAATATCAATGGAATTCTTAATTTCTTGGTTTTAAATGCTTTGGAAAGATAAAAGAAACAACAATAAGCCTTTCAGAAAAAGTTATTTTCTCTGTCTTTTACAGATTGGGATGAATGCTTAGACAGCAGTCAGAGGATATGCCCACAAACATGCACCAACACAGTAGGGAGTTTCCATTGTTCCTGTGAAAATGGATATTCACTTGGTGCTGATAATCTATCCTGTGCAGGTACGTTACAGAATTACAGCACAGAAAGAAAGGCAACTGACCTGTCATCTCTGTGCCAGATCTCAGTAGGACCAGGCTACCTTATTTTGTCCTTTTATATCCGTCAGGATGAGTTGAGAGTGTGGTGCTGGAAAAGCACAGCAGGTCAGGCAGCATCTGAGGAGCAGAAGAATCAACGTTTCAGGCATAAACCTTTCATCAGGCTTATGCTCGAAATGTTGACTCTGCTGCTCCTCGGATGCTGCCTGACATGCCGTGTTTTTCCAGCATCTGCAGAGCTCACTTAATCTGTCAGGATGGGTTTGACAAAAAGCCTAGTGAGAATCTATTTTGGTGGATTAAGTATGCTAAAAACATGGAAGACATAGTGGAACTGTACAGAATGGAGAACCTAATAAAAAAGAAGGCTTAATAGTATGCTTACCTTCATTGGTTAGGGCACAGAGTATAGAAGTTCGCAAGTCATGTTGTCAATGTGTAGAACTTCATACAGTCGGACTCTTGGTGGTAGTGGCTGTGCCTGGAGCAGGGACTGAGAGGGCCGGTAGGCTCCAAGCCTGGACTCTTGGTGGTGCCTGGAGTGGAGGCTCCTGGCTGTGGTAGGCCCTGAGCCTGGACTCTTGGTGGTGCCTGGAGTGGGGGCACCTGGCTGTGGTAGGCCCTGAGCCTGGACACTTGGTGGTGGCTGGAGTGGGGGCTCCTGGCTGTGGTAGGCCCCAAACCTGGACTCTAGGCTGTGGCGGGGTGTTGGCTGTGGTGGTAGTGGTGCCCAGAGCGGGGACTCTTGGTAGTGTCGGCGAGATGACCGCAGAAGCGGAACAGAGTTTCCTGGGGCGTCGGCATTGTCATTGCTGTACCTGGAGCAGGACTCCTTGAGGACCAGAACACCATCCAGAGATCTTGGAGGAGTCCTGGGGCCAGGCGCGAAACCCAGTTTGAACAGAAGATGAACTCTATTTAAGTAATTTCTTTTAATTCTTTATGTAACTCAAAATGGCACTGGATTGTCTCAAAATGGCAGGCAAGCACTATTCACTGTATCTTCCTAGACATATGGGATAATAAAATCATTCATTCATTTATTCATTGCAAGGATTTTACAAGGTTTAGTTGCTGCTTTTAGGTTCCCAGAGGAAATAATGTGTGACAATTCAGCTTTTTTTTCCAAACGTGATTTCAAATTTCATGTAAATAAATGACTTAAAACAGACCAGAGTTCCACCTTGTAATCCTGCTTCGAATGGAGCAGTAGAGTGTATGGTACCAAATTTGTGGTATGCTCTTGATAAACGAATTATAAATACAATCTCAGAGAAACATCAGACAACATTGCATCAGAAACTGGTGGTTATCTGTTATTTATCGCATTAAACCTCATATTATCATCAGCCGAATTGTTTCCTGGAAGACAGCCTAGAATTAGACTTTAATTACTGAAGCTATGTTTCTTCCAGTCAGTAGAAGGGAAACAATCAGGCAGAAAGAAAGGCATGATGGGTAGATTAAGAGAAAATTGTTGGAAATTTCTACAAGTAGCTATTGTCCCATTCTGTATTTGATCGCAATCATTTTCAAAATGAACATTATATAAATAAATTGTTCAAGATATTATAGATTTATGAAATAAGATTCCTTTCTTATTGCCCTCTGGGAAGTACAGAAGTTTGAAGTTTAACGAAAACGTTGAAGTGAAGGAACATAGCCATCTTCTTTACTGTAAAATTTGATGTTTCTATTTGGCCCATTGTGTCTCTACTGGCTTCAGAAAGAGCTATCCAGTCACCATAAGTAGTTGCTATGTTTATCAGTAACTTGTAAGAGAGAGGTGTAAAAGAGTTGTAAGGAAAGCTTGATGTTCACATATACTAATTCAGAACGTTTGTGAGCGAAAAGCTTAGTGTTTACGTGTCGGTCATGTTTTGGCAGTAGAGGTTCATGAAGAAGAAGGGAGTTGGGAGCAATGGAATGAGTCTGATGAATTGAATAGCTGAGATTCAAATAGATAGTTTCTCTAGTGCAAGTTGTACCTGAAACCAGCTCAGGTCCAAGCCAGAGTCAGGTTGTGTGATGAAAAGAAGAATCACTCCTTGTTCAAGAAACTTTTCCCCAGTCTCAGGTCCAGAAAACTCAAGGTCCTTCCCCAAACTCTGAAAGTTTGAGTCAAGGTCAGAGGTAATGCTTTCAGGAATAGGAGATCACTGACTCAATCAGCTGGAAAACAAGAGGCGCATGTATATTGTGTGGGATTTTGAACATTGTGCACCATATTGATTAAAGAGAGAGGACTGTAGTAACATGTTGAGACCATTTGTGTATATATGTATTATTTATATGTATATGCCAGACTCAATCAATTTTTAATTCAGTGTTGATTCTCCATATATTGTGTGCTCTTTATTCAGCCCTCCAAAGATATCACACTATTACCTTACCTTCTCACTGTAGCACAGCACAATCTTGTTTTCCAAATTTCTCACTTGAATATCTTGATTGAATCTGCTGCCATCACACTGTTCAGCTTAAGAATAAAGAGAGTTAGCACAGTCCTCTCCTTACTTCCAAAAGCTGCACTGTTTAGCAAAACATAATATCGAGTCAACACACATTTTTCAGTTTGCCATGCATTTTCCATTCGCTTTCTCAAGCCAAATAAAAGAGCAACAAAGCAAGTATCAAGATTCTTTCAAATTTGAAGAAGGTACAAATTAGTAGCAAAGAAAATGGGCTATAAGGAGTTTTTAAAATAAGCAAACCTGATTAGTCAGTCAGGTTCAGTTAACAAATTCTACTTTAAAGTGAATAACAAGATCATACAAGTGCTTTCAAAATATTTCAATTGTTGTGTTTCTCTGCAATTAAGATTTTGAATGTCAAAATATGAAGTTCAAAAAACTTAAAACACATTACTTATCTTACAACAATTATATCCCTGGTTTCAGTCTTCCCAACCAGGAGAAACATCTTACCTGCATCTACCTGAACTATTCCTTGAGGTGTTTTGCACATTTCAGTGAGACCACCCTGATTATTTAAAAATTTAAAGCATACAGGCTTATTTTGTTCTTCATGGGTAGTACTGTCATCTCTGGAACAGATTGGTGAAACTTTGTTGCATTCCTTCTCTGGCAACAATATCCTTTTCTAAAGTAAGGGATCAAAACTGGACACAGTACCCTGATGCAGTCTAATCATCTGTACAATTCATGGAAGTCTTCAGTACTCCTGTACCCCGGTCATCTTGTGATAAAGACTGACACACTCTGTAAACCTTCCCAAATCCTGGCTGTACCTGCATATTAGCTGTCACTTATCAATCAGAACACCCAGATTCCCTCATACATCTACACTTCATAACTTTTACTATTTAAGTACACACTGCACATCTATTTCTCCTGTGAAAGTAAATAATCTCATATTTTTTTCACATTATATTCCATCTCCCATGTTATCGCCCACTCACCACATCTGTCAAATCCTCTTGAGGCCGTTTTGCATGTTACTCATAGGATACATCCCCATCTAATTTTGTGTCATCCACACACTTGCAGCTGTGACATTTGATCTCGTTCCAGACCAGTGGGCCCAACTACCAATCCTGTCATAACCTGCCAGTGTGAGAATGACCAATTTGTTTCAACACTGTTTTCTGCATGTTAGCCAATCATTAATGCGTATCAGTGAATTGCATTCTTTTATGTGTGCTTTAATTTCAAATCAACGTTCTGTTGGGACATTTTCAAAAATGAAAACCGAGAATATCGCACCTATCAAGTCCCTTTATCAACTCTGTTAGTAACATCACCAAAAAAACTCCACCAGATTTATCCGACATGACTTCAGTTTATAAATCTACTCCAATTATGCCCAATCCTATAATGATTATCCAAGTGTCCAACTATCATCTCATTTGTAATAGATTTTAACAGTTTCCTACTATTTCTATCAGGCTAACAAATGTGTAGTTGCCTATTTTCTCTTCTTATCCCCTTCCCTTTCCTAAAAATTGAATGACATTGTTAACTTGCAATTTGCAAGAGCCATTGCAGCATCTATAAGATTTTGTAGGATTATTACTAATGAATCCATCTCCATGGTTCTGTCTTTCAAGAGCTTGGGAAAAAGCACCTTATAATCAAGTTTAAATGTTGTCTGACAATAAGATTACTAATTTCATTTCATAATATTAGATCTAAAATAGCATATTGTTCAGTTAGTTCCACAACACACTGCACTGGGAAATTACTCTTCGCACATTCCTCCACAGTATAGGGTTCATTCAGTTTGTCCTACGGTTTGAATAATTATTCTGGTGATAATTTGAATTAGGTGTTTTGATTTGCGTTAGTGTTTAATATTGTCTTTGTAGATTAATACTGTAAATGCTAATGATTATGTTGCAAATGTTAATTACAGCCGTAACTGTTAATTGTTAGCATCGTAACTGTTAATTGCTTTACTAAAAGTTGTTATGTGTTGTAAGTGTCAGTATAAAGGTTGCAGATTCGAAAAGGAGCTATTAAAGGAGTCATGCTAAATTATTGCAGTGTAACTTGTGGTCCGGAATACGCATGAAAGAAAAAGACTGAAACGTTAACAGCTATCTGCACCTGGAGGCACCACAATGCTAATACACCTTGGTGCCTCTCAGGATCCTAGCATCAAAGATGGCAGTCTTTAACAAAGTCATTATGTGCTGGGCCTTCCACTCATTGAGGACGAGAATATTTTTTGCAGCTGACTCCTCCTGGTAATTGTTTCATTATTCTACCACCATTCACAACAGGATGAAGCATGATGGACGAGCTCAGATCTGATACATTGGTATTGGGATTGCTTACACTTGTCTATTGCATGCTGCTCCATGCCTGTGTGATGAGCCTGGAGCTGATGGCTAAATTTACGATCTGGCTACGGACCAGTAACTTTCCTTTTGAAGTAGACAAATTGACAGTTTGAGAGGCCTTTATAAGAGAGAAAGTCACAAGATTTGATGGTTTTGAACAAACAACAATAAACTTTATAATACAACATTAGGACAGAAACCTGATCTGCATGACGAGCACAATTCATATTCTAGAACCCAGAATTAATATATATTTCATATGGGTGAGGGACAAGCTTGATTATGATAGAGTGGACGATCTGCTGTGCTATGTGACTATGTGTGAATAACAGTTTCCTGCTGCTGATACCAATACCAAATTTTACTTGCTACTTGTTCGTAATTTAACCCTTCAGACTGGTGGTTCTGTCACATCACACAATGGAGGGTATCCTCTATGTAAATATGGTACTTTCTTTCCACAAGGATTGCGCAGGGCTCACTCCCACCGAATACTGTCACGGGGAGGTGCATCTGTGACAGGTAGATTGAAAGGTCAATTAGTTATTTCGCTCTCCTTAAACCTCTGATCACCTGCAGCAGACCCAATATAGTAGCCATGTCCTTTCGGATTTGGACAATTTAGTCAGTAGTGGTACTACCAAGCCATTCTTGACAATGAACATTGAAGCCGCCACACCAAATAAATACTGTTCACTTGGCACTCTCTCTGCTTCTTCCAGTCGCTGCTCACCATGGAGTGGTGCTGATTTGTCAACTGAGGCTGACTCTAGTAGGTAATTAGCAGGAGCTGTGCCCATGTGAATTAACTGGGTCTGACATCAATATTGAAGATTCCCACTCCACCTCCTTTCTGTATGTATCTCAACTATGCCACTCCAGTTCTGAAGGGTCTGGTGGGACAGTGTATACCCAGCGTGATCATGATGGCATCTGAGACATTGTATGATTCTGAGAGAACACTCATGAATAGTCAGATCATCTTCCTTAGTGAGCCAGATAGGTTTTTGTGACAATAATTTCATGGTCACCATTGCTGAGACAAACTTTTATAACTATTTAAAAAAAACACCGACAATTATGGTATTTGAACCTGTGCCAATACCACACTAACCTGCGCCTCTGTGACATCACTACTGTGCCACAGACTCCCCTTATTCCACCAGCTACTAATAATTGTTGTATTAAATCTTTGGCAATTCATATAGGAAGAGCTGCTGATTGGGGTGGTGAGTCTGATCATTTGTTTAGTGTGTATTGTAATTTCACATAATAAATATTGATGATATGCGGTAAATGGTGATTTTTGATGAAGTCGGTGCTGACGGTTACATTTCTGAAAACAGAGGCATTCACTGTGCTTCTCTCTGATTTTAGATGTAGATGAGTGTGCAATTCATGGGCACACACTTTGTGAGCACCAGTGCATGAATACTGTGGGTAGTTTCAACTGCATATGTTTCCCCGGCTATGAGTTGCTCTCCGATGGACAGAGGTGTGGAGGTATGTGGTTGTTCCTCGTGTTTTCTCCTTTACAAAGCACAGTGTGGTTCTACAATGTTCACTTTCATAAAATTGTCAATAATATTTACAACTTAATGATTGGCAACACACCCACAATTATTCACTTATTCCACCACCATCGCTCAGTGCATATCATCTCCAAGATACATTGCAGGATTTCACCAATGTTTCTTCAATGACATGTTTCAAACCAACAACCACTTCCAACTAGAATGACAAGAACAGCAGATACAGGAGAACACCTGTAAGTTCCCTCAAATCCATTCTCCATACTGACTTGGAAATATATTGCCATTCCTTCATTACCACTGGATCAAAATCCTGGAATTCCCTCCTTAATGGTATTGTGGGCTTACTTACAGTAAATGGACTGCAGTGGTTCAAAAAGGTAGCTGATCACCATCTTCTCAATGGCATCTAGGGACAAGCAATAAATGCTGGCCCAACCAATAAGATCAGTGTCCCATAATTGAATTTTAAAGAAAAGACCAATAACCAATCACAACGTTGACATCATTATGAATCACATGACTGCATTGCTTTAAAATTATTCTCCTGACCAACATGGCGCAACAACTTCAAAAGTGAAATGATCCCTTTATGCTCTTTTATTTGATAATGTCAATGCAGAAAAAGCAACAATCGGACTCAACTTCCAGTCAGTCAGATCAAGTCTGATGAAGTTGCATTGGTAACCACAGGCAAGTGTTGCTAAGATAGTCAGGGGCATAATTCTAATAAAAGACTTTGCAACGCTTAAGTTCTGTCCAATTTGGGATAGATGCGACCCTGAAATTTGAGGTAATTTGGCAAACAGACTCAGATTGGTGTCTGTGCTAATTAGACTTCCTAACTCTGTCAGAGGGCTTCAGATTTTCTGGTATTTGTAACATAAATATTGAGAACCTTCCTGAAAAAAAAACTTACCAGTTACAACTGGGCAATTGATAACTGAAAGAGTGAGTTGTAAATACTTTATGGATATTTAAGCTATCTGAACAGATTCTGAACAAATGCTTTTAGTATTTCTTGCTTTTAAAGAGATATCATGTGGCGCAAGTTGTGTGTAACAAGAAGGTATCGGATTTGAAGACAGTCAAAATCAGGAAATCTCTTCTCCATTTCAGTTACTACATGAAAACCCACTGCAGCTACTGGGAACCTTCAGTCCCACATTTTCTCATGTTATTCCTTCCCCTGCTGCTCCCCAGGATAAATTCATTTCTTATACCCCAACTAATACCTGCTCTAGTCACAATGCACCTCCACTGTCGAGGTGAATGCTAGTTTTAAGCCGTGCAATCTTGCTTTAAGTGCTGTTATGAAATTATTATTGTGGGCTCCTGTTGTTACTGAAGTGGAGATGCTGGTGTTGGACTGGGGTGGACAAATTTTTTTAACTTTGGCTTTCAGTACCAACTTTACAATGACCAGCATTGTATGTAAACAGAAACCGCTATAATAAGCAGGCAGCAAGGAGTTGGAATGTTGCCTGAATTTCAGTCAATGGATGTGAATTAATCATACAATGTGATCCCTCTGCCTATTTTCAGCCCCTTTATGTAGGAAACCATCTCTTCAATTTTTCGACAAACCAACGATGATGTATGTGTTCTGTAAAAGTGTCGATGGAGTCAGAACTTGGTCTGCTGAAAGATGACAAGCGGGTGACGAGATTGATTTTAATTGCTCGAATTTATTTGAATGTAATGTGACAAATATTTTGGCTCAGACATTCTCAGAACTGGCCTCACGCCACTGTCCTGAATTCACCAGAACTGTGGTATAAACAGAAATTTACGCTGCATTTCCATGGCTTTTATAACGCTGGAACAAGAGTGATGCTGAGGAACTTCCAGCTGGCCAGTGCCATTATTTCATTTGGGTGTTCTTCTGTAAGGTTTAAGAGGCCACTCTCTTTTCATTGAGTTTCAGAATCAAAAGCAATAAACAGTTCGTCTGCTAGTGATGGAGCGATTCCAGTTTGGAAACCAAATTAGGATGAAGTTACTCTGGCTGCTGGAATGGCATGTTTGAAATGTTAATGCATGCACAGAAGAGTTGCCCATTGACATTAGGTGTGAAGCTCAGCCTGTTAACATGCTCTACAGGTTCCCTTTTAAGCTGCAAAATCTGTTCTCATTTTGGCTGTTTAGCTGCTTCAGAGGAAATTTATGCACTAGAAATAAATGTGGTTCTGGCTGCTGGTTTTATGTTTTGGAACGATCACATTCAAGCTGAAAGAATCATGTGAATTTGTTTTATCTTTGACACACTGGAAAAGAAATGGTAAGTAGGAGTGATTCGTTCAAAGGATTATTCTGGCGCGAGACTAAGAGGTTGTCTCGTATTCCTATTATATTAATTTGTCTTTTCAAGCACTGGACTGAAAAGAAGATTACTGACCTTCATGTTGCTCTGTATGATTTTATTTATCAATAAGTCTGGGCATGTTGTTTTAACCTGTGTGCAACAGTATGGTGTAGCATTAGTTTTCCACTTTCAGGGGCCACACAGAAGAGTTGGCTGCACAGTAGTGAGAATCCTGCTCTAAATATTGTCTTTTCTTCTCCCTAATATGTAAAGTGAAGCATAAATTTAGCTCGCACCAGAGGAGTGTTGAGGGGCGAGAGCAGCCAGCACTAGGACAGGATCTTTCCACTGAGGATCTAATGGACAGACTTAGAAGTTAAAGCTGAAATTATTATTAAAGTGACAAATTTATCTTTACAAATTCAGCTTGACTGATTATTGTGTAGCAGGAAATGCGGCCAGTACCATATAAAGAACATAATGATTCAACTATTATCTCAATAATTTAGAGCTCTGACAGTGACCATCAACTCCAGCCCCACCATCCACAGTTCAAGCCAAACATTCTCCACAGCATCACAGAGTCATCTGGGCATTGTGAATAATATTACAAATTTAGCTCAAGATAATGGTCCTTGACTCGGAACATATAGAAACAGCACCCAGCGCAAGAGAATGTTCAAGGGGGTGATGCAGAGGAGGAGCAGACATGAGGTTAGATAATTTGGAGATGGTACCCACCCATCTGGAGTGGTGCTGATGCAATCAAAATCCAGTGACCACAGGGATCAGTTTGTTTCAATAAAGGCAGACATGTTGGTATCAATTATATAATGATGTCTGTGCATTCTGGATATCTGCTCTGTGATAGGACCACAAAGAGAAAAGTCAGTTGGAGAATCTTCTATGCTTTTTTACAGTCAGCATATTTGCATTGTGCAGGCTTCCAGATGACCAGAGTTGCAGGCCATTCTGACAGGAGGTTTGGTGCTGTTAGACCTGTCTCCTTCAATTCTGACACAATAAAAGGTGCTGGTTCAAGAAGCATCCATACTCTCCCTTTGATGTTTTACATCTTGGGCAGAAAATGTTGGACTGTCTAGTACATTGAATTTTCATGTTAAATCCCTCCCTTTCACTCCTCAGAATGTGCAATATTCAAATATTGAATATTCATTGGTTAAAAAAAATCACAGCTGTCACTCTATTTGTTGTTTGGTTTTGAGCATGTGAAAATGGTGCTTGAAAGCCCAACAATAATATTGACATTAGTTAGGCTGTTCAGAATGCCAATACCATAGACAGAGAGCCAGAAGTACTCTGTAGTATTGAGTGGCAGATACTGTACAAGGAGGATGGAGCAAAGACTCCAAGGGAGGTTTTCTGAGTTTTGTGATGTTTTTAATCTTTCAAACAATTCTGGGTGAGGCCCAGTACGAGTTTATTCCTTTTATTTCACTGTTCACAGTAACATAACAGTGTGGCTACATACGATCGATCAGATGCTGGTACCAGTATATTATTGGCTATGTTTTATGATTTGGAAATTAACAGATTGCTTGTATAAGGCTTTTTCATGAGTGAATTAATCTCAGAGTGCTGCTTCATGTGTTGTTCACCTACTTGTATTGAGCAATGATGTCACATTCATGAGATTCACTGTCAAGGACTTTCAGGGATTCAAAGTTGTGCTGTTCCAGACTCTATTGCTGAGTTCCTCAGATCATCCAGTTCTGGTGTGAGGAAACAGATCTTTAATAGGGAACAGGCAAGGAAAAATGTAGAGCCACGGTCTTTGCATTTACAATATGTTGGGGCCGAGGAGGAAACTGATTGGTCTCCCTGTAGATAATTCCATTCATTTTGAAGGTTAAAAACACCACTGGAGAACAAAGTAGAAAATAACTTCATTAGATTACTTACAGTGTGGAAACAGGCCCTTTGGCCCAACAAGTCCACACCAACCCGCCGAAGCACAACCACCCAGAACCATTCCCTTGCATTTACCCCTTCACCTAACACCATGGGCAATTTAGCCTGGCCAATTCACCTAACCTGTACATCTTTGCACTGTGGGAGGAAACCGGAGCACCCGGAGGAAACCCACGCAGACACGAGGAGAATGTGCAAACTCTACACAGTCAGTGACCTGAGCTGGGAATTGAACTCGGGTTTCTGGCGCTGTGAGGCAGCAGTGCTAACCACTGTGCCACATGTTTAAGTTTCTGTGATGCTAAACCTATAAGAATGTCAGTGTTCTTTTTAGACCTTACGGTGGCACAGTGATTAGCATTGCTGCCTCACAGCGCCAAAGACCCAGGTTCAATTCCAGCCTCAGGCAACTGTCTGTTATGAGTTTGCACATTCTCCCCGTGTCTGCGTGGGTTTCCTCCGGGTGCTCCGGTTTCCTCCCACAGGTGAATTAGCCACGCTAAATTGCCCGTAATGTTAGGTGAAGGGGTAAATGTTAGGGGAATGGGTCTGGGTGGGTTGCTCTTCGGAGGGATCGGTGTGGACTTGTTGAGCCGAAGGGCCTGTTTCACACTGTAAGTAATCTGATCTAATCTAATCTAATCTAATCTTCTTAATTTTTATACTGTTACAGGGGTGGTCTTGCTGGAACAATAGTGACATCCTGAGCCTGACCTGCATGAGAAATGACTCCTAACCTAGGAAACTAGGCCAGGGTAGGGATGGTTGCTAGGCAGTAGGCCGAAGCCCAGTTTTGCTGAGAGATCAGCATATCCTATCCACTATTTTCATATAGTGTAACGGTAGTTACACCATTTGGAAGCTTTTCACTCTGGGGTGACACGGTGGCTCAGTGGTTAGCACTGTTGCCTCACTGCACCAGAGACCCAGGTTTGATTCCAGCCTCGGGTGACTGACTGTGTGAAGTTTGCACATTCTCCCGTGTCTGCGTGGGTTTCCCCCGGGTGCTCTGGTTTCCTTCCACAGTCCAAAGATGTTCAGGTTATATTCGATTGGGTTAGCATGTTCGATTGGCCATGCTAAATTGCTCATAGTGTTCAGGGATGTGTAGGTTAGGTGCATTAGTCGGGATAAATGAAGGATCATAGCAGAGGGGAAATGGGCCTGGGTGGGTTAATCTTTGGAGAGACAGTGTGGACTTGTTGGGCCTGTAGGATTTCTATGATTCTGAATCAGAGTGGTAGAAAGTGATTCCATTATTAGTGAATTGTCCAAATTTTTGTAAGGATAAAATATTGTATAATATTGAAAAAGAGTAACAATGAGGACTTGCAATGTCTTATTATTTGCACACCTATGAAATGCCATGATTGTTTTTCTGTTGGCAGATGTGAATGAGTGTGAGAAGAGCAACTGCTCCTACCATTGTGTGAATACACTGGGCAGCTTCCAGTGCCTCTGTCCACGTGGATACACTCAGCATGTGAATGGACGCAATTGTCAAGGTTAGATGCTACTTTCTTGTGTTTCAGTGTCACCTTCCCAAAACTGGCTGTACTTTTGTATCAAGGGGTTGAGATCTACTCGAATGGTATCAGGGATGATAAAGCTACAGTTATGTGGACAGACTAGAGAAGGTGGGATGGCTCTCCTTCAAATAGAAAACGTTAAAGAGAGATTTCATGGAAGTGTTCAAGATTATGACGGATTTAGGCTACTGTAAATACGGTGAGATGATTCAAATGGCAGAAAGGTTAGAGACCAGAGGGGCATATATTTTAAGATATTTGGTAAAGAAAATGGGGCAAATTATAAAAAGAAAGATGAGAAAAGAACGATATAAAAAGGACCTAAGGAGCAACGTTTTCATGCAGTGGGTGGTGCATGTATGGAATTAGCTGCCAGAGGAAGTGGTGGAGGCTGGTATAGTCACAACATTTAAAAGGAATCTGGATGATTATATGAATAGGAAGGGTTTAAAGGGATTTGGGCCAAATGTTGGCAAATGGGACTAGATTAATTTAGGATATCTGGTCGGCGTGAACGAGTTGGTCTGAAGAGTCTGTTTCCATGCTATACATCTCTGACTGTAATTATTTTTATGGCCTTTTAGTGCGATCCCTGTACATTGCCTGAAAGATAGCGGAACATGATTTAACTTCAAGTGATTTAGAATGTTACGATACATTCAAAAAGAGAATTTAGAAGTGCACATGTTCTTGAAAAGGAAAATAAATTCGAGAGCAATGGGGAAGGAGTGCCTTAATGGTAGTAAATAAATAACTCTGAAAAAAATTGACCGAGGCATAAGGACTGAGCAACATCCTCCTGTGCTGAGGGATCCAAATTGCTTAATTTAGAGGGTGCTGCTCTCTTACACATTATGCTGCGCAGGTGGAGTGACTGAAGGTCCTGTAGATGGGGTTTAGGTTAGTGGTGGTGCCCTTTTCCACATGAACTGTTGCATTTGAAGATCAGCATGTGTCCTTAGTAAACTTCTCATTTTCCCGTCAATTCAACGAGCAGTTTGAGCAACTATTGCCATAGACTGTCTCATAGCTAAATTAGAAACCAGATGAACCTACCATGCTGCTGTGTCATCCATGGGTACAGAGGAACACCTATGACACATGTGCCTGGTGTTAGGCCTCTGGAGGATTCTTGCTCTTTTAAATTCAGGAGTGGCCAAACAAGGAGCTGTGGAAAGGTTAGTAAGCTGACACAGATGCAAAGCAGATGAATGTTTATCTACTCAAGTGGAGACTTGCTATTTTGAATTTGACTCTCCTGTGCAAACAGCCACCCGAGGGAAGCTCTTCATCCATTGTCATATGTTGTTCCGTGATTAAGCCAAACAAGTGGTAAAATCCAATAATTACTCATGTGTAAGATGAATAGATCATAATGAAAGTCCATGAGATTAGATGACTCCAAACTATGATCTGATGCTGTTGGCATTCTGACAGGTAAATGAGTATTAGTGCGTTTTGAGAAGATTTGTAGGTCAGGTTGAGGTTCTGGATGTAGGTTCGCTCGCTGAGCTGGAAGGTTCATTTTCAGACGTTTCGTCACCCTACTAGGTAACACCATCAGTGAGCCACCAGTGAAGCACTGATATTATGTCCTCTTTTTGTTTATGTGCTTAGGTTTCCTTGGGTTGGTGATGTTATTTCCTGTTCTTTTTCTCAGAGGGTGTTAACTGGGATCCAAATTGATGTGTTTGTTGGCAGAATTCTGGTTGAAATGCCATGCTTTTCGGAATTCTTGTGCCTGTACCTGTTTGGCTTGTCCTAGGATGGGCTTGTTGTCCCAGTCAAAGTGGTGTCCTTCCTCATTTGTATGTAAGGATACTAGTGATAGTGGGTCATGTCTTTTTGTGGCTAGTTGATGTTCATGTATCCATGTGGCTAGTTTTCTGCCTGTTTGTCCAATGTAGTGTTTGTTACAGTTTTTGCAAGGTATTTTGTAAATGACGTTCATTTTGCTTGTTGTCTGTACAGGGTCTTTTAAGTCCATTAGCTGTTGTTTTAGTGTGTTGGTGGGTTTGTGGGCTATCATGATGCCAAGAGGTCTGAGTAGTCTGGCAGTCATTTCTGAGATGTCTTTGATGTAGGGGAGAGTGGCTATGGTTTCTGGGCATTTTGTCTGCTTGTTTGGGTTTGTTGCTGAGAAATCGATGGACTATGTTCATTGGGCACATGAAAGAAAGAGAATTGCAAAACTTATGACATAGTCACCCCTATGTTGCCTAGGTGATCTTCCTCTGCTCTTCGAAGTTCCTCTGTACTGCAGTGTGTGGTGACTCATTGATGTAATGTTCTAATGTGGCTTTGTTTGTGTGTGTTGGGATGATTGCTTCTGTAGTTCAATATTTGGTCAGTATGTGTTGTTTACCTGTAGATGCTGGTTTGAAGATCCCCATTGACTGTTTGCTCTACTGTGACGGCTCAGAATGACAGTTAGTTGTTGTTTTCCTCCATTTTTGTGAATTTTATGCCAGTAAGGGTATTATTTTTGGTCTTGTAGGTTTCCTGTTATTTTGTTTTGTTTAGTGATGACAAAGGTGTCATCCATGTAAATCAGGAGGGCAAAACAGGGACATTAGATAGCTTTGATAAGTAGAATTAAGGAGAATGCAAAGGGTTTTTTACAAATATATTAGGGACAAAAGGGTAACTAGGGAGAGAATAGGGCCCCTCAAAGATCAGCAAGGGGCCTTTGTGTGGAGCCACAGAAAATGGGGGAGATACTAAATGAATATTTTGCATCAGTATATACTGTGGAAAAGGATATGGAAGACATAGATTGTAGGGTAATAGATGGTGACATTTTGCAAAATGTCCAGATTACAGAGGAGAATCCCCTGGACCTGATCAGGTGTACCCAAGAACTCTCTGGGAAGCCAGAGAAGTGATTGCTGGGCCTCTCGCTGAGATATTTGTATCATGAATAGTCACAGGTGAGGTGCTGGAAGACTGGAGGTTGGCAAACATGGTGCCACTGTTTAAGAAGGGCGGAAAAGACAAGCCAGGGAACTATAGATCGGTGAGCCTGACCTCGGTGGTGGGCAAGTTGTTGGAGGGAATCCTGAGGGATAGGATGTACATGTATTTGGAAAGGCAAGGACTCATTAGAGATAGTCAACATGACCTTGTGCATGGGAAATCATGTCTCACAAATTTGACTGAGCTTTTTGAAGAAGTAACAAGGAAGATTGATGAGGGCAGAGCAGTAGATGTGATCTATATGGACTTCAGTAAGGCGTTCGACAAGGTTCCCATGGGAGACTGATTAGCAAGGTTTGGTCTCACGGAATACAGGGAGAACTAGCCAATTGGATACAGAACTGGCTCAAGGGTAGAAGACAGAGAGTGGTGGTGGAGGGTTGTTTTTCAGACTGGAGGCCTGTGACCAGTGGAGTACCACAAGGATTGGTGCTGGGCCGTCTACTTTCTGTCATTTACATGAATGATTTGGATGCGAGCATAAGAGGTACAGTTAGTAAGTTTGCAGATAACACCAAAATTGGAGGTGTAGTGGGCAGCGAAGAGGGTTACCTCAGAATACAATAGAATCTGGACCAGATGGGCCAATGGGCTGAGAAGTGGCAGATGGAGTTTAATTCAGATAAATGCGAGGTGCTGCATTTTGAGAAAGTAAATATTAGCAGGACTTATACACTTAATGGTAAGGTCCTAGTGAGTGTTGCTGACTGCAGGTTCATAACTTCTTGAAAGTGGAGTCGCAGGTAGATAGGATAGTGAAGAAGGCGTTTTGTATGCTTTCCTTTATTGGTCAGAGTATTGAGTATAGGAGTTGGGAGGTCATATTGCGGCTGTACAGGACATTGGTTAGGCCACCGTTGGAATATTGCGTGCAATTCTGGTCTCCTTCCTATCGAAAAGATGTTGTGAAACTTGAAAGGGTTCAGAAAAGATTTACAAGGATGTTGCCAGGGTTGGAGGATCTGAGCTACAGGGAGAGGCTGAACAGGCTGGGACTGTTTTCCCTGGAGCATCGGTGACCTTATAGAGATTTACAAAATTATGAGGGGCATGGATAGGATAAATAGAAAAAGTCTTTTCCCTGGGATTGGGGAGTCCAGAACTAGAGGGCATAGGTTTAGGGTGAGAGGGGAAAGATATAAAAGAGACCTAAGGGGCAACTTTTTCATGCAGAGGGATGGAATGAGCTGCAAGAGGATGTGGTAGAGGCTGGTACAATTGCAACATTTAAGAGGCATTTGGATGGGTATATGAATAGGAAAGGTTTGGAGGGAGATGGGCCAGGTTTTGGCAAGTGGGACTAGATTGGGTTGGGATATCTGGTCGGCGTGGATGGGTTAGACGGAAGAGTCTGTTTCCATGCTGTACATCTCTATGACTCTATGTAGCGGACCCAAAGTTTGGGTTGGAGAAACAGACAGAAACTAGCCACCAGGATACATGAACATCAATTAGCCACAAAAAGACATGACCCACTATCACTAGTATCCTTACATACAAATGAGGAAGGACATCACTTTGACTGGACCATCACATCCATCCCAGGACAAGCCAAACAGAGACACGCATGAGAATTCCGAGAAGCATGCATGCCAAGTGGACTGTATCGACAAACACACCAATTTGGACCCCATCTACCACCCTCTGAGAAAAAGAACAGAAAATGACATTACCAACCCAAGGAAATCTACGTGCATAAATAGGAAGCTGAACATAACACCAGTGCTTTTCTGGTAGTTCACTGATTATGTTACCTATTATGGCGACGAAATGTCTGACAATCAGCCTTCCAGCTCAGCAAGTAAACTTACATCCATAACTCTAACTCATTGGGTAGAGGACTCTTTGACAACTGAATGGTCGGTTTTCTTAATTCATATGACTTCCCAATTTGGGGCAGATCTACTTCATTTCTGCCCTCAAGGAGATGGTGCTTTCAATAATGTTATTTACATCGACATACTTGAAAATCTCATGTGACGCAGTTGTGTTAAGAGAGGAGTTTTATACCTAGCTTTACAAGAATGTGAGTATTTTATTGAATAGTACACAATTAGCATTATTTTAATTGATAGCAAGTTTCCAGCCCAAAACAATTGCAGGTACAACAGCAACAACAACCCGATTTGTATAGAGCCTTTAACATAATAAAATTTCCAATGAGGCACATAAGAGAGGTGATGGCCTAATGGTATTATCCCTGGAATATTAATCCAGAAACTCGGCTCATGCTCCAATCCCAGTATGGTAGATGGTTGAATTGAATTCAATAAGGAACTTAAATGAAGAGTCTAATGATGACTCCATTGTTAATGGTTGGAAAACCCCATCTGATTCACTAATGTCCTTTCGGGAAGAAAAATGTCATCCTTACCTGGTATGGCCTACATGTGACTCCAGACCCACAGCAATGTGGTTGACTCTCAACTGCCCTCTGGGCAATTAAGGATGGGCATTAAATGCTAACATTTCCAGCGATGCCATCATTCCATGAATAAATAAAAGATGTGCAAAAGCTCAGCCAAAGAGGTTTTAAGGAGTACCTTAAAAGAAAGAACTTGAAAGAAAGAGAATTGCAAAATTTATGACATAGTCAGCTGAAAGCATTAACACAAATGAGAGTGTGATCGGAATCTGAATCAGGATCCCGTCTTTCAGCATTTATTCCCTTGTCTTTTGCGCTGTTAAAAAGCATCAAACCTCTCACTTTTCAGAATTAAATTCCTTTTGTTTCTCAAGAACATTATATAAACTATGACATGGAGCCACAAAAGGGGACTTTTGGTCAGGTGATCAAAATCTTAATTGAGGGTTAAAGAATAAAACAGAGGTCAAGGGGCAGAGCAGTGGCAGGAGCGAATCCCACAGCTGGGGGCCTTGCTAATTGAAGTCATAGCTGAAAATGTGTTGCTGGTTAAAGCACAGCAGGTTAGGCAGCATCCAAGGAACAGGAAATTTGACATTTCGGGCCAGAGCCCTTCATCAGGAATGAGGAGAGTGTGCCAGGCAGGCTAAGATAAAAGGTAGGGAGGAGGGACTTGGGGGAGGGGCGATGGAGATGTGATAGGTGGAAGGAGGTCAAGGTGAGGGTGATAGGCCGGAGTGGGGTGGGGGTGGAGAGGTCAGGAAGAAGATTGCAGGTTAGGAGGGCGGTGCTGAGTTGAGGGAACTGACTGAGACATGGTGAGGGGAGGGGAAATGAGGAAACTGGAGAAATCTGAGTTCATTCCTTGTGGTTGGAGGGTTCCCAGGCGGAAGATGAGGCGCTCTTCCTCCAACCGTCATGTTATTATGTCCTGCATGTCCTCGGTGGAGTGGGAGGGAGAGTTAAAGTGTTGAGCCACGGGGTGGTTGGGTTGGTTGGTCCGGGCGTCCCAGAGGTGTTCCCTGAAGCGTTCCGCAAGTAGGCGGCCCGTCTCCCCAATATAGAGGAGGCCACATCGGGTGCAGCGGATGCAATAGATGATGTGTGTGGAGGTGCAGGTGAATTTGTGGCGGATATGGAAGGATCCCTTGGAAGTAAGGGAGGAAGTGTGGGCGCAAGTTTTACATTTCCTGCGGTTGCAGGGGAAGGTGCCGGGAGTGGAGGTTGGGTTGGTGGGGGGTGTGGACCTGACGAGGGAGTCACGAAGGGAGTGGTCTTTGCAGAACACTGATAGGGGAGGGGAGGGAAATATTTCCCTGGTGGTGGGGTCCGTTTGGAGGTGGCGGAAATGACGGCGGATGACACGCTGTATACGGAGGTTGGTGGGGTGATAGGTGAGAACCAGTGGGGTTCTGTCTTGGTGGCGGTTGGAGGAGCGGGGCTCAAGGGCGGAGGAGCGGGAAGTGGAGGAGATGCAGTGGAGGGCATCGTCGATCACGTCTGGGGGGAGTCTGCGGTCCTTGAAGAAGGAGGCCATCTGGGCTGTACGGTATTGGAACTGGTCCTCCTGGGAGCAGATGCGGCGGAGACGAAGGAATTGGGAATATGGGATGGCGTTTTTACAGGGGGCAGGGTGGGAGGAGGTGTAGTCCAGGTAGCTGTGGGAGTCAGTCGGTTTATAGTAGATGTCTGTGTTGAGTCGGTCGCCCAAGATAGAAATGGAAAGGTCCAGGAAGGGGAGGGAGGAGTCTGAGACAGTCCAGGTGAATTTGAGGTCAGGATGGAAGGTGTTGGTAAAGTTGATGAACTGTTCAACCTTCTCGTGGGAGCACAAGGCAGCGCCAATACAGTCATCGATGTAGCGGAGGAAAAGGTGGGGGGTGGTGCCAGTGTAGTTGCGGAAGATGGACTGTTCCACATATCCTATGAAGAGACAGGCATAGCTGGGGCCCATGCGAGTGCCCATGGCAACTCCTTTAGTTTGGAGGAAGTGGGAGGATTGAAAAGAGAAGTTATTCAGGGTGAGGACCAGTTCAGTCAGTCGAAGGAGTGTGTCAGTGGAAGGGTACTGGTTTGTGTGGCGGGAAAGGAAGAAGCGGAGGGCTTTAAGTCCTTCGTGATGGGGGATGGAGGTGTACAGGGACTGGATGTCCATTGTGAAGATAAGGCATTGGGGACCGGGGAAGCGAAGATCATGGAGGAGGTGGAGGGCGTGGGTCGTGTCCCGAACGTAGGTGGGGAGTTCTTGGACTAAAGGGGACAGAACCGTGTCGAGGTACGCGGAGATGAGTTTGGTGGGGCAGGAGCAGGCTGAGACAATGGATCGGCCGGGGCAGTCAGGTTTGTGGATTTTGGGCAGGAGGTAGAAACTGGCGGTGTGGGGTTGTGGGACTATGAGTTTGGAGGCGGTGGATGGGAGATCCCCTGAGGTGATGAGGTTATGGATGGTCTGGGAGATGATGGTTTGGTGGTGGGAGGTGGGGTCATGGTCAAGGGGGCGATAAGAGGAGGCGTCCGCGAGCTGGTGTTTGGCCTCAGCGGTATAAAGGTCGGTGCGCCAAACTACTACCACGCCTCCCTTGTCTGCCGGTTTGATGGTGAGGTTGGGGTTGGAGCGGAGGGAGTGGAGGGCTGCACGTTCTGAGGGTGAGAGGTTGGAGTGAGAGGGGTGGACAGGTTGAGTCGGTTAATGTCGCGGCGGCAGTTGGCTATAAATAGATCGAGGGCGGGTAAGAGGCCAGCACGGAGTGTCCAGGTGGATGGGGTGTGTTGGAGGCGGGAGAAGGGGTCGTCAGAGGGTGGGCGGGAGTCTTGGTTGTAAAAGTAGGCACGGAGGCGAAGGCGGTCGAAGAATTGTTCAATATCTTGCCGCGTGTTGAACTCATTGATCCGAGGGCGTAGGGGAATGAAGGTGAGGCCTCTGCTGAGGACTGATCTTTCATCCTCCGAGAGGGAGAGGTCTGGAGGGATGGTGAAGATCCGGCAAGGTTGGGAGCTAGGACCTGGTGTGGGACTGGAGCTGGGGGTGGGGGTGGGGTTAGGGGCGGGGACAGAGATCGACGTAGGGGCGGGGTTAGACGTGGTGATGAAGCTCGGTGTGGGGGCGGAGTTAAGTGTGGGGGCGGGGTCATGCGTGGTGACGGAAGTAAGCGTGGGGGCGGGGTGATTGAATTGAAGTCATAGCCACAAATGGTGGAACAACTCAAATTAGGGATACAGAAGATTCTAGAGTTATGTTTCAATTTTGACTTGATTTATTACTGTCACCTGTACCAAGGTCAAGTGAAAAGTGATGTCTTACATGCATTACAAGTAGATTATACTATACAAATATATCAGGGTATCAGAGTCAAGTGCAGGATACTATGTTACAACTACCAAGAAAGTGCAGAGAGAGATCAATATTAATATTAAAGAGGTCCATTCAAAAGTCTGATAACCGCAAGGAAGAAGCTGTTCATGAATCTGTTCGTATGTTTTTACTAAGTTTTATATAATTAGAGGAGTAAATTTAACTCTTATTTTCCTTCCCTTGTACTTGTAAGCAGAAGTCTTCGAAATTTTTATCTCTTTTGTAACAGGTTTTGGCATGTTTCTCCTGAAACTCGGTGTGTGAAGTCAATTTTTTTAAGTAAACAAGCTCTCTTTAGGATTAAATCAGCAATATGTTTTATTCATTCATTCAGACTGAGGCTGATTGTTAGAACACACGCACACTCAAGCACATAAGGAAGGATAAATAAAAAGAGAGTTGGAGAGATGGCTCAGTGGTTAGCACAGCTGCCTTACAGTGTCAGGGACTCTGGTTTAACTCCACCCTTGGATGACTGTCTGTGTGGAGATTCCATATTCTCCCCCTGACTGCATGTGTTACCTCTGAGTGCTCCAGGTTTCTCCCACAGTCCAAAGATGAGCAGGCTAGATGGATTGATCATGCTAAATTGCCCCATATTATCTAAGGATGTGCAGGGTAAGGGGGTGAGCCATGGGAATTGCAGGGTTACAGGGATGGGGGGGTACGGACGAGGTCTGGGTGGGATGCTCTTCTGAGGGTTGGTGTGAATTTGATGGGCCAAATGGCCTGCTTCCACACTGGGATTCTATGATAGTGAAGACTGACTTAAGTAAAGAAAGTTAAGATTCAGATATTACTTGGTGATTGCCCAAGTCCTGCAGATTAGTGTTCAGTGAGAGTTCTTTTTCATAATAGCTATGACTCAGGTGGGTATGGCTACCCAAGGCAAAATTAGCAGAATTCCCCGTAATGTTGAGGAAGGCTCAGCGATATGATGTTGATATGTGGAAACATGGTTCACCTTTCAGTTGAATGCAAGATTTCATCAGGAACTAGGTTTCCAAGACATTTATTTGGATGTGAGGCAGGCTTAGCTGTTCTTTCAATGGCTTTGTAGATTCAACTTACTGGTTGTTAGAAAGCAGGCTAGATGCTACCGGCCAGCTGAAGTCTTTGCAGACTGAATCAAGGCTTCAGAAATGTGTTTTGGCCACGTAACAGCAAGTTTTAGTTTGTCAGTTTTTTTTACTCCTCTGGCCAAGGTTCTATTTTTCATTAAAATCATTCAAAAAACTATGGATGTCGGAGACCTGAACAAACAAAAACAGAAATTGCTGGAGAATCTCAGCAGGTCTGACAGTATCTCTGGAGAGAGCAACACCCATTAGCATTTTGAATCTGGTATGATTCTTCTTTAGAACTGTTTGTCTCTCCAGAGATGCTGCTAGACCTGCTGAGTCTCTTCATCACTTTCTGTTTTCATTTCAGATTTCCAGAATCTTTAGTGTTTTGCTTTTATATAGGTTTTCTATGATATTGATAGATTGTTTTATCAAACGCTGGGGCTCCATATCATTGCTGCTCTCTTATGTTTGTTCAGTACAATATCCACAAGGTGTGAGATTCCAAAGGGATGGGTCTAAATGGATAGAATTTGATGCAAGACAAAAGGTTGATGTCTTGAGTCATCCCGAGTTTCCATTGTGGGTGGGGGGTTTGTGCTGGTCTACTGTTGGAACTTGAATAAACAGTCTTGTAAGTTTAGAGACAATGAATGAGTCAAGAGTCAAGGCGGTAGTGGAACTAGGTGTTGTCAGTGTATGTGTAAAAACCAGCACTGTGTATTTGGAAGATGTCACTGAGCAGAAGCATTTGGAGCAGATAACAAGGGAGCCAAGAATGTATCCTTGGGGGACACCAGAAGTAACAGGGAAAGAATGGAAAGTGAAGCCATTGCAAGTCATTTTCTGGCAACCATTATTTGGATAAGAAGGAAACTCGGTGAGAGTGGTCTTTGTAGCTGGACAACTGTGGAGAAACATTGGAGGAGAATGGAGATTGTCAGTTTATTGGTTCCAGTTGATTTTGGTTGATAGGTAGCAGGATGAGGTGATGATGGAGACAGGAATTGTTAATACTTAGCAGACCATAAACTGCTCTCTCATTAGAGACAGACAACTGGTGGTGGTTTACGCTGAGGGTCAGCATACTTCAGGTGAGAGGAGACGTTGAGTAGAATAGTCCTTCATGGTAACCTCAGGTCACTAATGTCCAGTTGGTTGACTTTCTGCTCACAGAAAGTGGTGGAATTAGAATGGTGAATAATAGTCCAAGTGGCCAGACACAATTGGCAGGGTAAGCAGCTCAAGCACATGCTTAAGAGATCTGGAGGAAAGCAACTTGAGGCTAAAGTGAGAAAATACAGTTTGTTGGAAAACCTATTGGAAGAGGAAAAACAGGCACAATTAATTTTGAAATATCTGTACACAAAGAAACTTGAATTGGTTTGCCGAGAGAGTAAGTTCAACTTGGAGAACACAAATGAAATATGGTGTACAAAAACTGTAAGGATAGATAGATATCTATATAAAATCCTCTTCATGGCGGAAGACATTGTCATATCAGATTGGAAAATGGTATAAAACGAGTCAGCTAATCATAGGCAGAAGAGTAGGACATACCAATTTTAATACAACATGGGCATTAATTACTCTCATTGGTTTCAAGATAACAATGAATGTGGTACTTCTGGAGGTGGCCACTGTGCTCATAACTGCGTCAACACAGCAGGAAGCTACTATTGCACCTGTCATCCAGGATATCGGCTCCACTTTGACAGACATACTTGTATCCGTAAGTTCTTTCCTCTCTTATATATGATGTACTGTTCTCACAGACAATGGTTACTTCATTTCTGATTCTGCAGTTGGAAAATTGTCTTTATCTGTTACATTGATTGAAGGCTTGAGCTCACTGGAAAGGTTTTAATTAAACAAGATTGTGCTAAGGCAATGATAGTTGAGCTATAGTCCATTGTATATAAACTTGTCTTGAATTATGTATTCATGGCTTTCTATATAAGATGTCATCAAGGATCTAACAGTGTGCAACTTATTATGTTTTTGAACATCTATGTCTTTGCTTTTGCTTTTTGTTGTCTTTAAGTACATTCTTAGCGATGGACTTGTTCAATTGTTTTGTACTGAAGTTAGTCAGTGATTCTCCTGCTCTTTGGATGCTGCCTGACCTGCTGTGCTTTTCCAGAACCACTCTAATCTAGACTCTGATCTCCAACATCTGCAGTTCTCACTTTTGCCTCATTGACTAAGGTTGTGAGATTATGCCCTGTTATCATGCAGAAAGCTGTGGAGACAAACTCAATGACTATATTTAAGACAGGTGAGTTCTTGATTAGTGAGGCAATCAAGGATTACAGGGAGAAGACAGGATGGTGGGGTTAAGAAACAAACCTGTCGGAGCAGACTTGATGGGCTGAATGGTCTAATTCTGCTCCACTAAAATATGGTCTTCAGAGGGGATCCAAGATGGCGGTATCCTGGTAGGATCACATTTGCTGAGCTCCGTGCTGCAACACTGGTCCGACAGAGCACAAACCCATCCAAAACACTCTACAGTGCACAAAAACACAGTAAAGGAACTGGAAACCTGAAAAATCTTACTTACCTTTAACCTTGCAGCTGAAGAATGCCAAAGAAAGGAGGAAGCTCACCCTGAGCCAGGGCCGGGCCATGGTCCAGCCCACTGAAGCAGTGGGCTTGCTTACTCACCACACCCTGGTGGAGGAGTTGGCCAAATCATGCAAGGTCCTGGGGAGGCAGATCCAGGAAAACATTGAAGAGAAGTATCTGCTATGCTGCAAGACTTGGGAAAAAGGACCGAAGAGCTTGAGCGCCGGGCTGCAGGGATAGAGGCAGAGACTGACTCCTCCAAGAGCTGGATTGAACACCTGGAAATACAGATCCAGGGTCTGTTGGATCTGGTAGATGATCTCGAAAACAGGGACAGAAGAAAGAACCTGCATGTTGTTGGCATACCGGGGGGGATGGAAGATGAGTGACCGGTGAAGTTCTTTGAGAAGTGGTTCCCGGAGTTCCTTGGTTTGGAGACTGAGAAGGGAAAGATAACAATTAAAAAAGCCCATCAGATCGTGGCATGAAAACCAGGTGTGGATCAGGGACCTTGCCCTGTCCTGGTAAGGTCCCATTATTATAAAGACAAGCAGAGGGTCATGGAATCCTTTAGAGCCCAGGGGAGGGATCAGAGGGCATTGGTGTCTGGCAGCTCCAGGGTCATGTTTTTTCAAGACTTCTAGGCAGCAGTGGTCCAGAAAAGGAAGCCTTATAATTGCGTCAAGAGGAGATTGAGAGAGGTTGGGATCCAGTATTCTTTAAGATATCCAACAGAATATCTTTAACATATCAATCATAATGGATCCATACATTTGTTCGACTGTCATCAGATAAAGCGAACAACTTTGTGGACACTTAAGTCAAACGGCCAAATAGGCATAGAGAACAGAGCTGATCGGGTTTGCTCTTCTTTAAAAAGGACTTAGTGAGTCTCCTTTCTGGTAATAAGTTGTGTGAAATGATATCTGGGAAGGATTGAGTATTTATTTTTAATTTCTAAGTTATGTTAAGGGATGGGTGACATATTTATTTTTAGTTTATTTGTCTACAGTAATAACCTTGCTCTTGGGTGTTTTGTTCTCTCTACCAGGTAGTCTGTGTTTGTGGTGCGACCCAAGCTGGTGGGAGTTGAGAGGGCGGTTGGGATGGTTAGTAGATGTGTAGGATGTGTAGGTGTGTAGGTGCCCCCTTTGAATTGGGGTGGGCGGGGGGGGGGGTGGATGCGGCACGGTAAATACCTCCAATCAGTGCCTTTGGCGATTTTTTTGTTTTTCTGTTTTTGCTGTATACAGTTTTTATTAGTTTTGTAGATCTGTTGGATGTTATTTTAGTCTGTGTAATTTTTGGGTTTTGTGGATTCTTTTGCCTTATACCTCAGTGATTTGTAGTTTGGGTTCCTCCTCGCTGGAAACTAGGGGGTGCTGTGACGAAGGATGTGTGTGAGTGGTTCACCTGGCATATTATGGGGAGTCACTCACCTGTCAAGAGGAAGAAGGCACTTTCCAACCTTAAAAGGGAGAGGGTGGATGTTACATTATTACAATAAACACACTTGGATGATGCAGAGCATTTGAGGCTGCAACAGAATGGGTATGACTGGATTTATTTCTCATCTTTCAATGCGAGAAGTAGAGGGGTGGCCATTTTAGTTAGAAAGAATCTCCCATTTAAGTTATTAGAGTGCATTAAAGACACACACGGGAGATTCGTAATCCTTAAAGCTTTGATACATGGGGAAGAATATGGGATCTTAAATGTTTACTGTCCCCCGGCCCACCCCCTTAAATGCTTGATGGACGCACTTTCTAGACGAGTTAACCTTGTATCTCAACATATCATCGTAGGAGGGGATTTCAATTGCCTCCTAGATCCTACTGTAGACAGATTGCCCAAAGGCCCGTTGCGGCCCGTTGATATCTTCTTTGCAATCTAAACAATTAAGGGGTTTGTGTGCTGAATTGGAGTTGGTAGATGTTTGGAGGCACCTTCACCCTGCTGGCAGGGACTTCACATTCCTCTCGAACCCACATAAATGCCATACCAGGATTGATCTTTCTCTGACCCCCACAGCACACCTGGGGCTCGGTGGCGTCATGTACATTTGGCAATAATCACTATTTCCAATCACGCCCCAGTGTGTTTAATGGTCAAGAGTAAGGATACAGTGATAGGTTTGAGACACTGGCGACTGGACCCCTTCATCCTTAAGGGTAGCAAGTTTATTGAATTATTTTCTACTGAGTTCAGGGATTTTTTAGATACTAATTCAGCCTCGGCCAATAGCCCATCCATTCTCTGGGAAACAGCTAAAGCCTATGCTAGAGGGTTGGTTATCTCCTATTCAGCCAATAAGAAATGACAGATGGGTGAGCAGCAACGTTTGCTCGAGAGCGTCTGAAAGTAGCTAAAAAGGCATATTTTGCTCGTTAAGTTGCAGAGGATCACATCACTCAGGTCTACACTGAACTCCCTGCTCTAACAGACTGCCAAGAGGGAGCTTACATTTGCAAGTCAAAGGCTTGGGGATAAGCCAGGCAAGTACCTGGCTTACATGCTAGGAAAAGGAGTGCCCTCCAAGCCATTACCTTGATCAGAGAGAACACTGGAAATTTAAAAGGATTAATGCAACATTTCAGAAATTTTACTCTGAATTATACCATTCTGAAAGCTGTGAAAGTGGGCGGGTTAGGATGGAGTCCTTTTTTTAAGAATTTGGGCCTTCTGGCAGTGACCCCTGAACAATGCCCATTGTCAGAGCAAGAGATACAGGAGGCTGTGAGGCAGCTCCAGAATGGAAACATGCCAGGTCCAGACCAGCTCCCCAGTGAGTTCTATAAGGAATTTATAAGAATATTATCAGGGCCGATGCTTAGTATGTTTAATGACTCACGAAGTTGTGGTCTTCTCCCACCATCTCTCAAAGAGGCGAACATCTCTCTCATTCTTGAAAAAGGAAGGCTCCGGAGGACAGTGCTTTCTGCAGGCCCATTTCACTCCTGAATATCGACTTTCAAAATTCTATCCAAGACTCTGGCATTAAGGCTAGAAACTGTACTGCCCTCTATCATTAAGGAGGACCAGACAAGGTTCATAGAAGGTCACAGATCAATGGATAATGTCAAGGGATTACTTAACATGATCCAAGTATGTCACCAGCGATTGGTATGGGGATTGGTGAACTCCTTAGATGTGGAACAGGCTTGAGTGGGTTGAGTGGCCATATCTTTTTCATACTTTGAAGTGGTTTGGCCTGGGAGAGACCTTCATCAGGTGGCTGGAGGTTTTGTGTAGTGATCCTCTTGCCGCAGTGCTCACCAATGGTGTATGGTCAAGCAATTTTAATATTTGTTGGGGGAGTCGACAGGGCTGTCCCTTGTCACCATTGCTTTTCACATTGGTGATTAAACCACTGGCACAGGCAATACGCAGAGATCCCAGTATAACCACTGCAGAAGTGGGGACAAAGTCACATAAGATCACTTTGTATGCGGATAACACTCTTGTCTTCTTATCAAACCCAACAATCTCAGTGCCACACCTGAAACAATGCATTAACTTATTTGGTGGCTTCTCGGCTTATAAGATCAATTTTGCAAAGTCAGAGGACATGCCCATGGGTGGTCACCCGAGAGTGCGTGATCCTGAGGGCAGATCTCAGTTCCCCTTTAGATCATCGCAGGAAGGCTTTCTCTACTTAGGTATATTTATTACTCCCATTTTTGATCAGCTATTTAAAGTCAATTTTGCCCATTTATTCGACAGAATCAAGCAGGACCTTCGTAGAGAGGAGGTGCTTCTGATCTCTTGGTTAGGTCGGATAGCCCTCATTAAAATTAACATTCTGTCCTGTCTTTTGTATCCTATACAAATGCTTCCTCTGTTTTTTACTTAGCAAATATCTGGAAGATTGAGTGGCTGGTTTAGTTCTTTTGTCTGGTATTGCAAGTGGCCTCTAATTAAATGGACTAAATTGCAGTTACCTTACACATTGGGAAGAGTGGGCATCCCAGATAACAAAAGCTATCAGTTAAGCTCATTGCTGTCTTAGTGAATGATTGGGCCTGGGGGGGACCCACACTCACTTTGATTGGACATCGAAGCATCTCAGGCGAGATGCTCCTTTGTTAGCCTGTTGTTCTTGGATAAAAGGAGAACAGTTAAAGAATATCGCCATAACCCAATAGTCATCAATACAGTCAAGGCGTGGAGGGCAATGCGTTAGGGTGAGGGCAATATTGTCAAAACATCATTTCTGACACCCATAGTTGGTATGCCAGGCTTTCAGCCAGGGATGATGGTTTAAACCCAATGGGCAGCTCGGGACGTGTCTTAGTGATTGGGTCTTGTCTGGTGATTTATTTGAACGGGACATACTGATGTCTTTTGACCAGTTGGCTCAGAAATATGAATTGCCCAGTAGGAATCTCTTTTATTTCTTTCAAGTTAGAAACTTCACACAAAAAGAGACCACACTTCGAACTGATCCTTCTAGGTCTGACATGGAGAAGTGGGTATTGAGTGCTGAGGGTACATTATCTGTACACACTAAGGAATCTACAAAAAAACGGACAGATAACCAAAGCGGACCAGCAAAGAATGAAACCTGAAAGCAACAACACCCCCAGATTCTATGGACTACCCAAAGTACACAAACCAGACATCCCACTCAGACCCATAGTATCACTACCAGGGACACCAGCATACAAACTGGCCAAAGAACTACAACAAAAACTGAAACACCTAGTCAGCGGATCCAAACACTCCATACAATCAACACAGGAATTCTTGGACATCATCAGGAACACACACATAGACAAAGAAGAAACCATGGTATCATTCGACGTGACGGCACTGTTCACTTCGATTGACAAAACCCTAGCCAGAGAAACAATAGCCAACCTACTGGACATACATAACAGAACACAGGAGGCCGAACCTATCAACAAGGACGGCATACTTAAACTACTAGACCTGTGCCTCACCACACACTTTACATTCAACAATCAGATATACGAACAAATCAACGGAACACCCATGGGATCACCAATCTCGGGACTCATAGCAGAGGCAGTTATGCAAAAGTTAGAACATACAGCCCTACCACAAATCCAACCCAAACTCTGGATCAGATACGTAGATGACACCTTTGTAATCATCAAAAACACAGAAATAGAAAAAACACACCGAATCATCAACGCCACACTCACAGGAATACGATTCACGAGAGAAGAGGAAAAGGATAGCCAACTCCCATTCCTAGACGTGTTAGTAGAGAGAACACCCAACGGAGAATTCACCACAAGGGTACACAGGAAACCAACACACACAGACCAAGTCCTAAACTATGAAAGTAACCACCCCAACACACACAAACGAAGCTGCATCAGGACACTATTCAAAAGAGCCACAACACACTGCAGTACACCAGAACTGCGAAAAGAGGAAGAGGAACACCTATACAAGGTATTCGCCAAAAACGGATACCCACGCAACTTTATCACCAGATGCCTAAGAGATAGACCACGGAACGAGGACTTGCCACAACCAAAAGGACTAGCCACACTACCATACGTCAGGAGCGTCTCAGAACTGACAGCCAGACTACTGCGACCCTTAGGACTCATAACAGCACACAAGCCAACTTCCACACTCAGACAACAACTCACTAGAACAAAGGACTCAATAGCCAGCACGAGCCAAACTAATGTAGTTTATAAAATACCATGCAAGGACTGCACAAAATACTATAGGACAACTATATAGGACAAACAGGAAGACAGCTAACAATCCGCATCCATGAACATCAGCTAGCCACAAAACGACACGACCAGCTATCCCTAGTAGCCATACACTCAGACAACCGGGAACATGAATTTGACTGGGAAAACACTACCATCACAGGACAAGCCAGACAGAGAACAGCCAGGGAATTCCTAGAGGCATGGCATTCATCCACAAACTCCATTAACAGACACATGGACCTGGACCCAATATACAAACCACAACAGCTGAAACTGACACCCGGAAGCGGCAAGAACATCCATCAACAGACACATCGACCTGGACCCCACATACAAACTACTACAGCTGAAACTGACACCCGGAAGCGGCAAGAACAAACCACTATAAATACCGGAAGAAACATCAAAGCAGCGCTTCACAGGAGGCTCCAATAGCACTGATGATGTTCCCTAGCCAGGGAACGAAACGTTTGCAGCAAAAACTTCCAGCTCGGCGAACAGAACCACAACAACATTATCTGTTAGCATCTATTGGGAAAGGGCCCCTCGGACAAGACAGAATGGCTGTATAGGATATGGGAGAGACGTTGAGATCTCTTCTGAAAAATGGGAGGATATCTGGGAAAGTTCAAGGAGAATTTCGATTTGCAACAGGACACATGTCTTGCAATTGAAGATTCCCCACAGGGTCCATCTGGCCCCAGACCACTTCACTAAATTTCAAGCGGGAGCATCTCCAATGTGTCCGAAATATAAAGTGAGCATGGTCAAGCTTACTCATTGTCTTTGGCCCCGCCACAGATTGCGGGCGTACTGGAGTGCTATAGGAGGCGAAATAGAGAAGGCCTTGAGGATGGAGGTGGACGTGAACCCGGTATCTTTTCTTCTTTGTTTTTTTAATTCTCATGCATTGGTTGCACACAAAAAAGGCTTTTCAGTATCCTCACCTTTTGGGCCAGAAAGAACATTCTATTAAGGTGGGTGTCGGACAGTCCCCCGGGGCTGGCGTAAGCTACTTATAGAGCACATCCCCTTGGACTTTCTGATGAGTATGATACACCATAAAACTGAGAATTTCTATCAGACATGGCGGCCCTTTTTGGACTACCTGGGTACAGATTTGTCCGCTATACTAACAAGAGGCTTTACATAGCCATGGCAATTCTAAATAATGGGTTTGGCATCCAGAGGGGAGGAATTTCAAACGTACGAACATGTATTAACTTATGTGCTCAATGATTAAGGTCTATTGCTTTGTTCTGCTGAGCTATATTACGGTTGTTATCATTATTATTATTGTTAAGGTTTCCTTTGTAGCTTTGTTATTAGTATTTGTTTAAGTAATTACTGGTTTTGTTTTTTTTAAATATTGGTTTGAATTGTTTGGTTTTGTATTTATTGTAATATTCAAAAGGAAAAAAAAATTCTTCTTTATAAAAATATGTTAATAATATGGTCTTAATGTCTTTCATATTGCCCAACTTTAGGCACTGCACAAAAAATGTTTGAGTTTTTAATGAGGGATGTAGTTTCTTCATTATCCATGTTCTGCCTTTTCAGTGTACTCTGCTTTGATTTCAGTTGTACATTCATGCCCTCATATTTTAAGAGCCCAAGTTTACAAACGGGCTCAAATTTGCATCTTGTATTATTCCTGTCAGAATATAAAAAAACTTGGCAATGCCCCCTTCATTCCTCTTTTGTGCAGTGCAGCTGTTTAGTTTTGGGAATTGTTTCTTCAACCTCAGAAACTCAGTCATACTTGTAACTTTTGTATGGATTTTCTCTGAACCATCAATGTCTAGATGTAAGGTAATGTGAGATGTAGAAAGGCACAGCATGTTCAAATAAAGACCTACAAATGGCTAATGCAGGGTAAATGCTTATTGACTTGTAGTCAACTGTTCATGAGACACCCCTAGTGCATGATCTATTTCTCCTGATTGAATACTTTTGGTTGGGTGGTTAATAATCACACCCAGTCCTTCTTTCAATAATTCCTAATGAACCTGGTTTCATTGTGCACAGATGTTTTCTGTTTCCCGTTCTATTTGGCATTACCTTCTGTTGATCTGGTGCATTTAAAATCCATCTGCTTGCCGTTAGCCCAGTTGCCATTAATCCTGTGGGTATTAATCTTTTCAAATCTTGTGTGGAATACCACTGGTGACTTCTGAAAATGTCAGGAAATTCTCTTCACTGGACAGTATTCAGACTATATATCTATCAAGTATAAATAAGAATTGTGGATACTTGAAGTCTGAATTTAAACAGAATTGGTAATATCTGTGGAGAGAAAGCAGAGTTAATGTTTCAGGTCCTGTGACCCTTCTTCATAACTGATAGTCGCAAGGAAAAGGTAGGATATGTAATGACCGGATATTTGGAGGAAGGGAAGGACAGTAAAGGATTGAGCGAATTGGCAATCAAGCCCAGGGGAAAGAAAGTTAGAAAGGCAAAGGAATAGTTGATAGTAGGTCAGGGAATGGAAAAGTTCATAATGAGGACAATGGGTAGGTGAAACTAGATTGTCTGTACTGAATACATCCCACATCATAACAGGGCCCCAGGGGTGTGTATATGTGAGGAAAGGACATGGAAAAATTTTGTTGAAGCCCTAAAATTATTGAACGTAATATTGAGTCCTGAAGACTGCAGGGTCCCCAAGTAGAAAATGAGATGCTGAAGTTTGCTGGAGCACTGCAGTAAGCCTGAGATAGAGGCATTGGACAAGGAACATGGTGGTGCGTGAAAATGGGGAGCAACCAGAAGCTTGGGGCCACTTTTTAAAAACAGAAAGTAGGTGTTCTTTAAAGTGGTCCCCTAGTCTGTGTTTTGTTTCTCCAATGTTCAGGAGATCATGTTCAGCTAGGACATTGAGGAACGCGAGCACATTTTACTGCTCTATTTCAAAGATGACTTTGAGCTTAGTTTGAAGCTCATTAAGGCGTGGAAAGAAATTCTGACATGTAACTGTGGATTTAAATATAGCAAAAGTATCATCTATACAGCAGAAATATACAAGGGTTCTATCAAAGATACTTTTCTCATGGAACCTGTAAGGACAGCCCAAGTTTGAAAGATGCAAAATGGCCGACAAGGGTTAAACAGAATGAAACAGCCTGCTCCAGCATTGAGACACAAAATGGCTGACAAGGGATAAGTAGAATTAAAAAGCCTGCTCCAGCATTTAAGTAAAATGTAAAGGTACCTTTTGAACAGGGCTACTCCAAGGTGAATAGGAGGCCCTACAAGGAACCATTTGAGGAAGGTTGATAAGTGGATGCCTAAAGATAGATAAGTAATTGACTCCAGCCTCATTAATGAAAGGATGTTATCTCATTAGCTGAACAGCACCACTTAGAACAAGGGGTGTAAATCTCAGTGCATGAACCAGTCAGCTTAACTCATTAAGCAGCTATGAAAACAATGGCTGAAGTTATTTTACAATAATCAGTTGTTTCTTTGAAGTTATTCACAATATTAAGACATAGGTTCAAGTTAAAGATTCTTCTGATAATCATAGGGATAGATTTCAACATAAGTATAGGTACATATTTAACCAAAGTATAATATAAGCATCAGGAGAAAAACATTGAAACCTAGATGTGAAGATAATTAGTCTCAGGAAATGCTTTTCTTATCTCTAAAAAGACACCTGGCATGTCATGAATGAAGTAGATCGTTCACAACTCATTAGTTAAAAAGTACATATAACTTTATAATGGGCAATTAGTACTATGAATCTTTTAGCAGTTAGTTAAAACCAACTGTCTTATGTATATAAAAATAATTGGGATAGTGGAAAATATAGTGGAATAACAGAATTTGATAGAGATATCACATGAAATACAATGAATAACAGAATTCAAGCAGTCCTGAGAGATAAGCAAGTCTGGGATCGACCCGAAGGAGTATAACCTGTAACTTTGGAATGCAAATTAATAGGATGGGTAGAAAGGTCCCAAGGCTTGGCAATTGCAATGTTGTCAAAGCACCATGAGATCATGGGAACTGAGAGCTGTCCATAGGAATCCCAATCATTGATTAGGTGTTTCACAGGATTGGTATGTAGAGTAAGGGGGAAAGACACAATGACCATGTTCTGTGACGATTGTAACTCAGAATGTATAAAAATGCTGTATTTCACTGTAAAAATCAGAATGCATCATTGATCTCTCTTCTGATTCGAGCTATAATTAATGACTAGGTTCTCACTTGGAGCCCAGATTCGGGAAGGTGTTTGGCCTTCTCCCTGTGTTAATCAGTTGTTGCTTGAATAAAAGTCTGCAACTTGCCTGAATCCTGCCTGAGTCATTGTCCCTGGTCGACAGAGGGTTACACTTCCACAGAATCCAACAAGGAAGTTAGTGAGAGCTGGACTTATCAGGACTTGCATGGCAATGCCACCTATTTAGGTGTTTGCGCTGTTGTTAAAATTGAACAACGTGTGTTACCAAATTCATAAGTTCAATAAATATTGATTCATACAGTGGTGGGATGCTTAGATACCCACGCCTGTGGCTTCCTTGAGGAATACACTGGTGAATGTCAAATGAACACATGGATACTGCGTTACTATTGATAAGTCCTGCACAGACCAACAATTTTTTTTTCCCCAGCAACTACTTAATAAAATTTTATTTTAGCTTGTCATTTTGAAAACTTGCAGTAGATTTGTGAATTAATTTGTTAATTCTGAATCCATGTTGATCGTTATTTCTCTACTCTCTGCGTCATCAATCAGCATTGATAACAACTCATGTAATGCTCTTCAAGCTTTTCCTTACCGTACACTATCAGTCCTGACATTTGGGTAAGATGTATTGTTTTCTAATCCTGAGTAAACTCCCAGTTTTTGTGGAACTCCTGAAACACAGTGTTGGAAGAAAGATAAAGGTATTATGTTCAATCACATACTCATGCTCGATCTGGTCTGGTAATGTTTGATGAGGCAACATGTAAGGAACACTTATAATAAACTTCTGAAGCTACGTTCCATTTGTTGTTACAGCTGATGGTACTTGCCAGGATTGCCAAGGTGAATGTTCTCCTGGATTTAGCCTCCTCCCCAATGGGGTTGACTGTACAGGTAAGGATACCAGTCTCTCTCTGTACCAAATGATGATTCCAGTGTTAAGATCTTTGCATAGGTCATGGCTGACTACACATATTCTGCTTCTTTTTCCCCTAAATTAATCTTCACTTACACTCAGCATTTGACAAATCTTAGAATCTGAAGTGTCATGTATTCAAGAAATCTGAAGTATACTGTGCCATGGAAAAGGTAGTGGTCTGTGCAAGTGAATTGTCCTGTTATGCTTCTCAGATTTTGGTGATATTGCTACAGAGGATTTCCAAATCGAGATCAGCATTTCTTTTTCAGGAGGACAAGAATGTAATAGGTTGCAGGTCAAACATATTTATTTTGCTATCTTTCAGTGGCTGTGTAGAAGCCATGACGTGACTAGATCAAATTTATTTTCATTTGCATTTTCTGAAAGTTGGAAGCCATCCTGGGCCTGGGAAGTATTTTTGTTTGGGAAGGTCACAGAGCCCATAATATTTGTTTTCAAATTGCTGTTCCCACATCATTTTTAGATCTTCAGTTCTTTTTGACAACATTTTTAAGGTGACTCAGCACTCAAAAGGAGGGATGTTTGTTTCTGGGGGCTCAATGGAATGAGGATGATGCTTGGTCATTTCAAAAACATATTAAGTCATTTCAAGTGGGGAGCTGTGCAGTACAGATTCTGTTGTAGGTGGGTTTCTATGAGGCCAAAGGGGTCTAGTGTGGATTTAAATATCTGTCTTTCTGGTCTATCAAGAAGAGTTTGTTCAGGAAGCAATGGGAGGTCTATTGCAATACAATAACTATACACAGGTCACATGCCTATGTGCTACATTACCAGGAGATGGTAAGAAGTATACAAATCAAAACACAATTCAAGTCAACATAAAGTACAGGAAATGTTCATATAATGCAATTTTAACATTACTCGTGTTCGTAACTAAGTCAGGCTTTTGTAAATCAGGGATCCTGTGTACATCTCATCTTTTTTACCCTCATAATTATTAAATTATATGATTGTTTGTACATTTACACTTACCAGTAACCCACCTCTCCCTCTAAGTCTTTGATTTTGCAAATTCAGACGATCTAAGAGTTTGCATTATTCTCCATGAATGTGTTCTATTTGAAGTGTTTTTTTTCTTGGGTAGAACATAGTTTGTTGGGACTTCGTAATGCTCTGACCTTTCCAATTGCCTTCTGTTTCCAGGATTGCCATTAATTAATCCCAATAAATTATCTGTGGATGACTCGACTGTAATAGGATGTGGTTCCATGTTCATTATACAATCCTCTTGGCGATACGAGTAATGTGTGATCTCTGTTGATTTGTGTATCTGTTAAAGTTTGTACTTTACTGTTGAATCCCTGATTCAACCCTATTCACTAAACCCACTACCAGAGTTTGGAGATATGAAAGGCCGGATTTGTTTGTTTTGATGCAGTCTTATTCTATTGCCATTAATTGTTTCTCCCATTGGATCAAGGTTAAGCAGTTATATATGATGGTCGTGGATGCAGTTATTCAAATCTTACATGAGGTTTTTGTAATGTGTGTCCTCCATTCCTAGTTATGGCACAGTCCTCACACAGTGGGTTCTGTGAGGCATGATGTGGGCAATAGAATTGCTCTTTATCGTGTACTACTTAGTAATCATGAAGTATTGTGTGGAACCAATTCCTTATGTAGAATAGGGATTTGAGCCTTCAGTTTTCTGCCCATCAATAATTCTGATGTAAGATCGTCTTGGAGAGGGGTGAATCTATACTTCAACTGTGTAGTGTAGAAATCACAATTCTTCTTCAAGAGTGACTTCAGCATTCCACCCTACATCCAGGCTCCCCATTGTATTGTGATTCTAACACTTTGCTTGTGACAAGCTGAAATTCAGAATCTGCTTTCTGAATGAATTAGTTTTATTGTTATATATACTCAGTGAAAAGTTTATAAGTCACCACTTATGGTACCATCTTAGGTGCAAGGTACATGAGACTTGAAAAGATTGAAACACTCAGTCCCAAACTGTGGCCTGTTGCCCACAACTACAGCATCAGGGATGCCATACATTACAAAAATCTCATGTAAAACTTAGATAACTGTATCCCTGGGCAGACATCATAAAGAACCTCCTAACTTCAATCCATCAGGTGAAATACTTGATGACAATGAGGCAAAACTTCATGGAAAATGAACAAATCCACATCCACAAGGGCAGGTGGGGAAGTTGGTGAGTATTAAAGATTCTTTGTGTTTTGCCCTGCGGATGGCTCCTATCTGATAATATCTTCAATGTGCCTGAAGATTCGGCATATTGATGACTGAGCTCAGGCCTGACAATTCGTGATTACCGAGTGACTTCTCTAAGGTGTCCTCATGATGTTAAGCTGGTTGACCGGTGATTTGGCATGTACTGTATGTCACCAATAAAGGAACAGCGATATATTTCCAAGTCAGGATGGTAGTGATTCGGAGGGAAACTTGCAGGTGATGGTATTGCCATATTAATGCTACCTTTGTTCTTTAAATGGTATCGTTCATATTGGGGAGTCAGTTAGTTTAGTTGGCTGGATGGCTGGTTTGAAATGCAGAAGGATGCCATTGGTCCAGGTTCAATTCCACATCAGCTGAGGTCACCGTGAAGATCCAATTTTCTCAAAATCACCACCGTTAGATTAAAATCATCACCAGTCATCTCTCTGTAATGAGAAAGCAGCTCTGTGGTCATTTGGTGACTACTACTGCTGCTAGTGGTCATATTAGACAGTATGAAGTTAATTGCACCACAGCAGCTATGTATAGCATATTGATAATGACTTTCTTTACTGTAGAGGCTGATAAACAAACAGTAACCCCAGGTTTGTCTCTCAAACTCCTTTTTGCAGTACACGTTCCCATGACATTATCAACGTGGGTGGTGCTTAATTTTTCAATCTAGTATTAATGAAAGCAGAAGGCTACAGATGTTAGAAATCTAACACAAACACAGAAATTTCTGAATAAACTCAACAAATCTGGAAGCATTTGTGGAGAGAAAAATAGAGTTAACATGATTAGCAAGATTAGATCTCACGGAATACAGGGAGAACTGGCCATTTGGATATAGAACTCGCTCAAAGGTAGAAGACAGAGGGTGGTGGTGGAGGGTTGTTTTCCAGACTGGAGGCCTGTGACCAGTGGAGTGCCACAAGGATCGGTGCTGGGTCCTCTACTTTTTGTCATTTACATACATGATTTGGATGCGAGCATAAGAAGTAGAGTTAGTAAGTTTGCAGATGACACCAAAATTGGAGGGGTAGTGGACAGTGAAGAGGGTTACCTCAGATTACAACAGGATCTTGACTAGATGGGCCAATGGGCAGAGAAGTGGCAGATGGAGTTTAATTCAGATAAATATGAGGTGTTGCATTTTGGGAAAGCAAATCTTAGCAGGATGTATACACTTAATGGTAAGGTCCCAGGGAGTGTTGCTGAACAAATAGACCTTGGAGTGTAGGTTTATAGCTCCATGAAAGTGGAATTGCAGGTAGATAGAATAGTGAAGAAGGTGTTTGGTATGCTTTCTTTTATTGGTCAGAGAATTGAGTACAGGAGTTGGGGGGTCATGTTGTGGCTATACAGGCCATTGGTTAGGCTACTTGTTGGAATATTAAGTGCAATTCTGGTCTCCTTCCTATTGGAAAGGTGTTGTGAAACTTGAAAGGGTTCAGAAAAGATTCACAAGGATGTTCCCAGTGTTGGAGAATCTGAGCTATAGGGAAAGGCTGAACAGGTTGGGGCTGTTTTCCCTGGAGTGTCAAAGGCTGAGGGGTGACCTTATAGAGATTGACAAAATTATGGGGGCATGGATAGGGTAAATAGACAAAGTCTTTTCCCTGGGGTCGGGGAGTCCAGAACTAGAGGAGAGAGGGGAAAGATATAAAAGCGACCTAAGGGGTAACTTTTTCACGCGGAGAGTGGTACGTGAATGGAATGAGCCAGAGGAAGTGGTGGAGGCTGTACAATTGCAACATTTAAAGGGCATTTGAATGGGTATAGGAAGGGTTTGGAGGGATATGGGCCAGGTGCTGGCAGGTGGGACTAGATTGTGTTGGGATATCTGGTCGGCATTCATCAGGTTAGACCGAAGGGTCTGTTTCCTTGCTGTACATCTCTATGACTCTATTTTGAGGCTGGTTTGACATTTCAGAACTGAAAGGGGTTGGAAAATGGTTATTTTCATTCTTTTGGTAGAAACACAGGGGAGGAGAAGGGGAGCAATCTCGTATTATCTCTGTTGGATCCAAATACAACAGCTGTCACATGATTCGTCTGACCTGGGAACTCACTTGCTCTTACTACCTGCTGAGCGCTTATCAAATGGATTTAGAGATTGCTAATCAATGTGTCTGACTATGTTGTGGCACACCTTCTGTGGGCATCAAGTCCTAAGGTGGAATTTGAACTCCGAGCTTCTGGCCCAGATGTAAGGACACAAGCCCCTGTGCCTGAGGACCTCTTCACCTCTGGAAACAATGTGGAAAGTGACTTCAGCACCTATTGTTACCTTTTCCTTAGACCTGGCTTGAAATTGACAAGACTCACTTTTATACTGGAGTCATTGTCTAATTGTGACTTGAACTGTTATTAAATCTTAACTCAAATGGTGATGGCTGTTTTCTCTGGGTGGGACTTCAAGCAATATGAGGCTACATGAAAGATTGAAATGCATTCTTTGTGTAAGTCTCTGGGGATTTGGCCACTTTCAGGCACGGTATCTTGTTTCCCCTGTATTCTTTGACTTCCTCATGATGGCAGCTCTTTATCGTTTTCATCAGCTGTCTGACTGAGCACTTGAAGCTGGAACAGGTATTTCACACTTCAATTCACTTTGAGCTTTTAAATCTTCTCGGTTCCTCCATGAAAGTAATGTCATAGCCTGTTAGATAACATTATTATTATCTTCCCTAATAAACACTTCCATGAGGAGGTCATGGGAGCTTAATTTTGGGTTGTGTGCTCTCCAGAATGTGATTTCCATGTCCATTATCTAAATAGAAACCGAGAAAATAAGAGTAGGAATAAGCAATATACCTCTTTGAGTCAACCATTTAATATGATCGTGGCTGATCATCCAATTTAATAGCCTCTTTGCACTTTCTCCTCATTCCATTTCCTTTTAGCCTTAAGAACTTTATCTAACTCTTTCTTGAAAGCATTCACTGTTTCCACCTCAAACCTGCTGTGTGGTAGAAAGCCTCACAGGCTCATTACTCTTTGGTTGAAGAATTTCTTCTTTATCTCTGTCCTAAATGCCCTATCACACATCCTTAGACTATGACCCTAGTTCTGGACTCTCTGATCATTGGAAACAGCCCTTCCCACATTTAGCCTGTCTAGTCCTGTTTAAATACTGTATGTTTTTGCTCGGTGCCCTCTCATTCTTGTAAACAATTAGAATGGAATGAGAAATAATCGTGTGCAGGTACGTGCACAGGCTGAAAACCCTGGCTCGCAGTTTTTAATTTGTCACCAGTTTTGACCATATTTCTGTTATTCAGAGTAAGATTGGGACTCCTGTTTTTAGGGTGATCTTTCAGTTATCCAGCAAGCCAGAAAGGGATGAGATGTTGTCACTCTTATTGCCATGAGGAAGCAATAAAGAGTTGCCAGGCTCTGAGGTGGAATTAAGATTAGTGGATGAACTGTCTGCTCAAACAGAAGGCCGACATCTCTGGTCAGTGCTATGAGAGAAGTAGTCAGTGCTGAAGTGATGAGGAGAATGTCAGAACATTTCCCTTAGGTATGAGAACTAAATATATTTCTGTGTGTACCAAGAAGAGAAGTAACTAAGGGCGGCAAGGTGGCTCAGTGGTTAGTACTGCTGCCTCACAGTACCAGGGACCCAGGTTTGATTCTAGCCTCAGGCGATTCTGTTTCCATATTCTCCCCATGTCTGTGTGGGCTTACTCTGGGTGCTCTGGTTTCCTCCCACAATTCCTGAAGAAGGGCTTATGCCCGAAATGTCGAATTTCCTGTTCCTTGGATGCTGCCTGACCTGCTGCGCTTTTCTAGCAACACATTTTCAGCTTTCCTCCCACAATCCAAAGATGTGCAGGTTAGGTAAATTGGGCATGCTAAACTACCCATAGTGTTCAGGGATGTGTAGGTTAGGTGCATTAGTCAGGGGTAGATATAGAGTATGGGGAATGGGACTGAGTAGGTTACTCTTCGGAGGATTGGTGTAAACTTGTTAGGCTGAATGGCTTGTTTCCACACTCTAAAGATTCTGTGATTCTATGAAAAGGGAACGGCCTGCAGGACAGTGTGGCAGCTATAGTGGGTATAATTTATTGCTGGCAGCCCTCTCCCTGCGCAATGGAGTCTCTGGCTCTAGTGGCACTTCCAAGAAGCTCCTGAAAGGCAAAATGCCAACAGCCTGGGAAAATTGTCCTTTACCAATTCATTAATTCTGCAAATGACCCATTATTCCTGCTGCTCGGAAAGCTCCCCATGGGAGGACTGTGTCAGGGAGATGTCTCTCAATCCCTCCATCTCTATTTCTCCACTGGAGATTGATAACATTCTGCCCTTAATCTTATTTTAATAACTTTATTGCTGTTACAATACTTGAAGGATATCCCAACAGGCACTTCAATTATAAAGCTGCCCTAAGTTTTATTTCGCTCTTATGCCCTCATGGTATCTATTTTACAATTTTTGTAAGTAACATTTACACCGTTAGCATTGGATTTCCTCCTTGTTTATTTCTACACTTTTTATCACATCTTTTTCATTATGAACATCTTCATATTACTTTATCAATTCATTTATATTCACATTCTTTCAATTTGTATGAACCAGTCGTTGGTCTCTAATTATTCTCTGTACTCAGTCATAATTACTCAGCATATTCTTGAAAATCACTGTTGTTTTCATTTCTGTATCTCTATGAAGTGATTGAAGTGCTTCCTGATTGTCTTTGAGTTGATTGGTTTCAGATTGGTACCTAAGAAGACCAAGCATCTCTTCATTAACATTCTATATTTAGGGTGTAGCTTTTCGTGTTCCTTACACTTTCAGCCCATATACCCCCAAAGTAGTATTGAGGAGTTCAGATGGAAACTGCTTGTCCATTTCCTAATAGCACGCCAATTTGATTTTTCTGTTTGCACGAATATGTCTCTTCATAAACTAACCTGTTTTCCCATTTTGTTGCCCTCGTTGTCTACAGCAACCCTCAAAAGCTCTTTATCTTACTCTTTCACTGTGTACTTCAAACCAGGTTATCTGGTTAGAAAACTTCTGTGCAATTAATTTCTAATCTCTATACTGTTTAGGACCTGCCCATCTTACTAAGCTTCATTATCCTCTATTGTCCCAATATTTGTTTTTTTTTCAAAAATGACCTAGGAATGTAAAATTCTCCCTTCCAACCCATTTCTGAAAACTGAATTGCAATATCTAATTTGTCGGTTTGACTGGTTCAGCTCACAACACCATATTTAGTCCTGAGAGGTTTTGAATGACAATCTAGATCTGAGCTATTCATGTTCCCTTAGCAAGGTTTCTATGTTACTATGCGAATTATGATCCCTAGAATTTATGACCTCTGGATTCTTTATTTCTTTCATAAATGTTTTTGCCATTTTCTCCATTATGTTCATTTCTTTAGCTTGGAGGTTAATACACTATTTGAAGCTGTTTTAACTGTAGATATTGGATTAGACTCTGCCCCTTTAATGGATTACTAACTTCTAACATACATATAGGAGCAGGAGTAAGCCATTCTGCTCCTGTAGTCTACTCTGTCATTCAGTGGGGTCATTTCTGATCTAACTGGGGCCTCTACCTCTCCTTTCCACTCCTGATAATCTTTGACTCCCTTAGTAAACAAGGGATATTCAATGAATCTCCTCCATTGCTGTCTGGGAAAGGGAATGGTAAAGTCTCATGACCCAAAGAACCTCTAAACCATGGCAACAGGCCATTTGGCCCATCGAGTCTGTACTGACCATCCGACGAGCATCTCATTTAGACCCACCCACCATTCTATCCCCATAATCCTACATTTCCCATGGCTAAACCACCTAATCTGAAAGACCCTGGACACTACAGGGCAATTTAGCATGGCTAATCCACCTTAGCTGCACACCTTTAGACTGTGGGAGGAACCTGGAGCATTCAAAGGAAACCCACACAGACACGGGGGGGGGGGGGGGCGCGGTGAGGAAGGGAGTGGTTGGTGGGGGGGGGTGGTGAGGAGGGGAGTGGTTGGTGGGGGGGTGGTGAGGAGGGGAGTGGTTGGTGGGGGGGGAGGTGAGGAGGGGAGTGGTTGGTGGGGGGGTGGTGAGGAGGGGAGTGGTTGGTGGGGGGGAGGTGAGGAGGGGAGTGGTTGGTGGGGGGGGGAGGTGAGGAGGGGAGTGGTTGGTGGGGGGGGAGGTGAGGAGGGGAGTGGCTGGTGGGGGGGGTGGGTGAGGAGGGGAGTGGTTGGTGGGGAGTGGTCGTGCAAATTTCAGGGTGGAATTGAACCTGGGTCCCTGGTGCTGTGAAATGACAGAGCCAACCACCAAGTCACTGTGCAGCTATCTGAGCAAAGCAAATTCTGCTGCAGCATCTTTCTGAATGGGAGAGCCTATGGAGTTTTCAGGTATGTCCAAATGTTTCCTATGCTCATGAACAGTCACTCCTTAGACTGTCGGTAATTTATTACTCCACAGTGCCATTGTGTTATCTATCTCCTCTGCGGCTCTGACCTTAAGCAGATCGTAGATATAAAAACTTGTGGATGATCCAGAGAAGAAAGGTTTGTGTTGCTACTTTCAGCTGAGACATTAAACCAGAGGCTTTACTTTCGGTAGACTTCAACATTTTCATGACATTATTCCAAAGAAGAGGAGGCCTCCTACTGCTCTGAACAATATTTATCTCCTGATGCACACAATAAAACACAGACTGTCTGGTTATTATTATATTGCTGTTTGTAGGAACTTACTGTGCACTATTTGGTTGCTGTTTATCTGACAGTGACTGCAGTATTTTGTAAGTATTTCATCTACTGTAAAGCACTTCAAAGTAGACTTCCTTCCCTGCCCTCTTCCTCTCTTCCTGTCTTTTTCTTTCTTTGGTTTCTACTTTGTTTTTTTCTTTTCGTTCTTGTTCTTCATCTTTCCCCATGTGGATTGTTACCTCCTTTCCCAATTAAGGCTGAAACATAAGAGAGTTCCTGTTCTGCTGAAGTCAAGAAAGTGGACCAGCGGGATCAACCGATCAGGAGGAGTCGGTGTTACCTTCCCTCCATCAACTAGCAATTGAGGCAAAATGCTTGTATTTGTGCTGTTTAGGTACAGATATTGCTGGACAAAGTGATCACTATGGATCTCTTTCTCAGGGAGTCTCTTTGTTCATTTATTCAAGGACATGGACATTGCTGGCTATGCCAGTGTTTAATGCCCACAATGTCAACCACCTTGCTGTTGGTCGGGAATCAAAGCATCCTTCCTGAAAGGATGCTAGTGAACCAAGTGGATTTTTCCCCAACAATTGCATGGTTGTCACCAGGCACTTAATTCCAGATTTTTATTGAATTTAAATTCCACCATCTGCTGTGACAGGGTTCGAACTTTGGGTCCTTATAACATTAACTGGATTAACAGACTAGTGATAGTACCACCAAGCCAGCACCCCCATGATAGATAAATGCACACCTACTTCAATGCTAAGATAAGCATTCACTCCAGCTGCTGTTTAAGAGTATGAAGTTTGCTTTTTCTTTCTGTATGATTAACGTTGATGTCTATTGATCATCCAGGCACTTTGCCAAACAGGAAATATTCATAATTCTCAAAGACTACCATTGCTTTTGTGTGAAAGCACTGGGCATTCATTAAGTCTTCCATTGATTAATCATCCATTGATGGAATATTTTCTAGCAGAATCTTACAAATGTTTTACTCCGATGCCCCTAAACCCACTTCAAAAAGGGAGTTTTATCGAGGGAATGTTACCCTAGGCACCCTGCTGGAGCTGTGAGTGTTAACATCAGCATGTCACTAATCCCCAGGAGTGTCTGGCTGTCTGCTCATTTGGATTTCATGGAGACAAACCGTTTCATAATAACCAGGGTAGTCTGAGTACGTCTTCCTGATCAATTTATTGCTGCGCAATGACAGTTCTCTGTAAGAATCATATGTACACAACCAGCATGTGTTCAGCATTCTCTTTAGATTTCCTCTGCATTTACTTGAGTGTTTCTGGTGATGGAGAGGTGCTTTCAGGAATCACACCTGGTTTAGTTCAATCCTGACTGGCGTAATTTTGAAATGAACTAGCCTGAGTTCTAAATATTTCAGTGAACTTGCATTTTTCTAGCCTTCTGATGTCCTGTTAATTTTCACTCCGTGCCCTTAGGCTTTCATCTGGTGCTCAGTTTATATTGGCAGCTGAGGGTCTGGTTGAGCAGTAGATTCTGATCTTCGTTCTCAAGTTTGCAGTTGGCCAAACATATGCTTTGACTTGTGGAGGACTGTAAACTGACCCCTGTGCAGTTTCCTCAGGAATGGAAATAAAATGGCGGTTGGACTCAGGAGCAAATTGGTTTGCTGCAACTACGTAGCAGTGTGTGCCTTCATGTGTCTGCAGATCTACCTGTGATTAAGGGGGAAAAGATAATAATTGGCTCAGGTCCAACCTGGCTGTTTTGTGCTGGAAAGCAAAGTATTAAATTGACGTGCACCCATGGTGTGATCAAAAAGAATCGAACCACAAGATATGACAGCAACCTCGTTTCATCCTGCTGCTGTCCTGGTGTAAAAAAAAACAAAGTTATTGTAAGTGACTTTTAATTTGCATTCATCATAGCTCCGCAGACATCGATCCAGTTTATTTCAATATGGGTCGCATTGAATGAGCTGTTCACTGTCATCCAATTACAGCAGGCAGAATCGAGCGATTGCGAACTAAAGCTCTTGATTCCCTGGGTTTGTCTGTGATGGAGGTGTGGGGTAACAGGGAGGGGATGGGATGGGATGAAGGCCATTGCTTTAATTGCCTGGCTACTGGCCCAGACTTTGGTTTAAGTTCACTGAGTTAAGGCTTGATCTTTAGCATACTTCAGAAGCAGGATAATGCAGTAGCAGAGCTGTAAATCTAAGGGGGCTAATGGATAAGATGTGTGGTTCTGAATGCCGAGTGTAACATTCCTCCTTGGCAGGACGATGAAAAAGGTTGTAAATACCAACTGTTAAGCACACTTTACAGTTAATTATCACTATTAGAATTCTCTTGCATTTCATAACGTAAACCACATTACATGCAATTAATCCTTGCAGCATCATGAAAATGGAAGAGCTTGAAACATTCAATGAATGTGCAGACAGACATTCAGATGTACAGTTGCAAGGGACTTCACTGCCAAAACATTGGGATTTGAAGAATTACATTGTTCTGTATTCAGCTCTCTCGCTGCATTTGCTGCTGGTTGTTGTTCAATTCAATTCCTATTTGTATGGATTAAGCACATTGAAAAATATCCATGTCACCTTTACAAAACCCATTTATACTGTGAAGTTGTTTTTTCCCCAGAGTGTGGATTCACTACAAACAACAGCAGGAAATGTTAGCGGTGTTAATCACTCCAGGACAGTTCTGTGTAGACAGAAGTAGAGATAATGGACAGACCTTTCTGAACTCAGTCCCTGATAGAGAGGTTGGGCTATTTACAGAAGTGAATCCAAATGACGGGACAGTTTCTATTGAGGCTCTTCAATAGAGTCAAGGTATTAGTATGACACTCCACCTTCCGCAGCCAAACAGGGAGTGTGGGCAGGATAATGTCCTGCAAAGGTTTCTCATGAACTGAACCATGAGTTACAAGGCTTCCTGACCACTCTGACTGACTTTAAGTTGCAGCAAGCCATAGAACTGGAGAGGAGACTGAGGGAAGTAGTTTTATGAAATAACAGATAAAAAAAATTATCTTGGGGATTGGGCAGATTGATTGAGCTGGGTGGATGTTTTGTCAGATGAGAAGTGTAGGCCAAATTACTTGCACATTCAGAGCTTCACTCCGGGACTGCAGATCCATGGTTCTGTTTTGAGGTGCTTCCACTTTCTATTTTAAATTTCAATTATTTTAAATTTCAATTATTTTAAATTCAGGAATGTCTCAAATTGGGTGCATTGATCTTTTCTGTCATCACTGCATTGCGCAAGGCCACAATTCAGAAGTAGACTTTCACAGCATTTACACTCTTACTTCTAGTGTGGCCTTGCGTGAAAATATTCTGGTAGTAAATTCACTGATTGCATACTCCAGTCTGGATATCTGCCAAGGTTTGAGGGCTCTTTATATTTTCTTTGCTTTGAGTATTTCAAAAGAAAAGTATGCACCTTGAAGTTGGATGAGATAAATATCTCAGTTCTGGCTGCTGGTCTTCAGATCAGTGTGAATGCCTGAGGTTCTAATTAGTAATACATTGGAAAATATCCCAAAGTGTACAACCTGAAGTAGTCTGAAAACTCCATTTCATCAATAAATTTCATTCCAAGAAACCTCCAAAGGAAAGTTTACTAATCCTTTTTTGGGAATATTCTAATCCTCTGATAGTTACTATTCATTAATGTATCGAAAGCTCTTTGCAGCCATATGCCAGTCTATTGGTAAACGAGCCTAGAACACTAACGTGGCCATGTTTCACTGTTGTTTTCTTGTTCAGATTTACATTCTACTCAGTCTTGGTTTGCTGTTTGCTCTGGATCAGTTTAATTGTTGAAGTCTTCGCTATGTTTTGCCAGATAAAACAGGAAGTAAATGTGGAGGACAATTAGTTTTCTTTTATGTTGCCCAACATTACAATGAAGGCTCAAATCACCTTCATGTACAGGCAGCATTATCATTTCTGGGTGAGCTGAAGGCAAGTATTCAGTTAATGGCACAAGACAAGGTCATTATGTAGGGTTCAGAGGAGCAGAATTGCTCCTCCTTACCCTACAAAAGTCTTCAAGTAATCTTTAAGAAGAGGCTTCCATTGGTCAATAATTATTGGGACATAATTCCTCGACAGTTGGGACTGGACATGTGCTTCACCCTTTTCTTACTAACAGTTTCAAACATCCCCATTCTTAATGATGAAAGAGCTCAGCACATCAATGCAAAAGTTAAGGCTGAAGCATTAACTTACATGAGGAATAAGAAAATGATCAGAGAGAGGGTAGACCCAATCAGTGATAGTGGAGGGAACTTGTGCCTGGAGTCTGAAGTGGTAGGGGAGGTCCTAAATGACTTTTTTGCTTCAATATTCATTAGAGAGAGGGACCTTGTTGATAGTGAGAACACTATGGACCAGGTTAATAGGCTTCAATATTAAAAGGAAGTGGATGTGCTGGAAAGTCTGGGAAGCATCAAGATAGAAAAGTTCCCAGGGCTGGACCAGATATATCCAAGTTTACTTCGGGAAGCGATGAATGAGATTGCTGTGCCTCTGGCAATTATCTTTACATCCTCACTGTCCATGGGAGTAGTACCGGATGGATGGAGGGTGGTGAATTTTGTTCATCTGTTCAAAAAAGGGAATAGGGAAGTCCCTGGGAATTACAGACCAGTCAGTCTTACATCTGTGATAAACAAAGTACTGGAAAGGATTCTGAGAATAGGATTTATGACTATTTGAAAAAACACTGTGATTAAAGATAGTCAGTATGGCTTTGTGAGGGGCAGGTCATGCCTTACAAGCCTCACTGAGTTCGTTGAGGATGTGACAAGACAAGTTGATGTCGGTCGAGCAGTGGATGTGGTATATATGGATTTCAGAAATGCCTTTGATAAGGTTCCCTATGATAGGCTCATTCAGAAACTTAGGAGGTATGGGATACAGGGAAATTTGGCATTCTGGATACAGAATTGGCTGGCCAAAAGACAGCAAGTGATAGTGGATGGAAAGTCTTCCGCCTGGAGGTCGGTGGCCAGTGATGTCCCGCAGGGATCTGTTCTTGGGCTTCTGCTCTTTGTAATGTTTATAAATAACTTGGATGAAAGAGTGGAAGGGTGAGTTAGTAAGTTTGCCGATGACACAAAGGTCGATGGTGTTGTAGGTAGTGTCAAGGGCTGTTGCAGGCTACAACAAGACATTGACAGGTTGCAGGTCTGGGCTGAGAAGTGGCAGAAGAAGTTCGATCTGGATAGATGTGAAGTTATTTATTTTGGATGGTCGAATTTGAACACTGAACACAGGGTTAAAGACAAAATTCTTGGCATTGTAGAGGAACAGCGAGATCTTAGGGCTCATGTACATAGATCCCTCAAAATTGCCACCCAAGTTGATAGGGTCGTTAAGAAGGCGTGTGGTGTTTTGGCTTTCATTAACAGGGGGATTGAATTTAAGAGTTGTGAGGTTATGCTGCAGCTCTATAAAACTCTGGTTAGACCACATTTGGAATATTGTGTGCAGATTTAGGAAAGATGTAGATGCTTCAGAGAGGGTGCAGAGGAAATTTACCAGGATGCTGCCTGGATTGGAGGGCATGTCTTATGAAGAGGGGTTGAGGGAGCTAGGCTAGGGCTTTTCACACTGGACTGAAGAAGGAAGAGATGTGACTTGATAGAGGTGTACAAGGTAATGAGAGGCATAGATAAAGTAGATAGCAAGAGACTTTTCCCCAGGGCAGAAATAGTTGTCATGAGGGTCATAATTTTAAGGTGATTGGAGGAACGTATAGAGGAGATGTCAGAGGTAGTTTCTTTACACAGAGTGTGAGTGCGTGGAATGTACTGCCAGCAGTGGTAGTAGAGTCAGAGACATTAGGGACATTGAAGCAACTACTGGACAAGCACATGGATGGCAGTAAATTGAGGGATGGGTAGGTAAGGTTGATTTTAGATGAAGATAAATGTCGGCACAACACCATGGGCCATAGGGCCTCTACTGCTCTGTACAGTTCTATGTTCTATTTTCATTCGTAACTATCTTCAGCCACAAATGCTGAGTACATAATTAATCTTGGCCTCCTCCAGTGGTCCCCAGCATTATAGGTGCCAGGCTTCAGCCAATTTGACCAACTCGGTACCAAGGAGCCCTAGCAAAACTGGAATCAGTGGGAATCAGGGGTCAAACTTTCTGCTGGTTGGAGCTGATTGGAGTCTCACTTCCAGGACATCTCTGCAGAAGATCGTCAGGTTGGCGTTCTAGGCCCAACCATCTTCAGCTGCTCCATCGTAAGGTCAGAAGTGGGGATGTTTGCCAATGATTGTGCAATGTTCATCACCATCCGTGACCCCTCAGATACTGTGGTTCAAGTGGTTCATAACATTTGCACTGCACAAATGGCTGACAATGATTATCTCTGAAAGAAACGATCTAACTGCCACCCCTTGATTTTCATTGGTGTAACCTTAACTGAATTCTCCACTATCAATGTCCTGGGGTTACCATTGACCAGAGACCCAATTGGACTCACCGTATAAGCACAGTGATTACATAGTAGGTCAGTGGCTAGGAATACTGTGGCAAACAACTCAGCTCCTAATTCCCCAGAGATATCCACCATACATAAGGCATAAGTCAGGAGTGTGTTGCCTGTGTGGGTGCAGCTCCAACAACACTCGAGAAGCTTGACACCATCCAGGACAAAGCAGCCTGCTTGATTGGCACCACATCCACAAACATCCACTTCCTCCGTCACCGACGCTCAGTAGCAGCAGTGTGTACTATCTCCAAGGTGCACTGCAGAAATTCACCAAAGATCTTTAGACACTCCTTCCAAACCCATGACTTCTTCTATCTGGGAAAACAAGGGCAGCAGATAATGGGAACACCACCATCTTCAAGTTCCCCTCAAAGCCATACACCATCCTGACTTGGGAGCACATCGCCGTTACTTCACTCTCACTGGGTGAAAATCCTGGAATTCCTTCCACCAGGGCAAAGTGAGTCAACCCACAGCACATGAACCGCAGCGGTTTAAGAAGGCAGCTCACCACTACCTTCTCAAAGGCAACTAAGGACAAGCAATAAATGCTGGACAACCAGCGGTGCCCACGAACTGCAAGAGAACAAAAACATGTTGTCGCTGTTAAATATGTAAATCGATCATTTCAAGATCTGCCTCAAAGCTGATTTGGGAATAGATGGACCCATGAGTTTCCAATCAGATCTTCAACTATCAGTCAGTATTCTTTAAGAAAGAAATATTTGCAATATAACATTTCCCTGGTGAGCAAAACTCCTGTTAGAATTGAACACTTTTAAAGATTGAGTTATTTTTGTGGAACTGGGCAGACTAAATTGGGAGCAAGAGTTAATACAGTCTCACACTTTGCCCTTTGTTCAATTTTGTTTCCACGCAAAATAGATATATTTGACCACCCCCCTAAGGGGGCAGCATGGTGGCTCAGTGGTTAGGACTGCTGCCTCACAGCACCAGGGTCCCAGGTTCGATTCCAGCCTCTGGTGACTGTCTGTCTGTGTGGAGTTTGCACATCCTCCCCGTGTCTGCATGGGTTTCCTCTGGGTGCTCTGGTTTCCTCCCACAGGTTGGTGTGGACTTGTTGGGCTGAAGGGCCTCTTTCCACACTGTAGGAAATCTGATCTGATCTAACTCTCATATTTGGACACTTCTTTCCCACAGTGCCATTCAGATTACTACGTCAACCACACATTGAATGATCCAAATCCAAGTCACAGTTTGCATCAACAGTGACTTGTACCCATGGTGCCTGATTTGCCGTCCTCTTTTTATTTTTGGCCTGACTATAGAAGTTGATTCAGAATCCTCCTCTGTTGTCTGTGTGGGCTGGCTCTCACCTGGTTCCATTTAGCTGGAAACAAAGCATCATTTGCATTGCCATTCTCCACTCACCAAATCCATTCCCTTCTCCAGTCATTGTCTGAGGCTGAACCAGAACCAGGCTGTTTGTAACTTTTGCATCTTATTTTAATTCTGAGCTGAGCTTCCAACCCCATGTCCTTTCCATCACAAACGGTTATCTACTTCCTTTTGTGTGTTCCCCTCCCCCCCCCCCCCCCACCTTTGCCTGGATATAAAATCTGCTGCTGAAACTACCTCCATCCTTTTGTTACCTCCTGTCTCAATCTAATGGTCTCCAGTCAGTGTTGTCCCTGCTTCAAAAAACTTGAACTCATCCTGAAGTCTACTGTCCCTGTCTTTCGCTTATCCCTGATCCCATTCACTTATAATCCATTAGCATATGTGTTTACTAACCTATATTGGCACACCGTTCGCCAAATCCTCATTTTTAAAATGCTTACCTTCAAGTTCAGATCTCTGCATGGTAACCTCCTTGAGCCTTTCAATCCTTTAGTAACTTTGCATTCCTTCACATCTGGCTCCGTGCATCCCCCACTTAAGCACCATTGACACTCTGTGCTTTTAGCCAAGTGCTAAGCCTTATAATTCCCTCATTCAATCTCTCAGCAGTTGCGCAGAGGTAACACAGCAATGTAGTTCTACTTCTTTGACCAAACTTCTCTTCGTGACGAATGACTCCTTCCTCGGTTCCATGTTAATTTTGTCTGCTTATGGTCTCGTAATGCGAATTGGGACATTTTACTAATAAGTGGTTGCTGTGCAAATACAAATTGTCATTATTGCTCTCTTCTCTATCTCTATTTTATCTCTTTCTTTACAGCTTGCCCACTTGGTTTTGTGTTTTTCAAGTTTTCTGTTGATTTCTGCTACCCTCTGGTGGAATAAAGTGAAATAGACACCAGGGTATTTATCAGCACATTCGGCTAAATCTTCCTTTTTTTTCTGGCGAATGTCAGTTTTGTGAGTCTTTACTAAGGTTTCTCTCTGTGAGGCCTAGCAGATTCTCTTATCACATCATTCCAAGCCACCCTTATAAATTACCTACCCTGCCTGATGGCACACTTCTCATTTGATGTGAGCCCAATACTACCGTGAGTCACACCCGAAGAAACATCACTGTCTGGATGAGCCTGTATGGACTGGCAGTCTTGGTGCTAGTTCCACCTTTGATGGGATACTGAGTCTGGAGATACAGAGCACAGTTCATGACATTTGCCCAGGATATGTTAGATAAGAGGAAATTGGCAGGGACTGGGGCCTGGCGCTCCTGGTAGGTGTGGTAATGCAGAGGAGGGCCGTCGTCTTGCCTGAGTACTTGGAGAGGAGGGGCATGGCACCAGATCTGGCCAGCTGTGTCTGAGATGGCACCCGGGTCAGTGAAGTCTCATTTGTCTGAGACAATACTCAGAAGATTAGGAAGAAGATCCATAATCTTCTGTGTTCTGCCAGGAAGAAAGATCTATAGCATGTGAGAAAGAGAGAGAGAGAGAGAGAGAGAGAGAGAGAGAGAAGGCATGAGGGAGACGGAGCATGAAAGAGAAACATAGGAATTGGGGAAAAAGAGAGAGGGAGGGCATGAGTGAGAGAAGATGAAAGAGAAAGATAGAACACCTTGTGGTATTATCACTAGACTGGTAATCAGGAAATGAGATTCGGATAACATTCTGGGGACCCAGGTTTGAATCCTGCCAGGGCAGATGGTAGACTTTGAATTCAGCAAATATCTGGAATTAACAGCCTAATGATGGCCATGAAGCTATTGTTGATTGTCAAAAAAAAACACCATCTGGTTCCTAAGGGAAGGAAGCTGTCATGCTTACCTGGCCTGGCCTACGTGTGACTCCAGACCCACAGCAATGTGGTTGATACTCTGGGCAAAGTGGAATGGGTAAAAAATGTTGGCTTGGCCAATCACTTCCTGTGAAAGAATGAAAAAAAAAACTCATTCTATCTCTGCTGTTGTACTCTCTTAGCAAGGCACTTGCTCTGTCACTCTCACGATTACATCTTCCCTCATTCTCACCCAACCCATGAACAAACCTTCTCCCACTGTATCTCATTTCCATCAATGCTTTACTGTATCCCCTGCACCATCTACTAACAAGTACACTTCCCCTCCTTCACACCCCCATTCCCTCAGCTTGCAATTGATTGGGGCGCACTGGCAATTATAAATTGCAGTGCTGCTGCAAGGACACTTGACAACAGGGACAGGGACTCAGCTCACATTATGGACCAAGTTGCACCTCAGGCCTGCTCACCAGTCCTCACTTTGAGCTCACCTGGATGCCTTGCTGTTTCGGGGAGACACAGTTCCAGGAGGCCTGGCCTGGTTTCAGCAGCCATCAGTGAAGTCAAGGGGGTCCCAGCACAGTTAGTCCATGGCAGCTCCTATTCCAGTCCAGAGGCTTGGACACAGGCACCTCAGGGTTAGGATCCTCGTAAGGAGTGAGGAGCAATGTGGGCAGGCAAACGGACTGAAGGGGGACCTGGGGAAGGTGCAAATCCTGTGGAGTTTACAGGAAGAGCCATGAGGAAAGGGATTTAGAAGGTTGGGGCTCCTGCCTCACATCGATGTGGAGGCTGGAAGCCATCATTTGATGAGTACTCACTGTGGGCTTCCATTGTGTTTAAAATTGAAAGGACACAATGGGGAGGAAATTGGCAGCCCCTACATCTGGAGTAGGTGAGGTAACTGTCTCAACTTGTGAGGGAGGGAGTTGCCAGACCCATCGATGTGGTGCCCTTTCAATGGAAAACAATATCACACACAGCCTCATGCACTGTACTGGACACAAGGCTGTAGGATTCCTAATCCATAGCCGTCCTATTGCATTGCCCTCCCGTGCCCCCCTCCCAGTCATCCCTGACCATCCCACTATCATCCCCCCCAGCTCAGACTGACCCCTTGATGGGAGCTCATGTTTCGAAGGTTTGGAAGTACAGTCTGTGGGCACCAGGAATGCTTTCTTTTAGCAGATTTCTGGTGCGTGGTGAGATCTGATTAGATTAGATTACTTAGTGTGGAAACAGGCCCTTCGGCCCAACAAGTCCAAACCAACCCACCAAAGCACAACCCACCCATTCCCCTACATTTACCCCTTCACCTAACACTACGGGCAATTTTAGCACGGCCAATTCACCTAACCTGCACATCTTTGGATTGTGGGAGGAAACCGGAGCACCCAGAGGAAACCCACTAATAAGATTAGTTTCCCTACAGCATGGAAACAGGCTCTTCAGCCCAACAGTCCACACTGACCCTCCGAAGAGTAACGCACTTCCCTATGACTCACGCAGCTAACACTGTGGGCAATTTAACATGGCCAATTCACCTGACCTACACATCTTTGGACTGTGGGAGGAAACTGGAGCACTTGGAGGAAACCCACACAGACAGGGGAAGAATGTGCAAACTCCATACAGACAGTCACCCAAGGCTGGAATCGAACCTGGGACCCTGGTGCTGTGAGGCAGAAGTGCTAACCACTGAGCCACCATGCCGCCCCCTTTTTTTTTAAACCACACACACCCTTCTCAGTGACACTGACTGCCTGTCACAGTGTCCTCACCTCACCTGCCCCTCTCAGTGACACTGTATTGAATCAGTTAAGAGGGATGCAGTAGGGTTGGAGTACTTAGCTAATGAGGACCGTTTGATAAAATACAATGAGAAATTCCACGAGGCCTCAAGGTGGAAAACAAGTCACATTTAACCAAAAAAAAGGTTCAGTCTGCAGTCTCTCTCCTGTCAGCCCCCTGCAGATATTTCCTAGCTACAGACCATTTGACAGAATACTAAACTCACGAGTTGATCAAAATCAGCACAGAGCTTTTATCAATGACAGCCTGATTGGATATTCTACAAGTCTGGATGCAGATCTCTGGCAGATAGTGACTCATAGCTGATGGTTTATGTCCACTTTAGCTCAGCCAGGTTTAATTGCCATGGTGATAAGCCAAGCACTACGTGTATTCAGCATTAATTTGCTTCACTTCACACAGTTTGTCTTCTTTTACTGCCAAACACAGTGAGGGGTGAGGTGATCATGGCCTGCAATTTTATCAGCAAGCTTTTAGCGAGATATTAAGTATTTGGCTCCAGAGTTGTCTGATTTAGGTCTTAAGGAGTACTTTTCCAAGGATAGACAGGGAATGATTTCAAATGGCTGCTAAGAGGTTAACAGGCTGCTTGAATTGGCAGGAAGACAGCTATTCATCTCTTTCCTCTCCTGAAGGTGTATATGTTTACAAATTGGGTTATTCTAGACTACCTCATCTCAGTAGTGATTCTTCATGTGTGAACACAGACATTGAGTGTTGTCAGCCTCACGGCCAAGTGTGCTTGTTAACAGAGTGTTGAAAGGAAAAGACAGCAGTAGATAGAAGGGGATGGTGATAGTGTGCCACCAGGTATCAGGCAGTGTGGGCTGGCCAGTGTTATGATCCTAGCTGAATTCATTTCAAGATGGTTAGCCCATAAGAGGAGGGTTGTACTGCTAAGGTTTTGTAAGGCTCTAGTCAGATCACATTTAGAATATTGTGAGCAGTTTTGTGCCCTGTGTCCGAGGAAGGATGTGCTGGTTTTGGAGGGGGTTCACAAAACTGATCTCATGGATGAAGGGTTTGTCATATTAGAATGATTAAAGACTCAACGGAGCTTAGAAGGATGAGGGGGGAAATCATTAAAATGAAAGGAATACTGAGAGACCTGGATAGAGCGGGTGTACAGAAGATATTTCCACTATAGGAGAGACTAGGACTGGAGGACACAACCACAGAGTGAAGGAATGACCCTCTAGAACTGAGATGAGCAGGAATTTCAACCAAGGGATGATGAATCTGTGGAACTCATTACCATAGAAGACTGTGGAGGCCAAACACTTGGTGTATCAAAGATAGACATAGATCAGTTCTTGATTAATAAGGAGGTCAAGGGTTATGGGAAGAAGGCAAAACAATGGGGTTGAGAAACACATCAGCCATGATTGAATGGCTGAAGACTTGATGGGCTGAATGGCCTAATTCTATTCCTGTTATGGTCTTATGATGATATCACTGGATAAGAAAGATCCTGGACAGAAATCTGACATGATACACTATAATTTGATTTTGTGTTTTGTTTTAAAACAAAGGTGTATCATGTAAAAGAAATGAAGACAAAAAAGAATGAACCAAACTATTTACATGCAATGCACATTGCAAAATTAAGTAAAATACAATCACATTAATCCTAAAAACACTACATACAGGGCTCACAACAGCGAATTTCCTAATCTTGCATGTTGGTAGGGCTCAGTTTAACAATGGCTTTTTCATCCTGAGAATCTGACAGCTCTTCCTAGAGTCTTCATACAACTGAGCGTGGATGTTTTCACTAAAGACTTCTGGTCTGGAACTTTTAAGCAGAACATTTTACACTGAAGTGATCTCTTTCTTCATAGGACCTCACTACCTCTTTTTCTCAGGAGTAACTGATTCAAATTCAGCCAAGAACCTATTTTCTGGGGTTACTGGCTGCTTTGGGAAGGAGGGTCAGAAGCAGGGTCAGGTGAGTGGCTATCAGTGGTCACCATCTTGCTGTAGGCCCAGTCCCTTAATTGTGCTCACAGTGATGCAGATTCATGCCCCTGGCCCACCCACCCTTCACCATAATTGCCTGCATTGGTTCACCAGTCAAGTGGGACTATTCTTTCTTTGTCCTGCTTGGAACTGGGATAATTGTAGCTCAGCAAGGTGTTTACTCCCTTAAATGTTCTTTGGGAGGTCTTCTATGACCACTTATGGGTGGGAAGACCCAGGCTTCACTTCCTAACTGGGGTGGAGGTGGGAACACACAAGGATTCTAGGGCCTTTCCATTTTCAAGCCTATCGCCTCCAAGACCAAATGGTTTCAATTTTAGCTTTAGGCTTTGGTGTTGACAGGGGTTTAATTCCCCCTCTTTCTGATACCATTTTCATAGAATTTATGTGATGCAAAAGGAGGCTGTTGAGCCCATGTTGTCTAATCAGCTATCTGTACAAGTATTATAACCTGATGCCCTTTTCCTGATAACCCTGAAAACTGTTTCAATTCATATGATCATTCTGTGCCCTCTGGAATGCCTCAATTGAACTTGTCTCCACCACTCTTCCAATCAGTGCACTCCAGACCCTAACTACTCACTGTGTGAGGATTTGCTTATTTTGAAAAAAAAATGACTGTGCTCTTTTATTCTCGATCCTTTCATGAGAGGGAGCAACTTTCATCCTGTTTACTCTGTCCAGCCCCCCTGGTGATTTTGAAAACTTCTGTCAAATCTCCTCCTTGCTAAGGAAATCATCATTGAGGTTGTGTGCCTTTGTATGAAATATCTTTCACATTCCCATCAACAAATTATCTTAATTGACTCTGTCTGTTACCTCTTCAAAACAAATCTCCAGTGAGTTAGTCAAACATGCTTATCCCTGAAGAAATCCGTGTGGCTACTAATTCTATTCTGGATAATTGTTTCAACACATTTCTCCAGCACTGAAGTTAAATTGACTGTTCTGTAATTGTCATTAAACCTTTGTTGAACACTGAATCATAGAACCCCTATAGAGTAGAAGCGGTCCATTCGACCCATCAAATCCACACTAACCCTCCGAAGACCATCCCATCCCACCTCTGAAACCCTGCATATCCCATTGCTAATCCACCTAGCCTGCACATCCCTGGAAACTATGGGTAATTTAGCATGACAAATTCACCTAAACGGCACATCTTTGAACTGTGGGAGGAAACTAGAGCACCCAGAGGAAAACCATATAGGTACAGGGAGAATATGCAAACCCCACACTGTCAGTTGCTGAGGATGGAATTGATCCCAGGTCCTTGGCACTGTGAGGCAGCAGTGCTAACCACCGAACCGTGTGCTGTTCTGCACTTGTGTTACATGTGTGTAGCACAGAACCCACACTCCAACCTTTCAAACAACACAGACGTGGAAAGTGGGGATGTGAGCATGCAGTTCATATATTCAGTAAATCTCTGTTATAGCATAAGAAACCTGACTAGTTCAGTAGGGCCATCCAAGTGGTGCAAGGAGTTTCTGCCTGTCCATCTCCTTCCTTTTCTTGTGCCTTGCAATCTTGTACTTGCCTGAGTGTTTGGATGACTTGAGTTGCCAATAGATTCTGTATCAATTATTACCTTGTGCCTGTCATTTTTATTTTCTCAGATATTGATGAGTGCCTGTCCAACCCATGCTCTCATCATTGTGTTAACACTGAGGGAAGCTTTTACTGCACGTGCCCTGAAGGATTTCACTTAAACATGAACAACACCTGCACAGGTAAGTAGAAAAACAGTGACGAGAGAGAGAATGCAGACAATGTTAGAGTAAAGGGAATATGGACAGGAGTTAAGGCAACGATAACGATTTGCAGTGTTATGCTTTGGAGCTCCAGTGTGTTGCTATACATCTATTTCACATCCACCAAGGATTATTTTTATTCATTCTTTTACATGTATATGTGTGTGTATATAAATTGTTTATATATAAATATAAAGAACATTTTGAAATATACCCACACCTATTTCTTAATCCACATTTCTTCTGACTGACTTAGGGAACAAAGAATCAGCAATTCCCTATTGCATTGACACAATGACTGTTCTTCAGTCTATACCAGCTCTTCCTGGCTGTGTTCCATCAGTTTTTGTACTTTCATGATCTATTCTCTCATGTTGACAGCTAAAGATAGTTTCTGTAACCAGCTTGAATCCATTTCCAAACCAAATCCAGTTTTGTAAACCTATGATTATGAAGTGTGTAGCATGCATGTCATTAACCAAAAACCCTAATTTTATTGTAAACTTCATTAAAAGCCATCTGGAGTGCCTGGTACATTTTAAATGCTTCTAGATGGTAAGATCGTTTGCTAGATTAATGCACAGAGGATAAAACAATTAACTAGATTTATTTACAAGTTAACCAGACAGAGGTTATATTATATGATACATTGAGGCAACAAACTGCTAAAAATGTTGGCATAATTTTAACCCCTATAAAGTCTGGTAGGTTTGTAACGGGTGGGAGGTCAAAATGCAAAAAAATTAAAATATGCTGCCAAATCATTCAGTTTTGGTTTTAGCTGGAGATGGGGAAGGGCAGCAGGAAATCTGGGAGCAGGCTTCCACAAGGCAGTGCTTGTCAAGTTTTCATTTTGATGTTCTTTCGCCCAGATACTTCAACCATCTGCTTTGTCTTTGTTGCAGCCTGGAACTTCCTGGAGTTGAAACAATTGATTTTCAGTTTAAATAGAAAGGGGTCACACTCTGCAGATTGATTCGCACTAAGTTGTAATATGTTATTTTCCAGAAAATGTGCCTGATTTGGCTCCAGCGATGGAGTCTCTGAAGCAGCCTCTACCAGCTGCGATCTTTGCCACGCCCTGGAAGCCACTGACATCCTGTTGGCACAATGGGACCTTGCACCAGGACAGTGCCACCTGGATAGTGTCTGAGTGTGTGAAGTGTACTTGCCAGGTAAGGAGTTGCAGGTGTTTACTATTGTGTTCTCCAGAGCTCTGGTATTCCCACCTTCCTTTTCAAGTTCACCCATTTCCCTAAAGTATCATTGAGGAGTTCCTTTAAATTAAAGAGAAGTCTTTGTACAATTTTTTTTAGATTAGATTAGACTTACAGTGTGGAAATAGGCCCTTCGGCCCAACAAGTCCACACCGACCCGCCGAAGTGCAACCCACCCATACCCCTACATTTACCCCTACCTAACTCTACGGGCAACTGGTATAACCCAAGTAATTACTAATAGACAGATGAAGATCTTCAGACAGGCTGGTCCCCAGGTGTGTCACCATGCTTCTCACTAGTGACCAGTTAACATTTCTCCCTCAACCGACCAAACTAAACCAGATTATTTGGTTATTATCACAGTGTAGTTCATGGGAGCTTCCGGTGTTCAATAAGGCTAATGTGATTTCTACTGTACAATTATGGCTACACTTTAAAGGAATGTAAATGGCTGTAAAATGATTAGGAACAATCTGAGTTTACTATGCATGCTCGTATTTTTCCATTTTCCCTTATTTCCCTCTTCCCTTTATTCTCTCTTCATTCTATCAGGTAGTAGATCACAATGGAACTGATTGTTGTTTTTTTTTAACCTTTGTTTTTCTTCCTGTTTGTATTTATCAGCTGGGAACAGTCTCATGTACCACATGCCCCACACTGCCTTGTAGCAAGGTAGAGCTGGTGCCTGGGCTTTGCTGCCCAATTTGCAAGTGTAAGTATCTTCCTGCAGCCGAAGGTAAGGTGTTAGATTAGTGCCATGAATGGTTCAGCAATCACTCTCCTTTTAGTACCTCTCCTAAAATATTTGAACCTAATTAGAGTGTTACATCATGGGCACCATGTACCCCATGATATGTTGCTTGATGGGTATTTATTTCATGCAGAGGACATCACAATCTTCCAATCTAAAGCCAAGAATACAGACAGCAGAGAGTTTAAATTATTGGATGAAAAATCAGGATGACTCCTTTCTGGGCATCCTATTAGGTTTTCCAATATCTGCTGTGCACAGGCATCTATCTGGGTGCAAACCAGGAACATCGCTCCTTAGATGTCTTTGCAACTTGTGTGCTTTGCAACAGAGGTCACTGCCTAGCAATTTGGAACATGAACTCTGACTGGTTTTTCCCTCCTAAGCTCAGAGTTGCTGAAATCAATTGTAACAGCCGAATTGCTGCCTTGTCTGAATAAGGTGAAGGGGAGGAACCTGAAGCCAGGAAATTGAAAATTGTGGAACTGACACAAAGTATTGCAAATGTAAATGGGAAGAGGCTGGATTAGAGGAGAAAATATACAATCAAGATAGGGGAAGTTCGGTGGGCCAGGAACAGTCTGAAATGATATATCTGCCAGGGCAGTCCTATATATAAACTTAAGGAGGAATGTAAAAGGTGCTCCACAAGGTTATGGGTCTTTGAGTTGAGAGGAGATCTCTAGAGGATGTGGGATCTGTGAGCAATCAGGAAGCACGATAGTCAGTGGTGGGGTCCGGGTCTCTGGGAAGATAGCAAGTCATGTCTGAGATTTGGCGCTCAGCTTCTGCAAGTTAGATGTCAGGATATCAGATGACATGTTTGATAGCAAAATCATGGTTATAGCTCAGAGCAAATCCAGAGAGAAAAATATGTGTGGGGAGGAGGGAGATTGAGGTGACCACAACATCATGCTGATTGTTACTGATGAAGAGATCAAGTGGAGGTAAGGCCTGGGGAAGGGATCCAGTTGGAGGGAGAGTATTGGAGATGGGTGAAAGGAACAGGGAGAGGATACCCCATTTTACAGCATCCTAGCCAATATTTATCCCTGAACTAGCACCATTGAAGGTATTTGTTTGGCTAACTTATTTCAGTGCTCTGGACTTTGCTCAACACAAACTGAGTTTCCCTATATATCAACAATTATTACATTTCAAAATTAATTAGCTGAGTATGAAATACCTTTAGGATACAGAATCCTATGGATGGTGAAAGATGCTACATAAGTATAAAGTTTTTTAACCTTAGCTGAGGATGTAAACACAAAGCAGCTTTTGCTTGTGGTGTGTCCCATTAACGCATGAGAATAATTAATGAACAATATTTTGAATTGCTGGCACATTAGCCTTTAGTTTGTTAGTGTATTTTTGCAATGTTGACATTTCTTAGATTTTGTGCTCAAAGCAAAATAACAATGGATTCTTGATCAGTAGGTGGAGGGGCATTAAGGATTATGGGGGAGTAAGAAACATTGGATCAGCCATGATCCAATTGAATGGTAGAACAGACTCAGTGGGCTGACCAAGTGTACTCCTGTTTCTATTTCATATGGCCTTATGGTGATGTCACTGGGCAAGTAATCCAGAGCTCCATGCTAACGTTCTGTCAATATGGGTTCAGATCCCACTATGGCAGAGGATGAAATTTGATTTCCATAAAATCTGACACTAAAAGAAAGCTGGCCAAATGACAATCCTGTCATCATTACTGGTTGCAAAAAAAAAAGCCTTTCCTGGTGAAGGAAATCTGTCATCCTTACCTGGTCTGGCTGACATGTATCTCGAGATTCACAGTAATGTGGTTGACTGTTAACTTTCCTCTGAAATAGGAAGGTATAGTAATAGTTGGCCCAGCCAGCATCATTCACATCCCGTGTAAGAATAAAAGAAAATTAAGGTTGAGTATACTGTTATTTGTAACTATTCTGGAAAAGATGGTTACATTTCCCTCTGTTTGGTTAGCCAGTTTGCTAGTATTAAATAAAAGTCATATCTACTATATGTACACACACGGACACACACAATCAAAGGCATACCCACACGTAATGGTATAAGTACTTCAGTATACAGTACAGTAAAATGTGTGTTCTAATCTGGGGAGCCAGTTGATGAAGGATAGCATAAGCCTTAATATTTACTTAGTCTTGTATTTATTCGCAGAGTGAAATGTTATACCTTCTAACTCAATCATCCCACAGTTTCAACAAGTGTCACTTAAAAAAACTTTTAAAATAACAGTAAAAGGGAGATTTAAACAATCCTTGGATAAGCACATGGATGATGATGGGATAGTGTAGGGCGATGAGCTTAGATTAGTTCACACGTCAGTGCAACATCGAGGGCTGAAGGGCCTGTTCTGCGCTATATTATTCTATGTTCTATGTTCTAAAAGAAGTAAAGACCCAAATCAAACCAAATTGTACATTAACAGCCATGACAAACACACTACCAAAAACCAAAAACTCAAGACAAATTAATAATTGAAATTAAACTGACATTGTGGCTGGAGATAATACACTCTGCAGTGCCCACTGGTCATGGAAGGCTTCAAGCTTGCTCATGTACACCATGTGCTTCCTTTCCAAGGATAGCCATGCAGACATAACCACAGAAGAGAGGCAGGCATTGCTGTGTAACAACCCTCTTCATTGCCTGAATCTGGACCTGTTATGATAACATTGGCCAGGCTCAGGAGGAGACCCTTGAAGAGGTCCTTCAATCTATCAACCCACCCAACTCCAGTTGGGACTGAAGTGCAATGGATCATTGAGCAACAGCCTTCTATAAAGGTTGAAAGGGAGCTGTGATCTTGTGCATCAATGTATACTTGGCAGACTGACTCCTCAAGACCTCTGAAAACACAAGCACCCAAGTTAGTTTTAATCAACCTGTTCGAACATGTTATAACATGCGTTGAGGGCAAGTGGGATTTGAAGCTGGACCTCTTGGCTCAAAGATAGGAACACTACCACTGCACCACAAGAACCCTCAAGATAAATACTTTATAATTGACCTATGTAGAGATGTTACTCACCTCTGGAACAGGTGGGACTTGAATCTGGGTTACCTGGCTCAGAGTCATGGACACTACCACTGCACCAGAACAGTGCTTAACATATCTGCCCAAAGCCATTTGTTTAGCCAATGTGTTCAGAGAGATGTTATTCCATACCTCAGAAGAAGGTGGGACTTGAATTCTGATCTCTTGGCTCAGAAGTAGGAACATCACCACTGCATAACTAGAACCCTTGATATGCAGCAAGTAAACCTGTGCTTTCATGTCAGCATACAGAAAAAGATTGCCTGTGAACTGAGGCTCAATTTTTTTTAAAAAAGCAATCCATTTTGTAACAATTCTCCTGTATAAATTTAGTTAATACTGAAATCCTTGGAAGCCCAAGTTTTTGTGATAGTTATTGGAAAGCGTTAGATTTTACTCATAGTTTTAAAAATTGGTGTCCGTATTATAATTGCAGAGTTGTTGCATGCTGTTGAGGAACAAAGTGAAGCAATGACTGTTTAACAAAGCCCATGAAGGACAAGTTCCTGAACATGGGAAAGGCAATCATACTGTGCCAATCTGCAAAGAAAAATGGAGCAAATTCATCATTTACAGAGGAATATGCTCACTGAGTATATGCTGAAAAGCATTTGCTAAAGCACTGCATTAGTGAAGGAAAAACCAGGAGCAGTGGTAGTTCAGAAAGGCAAGTTGGTTTTAGACCTGGACAAAGTGCAGAACTGTTCATGATTAGAGAGATTTGTAGGACACTGCGTTCATTGTACTAACCACTTCATCTATTTTAAATGGAGTTTAAATCAAGTTTGACCAGAAGGATATGATTATGGTCGACGTTTCCTGAGAATTTTATCAGTTTAATAGTAAACATCGATAATAAGTCCCTGAATGTACTTACAGCGGAAAGTGTTGGTTTAGATCATGAGTTGGCCTGAGATAAGTATTCACACTGTCACTTCATTGAGTTATCTGGAACTGGAAGCAGTCAGAAATCTTGCACTAAAGCACAATCCGACGCCTGGAAACTGTGGCTACAAAAACAAGTCAAGAGGTTGGGAATTCTGCCACAACTTCAGTTTCTGAAAGTCTGTCCATCATCTAAAAAGCACAATTCAGGAGTGTGACTTGCTCGGCTGAATTCAGCACCAACAACATTCAAGAAACACAACACTATCCAGGACAAAGCAACACTCACTCCCTTCATGGTTGATGTGTTGTGCCAGCAATTTGTATCACCCAGAAGATGTACTGCAGCAACTCACCAAGCTTCCTTCACCATCACTTTCTGAACCCATTGCTCCAGCCATCCAGAAGGACAAGAGCAGAAGATGCACTGTCCAAATCTTGCACTGTCCTGCCTTGGATGTTTATCACTGTCTCTCCATTATTGCTCTGACAAAATCCTGAAACTCTTCCCAATGGTTTAACACATGGATTGCAATGATTTTGGGAGGTGCCTCACCACCACCTTCTGAAGGGCATTTAAGGACGGGGGAACAAATTGCCAGAAATGCTCACATCCAATGATTACATCAATGGAAATTGATTGAGCCATCATTTGTGGCAAGATTTTAATAAAAATCTCAGATCTGCAATCGTATTAATTTTAGAGCAGCATCAAAAATAGCTTTGCAGAAATGACATGATACTCTGTACATGAATAGTAGACAATTTGGATGACGTGTCAACCAAAAGACAAAGGTCATTTTATTTTGGAGAAAGAGTCTATGCGTTACTCTTGAGAGGAAATTCATTATAATCAGTAAAAATGTTTTGTACTTTTGAATTTGTGTTAAAGACTTATGAAAACTTAAGAAGAATTAAATATTAGATTACTTACAGTGTGGAAAAGGCCCTTCGGCCCAACAAGTCCACTCCAACCCTCCGAAGAGCAACCCACCCAGACCCATTCCCCTACATTTACCCCTAGACCTAACACTATGGGCAATTTAGCACGGCCAGTTCACCTGACCTGCACATCTTTGGACTGTGGGAGGAAACCAGAGCACCCAGAGTAAACCCACGCAGATGCGGGGAGAATGTGCAAACTCCACACAATTGCCCGAGGCAGGAATTGAGCCCAGGTCACTGGTGCTGTGAGACAGCAGTGCTGACCACTGAGCCACCGTGCCACCAACAAAGAGATTCTGCAGTTTATTTCCAAGATATATGGAAGGCAGAAGACATATTGGTGACAATGGACTTGAGTGGTCACTAAGTGGCTGTTACTCCCTTATCTTTATATAGATCTGAGTGTTGACATATGGAAAGGTATTTAAGGAAAATATTCGAACATCAGAAATCAGTAGGTTGAAAGAACTGGTAAGATTGTTCAGTCTTCACAAAATAGAAATAACTAGAATATCTTTCATGGGCTTGTCAACTGTGTAAAAAGAAAGAGAATTTGAGGAAGGCCGAGATCAGTAATGATTAGAGTGGCTTATCATAGTTGACACAAGAGGTCAGGCTGGTTCAAAACTAACAATGAGTTAATTCACTTCACTCAATAATTACCATGAACTGAAAGATAGTAGTTTATCATTACATTATATTTAAGCACCCAACTGATCGGCTGAGAGCAGCTAAAAGGACAATTATATATTGCAACAGATAGAATGTAATATTCACTCAGAGTTAGCAAAAGCACAACTTCACTGCATTCTCACATGGATGAGGGAGAGGATGAGATAATGGCCTAGTGGTATGATCATTAGACTATTATTCCAGAGACCTAAGTAATATCCTGGGGACCTGGGTTCAACTCCTGCCATGGCAGATGGTGGAATTCGAATTCAACATCAAATCTGGAATTAAGATAGTGAAATAATTGTTGGAAAAAATAATCTGGTTCACTAATGCCTTTTTCAGAATGGAAACAGCCATCTTTGCCTTGTCTGGCCGATATGTGAATCCAGATGGAATTGACTCTTAACTCCAGATGGGCAATTACAGATGGGCAATAAGTGGTGGCCTAGCCAGCAGTACCCTCATCCTGTGAATGAATAGAAAAATAATTATATTTTGCAACAGATAGAATGTAATGTTCATTCGCTGATTTAGTAACAGCACAAGTTCTCTGTACTCTCCCATGGAAACGGGGAAAAAAAAGTGAATGTTCAAAACTTATATTATAAACAATAATGCTGTATGGATGTTATGAAATGACCATAAAGCATAGGTGCAAAAGTAAGCCATTTGGTCCATTGGGTCTACTCTGCCATTCAATGATCTGAGAATCTACACCTCCACTTCCCTGTCTAGAACACAGATTCTAGCACAGTTTTTCTCTCTCTCGTGCTCTCTGTCTGTCTCTCTCTCCCCGCCTCTCCTTCTTTCTGTTCTCTCTCCCTTCTCTATCTCTCTTTCTCTCCCTTTTCTCTATCCTCTCTCTCTCTTCCTTTTCTGTCTCCATTTCTTCCTTTTCTGTCTCCCTCTCTCTCTCTCCCTTCACTCTCTGTCTGTCTGTCTCTCTTCCCCCCTTCTCTGTCTGTCTGTCTCTCTCTTCCTTCTCTCTAACCTCTCTCTTTTTCTTCCTTCTCTGTCTCTCTCTCTTCCTCCCTTCTCTGTTTCTCTCTCTCTCTCTCTCTTCCTTCACTGTCTCTGTCTGTCTGTCTCTCTCTCTCCCTTCTCTCTCTGTCTCCCCATTTCTTGCTCCCTTCGCTCTCTCTCTCTCTCTCTCTCTCTCTTTCCCTTCTCTGTCTCTGTGTTTGGCTACAGCATCAGATTTCAACCCTTACAGCCTTTCATGTAGGGTGACATTTCCATTAAAGTCTGCAATGGTCCAGGATGTGCAGGATTGACTGAGTTAGCAATTTTTTCGATATGAAGCCTGATTTCTTATTCCTGATGAAGGGCTTTTGCCCGAAACGTCAATTTCGCTGCACTTTGGATGCTGCCTGAACTGCTGTGCTCTTCCAGCACCACTGATTCAGAATTGTAATTGCTCATGTCTATCAAGACTTGAGGACACTGTCTGACACATATTTGGTTTTCCAGATCTTTGAGGTCTGTTTTAGCAGCCTTTTTAATAACTCTGTTTTGCCATTTCTTGTTAACACTGGCTTGCCCGTTCCCACCCCTCCCACTTCTTGCCTCAAAGAGATGATAAAACTTTGGTAAAATTCTGCCCACTGTGTGTGTCAGTAAGGGATGTATTAGGACTAAATGAGCAGGCTGCTGGAAACTCTAACCTACGTCAAAAATATTACTTGAATTTGTAAAAAAAAACTCATTGTAAGGCATCAAACCACTAAATAAAATATTTCCTTTCCCTGTGGGAGGTGTTCTCTTGATCATCTCCCTCAGGAAATTATACGTGCCAAGTTGAATTCAATAGAATAAATTAACTACTTGGATGAATAGACATTACCTGCTTCATTTTTGAATGTACTGAGCAGAATCATTTTGCTTTGACTTCCTAGCCTGCCTTTACAATGGAAGTGTCCATACTCATAACAGCTCATGGATTTCAGTGTCCCAGCCCTGTTTGACATGCTCCTGTCAGGTAAGAATTAGTGCTACAAGTTACAGCTATCTAAATCCAAAGTCTCTCTAAATCTGTGATATATCAGCTAACTAAGTATCACTGCCCTCAACTCTATTACTCATAGATCAGTACATTTTTCCTTTATTGTCTGTTCTCTGGTGACCTGGATGGAACTTTGCTTGTTGCTAATACAATAATATCGCCATTAAGAAGCATACTCAGGTTCTGTGCCAATGACGTTGGTGAGATAACTTAAAAAAGACACAGCAATCCACTGATCATTTGAAAAGAACAGAAGTGAACAAAATTGTAGTGAGGAATGCACTTTCTGTAAAAGAGATTAATGCAAATGTGTTTCTGTTAGATCAGAAAATCCTAGCTACCATATACAAGTCTCATTATCAAAAATAATGACATACAACAGAGTGGGGTTTTGACAGTTAGACCATGTAAATCTTGTTCTGAACAAAGTAGTTGTTACTTTAAATGAGTTCCTTGAAATAACTGACGACAATTTGGACAGCATTCTCAGCTCATCATCTGGAAAAGGGAACTAGTTAGAGCAGAGGTTGAGAAATGGGAGGGATTATCGGCAACTTTCCACTATGTTTTTGGAACATCTAGCCTGTTCCAAATGGACAAGTCTGCTATCGTCAAACAACAGAATTCACAAGATATCAAGTTATTGTTCAACAGGTTTGTTTGAAATCGAAAGTTCAAACATATACAACTTAATAATCATTATAGACAATAGTCAAGCTCTAATTTTATCTTTCCATCATGCACTGGGAGAAGACCATGAGAAATGGGAGCAAGAGTAGGACATTCAGCCCCTTGAGTCTCCTCTGTCATTCAATAAGATTATGGCTGATCCAACATACGACACGTTGCGTGGCCAGCATCACACTGCTCCTCAAGATATTGCCCTTCTCCTCAGTGACTGGGATCCCCTTCCTCAAGAAATGCATTACCATCCATTCTGCACAATCAACTAGTCAGAAGCATGGATGTTAACACGTACTGATCTATTACCCACCCAGTGAAAAGAGGCAATCAGATCCCTCCTATTCCTTCCTCCACAATAGAAGTTATGTTTGTCATTTTCAGCTGATGGGCAGGGAACATTGCCTGAATGATCAAGGTCGAGCAGCTCTTTCAATGTAATAACTACTCTTTACAAAGTCACATGTACATCATGTAACCAAGACATTATGTTACTCAATGTTACTTTTCTCAAATTTAAAATTTTCAAGAACTGTTTCACATCAGAGGGGGTGTAGCGAAAACCAAAAGGAATGTGTCCAGCGTAAACACAGAGAACCATACGGGGAGACAATGGCCGAGTGGTGTTGTCGCTAGACTATTAATCCAGAAATTCCGCTAACATTGAGGGGCATGGGTCGTATAATTTGAATTCAATAAAAAGAATCTGGAATTAAGGGTCTAATAATGACCATGAAACCAGTTGAGTGTCGGGGAAAAAAAACATCTGGTTCACTGACGTCCTTTAGGGAGCGCAACTTATCTGATCTGGACTATGTGAGACTCGAGACCCATAACACTGTGATTGTTAACTGCTTCTGGGTTATTAGGGATGGGCAATAAATGCTGACCTAGTTAGCGATAGCCACCTTCTGTGAATGAATAAGGAATCTGGGGAGATTCAATTTCTTCAATTTAGACACAGTAAGGTATATAAAATATCTTAAATAGAATGGATAAAATATGGGGAGTAGGATGTAGGGATGGGGGTGGGTGATGGTGTAAATCAGCATAGGGAAGAGAATAGTTTAGATCAGTGTGGTGCTGGAAAAGCACAGCAGGCCAAGCAGCAGCATCCGAGGAGCAGGCAAATCGACGTTTCGGGCAAAAGCCCTTCATCAGGAATAGAGGCAGGAAGCCTCCAGAGTGGAGAGATAAATGAGAGGGGGATGGAGGGGTTGGGATTGGCTAGGGAGAAGGTAGCAAAGAGTACAATAGGTGAATGGGGGTGGGGATGGAGGTGATAGGTCAGAGAGGAGATTGGGGGAAGGTAGCAATACCTCTGATCTGTCACCTCCACCCCCACCCCCATTCACCTATTGAACACTTTGCTCCCTTCTCCCCAGCCTCACCGCTCTCCCCCCTCCACTCCCATTTATCTCTCCACTCTGCAAGCTTCCTGCTTCTATTCCCGATGAAGGGTTTTGCCCGAAACGTCGATTTTCCTGCTCCTCGGATGCTGCTTGACCTGCTGTGCTTTTCCAGCACCACTCTGATCTAAGCTCTGGTTTCCAGCACCTGCAGTCCTCACTTTTGTCTTGGGAAGACAATAGGTAAAAACAATGACTGCGGATTCTGGAAACCAGATTCTGGACTAGTGGTGCTGGAAGAGCACAGCAGTTCAGGCAGCATCCAAGCAGCAGTACTGCTCCTCGGATGCTGCCTGAACTGCTGTGCTCTTCCAGCACCACTAATCCGGAATAGGGAAGACAATAGACCAAGGAATTAATTAGGAAGTGAAAGAACCAATGAAAGTAAAAACTCAAGTGATCTAATTAGGATCAGATTTTTTTTCCTAAATTTTTAACAACTGTTTGGATTGTGTTATATTAGTTCTGATCACTATAATGTAAAGAAAGTGTGAATTTTTCCTTCATGATCTGAAGTTATTCCCCACGTTCTTGACCTTTCAGGAAGGGCAGGTATTTTGCCAACCTATTGTCTGTGAATCTTCTTGTAGCCATCAGGTCCATGAGGAAGGACAGTGCTGTGGAACATGTGATAGTGAGTATTATATACTATTCCAAAGAAATCTCATTGGGTTAATAAGATTCAACCAATACATTCGATGCAGTATTTACAGAAAGTAGACCATTTTACACTAATGTCAGAAATAATCTGGTATGACTATGTAGGTCATTTTGTTGATGAATTTTCATGCTCCAGTGTCAGTGAAATGGAAACCCTTTCATTTTAGGTACCAGTGTCATTATCAAACAACCCCAGGTCAGTAGTAAGGCAAACTAAACTTAATGTGTCTAGCCAAGTATTCCGTGGTTTGATTTGGATAACAGATGAAACATTGTTAAATGTTTGTGGCAAAATATCTTCATGGAAACTCCAGCAAAATTCTCTAAAGGACAAGCAGAGATTTTTCTCTGTTTCAAACGAAAGTGATTAGAGTGTTCTCCACCAAGCCAGGCCTCTTTGTTTGATCTGGTACATAGGATACAAATTATCCCAACTTGTTTGTTGCAGTGAATGGGAGACAAATGGTGGTTTATTAAGCACAGAAGTGTAAGAGCCTGACCAATGTAGGAGCACTTGGTGCATTAATTCCTACTATTGTGACTGATAGCTCTAACCAGATTGATCTTGGAAACAGACTAATATGGAGATTTCTCACATTGTCCCAGCAGGAAATCGGAACTCTGTGGATGATCAGTGATTTCCATCATTTGCGTACAAGAGCACAATATCATCATTGAATCCCTACAGTGTGGAAACAGGTCATTTGGCCCAACAAGTCCACACCAACCCTCCGAACAGCAATCCACCCAGACCCATTCCCCTACCCTATTATTCTACATTTACCCCTGACTAATGCATCTAACATAGACACCCATGAAAACTATGACGTAATTTAGACCAGCCAGTTCATGTAACCTGCAATTCTTTGGACTGCGGGAGCAAGAGTAGCTCTAATTGCTGACTCTTATGTTCTGCAACAGATTGTTTAACCCCATTTTGCACTAATGTCAGTCTTATTACTTAACGCTGCTTAAATCCAGAACCTTCCTCTGTTATTTGACTTTCCTGAATTAATTGAAAAATTAAATAAATTAGTAGACTTTGCTTGTAAAATTCAGTCTCTTGGGATGGTCATCAGATGATGCAGCTTATTCAGAGATTACCCAGGCATCCCAAGATCTGTTGAAATATCACTAACCCTAGAGTGGACATGTTTTTCTCAGGGTTGTGCTGAAATATATTGCTTTTATAACCAAAGCCTGATCCATCCTATATATTTGGCTGATGTTATGTGACATTATTTTTGTTCTACCATTCCAATGAACATTCTTTTTTGATATTTCAGAATGTCTCTATGAAGGCATGGTTGTGAACCATGAGGATGTATTCTCTCCCACCAGTGACAATTGTACCCTTTGTGTCTGTATTGTAAGTAGGATTTCCTGTTTGTAATAGCCTGTAAGTATGTAACAATAGTGGCAATGTGCCTGACTAAGATTAGCAAATCCATATTAATAGGAACTGAGTGATGGCTTAAAGCACCCCACAGAGGTTCAAGAAGTTTTCTAGGTTTAGGACTACCTACAATATCTGGCTGTATTTGGAAGAGAGGCAAAGCATGAAAGTACTATTTCTCTAATGTCTTTTTACATTTGTTATACAGTTTAAAGCATCTTACAGTCAATTAATGGCCTTGCACATTGTATGTAGATGAGTTTGGTAATCTAAATTCCAGATAACAAGATCCCACTAAACACAAATGATGGGTGACCACTTAATTAATGTTTGGTAAATACAAAACACTATGGATAGCAAGAAAAAATGCATAGAAACAGAAAGTGTTGGTTATACTCAGTAGGTCTGGTGACATCGAGAAACCTAATTAAATTTTCAGAATCCATCTTTGGTATTGTTCGAGGGAACAATGCTGGCTAACATACCCAGAGGACTCCCTGATTTTTTCAAATTTAGATTTAAATTTTATTGTCACATGTACTCAAGTGCAGAAGTACAGTGAAAAGTGCCTCATGTTGCCACACATGGCGCCGTTTTAGGTACAAAAAGCTCACTTACTAATTAGGGGGTAAAAGAACCAAAGTTTAAAAGTTAAGCATTGCCTTCATAGAATAAGTAGAAAAATAAAGAAATAAGGTAACCATTAAAACCTTTCTTAAAATAAACTAGAAAAATAAAGATATAAAGTTAAAATTTCAATAATCTTTGAGTACGTATGTAACAGTATAAACAACTACATAAAAAGCACTTTTCCCTATTCAATAAACGGCCAATAATGATCAGAGCTTTTCATTAAGCTCACAAAGGATCTATTGTTGCTCTGTAATTTGATTCAATTGATTTGTCTGCTAAACTAACTCTTAGGTTAGTGATTCCTTTTTCATTTACACCAACTACTTTCTGAGTTCTTGTACAGCAACTTGTACAAGCATTGCATTTCAGTATGCATTTCTTTTGACCACACTTCCTACATTCTACCTATATTTTGATGTCCAGCATTCACTGTGTCTTTTGCACTATCACCAACTCTTTAATGTTTGAATCCCTGCATCTCCAGTACTTTGGTGAACGTCTTCCATTTAAACCATCAAACGGTCTCTCCCTGCAGCTCCAATCCTTCATTGTACCAGTCCCACAATGGTCAATTTTTCAATGGAACGCTAAGTCTTCAATCCCTCTGCATATCTGTTTCCAGTCTTCCAGTGCATCTTTTCATCCTTTGCTTCCTGCTGAATCTGACCTTTTTTTGTTATCCTTCCCTCTCATACAGACCAATCCTGAATAAATATCCTTTCTGAGAGTTAGTTTCCTCAAATTAAAATATAAAATGATAATTATAGGTGAGTATGAAATTCATGTTAAAAAAAACACTTTAGTGCTGGCAAATTTCCAACCTTGAAGTAAAAGAAAATCTGCATATATAAGTGCTTTGATTTAAATTTATTTATAGTTAAAAACATTTCATGTAGATACAGGGGTCAAAATAATTTCTTTATTGAGTAGTCTTCATGAGATGTTATTTTTGAGGGCTACTTTTTGATTTTTGGGGCTATATTTTCATTCTCATTAACTTCTTTCATTAGTTGATGCAGGAATAACAATTTATGTACCGTATATACTCTAGTAATAGTCAATCTCATGTAAAAGTCAACCCCTTATTTTTGGCCAATAACCTGGAATTTTACAAATATCTCATGTAAAAATTTACCCTCGTTCTTCACAGGAAACAGATCAACATTTATGAGTCAATGTGCCGGCTGTCATGTTCCACTCCAGCTTTCCAGTCCACTGGCTGGTGTGCTCCACTCCGGGTTTCCAGAATTACCACAATTTGTTTTTTTTTCCGCCCTTTATTCATTTAGAGATCAATTGGGCTTCTGCTAATGATGTGGTATGATTTTTGACGGGCATGAATTTCAGCCACTCAAAAGTAGTATCCATGTAATAGTCGACCCCATAAATTTAACCTTAAAATGTAGTCAGAAAATTTGACTATTACTCGAGTATACAGTGTACAGTGTACGGTGTACCAGTATTTGTGTTGTTCTTTTTTAGAGTTTCTTCTTTAGATTGATAAGCAAATATATCATTAAACCTTTTAAATTGGAATATAAACATAATAATATTTTTGTTAATTTATAATAAATAAATCTCCCATGCTCCATATCTTTTTATTCATTTTCCAAAACGTGAAATACATGCTTTACATAAAAAAAATGCAACCTTAATGCTGACTTTACAGGTATCATTATTTCAGTAACCAGGAAAAATGAGGATATGGCGCCAATCCAATCATTTGTGAGTGAGTTCACACTGAGCCTGGTGTCTATTCTGTCACTGACCCCCGCAAGCTGACACTCTAGCTGTCATTGATACACTCTCTTCTGAATAGCCCATTGCTCCAGGCTGCTTTAACTCTGCTATACAGTGGCTCAAAGATCAACCAGATTAACTCCTTTAACTCATCGAATTATAGTTCCCTGCCTCCCACTCCTCCAATCTTAGATTCTGTCTCTGGAAGGGTATCAGGATTATGAGAGAGGGTACTTGTGGGTGTGAATCTGGAGCAGCAATGCTAAAAACAGCATGTAATTGGAGGAGCAGCTCTGCACAGCTTCTGCCTCTAATCTGTACAAACATGACTTTTCTCATATAGGTTACAGACATGAGCAAATTTTTTGCATGCATTTTGGTGTTTTTCAGGAATGAATTAGCCCATTATTCTTAGAATTTTAAGCATTATGCAGATAGAAAATAATATTACGATTGAGTGATCAAGTTCCCAAATGTGTTCCTTTCATAATAGTACCACATAGATGCCTTAATTGAAAGAAGCGAGTTCACGTTGCTGTGGCCTTTTTGGTGTTTGGTCACTTTTTAGCAACAGCAGAAGAGTCTCCTTCTTGCTTCACTTTTCCAACTGGTAATCTCGAGTGGGTTTCCTTAAACATTGTCGAGGTAAGGTTAGGCAAGGGACCTCCTTGCAATTGCCCAACTCAGTTGCAAATCTATGTTTCAGCAGCCCAACATGTCATTGGGGTAGCTCAAAGAAATGTCAAGGACAATTTATGCATAGCAAAATGCTTAATTTGAATCTTGACCTGTCTTTCATAGCTTTTGACTGGGAACACGATAACCAGTCAATTCTCTTTATTTCTTCCAGTCTGGGAATGTGAAGTGCATTACCCCTGAATGCCCACCAGTCACATGTGAGAAACCCATCCTCCTGGATTGTTGTCCTACTTGCCCAGGTTAGTATATCCTCTGGGAATAACTGTGCACCAGAGCTTCCAAAATTGATCTTGGATTGGTGCATTCAGAAGAATTTGTCTTCACTTCAAGAAGTTACATCTCTATATATTTAGGCTATAGAATTCCCCACAGAGAATTGGCTTAGTTGACAAAACCTCAAGCTGGCCAAACTCCAGCTATTCAGTGTGTAGGGAATGTCATGTGATGCTGCTGCTCCTTTAACAAGGTTATGTTGTTTTTTTCAAAAGGGGTTGTAAAGGCAGGGGTTCCGATATGTCTGGACAAGTCTACTTGAGACAGTTTTATCTCTTTCTTTGAAAACACTTGTGCAATGAAAGGGGAGTGGCTAGTTCTCCTAGTTCAGGTTTTGGTTTGGTTTTAGCAAGCAGTCAGTTTGGAGCTGACTGTTAAAGAAAACTGCTGGGAGGGGCAAATGTTCCCAGATTAAACAGGGTTTTCTGGCAGATTCACTCTCTCTGACATCACTCCTGTAAGACCCTGTGTTTGTTTTTTTTTGCTATGGGGCTATAGCAAGTATTTGGAACAGCATCAGTAAATTGTGATAGAGTCATTTGGGTTTTCAGATAAGAGACGTTAGTCGATAATCTGTTCTCTTTTGTTTGTGTGTAAACAGATCCTGTTTTGTTTAAAACCTAGTGGTGGGGCCAGCTGCATTGCTCCTGCAATATCCACTCTAAACCTGCTTAAAACAACTAACAAAGTTAGGGTCTGGGCAACCTTTTTAAAATGTTTTGCAGGGGCATGGTCTTTAACAGTCAAAAACTAGAAAGTGTTATATTGTCTCACAATGAATTATATCCACTTTGCCCTCTTCCTACCTTTAGTTGAGAACTGCTCCTATCAAGACTGTGCTTAAAATTCTGATCATTATCTGTCTTTCCTTAAACGTGCCAACAGTCTTCGCCATTACTATTGTTGGTGCTACTAGAATACATTCCAAATTCTTATTTTGTTGCAGATGTTAAGTTTCTCCTGAATTCTGTCTTGAATTTCTTCCCTCCTCTTTTTTTAACTGAGCAGCCGTACGTTCGAAGAGGCCTTGTCTTTGACACTTCAGTATAACTTGATCTAGGGCAAGTCTTACAACATGTGTTATCCAGGAACAATTTTAAAATAGTGACCAAAAAGTTGTGATTACTTGTAATTTTGATTCACGGCGTTGTTGCAAATACAGAATCTGTGCACGTGTTGTCTTTAACCTACAGAAAAATGAGACCTGAGTAAGTGTTAAAAAATGTCTGGTTAAATTAGTAGTCATTGTTGTCATTTCTGTTTTCCGCAGCTGAGTGTATTGACCAAGGCATAGTATATCCCCATGGCACAGAATTCACAAGACCTGGTGTTGACTGCATCACTTGTGTATGTTTGGTAAGTTTTGAATGTCCTGAATGCTGAGTTATCTGGAGTTGCTAGGTCACATAGCAATATTCCAAAAATATCCAATCTCCCAGCTGGAAAGGTCAAGCATTTCCAGTGCTATCTCCATTTGATCTCCATTGGCAAAAGTATTTTGTATAGCTTTATTCCTTCCTGTGCTGTAGTCAAGGTGAGCTCAGTTGATTGCATGGTTAGTTTGTGATACAAAGTGATGTCAACTCCATGAATTCACTTCCTGTGCTTCCTGTACTGTCTGAGGTCATCATGTAACACTCTATCTTCTCAAGCTCACCCCTCACCTGAGGTGGGTGACCTTCAGGTTAAATACACCACCAGCGTGCGCGTGCGCTCTCTCTCTCTCTCTCTCTCTCTATTTTTCGCTCTCTATTTTTCGCTCTCTATTTTTCTCTCTCTATTTCTCTCTATTTCTCTCTCTCTCTCTCTCTCTCTCTCTATTTCTCTCTCTCTCTTTCTCTCTCTCTCTGTCTCTTCCTCTCTGATGAGAGATGGGAGACTGTGGCCATTTAATGTTTGGATTTGTGAGTTTCCTTAAGCTGCTGTTTTTGTAGTGAAGAAGTCTCTAAATATTGGTTCAGAAATAGCTACTGAATTGCATAGGTAGTTAGAGCATTCAATGTTTTTGTGCATCCCGTTGGTTATTACTCATGGTTGTTTCAAAGCAGTCTCAGAGAACACCATGCTATCAAGACATGGGTTACAAGCCTCAAGTCAAAATCCAGAGTACTTAAATTATTGTGTTCATCTGATCCATTCTGGTCAGGTGTACAAAGTATTTCTTAAATGTTGAGAGGTTAGAAAGTGTAGATGTGTAAAGAGGCTTGGGTGTCCTTGTCAGTATCTACAGTCCTCACTATCTCCAATGCCCTTGTCAGTAAGTCATTGAAGGCTAACATATAGATGCAGCAAACTATTCAGAAGGCAAATGGGATGATAGCCTTTAATGCATGAGGGTTAAGTGCAGGAGTAGAGAGGCTTTGCTTCAATTATAGAGGAGCTTGGTTAAACGGCACCTGGAGTACTGTGTGCAGTTTTAGTATCCTTATCTGAAGACAGGTGTTATTGCCAGTGAGTGAGAAGGTGTGATAAAGGTTCACCAATCTTGATCCTTGGATGACAGAACCTTGCTATGAAGAGTGATTGGGTAAATTGGGCCTGCAGTCCCTAGAATTTTGAAGAATGAGAAGTAAGCTCATTGAAACCTACAAAATACTTAGAGGGATAGGCAGGATACAGTTACAACACAGGGTAAACCCCTCTGCTAACTTAAACTACCAACACAGATTAAGGTTCACCTCTTCTTGTAATCTATTAAAATTCGAGAGGCAAAGAACTATCCCAAAAGTCACTATTTAAAGTAAAAATTGACAACTTTTTAAGTCTAACAAAGAATATTAACTAACAATTATTTACAACACCTTTCTCTTAAACCTATCTTTTACCTCCCCCTCTGCAATGCATGTCCAATTTTTTAAAAATCCAGATTACAACTTACAGAAAAACAATCACGTTTTAAAACCAGTGAGCTTTGCCAAGTTTCCTCTGTAGATTTTCTCTCCAGGTCAGTTTTGATGATTCTTTCTGTGCAATGTCCTTCTCCAGACAGGTACCTCTCAGAGAGCTCTTACAAGCAGCCTACATCTGCTGGTCTTTTGGCAGTTCTCATTGTCATTCTGGCTAACTGTTCAAAGTGTCTGATATTTATAGCCCAAAACATTGGATTGTTCCATTGGTTCAAACTTGATTGGGGTTTGGTATCCTGGGGCATAATTTAAAGTAGTTGGCTGAATTTGAACTTGTTTTTGTCTTATGGCAATCCAGCTACTCTAGTTGTTTCAATGAAATGTTACATTGTTAACTTATTCTGGACTCTCTGCTTCTCTAAGTCCTTGCTAGCTTTTCAACTCTCTTAAAGTTACAGTACACCTTCATAACAGTACATGTTTCCCTTGTTGGGGAGTCTAGAACCAGGGGCACCACTTAAAAACAAGGTGGCTGTCATTTAAGACTGAGGTAAGGGTTAACCCAGAGGTTTTACTCAGAAGAAGTCTGTTCTCCGGAGAGCCATGCAACTTCAGCCACTGGGTACAGCTTGGTAATTTTTGATTATCAATAGTGTAAAGGGTTATAGGGATAGTGTGGGTAAAAGGCATGAAAGTGTTCAATCAACTGTGTTCGTATTGCATGGTGGAACAGACTATTCCTCTGTTCCTATGATATTAAATACTAGACAGAGAAATTCATAGTTACGTTATGGCCTGCCTAAATGATTCCAGACAGAATTCTTGATTTGAATTGCACCACTCCTCAACATTAGCAGCTCTCTGCTATGAAAGGGTCAATTCTCATGAAGTATCATCCAAGGACAGTTCAGAAATTGACCATACAGTTGACAAAGAGCTGGTTGCTGGAGGCACAACTATAGAGTCAATAAAGTGTGGCACTGGAAAAAGCACAGCAGGTCACGCAGCATCTGAAGAGCGGGAGAGTCTACTTTTCGGGCTTCATCAGAACTCATGAAGGGTCAAGCCTAAAACGTCGATTCTCTTGCTTGTCAGATGCTGTCTGACCTGCTGTGCTTTTTCCAGTGCCACACTTTATCAACTCTGACTTCTCCAGCAATTGCAGTCCTTACTATTTCCCAGTTGGCACAACTATAGACTATACGTGAACCAGGGGAAAGGACTATGAAGGAGAATTAGATACAGATAGATTAAGAGACTAGTTTATGGCAAAATGGGTATGTTACCCATGTGTGCAATCCATCTTCGTACATTGTTGATAGATTGTTCCTACGCTGGCAGCATGGGCCACTCCAAATAAATATGCCTTATCTTCAGTTCAACTTTGCAATTATCTATAAGTCATGTTCCACAAATCCCTCAATTGTTTACCCATTTCTTCTCCTAATCTCTCATTACAAAACCTACCATCCCAATATCCACCATCATAAATCTCTACCAAATACAAATTTCGCTCACCATAAATTCATTCCCACTCCACATCCCTAATCGTTGCAAGCTCCTCTTTCCTTTCTGAACCAGTTTGGTCGTATAGATGGAAGTGGTTTATAGTCCTATCCAGTTCTTAGGAAGGATGACCCGAGAGTCCAACCTGTGTTTGGGGCCAGTGTGGTGGAGGCTTTCGGTCTTGACCTGAATGCCAGCTTAGTTTAGGTAAATCTAACCTACATGCACCCACCCTGCCCCATTATATGCCCAGTGGATATCGTTCTAACTTAAAATCAACACTTCCATATGAATTGCACTTCACTCTTCTGTAGTGAAGTGAGGCACTAGTGTGTATGAAATATTAACAAAGCAAACACATTGTCATCTGCCCCTTATTCGAGAATGATGTGTATACAGGATTGAGAGTTTCTGCTATTATTCTTCATGTGATGGAAAAGGTTGATTTACAACTCTCAGGCACACAGGGCAGTGCACCCCAGGAGCTGGTGGGATCTGGAACTCAGGATTTTCTCAGCTTCCAATCTGCTAAACTCCCTGCCATATTAGTTAAGGAGTTGGACTTTCAAAATGCCACTGACAGACATTGTTGTTGCCATTTTGAACGTTTGGTAAAAACAGAGTGGTACGAGTATTATCAACAGAAATAAACTCAGGACTGCAACTGATTTTTGTTTTTCATTTTGAGAAGTATTGATCATTTCTCTTTTAACCATTAAATTTGACTGACTGTGTCCTCAGAATGGTGAAGTGGAGTGTTCCTACAGCCCTTGTCCAGTGTTGCACTGTGCCAGAGAGAATTGGTTTCTGGAGCCTGGCCAGTGCTGCTTTACTTGCCGTCAGGATAAAAACATCAAAGGTGAGCTAAGGCTTTGAGAAATACGCCGGGTACCATTTTGGAATGAATGTATCTGAAAAATCCTTACAGAACTAAGACATAGGCAAAAACAAGAATTGCTGGTAACATGTAGCTTCCCCAAACTCCAGCCTATTCTGTCTCTTAGCCACATGTGCATTTTTCACTGAATACCTTCTCACTCCCTCACGATCATTTATGTCATATCAAGTAGTTACAAAATGCTACCAGTTTCCATGCTGCAATTGAGTATCGACTGTTTCTCTTCTACAACTCACTTTTTATCCAAATAATTTTGCTCAAAGGTGAATATTTCAGATTTGACAAAGGGTTATGTTCAAAATTGTAATCTGCCTTTGCTGCTGAATGATCAATGTCTTTTCAGTGTATGCTTTGATTTCCAGCATTAATAATGTCTTGTTTTTTCAATTAAGTGTGTTAATGAGTTGGTTTCAAGGTGTTTCATGTTTGATGCTTAATTATCTTCCGTTATATTTTGAATGATGAATTCACAGTGGTACGAAGTTGCACAAATTTTAGCTGATCGATTGCATATTAGTTATCCATATTTGTTTTTAATGGAACTTGAATTTCTCTGATTCTATTTTGTACCATTTCTCCTTGACAGGCTGTTTTGTAGATGACAATGGCATTGAGTTTCCAGTCGGGCAAATATGGTCACCTGGTGACCCTTGTGAAGTATGTGTGTGTCAGGTGAGTCCAGCCAGGAGAGAAACTCACGTTACCAATATGTGTGTTGCAGTGTCTCAGTAGAAAGTTTCTTGACCATTTCCTCTTGGATTGTTTTTTTGTGCTATTGTTCCTTGGTCTTATTGTCTGTTTCATTTCAGGAAGATGGTTCAATTGTCTGTAAGAGGACAGAGTGCTTGGAGACCTGTGCACACCCTATATTGGTTCCTGGACAATGTTGCCCAGATTGTTCTGCAGGTAGTTTACTAACTATTGGTGTGTCTGTATGGCAAGCAATTATTGCTGATCCCTAATTTCACTAGTGAAGTTGATGAAGGACATCACCTTGATCCGTTGTCATCCGTGTGCTGTAGGTACACATGCACTGCTGCTGGTTTGGGAGCTTTGGAATTTTAGCGCAACTGTGGTGAAGTAATGCAATGTATTCCTAAATCAGGATGATATGTTACTTAGAGGTATCTTGTAGATAGTGCTATGGCTATGTAGTTGATACCTTGTCCTTCTCGGCAGTGGAGTTCTCAGTGTGAATAATGAATGCTGGTCTTGCCATTGAAGCTTGTTTCTGTGAATGAATCAATTAAATAAAAGTGTAACAAGAAAGCAGGACTCAGTTATAGATTCAGAAATTGTACTCACATTGTATTTTGCAGTTTGTGCCCTAATCATAACTACCTGACATTCTTTTCACAGGGAAAGGCCAGTCGGCATTGGCCTAGCCCTAATTATCTCGATCCCTGGCACATCACCACTTAATGCAGCCATAATTGACAACATTGTCAACAGTGGAAGAGCATGATGAATACAGATGAACTAAAATGAAAACAGAATAGAATAAGGTGAACATCTCACCTGTGTAACCTGTGTTGCATGGTGCTATTAAAGAAGACTCGGCTAGTTACTGCAGTACACCTTGTAGATGGTACACGCTGCTGCCATTGTGCTTCAGTGTTAGAGGCAATAAATGTCAAAGGTAGTGAATGGGTTAACAATCAAGCAGGCTGCTTAGTTTCACAAGTGTTGAGCTTTTTGAGCATTGTTGGAATGGCATTAATTCATTTAAGTGCAGAATACTTCAGCACACTCCTTACTAGTGCCTTTACTATAGTGAATTGAATTTGGGAGTCTGGAGTCAAGATTAGAGTGATGCTGGAAAAGCACAGCTGGTCAGGCAGCATCCGAGGAGCAGGAAAAATCAATGTTTCAGGCAAAAGCCCTTGATTTGGATACTGCCTGACCTGCTGCGCTTTACCAGCACTCCTCTAATCTTGACTCTAATCTCCAGCATCTGCAGTACCCACTTCTGCCCTTTGGGAGTCAGGAGGTGAGTTCCTTGCTGACAACTATGCAGGCCTTGTATGCTTGATATTTAGGTAGTTGATCCAGTTAGGTTTCTGATTCGTGGTGACCTTAAGGATATTTGCTGATTGTAATGCCAACAGATATGAAGAGAATGGGGTTATAAATATCTCCTGTTGGAGATCATCATTGCTAAACATATATATGGTTCAAATATTACTTGGCATGTACAGTCAAAGACTGAATGTTGTCCGTATTTTGCTATACACAGATAATTGCTGAAATATCTGATGAACTGAGCATGTGAAATCATGAATGAACATCTCCATTTCTGACCTAATGATGAAAGGAAGGTCATTGAGGAAACATTTGAACACCAATCAGTTAATGACTATGATCTGGGAGGATGATGTAGTATTTTCAAATTGACCACTCCTGGTACCCTGTGGTCTTTTTCCAGTTCTTGGATACACTACTAGAGAGTGTCCAGAGAAGAGTCACTGACCTGGATCACATGAAGATTTATTGCATGATCACAAAAAGTACAAATCCATTGGGTGAGACATAATTAGAAGTTAAGCAATTTGGTGCAGATACACCTGCTCCCTCTAAAGGCTGGAGCGGAATTCTTTGTCTTCATCGTAGACTGTGTGCCATCAGGAGAATGGATGGAGGCAATGTAATATGACCAATAACCCCATCAGAACTACCAACTTCTGCTACAGGAGATAGCCAGGTCTATTTCAACTGAGGTTAGCTTTGAGGTGTTACTAAAGGGGACGGATTAAAATCCTATGGTGGTAGTGAGAGGATAGAGCTGAGGGCGGAAGATTGGCTTCTGCTCCCTTGACTCCAGAAACCCTGCAAACCAATACCTGAACAGGTAGTTGACTGCAGCTGAACAAGAAGAAGAATCTTGCCAATGCTCTTTACTGGTAGTCTGTTCATTACAGCTACTTAAATACCTTCAACACCTTTACACTGTGAACTCACTCGTATTCTTTCCCTTTCCTTTAGCTTTACTTGTTGCATTCTCTATTACCATGTCCTCTCTCCCCTCTTCCGCACTCCAGTGAGACTGTCTGGTCTTTCCAGTCTGGCAGTTCAACACATCATTGTTCTGCCAGTCTCATAGTCCGATCATTTATTCTGCACTATCAACACCCTTATTCCAGCATTCCACCAACCCCCTCCCTCCCCCCCCCGCCCACCCCACCACCCAGCATAAATGTTGCCAACTCCACACTTCACATTAACTCTGATGAAGAGTCATAGAACATAGAACATAGAACAATACAGCACAGAACAGGCCCTTCGGCCCACGATGTTGTGCCGAACATCTGTCCTAGATTAAGCACCCATCCATGTACCTATCCAATTGCCGCTTAAAGGTCGCCAATGATTCTGACTCTACCACTCCCACGGGCAGCGCATTCCATGCCCCCACCATGAGACTCGAAATGTAAGCTTGTTGTCTCCATGGATGCTGCCTGACCTGCTGAGGTTTCCCATATTTTTTGTTTTCAGTAAGTGCCTGCTCATGTTCACTTGTCTCTAGGCTTTGCCTTGTCACCCTAAGCGCAAAGCTCTTCAAGGTAAACTGACCATGAGGAAAGACTCAAAAATTGGCCGGTGCACATTCTGCAGCACTTTGATTTGGGGATTTTCAAACACGACTATGAATCTCCCTGAGTATCTTGTATCCAGCTAATGTAAAGCACAATCATTGAGCTCATAAATTTTGAAACCCGACTCCACTTGGTCAAAATGTAAACGCTGTTTGAGGATGTTCTCTGAATGGGGTGCTTTTGCCCTGGGTTGAAACTTGACTATCCTTGTATATTAGTGGAAAGTCAATCTGGTGTAAAAGTCAACACCATGATTTTGGCCTAAAACCCCCAAATTTTTGATACAACTGTGTAAAAGTCAGTCTTCAGATTTCAGGGATTTAAAGCCCAAAAGGTTCAGAACCAAGCAATATTCCTGGAAACGTCAATGATTTGATTCCAATGTAAATGTTTAAGTACCAATGAAAAAGAATGCTGGTAAATAGACAACTGTTGGATAAATAATATGGAATAGCTGTTTACAGTTTGTAATTTTGTGAAATAAATGTTAAATACTGAACATAAATTATTTATATTTTTATTATTTTATTCCATTGCAGTGGTCCTTTTTGGATTTCACTTGGGGCCAAATCAAGCGCACGGATCAACCCTTCATAACATTGTTCTTGTAAAAGTCAACCACATAAATTTTGATCTAAAAAATTGACTTTTACTCCAGTATATACAGTAGAACTGGACAGTTTCATTTTGAGGACATAAACTTGTAACAAAAACAAATTGCTGGAGAAGCTGAACAGATCTGGCAGCATCTGTGAAGAAAAAAAATCAGAATTAATGTTTCGGGTCCGGTGACCCTTTCTCGTTCAGAACATTCAAACTTCCTCTTTGTTCCTGATTTACAGCATCCTCAGTTCTTTCAGTTTTTACATAACCCTGTGAGATATGCTCAAGGTTTGCTGTTGCCCTTTTGGAATGACATGGCAGTTATCAATTTTTCTAATTCAGAGATAATTTAAAAAAAAACCCATAGGTAATTGAATTGTATATCATACAAAAATTATAGTATTGCAATTTCAGCTATTAAATACTTCCAGCTTCAAGGGGTAATAGTGGGCCTGCTTGTTTCAGGTCTTCATTCACTAATTGGTTTCTGAATTGGATCTGTCAGTAACCTATTTGTTTCCTTTGAAGGTTGTACCTATGGTGGGGTGACCTATCAGAATAATGAGAGCTTCCCATCAACATCAGATTCTTGCCTCACCTGCATCTGTCTGGTAGGTGTGTATGGGTCTTTAGTATTTCAGACTACAGCTCATTGCTGTTAAGCTGGGCTCAGATGTTTGAGGAGAAAGTCTGGGATTTTTATTTGCAGTAAGGTTGGTTATGACGTTTGACCTGTGTCTTTGCCTCTTGGATTAGTTCTGACACAAGATAAATTTCCAAGTTCTGTTCTTTCTTCTAAAGGATTCCTTCATTTTGTCACCAATCATGTCCAAAAGGACTCTAATACCTTTTAATATTTGACCATGTCCTTTTCTCCCACAGTCAGGCTCTGTTGCTTGCTCCCCGATGGAGTGCAAAGTTCGCTGCACTTACCCTTTCCATTCTGAAGGAGAGTGCTGTCCTCTTTGCATTGGTGAGTGCATCAATGATTTCAACAAGCCCTTCAGATGTGAGCAGTGAGCACTGGGTTTTATCACACTAGCTGTTTAACTTCAATGATTGTTATGATTGTATTTCCTTGCTTGGTGTTACTTGGGAACCAGAAAACTTCTAATCTCCTTGTCACTGTTTGCTCACTGTGTCTCACTCACTGCACTAATACTGATCCCACTGTTTGTCTCCTTCACTGTGTTAATCATTCTCCCACTCACTCTCTCTCCCTCACTGCACTAATCAATGTCCCTCTGGAGGAAGCAGCAAAATATTTCATTATAAAGAGGCAACGGATGGTAATGTATATACAACTTTTTTTCTCAAGTGTGTCTTATCTCAGAAGCTTCACTATATGGAGATATTTCGGAAGAGGGAGATCAGCTGCATTCTTCCATGTCCCAGACTGTGGGATATCCCAGGGCAGTTCACCCATCTGCGTTCTCTGTCATTGGTGTGTAAGTGCATAGCTTCGCTCAGATGGAACCGAACATCATTATCAAGAGATAGGTGCCCATCAACCTGATGTACTATGAAAGCTGACATTAATCAATGGCGAGCAGTTACTGACAATGAACAATGCCTAATTGTCGGGTTCATCTGTGTTGTGGCTGCATTCACGTATTCACATGGTCCTTGTTTTACAGATTGCAACTATGAAGGGAGGAAAGTCACCAATGGCCAGTCATTTCAGCCTGAAAATAGACCCTGCTACCAATGCAAATGCCAAGTGAGTGTGGCTTCACGAGGTGATAATTCCTGACAGAAAGAGCAGTGAAATTTATTACAGGACAATATCAGACACCATGTTGGAGGGTGTTGTGTGTGTCGGGGGTGATGGGGGGTGCATGGAGGAGGAGGAGGGATGGACCTTAAACATATAGTGAACAAGAGGGGATTGCAAGTCAAAGAAGGCTGTGGTTCAGTTGCAAGAAGTGAATGTTGTTATGAGCTATATATTGAATGTGGTTGATAGACTGATTCACTGTGTAGCCAGCCTGCGTCATGGCTGAATGTTGCATGGAACAAAGTGACTGTTGTCCCAGACAGAATTGGTGTTCTTAATGACCACGGTTAAGGTGTTTTAATCTGAGGTTTATATGTAAACTCAGAGTGCATGTCCCCAGTTTAAGTCATTCTAATAGCAAGCTTTCTGTGTAAATTCTAAAACAAAGAAGATTATTTGTTATTACAAGCATTGCCTGGATGTTTAAAAATGCAACATCTTACTAATTCAATTTGCACAAAGATTAGATACACTTGAAAACAAAAAAGATGCAATTACAGCATGGAATTGTTTCAGTTTTTGTATCAGATCTGTATTCTCTTAGATGTGTTGAAGTTTTTATTGCAGTGAAGGACTTGTCGAGCTTTTTCAGTACGTTGCAATGTTTATTGTTGTCAATGCCAGGAGGTTGGTTCTCGCATGATCTTGACATTGGAACAGATTGGAGAGAGATCTTCTCCCAATTTTAAGGTGCTGTTGTGAGCTACCTTGGCTTCCCAGTTGGCCAAAGTAGATTCAATGGTTTTGTTGATGGTTTCTCTATGTCTGAAGAGCTGCTTTCTACTTTAAAAATAGACAACAAACATGACCCAAATTATCTAGTTCCAAGTCAGCCCATGTTGTGGGCTTTTTGTGTCTAATCATTTTTTGGGATGTGGACATTGCAGGTTGGCCAGCACTTATATTGCCCATCCCTAGTTGCCCTTGAGAAGGTGGTGGTGAGCTGCCTTCTTGAACTGCTGCAGTCCACCTGCTGTAAGTTGACCCACGGCGCACTTAGGAAGGGAATTCCAGGATTTTGACCAGGCGACAGTGAAGTAATGGTGACATATTTCCAATTCTTGTGGGGTTCCTTCCCTCGGCTCCATCTTTAACCAGATAATGGCTACAGACTTTTGACCCACAGTGCCAATGCAAAATGTCACGTGGCATGCTGCAACATCTTGACAGCCTTTTGGTTTCACTTGTTAAAATGGAGCTTTTACATTTGTAATACCAATGTGCGTGGGCAAGCAAATATTGATCTGATGTTGATGTCAAAGTTTGGTTGCAAATGATCACTTTGTTTCCAATTACCAACTACCAGATTAGTATCAGAGAATGCTAGTTCTATAAGTTTTATTATCAACATCTTTTTTAATAGAGCTATTTGAATCAAACAAGGGAACAGAGTTTAAGTTCATATGTTGACTTAAAAAAAAGTCTCGGACCACACAAAAGTTTCTGTATCAAAACACACTTTATTTAGATAAAGCCGGTGAGAGATCAAGTCTATAGTCCAGAGTATCAAATAAGATAATCTTGGATGGAGTAAAGACAGATCTCTGATTTTTAGCAAAAAGGCAGCATATTTTATAACCCTTATGTGCGTAACAATTTCATATGTTTCAGTTCCCTCACAATGTAATGTTTCTACCTCTAATTAAGTTCTTGTAAGTAAAATTAGATGACTAACACATTTTAGTCTTGTTCACATAGGTCGAAACAAAGTTAGTGATTTAAATGTTTCTACATCTGGTGCCGTTCTCTTGTGTCAAAGCAGATAAAGCAAAAAAAATTATCAGTATTTTATTCATTGGAGGTGATGACAGTTCCGTCTGAGAAAGAACAGCTACAAGGTTATGTCAAGAGTCTTACATTCTTAACTTCATTCTCACGGTTGCTGTGACTGCCATTTTAAAAATGTAAGACAAATTATTATTGCAAGATGGAAACTTTAAATGGAGGCTTTTAACTGTTGGTTCCCCAGTACTTTATCACATGTGATGTAAATGATTCTGTAATCTTTTTCATATTTCCTGTGATTTGTGAGTTTCCATCTTCCCCTCTTCTCCCTCATTCCCTCCATTCCCCCCCTTCCTCTCACACTCCCCCCCCCCCCCCACCCCCACCCCCAATCTCCCTCTCTCTCTCCCCTCTCTCTGTCTTTGTGCTACTCCATCTGTGTTGGTCTCTCTCTCTCACATTCTGACTCCACATCTCAATCTCCCTACTCTGTAACTCAGTTTCTCCGTATCACCCACCTCTTACTCTCTGTCCATCTCTCTCAAACAGTTTGGAGAAGTAAGTTGTGACATTCTGATGTGTGAACCACCTTCCTGTGAGAACCCCTACTCCATGCCTGGTGAATGCTGCCCAACTTGCTCAGGTAAGATCCAACAGTGTTTCAGTATTTATAACTCATAGTGACATTGTGCCTGCATCTTCGTTTCCATGTTTTACTGTGATCTTACTTGTAAATCATAGGTTGGCAGTAAAAAGTGAGGTCTGCAGATGCTGGAGATCAGAGCTGAAAATGTGTTGCTGGTTAAAGCGCAGCAGGTCAGGCAGCATCCAAGGAACAGGAAATTCGACGTTTCAGGCATGAGCCCTTCTGCTTTAGCTTCCAAATTCTATGGGAGGACCATTGAACAAATGTTAGACTATTTCTTGTAGTTAGCTCAATGAGCATCCAAATAAAGCTGCTGAAAATCCAAATAAAGCTTCACCGGATGGGACACTGTGTACAGAAAATCATCTCCACATCAGGTCCTGTTTTCCTAAATCTCGAATGGCCAGTGTTCCAGAGAGAACATGGATCCAGCACAGCATATTTTGAATTAATTTCCTGTAGCTGATTCTTTACTGTGTGTCATGTTTGTTATGCATCGAATTGTGACTGACTGGTTATGAAGTGATTTTTTTTTATTCACTCGTGGGCTGGTTGGACAGCATTTGTTTTCCCTCCCCAGTTGCCCCTTGAGAAGGTGGTGGTGAGTTACCTCCTTGAACCACTGCAGTCTATGTGCTGTAGGTTAACTCAACAATGCCTTTGGGGAGGGAATTCTAGGATTCTGACTCATTGCCAGTGAAGGAACAGGAACATATTTCCAAGTCAAAGATGGTGAGTGGCTTGGAGAGAAACTTGCAGGTGGTGGTGTTTCTATGTATTTGCTGCCTACAACCTTCTAGATAGAAGTGATCATTGCTTTGGAAGTGCTGTCTAAGGATCTTTGGTGAATTTCTGCAGTGCATCTTGTAGATAGTACATGCTGCTGCTACTGAGCATCAGTTGTGCAGGGAGTAGATGCTTATGGATGTGGTGCCAAGCAAGCAGACTGCTTTGTCCTGGATGGTGTCAAGCACCTTGAGTGTTGCTGGAGCTGCACTCAGCCAGGCAAATAGGGAGTAGTCCATTGTTCTCCTAACTTGTGCCTTGTGGCTATTGGACAGGCTTTGGGAAGTCAAGAAGTGAGGTGCTGTGTCGGGAGTATTCCAGTAAATGTAATGCACTACTGCGATTGCAGGGATTTTTACAGTGGCAATCGGTTTCTTTTGGGAGTAAACATTGGGTCAAGAATGCACAGTGTTGTCCACTGATCTTACTGCATCTGGTTCTGCACAAGCTGTTTGTAAAATCACCAAGTGGATGATGCAAAATAGACTGAACTGCAATTAAAATCCATGCCATTGGATTTGACCATTTTAATGCCACTGTTTTCTTGGATCATTGTGCTGTATGTCCCTAACTTGGGCAGAAAACTGATGGAGAAATACAAATCAGGTTCTTAGGACATACATAGGGCCACTGAGCCACTTTAATGACCTATTAAATGGAGCATCTTGCTGAACAAAACATGGTGAGCAAAAATCAGTTACCTTTCCCATTTCTATATTCCTTCATGGGATGTGAGCATCACTATAGTAAGGCCAGCATTGTAACCATTCCCTGATCGCCCTTGAACTGGGTGGCTCACTAGGTGAATTCAGAGGGCAGTTAATAGTTAAGCATGTGGCTCTGGAGTCACATGTAGGACAGATCAAGTTAGGTTGGCAGATTTCCTTCCATGATTCTGATGAACCCAAAGAATTTTTTTAACTTGTTCAATGTCCAGATATTACCATGATGCCATCATCTCCCAGCTTGTGAGACCAGGATTAACAAAATGTTCCGGAACAGATAGATCACTGCTTCCTTGATCTTGCCTCTATTTCTGGATTTGAAAATTTCATCACAGTTCCTCCTGATAATATAGGGTCAAGGGTGTCCTGCAGGTAGACTGCCTATAATTTCAGTTTTAATCCAGAAAGCTACCTCTGGGCAGCCTTTTTTGGGTAGGCAGGTTGCTACATCAATTCTGATGAGGCCAATTTAGATTAGATTACTTACAGTGTGGAAACAGGCCCTTCAGCCCAACAAGTCCACACCGACCCGCCGAAGTGCAACCCACCCATACCCCTACATATACCCCTTACCTAACACTACGGGCAATTTAGCATGGCCAATTCACCTGAATCGCACATCTTTGGAATGTGGGAGGAAACCGGAGCACGCGGAGGAAACCCACGCAGACACGGGGAGAACGTGCAAACTCCACACAGTCAGTCGCCTGAGTTGGGAATTGAACCCAGGTTTCAGGCGCTGTGAGGCAGCAGTGCTAACCACTGTGCCACCGTGCCGCCCACAAAAACGATGTTAAAACTATGTTTTCACTGTATCTTCCAAACGATCAATCCATTGTTCCAATGACTGAGGAGCAACCAGTGATTGTAATACCATCCTCCCCTGTCCTCCTAACATGTGACAATGTAACAATGATTTTCATGTATGTAACAGTGTGGCTTAATCTGGTGTGTAACTGGTTCATTGTTGTTTGGTTTGGTTTGTGGTAAGATGGTAGCCACACTGAGCTGAGTGACCATGACTCGGCTTTATTAAACCTAATTGCTTACAAGTCATGGTAAGACAGGGCATATTATTGGATCTGAGAGACTCAAGAGTCCAGGTCCATGTGGTCTGACAACACTATTGTATTGTTCTTTTTTCATACGCTGAGTGGCTATTCGTAAAGTAGATGAACTCTTTACTTCACATCACTTCTCAATTTCTTCAACGGCTCCATTTTTAACCATCATGAAAAACCACTGTACTCCCAATTCCCATCCCCCCCACTCCACACGCATCTTTTTCACTTGAGGAATCAGTCTCCAATTAGCATTCTCAGCTCTCTTGGACGTTTTACAGGATGCAAGGCCTCATTTATCATTGTCCGGGAGGGTGAGCACATTGTTTGGTGGCAGCTCTTCAGAGGATGTGAACATTTCTGGAATGCTGTCAGAAACTAGAAGTGCGTCTTTGTTGCTGGGGGAATAGACTTCAGAATCAGGAGGGGGAAGAAATTCCTGCATAGCTCTGTGGTCTGCAGTATTGCTAAGGTGTTTTCTACAAGACTGCCCCTATTCTGGGGGTGATCTTCTTCCTTAGCAAAGGCTTGCTTCTCCCTGACGGTCTTCTGCAAACTTCAAGGAAGATGCCTGCTCTCTTGCAAGAGTGTCTTTTTTAAACATAAGATTAATTAACTGCAGGGGAACATTCATAGTTTGTAGTGATCTGAGTTCTGAACACTGCTGTGCAAATGAAACATTTTCCCCAAGCCTTTGCTGTGTTCGTTGATTGAGAACAATGGCTGAGCTTGTCAGAAATTTGCAATAAGCTTTCCTCTTTGCATCTCAGTTGAAGTTCCTTTTTTGAGAGACAAAAATAGAAATATTGCCAGAAAAGCTCAGCAGGTCCAACAACATCTGTTCAGAGAAATCAGAGTCAATTGACCCTTCCTCAGAACTTTCTTTTTTTGCTTTGATTTTAAGGTCTGTCAAGATATTCTGTGTCTCTCTAAGCTTTTTACCAATTAATCCCAAATTTGTTGAATGAGGAATATCTGATACATTTGTATGCTCTCTGCCAGTTATGCAGCCCATTAATTTCTGAATGTTGACCATTGACATGGTCCAAGTTGGATTTAAGCACTTCCTTTTTCCTGCTTTGCTTTTTATCACTGTTTGTAGTTCTTTAACTATTAGTTGCTGGATTAGTTCATTAATTTGATTTTTTTTTCTCAAATAATGATAACTTTGTTTTCCTAGCTTTCTTATTTAACTCCTCTCTGTAGTGTGTCTATATGATGGCCAGGTTCTGGAAGATGGAGGATATTATATCTCAGCCACTGACCCCTGTGTCGTCTGTCTCTGTAAGGTAGGTGTTGTCACAGTGAGTGGATGTGATCGATGCAAATGGGTTGTTTCTCTTTCATTGAGAGTGCAGAATTTGAAGACAGAAGTTTAGACGTCCCAAGCATTGAGTGATATGAAAATGAAAGGAACAATACTTTTCCAAGGTAATAATCCCACAGAATGAATTAATATAAAACACAGTTGTGACTGAAATATTTAAATCATTGACAAAAAGTAGTTGGTCACATGAGAATGGGATTGGCTATTGATGGGGTACACATGTATCTTAAAAAACTGAAAGAGCTGCAGGTGCTGGAAATCTGAAGCAAAAGCAGAAATTGCTGGAAAAGCTCAGCAGGTCTGGCACCGTTTGTGGAGAGAATTCAGAGTTAATGTTTCGGGTCCAGTGACCCTTTCTCAGAACTCCCAAGTAACTAGATTTCTCCTGTACTATTGTCCATGGCTGAACAGTGGGATTGTGGGGCTGGGTGAAGGAGCTTTGCTTTATTCTCAAACTTAAAGCACCGTTTCCACAAAAATTTCCTCAGGAGGTGGAATGCAGTTCCTGATAGGTTACATGCCACTCAGAGGAACACTGATGTTTGGATAAATGGCTGCTCATGTTCTTACACAAAGTAGACAACAAGCACTGGATCAGAGTTTGGTTTAAGGAGACATGAGATATTGAATAGAATCCGAATACCTGGAGGTCCTCATTTCGGTGATCTAGGCGCTACCAGAATGCACCATGTAATTGGTTGTTTCTGACCATCTCACTAGCTTTTCACCACTCTGTTTTGTCCAGTTATTACTTAAGCTGCATGTGGCTGAAGTGTGGTTCCTTGAATGTGTGGGTGTACTACGTGGATTAAGTCAAGCACTAGACATGTGCACAGATGGTAAAAGTTGTCAAAAGGCAAGGGAGAGGGAGGGAGGCAGGCAGTCACCATAATCAGGAGAGAACTCATATGTAAGAAGCATTAAACGTGAAGGCAGAACGGTCAAGAAGACAATTATAGGCCAAACTGCATTTAGAATTTGTCAATATCTGCTCATAATGAAAGTGATTGCTATTTATAAAGATTATTGATAACAATATTCAGGGCAGCATGGTGGCTCAGCGACTAGCACTGCAGCCTCACAGCACCGGGGACCCAGGCTCGAATTTCAGCCTCGGGAGACTGTTTGTGTGGAGTTTGCACATTATCCCCGTGTGGGTTTCCTCTGGGTGGTCCAATTTCCTTCCACAGCCCAAAGATGTGAAGGTCAGATGAATTGGCCATGCTAAATTGCCCGTAGTGTGCATGGACGTGTAGGTTAGGGGTAAATATAGAGTAATGGAGAGTGGGTTTGGGTGGGGTACTCTTCGGAGGGTCAGTGTGGACTTGTAGGGCTGAAGGGCCTGTTTCCACTCTGTAGGGATTCTATGAGTATTCACATTTAATGAATGTTTGCTGTTTATTATTGAAAAGGGAGCCTCCACTGCTTATTAAGGCTTAGTTGGGTCAGTTTGTATTTTGAGTCAATTCTGTAAATATAAAGTTGATTTCAAATTGGCTACAGCGCATGAGGATATAAGAGTAGATTTTCAAACAGTTGTTTCGAGATGGTGCCAATGAAGATTGTTCAGTCGCAACACATTTCAGCAAAAGGCCTCATCAAATTGGGTGACTATTATAGAAAATGAGATACCTCATTTTACTGTTTGTTGAATGGAGAATGTCACAATGAGATGTGGTCTCCACTCGTAATCTAAGTTTAGCAGTAATCTTTAGATTAGATTAGATTCCCTACAGTGTGGAAATAGGCCCTTCGGCCCAACAAGTCCACACTGACCTTCCAAAGAGTAACCCACCCAGATCCATTTCCCTTCGACGAATGCATCTAACCCTACGGGCAATGTAGCGTGGCCAATTCACCTGACCTGTACATTTTTGGACTGTGGGAGGAAACCGGAGCACCTGGAGGAAACCCACGCAGACACGGGGAGAATGTACAAACCCCACACGAACAGTTGCCCGAGGCTGGAATCAAACCTGAGTCCCTGGCGCTGTGAGGCAACAGTGCTAACTACTGAACCAACGTGTCGCCCTGAGATTTGACCATTCCATGTAGTGTGAGCTTCTGTCCTGAATCCAAAAAAAAATCAGAGATTCTAAACCCCCTCTCCCAAACCCTGGGTTGGAATAAAACCTGTGTCACAGACCAGTATTTCACTCGTGTAAGTTATTAATTTGCACCTTGATGTTCAATGTTTGATGTTGTTCTTGTATGAGATACTGAGATAGCTTTTCAATAGCATGACTCTCTGCCTCTCCCACCCCAGGAAGGCAATGTAGAGTGTGACTGGAAAGGAGATAGCTGTACAGAGCTGGAATGTGAAGAGCCTTTACTTCATATCCCTGGCAGCTGCTGTCCCATGTGTCCTGACTGTAAGTATCCTCTTCAGTGGAGCTGGTTGAGGACTGGTTCTCATGATCATTGGCTTTATCAATAACCTATCGGGACACAAAATAATTTAAAATGTCAAGTTACATTTTGAAATATGATTTAATTCTAATGGGTATGGAAGGTTTGAGTTATAAAGAAAGGCTGGACAAGCTGGGACCTTTTTCACTGGATTGTAGGAAGTTGAGGGGTGACCTGATAGAAGTTTATAAAATAATGAGGGGCATGGATAGAGTTAATGGTAGTTGTCTTTTCCGTAGGATGGGGATTTCAAGAGTAGGAGGCATATTTTCCAGCTGAGGGAAGGGATTTAAAAAAGACATGAGGCAATTTTTTTTTCACAGAGGGTGGTAGACATGTGGAATGAACTTCCTGAGAAAGTGCTGGATGCTGGTACAATTACAACAATAGATTGATTAGTACATGACGAGGAAAGGTTTGGAGGGATATGGGCCAGGAGCAGGCAGGTGGGACTAGTTCAGTTTGGGATTATATTCGTCACGGACTGGTTAGACCGAAGGGTCTGCTTTCCTGCTGCATGACTCTATGACTCCATGACCCTTGATCTTTGTCTGAGATGGGTCCAAAGGGGCACATCTGAGATCCTGAGTGCAATTCCAAACATAAATTCTGAGCTTAATTTCAGTGTAAGTCCTGACGGTTAGTTTAAAGATTAAAAGGTCATGAGGTTCTTATAATAGCTCTACTACTTCATTGGAAGTGCATCTGAAAAGTAATTCCCGTGTGTCAGTGGAGTTTTCAAGCACTTGCTGGGAATTATTGCTGGTGAAACAGGAGCTGATAAACTCCTGTGATAAACTACCATTTCAGTACTTATTCACCCAAGCAGTGACTGGATCATTTCATCTTAAAGCAGTGCAGACAAAGACGTATTGAATTTTTCTAGAGGCAGTTAGATACTATGATATGCTGAAATCATATGGGTATGGAAGGATGGTCTTAATGAAACTGATCAACTGCTTCATTGATATTATCATAAGAGTCATCAACAATTTTTGACTTCTGATTCTATATCCTGAATTTCCCTTCTTTTCCAGTATCTACTGAGAGCTCAGTGTTGTACCCTCCTATCACCGACAATATGATCCCTGAGAAACCGGCACCAACACGGTTCTCCCGAGGACATTGGAGAGCGACAGCTCAGCCTCATCCCTCTGGCCTGGATGGCAGGCTGTTATCTGTGTCTCCTTCAGCCAGTCCCACAGCCAGGCAGCACACCCTGCATCGGATTCTGCTGTGGAGTGTCAGGAGCAAGCTAGCGCAGGGATTCACTGCTTCGCCTGAGAGGTCTGAGATTGTCACAACACAACAACCAGTGGTTGGACACGCCACAGAAATGGACAGGAGCACCGACAGTACGGTCCAGGGGCATTCTGTGACACAGACTGAGCTGCCTTCACCGACAATGGCCAAAATCACTTCGCTAAATGCTTCCAGTTTTCAAGGCAAGATTTTTCAGGAAGACTTGAGTAAGCACAAAGGGAGAGGAAGAAAGAAAAATGTTCAGCTTGGGGGGGTACATGGATAATGAGGACCTGAGTGCGGTCAGATCAGGCTACAGGTGTAGAAAAAAGTCAGAAATGGTTGTGAGCTGATTAATGCTGTTAGTGAGGTAACATACACTTAGACTGTTAATGAACCAAAAGGAAGTGTTCAGTTTGTTAAACACCACTTGCAGGAAATCAAGAGCACAATTGCCTAAACAACATATTGCTAATATACCAGGTACATGTTTTGAGCTTGTGATAGGATCGCAATGTTGATTGTTCCATTAATTCATAAAGTACTAAGCACTGTAGATTCAAATACTGCTCATTGCAGATGACTGGAAAATAACCTTCACAAAACACCCACTGCTGCAGTCTCAGGCACTGAGTGCAGCACAGAGCGAGAGCAAGATACGAAACCAGACGTAATAATTTAATAATAAAAGAAGCACACAAGAAAAAAAACAATGTGCTATGAAGCCACTGACATTGGCTAAGTGATGCACTTCACGAGAGAGACATGCATTGTTTGATGAGTACTCTCCCTCAGACATAAGAGAACTTCAAACCAAATCCTCTCAGAATCTCATCTGCAACTTAACACCACTTCCCTCCTTTCAGTAATGCCATGTCTGCTGCACTTCTTGATGTTGACAGCCTAAATCCTCTGCTTCAAATGAGGCACTGTGTCCTTGATATTGTTTCCTGTCTGTTCCCGATACTGCCTGTTAGATACATAGTGTGTGCTGAAAGCTGTCTGATATGAATATCATATTTGGAGTTTGGATCTTAGAATAGTAGCAGATGGAGTTGGCTGGTTATTTTTCTGAAGGGTTTAAAGGACATAACTAGACAGTAATTTAGATTATTGCAATCTCCCATGTGACTGAGTAGTGAAACCACATGGGAAACCTTAAAAATTGGGAAAACACAAGTCCAGAGACAGTATGTTCCTGTTCGGCTGAAAGACAAGGCTGGTAGGTGTAGGCAATACTGGATGATGAGGGAAATTGAGGTTTTGGTCAAAAATAAGAAGGAAGCATATTTCCACTACAGAAAGCAGAAATCGAGTGATTCCCTAGAACCGTATAAAGTCAGTAGGAGTATACCGAAGAGGGAAATCAGGAGGACAAAAGGGGGGACATAAGATAGCTTTAGCAAATAGAGTTAAGGACAATCCAAAGAGATTTTACAAATACATTAAGGACAAAAGGGTAACTAGGGAGAGAAAACGGCTCCTTAAAGATCAGCAAGGCAGCCTATGTGTAGAACTACAGGCGATGGGGGAGATGTAAGCAAATATTTTGCATCAGTGTTTACTGTGGAGAAGGATATGGAAGATATAGAATGTGGGGAAATAGATGGTGACATCTTGAAAAATGTCCATACTACAGAGGACAAGGTGCTGGATCTCTTAAAATGCATAAAATGGATAAATCCCCAGGACCTGATTAGGTGTACCCTAGAACTCTGTGGGAAGCTAGGGAAGTGATTGCTGGTGAGGTGCTGGAAAACTGGAGGGTTGGCTCATGTAGTGCCACAATTTAAGAAAGGTAGTAAGGAAAATCCTGGAACAACAGACTGGTGAGCCTGAAATCAATGGTGGGCAAGTTGTTGGAGGGAATCCTGAAGGATGGGATTTACATGTATTTGGAAAGGCAAGGACTAATTAGGGACAGTCAACATGGCTTTGTTCATGGGAAATTGTGTCTCACTAACTTGATTAGGTATTTGGAAGAAATAACAAAGAGGATTGATGAGGGGAGAGTGTGGATGTAATTTATATGGACTTCAGTAAGGTATTCAACAAGGTTCCTCAAGAATGGGGCCTCATTCCTAATGAAGGACTCCAGTCCAAAACGTCAATTTTGCTGCTCCTTGGATGCTGTCTGACCTGCTGTGCTTTTCCAGCAACACATTCTCAACTTTGATCTCCAGCATCTGCAGACCTCACTGCCTTCTAGCAAAGAAGGTTACCTGTGAGTGAACAGAATCTTGATCAGATGGGCCAATGGGCCAAGGAGTGGCAGATGGAGTTTAATTTAGATAAATATGAGGTGCTGCATTTTGGAAAGATGAATCAGGGCAGGATTTACACACTTAATGGTAAGGTCTTGGGGAGTGTTGCTGAACAAAGAGACCTTGCAGTGCAGGTTCATGTTTCTTGAAAGTGGAGTCACAGGTAGATAGGATAGTGAAGAAGATGCTTGGTATGCTTTCCTTTATTGGTCAGAGTATTGAGTACAGGAGTTGGGAGGTCATGTTGTGGCTGTACAGGACATTGGTTAGGCCACGTTTGGAATATTGCATGCAATTCTGGTCTCCTTCCTATCGGAAAGATGTTGTGAAACTTGAAAGGGTTCAGAAAAGATTTACAAGGATGTTGCCAGGGTTGGAGGGTTTGAGCATAGGGAGAGGCTGAACAGGCTAGGGCGGTTTTCCCTGGAGCGTTGGAGGCTGAGAGGTGACCTTATAGAGGTTTACAAAATTATGAGGGGCATGGATAGTGTAAATAGACAAAGACTTTTCCATGGGGTGGGCAAGTTCAAAATTAGAGGGCATAGGTTTAAGCTGAGACGGAAAAGATTTAAAAGGGACCTAATTGGCAACTTTTTCATGGAGAGGGTGGTGTGTGAATAGAATGAGCTGCCAGAGGGAGTGGTGGAGGTTGGTACAATTACAGCATTAAAAGACATCTGTGTGGGTGTCTGAATAGGAAGAGTTTAGAAGGATATGGGCCAAATGCTGGCAAGTGGGACCAGATTAATTAGGATATCTGGTTGGCATGGATGAGTTGGGCTGACAGGTCTGTTTCCACACAGTACATCTCTATGACTCTATGACTGTCTGCATAAGGACATATGGGCTCCAGCAAAGGTATTCATATTGCTGCTGCAAATAGTGAGGGATTTAATAGGATTTTTGAGTTCCCTTCCTAGAATCAATCCATCATGGCTGTATGTTCACACCATCCAATAATAAACTGAAAGATTGATCAATATTCCACAATTCACTGTTGATGCTAAAATAACTAACATGTTATCATGAAATAAGTGGCAGGAACACTTGACTGATTTTTTTCCTGACTTGATACAAGTCACAATCCAAAAAGAAATTGACTTCACTTGAACAATTCTTTGGGGTTAACATGGACTCTGAGCAGAGCATTGCCTCTGGATCATTACAGAGGAAGACGTGGTGTTCTTCTAGGAACATTTTCCGATGCAAGTAAATGCTTACATTCTTTTACTTTTCACAGGCTGTTTATTTAATGGTGTGAACTACACCAATGGATCTCAGTTCATCCATCGTGATGAGCCCTGTCTTCAGTGTCAATGCTCCGTAAGTAAACATTGTGTAACTTACATCTGATGGAAACTGATTTTGGGAATAATCAATACAGGGGATGATAAAACATTAACTTTCAATTAAAGATATATATACTCAAAGGAGCAATTCCATTTCTTCATTCCAGGAGCAGATCATATTCTGAAAATGTGTTGCTGGAAAAGCACAGCAGGTCAGGCAGCCCTTGGATGCTGCCTGACCTGCTGCGTTTGTCCAGCAACACATTTTCAGCTCTGATCTCCAGCATCTCACTTTCTCCTCGCAGATCATATTCTGCCAGTTTCATCAAGTGATGGCTTCCATCACTTCTGAGTACACACAGATTTGACTGAGTTATTCCTTGCTTTGCTTCATTGAGATTTAATGTGATGGACACAACTGAGGACTGTGAGAGAGCACATTACAGTCCAGGAAAGTGGTTTCATCTTTTGCATTGTTGTGAATACGTTTTGGGTAGATATTCCCCTTCAGTTCAGCATTGCTGACCACTCCAACGAGCAGACCTCATTAGACTGCTGGTTTTAACAGAGGACCCAGCCCCTGGTCTCTTCTTTTTCAGGTATCTATGTGAATTGTAAGCATGGACTGAAGAAAGTGTTGTGGGAGCTTTATGTCACTTTGCTGTAATGGTCAATCCCACTCTGAACATTCCAGCCACATAGAAGGGCACTGGGAGATCATTTTGTGCAGTCACTGGAGATGTGTGAAGAGCAATGATACATTTAAGTTATGTCTGTTATTCAGAGCCTGTTTACTTCTGCACACAATTCCTTTAAATCACTGCAGTGGCTGTACACACACAGCATCTTAAAGGGGACAAGTTGTGAACTGTTGTTGAGGTATCTTTACTGCTTATACTGTGAACACCTGGAGGCAACATTGGCAGATAGAAAAGGCCAGTAATTCATACAATGGGGAGAAAGGTGAGGGAAATGCTGCACAGAAACTCAGCAAGGCCTCTGAGCCTGTCCAATAGGATCCCAACGCTTTTATAATATCCTTCCCCTAGTCTGTCTGCTGTGCTGGTATCAGAAACAGTGAGTTGCCACGTTATAGTTCTGCCCTGGGATGTGTGAGATCTCACTGGTAAATCCAACAAGGTGGATAAAGCAAGTTCTGAACCATGGTCAACAGTGTTTGTGGATGATATTGAGTCATTAGGTGACAATGAAGAACCTGAAGAAAAAGCTGTGAAGATGAGTCGGCCGAGGAAATGGACCCTGAGTTCGGGAAGAGGATTGGAGTTCTGGTGGAAGTTTATCAATCTGAAACAGTAATCTTTCCACAGATGGTAATTGATCTGCTGAGTATTTTCAGCATGTTATGTCTTTGTTTCAGACTTCCAGTGTCTGCAGTATTTTGCTTTTCTCACTTGAGCTTCAGATAAACCCAGTCAGGAGATGACATGGATGTTGGAAGTAAACATAATGAGGGTCGGCTGAGGATTAGGGATCGGCAAACAACAAGCTAAACGAGCTGGAAATCTAAAACTCAGTGTTTGTTCAATACCCTCAGCATTTGTTAAAAATCACACAACACCAGGTTATAGTCCAACACGTTTAATTGGAAGCACTAGCTTTCAGAGCGCTGCTCCTTCATCAAGTGGCATCTGTGGAAGTTAAAAGTCATTGGACGCTAGTGATTAGAGATACCTTGTTTGTGATAAGTCCATGTTGTGTTGTGTTTTTTTTGGAGAAATTTCTATTGCCAGGCTTAGTGAGTTTTCTCGCTTCATTAACTGCACACTTTGTCCTACAATGTCTCTCACATCTAATTTCAGTCCCAATCTTATCGTGTGTCATTCCCAGCACAACTCACTATCCACCGAAAGACTCTCATTCTAGGCAGTCTCACCAGCTTTGAAAGATGAGCATTGGCAATCCAATGTTGCCCCTCACTGGTAATGTCATGGCACGGCAGTTCTGAAGCACTGAGAATTCCTTGAACATTCTCTTACTCCTGTCACTGTTTAACCACTGCGTCGTACACTTTACCTTAGCTACATTCTTATGGACCATGCCAGACTCCATCAAAATATTGTAAGAAGGTAGCCCAGACCCTAACCTTTTCTTATATTAAAGGCAGATGTGAAGTGGGCATTCCAGGTGTGATGTAGCTGGTCAAATTACTCAGCTTTAAGCAAAACATAATTTATTTAAACACTACAGTTCAAACATGTACAAAAGAAAACAGAATTCAGAATAATTTAACTACTTGAAAACCCAACCGACTTGGTATAACAACTTAACTAAGGAGCTGTTCCAATTCCCGAAACATCCCACAAACACATCTCTTGGCAAAAGGGAAATTCAAGAATCCCTACAATGTGGAAACAGACCCTTCAGCCCAACAAAAACTCAGGTTCTTACAGTCAGAAGAGATTTCAGAGAGAAAGCCAATCAGGAAATATCTGCTGAAGCTTGGAACCTTCCCTGGACTACAACAGCTTCTTACTGTTACAACTAAAATAAATTAGGAAAAACCTGAACTGAGAGAACTGACCACTCCCCTGCCATTGTTAAACTGGGCTCTGCCCAGACATTTTGACACCTCTGCCTCTATGATTCCATGATTGAATGGTGGAGTGGACTCGATGGGCCGAATGGCCTTCCTTCCACTCCTATGTCTTATGGTCTTTTAAAGAAAACCGAAGGGCAAACTAACCCTGTTAAAATGACAACCTCATCACAACATCTTGTCTAAACACCCTGTGCATTAGCACTGCCCTGTCCTCTGCCCGCTGGAGACATGTAGCTTGTCATTGTCCAGCTGAAAATGTAACATAGAGGCAAGTGTTCAGACAATTCTGAACATAAGCTTTTATTTCCAGAAAGCAAAAGTGAAGACAAACAAAACCAGTAGAGGCTGAGGTTTGTCCCGACAGTGAAAACCAGATTTCAGCATCACGACCCAATAAATATTTCACAGTTTGCAATTCTCTACTGCACCCAGCTCTGATCTCCTGAAGCGGGGATCACTGAGTTCCTGGCTGGTATGTAGCACCTGACTCCGCTGAGCTCTGCATGCACAAGGAAAGCTTCCTCCTTCCCCAACACATCACCTCCTTGCATGTTCCAATTGTGCAGAGCAGAAAGCCACACAGGCAACTAGCAAGTGCTGTAGGTGTTAAACTGATATTTCTGAGCGCCGTACATCAAGATGTCATCATCTTGTCCCACCCCAAACCCTTTCCTGCTGAGAAGCAGCCTGTCTGAGTCTTTGTGTCGAAGAGCTCTTTGATCTGGAGCTCATGCTCTGGCTATATCACCAATGGGCTAACTGACAAAGGAAGAGTTTCTGAGAGTTCAGTGCCAAGTCACCAAGCATTGAGAGATCGAATAGGCAGCTCGGAGATGCAGCTCTGGTCCAATCCTTGAGTCGGGCGCTGTACACAAGGCATCCCTGCCAGAACCTTTCGATGCTACTTGCTGGTGTGCCCTACAGTGTGAGCGTGTGCTCCCTAAGCAGCCTACCAGTGTGATGGAGAGGTGTGCAATGAGGGATTGTCAAATCCCAGATGTCAGTGTTTGTGGATAAGGCGTACAGGCAGCTGAGATGCTGTTTGGCCATAAACAGTGTGGAGTTTGCTCAGAGGAAGCAGAGAGCTGAATCCATCTGATCCCTGCTGTGATTTTCATGTTTGGTTCTCCTGACATCGAGTTTGTTTAGCACATTTGATGAAATGGAAAACGGAATATCAATGGGATGAGTTGGGCCATTAACAAGGTGTTTAACAAGCAACAATCCCTCTCGAGTGGCAATTCGCGGCTGTCCAATGAAAGTCCAAGTGCACTGCTTGTGAAAAGCATAAAAGATGGAGCAAGGTGCTACCGACGTTAAGGTTAGCCTGACCAGAGGTCTTCTCAGATTCTGTCACAAATCTCTCAATAGCCCACATTTTTAAGACACTTATGAGTCTGCCCATAGTATCAGTTATTTCTGATGTTACACTCCCATCTGCTGGCAGCAACCAGACACTGCGGCAACATTGTTAATTCCTTAGTTCTGTGCCTATTTAGGCTGTTAGGTTGATGTAACAGACAGATTACAGTTTGAATTGTAAATAAATCTGGTGCAAAAGAAAAGAAATTAGTTCTGTTCTCACTATTATTATATTTCCTATTTTTAGGAAGGGACAGTTATGTGCAAGTCACAGAAGGAGCAATGCCAGGTCCTGCAGTGTGATTTACTGCAGCAGGAGACACCAGTGGGCCAATGCTGCCCAGTATGTGTTGATTCACTGTGTGCGCACCGGGATCATGTACATGAGGTGAGGCTGCCTGCTCTTTCCCAATAGATGTGAGGAAATAATTATCCCCTCGTATCTCCGCTGTTCATGATGTTTACTGCTTTGTCACTGCTGTTCCCCTTCCGATTATGAATAAGCAATGACAGAGAAAGCTGGCAGTGAGGCCCCATGCTGTGTAGAACTATCCATCTTCCTGAGCAAAAATCCCTGCTTCGAGCCTGTTCCAACATTCAGGAAAATTACAGCTGATGTGCAAGGAGTAGAGTCGAGTGATGTTGACTACCCTGAATTCTCTGCTGGCAACTATTCTGTCCATTCTGTCCGCCCTCAGTCTAGCGTAGAATTTGGAATTTGATCAGAAATCCAGATTAACTTTGTGCTCCTTTAATTGTCTGGCTGCTGCTTCAGGATCAGTAACGGTGATAGTTCTGGGACCAAGTTACTCCCCAGTCACAATGTAGAACTCTCCCTGTATTGTCCAGGATTGTTATGGTTTAGATGTAGAGTTCCACATGTATCGCGCCTTTGTATTCACATTCCCAATTTTTCAGGAGTTAAAATATCTAAAAGTTAGTCCGTTAGATGGTGGGTGCTGGTCTTTTGTGATTCTCCCCATCCATCTCTCTCTCTCTCTCTTTGCTGTTTGTGACAGGGTCAGACTCACTGGCTGGATGGCTGTAATCTCTGTCATTGTAACAGTGGAACTATGGAGTGCCATCCCAAGCCGTGCTCTCCTCCCAGTTCCTGCCCAGCGCAGTCTGTCTTGTCCCAGCCTGATGGAGAGTGCTGCATGAGCTGTGTCCCGACAGCAAGACCAAGTAAGTCAGCATTAAATATATCAAAGCGATTCTTCCAAACATGGGTTTTATAAAGAGTACTTTTAAAAGGGTACTATATTCATTGTATTCAGGTGCTGCTGGAGTGCAGACCTGTTTCTGATAGGGATCCACTCTATTATTGTTGGGACTTTGTAAAAATGTAAAAATAAATCCATAGCTCCAATGTTTTGCCGAAAATTTAACCAACAATACCACAAACTAATTGACTCTTTCTTTTCATAGAGCTATAGTGCACCGAAACAGACCCTTTGGTTTAACTCGCCATGCTGACCAAATTTCCCAAACTAAACTAGCGTTTGCCAGCTTTTGGCCCATATCCCTTCAAACCTTTCCTATTCATGTACCCAAATGTCTTTTAAGTGTTGTATCTGTACCTGCATCTACCACTTCCTCTGGCAGTTAATTCCACACATAAACCATCCTCTGTGTGAAAAGACTGCCCCTCAGGTCCCTTTTAAATCTATCCCCTCTCTCCTTAAAAATATGCCTCCTAGTTTTGAACCCCCTCAACTTTGGGAAAGGCCTTTGCTATTCACGTTATCTATGCCCCTCATGATTTTATGAACCTCTGTAAGGTCACCACTCAACCTCCTATGCTCCAGTGAAAAACGTTCCAGCCTCCTCTTATACCTCACACTCTCCAGTCCCAGCAGCATCCTTTTCTGAACCTTTCCAATTTAATAATATCCTTCCTATAGTAGGGCAACTAGAACTGTACACTTACTGCAAAAGTGGCCTCACCAATGCCCTGTACAACCTCAACATGATATTCCAACTCCTACTCTCAATGGTCTGAGCAATGAAGGCAAGTGTGCTAAACACCTTCTTAATCACCATGGCTACCTATGATGCAACTTTCAAAGAATTATGCACCTGATACCCTCGGTGTCTCTATTTGACAACACTAGCTAGGGCCCAGCCACATTTCATTTGCCTGCACAGCCACTATAATTGCACTTCAAAATAGCAATTAACATGGTGGTGAAGAATTGGTTGCGCTCTGACCTTTTCTAAATTTGTTCTTACATTGCTCACTATACTGCTATCTTCCTGCAGAGGGCGCTTCATGCACTGTGTTTGGAGAGTTGCACTTTACGACCTTTGATGGAATCATCTCTAACCTCAATGGAACCTGTGCCTATCTTTTAGCCCAGGATTGTGTGTCAAATCATTTCAATGTAAGTATCATTCATTTGACAGTTGTGCTACGTTTTGATTTTGCCAATTTTGTCCTATCTAAAGTGGACTAAAGCAATGAGTAAACAAACCATTTTCCTATCTAAGCCTATAATAAAGGCAACCGGGGATACACGCCACTTACAAGGGGGCTGTGGTATTTATGGTTGGGGTGAGTCCCACAGAATTAGCTATTGGTCTCAGTGAACCACACAAGCAGAAGGCAAACTGGCTCAGAAAAAGGAGCAACCCCTTTCTATGAGAGCGGGAGTTATCAGCAAGAAACGTTTTATCATTCATGTTCAGCATCATTTATTGAGGGGGAGACAGAATGTATCTCAGTGGTCGGTAAGATTGAGTGGAAGAGAGAGGCTGTAATCCTATTCTTGTTAGATATTGTAAGTTAGACCATACATGGTAGCAGCCACTTTACTCCTGGGCCAGACTCCAATCAACAGCAAGGACTTATAACACTGCATCTTACACCTTGAAAATTTTCATCCAGTGATTCAAAAAATAGATGGGCAGTTACCTGAAGGGAGATGTTTGGATTGTGGGAATAGAGGAGCGAGGTTAATACAGTTTCACAGGGAAATAAATGTGTAATATTGTTGATCCATCTGACTTGTTCTGTCATTTCTTTAACTGGAGATAGAATCAATATTATCTGGAAGCTCTGTCCATTTCTCTACCCAGTGTGTGCACAATATTTAGACAAGGCAGTACCCACACTATTTATTGGCAACACAATATGGAGCATTCCAGTGCTTACAGATCCTCACCAACTTGCTTGGGGGGGGTAATTAATACAGAAGAAGACAATTGTATGCAAATATTTGGCAACGTACTTGAAAATTGAATGCAGGTAGAACAACGTGATATGTTTTGGTCAGGAAATTGAGGAGGCTCCATACTTCTTGGAAAATCAAGAGTCCAAATGAGAAAATGAGGAACAGAGACCTGGGGATATTGTTGCACAAATTAATGAAAGTAGTGACACAATAAGTAAGCTTATATATGTTTTAAAAAACAAACAAACCTTTGGTGTTTATTTCTAAAGGGACAGAATTTAAAAGCATATAAAAGATATATTAATCCTGGTTTGATCACATGAAGTACAGTAAAAATGTACTGGAGAGGTGTTGGAGGAGGCACTAAAATTATTCACTGGAATGACACTAAAACTAAGATGCACTTATTGGGTAAGACTGAACAGACTCATGGTCTCTGAAAGAGAAGCCTGAGAACTGAGCTGTTGGAACTCATTATAGTTATGAAATAGTTTGACATGGTATTCGTAGAGGAGATGTTTTCACTTACATGGCAGACCAGAAGCAGGGGCCATAAATATGAAGTGCTCACCAATGGGGAATGAGGAGAAAATTCTTTGCCCACAGAATGGTTAGAATGTGGACCATGCCATCACAAGGAGTAACTGAGATGAGTAGCACAGATGCATTTTAGGTGAAGCAAGATAAATGTGGTGGAGAAAAGAATTTAAGCATTAAATGAAAAAGAATGGGACGATGCTCTGTGGAGCATAAGCTGCTGGGCTGGATGCTTGGTCTCTGTGCTTTGAAAGCTGTATATGTTGACCTGACTAGATGAGGATGTTCTGCCACATCCATGCTGTTACCAGGGCACTGCTGTCACTTGCCTATCAATGCCTGTCTGTATTCAAATGCTTTGCCCATTGCAGCCCAAACCTTAATCTAGCCTTGTTGTTATCCATTACAGCTCCCTTTACTGTTTTTTTTAAATCAATCTTACCTCTGCCTTTCATAGTAAAAAAACCCATTTGGAAGATTGTGACAGACAATGTTACCTGTAGGGAGTCCCATTTTCTAATTGTCCTGCCCTTGTCAAGCTATATTAACTGTTTGTGTTCAACTGAATTACTAAAACAATTTTCCAAACCCCTCACCTACCATTCTCCCCAGAACCTTCTTCAGCTATGCGTCTCCACTCCATGAGTCCCCACCCTGTCTGTCCATATGTGCACTTAGTTTCTCTGATAATTGAGTTACTCCTTATTCTCCATGGTCCCCCTGGCTGTAGTGGATTATCCCTCCGGAACTTCCTTCCTGGGACTAGTGCATTATATTCAGTACATGAAGAAGAGGATAAAGGAACAGCAGCATTTTGTAAAGGTCCGTAGCACTGACAGGCACCTCTCCTTCCTGTTTGTTTATACTGCTCTTTATCGTCATTCAAGGATCAATTTTACTGTCCTGCTTTTCTTTCATTTCTCCTTTACTCATTTTTTCAGTTGCTCCATTAAAAGTGCAATGATCTCCAACACAACTATTCCTAAGAAATTTCTCCTAACATCTTTTCTCACCCTCTTGGTGACAATTTGAAATTGACAATCTTAAACTCTGCTCCATAAGCACAGCATGTTCTGTCAAAACTCTACCTGATGATAAATCCTTTAAAGCCTTTTCTGCTCCAGCATAATAGCTCCATTATCTAAAGTCTTTGAACTGTAGTTTCTTGTCTCTGGTATTATTTTGTAGGCCACCCATGGCATTCACCTTTTTATTAATTGGCAGCCCAATACTAGACATAGTATTTTAACTTTAGCCAATTCATTGTTTTACACAAAGCTATGATGTGAAGGTTCCGGTGTTGGACAAGGCTGAAAAAAATTAGAAATCACATGACACCAGGTTATAGTCCAACAGACTTAGGAAAGAGCAGTGCTTTCAGTTAAACCTGGCGGACTGTAACCTGGTGTCATTGTGACCTCTGACTTTTTACAAAAAACTACAATTGTGTTTTTATCAAGTTTCCTCCCTCCTGTATTCAAAAGCCTCCTTTAAAAGAAATTGCTGTTTTCTACCTCATCCTCCAAGTATTTTTTCCATTTCACCACCAAGTACACTGTGTGGTATTTCTCTTCTTTCTGCCTTATAAAGCACTCTAAGAAATCTCTGCATGGAAACCATTGGTTCCAATATGTTGATCTGCATTTTGCCACGAGGATCAAACACCCAGTGTCAGGGTTGTTTCTGAGATCAGTAAATTGCCTCAGTGATTCACACTTCACAACTGCAGGAGGGCCTGAAGTGAAGGGTAGCTGGTAGCCTCCTTGTCAAAGCTGGGTGCTGCTCAGGTTCTCTGAATATAGCAGGAGACCGCAACACAAGATCCAAGGTGCTAATAATGCAACTGGCAGCCAATCATATCTGGTGGGCACATTGTTTTGCAGAGCTGTTGCAAGTTGATGGCCAGTTTGATCCTTCAAAATTAAAATATCACTTCCATCCTAGGGCACTTTGTCCTCCTGCGCTCTGCTGTCTGCAGTGAGTAGGCAAGTACAGAACGTCCTGCCTCTAGTGACTGTAACATGGTCAGCTTACTGGACCTCGTAGGAGTTCCCTGATTGCGATTGTTAATCTGGTCCCATCAGGGAGCCCTGGCTGACAAAAAAAGGGCGGGTGTCAGGGATATTGAGATGTGGAATGCTTGACTCGGTGAGAGGCAGTGTTGTTGCCAGAGGCTATGCACTTGTAAATAAAGCGTGACGGGATGCCAAGCTCCACAGAGCTATTTCACTGTCCACTTTCCATAAACCTGCAGACTGTTTGGGAGTTGCCTGAAAATTACTTCATCACTTGTGTTAACTATCTTCCATTGATGCCCAGCATTGGCATTACTGATGCACTCCCAACTCCGGGAAATGTAAAAATAAGGGGACTATATCAGGGAGTCATCCTTACACTCTATCATCCAAACTCATCTCCTCTCACACTGCCTCCACAGTGTGGGAAAATTCTACTCCTGGTATTGGCAGCATTCACAATGGTTTTGTTGATGTTGTTGCTGGTGACACATGTACTATTGATGTTTCAGTTCTTGCTGTTGACAGTGTGTAATATTTGTGATGTTATGGTCACTGTTGCTCTCCATGTTAATATTACCTTTGTTATGCTGATGCATTTGGTGCTTGCTTTATTGATGTTCATCCTTTTGCCCTTGTTGATGCAGGTGTACTTGATAATGTTTATGAAGTTTATCATCAATGAAATATCCCGTGCCATTCAGTATTCAGTGATTATTGTTCAGAGTCAATAGGAACAATCTTTATCTTCATCACACAGATAATTGATGGAATTTATCACTCATCATAGGATCCATTCAAGTTTCATTCCAGTTAAAATAAATCACCTGTGTTCTGTAATGGGTGTGTGTTGTACAAGAAATCTCTTCTATAAGGCAAAGTGCAGAAAGCAGAAAGAGGGTTTGATCTAGGCATAGTTAGATTTGGGATATCACAGAGGAATTGCAGAAGAATGACACTGGATGTGTGATATCCATGGCAGATCATGTCAGCACATCTCCCACAATCAGCAGCATCACTTGTACATCATCCAATATGTTTCAAATGCGGCACTTCATGGAGTGAGTTTCTAATTTCTGCTCTATTATTACAGTGCAACTTCATATGTAAGTAGTGATTTCTATACAGATATACAGATTGCACAGATTATGGGAACGTGGATGCTTGCCTTTACAACTAAATAAAGATGTTACACAGAGGCATCACAGGCACCATTGAACTGAACCATGAGAAACATGGAAGCACTGACACCACCCCCCATCTCATCCTGTGGCACTGTTCTAGGATTTGTTTCATTTTCATTTACAGCATGTGAGTATCACTGATTACACCGGCATTTATTGCCCATCCCGAGCTAATGCTGTTCCTGGTACCTGCTGACTATATTTCATCCCATAAAGACGGAAACTACTCTTGCTAAGGACACATTTTTCAACCTGCCTCATGTTGCTCTCCTTGGTCAGGATTTCCACAATTTTGGTGACACAGCAGAGAGGTCCTCAACAGAAGGAAACCAGATTCAGCCCAGTGGTATCTCCGATACAAGAAAAGCTTCCAACAGTGCAGAGTTTCAGTGCAAACACTGAATACAGGGCATTTACAATAGGGAGGCAACGGACAGCTTTGTCTACCTCACTCACAAACTGGATGGGCTGTATCATGAACTCGGCAGATTGAAGAGAATTAATTCACCAACTTTAGCAATGTGGGGCCTGCGCGGGCTCATTACAGTGTTTGTGTATGGATCTCTTTAACAAATTATTCAGAACTAGAAAGGTGATTTGGACAGTCATGTAGAATAGACAGTATGGCTTTGGCTGCCTGTTATACCCCATTGCAGCCATTGGAATTGTGCATCGAATAGGACATAGGTCAGATGGCCAAGAAAATACCACCCTTTTGTATTACCATCCAAGCTGGGTGTCAGAAGATATTTCATGTGCTTTGTCAGAGGTGACGGCTGAGAATTCAATAGTTTGATTGAATCTGGGACAGAGATAATGTGAAGCAGATGAGAAGTCACCATTAATTATCTCTGTCAAGTATCTTTGGACATATTGTCCCATTCTGTCACAAAGTCCCTATAAAACCAGGCACTGAAGATTGGAACCAATGACAGGAAATAATACCCAATCCTTCCAGACTGGAGACAGCGACAGGGTTTTACGCTGTCAATTTGGACCAGATCACTTGCCATCCAGTGACATTTGAACTGAAGCCATGCAGTGTGCGATGGACAAATGACAGTACAAATTTCTGCTCCCATCAGTAATGTTCCTCGCATCGTGGTGGCCATTCCCAAAACTGTTCTATTTCCAGCTTTTCCAATCCCAGCCTTCCTCTTACCATGAACCCCATAGCTCCCACCCAGCCATCTCTACCACCTTCCTCTTGGCCAATCTCACCAGACGTTAACCCCTAGGCCCTGGCCTCAGCTCCACTCCCAATTATTGCGCCCACATTCAGTTCAGAGGCTTGGTCTCACTTAGAACCTCAGTTGCAATCTGCTTACTCCAAAGCGGTACAACAACTAAAACTCAACTCATCCTCATTGAGCAAATATACCGCTCCCATTGCCTCTGAATCTTCCAATGGCGAGTAACGAGTAGATTTTGTGTGGCTTTTTAATTTAAATTTAAATTTCGAATTTAAACATGAGTTATGGTTGCTTCCTAATGATAACTTATTTTCCTCAGGTAGTTTACCAGAGTAATTGGAATGACAGTCTCACTGAGCCTGGGATAAAGAAGTTGATTGTAAAGATTGAAAATAGAACAATCCAGCTTACAGAAAAGAATCAAATTCGAATTAACAACACAGAAGTAGACCTTCCTTATGCTGATGCAGCAGGCATCTCCATCCAGCATTCAGGTATGCAGCTTATTCAGCAGAGAAGGATTACAAAGCTGGCAGCTCCGAGGTATCTGCCTTACTGTCTCTGGAGCATTATCCAAAACTGGGTTAGAAAGGTGAATGTTTTTTGGTCTATAGCTTTAAATGATGTGTTCTCTCTCAATGAGTAACTCAAGTACATTGCAGGTTTGGGAATGTCCTTTGATTTGACATGATACCTGGGAGAGGTGGTGCTGTCGTGATAATCTTACTGAACTAGTAGTCCAGAAAGCCAGGTTTTGTTCTGGGTGAAAGGATTCAAATCCCATCATAAAATATGAGCTCAATAAAGTAAAAGTTAGTTTAATATTGACCATGCAACACTGTTGATTGTTGTAAAAGTCCACCTTGTTCATTAATGCCCTTTAGGAGAGGAAATTATGTCATTCTTATCCGGGCTGGCCTACATGCGACTCAAAACCCTCATACAGCAAGACCGTTGATTCTTAACTGGCCTCTGGGTGATTAGGAATGGGCAATAAATGCAGGACGGGTCAGTGATGATCTCCATTCCATGAACAAATTACCACATTCTTGACTGTTTAACACAGTCAATATGTACCACTGTCTTTAATCCTGGAAGTTGCTTCTGATGTTGCGCAGTCACTGAAATAAAGACTTGCATTTATAACCATCTACAACCCTTTACAACCATTGGCGGTCTCCAAGCATTTTACAGCTTTAATGTAGGAAATGTGGCAGCCAAATTGTGCACAGCAACACCCCACAAACAGATGATAATCAGGTAATCTGTGTTGTGATGTGTTTGGATGGAAACATTTTGGATAAGGTACCAGGGAGAAATCCCTTCCCTTCAAAAAAAGTCATTTGGGATCTTTTACATCCACCAGAAAGGACAAATGGAGCTTTGCATTAACATCTCATTCCAAAGACAGCACCTCCAACAGGTCAGTAGTCACACAGCACTGCATTGAAGTGTCAGCTTTGATTTTTGTGCTCAAATGTCATAGTGTGGGAAATTAAACCTAGAATGTTTTGACTCAATATTAACAGTAAAGTAAACCAACTGATCCAGGACTGACACTTAGCTCAGGTTGTACACTCAAGTTACTTAAACCCTTGTATTTCAGTACTGCCTTGTCAGAGATTTTGAAAAAAATTACTTACGTGTACTTACTTTCTCATGAGCTCAGGATGCCGCAAAGTGTTTTACAGCCAGAGAGGTACTTTTGAAGTATAGTCACCAGTAATGAAAACATTCATGATTAACAGATCAGCAGAGGCCTCTAAATCACAGGGATGAAATAAAAGCTGAGGGGAGGGGATAAAGCCACAAGGTTGAAGCAATAGCCAAGGCGAAACATGAGTGCCGTACTTGGGAATGCTAAGAAGCTTTGAGGGAATTTCACCTGCCAGGTCTGGGGTCTACCAACAGGGAATCGAGAGGCTGTGAAGGTGGGAAGTTGCAGGAAGAACCAGGCTTCAAATGGGTGGGGGGAGAGGGAGAAGTGCAAGAAGTTCAGGGGAGGGGAGAAATGCAAGGCTATGATGCACACCAAGAGACAGACAGCACTGCATCATTACATCACTTAAGAAAATCAATACACAAATGACTAATGAAAAGGATATAAAGGAGCAAAATTTATCAGTAAGTTAGAGAGATGCAAGAACCATTTGCGTAATGATAGTTAGGGACTTCAATTATCTGAATAATAACAATGGTGATAGTGTAAAAGATAGAGGGGAAAGAGGTTCTGAATCTTTTTTGAAAGGATTTTTGTGATCACTACATTTTCCAATGAGGATGGAGGCATTGGTCGGCTGGTATTGGGGCAAGAGTCGGATCATGTGTACAGAGGGGAATGTTTAGGGATTGGTGATTAAATTCCCGTAAGGTTTAGATTAGATATTTAAAAACAGACCTGCAATCCAGACTAAAATTACCAAATTGTGGGAGAGGGCTAACTGCAACAGTGTGAAAACAGGTCTGGTAGAGGAATAGAAATCAAAGATTGGCAGGTAAAACTCAAACGAAAGGTTTTTTAAAGAATTTCAATCCTTTAAAGAGGAGTTGGCTTGGGTATAGTCAAGGTACATTCCAACAAGAGGAACAGGATGAACAGAGGAGGAGCTTCATTGCACATCGGTTGTCAAGAAAGTGCTGATATCTGTTGTTAAGAATCTGTATTTGGTCAGGCATAGCCAACATAGTTTTGAAAAAGGGAAATTATGGTAGATATATTTATTAGCATATTGTGAGAACACAACCTTAGATAAAGGGGAGCCCGTGGATGCAGTATACTTGGATTTCCAAATGAGGTACAGCGTGGGCAGAAAAGTGGAGTGATGGCATACAATCAACTATTAACATCGTAAATGGTGGGGCAGACTTGAGCAGCCATATGATCGATTCTTCCTCCTGTTTTTATGTTTATACATTCTTATTCTATCATCCAAGATTTTCATAAGTTTAACAGGAGGAATGCAAGTGTGTGATATCTAGAAATCTGGAAAGCATTGTCATATTTAACAAAGTTAACATTAGTCTGGTATTGCACTGTGAGAGATTGTGCAGAGGTGTGCAGCAAAATTCAGCCAGGTTATTCTAGGTACAGAGTTTGTGGTGCTTCTTTTCAACAGGAATCTATGTAACTTTAAACTTACTGGAAGATCTTAGCATCACCTGGTATGGGAAAGGTTTTGTAGAAATCAATGTCCCTGAATCGTTGCAATCAAGAATATGTGGACTGTGTGGCAACTGGAATGGAAACTCATCCGATGATTTTGTGTAAGTGTTGAAGTCCATTTGTACACTACAGTCTCAGCTTTACTGTTCTGTCTGCATGCCTGGTGGTGGGTGGAGATATTATTGAAGCCAAGTTCACCAGGGTAGAATCCTAATGCTGGTTTTATAGCCTGTACACTATTGTTCTCCTTTGACATAATACAGAGTAAGATCAAACTGAGTTTAAAAACTAACGTGTTATCCAATCTTGTCTGTTTCCTGATGGTCAAGTTAGATTCCAATTGTTCCCCTTGGATGAGTCACCAACTCCTGCAACTTGAGAAAGTCACATTTTAGTTGCTAAAGTTGACAATCCCAGAGCAGCTCACACTTTCATTTGATCCAGCATCAAGTTATTTTTGATAAGGTACAATGGCTAATTCTATCAAACCTTTATCCCAGAGAAGGGTTCTGCTCTCAGGAAGTATGACCAGAGATCAAAGCTGCAGGCACTAACAGTTGCTCTCTTCAATAATGCCTTCCCCATTGGGAGCTCAGTTTGAGGAATTGGCTGCCTGATCATTTATAGTCTTCACCTTCTGCTTGAGCTTTGCATTCATTAAGCTTGTGGAGTTTCAGTCCTTTGATAAAGTGTTTTCCTTTACTTATCCCTAGTGTTTGCACCGAATATTTCCAGCTTGGCAGTTTGGTATACAAATTAACGCTTTCTCTACATTGTTTAAACAATTATTCTGATACCAGTTGCAGAACAGATTATTACAAAGATACAGAAACTACTCTCATTACAATCCTGGTGGAATTGTGCGAAACAGTGTTTGCCCAGTGCTAATCGAGTTGAAGTTTATGGAGTCAGTGGGAGGGTACCGCACTTGCTTGGTGTGGCCTGACAAATCTCCAGTCCTTGCCTTGTCTGTCTGGGCAGGAATTCTAGTACCTGCTCAGGAGGTTGTCCAGCTTGCCTAAATTCTGACTAAAAACGCTCATGGAGTTTATTTTGAGTATGGGGTCAATGCAGTCTTCCAGTAGGGGGTCACATTCAGGCACATGGGAGGCATCATGACACCACTCTCTCATGGTTTCATCCTGCGCTGATGTACCCCTGTCATTGGGGTATGAGATCTCCAAGTGTAGGGAGTCCGTAACCATAGTAGCTTCCACTGACCATCATGTATATAGGTCTCCACTATTTACTGAGTAACTAGAAGACTTTGCAGTCCAGGGTAAAGAATCTAATCACATCTTGGTGCCTCATGCGGCCGTGCTGACAGATGAACATTAGGGGGAGCTTTTATTCTGCCTTTCTCTTACATTATACCTAACCTCATTCAGCTGCTTGTGAAATGAATAATTATTTACTTACATTATTTCACTTAGTGATGGTACTAAAACTCCCTTCACTGAAAACGCTGGTTGAATTTTCATCTCTAACTTAAGTTACTAGTTTTCACATTCATCTAGTGAAATTGCACCGAGACAATAACGATGGATTGTTTGTGTGGGACAGGTTACCAAGTGGAGAAAAGGCTTTGCCCCCTGTTGGGTTAGGAAACGTCCAGCCCATCAGGGTGAATAAAGAGAGACTATGCATGACTGAAGATACTGAGGACCCGTGCAATGGAACAATACTTGCTGATAAACACGCAGCCAACACGACTTGCAGCATTATCATGGTAACCTTTAAGGAATTACTTGTTTTCGTGATTTAACACCAGGCAACTCATTCAGCCAAAATAAAAAGGAATCCTTCACCAATTTTTTTTTCCCTTATTCGTACATTCCTTGCTAACAGCTAATCTAATCAATTCTTCCGGATTATTCAAAGTCTCTAGAATTCCACGTTAGTTTCTTTGTACTATTCCAAACTGGTAAAGATTCAACTGACAGCAAGGAATAATCTTGGAGTTGGGGGCTAAAATGCTGTTTAATTGGATAATCCTTGATTGTCAATCAGGCAAAGCAAAGTCTGTATATTTCTGAGTTGTTGTGGGAAGACTGGCCAAGGAGATGCAGAGACATGGGAATGGGGCATTCGAAGCTGGACAGTTACATGATGAAAGCTCCCAACCATAACTGACAGCTCCAGTGAAATAGGGCAATGGATAGCATGTCTTTTCGAAGTGTATAGGGTTGTGAGTAACGTAACTCCCCATATTGAATAATTGACACACTAAGTGACCATCAGCACAAAATGTTCCAGTGGCACTAGGAAAGAGATGGTCATGTGAATAAATCTCTCTAAATCCAGTCCAACCATAGGTGGCAATCATGCCAATACCCAACTCTTGCCAATCTCAGGTCAAAATAATCTCAGCTTGGGTAGTTGTCTGGGTTCAACACCATGAGTTGATTATTTACAATATTTCTGTTTCAGAATATCTAACCTATCCTTCCCTGTACCTGCTTTTCTGGTGTCCTCCTTTTCTGAAAGGCACTTGGAAGAACAAAGCAAAATGTTCACATCTACAGATCTGTTTCTAATTTACCCTTTCCCTACTTTTTCACTTTTCTTCATGGTGCATCCTTCATACTGTTAGTGAGATTTTCTTCACAACCCGCCTTTCTCTCCACCACCTTCCTCTCCCCCCCCCCCCCCCCCCCCCCCCCCCCCAAATTCCTTTGTCCTCATTGCCTGTAGGACATGGAGCATGGCAAATGTTCTTAAACATAATCAATCTATTCTGTGTTTTTTTGAATTTGTGCAACAATTTCTCTCTCAATCTATATGAAAGTTGTAAGCCCTATTTGTTTAATTGGGCAGAGAAGAATCCTCATTCAAATGATGAAATGGGAGGTGGTGAGCTGCTGGGCTGTGATTTTCTGACCTATGACCTCTGCCAACTGTGTTCCACTTAGAGGCACCTCAGTCATTCCTTGTGTACGCTGCCTGATCATCTGTTGATTGCCACAGCATGGAGTTTGATACAAGTCTTTCTAGTTCCATTGTTTCTAAATCCCACCTTTCTATCATCAGATGATCAAAACTGTGCTGCTCCTTTCCTATATCGTTGCTCCTCTGAGTCTCTACCTAACTGGGTCATACCATGTTGGGGTGCTATCTTGCCACTTTGTTGTATATCTTGTGTATCTTCAGGTAATATAGAAATTACACTATTCTCTAAGGGTGGACAGAGGTTATTAACAAGGCTTTTGAAATATCATGACACATGCAATATGCCTGAACTCCTGATTACCCTGGCCTGCTTCATGGTCTTTTCCTGGGCTTTGTCCATTTATTTTGCTCTCAGTCATCACTTAGGCTTACTTAATCACACACAGAGATCTTACCAGACTAGCATAAGCAATCACAGAAAAATCAAACCATTGACCACTGTGTGGGCAGTGCTGTGGGAGATCTACTGCACAGCTCAAAGCAGAGATATTGATTTTTAAACCTAACCTGTCAGCAACGGAGAGGCGGGGCAGCTAAAAAAGGAACAGATCACCTACCTGCTCCAGTCTTTTCCTGTTGCTTCAAATATTAAACAGCAGATAGATGAAGAGGCTGCCCAAAGCAGATGGGATCCTCTGGAATTTCCATAAGTCGGGGTCCCAAGAGGTTAATTGGATCCCTATGATACTCTGACTGTGGGGCTTGACAGTAATTCTGTTGTATTCTGCCCCTCAGGCAGAAAACAAGTTGGTGCTCAGTGGAAAGTGGAAGCAGATCATTCCATGTAACTGAAACAATGTCCTTTAGTGGGGAGCAGCGGAACAGAGAACCACGACTGACCTGGACTTCCCACCAGTCCACAAGATGCTCCAACACCTAGTGCAGCCTCCAAGTTGGACGTTGCTGGGGCTGTCCAACCTTAATCTGATGAAAGCTGCTCTGTACGCTCTCTTCCTGCCCATTCCAGACAGAAAATGATCTGCTTGCTTGTAGTTGAGGGCCCAGGAGTCAGAATGACCAGAATCTGTGATTTGGCTGCACATGTGTAATTCATAATTGTCTGGAGGTAGGTTTGCTCGCTGAGCTGGAAGGCTCATTTTCAGACGTTTGTCACCATACTAGGTAACATCTTCAGTGGGCACCCGGGCGAAGCACTGTTGATAATTCCTGCTTTCTATTTATATGTTTGGCTTCCTTTGGGTTGGCGATGTCATTTCCTGTGGTGATGTCATCCAGAACCTCAACCTGAGCTACAAGTCTTCTCAAAACTAATAATTGTCTGTTTGGGACCTGCCATGAGTTAAAATATATCCCATAATGTTCCTGCCTTGCTTCGATTTACAATACAGAGGCAACTTTACCCTCATCTCTTATGTTGTACCTGCTGTGAACTGTCTATCAGACCATAATGTCAGAGATTGAGAGTTCTATTCCATGAATTTGACTCCAAAAATTTTTAACCAGAATTGAAATTTAAATGTATTGACTACTTAACCCATCCTTAACCTTTGATAGTGAATTATTTACACTGTTTGAAGAATTCCAGTAGTGATGACCAATTCTGTTCTGCTCTTCTCAGGGTCCCTTATTTCAGGCAGCACATGAGAGTGTCGATCCTCAACCTTATTACCAAGCCTGCCTGACTGACCTGTGCAGTTGTGTGGAACGGACATGGTGCCTGTGCAGTTTACTATCAGCATATGCTTTCCGTGCTCTGAGAAATGGAATCATCTTAAACTGGAGAAACGAAACGCTGTGCGGTGAGTATTTGCTTGGGGTCCCAGTGAGATGGCCTGGAGTCTGTCAGTCGGAGCGAGGGTTTTCAGAGCAACAAATTCATTTCACATCAACAACAACTTGCATTCATGTAGTGCCTTTGATGTAATAAAACATTCAAGGTGCTGCTCAGAAGCATTAAGAAATGAAAATTGATTCTGAGCTACTTTATGTATTAGTTCAGATGATCAAAGAAATAGATTATAAGGAGTGACTTAGAATGAAAGTTTGGGATGTAAATTCCAGAATATAGGGCCTTTGGTAACTGAAGGCACAACAACTGATGGTCAGTTCCATTTGCAGACCAGCTTGGGATTGAATTGTCTGCCTTACGGTCCAGGAGAAAGTGAGGACTGCAGATGCTGGAGTAACAGAGCTGAAAATATGTTGCTGGAAAAGTGCAGCAGGTCAGGCAGCATCCAAGGAACAGGAAATTCGATGTTTCGGGCATAAGCCCTTCATCAGGAATGATGCCTTATGGTCCACCCGTTTTCCAACTGTAATATCTCTGGTGTAAACTATAACAGCCCTACCAAAAACAGATGACCAAGTTGATGGGCCAAACAGCAGCTGTTAAACCCATCATTAGCTCCTTATTATGGGTCTGTGCTCCTTCACATGCATATCACCCATTTCTCCTCTCCTGTTTTCCCCTACACATAGTTTGAGTTAAAATGCATGTTAATCATGATTACATTAAGTGATGGAATAGGTCTATAAGGAGTCGCTGCAGCTGTTGAAACTTGCTGAGATTTTACTGCTCCAGTAACTTATGTGACCTTTCTTTGCTGCAGATACTGAGTATTGACTGGATCATCTTCATGGAGCTGCCAGCATCATATCCTTGCTCAGAGATCTGATGCTCAAAGGCACTTGGGAGCCCTAGTTCAGGATCTCTTAAGAGTAACAAAAAGGTTCAATTGGCAATTAGGAAGGCAAATGCAATGCTTGCATTCATTTCAAAGGGACTAGACTACAAGAGCAGAGATGGACTGCTGAGGCTGTATCAGGCTCTGGGCAGACCACATTTGGAACACTGAGAGTAGTTTTGTGCCCTGTATATAAGGAAGGATGTGCAGGTATTGGAGGAATCCAGAGGAGCGTTACAAGAATGATCGAGTCAAAGAGGTGTAGAGATGTATAGCATTGAAACAGACCCTTCGGTCCAAAACATTTTTGATATAAGTTCAATATCACCTTTTTTGCTTTTCACCTCTAGGCACCTATTAACAAAGCATAGGATAAATATGCTTTATTAACTGTTCTTTCCACCTGTCCTGCCACTTTCAATCATCTGTGCACAGAGCATTGAGGTCTGTCAGCTCCTATACCTCCCTTCGAACTGTAGTCCCAATTTATATTTTCTCTCCGTTGACTTCCTACCAAAATGCATGAGCTCACACGTCTCTGCATTGAACTCACCTATACACCTATTCCACTACCTTGTCACAGTTTGCAAGGTTTTGTATCATTCAGAAACTTTTAAACTGTCCCCTGCACACCACAATCTAGGTCACAAGCATCAAGAAAAGCAAGGATCCCAATATTGACCCCTTGGGAACTCCGCTATAAATCTACTCCATGCCAAAGAATATTCATTGACAATTTCTCTCAGTTTCGTATTATTCAGCCAAATGTGTGTCAATATTGCTGTTATCCTTTATTCCCATGTTTTGCAGTGAGGCTTCTGATTGGTGTTCAGGATCAGGAACTCTTTATTTTTTATTTACTTTCTGCTTTCTAACACATTGAGGCTAACCACGATGCAGCAATTGAATGCAATAGGCTAAATAAAGAAAGATTTGGGACCTTTAGAACAGTATCGATCAGAATCACCATGGGCAATATATTTACCCAGATGGGTCAGTGGAGCACCAGTGTCAGGAGACATGTTCTACCTTAATGTGATACTGGAAAAATCAGTTGCCAAGAGTCTCACTAAGTTTGCATCTGAGATAGATTTTACCCAAGAAACATTTTGCTTAAAATGCCAGGATAAATAGAGATTTCAATCATTTGTTCTCTTTCTCAGGTGTAACTTGCAACGGTGGCTCAAGTTATACTGAGTGCAGCTGCCCTCAAACCTGTTCGACCTACCTACAACCAGAGACACAGTGCTCCACAAGCACCTGCGTGCCTGGCTGCAAGTGCCCTGCAGGTAACAAAAGAAAGTAAACACAATATAAAATCATTGTCCATCTACCTATGGGCCATAATCTATCACATAACCAGAACAGATTGACAGTAACAAAGACAGAGAAAAGTAGCAAGTGTCCACACATTCTCAACTTTAACCCATCGTTGAATCTCTTCTCTTTCTATCCACGTCCAGTGTGGGCTCCATTCCATTGTTCGAATTGTGCCTGAGTTCAGTTTTGAACCAGTCCTGTGTGGCAGTGTACAATAGTCCAGATTCACTGTGTAATATGGCAGTTGGTACCACAGCCTCCATCCATCATGTTACATTAAGAATGTATATTAAGTGTCCCTTTGTACCCTGTTGTATAGTTTTGATTAGTTATGACAGCTCAAAGATTGTAGTAATACCATTGTATTGTCTGATGATCTATACTAATTGATGGCGAAATGTAAGTACTGGTGGTAAATTATAGTAACCAACCACTAGTGTACTAAAGAACTGTGTTAATTTATTTTGGCATGATATAAGTTTCAAAATGCAATGTTGATTCTCTGGCAGTAATAATGTATGTTTTGTTCTGGTCATCCCTCCTAATATGCTCCCTTAGATTTATTTTCTAGAATCCTTAGACACATCTAGCGATGTTTCTCCATGTTCAGGATCCTATATAAATGCAAGTATTTGTTGTTGCTGACAGACATCTGAACCAGTTGGGAAAGTTCACACCTCTCACAAGCCCCTGGAAAAATGTCAAATTTTGGAATCTATGGAAAATTTTCAATGATACTCAAAATCAATGTGGAAAAGTTTTTTTTTATGATTTGCTTTAAGCGTTTTAATATACAAAGCTGCATTTGACCTGCTTCCACTGAAGCGAATCTGAAGACAGTATCATCGAGAAACTCCTCTACATATTGTGTCAACTGATGTGCAATTGAGTGACAGATTTGAACTCTTGGCTTAACATTCGGCACACTAAACTTCAACAAATGAATGGTAGCTGAGAGTTGTTCCTTCAACACTATTTTTCAAATGCTCTGCTCCTGGCAATTAATATAATTATCATAGCACCTCTAGTAACTCCAGTTAGAAATCATTATAATATCTTGGTTTCACCCACTGCCCCAAATCTGCAGCTGGATTCAGCTTAATATATCAAAATATATCTCAGTTAAACATAGTCGTTTTGAAAGCGGCAGAGGGCACAGGTAGCTGTTTCTCCTACCTTCTTTTGTCTCCCTTCCTCAAGTACATGTCAAAGTAAACACTCCCAAGCTACGAGCAAACTGAGCAGGTCCCAACCTGCCTGCATTTCTGGCGTTAGGTACTTAACGCCTGTGATTGGTTTCATGCCAATTAAAGGGAAGAAATTTGAAACTTCATGGTGTATTGCCTTCGTTATGTTCAAAACACTGCAAATTTGTCCAACTGGTTCAGATATCGGATAACAACAGATATTTGCATTTATGTAAGATGTTTAACCTGTGTAAATATCCCTAGGTGTGTGAGAGATTTGTGGGGAGAAAGTGGATGCTGTGCAAAGGGAAATTAGGAGGGACAAGTCAAAACCCTGGGCAAAGTGGTGAATTTTAAGGAAGGTGAGAAAGGAGGACAGAGAAGTGCAGAGGTTTAAGAAATGAATTATATCATGGAATCAGGCATGCAGTTGAAAGATTGGTCAGCCATGAGATAAAGGGAGGAGTTGTTTTACTAAAAGCTGCAATCACAGACATTGAGAATTGGTGGAATGGTTGTTATGTTAATGAAGGTAGAAATCAAACCCAACGACAACTCCCAGTGCTATTTTCAGCTTCCATTACATTAAAGGTGGATCTCCTGAAATTTAAAGGAACATTTGGCAGCTACTCTGTATGCCAACATAAAGTTTACAACATTGGCTAATAGTCCAACAGGTTTCTTTGAAACCACAAGCTTTCGGTGTCCATTCCAGTCCAACCCTGGCACCTCCACATCATAATGTTAAGCATAGATAGCTTCCTTTTCTCATGAATTTTTGGAATATCCTTTGGATGTGAATGATGTTACATAAATTTCAAAGACTGTTACTTTTTTTGTCATCAAAATGGTATTCTCTTCATTTAAGTCTATGGTATTGTTTAAAAAGGCTTAATACCCCTTTTTACTCCAGAAATTATTGGGCAGAACTTAAACTCTCTTTTACTTTAATCAGATTCCATCGGTCTCTACAATGGCTGGTATGACATTGAAATTATGTCTCCGAGAAATTATCCATGATCACTATTGTTCCTATTTCCTCAGTCAACTATTCTGTTTCTCCCCAAGTTTTGTTGAATGAAGTGGTATCAATTCTTCTGCATCTCTCTCTGGACTTCAGTGAAATTTCTTACCATTTTTTTGTTGAATAAGCTTCTTTCAGCTTCCAAAATAGTTTGCTACAGCTAACAGTGAAACTGTCTCCTGTCAGAACATTAAAGGAATGTTGCTTATCCAGTTCACCGTATGTGCTATCCTTTCTTATATATTTTATGATCTTCAATGTGTTAACAGTGATGAGGTCTTGCAGCTAATAATGTTACCAGACGTATGCAACTGTTGGACAATAAGGCTGTCCATTGTGTCCCAGAAATTGTTCTGAAGCTCGGATGTTCAAATGTTTTATATTGGCCGTAAATACAGTACAGATTAGGCCAATTAGCCTATTATACTATCTTAATACTTTGGACTTTTCAGCCATTACAGAAATGGATACTTGGAAAACATCCCACCCCCCAATATCCCACCGATGCAAAGAAACAAACATGCTCAACTTTTTAATTTCTGTCTGATAGCCACTTCTGTATCCCCACAGCTACATTCCTTGTGCTATATGTCATAAGTTTGAATTATGTTGTACATTGATAGTCATCATTTATAGTCTTGTACAAATTGTCTCATGGTAGTGGTGTGTTACAGATCACTTAGCATCTGATTGCTGTGATAACATGCACTTTCACTGCATGTAGTAGTCTGGACATTTGGATGGTGATGGTAGTGGCTCCACATTTCTTTTCGCCAAATGGCTGACCACAAATCTCTCCTGCTCATACCATCTGCCACTGACGTGTGTTTGTTGAATTTTAAGGTCAACACTCAAGCTGTTTGGCCATATTTGAAATGCACAATCCATGTTCTTCAAGTCCTTTGATGGGACTCGAATTCAGCGTTTCTGTCTCTGAGGTAGGAACCTACCCATTGTGCCACAAAACCTCCTCACTGCATTGTCTAGTATCATCTCGAAACACTCAGGTTTGGAAGATTATAACTAACACATCTCCAATTTTTTCTTCCATTCCTTTTACTATTTTCACCAGACCTGAACTAGGACCTCAATCATTTAATCTTTACTTTGATCTTCACTGTTTGGGCAGAAATGAAACTCATAAATTCATGAATATTCAACCTTCCCTGTACCTCTGGGTATTTCCCACTCCTTATGACTAAAATTCATTTTGTGCTTTCAATACATCTATACCCACCAGTGGTGTTCTACCAAATTTTTTTTCAATGGATGTGATTCTTGATTCTTTCAAAATTAACTCTGTTCTTTGTGATTCACTGCCTTCCATTTTAGGCCTGATGGTGTCATCACTCAGATTGTGTGAACTATTCCCAAGATTCTTCTCTTGTTACTAAATAACCACATCCAGTTTGTTGCTCACACCAGTTTTTCAAAAACATAAATATATATATATATATATATATATGAAACCCATGGCGTTATAAATCAAAGCATAATATACAAAAGCAAAGTTATTTGTGCTAAACCCTTACAATTGAATGGTAAGTTCTCAGCTTTATTATGCCATCTGATTCTGGGGACTAGAAATTAGGAAGAATACTATTACACTGGTGATTTTTGTGGATTGTTAGCGATGAACAATTTTAATCACGTGAAAAATCACTGCAGTTGTTCTCCTTGGACCAGGATTGGCTTAGGAAGATATTTAGGAGAAAGTGAGTACTGCAGATGCTGGAGGTATCAGAGTCAAAAAGTGTGGTGCTGGAAAATCACAGCAGGTCTGGCAGCTTCTGAGGACAGGAGAGTTGACATTTCAAGCATAAGCCCTTCATCAGGAATGTCAACTCTCCTGCTTCTCAGATACTTTTCCAGCACTACACTGTTCGACTAGGAAGATATTTAGTTAGATGTCTTCAATATCATGGGACATCTCACTCAGTATCTTCTTGCACACATGTTTTAATATGGGATAATGAATGCCAGGTTCATGAATTGACTCTCCATAACTCAGGAATGCTTACAGCAATTAATATTACTCCCCCTCCTGTCTTATAGGTCTGTTCATGTATCAGTCGAATTGTTTGCCACCTTCACTGTGTCCAATGAAATCACTCTACGGCCAGAGAGGGGCCTCCTTCTTCCCAAGTTTGTGATGGTGCATAACAGTGGTCCATTTATACCCACGGTTTACCTGAAGTTACTACAAATCTTCCTGGTTTGATGGTGGAAAGGTTGGTGAGCCCTCACTCAATGAGTGTGGACACTACAGCTGGCCTGGGACTGGAAGATGTACACTGGAGTACACTGGGCGTACACTGGTGACTTTGTGAAGCATTTTAGACTAGGTACCAAAACTGTGAACTACTGATCAACAGATTACTGAACAGAACTTTATTTATTCAGATGGTACAGCTCCAATATTATTACCTCAGTAAAATTGAGAACTACTCTGTACAGTATTGTATAAATCTTATTATTCCTTTCATCAGAGTCTTCCTATGGAATGTCTTACTTGAGTTGATATTAGTTTTGTACATGAAATAAGAGACTGGATTTACATTAAAATACTGTTATTATTAAAAATTCCAAAAGGCTTTTACTGATGCTGTTTATTGACTCTCTCAGACTTTTCTGCACTGCATGTCATTGCTCATTAGATATTTTAATTTCTTTCGGAGTGGAATGGCGATGGGTTAAGAAAAGATGTTCCAAGATGGCACAGTGGTTAGCACTGCTGCCTCACAGCGCCAGAGACCCGGGTTCAATTCCCGACTCAGGCGACTGACTGTGTGGAGTTTGCACGTTCTCCCGGTGTCTGCGTGGGTTTCCTCTGGGTGCTCCGGTTTCCTCCCACAGTCCAAAGATGTGCGGGTCAGGTGAATTGGCCATGCTAAATTGCCCGTAATGTTAGGTAAGGGGTAAATGTAGGGGTATGGGTGGGTTGCGGTTCGGCGGGTCGGTGTGGACTTGTTGGGCCAAAGGGCCTGTTTCCACACTGTAAGTAATCTAATCAAAAAGAAGATTTGCTGTTGAATGCGAGCAAAATGTGAGATGAGCTGAAGCATGAGAAACCAAATGGGAACCAAGATTATAGTCTAAAATTATTGAGTTTTAAAAAATATTAGAATTTAAATAAAATTATATTCATTCATGTGATGTGGGCTACATTTCTTGCCCATCCCTAATTGCCCTGATCATAGTTAAGGATCAACCACGTTGCTATGTGTCTGGACTCACCAGAACAGATCAGAATGGCAGATTTCTTTCTATAAAGATCATTAGTGAACCAGATGGGCTTTCAATATGGTTGGCAATAGGTTCATTTTTAATTCTGAATATTTATTGAATTTAAATCTTACCATCTGCCATAGTGGAATTTGAACCCGTGTCCCCAGAACATTTGTCTGGATTATTGTTCCAGTGACATTGCCATAATGCCATTACCCCTCCAAAGTCCTGAGGGGTAAGTTGTTTCATCAAAGAATGAACTGCTGTTCTTCTTAGGTTGAGCTACACTGGAACAGTGCATGAAGCCAAGGACAGGAATGGTAAAGAATTAAAATGACAGGCCACTGGAAGTTCAGAATCATGTTTATAGAGTGTTCACAGATATTTTGCAAAGTGATCATTCTGTCTTTGTTTGATCTCCCAACTACTAAAGCAGACCAAACTGTGAGAAGCAAATACATGTAAATCATTGCTTCATGTGGAACGAGTGTTTGGGGCTATGGACACTGAAGAGAGGGGAGGAAAAGGGCAATTGGGATGGGTTATTGGGCTGACTGAGAATGGACCAGGCTATCATCGAGGAATGCTGAAAGGGGAGAGGAAGATGTATTTTATAGTGGCAACAGACTGAAAGTGGCAGAAATGGCTGAAAATGATCTGATTAATACAAAGGCAGATAGGCTGAAAATGAGAACAAGTGTTGTAGAACAAAAGGAAGGTATGAGAGTGTAAGTGCAGGAAAAGTGGCAAACATGTTCAAAAGCCCCATCAACCACAGTGGAGGGGGATAAAAACATTGATTGAGGAAGATGGTATCTCAGAAACACTGGATTTTGCATCATTAAGACAGATTTAATGAGATAGAGGAACTTGGAGAATGGAATGGATTGTTGGGACAGTAATTGATTACAGTGAAACTGTCTTTGGTTTTTGAGGACAGAAAATACCAGAGCATTTTTCCACATTGTGAGGCAGATGTTGGTACCAAAGCTGCGTACAGGTCATTCTGTTATAACCTGAGTTTCATCAATGCAAATTTGCTGTAACACGATTGATGAATTAGGGACACTGTTTCTACAGAGCAGACTTCTTAAAATGTTTGTTGAGTGCTATGTGATTACAATGCCAACACTTTAAACACTGTTTCTAAAACATGATATTTCTATAATGCGGGGTTGCACAAGGATGCAACCATTGCGTTACAGAAAAACTGACTGTACTAGAACAGCTTCTGGAACACATCATCAACACGATAATTCAGATGCTGCCAGATGGACGATGTCTTCAGCCATTTCTTCATATCAAATAGAATGAATCAATTTATCAAAGAACTCCCAGCATCTGTAGTGCTGGGAACTAAAGGAGGAGACTGAAATAGATTATCCATTTATTGCTTTCAATTGAAGGTGTTTTCAACCTTCTCTTTTGCATTTCTGTCATGATCCTTTATCATCACCGTTGGGAGTGTTAATGGAGTCTCCTCCTCTTGTTCATTGTTCAGATGTCTGTTATCACTGATGACTGGAAATGGCAGAATTTAGAGAAAGTGAGGACTTCAGATGCTGGTGATCAGAGTCACAAAGTATTGCCCTAGAAAAACACAGCCGGTCAGGCAACTGGGGAACAGGAGAGTCGATGTTTCGAGCATAAGGTTCTAGTCCTTTGATTGTGGCACAAATTAGCTCTATAACATGTTACTTTGAATATGGACTGTTTTGGGCCTTGTGAGGATGTGTATATTGTTTATGCTTTATTGTTTTTAATTGGTGCAGGGTGCATTAGATGATTTTAAATTGAATGTGCTTGGAATGATCCTTAATCATTGAGGTTAAGTATATGCACATCGAATATAAATGATTGCACATGGATGGTGCAGATTATGGGGTTGAATTTATTATGTACTTTATAATAAATGTGTGTAGATGTTTTGAGAGATTGAGTACATTGAATGTAATTGATGAACCAATGGCAAGATTAAAGTCAGTTGGAATTGGGAAAATGATCTGTTGGTTGAAACCATACCGAGCATAAAGGAAGATGATTATGATAGTTGGAGATAAGCCACTTGAGCTCCAAGCCATCTCTGCAGGAGTTCATCAAAACACGTGGCAGATGGAATATAGTATTGGGCAATGCCAGATGAGACACTTGTGCAAGGAGACTAGAGGAGTTGAGTATCATTCACATGAAGAAAGACTGCAGAAGGCCACGGAACAGTGGAATTTGGGGTGCTCATCCATGGATCACAAAAAGCTGGTATCCATGTTCAGTGGGTAACAAGGAGGGCAAGAAATTTTGGACTCTATTGCAAAGGGAATGGAGTATAAAAGTAGAGAGAATGAAGCAAAGAACTGCGGATGCTGGAGATCTGACACAAACAAAACTGCAAGTTCTGGAGAAATTCAGCATATTTGGCAGCATCTATGGAGAGAAAACAATTCATATTTCAAATCCAGTGACCCTTCTTCAGATTACTGCCTTCCCTTCTGAAGGAAGGGACACTGGACTAAAAACCTTCACAGATGCTGTCAGAGTTGCTGAGCTTCTCCAGCGATTTCCATTTTTGATTGTTAAGTAGAAAGATTTTCTTAAAACAACACAAGGCACCAGTCAAATGACAGCTGGAATACTATAAACAGGTACTTACCTAAGGAAATATATACAGACGTTGCAAGCAGTCCAGAGAAGATTCAAGTGACTGACACCAGGTATGAAGGTACTGTCTATAATGAGTGGTTGAGTATATTGGGTTTGTCCTCTTTGGAATACAAACGAATGAGAAGTGACCTTTTTGAAACATGTTAAGATTCTTTGGAGAAAGTGAGGACTGCAAATGCTGGAGATCAAAGTCGAAAAGTGTGGCACTGGAAAGCGCAGCCAGTCGGGCAGTATCCAAGGAGCAGGAGAGTCAACGTTTCAGGCATAAGCCCTTCATCAGGAATGTGTGTAAGATTTTTAGAAGACTTGGCAGGGTAGATATGGAAAGATTGTTTTCCCTTGTGAGAACATCCAGGACTAGATCGCATAATCTCAGGATATGGAGTTGCACATTTAAGAAGAATTTTTCTCTCACAGGTTGATGAATCTGGGGAATTCTTTATCATTTAGAACTATTGATGCTGGGTCATTGAGTATGTTCAGGACTGAGATGGACAGATTTTAATCAGTAAGGAAATCAAGAGTTATGGGGAAACAGCAGGAAAATAGTGCTGAGGATTTTTCACATCATCCATGATCTCATCAAATGGCAGAGAGAATTGCTGGGCTGAAATGTCTACTTCTGTTCCTATGTTTTATGATCTGAAAGTAGTAACCAACCATCTTCAGTTACTTTATCAATGATCTTTCTTTTCATTCTAAGGTCAGAAGTGGGGATGATTGCTGATGATTCCACAATGCTCAGTACCATTTACAGCTTCTAAGATACTGATGCAATCTGTGTTTACATACAAAAGGAGGTAGACAACATTTATGCCACACAAATGATAGGTAATGGCAACATCTAATCAGAGAACCATCTCCTGTCAAAGTCCAATGGAATCGCCACAGGTGAAACCCCCAGCATCAACTTCCTGGGAGTTGGATTGAGAACTGGATCAAACGTATAAAGATGTATTGTAGCTAAAAGAGCAGGTTGAGCTGGAAGTTCTATGGTGGGTAAGTCACCACTTGACATCTCAAAGGCTGGTCCACATCTACAAGACACTTTTAGAGTCATAGAGATGTACAGCATGGCAACAGACCCTTCGGTCCAACTTATCCATGCCGACCAGATATCCCAACCCAATCTAGTCCCACCTACCAGCACCCGGTCCATATCCTTCCAAACCCTTCCTATTCATATACCCATCCAAATGCCTCTTAAATGTTGCAATTGTACCAGCCTCCACTACATCCTCTGGCAGCTCATTCCATACACGTACCACCCTCTGCGTGAAAAAGTTGCCCCTTAGGTCACTTCTATATCTTTCCCCTCTCACCCTAAACCTATGCCCTCTAGTTCTGGACTCCCCAACCCCAGGGAAAAGACTTTGCCTATTTATCCTATCCATGCCCCTCATAATTTTGTAAACCTCTATAAGGTCACCCCTCAGCCTCTGACGCTCCAGGGAAAACAGCCCCAGCCTGTTCAGCCTCTCCCTGTAGCTCAGATCCTCCAACCCTGGCAACATCCTTGTAAATCTTTTCTGAACCCTTCCAAGGTTCACAACATCTTTCCGATAGGAAGGAGACCAGAACTGCACGCAATATTCCAACAGTGGCCTAACCAATGTCCTGTACAGCTGCAACATGATCTCCCAATTCCTGTACTCAATACTCTGACCAATAAAGGAAAGCATACCAAGCGCCTTCTTCACTGTCCTGAGATTGTCTCCACTTGCCTGAATGAGTACTGCTCCAACAATGCTCATGGACATTGACATCATGTCGTGCGAAACTGTCTATTTGATTTGCACCACATCATCATCTTAAATATTTATTATCACTGCCACCAATGCAACTGGCAGCAATGTGTAACATATACAAGGTGGATTGTAGCAACTCACCAAGGCTGTTTTGACAGTGTCTTCCAAATCTGGATGTCTACCACTTCAACAGACTAGGATAGCAGATGCATGGGAGGATCATCACCTACAAGTTCCCTTCTGAGTCACACACTGACCTGACTTCAAACTTTATTGCATCTCCTTGCCACCACTTGGCCAGAATCCTGTACCCTTTCCCAACAACACTCTGGGTACAGCAATGAAGCAGGCAGCTCATTACCACCTTCTCAAGGGGAATTTGTGATGGGGTATAAATGCAGGTCTTGCCATCAATATCCACACCCCATGAATAAGAATGGACATATAAATGCTGAAAGGGCACTTGATGTGCAATGATACTGTCCCTACCTCTGAACCAGTGGCCGAGGTTCAAGTTAGCTATGATCTTATGGAGTGATGGAGGAGGCTTAAGGGGCAGAGTGGCCTGTGGTTTCTTGTTCATTTGTTTGTAAATCTCACTCATTCCAAACTGTGTATTAATATTTCTGAATGAGTGATATAAAATGTATCTATATACAAGTGTTTGGAAGCTACCTGTAAGAGTGGCAGAGTAGACAGGCAGGAGGCTGGAAGAACACAGCAAGCCAAGCAGCATCAGGAGGTGGAGAAGGTGATGTTTCAACTATAACCTTTCATAAGGACTGGGGGTCAGTGTGGGAGTAGCTGTAGATAAAGGGGGTGGGGATACAGGGTGGTGAAGTCAGGATAGGTGAAGACAGGCAGAGGGTATACCTGGGTGGTCAAGGGAGGAATGAATTCAACGAGAAATGTAAGGGAGGGGAGGGTCTGGGAAGGGAAGAGAGATTTATTTGAAATTGGAGAACTCAATGTTGAGTCCTCCGGGCTGGAGACTGCCCAGGCAGAAGATGAGGTGTCGTCCCACTAATTTGCCCTTTGGTTTGTTGTGGCAAAGGAGGAAGCCAAGGATGGTCATGTCAGAAGGACATATAGAGAGTGGCAGAGGCAGAAACTTTTAAATGTGTAATTGCATTGCCAAAGCATACAAGGGTATGAGGTAAGTACTAGAAAATGGAATTAGAACATTTAGGTGGATGGTGTGGATGACTGCAAACATGATGGGCTGAAGGGCCTTTTTCTGTGTGGTATAATTGTGTTGATGTGTTGGGCCTTGTTGATCTGTATCACCTATAATTCACACTGAATAGATAATTGAATGTAAGGTTTGTGACAATAATTGAAACTGAACAATTGGACGGATCTGCATGTGATACGAAAACAGAAATTGCTGGACAAATTCCAGCCCAATCACTGGAGTTGGAATATCACCTCTGCTTTCTCTCCACAGATGTTACCAGACATACTGAGTTTCTCCAGCAATTTATTTTTGTTTGTTTCAAATCTCAGCATTGACAGCTCTGTTTTATTTTAGATGGCTTTTGGTAAATGGATCTGGTAACTTCTGTGGCAAAGACATCTGATTGTGATGTTGGCTTTATGGATCTGGTCATCCATGTGGGGAAGGGATCTGAATGTGATATTGGGTTGGGTTTATGGATCTGGTGGTATCTTTGGGGAATGGGATCTTTATGATATCAGGTTGGGTTGTGGTTTTGGTAATCTCTTTGGAAAGGGATCTGAATGTGATATTGAGTTAGGTTTATGGATCTGGTAATCTGTGTGGGGAAGGGATCTGAGTGTGACATTGGATCGGGTATGTGGATCTGATGATCTCTGTGGTGTAGGGTTTGGAAGAGCACTGGGTAAGGGATGGAAGTCAAGCTGCAGTGTATTAGGGATGTGACTAGATGGCGCAGGTTTGTGTGTGTATGTGTGTGTGTGAGAGAGAGCTGAGATGTATATGGTGTGGCTCAGCGCGGATGCTGTAGGTTGGCTGCTCCTCGGGCTGTAATGTATACAGAGGGTGTGTAGATGGCGCAGGGCTGTGTGGCGGAGACTGGAGCTGGGATTTCGGGGCACTCCCGGTTGAGTTGAGTGGAAGATGGCGGCTGAGGATCGGGAGAGGGACCAGGCCCGCAGTGACAACGCCAGGCACAAGAGGAAGGAGCAGCTGAAGCGCTGGCTGGGCTCGGATACCGACCGCGAGTCGGAGCGGCCCCGCACCAAGCAGCTGCGGGTCAAGTTCGCCGAGGGCGCAGTGTTCCTGGCCGCCTGTTCGAGCGGGGACCGGGAGGAGGTGGAGAAGCTGCTGCTGCAAGGAGCTGACATCAACTACACCAATGTGGACGGTCTGACCGCCCTGCACCAGGTACACAGACACACGCACACCGGCTTCAACTTCCCAGGGGAGAGAGACAGAGACAGGCTAAACCCACTCCCCAAACTAGAGTCAGTGTGGGAACTGTAGCTGGACTGGGTTAGAGCTGCTTCTAAACCTGCAGGAGAAACTCACTCACAATCTCTCTGACATTGTTACAGGTTTTAACAAATATGGAGAAAGACCACTACAACAAATAAATGGTTATGAATAAGTGTTATTGAGATGGTCTGCAAGGGGAAATGAGCCGGCGACAACTTTTTCGTCTGTGTCTGGGTTTTTCCCCTCCTCTCTCTCGATTGCTGCAGCAGAGAGTGACATCCTAGCTCTCGGTCCTCCTCACGGACCGCCGCTTTTGAGGAGGGGGGGGGGGGGGGGCTTGAGTCCGGCTGCGGGGGTCGACATCGTGCCCCCCTTCTTCCCTGTGGCTCCACTCTCGGGGACGGGGCGCGGTCTGGTTTCTCTCCGCTGTCTCTGCAGCCCTCCCAAAACGATCCGGACCACCCCCGGGGAGAACACGGGGCAAGTGCTCCTGCCGCCTCCGCCCCCTCCCCCAGTCAGACTGGGACTCCAGCACGGATCAGACCAGAGACAGCTTAATAAGGCAAAGAGTCAGTCAGCAGGTGACAAGGTTACAGCAGGGCAGAGAGACCCCTTGCTCCTCAGATTTGTACGCGCTAGGTCTTGGTAGACATCAGCAGTTTGTCACCATGGAAGCTGACAGCATCTGAGACCAGTCAGTCCGTTCAGGACGTGCTATCGACAAACTAATCGCCCGCAGCACACACTCTTATATCCTCATTTTCCTTGAACGTTTATCCAATTTATTCGTAAAACGATGAGACTTCTCTGCCTGAACCCACTCCTTGTGTCAGAGTCCTCTCTTGTGTTTGTTGTTTACTCTGCAAATTTATTTTAACAAATAGGAAGGAAAATTGGAGTGTTTCTGTTGGAAGAGAGATGATTAGAATTGACTGATATTGATGTTTTGAATTGATAGGAGCTAGTGAGGCGAAGTAGCGTCAAAGAAGTCGGTTTCTAAGCCATTAAGGGGGCAAATACCTCTGGAATAAGGATGTTTACAGAAGGGATTGGGAGAGGATGGTTTGCAATGTTGAAGAATAGAGGGAATAATGAGGTGTGAGAACAGCAGCTGCTGATGTGAAGGATACCATGTTCTGTCAATGTGAAATAACCCATATCCTTGCCATTTCTGTTTATTTAAATGTAATGCCTTTCACTTAGTCTTTCATTGGTCAAGTTTCTATTCCCTGGTTCTCCAATATAAGGCAATGGATAATAGATCAGATCAGTAGTTGATCATGGAACTTTGTAATTAAACTGTTGACTGTGTCTTGAGAAACCTCCTGAATTTGAACTCTGTCTTTACTCTTTAAGAGCATGCTAGTTAAGATTACAAATCCCAAATGTTAGTCTTTTCTACTATTGCACAATATAATAAACAGATACGTCACATTAATTTCAAGTCTGCAATGACTTCAGGATGTCCAAAAACCTTCTGCAACCAATTAAATAATTTGAAAGAATAGTTACTAATGTCATAACACAAGAAATAGGAATTGGACTCAGTCATTTGACCCGTCTTAAATGGGGTAACAGCGAGATTCAATCGTGGCTGATTTGCTACCTCACCTCCAGCTTATCATGTCACTTAATTCCATTGTATCCAAAAAAATTTCTCTGCCTTGTTTATATTCAAACTAAACATCATCTGCATTCAGTAGGAGAGAATTCCATTGATTTACAATCCTCTGAGTGAGGAAATTTATCCTCATCACAGGCTGACCCCTTATTCTGAGACTGTGACACCCTATTTCAGATTTTCTTCATCCTATCAAATGCCTTCAGAGTTTAATATATTTAGTTCTTTTGGAAACTTTAGGGATTGAGGGCCTAGTCTGCTCAATCTCTCCTTTGGAACAATGTTCCCATATCTGGAATCAGCCCAATGACTTGCCTTGCTGCCTTGGCAATATATCCTTCTTTGGATAGTGAAACCAAAACTATAGTCAATACTACAGGTGTGGTCTTACTAATGGCGTATATCATTAGACTCTGATATTCTTATCTCTTCATTTCTTTTGTCATAACGGTGAATGTACAATTTACATTACTCATTGCTTGCTATTCTTTCATGGTAGCATTTGTGATTTGTGTACACAAACACCTAGGTCACTGATTTTGAAATGTTGATATTCAACCAGCACTTTACAAATATTTTACTACTTTCATTTTACTTAGCTTTTTCAAAAACTTAAATGCATGTCATCTGGTCCAGGGATTTGTTGGTGTTTCATCACAATAATGTCTCCACTGCCAATTCTTTACTAACAAGTTCCATGTTTCTCATTGATTCCCCATTAATTCTAGATTATGTTACTGTGAAAATAAATACAAAGGATTTGTTTAATGTGCCTGCCATTTTGTTATTCCCTATTATCAATTATCTCAAATATGCCTGTATCAGACATGTACACTCCTCTTATTGCCACCATTATGAACACCATTCTCTAAGCAGATTGTATCTTGGTTAATTTCTGTGGTGAGCGAGGATTGGATCTTTTTTGCAATTGGGGTTTTTAATTCACTACTCATTATTACTTTCTTACTCTCCTGTCCTCATTTGTGAGGGTTGAGGTCATGGATATCCATTAGATTAGTCTCTGGGCCTCTGGGCAAAGTGCTAAAGTGCATTAGCTCAGCAGGATGGCTGATTAGGAAACTCTTCAGTTCTTACTTCCTATCATCAGGCATAATTGAAATATAAGTATGTAAGTTAGCTCACTGAGCTTGAAGGTTTGTTTTCAGATGTTTCATCACCATACTTGGTAACATCATCAATGAAAGTCTCCAGTGAAGCACTGGTAGTATGTCAGAAGCAATCATCCCAATACCCAATGCATCAAGACATTATTTCTATGTACCACATCACACTGCAGCACCTGAGAACTACAAAAAGTGGAACAAAAATATCTATACAATGTTTTCAAGAAAAACTGGTAACCATTAAACCCAATCTGCTGATTCCTCAGAAACAAACCCAAACAAGCAGACACAACGTAACCACAATATAGCCACATTACCTTACATCAAAAACCTATCAGAAGTGACTTCCAGACCATCCGGACCCCTTGGCATCATGGTAGCCCACAAACCTACCAACACACTTAAACAGCGACTAATGAACCTAAAGGATCCATTAGATACGACCAGCAAAACTAATGTCATTTACAAGATTTCATGCAAAAAAAAACCCACTACATTGGACATACTAGCAGAAAACTTGCCACCAAAAGACATGACCCACTATCACTAGTTTCAGACAAAGAAAGTCACCGCTTTGACTGGGACAACACACACATCCTAGGACAGGTGAACTAAGACACACACGAGAATTCTTAAAGGCATTGTATTGTAATCAGAATTCTATCAATAAATCTAGACTCTTTCTACCTTCCCTTGAAGAAAATAACTGGAAATGACATCACCCAACCTAAGAAACGAAGACCAGTAAATAGACATAGCACCAGCGCTTCACTGGAGATGCTCCCTGATGTGTTACCTAGTATGGTGATGAAACATCTGAAAACAAACCTGCAAGCTCAGAGAGCTAACTTACATACTTATCATCAACCTGAGCTACAAATCTTCTGAAAAATTGCTCATATTTGAAAGATGTACAAGCTGACAATTGATCTGTTTGTTTATGTTACTTGTATGTCTTCATGGCCAATGAGGTCTGACATGGGACTTGAACCCAGAGCTTTGGCTCAATTTGCCAGAGGAGCATCTATAATATTAATTCATGGATGTAATTCACACAGTAATCAGAATTGTGATGCTATCTATCCTGAGGCATATATTACCTCCTGGATCAAAGTATTTGGGAAAGATTTAGTCCCCTCCCTTCTGTCCTTATGATATTGTAACCTCCAATTTCAGCTCTGAACCCAAGCTAACCTTCCTGGAGATGCAGGCACCTACTGTAGGCATGATGCCCCGAAACACTCCACAAACTCACTCATGCTGCAGTTAAGACACACAAGCAGGAGGCTGGAAGAGCATAGTAGTCTGGGCAGCGTCAGGAGATGGAGAACTTGGCATTTCGAGTGTAACCCTTCTTCAGGAATAGGAGATTAGATAGGGATGACAATGTCTGCACGCACACTGCATGCATTGCTATCCTTATCTAACTTCCTTTTTATTGATTAAAGCTATCTACTTAATCAGTCTAGTTTAGTTTTTTTAAACTAATTGCTTGTTCTGTTTAAATTATAGTTTGATTTCAGTGAAACATTTAATCTACCCCCGATTACTTTTCGTCTCTCGTGTACCACTAACAGACTTGTAGCTGCTTGGTGATCTTGCTTTTTTTGTAATCCTGATGTCAGTGATAAGATGACATTATTTGTGGCCTCCATACCTAGACTGAGGTCTTCCTAATTTCACTTCCTGAACCCCTACCCACACAACCTCCAGCTCCAAGAGCAGAGGTGAGCCATGTAGGTGCTTTTTGTTTTTGTGGCTTTACTTCCTATGAGCCCGTGAAGCTTGACTGACTGGAAGGTGAATTCAACTCAGTGATAACTCTACAACGACTTTGAATAATTTTCACTGTGCTGAGATCTTTGCTTCTGTTCGCTGATTTTTGAATTGCGATCTAATGATAGGGAATTTGGTTTCGTGTTTGATTAAAGCCATAGGGAATAGGAAGAGGATTAGGCCATTCAGCCCCTTGAGTTTGCTTTGCCATTCATTAGGATCATGGCTGATCCGAAATTCCTTGCATTTACTTTCCTGCCCTTTTTCCAACTCTTCCCCTACTGATCCAGACTCTCTCTATCTTTGTCTTACATTTACATAGCGCTTCTTCCTCCATAGTTCTCTTGGCAAGAAGTTTCAAAGACGCCCATTCTTCTGAGAGAGAAAATTTCTCTTCAACGATCTTAAATTATCACTCTTTATTCTGAAACTTTACCCTTTGGTGCTAGACTGTCCCAAAAGGGAAAACATCCTCTCAGTATTTATTCTGCTGAGCCCCTTAAAAATCTTACGTGTCACTTCTTGTTTTTCTAAACTCCAATGAGTTGAGTTCCAACCCATTTAGCCTTTGCTTCTCAGACATTCCGGGCATTATCCTACTAAAAGTTCTTTGAACTATCTGCACTGAAATAATATCTTGCCTGAAATGAGCGAAGCAAAACTGCTCACAGTACTCTAGATGTGGTCTCAACAAGACCTTGTCACTTGGCATAAGGCACCCCTACTCTTATACTCCAACCCTCTTGAAATAAGGGCCAACGTTTCATTAGTCTTTCTGATTACGTGCTGCATTTTGTGCTAGCTTTCTGTGGTTCATGCACAGTACCTTAAAGTCCCTTGCTGCTTCCTGCAGTTTTTCTCCATTTAACTAAAACACTATTCTTTTGCTCTCCCTTCCAAAATAAGTTTCACGTTTTCCCACATTGTACACCATTTTTGGCCCACTTAACCTATCAGTGTGTCTGCAAACTGTTTGTATTCATCTCGTGACTTGCCTTTCTACCTGTTTTAGTGCCATCTGCAAATCTGGTGATAGTGCATTCATTTTCTTTCTCCAAGTTGTTAATAATATATTATAAACACTGTACTGCTAAATGGGGTTGAGCAATCTGGCAGTGGTAGAGCACTCCTTTAGGTCTTTGGTGTTGTACCAAATCATTGAAAGATATTCCACTCGTTCACTGCATTCCCTTGCTCTTTCCCCAGAATTTTGAAAGTCTTTCTTTTTCACATAGTCAAGGTCTTTTCCCCAGGGTTGGGGAGTCCAAAACTAGATGGCATAGGTTTAGGTTGAGAGAGGGAAGATTTAAAGGGTACATAACTTTTTCCATGCAGAGGGTGGTGCATGCATGGAACAAGCTGCCAAAAGGTGTGGTGGAGGCTGGTACAATTACACTATTTAAATGGCATTGTAATGGATATATGAATAGAAAAGGTTTAGTGGGATATGGGCCAAATGTTGGCAGATGGGACTAGGTTATGCAGGATATCAGGTTGGCATGGACAGGTTGGACCAAAGGGTCTGTTTCTGTGCTGTACAGCTCTATGCCTCTATAAATATTACTTTTTGAAAGTTATTATTGAAAGTATTTTAAATGGCCTTTTCAGCTACACACTGCAAATCATAACAAGTCTACATTTCAAAAGAATGTAACCTTTTCTCAGTCTTGTTGTTTTGCCAATTACTTTCAGTTGGTGACCCTTTGCCCCTTATTAACTCATCGATATGTCTCAATTTTGAATACGCACCAAATTTCACTTCTTTCTTCTCGGTTGTGAGGAGAGTATGCCATAGTTTCCAGTTTTCCTTCATAACTGAAGTCTCACATCTTTGGATTCATTCTTGTGAACCTTATGCGCAGTCTGCAGGGCCTTACCATCCTTCCTAAAGTAATGCCCAGAATTGGCTACAGTCCCTCACTGGGGTACTGAGCAGGTTTATTTTTAATACAGAGGTCTAATATAAGTTCTTTGTATTTGTAAACTGTAGCCCTTCATTAAAAGAAGACCACATTCCAATCCCATCAAATTTAATTTTAGACTTATACTGACCATGTTGAGTGGTTTGTTTGGGGGCACAGTAGATATGCTTGCAACTTCCTTGTTTTTATGAACCATAAATGTGGAAAGTTACAGGCAGACCCTGAGTCAGGAGTGTAGCACATTATAGAAGGACCCCAAATGCACATTGCATTCAAGGCCAAACTGTACAGTTGGCTTTTGAAGTTTGGCTCTGAAAGGCTCTGTAAATGACAGTGTAGTTTACCATATTACCAGAAATATGGTAAAATTTCTGCAGCTAGTACTGGACCCATCCAGTGAAACAACATCCTTCTCTCTTATTTAGTGCGCATGTAATTCATGGATAATTGGCCACTTTTTGCATTTCCCCCCAACCGAGAGAAGGTTATCCGCCTCTGTTGAATGACTTACTGATGAAGCCAGGGATTAGAGATTTATATTGCTGGGGAGAGCACACCAGGCTCACATGATTTTTATGTGGTCAGTATCTGGGTCATTGGGCTATTGTAGGGTCAACATGACAGGCCACAGAAGTTTTGTGGGGTCAGTGTAATGGATCACAGGATTCTTGCAGAATTAAGATCATTGGAGAATCAGTTTGACAGGTCATGGGCTTATTACAAAGTTGCAGAATTGTTATGGGGTCAGCAGCATGGGTCAAGGTCAGGATTAGAGTGGTGTTGGAAAAGCACAACAGGTCAGGCAGCATCCTGGATGCTGTACCCACTTCTGCCTGGTATGGGTCAAGGGTTATTGTGGAGTTAATGCAATGTGTCGCAAGATTATTGTGGAATCATGGTTATTGCAGGGTCCCAGGATTAAAACAGGGTCACAGTCTTTGCAGGGTCCACCTGTCAGATCAGGGATTAATACAGGATCACAGGGCTATTATAGGGTCAGCATGATGGATCATGAGGTTATTGTGGGGACATCATAATAGATTATGGGGTTATTACAGGGTCAGCATGAATGGATAACAAGCCTATTGCACAATCAACGTGATAGATCATGGGACTATTGATGGGTCAGCATGATAGATCACAGGGTTATTGTAGGGTCAGCGTGATCAGTAATAGGGGCTAGTGTGGCAGATCATGGGCCTGTCGTGGGGCCAATGTGGCTGATCATGAAGTTATTGTGGGGCCAATGCGCCAGGTCGTGGGGCCATTGCAGGGCCAGTGTGGCATGTCGCAGGGGCATTGCGGGGTCAACGTGGCAGGTTGCAGTGCTGTTGCGGGGTCAACACGGCAGCTGGGAGGGCTATTGTGGGATCAGTGCAATGGGTTGTATTGGGATGCTGAGAGCTTTCTTTATAGGCTTATTTCTTCCATCTCCTATGTTCTGGTGTTGAAACAATAAAAATATCTTCTCTCATTTTAATGGAAACGTAATTCAATTGGAAGCAATTTATCTTGATTTGTTGTCACTGGTCAATTTGAGTGATCTGTGACCCCTGATGTCACTGGGATCAGGGGTCACAGTACATGCATTTCCTATGTTTTGTTGGTAGCTGCTGAATGTAAGTTGCAACGGGGTCCATGGAAAATGTTCCCTGAGATGTGCTGTTTCCCTCAGACATTTCTACTGGGTTTACATTCTCGATTTTTAGCTCTTCTGTGTCTGGGAGGGAGCTGGAATGTTCAAATCATACTTGGATAGAGGCTGAATCTTAGTTGGTCTTTGGATAATTCTGAAAGACAAGACTTTGCTGAAGTGTTAGGAGCTTTTTTTTCACTTTGATCCCAGGAAATAAGATACTGTGAGAGCATTTTCCATCTCCAGGAAGAGAATGGGCAGTCATTTGTGGTTCAAGCAGTGGGATAATTGACTAGGGTTCACCTCCCCAAACAACCTTCCTGAACAAAGCAGCTCCTGAATACCTGGTGATTATTTTCTACTTGTTAGCCTCACAGATTCCCAAAAGTAACTACAGCCCTGGTACCAATGCCCCTACCCACCACCACCACCATACCCCAACCCCCACCTCCTCAGCTTTAAATGTGCATTAACTTGTTTTTGAAAATACTTAATGTACAGTATCTTTTTAGTTTTATTTATCTATTTAGTCTGGAGCCCATACACAATAGGAATCTTCTAATAGATCACGTCAAAAGAGAACGTTATATGTCGGAAGCTCAGGTCAGGCATTATATTCTCATTGAAATGTTTTGAACTCGGTCACTGTGGCGGTAGTGTTTCAAATCCAGGTCCCATGGTCTTGACACACCTCCTGACTTCAGTCCATGGTGATCATTCTTATTTTGCTAACTTAACCAAATATTATAAATATATGTGGCAGTTATGGAGCCATAATGTGAGTTATTAAGGTCTTATTAGTAACTCTGGAGTGTGTTTATAATGAAACGCAAGATTTGTGAGTCAGTGAGGAAGAACATTCCTTCAGAAGCAACTCCAGATAGGTCGAGCTCTCCTTATTGCCAGTGTTAATTCTGAGAGCGAGTTGTGGTCATGCTGCGCAAGGTGCTTTAAAATGTAAAATGGACTACTTTCATTCTATTGTTTCTCATCCCATTTTCTCTCTTAGATTTTGCTGTCTCTACTCTCATTTCTCTATTTCTCTCTCACTTTCCCTTTCTCCTATACTCACACCATCTCTTTCTTTTTCTCACCTTCTCTTACTATCATGGTTGTTGTTCCTCCTTTCCCACTTCTCAGAAGTGGAGTAAGTACTACAGTGTACTGTGATCTGTAGTAGAGTTTCCCTGTATTTGTAGGTTGAATCTCAAAGTTTGAACCTCTGTCAATGTTTGAATCCTCACTTGCACCCTTCTTCTCTCACATTTGAATTTTCTCTCACTTTCACTGTCTCCTCTATCTCATTTTCTCCTCTCTTACTTTCTCCTCTATCTCCCTCACTTTCCCCTTTTCTCTCTGCTCAGTTTCTCTCCTATCACTCGGTTTCTCTCTCAACTAGGTTACAGAAGCCTTTCTTGCTCTTTGCTCTTTCGCTTATTCTTGATGAACCATCCAAGGAAGAAAATGATGTGGGCCAACCAGTATTTGTACCAAACATTACTGTATAGATAATGTGCATCTTTTCTGTTTCATTGCTTTCTTTAGTCAATCAATTTTGTTAGTTTTGTCTTAGTTAAGATCTAATAAGATCTTAAGAATTCATATTATAGCTCCATAACTGCCACATGCAGCTATAATATTTGGTTAACAACCTATTTCTCAAAAATGACCATTTTCAGATTGAGCTGCTTGTTTCATTTTTTAGTTCCTCTTCCACTTCAGGTAGTAAGAGGAATGGAATGAGAATGATGTATTCATGCACTAAATTCACTGTTGTCGTCAACACGACTTTATTAGGCTCACATGTCAGTAACCCAACATCACTATGAACTCTTAAGTTAACAGTACAGCACCAGTTGCACTCTAAATGAACTTTCTGATTTAGTGTGAACCTGGCTTTTAAGAATTAGTGCATTTTAAAATTTCTCTTAACAAAATCATTATTTTTGAGCAACTACTTTTTCACAATTCAAGAATGGCCTGCCACCCAGTATTTTACCAGCTTTGGGCATCATACCCTTTGAATAGTTTGTTCAAGTATAATACTGCATCTGACCTCGATCGCAACCTCTATGACCAGTCTAAGCCAGTGAGTCCATCACTATTCCGTGTTGAAATTGGTCAACAGTTAGCATTCAGCCAATTTATTGAGACTTCAAAAAAATGATTCCTGAGTTTCTGTCTGTGTTGAGGGTCGGTGTGTTGCACAAGGGCAGAAGAGCTATCCTTTTGTAAATCAACTTGCAGTGAAGTGTAAAGTTCATATCTTTTCAGAAAGTAAAAATGAACTTGCATTTGCATAGTGCCTTTCAGAATATCAGGACTCACCAAAATGCTTTCCATCCCACAAAACATTTTTGAGGTTTAGTCACATTTTTTTTAATGTGGAAACTATGGCAGCCAATTGGCATATGGCAAGTTTTCCGAAACAGATTGAGTTCACAAACAAATTGTGTTTTCCTGAGATTAGTTAAGGAATAAACATTGATGGAGACTTTGCCTCCTCGCTTTCTAAAATACTGTTGTTGGGATATACAGCACAAAAGCAGACCCTTCATCCAATTTGTCGAAGCCGACCAGATATCCTAAACTGATCTAGTTCCATTTGCCAGCATTTGGCCCATATCCCTCTAAGCCCTTCCTACCCATATATTCATCCAGAAGCCTTTTAAATATTGTACCCATCTCCTCCACTTCCTCTGGCAGCTCATTCCATACACACGCCACCCTCTGTGAAAAGGTTGCCCCTTGGGTCCTTTTTAAATCTTTCCCTTCTCACCTTAAACCTGTTCCCTTTAGCTTTGAACTCTCCTATCCTGGGGGAAAAAAATTACCTTGGCTATTCACCCTGTCCATGCCCCTCATGATTTTATAAACCTCTATAAGGTCACTGCTTAGCCTCTGATGCTCCAGGGAAAACAGCCCCAGCCTATTCAACCTCTCCCTATAACTCAAACCCACCAACTGGCAACATCCTTGTAAACCTTTTTCTGAAGTTTTTCAAGTGCCTTGGGATGTCTGAATAGATAAATGGAATTTTAAATATAATACGCCCATACTGCAGTGCCCCCTCAGTACATCATCAGATTATATTGGTCCAAATGATGTTTTGAATTTGCTCTGATTCTTGCCTCATTATTGCAAACAACTGTCCTGATTTGCAGATCACTGAGTCTTTGTGAAGCTTTGATGCAGCCAGGAAGGTGAAAATCCTCTTTTCCTAGCTTACAGCCAGAATTGGCAGAAATTCAAATTTCGAGAGATCAAACCGAGAAACTCTGCTACAGATCGCAGTACAGTTTACTTCACTTCTGACACCGGGTCGTTACAGCTAGGCTGTGGCTTGTCTAAGTTTTTAAACAGAATTATTTATGAGAACAAAATAAAGAGCTTTTCAGTTTACTTTGACAGCATAAAGTTTGGCCGACAATCCAGCAAAGTTCTCAAGTAAATGGTAGACATTCCAATGTCAGTCACCTGATCCTGTCTTAAAGTGGAAATGTCAGTGTAGTATTTGACTGAAACTTGTCAGAAGTGGCATTCGGTAGGTTCAGAGGGGAGGGCTCTTAAACTCTGTTTTAGTGTCAAAATTTACATTTGAGACAAAATGATATGAGGAGGGGCATTCTGTGATCAACAGAGAATTCATTAATCTGCAGGAACAAAGCATTTGCCTAATAACAGTCAACAAAGTTCAATCTATTAATTGAACTTGCAGCTAAGAACTCCAAATTAATCTTTGGGCTTTCCCAGAGAGAGAGAAAAAATGTTTCAAGGGATTTCAAATAGCAATTCAAAACAATATTGTTGCTCTTAATTTGTTACAAATGTCTCCAATTCTGTAGCTTTAATGTGAAAGGTGGAAGAAAATACATGATGGCCCACACTAAATAAGTAGGAGATTTTGAAGTGAATTGATTGATCACTTGATTAAAAATTGGCAGCTTATCTTTAAACAGAAGGATTAATTCAGCTGCGCAACCATCTGTTCTTTGTTTTTAATGAAGGAAATCTAACAGTTGCATTGGTTGCATTGGTTCGTATTTCTGTTGAATGTTTTACGGTTAAACTGAAATTGTTTTTACTATCAGTAACTTTTTTCAGCGATTTAGCATTTTCAGTAGAATAGTGGGATGCAACAAATGCATGTCTGATGCCAGACTTGGAAAAATACTGAAATAGGGGAGGGGGGAAATATAGCCACGTTTGTCACTTTGCAAAGATAATGCCATATGTTGGACAGACAGACAGAATGACTGGTTCTCTTTATTGTATGAAAAAGCTGAGAGAGACATTTGAATTAGTGAAGGGACTCACTAGGCGAAATGAAGAAGTGTTTCACTTGTGGGCAAGTTCATATGTTGATGGCTCCTCGAGAAGGTATTGGCTAAAACTTTAGTATGAAATTAGGGAGAAGTGATGAGATCTTAGAAGTCACCAATTATGAAATAATGTGATTGACCCACCTGACCTCATCCTCACTTGTCTATTAGCTTGAGATACAATCCTATTTGTAGGAGTAATTACAACCACAATGCTCACAGATGAAGTTCGACTTTCAGGCTGTGGACATCTTCCCTCATTTTCTTTATTCTTGGAATATGAGTATCACTGGTTGGGGCATCATTTATTATCCATTCTTAATTGATTTTGAGAAGGTGGTGGTGAGCTGTCTATTTGAACTGCTACCTCATGGCATAAGGATAAATGCAGCCTGTTAGGAAAGGAGTTCTCTGATCTTAACCCAACAGCAGTTAAAGAGCAAGTGATATAGTTCTTTTTGGACAAGGGCATGTCATGATTATCATTATATCACCCTCCCCAGTTATGCCAAAATAGAGAGAGTCTTCCTACAAACTAGTCAAGCAAGAGACTTACATTGTCATACTCCTAGGCGCATGTCTTTTAGCCAAACACTTTGAAAATCATTACTGCTACGTCCTGTCCCACTGCTAGACAAATCAGCAAAGGTGATGGCGCAATAATGCAGGGAAGGGCCAAGAGTGCTTCACATTGACACGAACCACATGAAGCCTCAATATCAGATAAATTTGAGCAACAAAATCTCTTGCTTGTCCACTTTAACTAATCAATAGGTGCTTCTCTATGTTGAACACAACTTGGAAGAAGCTGTTCTGGCTAAGATCATCAGTGCCCAGCACCAAGAGTAACTTGGTAGAACCATTACGGACAGACCTGGTTGAGTCTTGAATGTCCAGCAACATACGGTGAGAGAAGTCAAAAAGTGTGGCACTGGAAAAGCACAGCCGGACAGGCAGCATCCAGGGAGCAGGCGAGTTGACAATTCAAGCATAAACTCTTCATCAGGAATGTCAGACTTTGGAGCTCGAAATGTTGGCTCTCCTCTTTGAATCCTGCCTGGCCGTTTCTGCTTTTCCAATGCCACGCTTTTTGACTCTGATCTCCAGCATCTGCTGTCCTCACTTTCTCCCATCTGGTGAGAGAACCATTGCAAGCTGGAAGTGATGACTTCATCTTCACCAATCTGTCTATGGTATCTATAAGTGAAAATTTGGGTTCAGAATGGCAAAGGACAGTGCTTGCCGAAATGAAGCCCTACTTTTGTGCTGAGGATATCCTCTGATATATGGGAGCTATCCTCGTGCTAAATGGGATAGATACCAAAGAGATTCTAAATGGGATAGATATCAGAAAGATTTGGCATCTCAAATCTGGATATCCACAAGGCCATGTTGGTCAGCAGGATTGAATCCCACCCCAGTCTATAAACTCATGGCTGAGCATATCTCTCAGTATGTCATTTCATCTTTGCCAGGAATAAACCTGGTTTAATGAGACATGTAAGAAGGCCTATCAAGAACAGCTGCAGGTAGACCTGTAAATGTACCTAGTGAATCTACAGCACAGGACTACATTTTGTGTCCATCAGAAGAAAGAGTGACAATATTCTAAGCTCATCAACCCCACAGCCAACAGATCAACCAAAGTTCTGTTATCTTGGATCTCCAGTTGTGAGTTCAGTGGGAAATTAAACAATTGGCCAGAAGAGGAGGCTTCAAAAATATCAATAATTTCAATGATGTCAGGGCCCAGTGCACAGTGCAAAAGGCAATGTTGAACCAGTTGTAGCCATCTTAGGTGAGAAGTACAATGTGGATGTTACATCTCAGCCTCCTCCTAGAGGCCTACCATATCAGATAGCCACAAGCCATACATTTCACCACACATATCAAGAGATGACTAAAGATATGGGACACCTTGACAACATTTTTATAGTAGTATTAAAGACATATGTTCCAAAACTAAATATGCAACCTAGTCAAGCTCTTCCAGTGCAGCTACTACATTGTACCAACAATGTGAAAAATTGCTTTGGTATGTCCTATTCACATAGACCAGGACAAATCCAATCTGATCAAATACCTCCTCTTCAGGTCGACTGTCAATCAGCGATGTGCTGGACAGTATCATTAACAGTTCTGTCAAATAGCACTTACTTCTCAATAACCTGCTTATTGATGCTCAGAATTATTTTTCCTGAACAGCTTCATTTTTCAACTTGTCACAGCCGTATCCAAGCATGAACAAAAGAGCTGATGGCATCAAGAGACTCTAATAAAATTGAGATGTAATCCAGGTAGCTGTGGGAGTCGGTGGGTTTGTTTAAATTACGCTTCATCTGCAAAAATGCTATCCCGTATTCCCAATTGAAGTTGATGGGAATTAGCTAGGATGAAGCTCCACTTGACGGTCACACTTAGCACAAAGGAAGATTGATGTTATTGTTAGATGCCAGTCACCTCCACCTTGTCTGTTCCCAAGAGGACCAGTTTGATCACAGAACACACCAGATGGCCTCCTTCTTTTAAAGACCATAATTTTCCCTCCCAGGTAGTTAACGATGCCCTCCAATACATCTCATCCATGTCCCACACCACTGCCCTCAAACCCCACCTCTCCAACCGCAACAAGGACAGAACCCCCTGGTCCTCACCTTCCACCCTACCAACCTCCGCGTAAACTGCATTATCCGCTGACGTTTCCGCCACCTCCAAATGGACCCCACCACCAGGGATATATTTCCCTCCCACCCCTATCCACTTTCCGCAAAGACCGTTCCCTCCGTGACTACCTGGTTAGGTCCGTGCCCCCCAAAAACACCCTCCCCTCCTGGCACCTTCCCCAACCACCATAAGAATTGCAAAATCTGCGCCCCCACTCCACCCTCAAATCCATCCAAGGCCCCAAAGGAGCCTTCAAAGATTCACCTGCACTTCCACAAATGCCATTTATTGAATCCATTGCTCCTGATGCAGTCTCCTTTACATTGAGGATATTGGATGCTTTATCACAGAGCACTTTATGGAACATCTCCAGGACACCTGCACCAACCAATCCCATCACCCCGTGGCTGAACATTTCAACTCCCTCTCCCACTCTGCTGAGGACATGCAGGTCTTGGGCCTCCTCCACCGCCACTCCCTCTTCGCCTGATGCATGGAGGCAGAACGCCTCATCTTCCACCTTGGAACACTTCAACCCCAGGGCATCAATGTGGATTTCACCAGTTTCCTCATTTCCCCTCCCCCACCTTACCCCAGTTCCAACCTGCCACCTCAGCACCATTCTCCTGACCTGTCCTACCTGCCAATCTTCCTTTCCACCTATCCGCTCCATCCTCGTCTCAGATCTATCCCCTTCATCCCCACTTCCCTCCACCTATTGCACTCTTAGCTACCTTCTCCCCAGCCCCACCCCCCCTCCCGTTTATCTCTCCAGCTCGGAGGATCCCAGTCTCATTCCTGATGAAGGAGTCCTGCCCGAAATGTCGATTTTCCTGCTCCTGGGATGATGCCTGAACTGCTGTGCTTTTCCAGCACCACTCTAATCAAAATCATAAAGTTCCCAGCCCAGCAGTACTGTGGGTCTGTCTACACTGAATTAACTACAGCAGTTCAAGATGACAGCTCATCGTCTTTTTCTTGAGGACGGCCAGGCACGAGCAATAAATGCCGGACCAATCGGCAGTGCCCACATTCTAAGAATTAATTTTTAAAAAGCCCCGGTTTTTCTGTTGGCTGTAAACTACGGACTAAGATTTGAGGGAAAATAACCTGGGGAATACTATACAAATCCTGGAAATGCTTATTGAAGCAAAGGGTATTCTCAAGAATCTGCATTTCCTTTAAGTGATATAGTTTGCTGTTAATTTTATAGGATGGTTGTTCACCAGTTTGGTATATCTGAAAGTTGGAACTTGATGTATCATCCATCCAGTGAGCAAAGACAGGGACAACCCCACCTGTCTGCATTCAGTCCACATTAACTTGAGGATGCTAACAAAAATAAAGGTTGAAATGCGTTGTTAATGTCTGCAGTTGCTGATGTGAAATGTCAGTATGGGGGCTGGTTTCTGTGGATCCTGGCTATTGTGCTTGGCTTTTCACCTTGGTGAGTTTGGGCAACAGCTTGCTTATTCTGGCACATTGCCCATACTATGATCTCATGCATCAGTGACAAACGCTATGACTCTCTGATGTGCAAGCTGTCTGTGGAAGCAGGCAACTGTGCCAGCTGATTCATTCCCACCACTGAGAAAGCATGCCAGCTTATGAGCTAGTTTAACAGCTGACAGGTGAGCATCTTGCTGTTGAAGTTATGCCATGGCAACTGTTGCTTGAGGCCTCATCTTCAGGGGAATCCAGTAGTGAGAATGTACAGAGCAACCTCGATTAGCCGAACATAAGTTATCCAAATCTTCAATTATCCGAACAGAATCCTGTAAAACACTATCCGTTATCTGAACTCTGTTATCAGAACAAAATACTCCCTGCCTGTATCGTTCAGATAATCAAGGTTGTTCTGTAAACTGTTTTCCTTTTGCTTCTCACAGGATGGTGGCCATAAGAAGAGGGGAGTTAAGATGAACAGAGGCCGGTGGGAGACCACCCCTTTTCCCCATCTCTGCCTCCAGTTTGGGGCAAATGGAGCCCTCCTCCCCCTTTCTGTTCGGTCACCTTGATTACCCAGCCACTTTGTTCACCCACTGAAGTCAGGTAATTGGGCACCAGAGAAATGAGGCCTTTTAATTAACCTCCTAATGGCCTTTGTTGACTTTTCTGATTCACTGGTAACAGTGGATCTTGCCTGGTGAGAGGGACCAAATATGTCTGTGATTGTGTCCCCTTTCGCCACCTCTAGCGAGAGCAAAAGTTTCACCCAAAATCCTCGATGGCTGATAACAACCGAAATGCCATTGACACATCAGCGAGATCAGATGGTCACACTAAGTTAGTCCCACGGTCGAGTCTGGTATTGTGACTGTCATTCAGAGTTTGTGTTTTAGAATGTAATTTTTAGTTTTAAGAATTGAGAAACTTGACTGTAAGACATGGAGTAATTTGATTTAGAAACTGTTGAACAATCCTGAAATAAGAGAAATTCAAACAAGTTTGGTTTTATTTCCGGTTTAAGGTCAGAGGTGACAGTGGAAAAACTTGAACAATGATGATCTGTCCTCAAGCTTGGAATGAAGCAAGAGAGTTCAGAACAAGTGTAGTTATGTCCCTTAAAAATATAAATTATTCATATCAGTTAAAGAATTAAAGGGTTGTGTTGAAAGTGAAATAATGAATTCACAATTTTGTTTGTGCATGTCCTGAAGTGTGCAACAGTGTCATTAAAAATTGATTTGGTTGGAGCTTTGGTTAGAAGATTCTTGTGTTTATCTTGACATGTTTCTTGACAGAGGGAAGCTGCTCAGTTTGGGTTTTGTGCAGGCACAAGCAGCTGGAAGATCTTGTTCTTGGTTGTAGCCAGTGGAAGAAACCTACACTTGTCTTCACAGAGCCTTGTATCTGATAACTGTTAGCTTGAGTATTTAGTTTGCAAGGAGCAGGACAGAAGACGTGGGAGCACACAAGGGGAAAGAGCAGTCTGTGTATGTCTGAAGCCAGAAATGAAGAGATGCAGTTTTGAGGTTTGATGAGAAAATTGAGGGACCTTGAGCCAAATGGAAGAATCCACATGATGTTCATACCTTGAAGTTATGCTGCAGAAAGTCATGAGAAACAAATGACCGTACTCATAACTAAGGTGATGAAATTACAAGGCTGATACCCACACCAGGAAATGTGGGGAAAAGATAGATGCACAAACTGAGGACTGGGACACATAATGACTAGGGCAACAAAATGAAGGAGCAATAATGAAGGTGAGGTGGCTATTAATGAGCCTCCAAGACTGTCGAATATATGATAGGGACTGATGGATTGAATATCAGGACAGTCTTTTGATGTCCTTGTCCCAATTTTTGTAATTAATATTTAATTAGAAGTAGATTCTGTTCCACTTTCCTTGGCCTCAAGTTATTTTCTATAATGCGTAATGAATATACTGTTTGTGGTGGTGTTGTGACAGTTTCAGAGTAAATTTGCTGAGCTGCCATTGAGCGATGGCCATTCTCCAAGGTCATCGGCTACATTGTTGCTGGATAAGGACTTCTGGAAAATGAATAAGCAGAGATTCCATACGTAATTATGTGCATGGGGTGCATCAGAGGGTTGATATTTGGCAACCCTGAACAGGTTATCTCGCATGCTTTGTATATGTTATAAAAGGATAATTGATTTCTATAAAAGGCAGTGCAGTGTAAGGCTGTGACAGTAGCTTATGCTAGTCTGGTACCCAGTATATGCCAGTTAGGAAGCACTGTTCACTAATTTACAGCTGTAACCAGTAATTGTTTTTTGGTTTATGCCATTAATCTTTTCTAATGTAATCAAATGTATTTTGTCTTGATGTGCTGTGCTTTGTAACATAAACCGTGTTAATGCTGCAGGCTATGTCTATTGTCTCTTCTGTTTGCCTTTTTTAAAAGTGAAGTCAATCTGGGCACGTGATGACACCTCTGGGTAGGTGGCAAAGTTACATCACACTATAAACTTTTGCTATAAATTGTGTCTTACGATCTTATACTCACAATCACCTGATGAAGGAACAATGTTCCAAAAGCTAGTGCTTCCAAATAAACCTCTTGGACTGTAACCTGGTGTTGGGTGATTTTTACCTCTGGGCAGGGAGGACTTGAACCTGAGTTTTTCGTATTGTATGATACAACTGCAAGGGCACTTCAAAGTGATTGATTGATGTTTGGAGTGACCTGGAATATCTCTGGAAGAAATGAAGTAGAGTACAAGCACAAGTTATTTACCCGTACTTCTTGCTAGTGGGAAAGTGTGGTCATGGAGAACATGTTAAAGGACATACCAGGAATTTTAATGCATTGGAGTTGATTGGTAGAGCAACCAATGAATTGGAGAATGACTTTGAGGATTGATTTACTGTGACAGATTTCTACAAAATGTTGGTCATCTGTAATTATGGTGATATCAGTGTAAATTTCTAATATGTACTCTTAACAACTTGTTAACGCCCCACCAAGGGATTAGGATTCCAACATTTTAGCAGTAACCCACTGCAAAGCAGTGCTACTGAAAATGGTGGACCATCATCAGTACTGAGATGGCAATTTAGGCAGATGAGTCAAGTCTAATGTAGCAGCAGCCTCAGGGACAGAAATTTGAGAGTGAATAGAATAATAAGTTCAAACAGTGGTCAAATAGTCAAAAACATAAGATTAAGTTTCTTCTAATTTTTTTCTGTCTCAACTGCATCCCTTTTATCAGCCAAGGTTCTGTCTCCCAGTGGGACTAAAATGTGGACTGTTGGACTAAAGCATCCAAAGATTTGTACTTTAGCAAAGTCCTCCTTGGAAAACATTTATAGGCACAGGAGGCACTTGACAGTTACTGGAACTGCTGACGACTACCTTTGAAGCTTGCAGTGATTACGTGTAAAAGTGGAGAAAGCCCAACTAATTTATCAAGCAATGTGCCTCTTAACATTCTAACTACCCCACCCAGTATGTGAAGCTCCTTTGCAGTTTTTAACAAATAAGTTTCTACTTTCAAAAGAGTATTTTGTATTGATTTCATGTCCTCTTGTACAACATTCTTGTCTTACTAACAAATAATATTCCAGAATACAGGAGCTAATTAATATTTTAAGTACTTGAATGAGGTCTTTGTGAACTATCATTTGTCAAGACTGCAGAACTTGGGCTTGAGTGATGATGCTTTTGAAACATGAGCTGATCCCTTTTTGTACAGGAATGATTATTGCTCCATACAACATACTGACTGGTGTATACACATCTTTTATGGTGCTGCTGTGATGCACTGTGTCAGTGCTGAGTAGAAGACATCAAATTCCCAATGATCCTCCATGACACTCTTCACTTGTGCAAAAATGGACCGGTGAGCCTGACGTCATTGGTGGGCAAGTTGTTGGAGGGAGTTCTGAAAGACAGGATTTAGACTTATTTGGAAAGACAAGATCTGACCAACAAGGTTTTGTGTGTGGGAAATCATGTCTCACAAACTTGATTGAGTTTTTTGAAGAAGTAACAAAGAGGATTGGTAAGGGCAGAGCAGTGGACATAACCTATATGGACTTCAGTAAGGCATTCGACAAGGTTCCCCATGGGACACTGGTTAGCAAGGTTAGATCTCATGGAATACAGGGAGAACTAGCCATTCGAATACAGAACTGGCTCAAAGGTAGAAGACAGAGGGTGGTGGTGGAGGGTAGTTTTTCAGAGAGGAGGCCTGTGATCAGTGGAGTGTCACAAGGATTGGTGTTGGGTCCATTACTTTTTGTCATTTTATATAAATGAATTGGATGTGAGCGTAAGAGACATAGTTAGTCAGTTTATAGATGACAGCAAAATTGGAGGTGTAGTGGACAATGAAAAAGGTTACCTCAGATGACAATGGGACCTTGATCAGATGGGCCAATGGGCTGAGGAGTGGCAGATGGAGCTTAAATTAACTAAATGCAGGGTGCTGCATTTTCGGAAAGCAAATCTTAGCAGGACTTATATACTTAATGGTAAGGTCCTCGGGAGTGTTGCTGAACCAAGAGTGCTTGGATTGCAAGTTCATAGCTCCTTGAAAGTGCAATCACAGGTAAATAGGATAGTGAAGAAGGCGTTTGGTATGCTTTCCTTTATTGGTCAGAGTACTGAGTACAGGAGTTGGGAGGTCATGTTGCGGCTGTGCAGGACTTTGGTTTGGCAACTGTTGGACTATTGTGTGCAGTTCTGGTCTCCTTCCTATCGGAAGGATGTTGTGAAACTTGTAAGGATTCAGAAAAGATTTACAAGAATGTTGCCAGTGTTGGAGGATTTGAGATATAGGGAGAGTCTGAATAGGCTGGGCCTGTTTTCCCTGGAGCATCAGAGGTTGGGGAGTGACCTTACAGAAGTTTATAAAATCATGAAGGGCATGGGTAGGATAAACAGATAAAGTCTCTTCCCTGGGGTGGGGGAATCCAGAATTAGAGGGCATAGATTTAGTGTGAGAGGGGAAAGATATAAAAGGGACCTAAGGGGCAATGTTTTCACGTAAAGGGTGATGTGTATATGGAATGATCTGTCAGAGGAAGTGGAGGAGGCTGGTACAATTGCCAAATTTAAAAGGCATTTGGATAGGTATATGAATAGGAAAGGTTTGAAGGGATATGGGCCAGGTGCTGTCAAGTGGAACTGAATTAGGTTGGGATATCTGGTTGGCATGGGCCAGTTGGACCGAAGGCTCTGTTTCCTTGTGTACATCTCTGACTCTAAATGTCCAGAAGCTGAATCTTTCTCTCCCACAAGATCCACAGTTAATGTTGAGAGCAAAACAAGTGGTGAGTGTGATCCAGTGTTTGAAGAGGAGCTACAATCTTTCAAACCACCTGGCTAAGCTCTGCAATTGTCTGTCTAACTCACTGCATCTCCTTCTCTCATCCAATAAGACTGTTTTTGTTTTTAGTATCTTAACAACTGGACCAACGCTTGGTGTCAGTTTTTCTTTGAGTAGGCTCCCATGAAGTGTCTTGGAAAATGTCATTATGTTGATGACACTATATAAATGCAAGTTATTTTTGAATGGTTGTATAAATTTGTACAGGAAATATGTTTGAAGTTGTGTAACAATTCTTGTCCAAGATAGGGCTGATTATATAAATACCATGCTTTCAGGGAAGGAAGCAGCCATTTTGTATTAAGCTTGGTACTTGCTGCAAACAGTCCCCTGAGAGTTGTTGTTGCATTTTTTTATACACCACTGTTTGAGGGAACAACTGGGATTGCAGTGAAAAACCTGAAGTCTTTGAGGTTAAAATCAAATTACCTTGCAGATCCATGGACATAACGACTAAATGTATTTTCTGTTTGTTTGAAGCAGTAGGTCTCTGAGAAAAAAAATGGAGGCAGTAGTTTAATATCTGTAAGTTGATGAGGGAGCTGTAGTGTTTTCTTTCTTCATGCATTTACACGTGCAAAGGCGATGGAAAAAAAGACTTCAAAGGTATTACCGATAAGCTTGTGAGGGGTTAGACCTCAAAAAGTTATTTTGTGTACAAAGGATGTGTTGAACATCAATTCTTAAACTCATTTAGATTAATTGATTGATATGCAACAAAAAAAACAATTCTTGAATAGAGTTCAGGAATTCTGATCGACTCTTGATCGAGTTCAGGAAAAGCAGACTTGTAGTCCGTATAGAAGCTTACTGAGAGATTCGTCCCTAAGAGTTGATAAATTAGATACTTTTGTTTTTATCTTTTATACCTTACTTTAGTTCTAATTAAACTGTTCAAAGTTGCAATGATGCACCTCTGGAGATGCAATGTGAATGGGTCTCCTGTCCAGAGATAGGGACACAACCACTGCACTACAAGAGCCCCGTACATGCCCCTTTATTACATTATCAATGTCACCTTTCATCACTTCAGTTGAAAGTAAAAGGATACGGCATTAGTTGGGAAATTTAATTTGTCCTTTTTCGCAAGCAGGATTGGGCAGTATCTAATTTGTCAGGTAGCTGCGTGAGAGTAAAACAGCTAGTTTGGAGCACAAACCTCAACACTACATACATGACATTATCAAGACTCATAAGTTTTGCAGTATCTACTGACTCCGGTATTTCCTTGATGTCAAGTGGTGTGAATCAAGTTGGCATCTATGGTGTTGCAGAACTAAGGAGGAGGTGGACATGTCTTAACCAGTTGGCACTTATTACTGAAGAGCCTTGCAAATGTTTTAGCCTTGTCTTTTGCACTGATGTTTTGGATTATCCCAGTTATTGAGTGCAGGCATGTTTGAGATCTTCTCTTCCTCTAATTAGTTATTAACTTGTCAGCCAGCATTCATGGCTGAGTTTTGCTCTGATCTGTAGGTTGTGGAATTGCCAAAATCTGTCTATTGCACGCAGCTTTGATGTTTAGCACTGCATGTACTCCTGTGTTAAAGATTTAAAGATTGATATCTCAATTTCAAGTATGCCTGGTGCTGCTTCTAGCACACACTTTTTTGCACTCATTGGTTGGGTCCTTTGGCTTGAAACTTGTGGTAAAGTGAGCAATGTGCCTCACCCTGAGTTTACAGACTATCTGAGGTACAACTCTGCTGTGCTGATGGTCCTCAGCACTTTGTGGATGTCCAGTTTTGAGCTGTCCTGAAACTATCCCATTTAGCAAAGTGATAGCACCACAGATGTTGCAAGATGTCCTCAGCCTAAGTATGTTTTTTTTCCCTCGACAAGGAATGAACTTTGCTACTCTTGACCATGCTGTCATCGACAGATACCACAAGCAGATTGGTAAGGGCAAAGACAAGGCACTGTCACCTTGCATTGTTTTTCTCATCAGATGCTGCAGGCTCAGTCTGCAGACCTGTCCTTCAGGACTCAGCCAGCTGTCTTTTGCCTATCACCAACATTGACTTGGTAGAACCATTAATGTCTCCTAGCAAGAACGCATTCTATTGTGCCCGAAATGGATATGTACTGATTAATTAGCTGACGGTGAACATTTAATAGTGATCAACAGTCGGTTTCCTGATGAAGAGCTTATGCTTGAAACGTCGACTCTCCTGCTCCTCGAATGCTGCCTGACTGGCTGTGCTTTTCCAGCACTACACTCTTCGAGTTGATTTCCTTTCCTTATCCATGTTTGATCTGATAATATGAGGCAACATCTAGTTCAGAGTCAGTTCTCTTGGCCATTCTTTCTATAATTGTTCCGTCTTCTATTGGAAATGGGACAGGACCTAACCAGGGATGTTGGGAAGGGTCAGGGAGTTTACTGGAAGCTATGATTCAGTAATTATGAATATTTCAGGCAGTTGTCTGACTAGCTTGTGAGGTAGCTCTCCTAAATTTAGCACAAGTCCCAGCTGTTAGTAAGGACATCTGTACTGGCTTATCCCATCTCTGAGTGCTGTTGTCCGCTCCAGTGCTTAGGCTATTGCTGGGTAGTCTATCCACTTTATTCTCACGAGACGTTTTTGCTGCAGTTTAGTGAAACTCAGTAGCTTCTTACACCACTTCATAGAGCGGCAAAAGGCATTTCTATGGTTGTGGGTTTGCAGATTTGCAAATAAGAGAGGTAGATTTATTGAAGATGTTAATGAACTCTATGGATTATTACCACATTCTGTGCTTATTACATATACACCTTTTACTGATACTAGATTCTTCGAACAAATTGTTGACTAAATTTAAATTCTTAATTGCCATAATGCAATTTGAACTATCTGTTCAGATCATTAGCCTAGGTATCTTGATGTCCAATCGAGTAACCTAACCAATTTGTTCTCAAATGTTCCCTGAGATGAGTCCAAATAGACTGAAACCAATTAATATTCCCAGGCAACTGAATTTAACAAAATTCAACCAGTATAGCCATACAGTACTAGCCATGGTGTAAGTAATGTAAGGAGATTATCATTGCACACATTTAGATAACAAGATTAGTATGATTCAGGTAAACCACGGTCAAAAATGGCAATGCTATAGAAACTCAGGAGGAAATAAAATCCAATGTACAATCTAATCTATATGTGGTGTTGAGAAAAGAAATAGCTTCAGTTCAGAAAGCTATTCTTGTCACAGAAGCAAAAACAAATGAAAAGTTCATAAGAATCTGGGGAGGCAAATGAATTTCTTTTGGCTAGTTGGAGATAATAGTGAATGGGCAGTCAACCTGGATACAGGTGACAAATTGCTTCATTTAGACTAGACTCCGGTGCTCAACAAATTGTTGAACTTCAGCTGGTTTACACGAAACTGAGTACATAGTTCAGCAAACTTAAGTTTGGTGATGCATTGTGGCCATAGCATCAAGCTGGATGGAAAATGTTACATGAGAAGCAAATAGCGAAGTCTGGAACTGCAGTTTATGGAACAGTGTACTGCAAGCAGCCATTCCTTCAGCATAAATGTTCCAACAGTGAGGGTTGATCATGTAATTAATGTAGTCATTTGAAGTGTATGCCTGACTGAGATGTATTTGAAAGTTCAGATGCATAGCAGGAAAGGAGGATATAATATCAACTTTTGAACTATTCTTGCCTCTATTTAGGAGACTGTCATTACACATTGTGATGATGGAGGGAATGGAAAATTTTGATGTAATAAATTCGAGGTTAGAATGGCGGTCATTGAGCCAAGCTCTAATTTAGCAATGCACAGTGTTCCTAGAAATTTAAATAAAGTGACAGAAAGAGAAAATTACCCAATTCAGAAGCCCGAGGAAACGTTTTCAAATTCCAAATTGTTATAACTCAAGGAAAGTGCTAAACTCAATCTAATAAAACCTGTTAAAGTTACGCATGTTTAGGCAGATATGTGACAGCCAGGTTTGTTGTCAGCTTAGCTCCTGAAATGTTGTAGTGTCCCTTATCAGAGTGTAAGCTGATCTTGAAGGAGTGGAAGTTGCATAGTGGTTTGGGGAGGAGTGAACCTAACTATGGTTAAAGGTCAGAGTCCTTACATCAAGGAGCACGGTGTAAAATTACCTCACGGCATGTGTAACATCAAATCATAAGAAGGTAGCTTAACCAGCCACAAACTTAAAAGCAACAAAAAAAGGTGGGAGGGATCAGACATGTGATTATAGAAATGAAACAATAATTCACAGATCTTCACTGGTTTAAAAAGCTGCTTCAAGAGCATTTCACGAGATTGGACTGGGCATGATGAAAGTTTTGAAAGAACTGCCTCACCTCGTGATAAAATCCTTGGGACTGAAATGATAGAACTAAATAAAACAGCAATAGTAACTTGTATTTAATATCACAAAATGTCCTAAGGTTCTTCAGGAGAATGTTATACAACAAATCCTTACATCAAAGCACATGAGATATTAGATGAATATGAGCTTGTTCAAAGTAGAATCTATAAAACTGAGTAAAGGTAATGAAGGAATGAATAAGTTTAGAGGGGAATTCGAAATTAGAGGGTAGGTCAGCCCAGGGAACATTTACATAGTCCACTTTGGAAGTACCAAGATGTGGATCAAAACAGTGAGGATTAGCAGTTTAGAAATAAGTGCAGAGTTACAACGGGAGATTTTACCCTTGTAAGCAAATCTGTAAAAATATGCTCAAGTAGAGAAAGAGCTGCAACTTTTAAGTGTAGAAAGTTCCCCCAGTGTGTCAAGCAAAAACATTTTTGTAGTGACTGGGAGTCTGACCATGATATTAATATTGTAGAACTTCATGAAGTCCTAAATGAACTCCATTTGAAGGATGCAAGAGTGCTATTTGATCGTAAAATACGAGATGTTCTGAGCTGAACATATATGGAACTGAGTATAACTTTTTATCTGAAAAGTATAGACGATATAAACAACTTCTGTGTCCAAACTTGCAACAACGACATGCAAATATATACAGCGATTTTAACATCAGTGAAATGTTCGATGGTACTCCACCATTCAAGGGACCTTACACTTCCTGCTTTTCAAGTTCCTATTTTCAAGCCTGCAATAAGGTTCAAGACCACATGCTAACCTGTGCAGTTGAGCTTCGAACTATGCACAAAATGACTTCTCATTTTTATTTAGTAATCAGAAAAACAATCGTCATTGAACAATACATACCCTATTTTTTAAAACTCAGTCAAAGAAAAGCAGTAAATTAAATGCAAGTGTGGTCTGCAATCTGACATCCTTGGTGAAGTTTGCAAACATCTAGCTTGAGTTGTTGAAATGTTGGAAAATGAGACCGTATTGTCAATGCTATTGGTGATGTACTTTTGAATGTGAGCATTACTCCTCCCCACCCCCCCCAAAAAAAATTGCACAAATCAGTAAACTTGGCGAAAGTGAGGACTGCAGATGCTGGAGATCAGAGTCGAGGGTGTGGTGCTGGAAAAGTACAGCAGGTCAGGCAGCAGCTGAGGAGCAGGAAAATTCATGTTTCGGTTAAAAGCCCTTCACCTTCCTGCTCCTCGGATGCACCCTGACCTGTTGTGCTTTTCCAGCGTCACACTCTCGACGCAAAGCATTAAACACCAACAGTTGATATAAAACAGAAAATAAGCAAAACATATAATTGGACAAAGAATTTTGACCTTTTCACATAACTACCTGTTACTGGGAAGTACCAAGACATTGCTTGCAGTTGGCTCAGAATCCAGCCAGTGTGGTATATTGGAATAGAAAGTAAAATGCATTTTATAACAGCAAGTGATTAACCAGCAAGAAGTTGCAGATGAGATTTCATTCCACGTCTGAAAGTTTTAAGCCTTTACAGTAGAACCTTAACACAGAACCTGAGATACTTGGGCCACAAATGCAACCTAAGATCAAGCTTGAAGCTGAGATGAATTCTAGTGAACTTGAATTGGAGATACCCCACTGACTGTCATAATTTTGTATAATGTCACATGATAATTTCAGTGTGCAGTCAAGAATTATTTGAATTTATATTCCTGAAAAGATAGAAGTATAAATTGTATATATTTTTAGTAGTTAGAAACGAACTTCTCAAATAACAGTTTTAAGATCTATCTATCAGAGAAGAAAGCAAGTAATTTGAATAAAATTTGAGTGTAACTGCCCACTTTCTATCACTGACATTACTGAGCTGAATAATAGTCAAATAGGAATGCTTGTCAACTTGATTAAACAGAAACTCAGATTAGTAATAATGGATGGGCCAAACTGAATAGATTAGTTATCATGATCTACAGTCAACTGATTTGGAGATGCCAGTGTTGGACTGGGGTGTTCAAAGTTAAAATTCCAGATGAAGGAGCAATGTTCCAAAAGCTAGTGCTTCCAAACCAACCTGTTGGGCTCTAACCTGGTGTTGTGATTTTGTGCCTGGCAGCACAGTGGCTCAGTGGTTAGCACTGCTGCTTCACAGCGCCAGGGACCTGGGTTCAATTCCCACCTCTGGCACCTGTCTTTGTGGAGTTTGCACATTTTCCCCGTGTGTGTGTGGGTTTCCTCCGGGTGCTCCGATTTCCTCCCACAGTCCAAAGATGTGCAGGTCAGGTGAATTGGCCATGCTAAATTGCCCCATAGTGTTCGATGCATTAGTTAGGGGTAAATAGAGGTTGGGGGAATGGGTCTGGGTGGGTTACTCTTCAGAGGGTTGGTATGGACTTGTTGAGCCGAAGGGCCTGTTTCCATATTGTAGGGAATCTAATCTAATCTTTTAACTTTACACCAATCATCCAATATCTGTTGACTGTACAATGAGAACACACTGAATTTTGACAGGATTGTTGATGCTGTACTTAGAGCTCACTGGATTGAAACTGGTTTGTTGATGGTGTAATTAGAGTTCATAGATTTTGACAAGAGTGTTGCTGCTGTGTTGAGAGCATACTGGATTTTGACAAGATTGTTTATGGTGCAAGGGCACACTAGATTTAGACTGGATTCTTGATGGTGTAATTAGAACGTGTTTGACTATTGATGGTGTAGTGAGAGTATGCTGGATTTAAATAGTTTGCTTTTACCTGTAGTTACAGTATACTGAGCTTAGAATGAGATATTTGATCTTGTAATGAGAGCTTACTAGCGTTAAACAGAATGCTTTATCCTGTAGTTACATGCTTGGGGTTAGAAAGAGAATATTTGTCTGTAATTACAGTACGCTGCATTTAGAAAGGAATATTTGCCTCTGTACCACATGCCAAGGTGAAAATCAACTATTTTAATCTGTAATTACAGCACGATGGGGTTGAGAGGAATGTTAAAACTCTAATCCTGTAACTGAATTAATGTCTGCCATGTACACTGATTAAGAGTGGAACATATGTTAATAAAGTAAATTTAAAACTATTTTCTCTGTTAGCTGAAACTGTCTTTTCATGTCGCATAGACAGGTCTTTCTTGTAGGATTCCCCTTTGAATGTTACAGAGTTTTTCTGGGAGTGAACAATAATGTACAAGTGACCTGGGGGTGGGAGTCCTCAGAAATTAGCTTTCCCTGCTGAATTTCCTAATGAATGTGATACTGAGACCCTGGAGAAAAGTTTGTCAGCTGTCGTTGAAGTACTGTCCATTCTTGAAGTGACTGCAACATGTTATTTTATCATTCATTGATGTGGTGTGACTCCCTAACCCATGGCCCTGCTTGGAGGAATGCTGCTTTTGTTGGAAGACATGATGCTTCAGGACTGTGGGAGGTGAACTGTTTATAAAATGGGTTTAAAAAAAACTATGGAGCTGAAGAGCATGTGGCTGTGTTTTAATCTGTTTAGAAGGATTAGTATCAGAATTTTAGATGCTTGCCCTCCTAGTTTCTGACTGTACCTTGGCCTGGATTTGTGCTGAATGTGAGGGATTTTTCTATCAACCGTATAACGCAGGATATTTTGCATTTCTGCACAGAGCAGAGAAAATGTCTGGTGCTAGAATGCTCATTGTTGGGCTAATCTCAATGTTCCACCCAAGTTTGGTACCTATATTATTTATCTCAGACTCCACTTGCAAGGTACAAAGGTTGCCTAACTTGATCATTGAGAGCAATATATCAAGTCTGCAATTGGAATACATTTATTGTTAGGCAATAATGATTAAATATGTTGAAGTATTAACCCCTCTCAATCTTTTGTTTCAGAAGTACATTATAACCTCTTCGGTCTGGCACATGTGGAACCAAGTTATTTCTGGATTATAGCAAGACATTTGAGTACCTAGCCACCTGTGTGTAAGGGGGAAGTCATGTGACACATCTCTTCAATTGAGCCAAAGCTGCAGGTTCAAGTCCCACCACAAGGCATGATGATCATGGAGCATGTGTCATGAACATGCTCAAACAAGCTGGTTATCAATCTGTAAAATCTTAACATGCTTCTGCTAGACAGTAATAGAGGATGGTCCTCCTGGTCAGCCAGAAGCATGAAGTAGCTGCCATGTGCCAGCCTTGCCACATTATATAACTCTATGTGCAACTTCTTGCCATGGACAAGAGTCATCCTCTGAGTGAACACCACACATGTGTTCTCTCTTTCGCACATGTGTGAGCTTCAGATAACATAATAAACACTAATATTTATCTAGCTTACAAGATGATAAAGCTGTCATAAAAACGATTTCACTATTTGAAAAACTGGGCAGTAACTTACTGGGATGGATAGGTGGGTGATAAGTTGGTGGCAGGTAGAAAGCTAGAGAATAACCTTCCCCCCGAGCCAAGGATTGGGCTAACTTTACTGCAGTGTGGAATTGCTGTCCATCAGTGGCAGGAGGTGTCAGCTGATCAGCTGTGCAGCTGGCACTGTCAAGACCAGGAGACCTGATGGAACACCAGATCCACAGAACTTGGACTTGGCAGAGTGGGTAGCAAGGAGTGTTGGATTAGAAGGAAGGTGAATACTATCAAGATGGGTGTGTTCTCAGTGGGTGTAGGGCACCTTCCAAACATAGCATCTATTTTACAAAACACTCCTTTAAAAAAGAAAACAGGCTGTCCACTTCTGCCTGACTGCCCATGCCAACTGTTTTTTGGTAAATGCAGTGTAACATTGAGACTAATTGAATTTTTAATAAACTCCTAGAGTCATAAGCACAGAAACAGACTCTTAGGTCCAACTAGTCTATGCCAAACATAATCCCAGATTAAACTAGTCCCACCTGCCCGTGCTTGGCCATATCTCTCCACACATTTCTTATTCAGAGAGCCCGAGCAAAACGAGAATCAATGGGTATCAGGGGTGAAAACTTTCCAATGGTTGCAGCCATACCTGACACATTGGAACATGGTTATGGAGGTCAGTCATCTCAGCTCCAGGACATCACTGCAGGAGTTTCTCAGGGTAGTCTCCTAGGCCCAATCATAGTCAGCTGCTTTATCGATGACCTTCCCTCTATCATAAAGTCAGAAGTGGGGATGTTCGCCGATAATTGCACAATGTTCAGCACCATTTGCAACTGCTCAGACATTGAAACAATCTGTGTCCAAATGCAAAAAGATCTGGACAATATCCAGGCTTGGGCTGACCAGTAGCAAGTAACATTCGTGCCACACGAATGTCATGCTATGATCATCACCAACAAGAGACAATCTTCTCACTGCCCCTTAACATTCAATGGTGTTACCATCACTAAATCCCCCACTATCAACATCCTGGGAGTTATCATTGATCAGAAACTCCACTGGACTGGCCACATAAACACAGTGGCTACAAGAGCAGGTCAGAGTCTAAGAATACTTCAGTGAGTAACTTGCCTCCTGACTTCTCAAAGCATGTCCACTATCTACAAGGCACAAGTCAGGAGTGTGATGGAGTACTCTCCATTTGCCTGGAGGAGTGTAGCCCCAATAACAGTCTAGGAGCTGACAATGTCATGAGCAAAGCAGCCCGCTTGATTGGCACTGCATCCACTCAATCCACCACAGATGCTGAGTAGCAGCAGTGTGTACTATCTACAAGATGCATTGCAAAAGTTCACCAAAGGTCCTCAGACAGCACCTTCCAAACCCATGACCACTTCCATCATAAGGGGAAGGGCAGCAGATATGTGGGAACGATCCAACTGAGCTTTAGATTGTTTAATAACCCTATTCAATATAAGTGATGTATTTTGGAAGGTGAAATAAAGATAACACAAATATTGAACTTGAAAGATATTAGCAGAGTAAAATAACTTGAGAGAGATGAGGTCCACACATCTCTCAAAGTGGGAAAATAAATAATTAAAATTAAAGAAAAAATCACAACGAATCATAAAAGTCAAGTTATAAACAGGGCTATATACAGGTAGAAGATCCTTTATCTGAAAATCCAAAAACCGAAAAGCTCCAAAATCCGAAGGTTTTTTGTGAAGTTTTTTTCCTCATTAACAAGGTTGTTTAGCAAGCAAACAGTTAACCAAGTCAACACCGACTCAATGCGTGTCACTCAGATGCGACATGAGGGAGGCGTAGCCAATCACATTCTTACTTCGAACTCTGCTCCTCCAGTAAGATTTTAAGAAGTCTCACCATTAAATTGTCACTAATTCTGAAAACTGAAAAATTCTGAATTCTGAAAAACAGCTGGTCCCAAACATTTCGGATAAAGGATCTTCTATCTGTAATACAAAAACACAAAAGGTTTATTACTAAACCCAGATAATTAATTTTTAGGTCACAGTACTGAATGGTGCCCTGTTTAAAGTTAAAATTCTTTGAACTAAAAGAAATTAGGCTCTCCTGTTAAAGCCAAGGAATATCAAGAGACTATCTAATTTGTGGTGCTCACTGTTATGATGTGTTTGACGCACTAAGTTGGGAAAAACCTTTCCTCTTGGTGAGAAAATATTTAGAAACAATAGATTTAAGATCAAAGAGCAACCAGATTTTTGTAAAGCAGGTTGTTAGGACATTAAAAGTCCGATCAGAACCAGTGGTGGAGGTGGGCTCCAGAATAAAACAGGAGTAAACTAGGATGAAGTGATAACTCTTTCAGAGAACAGAGGCAGTTGTAATGGGTGAGATAGCCTCTTTGTTGAAAATGGTTGGGATTCATTAAGTAAAGGTTGAATCGTAAGGATGGTGAGGTCTTGCTTTTTTTTTGGTTTTTGGGTTGGAATTTCTGTCAGACATTGAGTTGTAGCCTAAACCTTGGACAACCAATCACAAAATAGTTCTGGAAGCCCATTGGTTCTTTGCCTGTCTCCCCCAACTTGGTACGCAGACAGAGATGTTGGAAAAAATCTGAAGCTAATTTTAATCCTTCCCATCAATATATCTATTCTCCATAAAATATCACTCTACCAACTGTTTTATGTCTGGTCCTTTGTTTCATTTTTCTCTTACAAAATATGGCCTTTCGCTGGGCCAGCATTACCCATCCCTAATTGCTCTTGAGAATGTGTGAAGTGTAGAATTCATTTATATTACTTGAAGGTGAATAGAAGAATGTATAGGGCTGGAGCGGGCAATGACTGCTCAGTTGCCTGATCACAAACATTGAAAAATGCCACACAGTATACAAAGGTTGGTGGAGTTGTGGATAGTGAGGAGGGTTGTCAGAGAATACAGCAGGATATAGATCAGTTGGATGCATGGGCACAAAAGTAGTGGATGGAGTTTAATCTGGACAAATGTGAGGTGATGCATTTTGGAAGATCAAGTACAGGTGGAAATTATGCAGTGAATGGCAGAACCTTTGAGTAATGATATGCAAAGGAATCTGGTGTGCACGTCCACAGAACGCTGCAGGTGCCAGCGCAGGTAGATCAGGAATTAAAAAAGGCTTATGGCATGCTTGCCTTCATTGGAAGGGGCATTGAGTATAAAGACAGGTAAGTTATGCTGCAGCTTTATAGAACTTTAGTTAGGCCACACTTGGAATATTGTGTACAGCTCTGGTCAGCACACTACCAGAAGGATGTGGATGCTTTGGAAAGGGTGCAGAAAAGGTTTACCAAAATGTTGCCTGGTATGGGGGATTTTAGTTATGAAGAAAGGTTGAATAGACTGGGTTTGTTTTCACTGGATCTCAGAAGAATGAGGGGCGACCTAATACAAGTTTGTAAGATTGTGAATGACATGGATAGAGTGGAAAGCATGAGTCTTTTTTCCAGGGTGGAGGGCTCAATTACTAGGGGACACAGGTTCAAGGTGTGATACAGGGATGTTTAAAAGAGATTTGCAAAGCAAGTTTTTCTCTCAAACTGAGGTGAGTGCCTGGAATGCGCTGTCAGTGGAGGTGGTGGAAGAAGTCACAATCGCAACATTTAAGAAAAACCTGGATGAATGCATGAATAGGAAGTGATTAGACAGATTATTCCTATAAGTGAAGACCATTTTAGTATGGAAGGGAAAAATGTGTCAGCACAGACCTGGAGAGCTGAAAGCCTTTTTTTTACTGTTTTGTTCTTTGTTCAGTTTATTGTAATGGTGGGCACTGGGCAGTTTATTCCATGCATTTACCATGTGTGTGTTTTATTATGGCCAGCATCAAGATACTAATCACTCAGAGCCAGCTTGGCTGGGTAAGATGAGCCTTTCATATGCCTAACACTGCATTCCTGTAGCAACAGTTCTACTCAGAACTGATTGCATTGGAAGCCCCCAGCACTAAAGCAGAACCACTTCCACGATACTTTTGAACATCCCTAAAGAACTTGAGCATCCCCACTAAATCATTGGCATCCCCAGCATGTGACTGACTCAACTGGAGAAGGTTCATTCAGGAAGACTCAAAACATGTCGAGAGATTTCATTAGGAACACAATGGTGAAGTAAAAGTGTGTGAGAGAGGAGGCAAACCTCTGATCAAACTATTCACCTGGCCCTTCAACCATCACCTGCCCCACTAGCGACTTTTTTGAGGACCAATTGAAACCAAATGGAAGGAGGTCACTCTCGATTCAGAGGAACTGCCTAGGTGTGTGTGTGTGTGTGTGTGTCTTTGTATGCATTTGTTCTATATAAGTGTCTAAACTGAATTAGTTACTCCTGAGCCAAGGAACCTACATTTTTTTTCTCCATTCCAGAGTTGGAGATACTGACAGTAACATAACATAAAACATACAAAATTCTGTGGTTTATATATGATTGAATCGAATAAAGAACAGCAAAGTAATGTTGAATTTCTCTAATATGACAAATTGGGTCATGCGACAATAGTTGTAGTTCTAGACAATCCATTATTGAAAGAATACTGCAGATGTGGAAAAAGTACAAGTACAGTGATAGGACTGAAGTAGCTCTGAAAAGGAAACACAAACTGTATCTATCTACGAGAGTGAAGTAGATAGAAAGGGAGTGGTGGATTGGGGGACATTGTTACAACTTGTTGGGCTAGTGTACTAGAAATCGAGCACCACTATTCTCGGAATTATCACCTGACCTTTAAACACAAGTTGATGGAAGGCACAAGCCAGGTTTCTGTACTGAACAAGAATTGCTATTTAATACCAGTAAGTGGACTTGAGCTACAGGGAAATGGTTATAAACCATTGGCAAATAATAATACTGATTTAAAACTCTAATCCTCTTATAAACTCCCTGTCAAATACAAACAGGGTGAAATAGAGTAGATTAGATTAGATTCCTTGCAGAATGGAAACAGACTGTTCGGCCCAGCAAGTCCACACCGACTCTCTGAAGAGTAACCCACCCAGACCCATTCCCCTACCCTATATTTACCCTTGACTAATGCACCTAATACTGGGCAATTTGGCATGGCCAATTCACCTTACCTGCAAATCTTTGGATTGTGGGAGGAAACTAGAGTACCTCAAAGAAACCCATGCAGACACACACACAGTCTCCTTAAGTAGGAATTGAATCTGGGTCCCTGGCGCTGTGAGGGAGCAATGCTAATCACTGAGCCACTGTAATACCCCGATAGGTTATGAAGAGTGGAGAAAAATAGAAAAGACAGTTCAGTAGGCTTTGTTCCCAGATTCTGTTGTTGAAATGATCCTTCTGCTGGACAGCGCATTGCATCAGTCGTCTTTCTTTGGATACTTTCACAGGTTGATAAGAGGCAGAAGGTGGCTGGTTCACTCATAAAAGTCTCTGACTTATTAGTTAGAAGTTGCACCTTACAGTAATTGTTGCAGGGATGATACCTTGGTTTTCTTCAGGTTCACTATAAGTTTTGACTGCAGAGAACAGAGAGACCACTCTTGAGCGGGGGAAGAGCTGAACATTTCTGTCTCTCTCTAACCTGTTCCTGGCTCCAAGTTGCTCAGTTACCCGGGAAGCAGTCTCACAGATGTTGGCAGGCACAAAGGTCTTATCATTAATAACTGGTCATTCATCAACTTCTTGTTGCCAGCGAAAGCTGCATCTCTACACCATGGGCTCCAAATTTTTGCAGGTCAAACTTCAATTACTCCTGGTTCAAACAGTTGTTTAAAAGATACTTGCAATGGGTTTGGGTTGTTAGGTTTCAAAACATACAGCCATCTTTGCAATCACGTTTTCAAAAATAAAGCTCCTTGTCATTTCTATCCTCAGCTTTTAAAAAAAAACCTTACAATGCAAATGGATATTTTTAAAGATACAACTGTTTTCCTGAGAGTAAATAATGAAGCGTATTTCCACAAATTGTTCAGTTAGTAATGAGGAAATCTTAAATGAATGTTATCACAAGAGAGGGGAAAGTCACAAGAAATATTTCTCTCTCACAGGAAAGCAGAATATTTTTTATTAAGTGGCTATTGCAACAGAGATTTTATTGTTTAAGAGAGACTATAAATGACAACATCAAAGGGATTTGGATAAACCAATCTAGTTGAAGAGCTAGCGCTGCACAGGCTTGATGCTGCGTCTGATCTTGGCCTGCACTGTCATTACTGTGATTGAGGAGGCAGTGCCCATTCCCAGCTTTGATCAGCACTAGTTCAATGTAAGTTTTAAGTGACTTGGGCATAATAATATATTGTTTTGTTGATTTAAAAAAAAACAAGTTGGGTAGTGTTACTTTTCACCACAAAGATTTTCCTTACTAGTTGTAACAGTGGCTGCTGGGATTATAATGGTCTCCCTTGCATGTATCTAATCTGTCAGATGTTGTGGTTCTTGTGTGTGTGAATGATGGGCTAATAAACTGTCTGCTGGCAAGAAAATTTCACATCCCTTTATAGGGATATTGGATGTGCCTCAACTGAAACTCGAGTGCTTTTTTTCTACAGGTTTACATTGCACTGACATTGTTATCCAATAATAAGGACTTCTATACCAGTCACAAGGGACACACATGCCTTACCTTTTTTGTGTTCTCTGTGGATAAGGGAGCATCTGATGTGGGAAAGGGAGAAGTCGCTTCCTGTTTTGTCTTTCCCCTGTCATCTCCCTCATGCCCTTTCTCCTCTTCTTTGTGCTTTGTTCCAAAGTGGAAAATGGAAATATCTCTCTTTTTTAAGTAAGATGTTGAAATTACTACAGTATTTCACCAGGCAGGAGGATCCTCCCTGCCTTTGTTTTCCTAATGTCATCCTGACCTTTAGTCATAAGCCCTCATTAGTTTGCTCTGATGTGATGGTGAAAGAGACTTTGACTCTTCAACTCATCATTAGGTTATTGAAGCTTGTCTCCCCATCAGACTCCCAGCTAAACCTTGCCTCTGCTTCTGTGTCCCTGCTCTGATTGCCTCTCTGTCTTCAGTTTCCATTTAATTCCCCCTTTCCGTCTCCCAGTCTTTTATGTTCTATTATTCCAGCACTATTTCATCTCGTTGCCTCTTCAGGTTCTGCTAGCATGCCCCAGATTTCCTGTTTAAATCTTGCTGATCAATTTTCTAGCGCAGCAACAAACGGAACTAATCAGATACACAAGTTACAGTCTCTGTGAATGTGCTGCACTATCCCTCCTTATCCTTCTCAATTTCTTCTTTTCTCATGGAGAGAGATCTTTCTTTACCTCCATTGTCCAGCTCATTGTGACCGCCATGAGTTGGTTTCACCATCTTTTTGATTGTAGCTAGAGTGTCCATGGCAACTACTTTCTCATTCTTTTCTGATACTTTTACCTTAGCAATGACCCAAGTGTCTATTCTCGACTTCCAATACTTATTCATCTCTATGGTTAAATCATTGGCAGACATGGGGGTCAGCTTTAATTTTTATTTTGACAACACCTTTACTTCACTGCTTCCTCTCTCTCTGGCCTTCCCTTTCATTTGTGCTTCTTGTTTATGATATATAATCTTAAGAGTTGCAATTTCCTCCAGTTAATTATTGAGAAGACTGAACCCATTGTCTCCAATTCCTGCAATGAACAATTTGCTTTGGCCGTTGGATCCATTTCCCTCCAAGGCACCACTGTGCACTGAACCAGACTATTTGTAACCTTGCTGTTCTGAGCCCGTTTCTTTAACACAAAGAAAACCGACTTCTACCTCCATACTGCTGCCAGATTGTGCCCCTATATCAACCCTTCTCCTGTTGAAATTAACCTCCAGGCTGTTATTACCTCTAAACTCAACTAATTCAATACCATTTTATGGCCTTTTATGAGTACGCACCATTTCTGTTGCCATATTGTGTAGAGCACATAGTCCGACTCGTTTGTCAAACCTTTCCCAGTTGATCTATGCTGACTTTTGGTCTCCCACTTTAAAAAATCCTTCATTGTGTCTAACCCCATTGTGACGTTCCTCTGCAACCATCTGCCTCAAAGCACCCTCCGTATCTTCGGAGCTCTCTTTCTCACTCTGGTCTTTTCTGCTTCTGCTTCCTTTTCTGTTGTCAATTTGAATATGATTGCTCTTTTATTATCTGTCTGACTCTCTCTCTCTTTCTCTCTTTTTCTCTCTCTCTTTCTCTCTCTTTTTTCTTGCTTTTTTTCACTCTCTCTCTCTTTTTCACTCTCTCTCTTTTTCATTCTCTCTCTCTTTTACTCTTTCTCTCTCTCTCTCTCCCTCCCATCACCAGACCATCCTGCAGCACCTCACGACTCTGCTTTACATCAAAAATCCTTCTAAACATGGAACAAAGAGTCGCCTCTTTTATAAGACTGACAGCACTGGCAACAACTTCCAGACCGTTCCCAGCAAACAAACAGCCAGTTCCAGAGCTGATACTTTTCTGGCACTGTGCAGCGTGCCTCGAAAGTGTAATGTTTCAGCTTCCTTTGAATGTTTCCAAAACAGTCAACCTCTTTCTGATGGTTCAGGCGATGTCAGAGAGGGAAGTGATGGGAAGATTTTGCTCCACTGCAAGCCTGTTAGCTGGAAGGAAATTGGTCAGAGTCATAGCGTTATACGGCATGCAAACAAATTCTTTGGTCCAAATTGTCTGCGCCAACCATATATCCTAAACTGATCTAGTCCAAATTGCCAGTATTTGGCCATATCCCCCTAAACACTTATTTATATCCCCATGTGTTGAAGATATACATTGAGTTTTGATAGTCCATCTGTGTCAGAATGAAATAGCTACTGGATACTTTTAGATGTGAACATGCTTCTGTAACCCCATCAGAAAGAATTATCTGCATTTCTACAATCAGTAGAGAGTTGAGACATTACATTTAATACTTCAGGTCAGAGTAGGACGTTGAGTCTACAACTTTCTTCCCTCCTGCACTCTTGGTGGGTCCCTATTGCTGCTTGATTCAGCTCAATGGGTGTTATCTCTCTCCTGAGACCTCACTCAAGCTGCTATTCTTAACATCAAAGTATCGGCAGGATTTTTAACAGGCGGTCCTGTTATTGGTTGTCTTGACATAACATGGCTTGAACCAAAACTAAAACTCCTCATGTTCTAAATCGACCATATGTACACTATGTTTCACTCAGTGAATCAGTGGTCTCCGTTATTATCCCAAAGTCTGGATATTTTGCTCTGTCTGAATGTGGATCTGGCACTTTTATTTTTGAAATTTTGTTTTGTTCCAATAACCATTAATTCTGGGATTGAGTTTAAGGAGTTTATGAAAACAATACTAGTTTGAGCCTGGGCAACCTTCCATTATCTGTCAACTCCCATTGGGAAACCCTTCAAGTCCACATACAGGCAGACAAGAGTTGTCTTGCTGTGTACAGTTGGCTGCATCTTCTCTCACTAACTTTGTACAGTTTCATAGCCTGTTGTAATGGACAGTAGTGGTTCCAGTGTTACAATGCAGTGGGACAGTGTGGGATATCGAGAAACTATCACAGGGACCATATGGATGACAACATCAATCGCAACGTAACCATTTCTTTGGGACATTGCAGATTTTATCATGAGAGTCTAATTGAACAATGTTGTTTACATTGTGAATGTGTTTCTAGAACAGTGTAGGTTACTGTATGGGAGTGCAGCTGAGGTAGTGGATTACATTGTGAATATGGTCATACCACAGTGTGGGCTTCAGTGTCAAAGAGTATGAAATTACCATTAGAACAGATGTTACCCAGTAAATCTGTCAATTGAACTGTGTGTGTCTGGAACAATGTTGGTAACAGGGATGTATGTGTTGCTGAGACAGTAGATTACAGTATTAATGAGTCACGTAAAATGTGGGTTACAGTGTGTGTGTATGACACTGGAACAGTGGGTTACATGTAGCAAATGACTTTGGGAGAAGGATCACAGTGGGAGATTGCATATTCAATTCAAGGAAGGGATTTTACATGTCTAGCAGCAGCAGCACTTTGAAATGAATATTAATTTTGATGTCCCATCAGTATGATATTTGGCCTTCTGTGATCTTACATAAAGACTGATTCATTTCTAACCACTGAGTGACTTGTGAATTATCTTACATACATAAATGACTTGCCAGAGAAATTAATGAAGAAACTCATTAGCAAGTGCTCCTTAGTAAAGTGCTCAATTATGTCCTAAATGACCTAATATCCAAAAACAAGTGATTAGAAGCAATTGCAAAGCTCAAAGGTAGAAGACAGAGGCTGATGGTGGAGAGTTGTTTTTCAGACAGGAGGCCTATGACCAGTGGAGTGCCACAAGGATCGGTGCTGGGTCCACTACGTTTTGCCATTTACATAGATGATTTGGATGTGAACATAAGATGTACAGTTAGTAAGTTTGCAGATGACACCAAAATTGGAGGCGTAGTGGACAGCGAAGGGGGTTACCTCAGATTACAACAGGATCTGAACCAGTTGGCCATTGGGCTGAAAAGTGGCAGATGGAGTTTAATTTAGATAAATGCAAGGTGCTGCATTTTCGGAAAGCAAAGGGAGTGTTGCTGAACAAAGAGACCTTGAAGCGCAGATTCATAGCTCCTTGAAGGTGGAGTCGCAGGTAGATAGGATAGTGAAGAAAGCTTTTGTATGCATTCTTTTATTGGTCAGAGTATTGAGTACAGGAGTTAGGAGGTCATTGGTGAGGCCACTGTTGGAATATTGCTTGCAATTCTGGTGTCCTTCCTATCGGAAAGATGTTGTGAAACTTGAAAGGGTTCAGAAACGATTGACAAGGATGTTGCCAGGGTTGGAGGATTTGAGCTATAGGGAGACTGCGGCTGTTTTCCCTGGAGGATCGGAGGTTGAGGGGTGACCTTATAGAGGTTTATAAAATCATGAGGGCATGGATAGGATAAATAGACAAAGTCTTTTCCCTGGGGTCGGGGAGTCCAGAACTAGAGGGCATAGGTTTAGGGTGAGAGGAGAAAGATATAAAAGAGACCTACAGGGCAACTTTTATCACACCAGAGGGTGGTACATATATGGAATGAGCTGCCAGAGGAAGTAGTGGAGGCTGGTACAATTGCAACATTTAAAAGGCTTTTGGATGTTTATATGAATAAGAAGGGTTTGGAGGGATATGGGCCTGGTGCTGGCAGGTGGGATTAGATGGGTTAGGATCATGGACCGGTTGGACCAAAGGGTCTGTTTCCGTGCTGTACATCTCTATGACTCAAACCTAGAAATGGACTGAGTGTTGGGGTTTGAGTCTTTATTCTCCAAGGTAGAAAGAGAGATTGTGAGAGAAACATTGTCAAAAGCACACCAAGATTTTATCCATGAAAACAGTAGTGAAAGCTTCCTTTTGGTATTTGAAGGTGGATAGTGATACTGAAAAGTTGAAGAAAAATTGTAAAATGTGTCTCAGATTGAGAGATGATTCAAAGTTTGTTTTCATTCCCTAACCAATACAAGAACACCATTGAAATGAGTTCATGCTGATTTCTTTGAAGTGGAAAGCTAAGATATTTAGTTTTGGATGAGAGCTATCGTAAGCAAACTAATGTAGAGTATGTGCCGTAGTTCCCAAAGCTATTGCAATTTTGAGAATTTGGTACAATTTGTGGGTTATTAGGACTGTTGTAAGGTAATACTTCATGATATATTTTCAAACAGTTTAAAAAATTTGAGCCAGAATGGAGTCAAACACATTCTAGTACCTTCTGACAACAAATGGTGCTACAGAAAAATGTTTGCTACGTGATGAGCCAGACTGTAATTTCTATGCTTCTCTTCAACACAACCTGGACAATTTTATCTCACCGTAAGGAATAACACCATAGTGTGCAATAGGTTCCTCACCTTGCAAGTTAGTGATAACTACAACACAGTTTAGTTTGCTTAAACCTCTCATCCATAGCAAAGTAAAAGGAAAAAAAATGCAAAGTTAAGATGCACTTGCATTACAAGGCCTGAAACAGTGTTCAGGTCTAGTCAGAAGGTCATGTTGAAACATCAGGGAAATAAGGAGAAGTATTTGATTGGATTAGTTTGATAGAGAGTACGTGCATTCACGTGTTTAGTAAAGATTAGAGAGAGTGTCAGTGATCATGTAAATGATTTGTAGATAATTTGCTTGAAAGAGGGCAATGCTGAAAGAGAGAGCACAATAAACCTCAGAGTCCACTCTCCCACAAAAGTATAAAATGAGTCAGGGTTTTTAATTAAAACAGATCAATCAGTGTCATAGTCCTAGCTATTAACTGGAGTCTGCTGTCAAAGTTCTTGTTGGATATAGACTAAGGTGTGGAGAGGGCATGTCCAGTCTAGCAGAAAATATCCAGGCAAGGATAGAAAAAAAGTTAGATACTTTTAATTGGATGTATTTGGAAAGGTAAAAGTAAACAAGTTGTTGTTTTCATTATATCTCATCCAATCATAATAATTTTTGTTGTATGTACCCTGGTATTAAGAATCTTTTTATATGCCCAATTCTACCCGAGTAATGGTCATGCAAGGTCTACTATCTTAAATATAGTAGAATGCAACCCAAACTGTTAAATTTTATTGATGTTGGTTTATTCATTTTGTACTCTGGAATCTTATGTTTGTGCATGATTTTAAGTTTAAATATACATGTCTTTTTAAGCAGGGAGGGAGTGTGGCGTGTTGCAAGATCTGAGCAATTTGTCACACTGTCATCTTTGCTGCTCTCTGGGGAAGTGTAAATAAAGACATTTCAACAATGGTTGCCTGCAACTGAGCTTTGTTAGTCTAACAATTTACCACAGTTTCTAATGTGCACAGATGGTCCATAATTCCAGGTTCATGCCTAGCCTTCAAGTTGAGAATCTAATGCACTTACTCCAGCAACACAGGAGATCTTCCTTGATTTCCTTCCTTAAAAACAAGGACTTGAGGGTTAACTTTTTCAAGCAGAGGGTGTTGCTTTTCAGGTATGTCTCGTACAAGCTGCCAGAGAAAGTGTTTGGAGTTGGTACAATTAGAACATTTAAAAGGCATGGGTATGTCAAAAGGAAGGATTTAGAGGGACGTGGGCCAAGTACTGGCAACTGGGGCTAGGTCAGATTGGGATGTCTGGTCAGCACAGATGAGTTCAACTGAAGGGGTCTTTTCCATCCTGCATGACTCTGAAGTCAATGCCTCACCCTCCCTCATCAAACTCTTGTTTCAATATTTTGTTTCAGATACATAATCGAAAAGAGTTCAGTTGTCCCCAGCCACATAAAATATGACATACAATTAGTCATTAATGCAAAATTAAGTGCAATGCTTAATTTGTCACAAAAGCGAGGACGCTAGGAACCTGCTCCTAAATTGGGACTATAACTAGCAATAACTCACAGTTGACGGTAAGCTGAATTTTCAGAGAGATTTGGCCTGTGTTTCGAATTTAGATGAATCTTCTCTGTCGATGCAGCTCTAGATTTTTGTATGACAGCAGTTGGCCCAGCTGTACAGAGGAAGAATGCTGTCTCTTTTATGGTGTATCTGGCAAACAGAGACAATAAATTCAGCTCTTGGAACATTCCCAAATTCTTGACCTAGTCTCGAGCATTGAGCACTTTGACCTTGGTCATTATTGCTTTCCTGTCTACGAGCTGGGAATGCAGGATGTAATAATGGACAATGCGGTTTTCTGCGGGCAACAGCTAAACAGCCATCCACTCATTTTTACAATTGCTTCCTTTATAACATACGCAAAGTAATCTGTCCTGGATTATCAGTGTGGGTAGTACAAATGGAAAATGCAGGAACCATTTTAGCATTTGTGGCAAGAGCAAACAACTATGCAACTTGGATGAGACCAACCCCTGTCATCCCTTCCACTTTCTTTCCAAGATGCTAAGTGACAGCATGTTCTTTATTAATCTGCACTTAGATTTTCAACATCCAGTATTGCCTTTCATTTTTTCGAGTTGTCCATATAAGGGTCTGGCACTCTCTCAGGAAGGATTATCTAGTGAAGCCTCAGCACTCCCTTCTCACTGACCTGAGTGGTCCAAAGTTACTGTGTTCAGCCAAAGGTCGAGCTTCAAATACTAAAGAGGGTTTGATGATGCACTCGAGATGGCCAGATTTTGAGTGGAGGGCTGAGATTTCTATTGGATTCAGGAAGCAGAGCAGACCCTTCTGGTGTTGGGCAGCGAATCAAGAATGAATCAAGTTGGGCAGGGTGAAGGGAGTGGTAAGGTTGTGGAACAAGGAACTTCAGTGTCATATCCTGAGTAGTTAGGAATGTGAACAAACTAATTCTTCTCCTTTTCTGGATTGGGGAGTTGCCTTGTTCAGTGTCTGGTGAGTTAGAATTGTATTTAAAAGAATCAGCTCCTGGTATACCTGTTCAGGATATTGACTGTAATTAAAATTTTCATTTGTTGCTTGTTTCAGTGATAACTGGGATCTCTCAATGTCTATGAGCTACATTTCTGACTTGACACTCTCATTGCTGTCTTTCATTTTGATGACAGGAATGCTTTATGATTAAAAAAACACAATGAAACCAGTGTTTTTTAAAATTCATTTGCAGGATGAAGACGTTGCTGGCTAGGCCAGCATTTATTGCCTATCCCTCAGTGCCCAGAGGGCACTTAAGAGTCAGTCACAATGTTGTGAGTTTGGAGTCATATATAGGTCAGACCACATAAGGATAGCAGTTTCCTTTCCTAAAGGACATTAGAGAATCGCATGGGTTTTTCCCAACAATTAGCAATGGTTTTGTAGTCATTAGAATTCTTAATTCCAGCTTTTATTGAATTCAAATTCCACCATCTGCCAGGTGGGATTTGAACCTGGACACCCAGAACATTACCTGGGTCTCTGGATTGACAATCTAGTAATACTCCCACTATGCCATTGCTTCCCCCAGAATGGGACATATTGATCCGTGTGTACTTCAAAATATGGCAAGTGCATCCAGTGCATTTGCTTTTACTTGTGTTTCCCTCTGGTTTGGCATAGGGCAGCCCTTGAGTCACCTGTAGCATGTCCGTGCAGCTTAAGGAGGTTCCTTAATTGTTAAAATGCAATGGGTGTGGTCTCTGATATGTATCAATCGTACTTCAAATGAATCCATCTGTCTTCAGAAAGGTTTAAGTACTTTCCAAGGATTCAGGTTTGTGTCTTCCAAAATTTTTTTTGGATGGTTCAGTACATTTTGTCCTATTATGAATAATTTCAGTTTTACTTTTGACATTAGCTGGGATGAGCTTGAAGCTGATATGGTCACTTAGGTTTTGGCTCACAAATTCAAAAAGAGTTCAATTACAGTAAATAAAGGGGGCTGCCAGGGATTATGCTATTCCACCAGTTACAGAATCCAGTCACTGGTCACTTATTGCGGACTCCCATTTTGGCAGCTTTCCAGGCACAACAGGGTATTATGATGCTACTGGGCTTAATGATAGCTGGAGGTGTGCAAGGTTGGGGAACTGAGGGTATGTTGACCTCGCTGAATCCAATGGGTTGGAGAGCAGGAGAGGTTGGTACAAATGAAGGAGGATTGACATGTGGACCACTGGAGAGAGGCAGTCAATTGTAGAGCATTAGCTGAGTGGCCCATGTTGAAAAACGTTTCCTGAGCAAGCTTGTGCGCTGATTGAAGCATGGGGAGCAGGGATGAGGGTGTTGGGAATCTGTGTTTAATGTGGAAAAAGAACTGCAGGGGGAAGAGAGTAAGAGAGATTGTGTTTGTGTTTTCCAGAGGTGATTGGCTGGAACTGATGACTCGAGAAAGGATGTTAATGCTGGTTGGCAGTGTTTGTATCCCAGCTGGTGCACAATGTCTAATTTTCCCCGCAATGCATTCCTTTTCAGTCTGATCTGAACACTTTCCAAGTCACTGCAGCCGTCAGCTAAAAGGAATTAGCTTCTTTCCTATTGGTTGAGGGGTTTTTTTTGGAGGTGGGCTCTTGCCTGCTTGGGGCCTACATTGAGACCAGTGTTGAGCTGCACAGGTCACATCAAGTTCAAAATCATTTACTGTACACTAGAGAGAAGTCTGTTCAATTTCTATCTTCTGAATTAGAGTCAGCAGAAGGAGTGCTCCCAGTGATGGGTGCTTTCACATTGATTTTCTGATTTGAACAGGAGCCATGGGTGACAGATTGAACATGTTCATCTTCCCTTTCCCTTCCCCCTCCCAGACTGTTTTATCTTGCTTTGTTTAAACCTCTCGCATTGCCGAGACTTTGTGCTCATTCTGTGCTATTTATGTTGCATTGACTTGCTGTGAGATCGAATACTGATGGTGGCAGTCCAGGGCCAGAGGAGTGTAGTGACAGCAGAGTTCCCTCATAAATACAAAAGACAATGTTATTTTCTACTGGAACAACCTCGTGGAGACATCAAACTTGTTTTGTTTTTTAATCTTTGAAGAGTTAGAGGTGGACAAAGCTATTTATAAGAACAATTTGTGTACATAGAGTGCCTTTTAAGATAACAGTATCCCCTAAAGTGTTTAACTCAGCTGCTCCAAGCTTGTATTTCTTTCAAGGTTTTTCCTTCTTGGGCTGTAAGCTTGTAGTTAACTCTGGAAATTTGATACTGTCCTGTCCTTTAGTTGTCAAGAAAGCAGAATGTTGCAGCCACTAACAACCAACAGGGGACAAGTCGTGGTAGCTTAATGAGAAGTGGGTGCCTCAGAATTGAAGAAATGTAGTTTAATAATGTCAGAACAAGTCAGCAAAGGGATTTTCTTGCTGCGCCAGTGACTGATGGAAACCTTGCCAAAAGCATTTGTTATTCTTGATTTAATGGGCCAGAGGGCACTTGTGGGAAAAATGCTAGATCCCACGACCCCTCTGTACTATATATAACAAATTTGTGCTGTTTTAGTTATTAATGTTTTACTGCTTTTGTCAATTGCTGTAAAGGTATATATGCTGAAGTGTTCCATTCCCCCTCTAATATTAAAAAATCCCACAACACCAGTTATAGTCCAACAGGTTTAATTGGAAGCACTAGCTTTCGGAGTGCTGGTGTTGTGTGATTTTTAACTTTGTACACCCCAGTCCAATACCGGCATCTCTAAATCATGACTCCCTAATGTTGGCCTGGCCAGGATTTTCTCTGTATTGCCACATTCCATTGATGTGCAGCGAGAGAATGACTGACTTTCAGCCTCCGAACTGAAGCGTTAATTTATCCCTGGCTGTCATCCAGTGTTAAAGAGATTAATTAGTATTTTTTTTTGATCAATTTGTGTAAATTTTAATCTGAATAGCAAATTCAATATCATAGTGCTTTTTACTTAATTTGGCAACATTAGGCGTGAAGGATTTTGAAACAAAAGCAAAAACTAAGCAGCCTCTGTGGAAAGAATCTTCTGTGGACACAAAATGTTAACTCTGATTTCTCTCCACAGGTGCTGCCAGACTTGCTGAGTTTTTCCAGCAAGTTTTATTTTTGTTTCTGATTTAAAACATTGGTAGTTTTTTCAGGTTTGTTAAGGAGTTTGACATTTCCAGTCACTTAGTTTAGCTGTTCTTTTGGAGATAAATTTCTTTGTCTTGTTGGTCAAGGAGGTACAGTGTATTAAACTCTCCAATGATACCTATTTGTCAATCGTGATCATGAACTTTGAGGGTTTTAATTACTGGTATCAATTGATTGTGGCTCATTATCAGTATACCTCTTTCTGGTGATTGACATGCTTATGACATCATCACAGTATCATAGCATGTGACCTAAGGGTATCAAGGTTTCAGACGCCATCTTAACTCTGATCACTTGAAGCACAACACTGATGGAAGAATGCTACTGTGCTCAGTTAGGGTGGGTGGTCAAGTTTGAGTGGTGAGGCCATTGTGTTCATGTCAGAGGCTGGAACCGTGCATCAAGTCCAGGAGCAGTACTGGATCCTTTATTTTTGTCCCAGACTCTTCCCTTTATAACTGAATAGCAGAATACGTCTCTGTCACTCTCTTACTTGAATATGTAGAGAGTGTAATAAACATTTGTTGGATCTTTCATTCCCACAGAACTCATTGTAGTGATTGGAACCAGCTGGGTCTTGTTAACTGTAAGATCCTTGATTGGCCCAGATTAACAACCCTGATCAGGAAAGCCCTGGCTGACCAATATAACCAGGAGAATTAGAATCTCTTCAATTCAGGGGACTGACTCTGAGCGAGCTCGTTGGCCACAACTAAATAGAGGATGACCTCACTCGCCTCTGTATAGTTATTTCACTCATGTTTAGTTCTTATGTTATAAGGGAAAACATAAGTATTGCTAAGTCGGGCATAAATGTTCTGCTGGAGGTTAACAAAAAACACATCAGTGCCATTGCCTGTAACAACATGTGAAATGATTATGTGACATCTGCCTCTTCTGAGATACTAATATATGCAAGATTCCAAGATGCCAGTCTGCAAAGACTTTCAAGTGTGAAGGCTACCCAGGCATTAAATAGAAATTCTGTTCATCTGACAAATATATAATTCACCACCATTTCCTGGGTGAGTTTCGTGTCAGTGTTTTTAGTTTTGCTTCTGACAGAATTGCCAGAAGTAAAACTCTAATTAGTGGAGAGTGCAGAGACTCTATGCTGCTCTACTTCAGCACTTGCAGCTACCGAAAGGTGTACGGTCAGGAATAAAACAGCATGGTCTTTCTCTGACTAAACACACACAAAATACCATTAAGGGACTATAAATCAATTCCCTCATGGTTAACTCAGTCTCTGTGATTGGCCATTACAGTTTTAATATGCCTTGCCTGACTGTAGCTTTATTGGGTACTGGGAAAATCCTCCATGGCAGTGAGGGCATTTGAGAAAAATGGCACCAGTCCATCATTTTTGTTTCATTTCAACACCTCTACCTTGTTTGGACAAGTGTTTGTATTTTACAGCAGATAGGATGTTGGAATGTCAGAGAGCAAAATGAGGAAGGATCATCGTCTCATTAAGTTTGTCCTGCTCGGCTGAACATTTAATGGTATTTTGTAATCCTCCATTGCTTTTAATTTTGGTTTAATTTACCAAATAATTCACCAATCATTTCCTACTTCAACTGTATTGGGTGAAGATTTTTTTTAACCAAGAACCATTTTGAACTTACTTTACAAAGTGATACAGATATAAATGATTTAGATTTAGATTTTAGATTACTTAGTGTGGAAACAGGCCCTTCGGCCCAACAAGCCCACACCAACCCGCCGAAGTGCAACCCACCCATACCCCTACATTTACCCCTTCACCTAACGCTACGGGCAATTTAGCATGGCCAATTCACCTAACCTGCACATCTTTGGACTGTGGGAGGAAACCGGAGCACCCAGAGGAAACCCACGCAGACACGGGGAGAATGTGCAAACTCCACTCAGTCAGTCGACTGAGGCGGGAAATGAACCCAGGTCTCTGGCGCTATGAGACAGTAGTGCTAACCACTGAAATAATGAAATAATATTCTGGGTTTACATACATTAATCTCCTCTTTACTAAAGTGCAATCTTTCTATTGAGCTTGATTTTCTCAAATCTTTCCCTTTAGCTCACTCCCTTCACACTTAAACCTCCATTCTTGTCCTCTTTGTGGACCTGTCTAGTGGATTATTCAAGGTAGGGATTGCATTGAGGGATGATGTATAGCACATGCTCCCTCATCTCCTGGACCTTCTTCATGTTCTGAAACTTCTGCCTGTGCCCTGCCTTTCCTGTCCATGCGCTCGTTGTTTTGAGGATGATTTTCCCCCATTCCTCTTATCATCTGCATCTTTCACAGAGCTCAGTTAATTCCTTCTACAAAGTTCATTTGTACAACAATTACCTATGTCTTTTCCTAAGCCCCACTGGTTGTCTGTGCCCTTGCGTCTCTCTGTGGACTCAGTCCATGTTGTATGAATGAACTTCTCCAGTACTTTCTGATTCTGGATTCCCCATCTATTTGCTACTTTCACAACTGTGCTATCACAGTATGATGATTCAGTGACTACTTGCTGTCTGAAATTCCTTTGCCCTGTTGCTCCTTTCTCTCTGCCCTGAAAAGTCTTAAAAATACTGAACTGTTTCCTGTCCATTTATCATTCCTTCTGATCTTGATCCCCACAATTTGATTAAAATGCATGAGTTGTATCATTGATGTTATGTATAAAAAATAATCAACCTCTTTGTACATGTTATGACACACCTCCAGGGCACTTGGGAGTTGAATCTGGACCTTCTGACCCAGAATTGGGGCACTATCACTGCACCATGACATGTCTTCAATTGACATCATATAAATGGCCTTTGATTAAGTGTCACATAATAGACTTGTTGACTACAAGAAGAAGTGTTAAAAGCAGTAAAGCACACAGCCGTGAAAATTTAGAAGCTGGGATGAGAGACAGTAAACTGCAAATAGTGTTTAATGGTTGTTTTTCAAACTGGTTGGAAATATACAGCGTTGTTAAGCCCATTTCACCTCTATATGTACAGCAGTGACCTGAACTTGGATTAAAGGGCACGATTTCAGAGTTTGCAGTGAGAACAAAATTCAGAAATTGAGTAAAGAAAGAAGAGAATGTGAATTTTACGAGAATTTAGACAGATTGGTGAAATAGGAAAATGCGTCTCTGTTTTGTAAATATGATGATTATTCTGTCTGCCTGTCCTGGAGAGAGGGCAGAACTGAGCTGCATGAGATTTGTTGTAGGACTTGCTTTTTCTCTTCAATTGTACAAATAAAGCTAGGACTGTTGCTTTGTAGACTGGGTGACCATTTTCTGGAACACCTCTTATCTACCTCAACTTCTGTCTAATACCTTATAACCCTCAGAACCCGACAGAGTTTAACTATTTCAGAGCATGAACACTGTCTTGCATGTTCGTAACCCACCTCCACACTGGCCATATTTTCTATTCTCTCCAGCCAACCCATTTTCAAATGCACTCATTTTTAATCAGCGCCCAATCAATATTTACTTCTCTCCCAGTTTGCTGTCATCATCCCTTTCTGTGCATCCCTATTTTTTTCCCTTTGTCTTGGCACTGTGTTCCCGGCTGCACAGAGAACAGTGTTTTAGTGAGCCTGTTGCTGCTGTTGCCATTCTTAGAGTAAGGACACTGGTGCTGTTTCCTGTAACCATGCCACCATCCGAACCAGCCATCAAAAACCAAACAAATAAGGGCATTCTCACAGCCACTTTAAGAAATTAGCTTGCTGAGATTTTTCCAGATGCGTATCTATTTCAGGGATCCTGTTCCGATGGAGCTTCCTGATACAAGGGAATTTATATTGTTTTGTTTTGTTGATTGCCTGGGTTACTGCTTATAATTTGTGAACTTGCTTCTTGTTTTTACAATTCAATAGGAGTTTCTCTGACTCAGGCCTCCCTTCTTCCTCCACAGCATACTTCCCCTCATCAAGCCATCCCTTCTAAACTCCCTATCACACAAAGCAATCATATCCTTTAGTTTTCTTTTTTAACAGCTTTTCTTCCTTAACTGTTTCCATACCTTTTAAAAAATACAGCCAACAGTTCCGTGCTGAATTGCACAAACTACAGAAAACCTGAATTCCTCTTATACCACACTGAATCATGAGTGAATATTATCAACTTGTGTGTGAAAACAAGCTGAAGCTTTATTGCAGCAAAACTTAGCACTTTCAGCAGGTGAGGATAATAAAGTTGCTTTGTGTGCTTACACTGTATTAGAAACCTTGTGATTTGATAATATCTTTAATTTTAGATATAGCTTTTATATAAAGATAATACAGCAAGTCTATGTTGCTTGTCACTTTGAAATTACTGGCTCCTTGTCACTAATGGTAATGATATTAAGCTGCTTTCCGCATTTTCACAGTCTCTGTCTAGCAGGAATAAGATTGTCAACGTTAGTTAATTTCTTGCCTTTATTCATTCATGGGATGAGAGTATTGCAGACTAACATTTATTACCTGTTGCATTTGAGAAGGTGGTGTTGAACTGGATTCTTGAGCTGATGCAATCCATGAGGGTGTAGGTACACTCATAATCCTATTCAGATGGGAGTTCCAAGATGTTAATCCAGTGACTATGCAGGAACATTCCAAAACGTGAATGTGTAAATATATTCCTGGAGAACTCATCACATGTTGACTTGGCTCCAGCTGCTCTACATATTCCTGCTGTCAGTAAAACTATAAACTGTAAACTTGTAAAATGTTTATTCAAAACTCCTCTCATCTCTTACCTCAATTTTAAAAGCTTCCAACCTAAAATTAAATGGCCCTTTGGCCCTGTTGAGTGCCCAAGCATGTTTGTATTACAGTGGATTTTTTTTCCACCTCAGAGTGCTGCTGACAATTTGATGATAGTAGTGGTAGTTGGGAAATCTGTAAACTTGTATGTATGGCTTATTCATAGAATCATTGAATCCCTACAGTGTGGAAGCAGGTCCTTTAGCCCATCAAGTCCACTCTGACTCCCCAAAGAACATCCCACCCTCCTACTCTAAACCTACAACCCTGCATTTTCCATGGCCATTCCATCTAACCTGGATCTATCTACCACCTAACAGTAATTCCATGGCACATCCCTGAAAACCATGGCCAATTTAGCATGGCCAGTCCACCTAACCTGTACATCTTTGGTCTGTGGGAGAAAATTGGATCATGACGAAAGCCACGCAGATTGTGCAGAAAGTTGCCCAAGGGTGGAATTGAACCTGGATCTCTGACACTGTGAGGAAGCAGAGCTAATAACTGATGTGACAAGCTGCCCTATGCAAAGCTGTAGTATTGTGGCTTACAACCAAGTGGTGCAGTGTAAGCCTTGCTGATCTCTCCAGCATTAGGAACTCACCACTCCATTGCAGTTCATGGGAATGAGGGTAATGGGAACAGTGACCATCTCCTGGCTGGAAGCTCAATGGAGCCATATAGCAACATGGTCAGGGAAGCAGAGAAACATACAAGAAAGGGTGAAAATAACCCACTAAGGGAAGAACAGAAGAGAAACACAAATTGGGAGAGGAGGAACAGTAACCTCATTTCTTGCGCTGCAGATGCTGCATGGGCTGCTCACTATTTCCAGTGTTTTCAGCCTTATTTACTTTTGTTGAGTTTTCCATATTGTGCACAGTTCCTTCCTGTAACAGATTTTTTTGTTGCATATCCTGTGGATCACTATGAATGATGTTTCAGGAGATTCTTTAGTAACTAGTTTTAATAAATTGACCCTGTGGTTCCACTTAAAATAGTGGTTGAGAGCAACGTGTAGTGGAGCAGCTTCATGAGTCCGTTAACTGATTATTGCCTTCTTTTTGACAGGCCTGCATCGATGAAAACCTAGACATGGTCACTTTTCTGGTGGAGCATGGAGCTAACATTAATCAGCCCGACAATGAAGGTTGGACAGCATTACACGCTGCTGCCTCGTGTGGTTTCATGGAGATTGCAGAGTGAGTGGAGATGCAGCAAATTGCTAGGAACAATTCACTCTCACTGATAAATCATTGTTGGGGGTGCGGGGGGGGGGGGGGGGGGGGGGTGGGGTGTACCCTTTTCAGCATTGGTATTAATTTCACCACCTGTCTCCTATTCAAACTTGGCTCACATAGTCTGAAGCTTAAAACCTGAGCAGTAGATAACTAGTAGCTCCTGAAATTCTGACTACTCCTAAAGAAGACATTGCCTTGAAAATGCAAAGGGACAAAAGATTTGTAATGTAGATGATCTAATATTCCTTCAGTCATATTATCAGTGTTAAAAGCACTATATACGAATGTTTGGGAGAAATTAATTGATTTGAGGTGGAGAATTTACTTTTTGTAATTGTCCAGAGCCAGACACTCAGTAAACAGTATCTAGAAATAGACAGTAAAGTTGATTGCAGTTTTTAATCCAATTGAATGAATGGAAATTGGTATTAAAAATTACTGTCCCTTGTTTGGGAATTATTTTGTCTGCAGTTCAAAATGATTCTTCCAGGCATATTGGGTGATCTATTTTGAATGTAAAATGGCGATTAACTATCACCTGTTTGTCCCTGCTCAGGGCTGCTCTGAGTCTTAGACTCAAGTTTTTAGGCTGTTCCTGTAAATTGAAGCAATCAATCAAGGCTTTCAGTTCCAAGCAGGAATAATTAGTGAATTCAGTTTACAGAAGCAACAGAGCTGAAGTTAGATCAATGTGGTCAAGGCCACATTGACTTGGTACAAGGGCGAATTCACCAACAAAATTTGAAATGTTCCACTAACTGGTTACCCTAGAAACAACAATATTGAGAATTACTTGGCCTGTTTTCACACCATAGGAACACTACAATGGGGAAATATGAGAAAGGCCATCTACAGTCCCTCAAATGTATCAAACTAACCCCCATTGCTACGAAATCTTTCATGCCACTTAGTCACTTTATCTGCCGACTATCTCCCTCATCAATTTGCTCCACTCTCCACTTTCATTTGAGCCTATAGTCATCTCCCTTTATATAAACTAACTCCATTTAAGTTAGCTGTTCACCTTCTCTCTCCCTTGAGCAACTTGCATATTGTGGTTTTGCCAGATGTTATTAGGAATCAGTTTATACGTACACCTCTTAGAATCTTAAAAGCCTAAATGAAATCTGATCTGACTCCCCATACAATGTGTTTTGATGGAATGGTGAGCAAAGCATGAGGGATCTTATGTTTCATAATTGGACGCATTCGATATAAAAGCAAGGAAATAATGTTAAATCATATAATGTGATATAAAATATTGTGTTCAGTTCTGGTCACCATACCTCAGGAAGGATGCTAGTGTCCTTGAGAAGGTGTAGAGGAATGCTTTGAGAGATGGGAATTTAGCTACAATGTTAGTTTGGAGAAACTGAATTCCTTTTGAGCCATAATAACCTTATGACAACAGTTCACCAGTACTACAGCTTTAGTTTCCTTTGCAATATTTCTTAATGTAGGTGACCAATTTCCAGTGCCAGGATTTCTCACTGAACAAATATTTGGAATATTGCAATATTTAGAGTATTGTTTCGAATATGGTAGGATACAAATGGGTCAGACCAAATTAATTGTAACTACCAGGGACTTGCTGTCTACAGCTCTGGCATAATTTTGCCCATCTGCAAACAGCCTCTTCCACTGCTGAAAAAAAACAGCAGGGTAAACTTGACCTACAATGAGTTTCAGTATTGCGCTTTTTAAAAGTGCCATTCCATTCACAATTCTTGGCTTTAAAACAGTCACTTGCTGATTTCAGTTCAGAATCAAAAATATTTAAAGTCTGGTTGAAGATTTGTAGCTCGGGTGTCCGTTGTTGTGGTTCTGTTCGCCGAGCTGGAAGTTTTTGCTGCAAACGTTTCGTTCCCTGGCTAGGGAACATCATCAGTGCTATTGGAGCCTCCTGTGAAGCGCTGCTTTGATGTTTCTTCCGGTATTTATAGTGATTTGTTCTTGCCGCTTCCGGGTGTCAGTTTCAGCTGTAGTAGTTTGTATGTGGGGTCCAGGTCGATGTGTCTGTTGATGGATGTTCTTGCCGTTTCCGGGTGTCAGTTTCAGCTGTAGTGGTTTGTATATGGGGTCCAGGTCTATGTGTCTGTTAATGGAGTTTGTGGATGAATGCCATGCCTCTAGGAATTCCCTGGCTGTTCTCTGTCTGGCTTGTCCTATGATGGTAGTGTTTTCCCAGTCAAATTCATGTTCCTGGTTGTCTGAGTGTATGGCTACTAGGGATAGCTGGTCGTGTCGTTTTGTGGCTAGCTGATGTTCATGGATGCGGATTGTTAGCTGTCTTCCTGTTTGTCCTATATAGTGTTTTGTGCAGTCCTTGCATGGTATTTTGTAAACTACGTTAGTTTGGCTCGTGCTGGCTATTGGGTCCTTTGTTCTAGTGAGTTGTTGTCTGAGTGTGGAAGTTGGCTTGTGTGCTGTTATGAGTCCTAAGGGTCGCAGTAGTCTGACTGTCAGTTCTGAGACGCTCCTGACGTATGGTAGTGTGGCTAGTCCTTTTGGTTGTGGCATGTCCTCGTTCCGTGGTCTATCTCTTAGGCATCTGGTGATAAAGTTGCGTGGGTATCCATTTTTGGCGAATACCTTGTATAGGTGTTTCTCCTCCTCTTTTCGCAGTTCTGGTGTACTGCAGTGTGTTGTGGCTCTTTTGAATAGTGTCCTGATGCAGCTTCGTTTGTGTGTGTTGGGGTGGTTACTTTCATAGTTTAGGACTTCCTCTAGGGAATTCCTAGAGGCATGGCATTCATCCACAAACTCCATTAACAGACACATATACCTGGACCCCATATACAAACCACTACAGCTGAAACTGACACCCAGAAACGTCAAGAACATCCATCAACAGACACATCGACCTGGACCCCACATACAAACTACTACAGCTGAAACTGACACCCGGAAGCGGCAAGAACAAACCACTATAAATACCGGAAGAAACATCAAAGCAGCGCTTCACAGGAGGCTCCAATAGCACTGATGATGTTCCCTAGCCAGGGAACGAAACGTTTGCAGCAAAAACTTCCAGCTCGGCGAACAGAACCACAACAATCAAAAATATGTCAACATAAAAAGATACAATGTTTACAGGTCAATTTAGATATTAATTGGAAGTTCAAATTTATTTTTTGAGGGTTAGTGAGACCTTAAGGATTAGGCGGAGCTTTCCATCACAACTCCCATATTCATAATTTCATTGCTGTTAGTTTGTGTCCCTCTATCTTTAATCCATTAATGCATGAGGGGGAAGAAAATATGCTTCTAATATTAAGTCTTCCTTAGGCTTGCTAATTTTAACCTTGTATATTCTTATTCAATACTTTAATTACTCTGCTCTTAGCTTTGTTATCTACACCTCTCAAACTGTTATGAGCTGCCATTGCTTGATAAGGCAATGTAAAGTAGGAATATCAAAAAGGGGCTCCCACACGACTGAGCAATTACATGGGGTTTTAGTAGCCAAATAGGATATTGGTTAGGCTGCTTTTGGAATACTACATTAAATTCTGGTCTCCCTGCTGTAGGAAAGATGTTGTTATACTTGAAAGGGTTCAGATAAGATGTGCAAGAATATTGCCAGGGTTGGAGGGTTTGAACTATTGGGAAAGGCTTCAGTTGGCTAGGGCTATTTTTCTTGGACTGTAGGAGGCTGAGGGGTGACCTATGGAGGTTTATAAAATTATGAGTGGTATGGATAGGGTAAATAGGCAAAGACTTTTCCCCAGGGTAGGGGAGTCCAAAACTAGAATACATAGGTTTAAGGTGGGAGGGGAAAGATTTGAAAAGGAGCTGAGGGCAACCTTTATATGCAGAGGGTGGTGTGTGTATGGAATGAACTACCAGAGGAAGAGGTGGGAATGGTGCCATTACAATATTTGAAAGACATTTGGATGGGTATATGAGTTAGAAGGGTTTGGAGAGATATGGGCCAAATGCTGGCAAATGTGATTAGATTAATTTAGGATATCTAGTCGGCATGGACAAGTTGGACCGAAGGGTCTGTTTCCATGCAGTATATCTCTATAAACTCTAATTATGCATCTCGCCTCTATGATGCTGCTGTGTGAGGCATCTTCCCTGTTGCTTCATTAAAAAAAGATGTTTCTCAGTGATGCTTCAGATTTGAATTCAGACTCCTGCATCCATCACAGGAACAGAATCAAACTGGAATAATGAAAACTAAAGCAACAGTATGTTTGGTGCTTTTTCTGTCAGTGCTCATCACCTTATCAATATATTTTGCGAGAAAATTCAGATAAGCTCCGCTTTGTGGTTTTCCTTGCACATGCCCTATGTTTTATATCACCACTGATGTCAGTATTAAGAATATTCAAATCTCAGTCAAGTATAAGTACTGTGCAGCCAGTAAAAAGGGAACTGATAATGCCACAACCCTTTTAAATATTCACCAGCCAGTTGGACTTCAATAAAGAGATGGATTGCTTTAAGGACCCTCTAACTGAACTGCCAGAACTGGAATTTAGTGATATTAATTACTCGCTAAATAAAGCTCTTGATAAGTGTAAGATCTGACTAAAATATTTCATCTTTCCTTTTGTTGATTTTCATCTAACAGCAGCTTAACCAAGAATTCAGAATGGTTGATAGTGATCAGTGAGTGATGTGATTGAACTTGGCCAAGATTCAGTTCAAATCAACACTGGGAAGTGCCCAAGTGCCCAGTTAAAGTATCTGCTTTCTCCTTGTTAGGTATTTAATTAAACAGAGGGCGAATGTTGCAGCTGTGAACAGTGAAGGGGAACTGCCAATTGACATTGCTCAGGGTGAAGCTATGGAGAAACTGCTCAAAGATGTCATAAAGAAGCAAGGTAAGGGCTCTGACTAAGCAGTTAATTCTGGAATGAAAAATATCTGCCTCACAAGTAAAGAATCTACTGCAACTTGGAATCACACATTCCCAATTGGACAGCAGAAAATCCTTTAAGTTGGCGCTGTGAAGAAACAATCTTAAGTTCTTCATCATAATTGGACCCAAGATTACAGTAGCATTATAATGAGAAAGTCAAATAATTGGGATCATTTGGTAGTAACGGGTTGATAGCGAGGGGGGGAATAACTGATCCTGCCAGGATATTGATTTCAAAAATAGAAAATTAGTAGCCTGCAGATCTGCTGCCATTATTATATTTATTTATTTATTCTATTTTCTCCTCTTCCCTCTTAACAGCACTGATCCTTGCTGAGATGTGATTACATGATGGCAAGTGTCCTTCAGTAACTTGACCAAATGGCTACCCTCCATTTGGGTATAAGCCTCGAATGAGTGTTCTTGAGATTTCAGTTGTGACAGAGCATCAGAGTTTTATTAAGTTCTTGCCCAACTTGCAGTTAAATAGGTTTTCTCCTCCCAGGCAAGGTTATTGAGTCCTTGGTAGCATCCCTGTGTCTAGTGTGTTGAGTTATTGATCTCAGCTACAAGGTCAGGATTGAAACCAGAACTACCTTTGGTCTCTATGATTCAGCTAATAATTGTGTTTCGCCAGCTGAGGTTTTGAGCGAGCAGTCAGCTGGTATTCATCCAAACCATCACTGCTGTTGGATTCTGTAGTTTTAAGGCTACGCCTTTACCTCTATGATAGCCCTCACCTGAATACATTAATAATTCACTCAATGTCATCTGTAAGTCCAGTTCTGGGTAAGTTAACCCACAATTCCTCTGTGCTGATAATGACTAATGCTTCTGATTGAGGGGGCAGCTTTATACAAAGTGAGTGGAAGAAATATATGCTTGAATTGAATTAAATCTTCAGTCTATCGTTCTGTACTCTCAGAGTGCTTTGTATGCAGTGAGCCACTGTAAAATTCAGTCAGATGTTTTGGTGGCTGTCAGAGTGACTTGAGAATATCTAACTGTTTTAATTTCCAATGATTCCAAATTTTATTTCAACTCTAAGTGTCTCAGCTCAGGAATGATTTTCAATGTGTGAATGTATTCTGTATCACTGCAACTATACAACTAATGCCTCCTATTCAGACTTAGTTATGTCCTGGTAAATCCCTGTCTACAACCTGGTGGTCTTGCTACTTATTATTTCCTGAGGATTTTGTGGAATTCCTGATTGTCCTTCTTAACCGATTTGTTCATTCACAATCCTGTTAGCAGTTATGAAAGGCTATAACTTTTTTCTCAGTAGGAAGTTAGTTAGGAGACCTAAGTATGGAGTGTCACTTTGCCAAGAGGGTTACCATTATTTTTCCAGCTCACAACTGTCAGGATGCCGGGCTAGGTCATTTGGGCCATTGTGCCTGCTCCAGCTCTCAGGAGCCTTCTCCTTGTAATCCTGCATATGTTTCCTTCTTAGATAACAATCTAATTGCATTTTGAGTGCTTCAATTGAACCTGCCTCTGCCACACTTTCAGGCCCAAACTGTTGACGCTATATATACTTAGAGTAAACTATTAATTTCAGACGTTCCACAATCTATGGTCCAAGCGAGTTGTAAATTAATCTAATATCGAGAAGTAAGGGTCAGTGTCATCTTTGCATCTGAATGGATGTGACCAACAGTTGGTTCCATAAATAGAATTATGTGGTCCGTTATTCACACTCAGTTCCTGATAGTCAGTGTATATGTTCCACCGATATCATGGATTGCATGGATGGAAGAGTAAATTTGTACCCCTTGAGAGTGATTCATCTTCCAATGATAATAAGCATTTTGCAACCCATTATGATTGCAGACAGTATGCCAGTTACACTGCTCGGACCAGATTTCTGTGCTACCTTCAAGGAAACGTCACACTCCCTCATGTTGGAGTTGAATGTTCCATTCACCGAAGTTTCTGTGAATGCTGGAAATCTGAAACAAGCACAGTGAATTCTGAAGAAATTCAGCAGGTTGGGTGGCACTTGTGGAGAGAGAAAAACAAACTCTGTCTCCGCAGATGCTGCCAGACCTGCTGAGCTTCTCCATTTTCTGTATTGGTTTTGTGTTAACTTACTGGTAGATTCAGAACAATCACATTTGCCCAAGTATCCAGATCTGAATTCTTTTTTCTTTCAGCATGGAGTCCATGGTGAAAGTCTGTGCCATTGTCAATTTTTTATCAGGCACATGAGAACTGTCCATGACTGGATAATGAGGCGCAAAGGCACTGATTATTCATGATGGCAATGTGTCCAATTTTAAACCTTGACAGTGATCACTCATCAAACTCTGTGTGGGAAATATTTCCAGTTGCTATTGTTGAATCCTTTATGTGAGCATGTGGTGGTCTTTTTGTATGAATAAACTTATATATTGCTGAATACTTATGATGGAGAGTCCACCACTTGCCAATGCCTTCCACGACAATGTAGAACCATGGTGAAGCATTTGGTCTTGTACGAGCTTCCTTCTCAGGATTGGTACATGCTTGTGCGGGTGAATTGCATGGCACTCTTTGAGCCGAACTTCAAATATCAGTGTTCTCTCTTTTTGGTAAAGCTACTTTGAGCTTGCTACATAAGAATCATTGAAAACAAAGAAATCATTGGTGTTGAACATGTGTATCTCCACTGAGCAGATACTAAAATGGATAATTTGTCTTTGAACAATCAGTTTACCAATCCTATTACAAAGCTACCCACTGCCTCATTGAGCACAGAGCAAGGAGAGATGATCCCTATGTGTCCAACTCAGAAAGCCAAACAGTAAAGGAGTGTTGGAGTCTAGTTTTTAGTCACAAGATTTTATTTTCAAGCATTTTCTAAACAACCTGTTCAGCAATATTATCACACATCTCTGGAGGTATCTAGGATTTGGACATGGGCCTCTTAATTGTCACTATCAGTGTGCCCCACAATCCCTTCACTGAGATGTATACACATAAATCCCCAAATGATACTCATCAGCTGGAGATAACTTGAATTCAGTTGATATGCAGTTGACACCCTGACTGGCTGATCTTGATTATTCTCACCTCCTCCTAATTACCACCAAATACAGTGCATTATTAATAGTGCATGATAGTGATTGAGGCTGGGACCCAATTTTATATAGATAGGAAGGAGTCCCTGTTTCGGCAACACATTCGTCTCTCCTCTCATGGAAAAAAAACTGAGATTTATTGGCATCACTTCATTGTGGATACAGAATTGAACGCAGTGTTACAAACGTAGCTAGGCTATTTGCATAATATATCTAGAAAAAAACTGCTTGATAAAATATTATCATTCGGTATTTTTGTCTTTTTTATTCTGCTTTGTTTCAAGATCCCAGTTTCTCCCGAGTCCTGAACTAGAACAATATTTTTTGGCTGGATATTGAACAAATATTGGATATTGGTTAAATGTAGAAAATGAAGCACCGAACACGTCCACTGGCTCCCAATCTGCATCAATAGCATTTAGTCAGCTGATTGACTGGAATGTTTTTTCAGTTTGCCTACAGTTATTGATGAGTTCGTCTTCAAAATTATTTGAAGGAAAAGCTAGAAGACAGTATCAAAAAGCTTTTTTAGGAAATGTTTACATTGTGTTTAAAAATCATGCAGAGAGGCTGCATGAACCACGAGCCTGCACATTCCAGTGAGAGAATAAAGAGAATGGGATGTTCTCATCACAAACCTTTTGTAAATATAAACTTCAGAGTTGAGACAGATTGCAATTCCTGTGTTCACAAGCTTGTTTCTTTAAAAAAAAATTGTTTGAACTTCTGAAAGAGTTTTTGTCCTCCAGATTGTGTTCACAGTTAGAAAATATAATCTTTCTTGTTCATGACACCTGGGAAGAAAGATTAATGGTTAGGAAATGTAAACATTCTGACACCTGAGACACACAGTGAGAGTGCATGAAAGGGCATTAGGCAAATGATGACTTTCATTATCTGACGTTGAGTTCTTTCATTGTACAGAAAGGCTGCTGAATCTGAAAGCCGCTGTTGTGTGACAGAGGAATGGAAGTTGAGGCCAAACTGGAATAATGGAATGGCAAGGATTTAGGGGTTGAGTAGTACTTCAAAGGGATGTAGCAATAGAAGTGAGCAGTGGTCATGATTGAGCTGAGAAAGTGATGGTTAAAAGACGGATGGTGTAATAAGATAATAAGACCAAAAGAAATAGGAATAAACATTTGGTTTATTCGAGCTTGCTCTGCCATCCAGTAGAATCCTCACTCTACTTTCCTTCCCTTTCCTTGCAACTCTTGATTCCCCACTGATTCAGAATCTATCTCAGCCTTAAATATACACAAGGACTCTGTCCCCAGAGCTCTTTGTAGCAAGGAATTCCAATGACCGTCAACCCTCAGAAGAAATTTTTCTTCATTTCAGTCTTAAATTGGACCTCTTTGTTTTGAAACTACGCCCTCTGATCCTAGACTCTCCCATGACGGGGATACATCCTCTCAGCATTTGCCCTGTGAGCCCCTTAAGAATCCCATAGGTTTAAATGACATCACATGTGGTCTCAATAGCACTTTGTACAGTTGCAGTAAGACTTTGCTGTTCTTATACCCCGATCCCCTTGGAATAAGAACCAATATTCCACTAGCCTTCCTAACTATCCTTTGTGCCTGTTGTAGCTTTCTGATTGTCATGCACAAAGTCCCTTTGTCCTTCTTTCTACAATTTTTCTCCATTTAAATAATACTCTGCTCTTTTGTTCTCCACTCCAAAGTGAACAACTTTACATTTTCATATTATACTCCATTTTCCAATTTTTTGCCTAATAACCTATTAGTATCTCTCTGTAAAATATCGGTGTCACTCTCACAATCTGCCTTTCTACCTATTTTAGTGTAACCTGCAAATTTGCCTCTCGTACATGCACTTTGTTCCTCCAAGTTGTTAATTTATTTTGTAAGCAGTCACAAACCCGGCACTGATCTCTGTGGAACCCCGTTGGTTTCCAACCTGTAAAAGAAGCACTTATTCTCACTCGCTGTTTCCTGCCCATGAGCTAATTCTCTATCCATGCCAATGTACTAACTTCAGCATCTTGTCGAACGTCTTCTGGATGTCCAAACAAAACATGTCTACACCTTCCCCTCTATCTATTCTAGTTGACAATTCTTAGAAAAACTCTAATAATTAGCCATGCTGATTCTGCTTGATTAGATTATGGTCTTCCAAATGTTCTGCATGCTACGCCAGCAAGTTGTAAAATTGTCCCCAGCCTTCCACTCATTTTCAATCTACTTCATTCTCGTTGATAAATATGTTGTGTGATTCCTTTTCAGAACTAGAACTTCAGTCATAAGCGTGTGTCAGTACTTCTTTCATGATTGCAGATGTTGGAAATCAGCAACAAAAACAGAGGTTGCTGGAAAAGCTCAGCAGGTCCGGAAGCATCTATGGAGAGAAATCAGAGTTGACATCTCAGGTCCAGTGACTCTTGCTCAGAACTGCAAGCCTGAGCTACCATCAGTTCTGAGGAAAGGTCACTGGACTCGAAACATTAACTCTGATTTTTCTCCACAGATGCTGACAAATCTGCTGAGCATTTTTTTGTTAGCAATTTCTGCTTTTCTTTAGATAATGGGTTGATCAGAACTGCAAATATTGTAGCATGACCCAACTGCTCTGTTTAGAGAAATTCAACATTAACTTTGCTGTTTTATATTTGATTCACTCCTGTATAAAACCCAGAATATTATTTGTTTTGTTATATTAGTGTCACCATCTCCAGTCCTGGAATGGAGAAGAAAAACAAATAAGCTTCTTGGCTCAGCAGTAGCTAACTCAGCTCAGATACTAATATAGAAGTGTTTGTGTGTGTGCGTGTAGGTAGGACCCCATGGTAGGCATGAGAGACTTCAGAACCATAAGAATTGTGGGAGGCAGACAGGGAAGCAGCCATTAAAACCTGGCTGGACACCACATTACCCAAGCAAATCCTCATCAGAAAAAGTTAGCTTGGGTCATTGGTGGCTGCTGCTTCTTCAACTGAGAGTCCAATCCTGCCAATCACTTCCGAAACTTAGGACAGGTAAAAATAAAACATATGTGCAGAGTGAAATGTAGATAGGACTGAGAAACAAAATTAAAAAGTCAGAGAGAAGCAAATGACACAGGAACAGAAGAGGTGAAATAATGTAAGGAGCAGCGAAGAATAATGGAAACAGATGAGAGAAAAGGAACAAAATTTGACTTGCCATATGCAGTGCCATCCGTGATCTTTAATGGCTAGGAGAGTTAATAGTGTAAGAATGGGAAACAGCTTTTGCAGTTAGTGGCCCTAATACACTCATTCCATTCCCATCCTCACCCACAGACTGACTGGCTTATTTTTATATAGTGCCTTTCACAACCTCCCCGTACCTCTGAGTCCAACAGCCACTGAAGTAATAATGAATTATGTTCACTGTTTTTGTTGAGGAAATGTACAGAATATTTCCACAACAAATCAATGAGTTAATAACAATTAGTTGGTTTTAATCTTGGCTAAATTATAGATCTTATCTGGGGGGGCTTGAGGGAGAACAACTAAATGCACCACCCTTTTCAGCCTTAAGAAGGCAGAAGGATCTTTGAGTTAATTTCCCTTCCATAATACAAAATGGTCACAGAAATTTGAGGGTGCATACATGAGGATTAGTGGTCGGCACAACATCGTGGGCTGAAGGGCCTGTTCTGTGCTGTACTGTTCTATGTTCTATGTTCTAATACAACACTTCAGACAGCACAACACTCCTTCAAAACTGCACTAGATAATCAACCTAACTCTTGTGTTATAATTTCACAACTTTCCTTTTAGGAATGAAATACTCTAATTGAGGTACAACTGCATTGATATAGTACAGCTTTAGCTGTGATGCATCATTCCCAACAGTTGAAAAGGAATGTATGCCATTTCCACTCTTTTTTTTATTTGTCCTTTTCTATACATTTTTGAGTAAAATTTCAAACGTCTTTGGTGTGCTGCATGGGAAACTGGTGTGGTTATGCGGTTCAGTTGACTCTACTTTCTATTGCATTGTGAAGGGCATAGTCAGAGATCACTCCTTCAACTGTCAGTCCAATCCCGCCCATCACTTTGGAGATGTAGGACAGATAAAAAGAAAACATAAGCATAGAGAAAAATGTAGATCAGGGCTGAGAAACAAAATAAAAAGTCAGAGAGAAGCAAATGAAACAGGAACAGAAGAGATGAAATAATGTAAGGAGCAGCAGGGGCAATTGATATGTTGTAAGTCAGCTCAAAACATCATAAGATCTCTGCCAACCAGCTCTTTGAGGCTGACCACGTGTGGAAATTATTGTTATGGAATGCTTTCGGAAGTTCGAAAGGAATTCTTTTCCTGGCTGCTGTGTATGAGTGGCAATCCAAATAGCAACAACAACTGGGAAGAATGGAAGGCAATGTTGGAGTGAACAGAACAAAAGTTGTTAAACTGGCAGCACACACCACAAAACTGGTTGATATAGAGAATAAAATGCATTTGCAGATACACTGATGAGATGCCAAGTCTTATGTTGACAGTGACATGTTTTGTGTTTCTTGACTTCAGGGATTGATGTGGAGGTAGCCAGGAGGGAGGAAGAGCAGCGAATGGTCCAGGATGCCAGGCAATGGCTAAATCGAGGGAAAATAGAAGATATTCGACATCCAAAAACTGGAGCCAGTGCCCTTCATGTTGCTGCAGCCAAAGGCTACTTAGAGGTTATAAAGTGAGTGTATCATGATTACACAGAAGACATTGAATTCCCCGTGTTAGTGAACAGATTTTCACTAACTGCCTGTTTACCCTGTTTTATGAACGTGTTTCTTTTAGAATGATATAAAGTCTTTAATATTTGGAGTTTTGTTGACTTTTTGTATAAGATAATTTTCCTACTTCATGCCATTAGGAACAGATTTTACTTGATCCAAAATCAGGAGCAGTGTCAGGCTATGCTATTGGTGATTCCTCAGGCTTGTGTGGCTCAAAGTATGGGTCAAATTAATAATTTATGGAATCTTCAAGCCAAATAATACCTTGGTAACAACAGTATGTTTGTGGGTGCAGGTTTTTAGTTGAGACTGTAAAACAGGGCAGTTGTGAGAGCTTATCACTTCAGTGTTAAATGTAATATCTCCAGAATAGCCAAGGTGAGTGAGATAAGAGTGCCAAAGTAAGGAGATAATCTCTGATATTTAGATCCTAATGCAATCATCCCTCAGTCAGAGGCATTTTCCTGAGATCTCTGGGGATGGATTGTCCTTTGCAGTATTATTCGAAATCAGAAAGTGAAATGGAATGGGTGGATGACCTCCAGCTGTAACCTTGAGTTGGATTTTTCTTGGCGCCTATAATAATGTGTGTCTCTTGGGAGCTGGCCTGTGAAATGTAGGTTCCAATCTAGCCCACACTGACAGCATAGCAGTCTGCCCACTCATTGCTAAAAGGATCCTGAGAATTTCAGTCTTCACTGACCTTCTGATGGATACAAAGCTTGGAACTGCTTGTGCTAATTGGTATTCCACAGTCACTCTCACTCACAAAATAAGGACGGTTGCTGATTTGGTTAATATACATCTTTGGGACTGTGTAAAGGGGATGACCTGTTTGCATTGTCTGTCATGGACCTGGCTGGGGAATACTTGATGTGGCACTGAATGTAAAACGAGGAAAAGTGCTGATATGAAGTCCAAACTTACCAAAATGTTTCAAAAAAAAAATTCATTATATCTTGTAATTCTTCATTGTTCACTCCCTCCTTGGCAAGACACGGTGATGTTTCTGCTCAGAAAATTCACTGAACAGGTTATGTTGCCATAGTTCCAGAGGGCTGCGCTCACATTAGCGAGAGACCACCAGCCGTGGTTTAACATGAGGGTCACTACGCCTCAGGCAAGGGGTGAGGTTGAGAAAGTGGAACCTCCGTAATAACCTCAGCTGGTGTGGGAATCAAATCTACTGTCAATCTAGTTACAAACCAGCTGTCCGGTCCGCTGAGCTAGCTGACTCACAAAATATAAAGGATACATGCCTGAAGAGAGCAGTGGGCTCTGCAAAAAAAAAAGTGGTTTCTTCTGTGCTAGCCTTTCCTGAACAAAGTTTTTTTTATAACACGTTTCTGTGGTTGCAGGTTGTTAATCCAGGCTGGCTTCGATGTGAACAGCCTAGACAATGACGGTTGGACTCCATTGCATGCAGCATCGCACTGGGGCAAAGAGGAGGTGTGCAAACTGCTAGTGGAGAACCTGTGCAACATGCAGGCCATCAATAAAGTGGTGAGTCTGGTATTATTTAATGATGGGTTTGGCATTCCTGCATTAATGCTGCTGAGTTTTTGGTAAGAGTGGGTGTCCAATATTGAGGCTGAAGTCATTGTTTCAGGCTCTTCTCTGTGCAGTTGATTGACATGCCCCTGATACGGCATCAATACCTTTGCAAATTAGGAAGATCCTGGATTTCATCTAAATCTACCTTGACACAACAGCTAAACTATTTCAGATAACTTAAGGGCCTCTAGGATAGAGAAAGGGTTCCCATTCAAACTGGGTTCCCATTTTTGCTCCTCAACCAGTCACTCTTGGACACATCAGAAGAAAGATTTAAAAACATGAGGGACTGGTGATGCAAGTACAGTTATGCTGTTTAAAAGACATTTGGATATGTTTATGAATAGGAAAGGTTTGGAGGAATATGTGCCAGACTCAGGCAGGTAGGACTAGTTTAGTTGAGAACATGGTTGGCATGGACTCATTGGACTGAAGAGTCTGGTTTTATGCTGTCTGACTCTAATAGGCACACTACATGTGAACCTAGTTCCCTTCTGTTGTGAGGCTCAATAATTCTTTAACATTCTGTGTTTCTGAGTGTATCTTGAATTATAACAACTCAACTAACTTCAGATCGAATTCAGAGGTGGGTTCTTTTTCTGAGTGCATATAATTACAAGTTGGAACACCCTCCAGGAGACAATGTGGCAAATGTGGCTGCTTTGAGCTGCCTTGCATTGGTGGATACACCACTGGCATAAATGATTGGATGTGAACATGCAAGGTATGGTGGTGTAGTGGACAGCAGCGAAGATTACCTCAGAGTATAACGGGATCTTGATCAGATGGGCCAGTGGACTGGCAAATGGAATTTAGTTTAGATAAATGTGAGGTTCTGCATTTTGGAAAGGCAAATCAGGGTAGGAATTATATACTTAATGGTAAGGTCCCAGGGAGTGTTGCTGAACAAAATCATTGGAGTACAGGTTCATAGATCCTTGAAAGTGGAGTCACAGGTAGATAGGATAATAAGGAAGGCATTTGGTATGCTTGTCTTTATTGTTCAGTGTGTTGAGTATAGAAGTTGTGGCTGTACAGGGCACTGGTTAGGCCACTTTTGGAATACAGCATTCAATTCCGGTCTCCATGCTGTAGAAAAGATGTTGTTAAACTTGAAAGGGTTTAGCAAAGATTTACAATGACGTTGCCAGGGTTGGAGAGTTTGAGCAATAGAGAGAGGCTGAATAGGCTGGGGCTCTTTTCCCTAAAACATTGGAAACTGAAGGGTGACCTTACAGAAGTGTGTGTATGGAATAAGCTACCAGAGGAAGTGGTGGCGGCTGGTACAATTACAACATTTAAAAGGCATCTGGATGGGTATATGAATAGGAAGTGTTTAGAGGGATATGAGCCAAGTGCTGGCAAATGGGACTAGATTAATTTGGGATATCTAGTTGGCATGTACAAGTTAGACCAGGATCTGTTTCTGAGTTGTACATCTCTGACTCTATAACACTTTACCTTTTCCAGTCTTGTGACCATTTTTATCTTATTGATTGTAACAGTGTTAATGTTAATTCAGTTCCCTTACAGAGTCTCTTCTCAGACAGTGTTTCACTGTCTCTTGCCATGGATGATCAAATGAGTTATGCACTATATTTCACTTCTTTGCAATTCATTAAACATTAACTCCAGATTGCACTTTTTATCGGATGTAGGTTTGCTCGCTGAGCTTGAAGGTTCATTTCCAGGTGTTTCGTCACCCTCTTAGGTAATATCTTCAGTGGGCCTCAGGTGAAGCACTGCTGAAAATTCACATTTTCTATTTATATGTTTGGGTTTCTTTGTGTCATTTCCTGTGATGTTATTTCCTGTGGTGAAGTCACTTCCTGTTCCTTTTCTCAAGGGGTTGGTAGATGGAGTCTAACTCGATGTGTTTGTTGTAAGAGTTCAGGTTGGAATGCCATGCTTCTAGGAATTCTCCACAAAAAGACATGACCCTCTCTCATTAGTCTCCTTACATACGGATGAGGAAGGACACCACTTCGACTGGGACAACACATCCTTCTAGGACAAGCCAAACAAAGACACGCACGAGAATTCCTAGGAGCATGGCATTCCAACTAGAACTCGATCAACAAACACATCGAGTTAGACCCCATCTACCACCCCCGAGAAAAGAAACAGGAAGTGACTTCACCACAGGAAATAACATCACTACAGGAAATGACATGAACAACCCAAAGAAACCCAAACATATAAATAGAAATCAGGAATTTTCAGCAGTGCCTGAGACTCACTGAAGATGTTACCTAGTAGGGCGACGAAACATCTGGAAATTAACCTTCAAGCTCAGGGCGCAAACCTACATCCAAAACCTCAACCTGAGCTTCAAATCTTCTCAAAACTCACTGCACTTTTTATCATTGTGTCAATGGAGCATTTAATGGCATACGGTGATGGATCTTTTTTATGCAGTCTTCTTTTTGCCCTATAAACTGCTGAACGTGTGAGCAGACTACAACATGGTGAGGTGACAGGGCACTTGGGACTTGATGAATGATGGGGCCAACATTATCACCTTAACCAGTAGACTTAAGAACGAAAAAAAGAAAAAGGAATGTGAATTGAAATCAAATAAGGTGCAGGAAAGGAAGCAGAGAAGATAGATTTGTGCAGGACAGGTCATGTCTTATTAATTTGTTTGAATTTTTCGAGGAGGTGACAAAGTTGATCGATGAGGATAAAACAGTGGATATTGTCGACATGGATTTTAGTAAGGCTTTCAACAAGGCCCCTCATGGTAGGGTCATTCTGAAGATTTAAGATGCATGGGACCCATAGTAACTTGGCTGCATGGATTCAGAATTGGCTTGCCCACAGAAGGTAGAAGATAGTTTTAGAAGGGTGTTTTTCAGGCTGAAGGTCCATGACTAGTTGTGTTCTGCAGGGATCCATACTGGGACCTCTCCTGTTTGTGATTTATATAAATGACTTGGATGAAAATGTGAATGGGTGAGAAAGTTTGCAGATAGTACAAAGATCAATGGAGTTGTGAATTGTATAGAAGAGTTTCAAAGGATACAGTGGGTTATCGATCAGTTGCAGACATGGGTGGAGAAATGGCAGATGGAGTTTAATCTGGGATAGGTGTGAGTGCTGCAGTTTTGAGAGATCAAATTTTCAGGAAAAGTACACCGTTAATAGCAGGATCCTGGGTTTCAAGTCCATAGCTCCATGAAAGTAGCCTCACTGGTAGATTTGCTGGTAAAGAATGCATATGCTGAAAATGTGTTGCTGGAAAAGCGCAGCAGGTCAGGCAGCATCCAAGGAGCAGGAGAGTCGATGTTTTGGGCATGAACCCTTCTTCAGGAATGCATATGGCATGCTTGCCTTTATTGGTCAAAGTATTGAGTACAGGAGTTGGGAGGTCGTGTTGCACCTGTATAGACCACTGTTGGAATATTGCATGCAATTCTGGTCTCCTTCCTATTGGAAAGATGTTGTGAAAGGGTTAAGAAAAGATTTACAAGGATGGTGCCGGGATGGAGGATTTGAGCTATAGGGAGAGGATGAATAAGCTAGGGCTATTTTCACTGGAATTTCAGAGACTGAGGGGTGACCTTATAGAGGTTTATAAAATCATGAGGGGCATGGATAGGATAAATAGACTTTTTTCCCTGGGGTGGGGAGTACAGAACTAGAGGGCATAGGTTTCGGGGGAGAGGGGAAAGATATGAGACCTAAGGGGCAACTTTTTCACTCAGAGGGTGGTATGTATATGGAATGAGCTGCCAGAAGAAGTGGTGGAGGCTAGTACAATTGCAATATTTAAAAGGCGTTTGGATGGGTATATGAATAGGAAGGGTTTGGAGGGATATGGGCCAGGTGCTGGCAGGTGGGACTAGTTTGGGTTGGGATATCTGATTGGCATGGACAGGTTGGACCGAAGGGTCTGTTTCCATGCTGTACATCTCTATGACTCTGTGATTGTAAGAGACGGGATATGTTAATGCAGCTTTATAAGACTTTGGTTAGGCCACACTTAAAAGTATTGCATTCAATTCTGGTCGCCATATTACAGGAAGGGTGTATAAGTTTTGGAGAGGTGTTAACCAGGATGCTGCCTGGATTAGAGGGTATGAGCTATAAGGAGAAGCTTGAAAAACTCTGGCTGTTTTCTCTGGAGTGATACAGGCTGACAGGAAACTTGATAGAAGTCTATAATTTTGAGATGCATAGATCCAGTTGACGGTCAGAATCTTTTCCCCAGAGTTAAAATGTCTTAAAGTAGGGTGCATGCATTTAAGGTGAGAGGAGGAAAGTTCAAAGGAATTGTAAGGGGCAATTATTTTACACAAAGAATGGTAAGGAGTCTGGAATGTGCTGCCAGGCATGGTGGTGGAGGCAGATACGGTAGGGGCGTTTACGAGACTTTTTAGGTAAGAAGATGAATATACAGTGACTTTAGGGATATGGACCAAGGGAAGAGAGAAGGAGTTAGATTAATTTGGCATCCTGTTCAGTACAATGTCGTGGACACTGGACTCTCTCTGGATTCAAATGGGAGAAGTGTTGAATAAACACTTGTGTCCTCCTTGAAGTCAACTCCACAAACATTCAGGTAAAACTCATGAAAAACCAACTTCACTGAACTGGGCCTTATGTCTAGTAAGCTGAAAATCATCATGTCCTGTTTCTTCAACAATTAAATAGCCAGTGTTCCGGGGAGGTCAATGGAATGCTTTAAGGACAGTCTCGGCCTCTCTTTGAGGCACGGTAACGATATCTATTTATAATGGTCAGAACAGTGACAAGCTGACCATCTATGCATTACACTTTGAATCACAGTATCCTAATGAGTGAAGAAGGAAAGAAAGGGAAGCAGATTCTGTACACTAGATCCTACTATCTGATGGAATCTCCTGCCCCAAGCACCCTAAGATCTCTGGTTTACAGCATGGAATGCCAGGGCAGAAACTCACAGCCGTGAATAGACATCATTCTCAAATCGAGGGACAGGCACCTTCACCAATGCAGCATGACAGGATCTGATGCCTAAGTGTATTTTGTGATGTTACATGGCAGTACTGTGGCTCAGTGGTTAGCACTGCTGCCTCACAGTGCCAAGGACCCAAGTTTGATTCCAGCCTCGGGCGACTGTCTGTGTGGAATTTCCACATTCTCCTGTGTCTGCGTGGGTTTCCACCCACAAACCAAATATGTGGAGGTTAGGTGAATTGGCCATAGTAATTAGGAATGTCAATAAAATTCCAGAATTTTAAACCCAGCGATACTGAAGGAAGGGAGATTATATTTCCAATTCAGGATGAGGAATGGCTTGGAGGGGAATTTGCAGGTGGTCTTAATCCCATGTATTAGCTGCCCATGTCCTTCTATATGGAAGTGGTTGTGGGTATCTGCACTCATTTTAAATTTAGCTTGATGTGGATTCCCAACTTTAATCGCTTCATGTCAAGACTTTAACATTGGGAATACTCTCTCTAGCTCTGTATTTTCTTCTCTTTCTCCATTTGTTGTTTTGCGTAAACACTGTTGTTTTGCTTCCCCCCACCACTCCCCCTCTGATATTGATCCTGCCTTCCTATATCTCCTCATGTAGCAAATTTTGTGTTGTATTGTTCTTATAAAAAGGAATGCACCTTTTACTGTGTTAAAATGTTTCATCAACAACTAGTGGTTGTTGTTTATTTCTGTGTGCTCTCTGAGCCAAAAGCACTAATGAGATTCATCAGTGATATTCCACCTTACGGTTTGTATCCTGCAATGTACAAACAGCCTCATGGTTGTTTACTTGCCAAAGGTCTCACTCCACCAACATAGCGAATTGTGTTACAGTGTTTTGAGCTTTTGCTCTGCACTTGACTTTGTACTCCATATTGTTGTACATGCACTATGCTTTGCATTGTTGAATATTGCATAATATTAATGTTGCTCTTGATTATCACAATGTTATGTATTGGGCTAAATTGCACTATTCATCTCTATTTCAAGGTTGATCTATATTGAATATTCAGTTTTGCAGTGTGTTCCTTTTTATTGGCTTTATTGGATTTCATTTCTCACAGCTTATTTGCTCTGTTTTGCAATACATTTGAAATATTGTCTACTCCAGTGTAATATTCAGCCATTTGTTCAGTTGTGTGTTTAAGAGACTATGCTGCTCTGTTACACTGAACTTTGTATTTTTTTACTGCATGCTATTTAGTGCTCTGTTGTTCCAAACTGTTGATGCTGCTTCATAGTGCACCATGCTCCTCTGTTTTCTACTGTGCAGCTTTCTTGGAGTTTGTTTCTGTAAATTGGTATTTTATATTACATTAGATTTCTGTACTGTACCATATTGTTGTGCTTTCCTTTGCATTACTCAAATAGGAAATAAAAATTAAGGTATTGTGTAAAACCGATGCTCAATTGTTTTCACACTTGTAAATAATTGTTTCCTGTTCAACTTGCATTTTAGATTTCTACTTCACAGTTTGAAAATTGTGCATAATGTGAGATGTTCTATCAGTTTGAGTTTGCACGAGCAGCTTCACTCTACAGAAATACTATATTTCTTTTTGGATGAATAAACTGTAGGGAATTGATGAAGCTGAATCCAATCTCCTTATGAGGAACCATAAGCAACGTATTTATATAGACTGGTTACTACCTTGGATGACTCCACTCTTGGGCTAATATAAATACAATGATTTTACATGGGCACATCACGCATTAAGACAGGTGTCATCGACTGTTTTACAATGGAACCTAGTTGCAATTTAATGCTGATGCAAATGCTGCCTATCAGGAGGTTAGACACTGGTAAAACCGTTTCAAAAGCAGTAAGTAGTCAATAACTGGAAAGCTAGAGCTAAACCTGAAACCAGCTGCAGGGCTACAGATGCTGTCTGATCTCTGTTTCCTGAGAACTGAGCCTGACGATATTATTTCTAAAACTGTCTGGAAGACTGACATACTTCAATTCGAGAAAGGCAATTTCCTGTCCATAAAACTGAGTGAAAGCTTCTTAAAAAGAAATATAGTCATAAAGATGCCATTTTTAAAGTGTAGTTGAAATGCTTGTTGAGTGGATACTTGACCTTTCCAATGCTTAGTGGGTCAAGCAATAGAGGGCTTGGAGTTCAAATTAAGGTGGTAATAATTTGACAATGACAGGCATTGTACTCATTTGCTTGCATTATATAGATGGGTTGGGGGAGGGGGGAGCGGGGAAGGTTACATGTTTGTTTTACTGTATCAAAAGTTAAGTGGAGACTAGCAATTGTCAGAAGATTGACAGATTTTTCCTGAATCTCAGGGTCAAACAGCATTTGATGTTGCAGATGAAAACCTCTTGGAGATGTTGGAGGAGCTTCAGAAGAAACAAGCCGTTGTAAGTATCTGACAGATTGTTGTCCTGACAGCCATTTCAGGCCATCCTGCTCACATACAGTAGGGACTAGTCTTAGGGTAGATTTCATTACAAGGCTAAAAAGGCAGCTAATATCCCTTCAACTGTTGATCTAGTTTGGCTGGGAGCCAAGAGGGTATCATCGTCGAGGTCCCTATTTGATGAACTGCTTCCAACCGCTGCCAGAAATCTATAATTAATAGACAAAAACTTTTACTAAAATCACAAATGGTACCATAGGAAATCTCATTTCAAGGAATATCGTTACCTGAAAACAACTTTGGAAAAGTCTATGTGCCCTCAATGTAGTTCTGAAACCTGCTAGGAATTACTTTAAAATCGTACATTTGTATAGTAGCCCAACATTAAGCAGCTCGTTGTTGAATATAAAGTTTCATTTTTAGTTCATACCAGTTAAAGGGATTTTACAATGTCTTTTGGGTTGGTCTTTTAATTGTTCATTTCTTTTGAGAGGTCCTCTTCAATCTTGTTCAATTCCTCATTTATACTCATTCACTCAATCGTGATAGGTTTGTCATCTCTCCTGTCAAATTAAGACATTAGTTGTCAAGTGCGGAGAGCAGAAACTTTCAATGTTACTTCTGGATCAAGATTTTTTCACGTTATTAATTTTAAGATTGTACAGTTTAGTTACTTTGATATTATGGACTATATTTGACTTTAGTTAGACACTCTCTCAGCATGATAGTCAGGCACATTCGGTATTATATCATCTGTACCTCTCACCTCTGAGTCAGACATTTGTGCATTTAAGTCTTCTCCAGAGATTTAAACACAATCCAACCTGACACTTGGATGCAGTACTAACAGAGTACTGCACTGTCTGAGGTGCTGCTCTTTAGATGATATGAAAGCTGTTTATATACCTGTTGTATGGGGAGTTATCAAAGATTGTGTGGCATTATTTGAAGGACAGCAGGGGGGTCGTGCTGACACATGTGCCTCAACCAGTGCCTAAGATAGATAATTTCATTGTTATCTTGTTTTTCTTTGTGGGGCATTATTGTGTACAGACAGGCTGATATATTTCCAACACTACAAAGCCTATACTTCAAAAATATTTAATTAGTTGTAAAGAGCTTTTGGACAACTTGAAGTAATGAAAAGGGCTGTATGAATGAATGCAGTCATCTTTCTTTTGTTCAGCTTATTTGGCTCAACATCATTTTGTTTCCACGTTGTTGAAAGTTGATAGTACATACACATACCGTCATGGTAAGTAGCACAGGATAGGATTTGCCAAGTGAATTGTAAGACTGGCTTGATGATCCAGTGTTATAATTCTAGAAACACCAGCGGCAAAAGATGGATCAAGAATTAAGGTTGAATTTTTTTTACTGATAAACCTGAAGCTATATTTCTGATAAAACTCGGAAAACTGTTGATGTGAAAGAGAGGACTGCTTGTTGGTTAGGTTACCGAATAATGCATTGAGAAAATGGCAAATGCATTGCATCGGTCCACGTTGAAGAAGTTCCATTGATAATCCAAGTTCATTCACTTCCTCCTGACAGGAAGAACACTGCATTTGACTAGATCAGAATTATACTTGCCAGCTGACATTGACAGAATTCTGGCAACTGAAAGCATACTCAATGCAATGTAGTTTGTTAAACAGGCACTGGGAAGTGCAATGTCACAGGCAGATCTTTCCAGCCTTCACAATGAGGAAATCACCTATTGCTTAGTGTCACCTCTTGGTTTGCAAGAGAAGATGGCAAGTGATAGGGAGTGTAATACACCATGTTAATGCTAGATTGGAGCTGTTAATTTTGTCTCCCTCATTCCACTGGAGGGACCTGTTCCTGATGATCAGACATGTGGTTGCGTGCAAGCTAAGTCATCTTGTAGCTTTAGCTGCTCAAGAACAAAGGCCAAGCCAAATATAAAGTATTTGAAAGGGAGGATATTTAGAGCAAACAAAGTGGGGTATAACCCGACCTATAAAAAGAAATTTTGAAGGATTGGGTGGACAATGGCGATTCTGCCATTAATTTTCAATTATCTGGTTATAAGGCACAGATCCAGATCTCACATTAAAATAATTAACACTATTCTTTCTTGCCTACATCCTGGTTTCCCTATTGCTCTCTCAATATGTCAATAAGTATTTAGTATTGCGCAAGATACTGATAACAGTTATTTGGTAAGGGGGCATCATGCCTTGATTATCGGCTGAAGAACTATAACTCTAGCCTCAGCGCACTAAGGTGGTATAAAACCTAAGTGCCTATCCTGCAACAGAATTTACCTGCTGTAACCTGCAATCAACCAGAGTCCTCTATTTGGGAGGCAGTGATTTATTGTATATGAGAGAGTAATGCCCCTTTAGGTACAGGTATTGGTGGGTGTGACCACAGGCCCTTCAATTTAATTAAAGAAAATTAGGAGCGACACCGCCCCTTTTCTCCCTCCAATCCTCTTCTTCAACAGCACCAGAAAACAGATTTTTTTCATCACCTATACAAGTATCCATCAACAAGAAGAGATATTGTGATTCCAAAATGTCGGGAAGACTCAGGTCCATCCTGGGCATGAGAAACTGAGATTTGTCTAAATGGTTTGGCAGTGGAAAAGAAGCCTCACAGCGAAGTGCTCTTTAGCATTATCAGAAGATCTCAGGAGATCAATTAATGTGGCACTGCTTCATTCACTTCCATGTTCCTCCATGACCCTTCATTCTTTATTTTAATGCAAACATGTCCAACTTGCATAGGTTTTTCTTAGACGCTGTAATTGTTGGGGTTTATCATTGTTTTCTTAGTGACAATTGTCGTGATTTTATTTATGGTTCAGATTAGATTCTGACACCCTTATTTTGAGTTTGGTGATCAATATTCTTTGATTCTGAATTGTGCAAATGAAGGCTGTTGTGTTGAACCTTTTGAGGCCTTCTTAAATCCATGTCCTTTGTGTAGCTACTCTGCTGAGTTAGGAATGCAGAAGCATATGAATTAAGTTGTACATTATATTCTTTTGACTCTATGCAAAACTGCAGATGAAAATGGAGAAGGAAAAACAAGCCAAGATGGATGCCTCCCTGATTGAATTGTCGAATGCCTCACAGCAACTTCCGACCAGGACCAGGAGGTTAGTTCATGCTCAATCTGTATTTATGATTTGACAGCATGTAGACTCACTGTTTACTGAGTGGTGTGCCATTACTCACCATAACACCACTGGAGTTTTTTTAAAACTGTGGGCACAATATTCACTGATAAAAGTACTGAGCTAATGCTTATAAACACTCATGTTTCCCCCCCTCCCCCCACCCCACCTTTCTCTTGTCACCTTCCCCTCTTCTCTCCTTCTTCTGAAAGTGGAAGTTCAATTCAATTAATAACCAGTGTTTTGTGGAACAAAATTTTAAACTCTGACTGCTTGTCAGAGAGGAATGTCCAAATGTACTAAAGCTCTGTGTGATAGGATCCTGAATGAAATCACATCAAATAGAGCTGATGTTTAACACCTTTGACCTAAGGGGCAGGGAAAATAATTTAGACCTGCTGATGATGTTGGATTTTAAGCTATAGGAAAGTGCAGACATCATGATGGTCACAGATATTGAATGCTCACAGGCTGTTTCTGTAGTTGTAAGCAATTTTGCTATTGTTTTACAGTATTCTAATACTTCTATTCTAATTACTTCCACTCATTTTAAAATAACTTTTATTTGATTGAGATTTTAAAGATGATTTGCAGTTTTCCAGGGGGTGCTTAAGACCACTTCCATCACTAATTACAGCAAGGGAGGTATTGAAACAAATGAATTAAGGACACACACTTACACTTGCACAATCTCACTCGCCTATGGGTCATTGTCTTAATTTAATTTGAACATGTAGTTAACCATCTTTCCTGTCCGCATCTTGAAGTGGACCTGAAAGATCACCATCTTAGGCCCTTTTCATTTACTATATAATAACCAGTTATACTGCAGCAATGTCAGTAGCCTGGGAGGATATGTTTCCATCTTGCCCCTCTGTTCATAAGTGGCTTGTGTTATTGCTTGAGGGTAGGGATGGGGGGAGTTTGCAAAGCAAAGAAAATAAAGGGGTAAAATTGCACTTTACAGAAAATTGTGGTTCACCTATCAATTATCAATATTTTTTCTCTGATCTGTACAAATGGAACGTAGTTTCCTGTGATCTCTGTAAAAGGTGCTGCAAGAGTGAGGAGTTGAAGATGTACTGGGAATCTTGTGTGTGAATGTCTTGCTGTTCTAATATCTGGAGTACAGTGCAGCCCTCTTTCAATTGAGTTTGTACAACTTTTTTTATGAATAGAAAGCAGTTCATTGCTGCAATACTAAAAATGCACAGAAACTGAAATGCTGCAGTTCTCCTTTCCTTTCAGAAGATAATACTTTAACTGCAGTTTTTAAAAAAGTGTGCTAATAACCTCCAGTGGTCGCTTCAAGTACTGCATCAATCTCAGTCCAGCTCTGTGTGAAAGCAGACATTGTGCCAGCAAATCCATGCTAAGATAGATCATGTACAGTCAGCTGTCTCAGTGAATGCTTAGTATTGGGTCCGAAGGTTGTGTGTTCAAACCCCACTCTAGGACTTGAATGCTTAATCTCTGCTGACACCAAAGTGCGTTATTGAGGAAGTCCTGCATTGTATGAATTATTGTCCGTCCTGATAGTATTTTAAACAGAGTTCCTTTCTGTTAATCACACTAATACTTAGCCAAATTTTCTTCATTTAATTTCACGGTGATTAATTGCATATGATGCTCATGGAGAAAATTTGAGAACCAAAAGTGCAAACCCATTTCCTTTGACCATATTCTCTTCACAAGTATTTGAACATCTAAAAGAAATATTTTGCCCATTATTTCCGTCTTGCACTGTCAAAAGCTTGCCAAAACACCAGAATGGCCTTCCCAATGCTTCTGTCCGCTATTACACATGACATGTGAGATCTCTATGCTAATGTTCCCATTACATTCTATGTCCTTTGATCCTCAATCCTGTTTGTAATAACCTCTCCTCAACTATTTATTTTCTTAACTGAGCTATTGGAAGGAAACTTTTCTATTCTTTGCTATGAATATTTACTGAAACTCTCATAGCTGGGAGTCAATTCTACATCTCCATAACTCTCTGATGAAAAGGAAGAGCCCTTCTAATCTAGAAATATGCTTATCCTTGCTTAATTATTATACTCCTTGTTCTGTTTTCTCAGAGCGTGTTACATGATCTGATTACATCTGCATTATCCATCACTGTGTTTTTGAAAAATGATTTTTGAGTCATTCAGTTTTTCTCTGGTGAAAACTAGTTGAAGTGTAAGGGCCCTGAGTCCGTTAATGATTTTTCGTATTTATGTGTTATTTTGAAGATGTTGTTTAAACTGGAAAACAGTCAAAATATCAGCTCACAAGTATCCTTACATAGTCAGAATAACCTACTTAAACCTGAAATCCTATATCTTTGCAATAAATTCCAGCACACATTCAGTCTGTTTTAAGATTTTGAGAGCTGGATGGAAAAGATTTGGGAAGTGTGTTGAAAAGAGTTAGCTCAAAGATACTGAAAGTTTATGGTTAAATGTTGCAAATGTTTTCTTTTAAAGATCAAAGCCTGTAAAAGGCTGCCAAGTGTAAAACAATAAGGTCTCCATAGCTTAGAAGTTTTGTAAAATAATTATTATAGGAGATCATGCAGTGTGTCTTCATTTAAACACTGTGTGCTCTCTGTCTTTTCGTTGCAGCTCTACTATGTTGAAGTACAAAGAATAGAAGTGGAGAGTTGAGAGGATCCCACAGCTCAGTTGTTAAATACTGTAAAGATAAAAAGATCATGTCACCAATTTGAGGGAGAAAGTTTAAATACCAGCAAAACAAGATGCAGTCTTTCCAAACCAGCCGTTCTTGAGCCTCCTTCAGTAAATAGGAGAAATAGATGTTGTGATGGTGTTTACACAAGGAGAAGAGATCATCAGAACTGAGAGAATGCAATCTGAATGAAACTGATTACTGTAGAGTAGGATAATTAGCAAAGATTGGGCTAGATAAAAAGTGGAAGAAGAAAGGACTGAGATCCAGGGGAATGGAAATATATCAAAGGAGAAGTTGCCAACAATTGGAATGATTATGGCTGTAAACTAGGTGGTCATGAATAGTGGGATGATGTCGAGAACTCCACATTGATTTGTTCAAAACTGTACAGGGTCATAGCCGGACAAAAGAAGTATGCTCAGACAGAGACATCTAAGTATGACAAGAATAATGGAATAATCCTGCCATTAAACATACCAGTGAGTTTGTGTTGAATTAAAACTTTAAATGTAACAGATGATTTTATTCACAGTTTCCAAAGTAATAGAGATGGCAATTTTAAAGTATAGGAACACTTACTTTTTCTTAGCAGTTTAGTGAACATATGAACCCCTGGGTAAGCAGTACGAGGAGAATAACGAATTATAAAGATGATTTAACACTAAACACAATTTGCAGATGATGGGACAGATTACAGCAAGACCAAAGGTCTTATTGGACTGTAAGATGAGGTGATCCTAATTGATAAACTCAGGTTAAAGTGAGTGACTAATATGGCTGAATGGAATCGAGGAATTAGGAAGTTTATTCTAAAGGTGATTAATAGCTAATAATCTCACAGATTTTTTCAAATGGATATGCCTCCATTTTGTTCATGCTTCACATCACTGTTCCAATGTACATCGTTAAATTTACTTAACATGAAAAATAATTGACTAAATTCTACTCAGATTAACATAATTTCATTAATATTCACCTTGATAATCACTGAGGCATTTAGTACTATTCATTAATTTATCAGTTTAAAAAGTAGCACAATGTTATTTATAAATCCTGTTCAATAGAGAACTGGGAATCTAAAGCAGAGAGCGCATAACTCCTATCATGAATGCTCTCGAGGTATTTTCCATTTAACACCCCTGTTCTTCTACTTGTCTCTGTTTCAAATCTAACTAATTTACCCACCAATGAGGCTTAAACATTTCAACATCTACAAGTGTAAAACTTTGTCAGATGTCTTCTAGCTAAGGGCTCTTGTGGTACAGTACCTCTGAGCCAGGAAATACACCTTCAAGTTGCACTTACCCAGAGGTTGATGAGAAAATATCTGCAATTCCCAGTTACTTAGCTGTATAAACCTATTTGGAATGTTTGAGATGTGACTCTTCCTTCAGTATTCTTGCTGCTCATGGCTTTAGCCTGCTTATTTGATCTTTCTCTCTATGATTCTGATGTTTCTAATGCACTCGTTCAAAGAGTGATTCATATTTTCATCATCCCTGAGCCCATCTAGTTGTAACCTCCTGCTCTTGACTGTTGAAAAGAATCCTAAATCTCTTTGCTATCTGTTTTTGTGTATCTTTCAAAGCGCATTGCATATTCTATCATTGTATCTTGTGACTACCAACCAGCGTGACAGAAGGCAAACTACATGAACCTTGAACATTTATTGCCCAGTAGTTGATGTGCTCCAAATCTGTGTTAAAAGTGATTTTTCCTTAAATTAAGACTGCTTAATTTATGCTCAGAATATTTTGATATCAAGGAATATGCTGAGTGGGGCAAATGCTGGACAGCAGGGAGTGTTGCAGTACCATGAAATAAAGAGGGATTCACTGTGTGCTGAGGCCTGACCTTGTGCAAGTTAACTGGAAGTCGGCTGCACTGTATCAGCTTCATCACTGGACAATGAGAGTGATGCCTCGCCCAGTAAAATGCTGTGTGAGGAAGGCCTCTGGGCTCCTGCCAGGGGTTCACTGATTGGTTTGTGCTTTGAGATCCAACAGGGTACAAAAGAACAACTCCAGCATTCCTTCAGATATAGGCTGCAGCACTGCGACAGTTGTGTGGTGCCCACTTGACCTTGCAAAGAAAGTCACGTTTTGAAAAATCACAATAAAATGTGACTAAAGAACGAGTTAGGGCCGAGAATGAAAGACAGCATAAAAGAATACTGTTATTCAGAGGGAGCTGTAAAAGTCTTATAAGACAACAGAAGAAATTCTGAGTATATTACGTAGGAGTTAAGAGCTGAGTATGCTATGCAGTCTAACAGGGAACCAGAAGTGTGTCACACTTAATGATGGAGAGCTGGGGATGACAAAGGGTAGCAATGTTCTCAACGTATGGCAGAAAACCAAGAGCATGGTTTACAGGTGAGCTGAGGACAAATTACACATAATGTGTTCTGGGAACATTAGATTAGATTCCCTCCAGTGTGGAAACAGGCCCTTCAGGCCAACAAGTCCACACCGATCCTCCAAAGAGTAACCCACCCAGACTCATTTCCCTCTGACTCAGACTATTCCCCCTAACACAATGGGCAATTTAGCTTGGCCAATTCACCTGACCTACACATCTTTGGACTGTGGGAGGAAACCCACGCAGACACTCGCCCGAGGCTGGAATTGAACCCGGGTGTCTGGCACTGTGAGGCTGCAGTGCTAACCACTGAGCCACCATACCACCCCCAATATGTTGCAGGAAGGACAGTATTTCTACAATTGCCATGCACCAGTTGATGGAGGTAGGAATGCATTATCTCTCACAGAGTTGGAAAAAGAGCTTGCACAGGAAAATGAAATCTGTTCCATGAGGAAGTAGAGAGCTGGGAGCAAATTATTTGAAAGATGGATGCAATATTGGGACTCTGTGTTAAGTTGGTCAGCTATTGAAATCAGCACCCCCTTATTTGCAGTGCCTGCTGGAGAATGGCTCCTTTATACCCTGTTTGAGTTTTTGTGTCTAACCCTGAAAGATGAAACTTGCTGACCTTGTCCTGGGCTGCACGCATCACACTAACAGCCAACCAGAGCTAATCCGTTATCCCACCAGGACTTCTATTTCCCGTATGAGCAGCAAAGATAAAATCTCAATGCATGAGAAGGAGCGCAAGACCTTAGAGTCTGTGATGCTGGAACATGTCAATGATGACGAAGATAGGAAAAAGTTGAATGGCTCAAGTTCTGAGGAGGAGATGCCAAATGAAGCTAAATCAGAAGCTGGTAAGTCCAAGGCCAGTGACATTTTCTATTGCTTGGGATAGGGATTCAAATATCTCTCTTTGTAGATGAGCATGGCGGCTGGTGTGTTTATTTTTTCCTGTTACAATGTCATGCACGTGATCTTCAATCCCAAGATCTCATCCAAGCTGGAATTCTGTACCCATTAGCTTCTCTGAAGAAGGGACTTAGTGGAATAGAGCTTACAAGTAAAATTAAAAGACTAAGAACATTAAAATAAAAGGCTTGCTGCACTGAAATTCTGCATCAATTCCACTTTCCCACCCTATCTTAATTTCTGTTGCTTGCCTGACTAGCCAAAAGCCCATTCTCAAAATTGAATCTGCTCATTGACCTCAGGATCCAAACATGATGGTTCTATCAGTGACATATCAAATTCAGAGCTTAAGGTCATGTATGTATTGGAGAGCCAGGCTACAGCCTAAATAAGACTCAAGGAACATCAGAGCGACTTCAAACATGGTGAATGGGTCAGCTATGTCAAATACACTCACCTTAATAACCACAATATCCAATGGTCCAAATCTAAATTTATTTCATTCACCAAACTAGCCTACAAGACACATTGGGGGAAGGGACTATGGAAAGCAATGATATTTGGCTATCTTCACTCAAAACATGAAGGGTCACCCATTCTATGTAGATGATCAATCAGCAGAAAAAATGTCAGCAAGCACAGACGCATCAGCAGGAAGGAGCTAACATGTACTGACCTACTACAAACACAGTAGCCTGAACAGTCAACAGTAGGTCTTGCCCCTATTTTCAACCTCCACTAAGTCACTGCCTCTGTCACCTGTTCCAGTCATTCCTCCAAGGGGTAAGCTCCCTGAAATGTGGACATTGGTTTGTTCTTTCAAGGAATTCTTAAGGAAACAGCTGCTCTCTTCAACACCAGCTTTTTACAAGGTGGCATTATAAATCTATCTTTGTCCATGTTACTGCTCTCAAAATGAATGAGAACCCCTAAACACTTGTGGAATACTTAAAATTGCCACCATTGACAAAAATACTGGTAATGGAGCAGATGGTATTGAATTAAAGTTAAGTTTGGATAATGAGTACTAATATACAATTAGTTTGCTGTGTTAAGGATGCAATTGATAATGGAGACACTCAATCCTACAGAACTCCACTTATTGATATAATTGTATATGTGGGATGGGAAGCTAAATTCATCCTTGCCTTCTCATGCTGCCAGTTGTTGATTATTATTTGTCATTTTTTGGTTTGCTAGAGAAAACAAAAGCCCGACTCAACATGAACAACCTTAGCACCAAACTGGGCATGACAGACTCCATCCTTCCATCCTCCACTGTACCCAGTGGAATCAACAAGAGGGTATGTGACATGCAAAAAGAAATGTTGGCAGTTTTGAGTTTAGATTCTGAAGTGCTATCTTAATGTTTAGCTTACTGTTTACATGACTAGATCCAGGATCTTGGGGTTGAAACTAGTTTGTCACTGTTTGCTTATGGTTTGACATTTTCTCCTATCTTTTAATTAATTATCAAACAGAAAATCTAGCACTACTGAAAATGCTTTACTGCAACCTACGATAAATGCTGCTTGCTTACTTTGAGAAGGATACTCCATAGTTGCTTAAAGCAATGAAAGTTGCACTGGTTTCTGTTCTGTTGGATCATGCTATGCTCCTCTTTTGAGAGTTACAGCATTTCGTTGCAGGAAATGCTGCATTGTTTGTTGTACCTGTGCAGTTTCATGTGAGGTGTGATCCATTGCATCTAAATGCTAAGAGGAGTGTTTTGCATTGTGTTGTGCTGCTACAAATTGTTTTTGTAAAAGAGACTGCATTGTTTTGAGTGAGCTGTGCTGAATTGTTTGCATTTGCAAATAATGTTAAATGATATGTTATGCTACATCGGATATGATAAGAGACATTTTTTTGGGAGCCTTTGGTCTTGAACACATCAGGATAATGGCAAAAATGCTAAATTTCAAGCAATTTATACTACAGGAGAAATGCTGATTGGTTGCCAAGTTGATTTGTTGAGGCAGAAATCAACAAGTATCAAAAGGTTCCCATGCACCTAAGCATTTGAAAACCGATGCAAGGCTTAAACATATTCCTTTTGTTTGCAGAGGATAGCTCCCCGCCAATGCATGTATGTCTTTGGTAGCAATCAGTGCAAGGTTGATTAATTACTTTAACTTGGTTGTTAGAAGCACACTCAGGAGTGTGCAATGAGTGATATCCAATTGCCAAATCATATCCAGTGACAGGCATTTTGTTTAGTGTTTCACAAGTCAGTTGGTTGAGCAGAATCTGTACTCTGCCTATTATAAATTGCCAGAGGATTTCTTGTTTGATCCCATCATTCAATTGTTGGGATGTGTGGTTTATGTAGTAGGCATCTCACTGATACTAAAATCCATTGCCATTGCTCAATTGTGTTGCATGTAATCATTCTTTGTCAACATGGCAACCAGTCAGCAACCCTTTCCCCTCTCTGTTTTTGTTTGAAATTTGTCTTGATAAGTACAAGATAAAAAGCTTCAACAATATGTCTTCCTTTTCAGCAAAATTCAAGTCCTCTACTCTCTAGTGATAGTTCTTTTTTTAAGAGTTATTGTGATGTGATTCTTATTGTTAGGGACAGTGCTTAGTTTGCTTTTGCGTTGTAAAAGTTCTTTAATTGTTTATGTGGTGAGTAATGCCGCAAGCATGCAGAGACAAAGAATAATGTCAATTTTCGTAGAAATCATAGAATCCCTACATTATGGAAGAAAGCCATTCAGCCATCAGGTCCATTACGGCCCTCTAAAGAGCATCCCATCCAGACCCATCCCTACCATCCCTTTAACTCTGCATTTCCCATGGCTTAATTATCTAACCCATACATCCCTGAACACTGTAGGCAATTTAACTTGGCTAATCCAGCTAACTTGAATATCTTTAGACTGTGGGAGGAAACCAAAGCACCAAAGGAAACCCACAAAGACATGGGAAAAATGTGCAAATTCCACACGATCACCCGAGGGTGCAATCAAACCCAGGTTATTGAAGCTGTGAGGGAGCAATGCTAACCACTGAGCCACCGTGCCACCCCAACCTTCCTGCTGCAATCAACCCTGCATTATTCCCTATTGTCAGGCATGTTGCCTTTCTCCAAAGGGTGTCTTCACTACTTCATTTGGCACTCTCCCTCAGTCTCGCTCCAGAGGCATAGTGCATTTTGTCCTTTTGTGACAGATGACTCAGTGGCCAATATTTTTTACAGAACTGCTCCTTTTCTATCACTGTATTCTAGGTTGTTTCCTCTTGCAATCTGATGTTATTGTTTAAGCTGTGATTAATGCTGCTCTCTCTCCCCTGTGTCATTGGGGAAAAGGGCTGCATTATTTCTTTCACAGCATTTCATTATTACACATTGTAGTGAATACTGTGTTGTTTCTTCTGCCGAATGAGGTATTCCATTCTCTTACAAGGCATTTTTCGTTCTTGTTGTGATGGACTGTTGCAAGATGCTGTGCATGGTTTCATTGTGACACTCTGCATGGTTTCCATTTGCAGATGGTGCAATGCCTCCATGTAAGGTGTGTGAGGCATGAGATTTTAACTCATGAAGAATGCATCATTATTTATAATTTCGGAGATACTTGATCCCAGTTGAGGGATGCAATTTTGTTTTTTTCTGTGTGTGTGAAATGCTGTTTTATTTCCTCTTTTTGGGTTGCTGCATTAATTTCTGCAGCAAGTGAAACAGCAGCAGGATGAGTTCGTTACTGCCTCTAGCAACTATTGTGTGATACAAATTTATAGATCTAGCTTAGAGGGTCTTAGTACAGTGACATATTATAGGCCATGTGATATTCAATTTATATGTTGACATCAATGAGGGATATAGAAATAGACCTTCCTATGATTTATGAACTTAATGAACGCTCAGACAGAGTGAAATCAAGTTGGTATAACTTACCCAACATACTGAACTAGATAAGTAGCATTTTTAAATTGTTAACATTTATGCCTCTGATATAATATAAAACAACAAATGTGTTTTATGTACTCCCAAATGATTTTTCCTTTATTTTGGTGACTATTTAGAAGTAAGCACCAATCAGATAAGTGTTCGGTGTCCAGGTCTGTCCAACATCTATCGATTGAGATTTTGTTGAAACTGACTGACCAAGTTTCTTGTATGTTTTTTCTGATTTGTAAACCTAGGAAGGAAAGGCTTGACCTTTAACTCTTAATCCTATTTTTGATATTATCTATCTCATGCTGCTGAGGAACATTTAATGTATTCTGTGTTAAAGAAAAAATTATTTCAGAAATATTTCACTTCATCCTGCCACAAGGCTGCGAGAGGCCAAGATCATGTGACATTGCATTACTCTGTGGATACTGTGTCTTGTTGGTGTATTACTAAGATTTAACTTTAACTGCAAGTTTCGGGCTTGGTTTACCAATCTGTCAGTCAACTCCACTCCTTGCCTCAAATGGCAGATATTTACCTTGCCATTCCAATACTCAACAGTTAGTAAGCTCAGATAAATACCAACCATGTTGCATTTCAAGGAGCCTGTAGAATGCAAGGCTACCTCCATTTTCCCAGATGGTAGGGAATGTATCTGATTTATGTGCTTGCATCATCATTGGAATTCATGTCACATCATATGATCTTGCCTACTTGCCTCCTTATAGCAAGATGAAGTCATAATAAGATGGTTTTTAAATCAAGTTAATACTTTTCTGAACTCAAACTCTGATGGAAATACTCATAAAATGTGAAAACAATGGTGTGGTTTGAACAGGAATTTCATATGAAGGCAGACAAAATAAGTATATAACAGTTCTGTTATTTGAAAGGTTTAGTAGTTAATCCTTTTAGAGTTATTGCCTCATTCATTGGAATAAGAAACCATCACATTCAAGGGCAGATACTACATGTTTCCTCTTGCAAGGAATTTTAGATTGATTCCTTTCCAGAGGTGCCTTTTGAGAATGAGTTAAAATATTCCTGTCGTTAGAAAGAAAACTTCAGTCTTTGCTGTTGCATTTGATGTTCTATTTACTTTTCTGTGGGGTGCAAACATATTGCTTGTTGCAAAATTTTTCAGGAGTTCCTCATGTGGTGCATTGCTACCAGTGAGGGATGCTACATTTTTCCCCTTTGTGAGTATAACATAACAAATGTTCAAGTGTGATGCTTTGCTTTGTGTAGTGAGAGTGATTTGTCTTTATTTTTGCTAGTGAGCTGGTTAAATGGTGTGACACACCCAGTATTGTTCTGATGGGAAGAGCATGCTCATTGTGTTTCTTTGCACCGGATACCCCTCTCCACTTTGCACATGGACCCCAGCTCTTTCTATCCCAATTTTCTTCAGTATATTCCCACCAAACCTACCACCACCCCTTCCCCCCACAAAACATGTGCAACTTCTAATAAATGTTTGATTAAAAGAAAAGCAAGGAATTGGTTTTCATAAAAGGAGTAAAATCGTTAGCAGGTTTTATTCCATTGATAAATGCACCTTGACATATTTAATGTCTGGTGAATGATTCAGAGATACATAATGTTTAATTCATTGAATGGATTGCATGATTTGTTATTTTGGGTTTGAATTGATCAAGTTATGTGTTTATATTAAGAGGGTTTAATGCTATCTACAGAATGCGGGTGTGATCCTCCTGTGTGCATTTTCTTGTCTCCTTGACACTATCACTCTCTCTCTATCTCTATCTTTCTCTCTCTCTCACACACTCTCATCCATACTTCACCTACCTTTCTCTTTCTCTCCCTTTGCTCTTCCTCTGACTGCAGTTTGACTTCATTACTCCTTTGCTACCTTTTTGTCAGCCAAGTGACCCAACGTCATGGCGACAGAGCCTGCGCAAAACTGGCATTGTCTTGGTGCCCCAGAGAGGTCAAAGAGCAGCGGTGAGCTTCTTGCATGTTGAGGTTTCTCATCTCCGAGATTTTGGTTTGCTGCATGATTATGTTATTGTCCTGCATTTCTATTTCTCTTGGTATTCCTCTTTCTTTTAAACCTACTAGATTTCAGGCCAACTTATTCCTGCAAATGGAGCCAAGCTGACTTCTGATTTCCAGATTAGAGCAACAGAAACTCGGGAACTCTACAAGCTAATCTCTTGTACATTTTCATTTAATCCACGCCTTTTCTTTTTCTCTGGATACAGTTTCCCATCTCCACATATTTCTGCAACTAAGAATCTGGGAATTGCTCTGGAGCACACAATTGTTCACTAACTCTGAGTTGAGTGTGTGGCAGATCTGTGTTACTCATTAAGTGTTTCCCTTCTATCTCCCCTATTTACCTCCCTGTGGACAGATATGGATGTTTGGAGAAAAAGGAAGTGGGACTTTATTGAAAGCAATTCTTTACATTGCAGACTGCAGTGAAAGAGTTGTCATGCCAATTGCCTTTTAAAAATAGATTGGAAAGTGGTATGTTGCATAGGAACATGGAAATGGATAGGCTGATAAACATTACAATCCATCTGGCTACTCTTAAGATTCTGAAATTACCAAAATACGATTTATCTTTCGTGCCTCCTGCACACTTTCTCTGTGAAGTCTCTGTGCCAGTTCATCTTGAATCTCTCCACTATTCACCTCAACTGTTTTCTCTCTCTGGTCCATATAATTCAGCACTTTCCTGCAAAAAGTAGTTCAATCGAAACTGTTCACTGTTAAGTTGAAATTTCAAGAATGTTTTGCTGTCCCTTTATTGTAAAGTTAGTGATTTCCAAAGAGTTTTAAAAGCTTCAATTTGTTTGAATGCTTTAGAATCTCTTCACCAATCACTTTCCTCTCCAGTGTGGATATTACCAATGATTTCTCCATTCCCAAGGGTCTCATCCAAAGAATCAGTTGTTTCTATATTAAGATGTCCCTCCTGTAATGTGACAGATAGGATAGTGTGGAGCTTTTGATAAGGCCAGGCAGGTTGTTTGTCAGAGTTCATTGTTACTTTGTGTGCACAACAGTGTAAACAAACTATTATCAGAATACCAGTCCTCCTCCCACCTGAATCTGCATCCCATTAGGTACTGCAATCAAGTACTCTCCATAGGTACTGCAGTGGATATACTTCCACTGTTTATTCTTCTTACACGATCTCATTATTTTGCACTCACCAATTTTAGACCACCTCCATTATTTGGCTCAACTTCACAGGTTGTAAATTGCTCTGTATTTTACCTTTTATATAGTTATTTGTTGCTCTAGCTCCCCCAAATTTGGTGGTATCAATAAACCTATACAGCTTTGATTCTATTCCAAGTTTCAAACTCTTCATGCACACAGAGTAGCACTGACCCAAACCCTTATCCCTAAACTGCATCATGATTGGTCCATGTATAGAAACAATCCGAGGCAATGAAAGCTAACAATACATAGGCATCAAAGATCAGGGAAGCAGGACGCTACAGCTTTCTCACAAATATCATGCAAGCTTTAGTAGCTGTGGTCTCTGACTGTAATTCAAATGTACCAGATTTAACAAGATTTTTTTTACATGCCTTTTGGTCCCATGATCGGTGTGGATTCCCGATCAGTTCCCTGATTGTTATGAATTCACTTTGCATTGCTATTCAAATCCTGCTTATACTCAAACATTTGCACAGATTTTCACTGAGCCCCTCCTATCCCATGATGCCAATGGGAGGTAAGTCCCTGACCTTTACTGGCATATTTTATTTGCTGCCTGTTCTTCAGTTTGTTTTCCACTTCCATCAGTCATTCTTTTGCCTAAAATTTAGTTTAGCTCTGACTGACTGCTCCCGTCACTAAAAGGCTGTTAACAATGTGTACACATCCCTGGGGCTCAGCTATGGCCATGTTCAAAGCATGAGTAGTAACTGTATACAAAACAGTTTAGACAGAGGAAGCCACTGAAGAATAAATGCTGGTCACTGGAAGAAAGCATCCTTTAGCCACTACTATGAACAAAATTGCAAGTTTCTCCAAAAGTATTTCAAGAGAGCTATTTGAAGATATCTTTGCTACAATGGTGTTGACCAGTGGAAGTCTGCTCCAATATTGTTAGTGTTTTATCTCGTAGTTCAGAATGCGTTTTCGTTTGGGAAGATTGCTGCAGCCTGTTATGAATAAATAAACAATAGATACAAGAGGAGAAAAGAATATTCAGCCTCTCAAGCCTGCTGCACAATTTGATAAGATCTTGCTGATGTGTTTGTAATCTGAATTTCACAATTCCATCTCTCTCCAATGACCCTTGATATCCCATTGTCTAAGAGGAATCACTCTACCCCGCCTTACAAAAAATAACCCTGCCTCCATCACTGACAGAGTTCCAGAGTTGCACAACCTTCTGAGAGAAAGAAATCCTTGCATCTGCCCTAAAAGGGTGATCCCTTACATTAAAGCCGTGCTTGCTAATTCTGCACTGATCCACAAGAGGAAGCATCCTTTCCCATCTACGTTGTCAAGATTGTTGACCTTAGAAATGCTTATTTTCTTGGACGTTACCAGACATCGAAGGGTTGCTTTCCATTTCTCTGCTACTGGAAGGTGGACGGGGTAGGCAACAAATGTTGACAACTGCTACCTCTGGTGTTAGTGGGAGGGGCTTGTGCCTCTTTCAACTATTACTTATTTTTTGGCTGCACTTGGTCAACTAGGCTGCATTTTGCCTCTACTTACCATGAAATAGTTTGGTTGGGTATGCGACACAGGAGACAACCAAAAGACAAAGGGATGCATACTTCCTTGTAGAAAATGAGCATGCCCCTATTACCCTAATTGTTAAAATGGTCAGTTCCTCCTCCTCTTGTCAGAAGCAGTTCAGTTTCTCCCAAGCCCCAATCCCAATTTGAGGTAAGTAGTCGACCTTTAATGGCATATTTTCTTTTCTGCCTGTGCTTCAGTTTGTTTGCCACTTCCATTGGTCATTCCTTAAACTCAACTTTGGTTTACTTCTGACTGACTGCTTTGTTGCTTAAACTGTCACACTTGTGCACCCAGTTTACAGGCCCCCCTGCCAAAACGGCTGCCCAGGATGAGGAGAAGAAGGAGCAGCAGTCTCCTGCAGCGTGGCGCACTGCCCTCCGCAAAACGGGCAGCTATGGAGCCCTCAACAACTTGCAACCACCACAAGAGGAGCAGAAAGGAAAAGAGGTGGGCATTATCCGATCAGCAAGTAGTCCCAAACTGACTCTGGCTGAAACCAAGGAAAAGGTATGTGGGAGGAACTGTTGGAGCCAACACTTGAGGGAGATTTTAGTCCATCTATTTCTTAATGTTGGTAAAAGAACTGTTTGAGAATCTTTTTATGCAAAGAATTGGTTTAATCTGGAATACGTGGCCTGAAAGAGTGATAGAAGTTTAATTCAGGAATACCTTTCTAAAAGGAAATAGATTACATTTGAAAAGGTAATATGAGAAGAAAAAGCAGGAGTGTAGGGTTAATTGGCTGGATTCTTCAGTGAGCTGTCAGGTGACTGCATACTACAAAATAAAGTCTTTTGGCTCCTCTTACAGTTCACTGCTGCTTATTCTTTGGTGCATTAAGGATAAGCCTCTAAATCATTTCAGGTACAAAAACCAGAGAAATACCTCCTTTGACCATCCCTGGCTTCCCCAAAAAGAAATCCAGGACACCAAAGTGGTATTGCTACTGTCACTGGAGTAGCCATTAGCTGATTTACCATGCTGGGCACAACGAAATCCTAATTGTGAGAGAGGGAAAAAGATACCTAACCCTTCTCCACTAGGAGAAACCATGCTCAGGGGCCCACACAGTGAAAAGCAACCTCTGAACAGAAGGGAGGGACAAAGGCCAACCACTCCCTCACAGGGGGGTTGTTTCAGCTGTTTCACAAAACAGAGCAAAGACCAGCCTCACCCTTTCTACAGGAAAGAAAGAAAAGGCTCCTATTGAGTGTGTGTGTGCAAGGGCAACTCTGTACAAATGCATCTGTCTGGGTGTATGGGAAAGAGATAGAAAGGAAGGTAGAAACAGCAATGCACTGGGAAGTCAGCTACATCCTCCTCAACAGATAGTAAGAAGGTAAGCATCTGTCAGTGTTTAGAGGGAGAAACAGGCTTCACACTGCAACCCTGCAGAAAGTGAGAACTCCCAAGTTTCTCACAACCTAAATGTGTTCTTGAGTTGACTACCCCACGTCAGAAGTCACCTAGATAATCATTAGTTGACAATCCCAGCCCCTCTCAAGACAGAGGATAACTTGTGTTGGAACTGGATCAGTCATATTTATGGAAAAGGAAGTTGAAGTTAAGACGCTTCTATCTCCAATTTGCTTTAAATTTTGAGGATAGTCCATGCAACACTTATCAAAGTTAATAACTGCTGCACTATTTAAAACAGTAGTGTTGGATATGGCAGTATGCAGAGTGGTAACTGTGCACCATTTTCCCTGCTCTACTTGTTCTGGGTATACTTAATGCAGCACGAGTAAATTGAAAGCTACACCTTGCCTGACAACATCAAACAGGCATTGTCAATGCAAGCTTTACCTCAAGTCAAAGTCCTTCACAAAGCAAATCTGCTTTGTTGCAGCTCTAGAGGTGTGAAATAAGAACAGAAAATGCTGAGAACACACAGCAGTTTGTGCAACATCTGTGGAAATAGAGCTAGTGATTCAAAACAGTACAGTGTTATCACTGATAACCTTTGACCTACAATGTTAACTCTGTTTCCCTCCTCGCAGATAATATTGAATTTGCTGAGAATTTTCACATTGTCTTTACTCTGGATTTAAACTGTATTACAGCTGACTCAACTGGCATTAACATGGAGTACAATTCTGTATCGATCTGTGCATGTAACATACTTTGTGTGTATCCTGCAAGTGTTTGATGTGGCTTTGTCGAAGAAACATCTGTCTGTCTAACCTGTGGATTACCTGATCTTGGGATTATTTCATAAAACAGGATAGATCAGTGTGTATGGCATATTCTCCCCATCTGACCCATGCTGGACTTATCTAGAACTTTATGATAAGATGCCGTACAAGAAACATTACTGTGTGTCTCTGTGCCACCCGGTTCTCAGTTGCTTTGTGGACCCCATAAAGCAAGCTTTACATTGCATATAATCTGTGTTATACCTGATCTCAGAACATTTGATGGAGTAATCCCAAAGGAACTTTACTCTTTTTCCAATTATTTGTGTTTTTTTGACTTGGGATTGCTTAAAGGAGCTTCTGTCTGTATTTGCACTGAATGCTGAATTTTTGATGGGACAATATAAAGCATGACATGCTGCAGGCAATAAGGGATTTTGTATAAATCAAAGTTATGTTGGACTTTGAGAAGTGCTCAATGGGCAATAGAACTGTTTTATTTTACATTAAAGTTAAACAGGGTTATTAAATTATGGTTAAGAGAGTATAAATATTACCAAAACGTTTTTTTAAATATCCTGCATCCAACCTCTCTTCAGCTATGAGATTGCTTGATTCCAGCACAGAATGCATTTCACCATTCAGCTAGTTCTTACTAGAAATTGTCAGAGTGCTTTCTAGGATGGAATAGAGGAATCCTGAAGTGTCACTAATTGAAATTGCTGGATGGATCAGAGGGACCTTTAAACTGGATTGAAACTATTCCTAATCTTGCATAGGTTTATAGGATAATGGGGAAAAAAATCTACATATTAAATGCCATCTGAACCAAATCTGGAAGTGCATGATAGTGCATGTGGAAAGAGTTCTGCTAAGATATGCTTAATAAATCAATAGTGAGATTGTTCTGCTACTGTCTGTGATCTGAAAATGCTTCATTGATGCTTTACCTGTATCTAACCAACCATGTATGTGATACATTGATGTTCAATGAACCATATAGGCAAATTTAGCATGTATTTTTGACATGGAAACATAATGGATAGGGGAGAAGCTTTCCTTTATCTAACATGTTGTATATAATCTAAATGGGAACGTGGTCCAATGTTCTGTGCTGGATGCAACAATGTTGGATTAGAGTTTACCCTTTGTTCCTGTGTTTCAGGAGAAGGAACCCCGATTAGCCCGAGTGCCACCCACTCCAACAAGGAAGCTCTTCACTATTGGAGATACCAATGAAGATAAAACTAGGTGGGCAAATAAGCTGAGGGAAGCAGTTCATTAGACCAGCATGCCTTGCTTGATTTTTGAACTGCTGTATTGTCAAATATTGCCAGTCAATATATAAATATCCATGTAATGATCTCAACCATGTTAGCACCACAAAGATCTGAATTAAGAGTTAATATAAAAATTAGTCTAATTTGACTCTACTTCCCATACATTGCCAGATATGGTTTTGCAATAAAGTAATCAAATGGAGTTATATTTTACCTGGAGCCATTGACACTGAAGAATGGGTAGCTGTATCTAGTGATACTGCATTAGCTCAGTGACTCCTTCTCCTCCTCCTCTGTGTTCAGCTGACTGCATATGACTGGGAAGGCTCTGTGAAATTGCAAATATGAGTCAAGCAAAATTTAAAAATCAAGCAAAATTCTGAAGTCCAAATGTTCACTGGTTAGTCAGGATATCTATTTCAGTGAAATGTTACTAAAACAGTATAAAAAATGTATTTACTGGGGTATACATAACTGCACCAAGTTCTTCTCCACTTCACCTACTTTATATACTCATGCAAACTGGAATTTGGGCCTGAATGGACTTCTGATTTCAACACTTGAACAGACTCTCCAGATCTGATTCTGTGCTTCATTGAGCTTCAGTGTCAGGACATGAGTTGGAATGTTGCAATTGATTTTGATCCAATGGGATAAGGAGGGTGGTTGTTGTGGATGTCCAAACCTGTGAAGGTTTACTGAGAACATGCTTGGGAATTAAGCACCAAGAAACCTAAGCATAGGCCACAATGTCCTATGAGCCTTTTTGCCATTCAGTTAGATCATGGCTGACGTTTAGGTGAACTATGGAAGATGGTGATCAGGTTGGAAGATGTAATTTAGGTTAGAGCTTAAAAATTTCTTAATTTCAAACTTAAAACTACTCAGTGACTGAGTAGTCACAGCCATCTGGGGTAGAGAATTCCAGACTCTCCCCCTTTTGCTGAAACCATGCCATCTTAACTCTGAACCCTCCAGTCAGGAAACATGTTGTCAACATCTATCCTCTTCAAGCTCCTCAAAAACTTGTTGTTTTTAATGAGATTGCTTCTTGATTTTTCTTAAACTCCCAAAGATTGTGGGCCCAATTTGTTCAACCTGTCACTGTGACACATCCCTTCATCAGTTTCACTAATCTAGTGAACCTTTGTTGTGGTCCTTCCAAGATAAGCATCTCAATAATTTGATACGATGATCAAAACTGTTCACGTAATCCAGGCATGGCCTCACCAAAGTTTTGTATGATTTTCGCAAAACTTCCTTTCTGTTATACTCCAGCCTCCATACAAGAAAGCCCAAAGATTGCCATGATAGCTAAATAATCTGGAAACGCTCACTGACTAGTCTTGGCTTAAGGTATCTGAATGACGAGAGATGAGAATGGAGTTGTATCCGAACAGAGACCTGAACTTTAGTTTGGGAAATAAGAAACCGAAGCAATAGTACAATTAAGAAAATTACAGGACTGGGTGGGGATAGAAAATATATTCTGCCTTACTCACGTATGCACATTTCTTTGCAAACAAGTGCATGCAAACTTGTAAATTATCTCCCTCAGAATACCTTACTACTTCTATGAGAAGTCAGTTCTATATATTCATCATTCTTCTTGTGAAGTTGTGTAATCTAAACATCTCACCTTCCCTCTCTGACTTGGACTCAACCATAGGTTACTGTGCTCACGGTAGCATTCAGGTGGTTTACTAAGACTGATGGAATCTGCACTACTGAACATGTTTGTTTGCCCTGACCGGCCTGTTCTTTAGCTGGAAATGTTGGAAAAAAATGATAGCAAATCAAAAGATATATGTAGAAATATTAATCTAGCCATTAGACTATTAGTCGTTGCCTGTTTTGTGCTATTTGTAATTTTGTTTTACAATGCAGTGACTCCACAGTCCCTTTGTCTCGAAGTACCTCTTACAAAGGGCAGCGAGAGGATGACTCTGGCAATCCATTGACCAGCCTGACCCGGGGTTCATCCTACACACGTAGACAGACAGAATTGGAGAGCAGCAAAAGAGATAAAGACTTGAATAACACAATACCGAGCAGCGCAGGTATCTCCACGGCTGCAGTGTCTGGTTATCCAAAAAGGTTTGTGACTAGTTTGTAGCGTGTTTTTTAGCTGCTTGGTCATAATGAGCTTATTCCTTACCTTTCTTTAAAAGAGATTGAACTCTGGTGCTGATCTTAATCCTTTTAATGAGGTTTTTTTTCCCTACGTTTGGTTTACGTTGAGCAATGATGTTTCATTTCCTTATATCCTCTTTACCACTTGAGCACACTGTTCTCACTTACTGAAATATTCTTGCTAGCTTTAATGAACTACTGGGATGTGACGGTTCATTTATTTGTTCATTTCATTTGATGATATTGGTTAACTGGTCATTCAACTCCATACTCTGTGAAGGAGTTTGCAAATGTGATCTTGCAAATGCCTTCCAAAAGAACAGTGACTATACTAAATATTTATTGTATATGAGCATTTGGGATGTCCTGAATAACTTATAATAAAAGATTTTTTTTCTTTCACGAATGACAGGCACAACATGAAAGTGTAGAGGAATGTACATGGGTTAATACTCTGATGTGCTGTAAGTGTGTCTTTCACCATGTTTCTCAGACAATGGATTAACATGGGGTATGTTGAAGTGCTGTGTAGTACACAGTGGGATTAAGTAGGATTTTTTTTCTAGAGTGCCTTAGATATGTAAAACTAGGAAAATAAGACTGAGGAACACACATGGGGCCACTGCCATACTGGATCCATAGTTCAAAATGCGCTATACTGCAACAACACCAAATGACTGTACAACCAACATGAATTTCTGAAAAAGCAGCTCGGAACTCTGCTCTGTGGAAATGTTTTTTGGGTCAGTAGGGGGCGGGGACAGAGAGATGAGCATCCATTCCATCAAAATTGGCCATTATTTTATCAGTCTTGTATCACTTGCATTAGCTACTAAATCCTAGTTGTTTGCTAAGTGGTCTCACCATGCGTAAGAGGATCTCCTAGAAAACAGCTTCTTCATGGAGGAAATGCTGGATTGAAAATTGTGGCAATGACCACTGCATTCCACAGTGCTCCTCTCCTGCTTGAGATTTTTGGAGGTGGAACAAAAAGATAAAAGAAGTCGTGGTCAGGAGGCATGTTTACGTCAGAGGTAAATTGCTCACATCTCATTTGCACACATAGACAGTAACATTCCTTCCTGGGCGTGTCTGAAGGTAACTGCCTTTGGTGGAAAGCTTCACCAGGGAGGTAGTGGCTGCATTGTGCATCTGCTGAAACCTTTGGGTACAAGCATTGCCAGTAATAGTCACCATTCTGAACTTTTGAACCTTTGACTTCTTTCAGACTACTGCACAGATCATCTGCAGCAGCATTTAGCGTGTACATTTCCCTCAACCAGACCATAGACGGTTTCTTTACCTCGAGGATATAATGAATGTACAATGAGAGGAAACTTCACTTCTTGAGGCTAAACTGTCAACATGTTCAGGGGATTCTTGATGACCTTATGGCTACATCTGAGCCTGTATTCAAATGCTTCAAACATGGGTGATTTGTGATTGAGTTATACAACTGGAGTTCGGCAGAGTTCTGCGCTTGGGCCTCAACCTTTTGCAATTTACATCAATCACTTAGATGAGGAGAGTGAGACATGCTTACTAAATTCACCTATGATACCAAGGTAGGTGGGAACAGATATTGTAAGGAGGTATGTAATGTATTTGGGAAGATATTAGGAAGTTGCGGACAGGTATAGTTAGGTTGAGATGAGTGGGCAAAAGTCTTGGAGATGTAGCGTAATTTGGGAAAATGTCAAGTTGTTCACTTTAGTAGTAAGAATTAAAATGCAGAGTATAATCAAACGTAGAGTTCCAAGCTGCAAAGAGACTTAGATGTTCTGGTGCATGAAGGACAAATATTAGTATACGGTTATATCAGGTAATCAAGAAAGCCAATGAATAGTATACTATGAGAGAAACTGGACATGAAAATAAGAACCCTATGCTTTGGTTATACAAGGCATTGGTGAGGCCACACTTCCAGTACTGTGTGCAGTATTGGTCTCAATAAAGGAATGATGTGCAGAGGAACCTCGATTATTTGAACGAGATGGGCGGGCACTATTTTGTTTGGATAATTGATTATTCAGTTAATTGATTCATTGTCTTTCCTCTGGGGCTCGGGAGTTTTCTACTAAGTCTGCTCCCTGTTCAGGAGACTAGGCAGCAAGGCCCCACCCTGCCTCCCAACCTCGTCTGCCCCAACACCACTCCTTGCCCGCCCCTCAAACACCAACCCCTGCATGCCCTCCCAAAACTGCCCCCCAACACCGCCCTCCCAAAACCCGTCCAACACCACCCCCAAAAACCGGCTGGTACTGCCCCCCCCCCCCCAAAACCCATCCAACACTGTCCCCCAACACTGCCCCCATTTCCCATCCACCACCAACCCTGGCCCACCCCAAAACCCCATCGAACACCGCCCCTGCTTGCCCCCAAAACTCCATCCAACACTTGTCTGCTCTCCCTCCCCCTGGCCACCCTGCCCTCCATGTCCCCCTGCCCCCGTCAGCCCCCCACCCCTCTGAAGCAGCTGGACTAGACACGAACAGATTGCTGCTACCTCTGTGGGGTAAGTCTCCAAATCTCTCTCTCTCTCTCTGTCTCTGTCTCACTCTCTCTCTTTCTCTCACACACACACATACACACACACACACACCCATTTACTGCAACCTTTTGACAAGTTTCACCTCTGCCCTCTACAGGACAATGTTAGAGAGAATAACTGGGGAAGGGAGGTTTAGGGTACACCCTTATGTAGAACTCCAGGAAAAGTGTGAAGAGAGAAAGAGGGCAGGAGGTCAGTCATTTGGAGACGGTGCCTGGGCTCCCATCGATGTCCAGGACTGTTCTTGGCAGCATTTCAGTGACCCAAGATCATTTTTAATCACTGTAAATAAAAGACGTGATTAGGGCTGAAAACGCTCTTTGATGTAATGTTTCTGTTGAGATCTTGAGATCTTCAGATAGTCCGATATTTGGATAGTTGATATTCAGATAATCGAGGTTCCTCTGTAAATGCAATTGATGCAGTTCAGAGGAAGTTTACTGGGTTAATATCTGGAATGAGTGGTTTGTCTTCTGACAATAGGTTGGACAGTCTGGGCTTGCTTCCATTGGAGTTTGGAAGGGTGAACGCGACTTAATTAAGTGTATAAGATCCTAAATGGTCTTGACAAGGTGGATGTGGAAAGGATGTTTGCTTTTGTGGATCAGTCCAGTACAAGATGGAATTGTTTTAAAATTTAGAGAATGTTTTTTATGACAGAGATGAGAAGAACTTAGAAGCAAAGGTATTGGTCTTGATGGGAATGTGGAATTTGAAACACAAACAAGTCAGACATGATTTTATTGAATGGTGGAGCGGGCTCAAGGGTTAGAAGTGTCTACTTCTATGCCTATTTTATATGTTTGTGTGACGAGCAAAACTCCATTTTGAAGATTAGTTTGCACTTGCCTGACAGTGGTCACAGTTCTTTCTATTTTAAAGAAATGTTCTGAAGTAAAGGAGAAAGCAGCTAGAAAGAGATTTTGAGGAGACCAATACCCGTCTGTGCAGTTGTAGCCACCGACTGCCTCATCAGAGGCAGGATCTGAGCACCAAAATAACGTAACTTGTGGATTGGCCAATGTCATTACCAAACAGTTCACATCTTGCAATAATTTTTGAGGTGCCTTGACAAATTCAGGGCACCTTTACTGGCCTGTGACATCCATTGCAATCTGCTGCTTGTTCCACAGTTTATAGAACATGGAGGAGGAGGAGGTTTATCTTCAGTTAGATCAGGACACTGAATGTAATCTTCAATTGTCGCACAGTTAAAGTCTAGAAGACTTGAAAGGGCAAATTACCAGAATGCACGCCTTTGATTTGTTTTCTGAAAACCCCTGTTCATGTATAGCATGTAGTGGCTGAATACTGCTCAGCACGATTTTCTTCCAGACCACCGTAGATGTCCATCTGTTAGTCTGTCGCTTTGTTATTCACCATCAGAAGTACATTAGGTGGACAAATTTGGCGTCTAATGTCAACTCCCTATAAATGCAAATCGTGTGCTTAGCATTGTTTTTATTATTTTCTCTGATTATATATGCAATCTCCTGGCATTCAAATGCATTTTTAGTGTTTCCTTAATGGGAAAATTAAACAGTGTCTCTGAATGTCACACAAAGTCTCTTGGGACTGAGGTAGTTCTGTAATTGCTTATGCTGAGTCAAGAGAGAGCCAGATTACTGTTGCCTTATCTAAGTTGGCTGGCTTGCCCATTTTTCCTTGAGGCCCATCTTGTTCTGTTAGTCCATTTGGAAGTTGGATGAGTAGATGTGCCTCCAAAAACAGCAGCTGTATCTATATTTACTTCATGTACTCCCTTACTGCTACACATTGCCTCAGTGTTATCACTGATTGGTGGCAAGACAGACCTAATGGCAGCAGTGAGTTCCAGGAAGCCTGGGCAATAGTTGCCTCCGTCTATTTCCTCAGTTCATAAAACTGAGCAAGCCAGCTTTCTGTCAGTTTAGCATCTGTAGCCACAGATTATGGATTTGTAAAAGGTAGCTGCGGTTGAAACTTGTTTACTTGAGTGCTAATGGGGCGACACAATCTCCAGGACAGATGAAGAAAAATCATTTGTGGCCAATTCAAGGGGGACAGTTTGGAAAATGCTCTCCCACCTGTTTAGATGATCAGCAGCACTAAGCCAGGAGATTGCTCTGATCCTGATTCACGTCATAAGGTACTCTCTACCCCCAACCAGATACAAGTCAAATGGCCCTAGAATCTACAAACCTTGGCTGACCCAACAGAGCGTTGAGCCCATTGTCAGGTGATGACAGAATACGATTATGGTCTAGTAAGTTTTCGAGTAGCAGACATATAGAGTCTGTGTGGATTATTTGGCTCTGGAAGAAGCTGAGCTGTGCTGATCTCTTTCATTACCACCAGTGCTGCTTCTCACGTTATTCTGTGTGTCATGAGTTGCTCCTTCTCAAACTAGCTGAATGTAACTGTATCAGGTTTTAGTGAGATGCAAGCCCCTCGCCTGGCACTGAGAGCATTGCCTGGTACATGTAGGCATCTACCGAAATTGGAGAAGCAGCATATGCTAGAATGCTACCTCCTTGAAATTGCTTTGAATAGTATGTACATGACAACGTATCATGTGCTAAGTGACCTTGCATTTTTGCTTTCTGAAATAAGAACAAAAACAAGCAAACCATCATCGTACAAAGTCTTAACTAACCAAGATCCAGTCAAGGAGAACATGTGCTGTTTTTGTTTAAACACTGACAAATAATTTCCACAATCATTCTTCCGGAGACCTATCATATCCCACTTTCCAGTTCCTTATTTGTGTGCCCAATAAAATAAAATCCTAGATTCCGCTCTATGCCCTGATCCATCACTGCATCGTGCAATCTCGAAATGAAAGGATTGATTTTATTGATTATTGTTACTGGCAGAGCATTAATGTAACAGACATGCAGTAGGAATTCTGGCTTGGAGTTTAATTGGCTTCAGGGATTTAGATATGAGTCCACTTACTGGATTGAGGAGCTGTTCTTACAGAATCCCATCCAACTTTAACTCGGAATCAAATGTTTCACTTTCTGCTCAGCTAACTCCTATTAATTTATGCAAATTAAATACAGCACTTTCTGGGTTACCTTCTTCAAAAAGGAGCAATCTAAAAGTATATGATTTGCAGTTTATTTTGTACCTCTGTACTCTTGTTTCCACACTGTAGGGAATCTAATCTAATCTAATCTAATCAGTTGCGTGGTGACATGTACCTCAAGTAACAAATACCCATAAGGCAATGCTATTCATGCGTCCAAACACAGGCAACTTGGCACAAACTTGGCTCTTGGATATTTTCAGATGAGTCCAATTAAGTTAAAATAATTTTAATCAATAAGTTATTTTCTTAAAAATTGAACTGAGGTTTTGAATGTTCGAAAAAAGTCAGTGTCACAGTTGGTCCTTATCAGGTTTATTCCATTAAGCCAGAATTCAAGCCCACAATTTTCCAATATGTCTTAAAGTCATTAAGCCATTCGTCATCAGAAAATCAAGTTCCTTTCATGATAAAAGAGGAAGTTTTATATATGAGAAGGATGAATAGTCCCTCTGTACTGATGCCAATTGCTGTTATATCTTTTGAAAATCAAAGTAAAAAAATCCTTTGGAGTGGGGAAAAAAATGCTGGACATCTGAAACAAAAACAGAGATTTCTGTACACCAGACAAAGCCATAGAGTAAACAGCCTAACTTAAGGGGGGCAAGCTTTTGTCAAACTGTTCGTTCGTCTTTTTAAAAGGCGGCATGTCTAAATTCAGTTACCTCAGAAAATTGAAATGGGGAGTGTCGGAAGGAATTAATTAATGACCTTTTTTCTTTGAATGAACAAAAATTGTGACTTCTCTGCCTTTTTAAATGTTAGTGGTGCAGTGCCTAGCGCTGAATGCAGACAGTGGAGGACCCAGGTTAATGCAAAGCTAGCACCATTTAAACCTGACCTGTACCTCTTAAAGTGGGAACGTATTGTAGTTGTAGCAATTGCTAAAAGTGGTTGTGGAGAATTTGACCTGCAGGAGAGTGAATGTGATGCAGACTCCATTGGTGTTCTGACACAGCACTGGAGGTCTTCGTTCATGAGAGAAGTTTACAAATAAGAAAATTCATCCATAGACTTTGCCTGCATCAAAAGATGATAGAGATTTGTTCTGAGTTTTTGCAATGTACTGAGGACCATGATGTAGTGAAAGAAGAAGTTTAATGATTTCTTGCAAATGCTCAAGGTAAGTAAATTAATTGTGAATTACCATATCTGTAGAGTAGAACCATTAATTTCATGCATTGCTTCATTCACCAAAAGCCCTTTCATTCTCCTACAAGTGGTTTCTATAACCATTGCTTATATCTCCTATTTACGGTTTTGTCTCAGCCTCACCCCCTTAGCAACACTGCAAATCTCACAGAAAGTTACATAAACCTGGTAGCCATATCACCAGAAACCTTGCACTATGTCCATTCACACAACTAACTTTCTTGCAAGGTCACACATAAGCACTGCTGTGGAAGGCTCTGATGTGGTTGCTGATGGGGAAAGGCTGGTAGATATTCACTCGGAGCTCTTTGGTGCATTGGCTGCCTTGCTGGAAAACGTGTTGCTATTGTAAATAAACATGGAGGAGTCTGTCATCAATCCTGCATAGAGTTTAGGTGAGAACTGGGAAGCATCATATTGGGGGCATGCTAGCCAATTCCCAGAAAACACATGCGTACTGACTCCTCACCTTTCATGACAGCGCATGCAGATGGCACACAGCATCTGAATGCTGAACTGAAATCTGAGAGAAGTCATGCAGTTTTGGCTAATAGCATTGCAACAGTACTTGCTGCTGTGTAGGTTCAGTCTGCTTCTCTCATACTTGTGGATGCTGGCAGTGGCTCAGTTAAGTATGTACCTGCTGTCCTGTCTCAACACTAGTCCTCCCACCACTGCTGCTTTGTTAAATGTCCTCACTGTTGCCTGTCAGTTAGCCAGCTCAGATTGCTGCCAGTCATGCCAGTGTCATCTAAATTGAGCCTTTTAGAGCTAGAAGTGTGCGAGCTTGTCGGAATGCAGCCTTTTGTTAAAAGTCAGCAGCATGCCTTTGGATACCATATTACATCGACTGATATAACACTGCAAAGCAGTGGTAGGCTAGGTAAAGACTCCAAGAAGCTAGGAACTAAGGGAAAGCAAATAGAGAATTAGTTTGACAATGATTGGAAATAATGATGTTTCATATGTTTAAGTTGTTTCATTGTGTGTGTCTGTTGGCTTTGGTTCATTATTGTGACTCAAGTGGACATTATAGTGGTCAATAACAGATGAAAGATTAAGGTGTGGAGCTGATGTTAAAATAGCGATTGGAGTTGCATTCAATGGTGTACCAAATGGGCAAGCCAATCATTGACAGAATACTGGGAAAGTGGGTGCATTAGTGGTCTCCTTCTCCTTAACTGCTCCCCATAGGCCTGGTGGCAAGGGAAATTCCATTATGATGGTAAGACTGTGCAAGATGCAGCAGAGTAAGAGAAATGTTGGCAAATGGTATAGACAGTACCACAGGGCTTCTCTAAAATGATCTAGGCAGCTTGAGGATCTCCAAGGCCTGTCTGATACTTTCTGTGGCTGCATGGCTCTCATTATATGTGAATGCACTGGAGTCCTGAGCCAACTGGTCAGCAGATGACCCTTGCTGCCCAATAATCTCTCTCAAGTCGAGGGTTTCCCAATGTGGGTGTTAGGACCCCAAATGTATGGTGTGCTTCAAGGCAGCAATGGCTGACTTTGTTGTGACAGCTACCCTCCTGCTCTAACAGACAGTCTCCCCTATCACCCCACTCACTACGGTCTCACTGTGGGAAGCATGACAATTTTCAAATGTCAAGATGGGGTCACAGTGAGAGATTGTTCATTTGGGAAGTAATGCTCTACCCCTTCCTGGTGGCATTAAAGCTGATACTACTGTGGACTGGTGCAGAGTGATGGCTGTCAAGATGATGGGTATTGATGAACATGATTTCTGGTAACAATGAAATCATTTCCCTTCAGAGTACAGTAATTTCTCCAATATCTGGTGCATTCTGGGAATGGAGGAAGCAGTTAGCTGAATCTGCCAGTTGCATGAGAAATACTAGTGGCAGCTGGGAGCACTGAACTGTCACTGCCATGTGCTGAATGTACTTTAAAAACATGTGGCCAGGACCATTCCAAAATACCGATAGACCTGGCCATGATCAGTGATTCTGTCTTTATTAATAAGCTAAGTCTTGAACTAACTGTAGTGAAGCATTTGATCAATTATTTTCTCAGTTGCACATACCGTCTCCAGAATGCTCCTTTTGAATCTTGGATGCTGGTTGCATGAGAATTCTGGATGATTGGGATCTGGATAATGAGAACTTTGCAGTAAATTTCTGCAACAGTCCTTATTTTACCTTTTCTTGGTTAGCCCCTGTGTATTCTTGTTCTGTAATTAAACTAGAAATAATGCTTAGTATTAACTTTATTCAGTCAGCTTAGTAAAGTAAATATCTTTACTTTACCAAGAATGATCCAAGTTTTTTTTTAATTGTTGCCTATAGTAACAAGTGTCCCAACAATAAGCCTTTTCTCTAGGAATTGGATACTTCCCTTGTGATTTGGTGTCCAGAACTGAACGCCATATTCGAGGCACATGGTTGAATAAACTGTTTATTTTGTTCAGCACAGTTCTGTAATTACTGAATATGATCAATGTTGAGTTTATGTCCACTCCCAGATCGCAGTCAGCCTTTTGTCTCAGCTAGTTCAACATTATTCCTTTAAAATGTGATCTTTTTGGACTTCAGTAAGGCATTCGACAAGGTTCCCAATGGGAGACTGGTGAGCAAGCTTAGATCTCACAGAATACTTGGAGAACTAGCCATTTGGATACAGAACTGGCTCAAAGGTAGAAGACAGAGGCTGGTGGTGGAGGGTTGTTTTTCAGACTGGAGGCTTGTGACCAGTAGAGTGCCACAAGGATCAGTGTTGGGCCCTCTACTTTATGTCATTTATATAAATGATTTGGATGCGAACTGTTAGTAAGTTTGCAGATGACACCAAAATTGGACATGTAATGCACAGCGAAGAAGGTTATCTCAGATTACAACAAGATCTTGACCAGATGAGCCAATAGGCTGAGAAGTAGCAGATGGAGTTTAATTCAGATAAATGTGAGGTGCTGCATTTTGGGAAAGCAAATCTGAGCTGGACTTATAAACTTAATGGTAAGGTCCAAGGGAGTGTTACTGTACAAAGAGACCTTGGAGTGCAGGTTCATAGCTCCTTGAAGGTGGAGTCGCAGGTAGATAGAATAGTGAAGATGTTTGTTATGCTTTCCTTTAATGGTCAGAGTATTGAGTACAGGAGTTGGGAGGTCATGTTGTGGCTGTACAGGACATTGGTTAGGCCACTGTTGGAATATTGCGTTCAATTCTGGTCTCCTTCCTATCGGAAAGATATTGTAAAACCTGAAAGTGTTCAGAAAAGATTTACAAGGATCTTGCCAGAGTTGGAGGATTTGAGCTATATGGAGAGGCTGAACAGGCTGGGGCTGTTTTCCCTGGACTGTTGGAGGTTGAGGGGTGACCTTATAGAGGTTTACAAAATTATGAGGGGCATGAATAGGATAAATAGACAAAGTCTTTTCCCTGGGGTCAGCGAGTCCAGAATTAGAGGACGTAGATTTAGGGTGAGAGGGGAAAGATATAAAAGAGACCTAAGGGGCAACTTTTTCACGCAGAGAGTGATACATTTATAGAATGAGCTGCCAGAGGATGTGGTGGAGGTTGGTACAATTGCAACATTTAAGAGGAATTTGGATGGGTATATGAGTAGGAAGGGTTTGGAGGGATATGGGCCAGGTGCTGACATGTAGGACTAGATTGGGTTGGGATTTCTGGTTGGTATGGACTGGTTGGACTGAAGGGTCTGTTTCCATGCTGTACACTTCTATGACTCTAATTAATTATGCTTTCATTTCTTCCAGTATATACAAGCCTGCTCCATCTTTTATTAATTCGAAGGTTATATACTTTACCCCAGAGTTCCTACAGTTTGCTTATGCGACAGAGTTTAATGTTCTTCAGTGGATGCCTAATCACCCGGAGAGAGGCACGAACTCAATGTCCCATTTTTGCACCTATTTTAAACTCTGTCCACATCAACAACCTTTCATGCTTGTACAATGAGATGATATCTCTTCAGCCATCTTTCAATAGTCACGCTCAGAATCATTATGGTTGTAATTTTGTTTACCTATAATTGTTCCTCCCATGCATCCAATGAATCTTTACATTCTCAATCTTGGACCAGTCCCAAAAGACCAACAGCAGTCAATTATTTTTAAAGCTCATTACAAAAATTTTCTCTTTACCCATAGTGATTTTTAAATGGTACCCAAATGCTTTTTCATAAAATCCATGCAGGGTTAAGCTTACAGTGCTCTTTATACTCTTCTCTCATTTTATTTACCCTTTTCTCTCATTTAGCTTCCATATCTGCCTTATCCCCATTTGTAAGACATTTTGAGTAAAACATTATTATTTTTCCCCCTGTATTATTTCCAGATGGTTGCTTACATCTGCAATTTTCATTGTAATACATTTTCTATAATATAGCAGAAAGCAGCATTCTCCATCAGAGTTTTGAGATACTCCTGATGTTTCTGTATTGAAGAGGCCATGAGCTGTCATTCACTCTGGTTATCACCTCACTTGCATTTGTCAGAGTGAAATAAAGAAGCTTGCATTTATATGGTGTTTTGCTATATCCTCAGTGCACCCCAAGGCACTTTCCAAATAATGAGTTAGTTTTGAGTTTTACTGACTGTTTGTTATCTCATTGAATACAATGATCAATTTGCATGCAGGAGTCTCTCAAACATCGAGCAGATGAATGACTAAATAATCTGTTTAGTCTTTTGTGATGTTGCATGAAAGAGGAGTGTGAACTTGCAATATTTTTTAAACAGTCGTGCGAAATTTCTCTTCATTTTCACTCCATTATTGTAATTTGAAGTTAATTCAGAAACTTCTGGCTCCTGTCTCTAGTTCTTACTTTGTTATATTGACTGAATATTTAATTATGCAGTCCCACTCATTTCCAATGTCAGCACCTTGCACGTGATACTATTATTATCTCAGCTGATGTTAATACTTAACAAGTCAGATCTCAGAGTGAAATCTGGCTTGATAAGCCCTACTTTTTTCCCCTTAATCATGATGGTCAGTCACGGAATACAATCTTAAGATTCTGATGTGCCTTTGTAACACAGAATAAAATGTTTATTAAACAAAAAAAACATACTTTATATTGTACAAAACAAAAACGTTGGAAATGTTTCATTGAACAGATGAAAAATAGGTTCAAACTGTCAGAGCAGGACTTATCCACTTAATGGTAGGGGCTTGGGTAGTATTGCTGAATGAAGAGACTTTGGAGTGCAGGTTCATAGTTCCTTGAAAGTAGAGTCTAAGGTAGAGAAGATAGTGAAGAAGGCATTTGGTATGTTTTCCTTTATTAATCAGAACATCAACTATAGGAGTTGGGAGGTCATGTTACAGTTGCACAGGGCATTGGTTAGGCCACTTTTGGAAAATTGTGTGTGGTTCTGGTCTCCCTCCTATCGGAAAGATGTTGTGAAACTTGAAAGGGCTCAGAAAGAATTTACAAGGATGTTGCCAGGGTTGAAGGATTTGAGCTATTGGGAGAGGCTGAATAGGCTGGCGCTGTTTTCCCTGGAGCGTCAGAGGCTGAGGGGTGACCTTCAAGATGTTTATAAAATCATAGGGGCATAGACAGGGTAAATAGACTAGGTCTTTTCCCTGGAATGGGGGAGTCCAGAACTAGAGGGCATAGGTTCCAGAGAGAAGGGAGAAATTTAAAAGGGACCCAAAGGGCAACTTTTTCTTGCCGAGGGTGATATATGGAAAGGGGTGCCAGAGGAAGTGGTGGAGGCTGGTACAATTACAACATTTAAAAGGCATCTGAATGGGTATATGAATAGGAAGGGTTTAGAGGGATGTGGGCCAAGTGTTAACAAATGAAACTAAATTAGGTTGGGATATCTAGTCGACATGGACAAGTTGGACCAAAAGGTCTGTTTCTGTACTGTACATCTCTGTGACCCTATGACTCTCACTATCCCTTTTATCCAAACAATATCCTTTGCAGAATCCATAGCCCCAACAGAGATTTACCCAATCTCCACACTAACATTTCTTTCTCAGCCTGGCACAACTATACCTGGTTTCATTCCACTGAATTCCTATGCCTTCATTAGATACTTTCTTCCTCCAGCTGATGGCTTTTCCTGAGATGCCTAAAACAAATTATAAACTAAACTTAATATTATTGTAACTCCGCACAAACACAAGAGTTCCCAAAACTTAGTTATACCAGTCTTACTGGAGAGTTTAATACTCGTTTCTCCACCTACTTGCACACATGCACATACATTGACTTACTCTCTTGTGGATCTGTCTGTGTTCCTGAACCTCTGCCACTAGACAATAGCACAGTCTTTTTTTTTGTTCTTACCTTTTATTCCATCCAACTGCTAACCTCCATCTCTTCACTTCAAGGTTTGAAAATTTAAAAATGCATATAAACAAATTGGTCCCCAGAATTATCAGCAGCAAGATTGCAGGGACAACATTTTAAATGAAACTAAAACCATGTCTCTCCCTTCTTAACCCACAAAATGGGAAAAATAAATTGAACGTAAAATTATATATTTTTCCTAACAATACCCTATTAGTCTGTTTTATGTTTATTTATCAGTTGAGTTGTTTGTTTTTGTGTAACCAAAACAGTGACAGTATCATGTTGAAAACAAAGCAGTCAGTATATTGATGGATATTGGCTGTGATGTGAATGTCCACATTACGTCTTCCTGTCATTGATGTTTTAATGCCTTGGTGACAATTCTCTGAAGTTGGAAGTTGCTGTTTCTGCTGAGGTGTATTTTGGACAAAAGCATCTCGCACTGTTTTTCCAAATAGCTGGTCTGATGTTGCATGTTCTTCAGGAGCAGTTACCTGATAGGTGCCTGCCCCATGTTGCTGACTTGCCTGTACTTCCCTCTGGTTGAATACAGGCTATTCTGGAACATACTTGAGCCATTCACATCTTGTTATGTCTCATTACCATGTTCTTTCTCAGAGTTCTTTATCGTATTGTATAGTAGATTCAAAACTAATGTGTTTGATTGTAATTTACCAGTCTCATTCAGTGATCATCTCTTTACTCTGTATTGATGGTGTTATTCTTTTTATTACAATTTAACTTGTTTCTGTGTGAGCCTGTGCGTTTGATGTATATGCCAGTCATTCCATAACAGCCTGTCTTGTAAAATTTCTGAATATATGCTATTTTTCTTTTACTGAGCAAAGTGGTCTTTGCATGTATAGCATGGCTTTTCTGGGCATCTGATTATATGGAACTTGCCAGACCTAGTGCTTCAGTATTCAATTTGTGTGCGTACTGATAGACCTGTGTATTCTCTGCCTGTCAGTCCACGTATCACAGGCTTGTGCTTCTGTTCTTGTGATCTGTCTAAATCCATGCATACAACTTGTGAGATCATGTACTTATGATGCTGTTCTCTTCCTGCATGTATGTACACTCTTCTGCCGCTTCACTAGTCACTTCTTCCTGAGAACAATAGGCCGCAGTTATAGTGCACAAGACTTCACAGCTCGTTCCAGAACCCTGTCAAGTGTGGCTTCAAACCATAATGTTACTAACTCTGACTCTGCTTCTACCAACATCATCATATTTAAAAGGTACTTGTCACTTTGGTTTCTGTCCACATTTTGTACTGTGTTAGAAAATGAACTACCACATTGCCAACAGGACATGCTACTGAAATTAGCTATAGTTTAAATTTCTGGTCAGATCTTTTTTGACGCAGTGTGCCAAAATGAATCAATACTTATGAGAAGAGGAAGTCACCCTCATTGTGGGATCATCATTACGCTTATGATTCGATGGTTAGACAAAAATCATATCTACTGGATAGTACACATTAGCTGAAGTCAGGAAAACAGCAATATTCTCTTCGTAGGATATGTGGAACAGTCCATCTTCCGCAACTACACTGGCACCACCCCCCACCTTTTCCTCCGCTACATCGATGACTATATCGGCGCTGCCTCGTGCTCCCATGAGGAGGTTGAACAGTTCATCAACTTTACTAACACCTTCCATCCTGACCTCAAATTCACCTGGACTGTCTCAGACTCTTCCCTCCCCTTCCTAGACCTTTCCATTTCTATCTCAGGCGACCGACTCAACACAGACATCTACTATAAACCGACTGACTCCCACAGCTATCTGGACTACACCTCCTCCCACCCTGCCCCCTGTAAAAACTCCATCCCATATTACCAATTCCTTCGTCTCCGCTGCATCTGCTCCCAGGAGGACCAGTTCCAACACCGCACAGCCCAGAAGGCCTCCTTCTTCAAGGACTGCAGATTGCCCCCAAACGTGATCGACGATGCCCTCCACCGCATCTCCTCCACTTCCCACTCCTCCGCCCTTGAGCCCCGCTCCTCCAACCGCCACCAAGACAGAACCCCACTGGTTCTCACCTACCACCCCACCAACCTCCGTATACAACGTATCATCCGCCGTCATTTCCGCCACCTCCAAACGGACCCCACCACCAGGGATATATTTCCCTCCCCTCCCCTATCAGCGTTCCGCAAAGACCACTCCCTTCGTGACTCCCTCGTCAGGTCCACACCCCCCACCAACCCAACCTCCACTCCCGGCACCTTCCCCTGCAACCGCAGGAAATGTAAAACTTGCGCCCACACCTCCTCCCTCACTTCCCTCCAAGGCCCCAAGGGATCCTTCCATATCCGCCACAAGTTCACCTTACCTCCACACACATCCATCTATTGCATCCGCTGCACCCGATGTGGCCTCCTCTACATTGGGGAGACGGGCCGCTTACTTGCGGAACGCTTCAGAGAACACCTCAGGGACGCCCGGACCAACCAACCCAACCACCCCGTGGCTCAACACTTTAACTCTCCCTCCCATTCCACCGAGGACATGCAGGTCCTTGGACTCCTCCACCGGCAAAACATAACAAAACGACGGTTGGAGGAAGAACGCCTCATCTTCCGCCTGGGAACCCTCCAACCACAAGGTTCCCTCAACTCAGCACCGCCCTCCTAACCTGCAATCTTCTTCCTGACCTCTCCGCCCCCACCCCACTCCGGCCTATCACCCTCACCTTGACCTCCTTCCACCTATCACATCTCCATCGCCCCTCCCCCAAGTCCCTCCTCCCTACCTTTTATCTTAGCCTGCCTGGCACCATCTCCTTATTCCTGATGAAGGGCTTATGCCCGAAACGTCGAATTTCCTATTCCTTGGATGCTCCTAACCTGCTGTGCTTTAACCAGCAACACATTTTCAACTGTGATCTCCAGCATCTGCAGACCTCACTTTTTACCCAAAACAGTAATATTCCTAGCCTTAAACTCGGACCTTAGCTCAGAAATAAAAAAGATTCAGTAGTAGCTGTGGAGGGAGAAACTGAGTTAATGTTCTCCATCAATTGGAATACTTTTTTGCTTTTACTTTAGGCTGTAGCTCAGAACCTAGTGGGTTATTTTAAAACTTGATAAGGAGATAATAGTTAAATAATTTAATCTGTTTCTTTGTACAATATGAGCTATTGGAATTGTAGGAATATCTAGATGTTGTTTTGTGACACATACTGCACCTTGAAAGCTCCTACTTTTCAGCTATGACCTGAAGGATTTTAAAAAAAAAACACAAGCAAATCCCTTTACAATCGAGAGATCACAAGATGAGTAGGATAAGAGGTAAATGTGAGAGAGAGAATGGGAACATTGATTTCACAACCTTCATCCATGTGGTAAACTCGCAAGTTGAGGAGACTGGAGCCCAAGATTAAACTTGACTAAGAAATTCAAGTAGGACAAGTAATTGGTACATTGTTTTCTATCAAGCTCCTGCCAGTTTCAGTTGGATTTGAGCTCAGACCCCACAGATGAAAGTGTAGTGTCTAATCAGTTGTTCCAGTCAACCTTTTTCTACTTTCCCAGTGAGTTTAATTGATGGTTCATTATTGAATATCTGATGTGTGCTCCCTGTCTGATTTTTCTCTTTCTAAGAGAATCCTCTTCCCATCATTTACTTCTCATACAGCTCATCCTTTGGGAGGAGACAGGAAAGTCTTGTCAGCAGTTCAGCCCCTGGTTCTGTCACCACTGTTTCAAGCTCAGGTTTTTCCACCAACCCTGCCAATAGCCGGGCCCTGACCATGGGTTCCTCGGCAGCATCTACAGCCACCAGTGACACAAGCCGGTAAGATTGACTCATCAGTATGTTAACGTCAACCTTTCCCCTTTTGCTGTCTGTTAGCCATGCTTCATGTGACCCCTGGAAGAATGTCTACATTACTCCTGCAAAGCTTCCTCACTTTTGTTCTGTGTTTGATTATTGTTTCTATCAGAGTTAACACTGATGTGTATAGCAAGCACTGAAAATTTGCACCAATCTTTTCTCCAATCTTTTGAACTCAGATTTCTCCAGTTTCCTCATTTCCCCTCCCCCCACCTTGTCTCAGTCGATTCCCTCGAACTCAGCACCGCCCTCCTAACCTGCAATCTTCTTCCTGACCTCTCCGCCCCCACCCCTCTCCGGCCTATCACCCTCACCTTGACCTCCTTCCACCTATCACATCTCCATCGCCCCTCCCCCAAGTCCCTCCTCCTTACCTTTTATCTTAGCCTGCCTGGCACCCTCTCCTCATTCCTGATGAAGAGCTCTGGCCCGAAACGTCGAATTTCCTGTTCCTTGGATGCTGCCTGACCTGCTGTGCTTTAACCAGCAACACATTTTCAGCTCTGATCTCCAGCATCTGCAGACCTCACTTTTTACATCAATCTTTTCTCCACCTACCTCTTGCTCGCCTTCCACAAAAAAACTCAAATCTTTTACGATGTTATTGTCTTATTGTTTTGAGAAATTCCTCCTTATTGGTAAGACCTAAGTCATTGTTTTTTCCACACATTGCCCACTTCATTTCCTGGTCTCCAGCTCCACCTCTTTGCCTAACAAAGGACTGAGTTTGTGCAAGACTGTTTGCTATCATGTTTGTCCCTGAGATGAGTTTCTGATCAGGTGTGGGTCATCGCTATGATCTTCTATTTCCACCGCAACAAAGTGACTTAGAATCACATGTTATCAACAATAACCACATCTGCAGTAAATATTTAGAGTTTGAGAAACTTCAGCTCAGAGTTGCTGAGCTGGGTAATGAGCTCAGACATTAAAGTGCAAGTGAAAAGATACCTGAAAGCTTTGTTCCAGGAGGTAGTTGCACCTCTTAAGTTAGATACCTCAGATATGGTTCACAGTCAGGGACAGGAAAGTGTGACTAAAAGTGAGGATGAGGATCCAGAAGGTAACACAGGAGGAGCCTCACATCTTTCAATTATCCAGAGGTTAATTTGCAGCTTGAGTGGGTGAAAGCCAGGGGGATGAACAAACTGACCACAATCCTGTGCTGCTGACGACCAGTCAAGTGGGCTAGTGAAAAGGAGACAGCATAGTCCAGAGAATAAATACTTTTCTCCTCAACTGAGAGTCCCGATGATTGTGTTGCCTGGCCCCTGTTAAGGTTTAAGGACAATTTATCAAGTCTAGTGAGAAATTGAAGTTGAAGGGGTGAAGGATACATTTGTCATTGTTCACATGGTTATGAAAGATGTAGGTGGGGTTAAGAGGTTCTGCTGAGGGGAGTATGAGAAACTAATGGTTAAATTCAAAAAGTAGATCCACACGTGAATAATCTCTAAATTACTTCCTGGGCCAGGAGTAAATTGTCAGAAGATCAGAGAGTTGAATGTATGACTCAGATTGGTGATGAAGAAATAGGTTTCAATTCATTGGCTCTTGCACCAGTTCTGGTGAAGGGGAGTTGTTCTGTTGGATCTGGCTTCATTTGAATCAGTGTCTGTCAAATTGAATACATACAGCTTTCGAGAGGGTTTTAAATTAAATCAAAGCACCAAGAATTCAAGTGAGGGAAAATTTAGAAAGTTAAAGAGAAAAGACAGGGGAGATCCAAGATGGCGGCAACCCAGCAAGTCTGAGTCTGTAGTGCTTTGCCCAAGACTCAGGCAAAGTGGGCTGCCCACCTCCACCACACCTAGTAAATCATTTAAAATAACTTTTATTTAATACAGCTAGTCATTTTACACCAAACTTGAGTAGTTTGGTGCTCTGTTAAAATGACTAAGGGAAAGAATGCTCGCAGCACACAGGAACCTCTCCCCCACCCTCCCCAGCTGCAGCAGAGGCATCTGCAGCTGCCCCGGAGGACTTACCTATGGTGGCGAGCCTTGTTGCAATGATTTCCAAGCTTGAAGAGAAGATCGACACCTTTATCGAAGAGTCCAGGAACAGGTGGGAATAGTTAACGGTCGCGCTGCAAAAGCACAACCAAGATATTGAATAAAATCGAACTTCAAGTCAGAGGGGCAGAGCTAAAGGCCGCAACCTCTGAGGCTACTGCAGAATCGGCTGTGGGTTGGGTCCGGACTCTCGGACAGCGAGTCCGGACATTAGGAGATCACCTCGATGATCTCAATTCTTGAGTTTGTCGAAAAAAAATTGTTTGCTGGGCCTTCCTGAATGAGAAGAGGAAGGCCAGCTTGCAGTGTTTCTGGAGCAGTGGCTTCCTCAGATGTTGAAGCTGGAGGCTGGATCAGGCCAGGTTAGGGTAGAATGGGCCCACCGTGTTGCAATGCGCAGGCCCGGGTCGGACCAGTGCCCCCGTCCAGTCCTGTTTCGGCTGCAGTTCTACAGAGAGAAGCAAATGCTCCTGGAAGCCTTCAGAAATCTCGGGAAAGATCCCCAAGCCATGACTTACAAAGGATCCAAGATTATGCTGTTTCAGGCTTTTCCCCAGCTTTGGTCCGCAAGAGGAGGGCGTTTGATGAAACAAAGAAACATTTAAGGGATTTAAGCATTCAATACTCCCTGTGCTATCCAGCAATGCTACGTTTTAGCCACGAAGGGTCCATCTAAAACTTCGGATCACCGGAGAAGGCTAAGGAATTTTTGGACTCTCTCAAATAAATTGTAAGAGTTAATTCGTGTGGTGAGTGATGTTGTTCTCTCCCTCCCCCTTCCCCGGTTTACTCTTTTTTTTTTCTTCTCTTATTGCTTTTAATGTTTAATATTATCTCTGGGGGATAGGGAGGGAGGCTTATTTGTTTTCCACTTTGCGATTTTCCTTTTTGTTTTATATATATATATATATATATATAGGCCAGGTGGTCTAGTTGATTCAGGTGAGGAGAAGTGTCTGCCTTGTCTTACCTTATCTCTTTCTTTTAGAGCGGGGTTGTTTCCCCCTATTATTTTGTGTTACTATACTTAATTATTACCCACTGAGATTGTCATTTTATAGTTTATAAGTTTATACGTGGTATTAACATTACCAAATATATCTAGGTGTGGATGGGGCAGGGGGTAGGGTACTCACTGTTATCTTTAGCTTTATAGTACACTTGAATTTTCTTTATTTTATTATGGGATGCCTGGGTTGAGGGTTGGGAGAGGATATGATGGGTTTTTGGAAAGGAGGTGATGCCCCCTGGATACAAGGGGAAAATCTCTATTTAAATATGTTTTATATTTTTTCTATTTAGATATGGTTTTTTATTGTACTGGTGTGAGTGTAATAAAGAATCTCTATTTTTGTGAATTTTCTGTGGTGTATGCTCAGGAAGTTTTGGATGGGGTTTCTCCTCCCGGGGGGTCTTGGACTTGCCTGGATGATTATGGTTAGTCATTCTATTAAATGGTGCACCTGGAATGTCAAGGGGAGTAATTTGCCAGTCAAAAGGAAGAAAATACTATCAAATCTCAAAAAAGAAAGGGTTGATATAGCTCTCCTACAGGAGACGCATTTATTGGATAAAGAACACTTGGAATTACAACAGGGTGGATTTGATCAGGCCCTCTTTTTTCAGCTCAAAAAAATTAGGGGTTTTTCATTCTTATTCGGAAGAATCTCCCTTTCAAAATCCTAAGTCAGATAAAGATGAATCTGCACAATATATACTGATTAAAGTTCTTAAATGGAGAGGAATATGGGATTTTAAATCTGTATTGTCCCCCGGCACATCCTTTCAAATTTATAATGGAAGTCTTCTCCGAACCGATGGCTCTCGGGGCTCGTCATACAATTATAATGGGAGACTTTAATTGCATTATGGACCCGGAGATAGACAGGATACCCAAGAGTACTGCGGGTGTATCCCCCAGATCCAGACAATTGGCAGATTTGAATAAAGAATTAGGATTAGTAGATGTGTGGAGGTACCTTCACCCACAAGACAGAGATTTCTCTTTTTACTCTAATCCACATAAATGTCACACTAGAATCGATATGTTTTTTGCTCCCTCAACCTTTCTGAATTCCATATCATCCTGCAAAATAGGAAATGTAATAAGTTCTGATCACACTACTGTGTATGTGGAAATCAATGAGGCAACCCCCCCCCCCCCCGACATTGGTGTACGGATTCCTTCTTAATGAAGGATAGTAAATTTGTAAAATATTTTTCTCAAGAATTTAAAACTTTTTTGGAAATTAATTCAGGTACGGCTAGTAACCCGTCAGTGATATGGGAGACCATTAAGGCTTATGCGCGAGTTCTGATCATTTTATATTCAGCAACCCAGAAAAAACTAAAGGAAGAACAATAGCGTCTACTTGAGGCTTGCTTAAAAGCAGCTGAAACAGCGTATGTTGATAGACCTTCTATTGCTAAATTACAAAGGATTACGGCCCTTTATGACAGCCCTGAATACCGCGCTTACCCAAACAGCAAAGACGGAAATATTATTTGCAAAGCAAAGATTATATGAATTTGGCGATAAACCTTGTAGATACTTAGCATTTCTCACAAGGCAAAAAAAAGGCCCCTCAAGTTATCAAGTCCATCAGGGAAAGTGCTAGTACTCTGACTCATGATCATAACAGGATCAACACAGTCTTCAGAAAGTTTTATTCTGATTTGTATAAATCGCTGTTGTAAAGATAGAGCCAGGAGGATGCAGTTCTATTTTAAAAGCCTGGCCTTTCTGGACTTAACTTGGGAACAGATATCGGTCCTGACTGCTCCCCTAACAAACCAGGAAATACTTGACGCAATCAGGCAGCTTCGGAATGGTAAGGCACCTGGCCCAGATGGATTTCAGGTTGAATTCTACAAAGTGTTTACAGGAATATTAGCTGGTCCACTTATGGACATGTACAATTACTCATATATAGTCAGGGCTGCCTCCCGCCTTTGCTGGAAGAGGAGAATATCTCCCTTATTCTCAAAAAAAGGAAAGGACCCAGAAGATTGCGCATCATACAGACCAATGTCCTTGCTAAATGTAGATTTTAAAATTCTTTCTAAAACATGAGCATTGAGGCTGGAGACGGTGTTGCCATATATCATAAAAGAGGATTAGACGGGTTTTATCAAAGGCCGTAGATCATCTAATAATATTAGAAAGGTTTTGAATGTGATTCAAGTCTGTCATCAGGAAAAAATACTGGGAATAGTGGTCTCATTGGATGCGGAGAAGGCATTCGACTGGGTTGAATGGTCATACCTGTTCTATACATTGGAAAGGTTTAGCGTTGGAAAGGTATTTGCTAAATGGATCTCAACATTGTGTAATGATCCCAAAGCAGTTGTGATCACCAATGGATTAGGCTCTGATAGCTTCAGTGTGGGTAGGGGCTGCTGTCAGGGATGTCCTCTCTCACCGTTGCTATTCACGCTGATAATTGAGCCACTAGCTGAAGCTTATACGGGCTGATTCTAATATAACGGCCCCGAGGGTTGGTACAAGTAAATATAAAATTACCCTTTATGCAGATGATGTTCTCCTTTTTCTTAGTGATCCTCTGATGTCCATGCCTCGTTTAATCCAAGTTATTAATATAATTAGTGCATTCTTAGGCTACAAAATTAGTTTTTCAAAATCATGTTAATGGATGGCCTCGCTAGTATGTCCCACTTATTGGATGGATCTCACTTTCCCTTTGGTGGTCTCTAGAGGGTTTCTGATATTTAGGCATTTTTATCACCCCAGTATTTGGCCAGCTATACAAGGTCAATTTTGTGTATCTACTGGAAAGGATAAGGCAGGACCTTCAACGTTGGGGAGATCTTCCAATTTCCTGGCAAGGTAGAATAGCTCAAATTAAAATGAATGTCTTGCCCATCTCTTATACCCGATGAGAATGCTCCCAGTGATGTTGCCAAGGCCAGCACTGCGCAAATTGTATAGTTGGCTTGGTTCTTTCATCTGGAATCATAGACGGCCCCTCATTAAGTTAAGGAAGCCACAGCTTCCACAGGCAAGGGGAGGGCTGGATTTTCCAGACTTCAGGAAGTATCAGCTGAGTTCACTATTAAGCTACATAGCCGATTGGGTCTTCTGACCCGCAATCAATCTGGCTGGATATCGAGGCTTCTCAAGTAAAGTGCCCTCTTATTAACCTCTTATTTTTAAATAAGATGAAAATCATTATGGACCACTGTAAAAACCCTATAGGATTAAACACAATTTAAGCCTGGAATATAATGCAGTAAAACAAGGGTAATTCACATAAAACATCCCCCTATACTCCTATAGTGGGGGCATGGGGTTTTCAACCAGGGCTCATTGATGCCACATTCAAATTCTGGAGGTCCAGGGGGATCTCCTGCTTAGGGGATCTGTTTGCGGAGGGGGCCCTGATGTCTTTTGAAGAGCTGCATCAGAAATTTGGACTACCTAATAGAGACATCTTTCGATACTTCCAAATTTGAGACTGCATACAGAAGAAGACTACGCTATTAGATAGCCTTTATAAATCTGATCAAGAACGTAGAGTGTTGTGGCCAATGGGTGTACCCTCGGTCAGCACTCTTTATCATTTATTACATAATGAAGTGTCGGAAGAAATGGACCATCTACTTAGAACATGGGATCAGGAATTGGGGCTAGAAATTTCTATAGAAATGTAGGATGACACCTGAGAAAATGCCAGAAAAATCTCCATTTGTAACAACCCAGACCATTCAGTTAAAGATACTCCATAGGGCTCATGTAGCACCGGAACGATTGGCAAAATTTAGGCCAGGAGCATCTCCAGTATGTCCCAAATGCAAAACAGAGGTAGGCACTCTTACACACTACTTATGGACATGCCATAAGATCCACAAATACTGGACCAAAGTAGCAAATGCCTTGACAGAAATCTTGGGAACAGAAATTAGAGCGGATTCAGTATCTCTTCTCCTGGGCTTCTCGAGTTTACCTTCTCTGGATGTACACAGGAGGAAATTATTTTCCATTCTCTCCTTTGGTGCAAGAAAAAATATCTTAGTGAACTGGGTGGCTGAGGGCCCTCCAGGACTTCTGAATTGGCACAGATTGATCATGGAATGTATTCCCCTGGACTTCCTTACAAATATGGTGCATCAAAAAACTGAATTATTCTATAAAATATGGCAGCCCTTCTTGAATTACATAGGTACAGATATTTCAGCCATTTTGTCAAAAACTTTCATCTAGTTGAGGTAGCGGTTCTGGCTGGACCAGGGCCCCTTGGAGGAGGAATTCCGCATTAATACGGGTTTTATTATGATTTGATGTTAATTCATTCCGAGCATGCCTTCACTATTTAATTATTATGTTATCCTTTTTTTTTCTCTTGAGTAATGTAAGATATTTGATCATACACTCTGGTTAGTTATAGATTAGATTAGTAGTTAGTTGAGTTTTGTCTTTTTCTTTTTTTTTCCTCTGTATCTCCTCTTTTTGTTTGATAGATTTTGGCTATTGTGTTTTTTTTATTTGTAAGTTTGTAAAAACATGTTAAATTTTCAATAAAAATATCTATTAAAAAAAAGAGAAAAGACAAGGCAATATTGCAGCGTAGTGACATAAGTAATCATAACTAAAGTGTGACAGGAGAGATCAGAGTATAATCCGTGAAAGTGCGTCAGCAACTAAGGTCAGAGTAAGAAAAATGTTCAAAGGGCAAAATTAAAGAACACAACACTCATAATAACAAGATGATGGTACAAATAGGAAGAAAGGACATGATTGCCAGGTGACCAAGACTGGGAAGTGAATATTCAAGGATATTTGACATTTCACGAGGAAAGACATAAAGGAACAGGAAATGGGGTAGCTTTGTTAATTAGGATGAATCTGTTCACTGGTGAGAAATTAATTTGCTCTGAGAGATTGAGATGTAGAATTAGTTTATTTGGGGATAAGAAATAGTGAGGGAATATTCTACAGAGCAGTAAATGGAATGGATGCACTATAAATCAAGAAATAGAGACCTGTAAAAAAGACAATACAAAAGTTATGGATTACTGACATTCTCACAGATTGGAGAAATCAATTCAGTAAAGTTAACCTAAAAGTTGATCTTATAGTCTATATTTGAGACAGTTTCCTAGAATAATATGCAGTCAAACCGATATGAATAAGTTGCTTAATGTTTCATAATGAACTCCATGCAAAATGATCATCTGGGAAAGGTTAATCAAAGTATTAGATTATCACTTTGCGAGTTGGAAACTTGGGTCTAAAGCTTTTAATTAATGATTGTAATTATTTTTAATTATGTTTATGAAGACAGAATTAGTTAAAATATACTTGAGAAATAGATTAATATGGTCAATAAGCAGTGGCTGGTATTAAAGAGGATATTTTAGAATTCACAACGTAAATATTTTCCATTGAGAAACAAAGACTCAACAAAAGAATGAAGCATCTGTGGCCAATGGGGAAAGTCAAAAAGGTATATTCAAGATTAGTAGTAAGTCAGAAGAGTGGGAAAATTTTAAAAACCAGCAACAGGTGCCTTAAATAAAGTAACAAAGATGGTGTAGGAGAGTAAACTAGAAAAGGTGTTCAAGAATAGACAGAAACAGCTTCTATAATTTATATTAAAAAGAGATTGAAACAGAAATTGCTGGAGAAGCTCAGTCAGTCTGGCAGCATCTGTGGAGAGAAATTGATTAACATTTTGGGACAAGGGACCCTTCCTCAGAACAGATGTATGAAAAAGCGAGTTGCTCAAATAAACATTGACACTAATAATAGAAATGAGGAAGTATCAGTGATTTTGAACAAATCTGTCCATCTTCATTTAGAAGAATGAAAGGTGATTTTATTGACATATAAGATTCTGAGAGGGAAATCACAGAACCCCTACAATGTGGAAACAGGCCCTTCGGCCCAACAAGTCCACACTGACCCTCCGAGAGTAACCCACCCACACCCATTCCCCTACTACTCTACATTTACCAGATGAATGCACCTAACCTACACACTCCCTTTAACAATATGGACAATTTAGCATGGCCAATTCATCTAAACTGCACATCTTTGGACTGTGGGAGGAAACCAGAGCACCCAGACGAAATCCACGCAGATGCAGGGAGCGAGTGCAAATTCCACACAGACAGTTGCCTGAGGCGGGAATCAAATGCCGGGTCCCTGGCGCTGTGAGGCAGCAGTACTAACCACTGAGCCACCGTGCCACCTCCTTGGTGAGGTGGATGCTGACAGACTGTTTCTTCTTGTGAAGGAGTGAAAACTAAGCAGCATAGTTAAAAGGGATCTTACATAATTTGAAGATGAGTAGGAATTTGGTCGGAGAATTATAAATATCTGTAATTCTCTATTCCCAAGAGTAGTGGAGGTTGAGTTCTTGTATGTATTGAAGGCTTTGATCGCTAGTTTTTTTAAGTTTAGGGAACCGAGTATTATGAAGTACAGGTAGGAAAGTGCAACTTAGGCCAAGTTGAGGTCAGCTAGAATCTTGGAAGAGCAAATTACTGCAGCTGCTGGAATCTGTGCCAAAAACAGGAAATGCTGGAAATCACAGCACATCAGGCAGCATCCGTGGAGAAGAGAGCAAGCTAACATTTCGAATCTAGACGACTTGCCATCAGAGCTGAAGTGAGAGGGTGAGAGACAGCATTTATGCAATAGTTGGAGGAGGACGAGGGGGCTGGAGTGCTGGGGAGAGAGGCTGTGCAGATTGTGTTCGGAATGTGAGAATGGTAGAACAATGGTGTGTCTAACTGCCAAAATACAAAGAACAGACAGTCCCATTTGAACAAGAATGAGCCAGAATCTTATCGTGTAGTGGAGCAGGAATGAGGGACTAAATGACATATTCCTTTCCCTGTTTCTTATGTTTGTTCTTTAACTTCCCCATCTACTACCGAAACCCTCAACTATGTCCTTGTTATCTCCACACTCCACTACTCTGCCCTTCTATCCAGCCCTCCTACATTAAACCTTCCAGAAAATTAAGGTCATTTCAAAAATCTGCAGTCAGTTTTCTTATTCACACCAAGTCCTTTCCACACTTTACTCATGTGCTCGCTAAACTACGTCGACTTCTGGTCAAGCAGCATCGGTGTTTCAAAGTTCTCAACTTTGCTTTCAAATCTCTGTGGTCTCACCCTTCACTATTCATGTAATCTCGTCCAGACTCTTAATCCTTCAGTATCTACCTTCCTTGACTTTAACCTCTTTTGCATCCCTCATGTAACCCCACAGTCTGAACTGTGAAATTCTCTCCTTAAATCTCTCTACTTCTCTTTCTGTTCCTTTTAAGAAATTCTTCAAACCGTTCCTCATTAACACAGTTTTTGGCCATTTTTCCTACTTTTACCTCAAGTGGTATCGTGTCAAATTAGTCTCGTAACATTCCTGTGAAACATCTTAGAACATTATATTAAGTTAAAAATACTTTATAAGTGCAAGTTTTTGGTGTTACAACTATCCTGTTGTTTTTGTTTGCAACTTTTTCTGTCTGGTCATGGCACAATATTAATGGGAAGAATCCATCACCATCCTTTGTGGCATTTGTGTTTCTGGGCTGCTGACATGCAATGTCAGTGATTTTTGAGGACGCTGAGTAATTAACGGCCAATGATCGCTAAATTCAGAAGTGTTTGAAATCTTGTTATGTACTGGGGAACAGGAGAAAGCAGTTGGAGTGCAATGTAAACGAATGTAAAATAATTGTTAAGGAAGCAACAGACTGAAAGAATAAGTTATTGTTAAATTGAGTAGTACAGCACAAAGAATAGGAAAGAATTGTAATGACACTGGATTAATTAAGAAACCATCAGTACAATGTATAATGTTGCAGTTGCAACAGCAAATGGACAGAGTGTATATCGTGCATCTTGGCTGTATAAATAGTGCCAGCTCTTTTCTGAAACATACTATTCACTTCTAATCATTGCATCAGGATTATGAATAGAAGACTAGCAGCAATAGGGAACCTCAGTGAAATATTTGAATAAAATGAGTGGAATTGATTTAATCTGGAATGCTGTCACAAACCAAAGAATGATAGGGCTACAAAGGAACTGTTGGATCAAACTGTTAATAGGTAAATTCAGAATGAGTATGAGAAGTTCTTGAGGCATCAATTGATCAAGCATGGAATGTATCTCCTGGTGAGGTAATTCATGCAAAAATTATGTGATCACTCAAAGAACTAAAGAACTAGAGGCCATGATAATAAATTATAGGAGCCAGCAAAACAAGGGATATGGGTAGGACTTTGTAATGTATATTTTGTAATTACCTTTGGGCAATTACAGAGATGGGAGGCAAAGATATTTGAAATTAGAATTTTGGCTGAAAAAAGTGCCTGGTGTTCTGAGATTTTGAGGCTGTAAACATTGCTGCCATATTTCTTCCATATTGTTTTTCTTAAAAAAAAGGTACTTTTCAGGTGATTCATTTGAAAATAAAGTCAATCAATAAAATTTGTTAAGGCAGAATGTTCAATGTTGTGGAAGGTTCAAATGGAGGCCATAAGTTATGGTCGGCATGTAAAGGTACTGCACAATTTAAGACTGAGCCAGCAGGAAGGCAAAATTAGATTTGCAGCTTGGAGCTTTACTTACAGTTAATACTGCAATTTAAAATGAGATGTGAACGCTTTGTCAAGTTTGTTCAGTATATGATATTGAGCAGATCATACTGGTGTGTCACGGACATTTGATTAGAGTTGGAGTGGCACCGTGTACATGGTGCAGGAAAAGATTCATTCATATGCCTTACTTTGTTCCTTTGTACCCTCAGCTCCATGACTCGAAACCAAGTTGGACATGGAACAGACAAAGAAAGTAATCCGACCACACAAAGCAATGGCTCTGGCACAGAAACCCGTGAGAGACGCAGGTACCAGTTACCAAGTTATTTTTGTTCCTTTTTGGGATGTGGGCTTTGCTAGCTGGGACAGCATTTCTTGCCCACCTATTATTCCTCTTGAGGATGTAAGGAGCTGCCTTCCCAAACTGTTCCTGAATTGCCATAGGTACACCCACAGTACAGTTAGGGAGGGAGTTCCAAAAGTTTAATGCAGTGACAGTGAAGCAACAGTGAAGTATTTCCCAGTTACAGACCTGCAAGAATACACATTGAGGTGAGATTTTGAGCTTATAGACCCACAGTGGCATATCACTGGTCTGTGGAATGTTGGCCAGTAATCCAAGAAGTTGCGAGCCACTGGAACGCTGTCTCAAATGCTCCGATTTGAAAGGCAGTTCTTGCTACCACCATCATTGGCTTTTGCCTGGGTAGAATCCCAAGTAAATAATTGTGGATTCTATTTAAATGCTGTCAAGTTTCTGTTTGGAGTTCCTAGCCCATGAAATAGTGCGTCATGCGTAGGAAGAGTGCAACCCACTGCAATAGTTCTGTGCCCTTTGCCTCTCCTTGGCGACTGACAGACCAAGGGATGTTTAACATTTTTGATCTCATTTTTTGCAACGTATGGTTCATGCGTGTGTGGTGTGTGAGAGAGACATATAGAGTGTGTTGCTGGGAAAGCACAGCAGGTCAGGCAATATCTGAGAAGCCGGAGAATCGATGTTTCAGACATAAACCCTTCATCAGGAATGACATATGAATGAGCAGGAAAATAGATAGGGAGATATTATATGAATAAAGGCACACATTGCACATGCTAGAATCTGAATCAAACACATACTGCTGGAAAACCTCAGTAGATCTGATTGCATCTGTGAGAGAGAGAGAGACTGAGTTAATGTTTCAAATCAGGTATGATAATTTCAAGGCTGTGGCTTCTCTCCCTGGGGGTGGTGTTCTTGTGAACATTGCAGTGTCGGCCTTGGAGTGATTAGTGTTATGCCATGTTTTACTGTTTCCAGATCCTACCTCACTCCAGTCCGTGATGAGGAAGCTGAAGCACAAAGAAAGGCACGCTCGCGACACGCCCGCCAATCTCGCAGATCAACGCAGGTGAGCATGAGACGGTTCACATTTTCCAGCACTGGTAAAGTTTCCACTTCCTTACTCCCCAACTCCTGTTGTCCTGATATTCAGTGACAGATCCAGCAATTTTTAAAATGCCATTTGGTTGCCAAAAAGCAGGATATTTAACAAAACGAAAAACAAATAACTCTGGATCTGAAACAACATCCATGGGGAGGAAGCAGAGTTAACATTTGAGTCAGATTACTCTTCATCGGAACACATTCAACATCCCCCACAGATGCTGCCAGACCTGCTGAGTCTCGCCAGCTATTGATATCACTAAAATAAAAGGTTATTTTTTTACACCTGAAGAAGTGTTGGAATAACATTGCCTTCAGATGTTTTCGGTTGCCCTTTGAGCCTTATGGCAGATGCAGATGGCTGTATGTGTTCAATCTCACTTCAACAGCACGATAGCATTTCACAGACAGTGTCAAAGTCCTTCTCGATACATATCTTGCTGTGCCGTATCAAGTAGCTCTTCTTTATTCCCGATTTCTGTGGTACAGGGTGTGACACTGACAGACCTGCAAGAGGCTGAAAAAACAATTGGATTGCGGCGTGACAAGAAAACTGCAGAGCAGGAGAAAGACAAAGAAAAAGAAAAGGAAGAGAAGGAAGCAGAAGCAAAAGATGCAGCATCCAAATATAGATATAGTAGGACCAGTCAAGATGAGGTAAGATCAATTGCTGTCAGATGGCTGTACATGCTGCTAAAATTCTCCTAAAACCTCCTTCATTGCTATAGACGTCAGTATTTCATAACGGTCTGAACTACATTCACTTAAATCCTATCGTCACTGTACTTACTGGCCTAATTAGCTTCTGTCTGGCAATGTCTCTGGTATCAAATTGTTATCCTTGCCCGTTATTGACCACTTTCTCTGGCCCCACAGCACACTGAGGTATCTGACCTCCCAATTTTAGCTCTTTGAGCATCCTTGAATTAAATTGCTCCATTTTTGGTGCCCATGTTTTCAGCTACCTTAACCCGAAGCTCAAGAATTATCTCCTTTAACTCTGAACTTCTCTTTCTTCCTTAAGCTATACCTTAAAATCTGCCTCGTACCTATTTTGCTATGTAGCTTGATGTGAAATGTTCTTTCATAATTCCCCAGTGAAGGACCGAGGGATATTTCACAATCAACACCTTAGATTAATGCAAGTTATTGCCAATGTTTCATTATTTATTTTGTAATGATTTATGATTTGGATACAGAACTGGCTCAAAGGTAGAAGACAGAGGCTGGTGGTGGAGGATTGTTTTTCAGACTGGAGGCCTGTGACCAGTGGAGTGTCACAAGGATTGGTGCTGGGTCCTCTACTTTTTCTCATTTACATAAACGATTTGGATGCGAGCATAAGAGGTACAGTTAGTAAGTTGGCAGATGACACCACAATTGGAGGTGTAGTGGACAGTGAAGAGGATTACCTCAGATTACAACAGGATCTGGACCAGATGGGCCAATGGGCTGAGAAGTGGCAGATGGAGTTTAATTCAGATAAATGCAAGGTGCTGCATTTTGGGAATGCAAATCTTAGGAGGACTTATACACTTAATGGCAAGGTCCTAGGGAGTTTTACTGTACAAAGAGACCTTGAAGTGCAGGTTCATAGCTCCTTGAAAGTGGAGTCGCAGGTAGATGGGATAGTGAAGAAGACGTTTGGTATGCTTCCCTTTATTGGTCAGAGTATTGAGTACAGGAGTCAGGAGGTCATGTTGCGGCTGTACACGACATTGGTTAGGCCACTGTTGGAATATTGCGTGCAATTCTGGTGTCCTTCCTATCGGAAACATGTTGTGAAACTTGAAAGGGTTCAGAAAAGATTTACAAGGATGTTGCCAGGGTTGGAGGATTTGAGCTATAGGGAGAGGCTGAACAGGCTGGGGCTGTTTTCCCTGGAGTGTCAGAGGCTGAGAGGTGACTTTGTAGAGATTTACAAAACTATGAGGGGCATGGATAGGATAAATAGACAAAGCCTTTTCCCTGGGGTTGGGGAGTCCAGAACTAGGTGGCATAGGTGTAGGTTGAGAGGGGAAAGATATAAAAGAGACCTAAGGGGCAATTTTTCACGCAGAGGGTGGTACGTGTATGGAATGAGCTGTCAGAGGAAGTGGTGGAGGCGAGTACAATTGCAACTTTTAAGAGGCATTTGGATGGGTATATGAATGGGAAGGGTTTGGAGGGATATGGTCCGGGTACTGGCAGGTGGGTCTAGATTGGGTTGGGATATCTGGTCGGCATGGACAGGTTGGACCGAAGGGTGTTTCCATGTCCACATATCTATGACTCTACTAAGTTTATAAACTCCGGATTTGCAATGGGAAATTATTTTTTAAAGATGTTTGTTTATCTATAGCATTTAAATTTCTTCTCTGTCCCTACTTTGTACTTCTTGTGTTGCCCATCCCTACAGATCTTTATTTCTGACACCATGTTATGTAATTCAGTCTATTGTTTTCTCTTCTGTTGTTTTTCCACATCCGTGTTATTGTTTTGAGAGGTGAAAGTATAGAGTTATATGGATCATTGCAGCTGGGATTCAGGTGTAGCTCAGCCATGATCTGCAAGAGTGGCAAAACACTTGGAGAATGACAGTGAGCTAAGCCCATCCCTCTCTTTTTTTCAGATGGGTTCAAAATAAATTAAAAACTGAATTCTCAAAGCCCTATCTCAGACAAGTTTCTCATTAACAGCTAATTTCCATCTATAAGAAACTGATTAAATCCATCTTTGTCACAGGAATTTGATCCTCATCTCTCCCATGCACTCACTCTTGTCTGTTCAAAGTTTGTGAGAACATTGACTCTTGTCTGTCACTGTTCCTTTCTTATCTTACATGTATTTTTTCTGTGCTGGTTAATTTCCCTTCCTCAGCATTTAGTGTTGTAAAATACAGGTCATGCCTCAAAATGCTAGTGATTAATCACCCAGTGTTCCTTTCCCAATGCAGGAGAAGAACTGGCGGTCAAGATTAGCCAACTTACAAAAAGCAGATCTGCTGGGCCTCACCTCCTCTACAGATTCCAATCGTTCCAGTGTTCCTGCCTACACCTGCCACAATGCTGTGGAGCCACTGGACAACAAAGGTATCTCCAAACTTCTCAAGTGTGTTAATTTCTGAGCTTGATGCCGGTCCAAAATGTCAAAATGCCAAAATGCCTCACCAAATTGTCATTGCTGCAGCAAGAGAAAGAGAGAATTCAGAAAAGGGCTCAAAAAGTCTTGCAGTACTTAAGGCCATTGATAGTATATTAGGAAAACACTCTGCTTTCTTCCAACATTCTCAGATCTGTGAACACAGTCTGAAACAGGAGAAAACCTTTTTGCTAATCCAGACAGTTGTATCCCGATTGCATGTAGAGTTATCTCCACATCTTCCATGTTGGCTATAATTGAATAAAACTAACTGTGAAAACATGTATGACTAAAAGGCTATGGTGTGATGTTAGGTTTTAACAAATTCATCTGCATTTCCCAATGAATAGTGAATAGTCATTTGATAGTAACTGTCAAGGTTCATATATGAAGGCTGGCCATTTGGGTCAGATCACCAGAGAATACCAATGCATCTGCACCAGAGCCAAAGCCATTAACTTCAAGTATGGGTTGTCATTACTGAATTTGCACTAGTATAGATTTGGCGCCACATGTGATTACTGATTTTTGTCTCAGGATTCTGCTAGTCATTGTTGTGTGCTACTTTACTTCTGGGTGGCATATAGTAACTAGGATTTGCTTTATTTTTCTGTATCCTGATTATCACCACAAAAAAAGAAAGTGAGGACTGCAGATGCTGGAGATCAGAGCTGAAAAATGTGTTGCTAGAAAAGCGCAACAGGTCAGGCAGCATCCAAGGATCAGGAGAAAGGCTTTTGCCCGAAACATCGATTCTCCTGCTCCTTGGATGCTGCCTGACCTGCTGCACTTTTCCAGCAACACATTTTTCAGCTATCACCACAAAAGGTACAGTTTGTCTCTGGGAATGAGTGACATTGGTGTTTGCTGTTTGTCTCCAGTCAACATGTGTTCTCCCTGAAAGGAGCTGGGGATTGAGTGCTGACACTGGCATCCAAATGAAGTTCCTGAGTTGTTTGTGAATGAATGGTTCGTATCACTCCCACAGAATTGGAGAAAGCTAAAGAGGAGGAGAAGGAATCGGATGACTCATCATTCAAGAGATCTGGTACCAGGGACCGGAGACGGCCAAGGGGAAAAAGAAGATCAACAGGTGTGCATTCCATATCGCAAGATGTAAGTATTCAGAGTACTCAAGAATCCTAAGCTATTCAGGTATGCTGTTCAAAAGAAATATTGCTAATAGATCAATACAGGCCACTGCAATTCTTCGCGCTGAAATCAAATATGCCTTTTACTTCCTATCTCCTTAAATCTCAAGGTGTCAACACTTACTTGCAATTTGCCTATTGTATTCTCTCAGTGGTCAGTTAGCTCAGTTGGCTGGATGATTAGTTTGCAATGCAGGGTGATGCCAACAACTTGGGTTCAATTCCTGCACTAGTTAAGGCTCCTTGAAGGATTCTTCTTCTCAACCTCTCCCCTCACCTGAGACATGGTCATCTCTCTCTCTAACAAGAGAACAGTACTATGGTCTGGTAAGATGGTGGCAATTTTACCTTTTATTATACTTCCTGCTCATAATCATTCTGCTTTGTGCTAGGGAGATCAAATGCAGATTTGGTGTCTGCTGCTATGCACGACATCTTCATTCAGTACACAAGTGCTTCCCCAGTTTTCAGGTTGCTTGCCATTTTAATTCCATCTTGCTCTCATGTCACGTTTCTTTTCTCAGTTTGCTACTGTGCTCCAGTGAAAGCTAATGCAAACATGAGGAACAACACCTCATCTTCCAGATTGGCACTTATTAAATTTCTGAACTTAACATTGAATTCAACAACTTCAGACTTGTGTACTCTGTCCTCCATTTGATTTGATTTGATTTTACTTGCCAAGTGCAAATGTGTAACGTTCTTATATTTATGCTTTCACAGCTGCCCTTTATTTGACTATTAACATTTAACTGCGGATCAATGTTTTGTTTCTTTACTAAATCCATTATAACTATGATATTTAAACTCACCTGCCCTCTAACTCTGATCTTCCTATTTATTCTACGTAACCCTCTTCACCTCTTTTCAAAAACATAAAACCAATCAGATTTCTACCTCTCTTCATTTCTGAAGAAGATCTCAATGGGCTTGAAACATTTCTTTGTTTTTCTCTCCACACCTGATGAGATTTTCAGTGCTCTTTTTATTTCAGACATGTGTTTTGATAAGCAATCTTATAAATATTTCCATTTAAACCCTGGTGCCACCGGAGTGCACAAAGAGTAACAGGATTAATATCAACGGAAAAACAGTAAGTAAAAGAGTCTGCCAGTTGAGGTATCTGAATAACTATTTTGTCCAATTCAGTAGAAAGAATGCACAGCGAAAAGGGAAAGACCAAAGAATGGCCAATGCCTTCAAAATCATGCTAGAGGTGCGAGAAGACTGGACATTGGCTAATGTGATGCCACTATTTAATAAAGGTAGTAAGGACAAGCCAGGGTACTAGAGTCCAGTCAGCTGATGTCAGTAGTGGGCAAGTTGTTGGAGGGAATCCTGAGGGAAAGGATGTACATGTATTTGGAAAGGCAAGGACTGATTAGGGATAGTCAACATGGTTTTGTGCGTGGGAAATCATGTCTCACAAAGTTAATTGAGTTTTTTGAAGAAGTAACAAAGAGGATTGATGAGGGCAGAGCGGTGGATGTGATCTATATGGACTTCAGTAAGGTGTTCTCAAGGTTACTCATGGTAGTCTGGTTAGCAAGGTTAGATCTCACAGACTACAGGGAGAACTCGCCATTTGGATACAGAACTGGCTCAAAGGTAGAAGACAGAGGGTGGTGGTAGAGGGTTGATTTTCAGAGAGGAGGCCTGTGACCAGTGAAGTGCCACAAAGATCAGTGCTGGGTCCACTGCTTTTTGTCATTTATATAAATGATTTGGATGCGAACATAAGAGGTATGGTTAGTAATTTTGCAGATGACACCACAATTGGAGGTGTAGTAGACAGCGAAGAAGGTTACCTCTGAGTACAATGGGATTTTGATCAGATGAGCCAATGGGCTGAGGAGTGCCAGGTGGAGTTTAATTTAGATAAATGCGAGGTGCTGCATTTTGGGAAAGCAAATCTTAGCAGGACTTATGCAATTAATGGTAAGGTCCTAAGGAATGTTGCTAAACAAAAAACACCTTGGAGTGCAGATGCATTGCTGCTTGAAAGTGGAGTCGTAGGTACATAAGATAGTGAAGGTGGTGTTTGGTATGCTTTCCTTTATTGGTCAGAGTATTGAGTACAGGAGTTGGGAGGTCATGTTATGGCTGTACAGGGCAATGGTTAGGCCACTATTGGAATATTGCGTGCAATTCTGGTCTCTTTCCCAGTGGAAGGATGTTGTGAAACCTGAAAGGGTTCAGAAAAGATTTGCAAGGATGTTGCCAGGGCTGGAGGATTTGAGCTATCAAGACTGGTTGAATAGGCTAGGGCTGTTTTCCCTGGAGCATCAGAGGCTGAGAGGTGACCTTATAGAGGTTTATAAAACCGTGAGGGGCATAGTTAGGTTAAGTAGACAAGGTCTTTTCCCTGGGGTGGGGGGGTGTTCTGAACTAGAGAGCATAGGTTTAGGGTGAGAGGGGAAGATCAAAGAGAGACCTAAGGGGCAACGTTTTCATGCAGAGGGTGTTGCGTGTGTGGAATGGGCTGCCAGAGAAAGTGGCAAAGGCTAGTACAATTGCAATATTTAAAAGGCATCTGGATTGGCATATGAATAGGAAAGGTTTGGAGGAATATGGGCTGGGTGCTGGCAGGTGGGACTAGATTGGATTGGGATATCTGGTCAGCATAGTCGAGTTGGATTGAAGAGTCCGTTTCCTTGCTGTACATCTCTAACCCAGACTCAAACAAAAGTCAAAGTAAGCAGCTGGAAAGTCTGCTGAGTACTGAGGGGAAAACCGCCATTTCTGAATGACCACTCAAGAGAATATAACTACGGCAAAAAGAATCTAAAGATGAACTTAATTAAATCATTCAAACATTATTCGATCAATATTGAAATTTCTAAGATGCAAAAGAAGTTTTTGAACGTTAAAATTACAAGTTTTGCAGTAACATTTAGCCAGACAGACAATAGGTGCAGGAGTAGGCCATTCTGCCCTTCGAGCCAGCACCACCATTCATTATGTTCATGGCTGATCATCCTCAATCAGTATCCTGTTCTTGCCTTATCCCCATAACCCTTGATTCCACTGTCCGTAAGAGCTCTGTCCAACTCTTTCTTGAAAGTATCCAGAGACTTGGCCTCCACAGCCTTCTGGGGTAGAGCATTCCATACACTCACCACTCTCTGGGTGAAGTAGTTTCTCCTCAACTCTGTTCTAAATGGCCTACCCCTTATTGTTAAACTGTGTCCTCTTGTTCGGGACTCACCCATCAGCAGAAACATGCTTCCTGTCTCCAGAATGTCCAATCCTTGAATAATCTTGTACCTCTCAATCAGATCCCCTCTCAGCCTTCTAAGCTCAAGTGTATATAAGCCCAGTCGCTCAAAACTTTCAGCGTAAGATAGTCCCGTCATTCTGGGAAGTGACCTCGTGAACATATGCTGCACTCCCTCAATAGCTAGAATGTCTTTCCTCAAATTTGGAGACTAAACTGTGCACAATATTCCAGGTGCGGTCTCACCAGGGGCCTGTACAGCTGCAGAAGGACTACTTTGCTTCTGTACTCAATTCCTCTTGTTATGACGGCCAGCATGCTATTAGCTTTCTTCACTGCCTCCTGTACCTGCGTGCTTGATTTCATTGACTTATGTATAAGAACACCTAGCTCTTGTTGTACTGCCCATTTACCTAACTTGACACCATTTAGGTAGTAATCTGCCTTCCTGTTCTTGCCACCAAAGTGGATAACCACGCATTTATCCACTTTAAGCTGCATCTGCCATGCATCCATCCACTCAACTAGCCTGTCTAGGTCACCCTGTATTCTCCTGACATCCTCCTCACATTTCACCCTGCCACGCAGCTTTGTGTCATCAGCAAATTTGCTAATATTACTTTTAATACCTTCATCTATATCATTAATGTACATTGTAAAAAGCTGCGGTCCCAGCACTGATCCCTGCGGCACACTACTGGTCACCGCCTGTCGTTCCGAAAGGGAGCCGTTCATCACTACTCTTTGTTTCCTGTCAGCCAACCAATTTTCAATCCATGTCAGTATTTTGCCCCTAATACCATGTGCCCTAATTTTGCTCACTAATCTCCTATGTGGGACTTTATCAAAGGCTTTCTGAAAGTCCAGGTATACTACATCCATTGGATCTCCCTTGTCCACCTTCAGAGTTGCATCCTCAAAAAATTCCAGAAGATTAGTCGAGCATGATTTCCCCTTCATAAATCCATGCTGACTCTGACCTATCCTGTTACTGCTATCCAGGTGTGTTTTAATTTCGTTCTTTATAATTGACTCCAGCATTTTTCCCACCACTGAGGTCAGACTAACTGGTCTATAGTTCTCTCTTTTCTCTATCCCTCCTTTCTTCATTTTAATACCTATTTGGTCAAAACGCCAATATCAGTGCACCGTCATCTCTAAGTAAGAAAGTTGAGGTTGAGAGCCATTTTGGTGCAACACAAAGGAGTTTTGATTATCATGTTTGGGATGTGATATTAAAGTGAGACTCTGCCTGTATGTTCATATGGACATTAGGGTTCAGTTGCACTATTGCCTATGCTCTGGGTAGCCGCGCTCTCCTATCAGAACCAGCTGTTCTAGTAATTGATTTGGTTCCTTTTTGTACAATTTAGAATCACTGCCGCGTTCACCAACCTAACAGCAGGCCACGTTAAAAATATTTTGCTTGAAATGTCATAAGGCTTGCTTAGGTTCTTTGTAAATACAATTCTTTTTTCTCTCTGTCTTTACCTAAAAGTCCAAGCCCCTTCAGATGTTCTGGTCTTGCACTTCAGTACTTTTGCTGAGAACTTATTTAGTTGGAGACAGATCTGATGGTCTGATAGAGTGCTTAGAATTACGTGGGTGTGTCAATAGTACTTCGTGAGCTGAATGGATTAAATTATTCTCTTTTGTTTCTTTGTTGTGCTTATTTCAAGTAATCTGTCTTGAGTACAGGTTTTCAATTGTTTATTCAAACCTACACTGGGAGAAGGGGTAGCTCGAACAATTCAGAGGAATCCAGGAGATGCAATATATTCATACCATTTGTTTACCACATGGGCATCTCATTATTCAAATTCCAATTTTGCACCATACAAACACAAGAAACAGATGCCCATTTGAGGTCAGATATAAATATCATTAATGTTTTCTTCACCCAGTCAAGGATCATTTGGTCTGGTACTGTTTTTCCCCATTCCTTATTAGAGTCCATCTCCTCCTTGTCTCTAAATTGCTTCTAACTCCAAGGCCTTTGTTCAAATATTTTGTCAACGCTAATTTGTTCATACAGATTCCTTTTGACTGCTCTAAAGTGCACAAGGTTCATCAGTACAAGGTTCTGCTCTTTAATTTTACTGCAAATATAAGAACCACTATGTGACCATTGTAGCCTCATTCACTCACAGTTTTGTTTTAGGTATTTAGCTATTTTTCAAAATTATTTGAAGGAAGTGTGGATTGCAAAGTTTGAAAGCTTTATTCATGAATAAATTTTGGAAAATGTCATGTGAGAGGAGAAATGATTTATTTCAAACAGGTTAAATTTTACTAATTAAACACCCATTCTATCCTTAAAGGATATGTGGGCAATAGAGCAAGTTCACAAATTCGTAAGTATGAAATTATAATTATCAGGAAAGACTATGCAGCTTGGGAAAAGAGAAGACCCAGGGGAGAGGCCTTTGTCAGAACTTAAGGGTTGTATAGGTCAAATGTGGAGAATGTGTTCGAGATTGTGGGAGAGATCAAGATTATAGGCCATAAACATAGCAGCCAATAGGGAATTCAGGAGAAACATCTCTATCTGCAGCTTTAAGAATAAGGAACTTGCTGTAATGTGGAGCCACTGAGGCAAATAGCATCAACGTACTTACGGAGATGCAAAATAATTGAATGGGTTAGTATTAGAATTAGATAACATATTCCGAAGGTTGACTCTTGTGGAGCAGGAAAGCTGGCATAGATACCTGTGCTGCATGGTATGTTTCTGAACTGTGGATAAATGTAATCTTTAAAATTCATAATACTGTTAACTTCTCTGAAAATGGAGATGATTGATTTCTGTGCCAACGCACATAGATTCCAACAGTACTGTGTTAACTCCTCATTACTGTGACTTTGTGCAGAATGATAGGGTACACTCAGTCCTGTTTGAAAATTATTTTAACAGAGTCAGCATTGGAATTCTTTCGCCACTGTGTGGGCAATCATTCCTCACTTTGCTGAGATACTGAAGGGAGTAAAAATTGCCTGGGCTATTGAGCTCAGTGAGTGGAAGAAATTTGAAATGTCTCACCATATCTGTACTGGAACACTAGTGCTGTTCACATAAGGAGTTTTGAATTTGAAAGTGGACTTGGCCAATCACTTGATGCTGTTTCCAAGGATCTGATGATATGTTTATATAAATGCTCTGTCTCTCTAGGATGACAATGACCAGGATAACTCTGGTGACGATGTGGTGGAATCTGAAAAGAGGCAGGTATGGATCAGGCACCCATTCAGGCTGCTAACACTGCAATACAAGACTAACTTAAAGTAGCTGCTACTGCTGTGTGTTGGACCATTCTTTGATATATTAGTGCTCTATAGGGAGGTGTGTTAAAGATCGCGCGCTATCTTATGCTGTCTTATTTCATGGCTGATAGGCTCCCTGCTCAGCCTGTCCACCACAGTGATTATTACGGGACTGACCAATCTACAGACAAATGATACACGGACATGAGTTCAAATCTTAGTATAGGTCTCCATAAGAAATTTTAAATTCAGTTAGTTGAAAACAAATCTGTTTTCATATTAGTATCTGTAACGGTGTCTGTGAAATATCCAATTGTGATAAAATTTCGTCTAGTCTGTTATCTGGTGTAATTAGACATGTGATTTTAAATCAGCTATGCAATAACTGCCCTCTGACCAGGCTGAGCAAGCTATTCCATTTTTCAAACCACTAAAGAACCATAAGAATAAAACCAGATTGCTTTTCCAACTGAAATACGAGACATTACTTTGAAACAAGCCCAGTCAACCTGGCAAAGTTCTTATCACTAACATCTGGAGACGTGTGCTAAAATTGGGAGTGCTGTCCCCCAGACTATTCAAGCAACAGTCTGACATAATCATATTTACCGAGTCATACTTTACACACAACATCCCAAACGTCACCAACCCTTGCTGTGTTCTGTCTCACCAACAGGACAGACTCATCGGAGATAGCAGCACAGTGATGACTAGTCAGGAGGAACTTTCCCAATCATGTCTTCTGTTGCTGTGCAGACCTCCGACGTTTGGGCTCAACAATAGTTCCAGCAAGCAAAAGCTGTATGTGTGTTGATCAGTATGTGTGGATCTTCCTATTGGCTTCATAATTTTGAGAGAATGTTGGTGAGCAGGGAATGGCCTCCGGAATTTTCAATATCGATTCTGGATTCCATTAAATCTCATGGCATCAGCTCAAATGTGGACAAGGGAATCTACTGATCACCTCCTATAACTTTCAGCTGAGGTAGTCCTCTGTGCTGAACATCACTTGGAAGAAACCCTGATTGTAGCAAGGGTACAGACTTCAATTCCCATCACCAAGACTGGCCTTGCAACACTGCTACTGACTGAGCTGGCAGAGTTATGAAAGCCATTACTGCTTGTGTAATGCAGTGGTGGAGGAAGCAATCAGTGGGAAGAAACTCATTGACCTCAACCTCACCATTCTACTGCATTAGATTCATCTGTCCATACAATATTGGCAGGGTTAATCACTGCATAATTCTTGTGGTGACAACATTTCAGTTTGCAGATGATGCTAAACTTTGAAGGACAGTGCATAACTTCAAAAGCTCTCTCAAAATTGATTTCTCTTACTCTGGATTATTGTGTGTCATTCCCCAACACCATCCTGAACCTGATGATACAATGATCGTTGACTCTAAATACTCCTCCACTGATACTTGATCCACTCACCACCTCATTACCAAGGGCATTGAGTGTCACCTTGGTATTATTGTTAACTCTGGTTTTTGAAACATCCACAGATGCTGCCTGACTAGATGCATTTCCATCATTTTCTGTTTTTCAGATTTCAGATGCACAGTGTTTTACTTTTGTATTGTTGCTAAATTGTTAGGATGGGAGTTAATAGCAGTGTGTACGATAGGATAGAGGCATTTTATTTGAATCATTTGAAGTATATGGAGGGTGGATTTTTGACAGAGTGTTGCAATAATGTAGTTTGAAGGTGAGTCCAACCTGAATGAGCATATATTTGGCAGTTCAGGCAGATCAGGATGTAGATTGGCAGTGGTGCATTCGGAATACGTAACATTTTCAGCAACCAGTCTTAGGCAAAGGCCTCCTGAGGATTTGTAGGAAAGAAATTGTTAAAGAACTGGAAACTATAGCACCCCAGTAACAGTGAGAGATACTTAATAAATTGTATCAATTCAAATGGGGGTTTCAAGAGGGATTGTTTCTTGCTCTTAAATTATTGTTCACACTTTATTTCTTTTCTTATTCTCAGTTTATATTCTCTTTTTCTTTTGCAGATTGATTATCTAACCAGGTAAGGATTCCATCTCCTTCATTCCTCACCCTGCTTTAGCCAAGATATATTCTATCCTCACTTAACACTGACAGATATTCTATCAAGTTGAGATCACTGGCTCATGTTTCCACCTCCAAGTGAAGGTTAGCCCAGGTTAACTATAGAATCCCAATTGCCGTGCTAGATGAGATTCCTCAGGCTCATCAGAGAACCTGGACTGAATAGCAGCGAGCCTTTGGGGTCTTCAGCATTGATGAGCTAATGTAGACTGAGTGGTCTTTCACATAGTCCATTATCCTGAAATAGGTTGCTCTGCTTGTGTATTTCAATATCACATTGGGTAGTACATTTAACTATGAGCTCTTGAGGGGGGGGGGGGGAGATATTTTCAGTGTCTATGATGGCAAATCTTTGAAGACCTCCATTTTGGTGACCATTAATCAAAGAGTTGAAGGCCTACAGAAATCTTGGTTGAAGATTTGTGAGAGTTCTGATGGTTTCTGAAATGGTTGGGATTTATACATTGGTTGTTTGAATCCTGATGAGAAGTTCAACGAGCTTGGTTATCTTGTTGTGACTAGTCTTTATAATAGAGGAACTGCAGCATGATCTGAACCAGATAGTTCCCCTCATTATACAAAACTAACAAATAGAGCAGCCATGTCAATAATGAGATCATAGGTTTAGGAGTTAGTTCATTCTAGCACATATCACACGTATTGACAGATTACAACATTCCGAGGTGATATGTAAATGGCAATAAAATAAATGGTACAATTTTAGACGGCCCGTTTTAGTAGGAAATATATAAATAGTTTTGAAGTTTGCACCTGGCATTGGAACTTTTGATTCCTGCTGTTGTCAAAGTTTGGAGCTCTACAATGAAGAAAAAGCAGGAGATTGGCACTTAGTAATGATACCTGTTTGAAGAACAAGTGGAAGTACGATTGACTGACTGCGACTTAAATGTTCTTTGATTCTGTTGCAGTTTTTATAATCTGGTGACCAGATCCACTGTCAGTCGTCTCAACACATATAAATGTGGGTTGAGAAAGCATATTTAAGAAGTTGTTACTTTATTTCTGTCTCTCCTGCCTTCATTTATAGGGGATATACCTCAGGAAGCAGCCAAGGGCATCTTGCAAACAAAGAGGGGTCTTCATACTCGGATACTAGCTTGCAACCTACTCAAATAGGTCAAGGGGAGATTGAGATCGATAAAAGAGGCTACAGAAAGGTAAATCTGGAGCTTTGACTAAATCTGATTCTGCTTAAGTAGCATCCCTGATGTAATGTTGTACTGTGTTGCTGATCAAAAATGTTGTTTGGAAAACCTCGTCTCTGTTTTTTTCTATGTAACAGCTGTATGAAGAGCTTCAAAGAAAGAATGTCCAACTTCGGGACCAACTGCAGGAGGTGCAGATGCAGATCGCACAGACAAAGCTGGAGCTAGAGAAGGCCACGCAGGTATGAAACAATCCCCTTAAAATGTACTCGTGGATAGAATTAATTGTTAAGGGTCAGTGTGATTAATGCATCGTCAATCAAATCAGGACGAGATTAATGAATGCTGTGTTTTCAATGTACATCTTCAGAATTGGTGGGGGTCATTTTGCACCAGTATTTCCAATTTTTTATTAACTGTCAACACACAGTTTTGATAACTTGCGTGTGCTTGAAACATGTCCAACCTCGCCGATTAATTTGTGCACTTAAACAGCTTCCTTTTCTGAGCCCAGAATCATACTAAAGTGAGGGAATGTACTTCCTTTTTATGTGCAGTGATCACAGAATTACTTTCTACTTTGGAACATATGGAATTTCTAGGGTTAAAGAAGTCTTTAGGTACTGCCACAATTGATACAGATGCTGTCTTGGAGACGTTGGGCTCCAATTTCTTTGATTCTCATACGGAGGGTGGATTTGACAGCAATTTGATTTAAAGCATCTGCAGGGACGTGGCAAGTACAGAGCAGGTTCTTAAAAGACATACTTCATCCTTACCCCATAACCATCCTACTCAGGGGAGGTCGCAGTTTCCAAAAAAACATGCACTTTCAATCCTTCTGAAGGAGGAAACAAATCCAGAAATCTTTAAGAAAAGGCAGCAGGTTGTCACCCCAAAACCTTGGGCAAAAAATAACAGAAGCAGACAGCTCACTCACCCCCATCCTGGGAAGAATGGTTGGCAAGTTGACAGGCCAACAAAAAGCCTTCTCCATGGCCATAAAAGTGCTGTAGGCATGCTCAATTGAAGCAGAGTTGGACATCTGCCCCTTGCTGGAGAAAGGCCCATTGTATGGAGCTGCCGGTCAATCAGATTGGCCGGCAGCTCTTGAAAGCCCAGCAATGCCCATAATGGGCACTGCAGGGATGTAGGCAGGCAGGCCAACAATGGAGGCCCAATGGATGCTACACTGATGTCGGTTAGGGGGTGGTTTGCGCTGGGGGGTGTTTGGCATATAAGAACGAGGGAGGTGGGATTTTGGGTTTTAAATTGCATGTTGGAAGGAAAGAAGGGGTTTATTTCCATCAGTGTGGGTCACTGTGCCCCCACTATACAAAGGGCACACAGCCCCTCACCTAGAGGATGGTATCTCCATCCTTTGATTTTAAATACTGTGTAAAAACAAGAGGAAACCCCACTTCCAGCCACCTGTCCATGCCGACTGTATCATGGATGAGCGTGAGATAGAGATTAATATATAAATAATTGTTTGTTTACCTGTAGTGGGCAGGTACTGATTTTGGAGCCCACCATCTTCTGTTATGAGACTGAGCTCAAAAGTGGTTAGGAAGCTGGTGGGCTGGGCACCTGTCCTGTATCACATGTCTCCCATGCCAAAAGCACATACTGTGAGGGTATATAAAGTCCAACCGTTTGAAGGAGAAGTAAGATATTGTTGAGAAATATTGTAACTAAGAGAATACACTGGAATAAAATACAATTCTAGACCCATACAAGAGTAAAAGAGGCTCATACCTTTTAAAGTTGAGAGAAATGAGAAGTGACCTCATTGAAACCTCTAAGATTCTGTGCATCTTAGACAGGGTAGATACAGAAAAACTGGTTTCCTTGCTGGAGAGTTCAGAAATTGGAGCCCCACATTCAGGGTTCAAGACTGAGGTTAGGGAGAATTTAATTCCTCATAGGATTATGAGAATCTTTGGAATTCTGTATCTCAAAGTGTAGAGGATATTCAATCATTGAATATACCTCACAGGTGAGGTCAGTGTATTTATGGAAAATAAGGAACGTGGGATTGATTGTAGAGTTGAGGTTAAAGTTGTGAATCCTATTAGTTGGCAGAGCATTCTCAAGGGCTGGCTCGTCTAATCCCATCTTGTTTCTTCTTAAAACAGCATACTGCAGATGCTGGAATCTGAAACCAAAAAAAGAGAAAATGCTGGAAAATCTCAGCAAGTCTTGCAGCATTTGTAAGGAAAGAAAAAAGCTGATGTTTTGAGTCTAACTGACCCTTTGAGATTTTCCAGCATTTTCTCTTTTTTGTTTCTTCTTAAACTCATTTGCTGATCAATGAACCTGGTGTTGGATTTTCATTTAAGCTGATGACTGGATGTGCTGTGATGGTGGATACAGTAAGGCATCACAGTAATTGTAGAGCCACTTATGAAAGTTCAAAGGGGCAGGTAGGAAACTTGCAAATTTTAAATAAAATCTACCATTTGTCGATTGAAATTGGTGCATTTACAGGCTCCACCTTATGCTTCTGACCTCTTTTGACTTACCGTGCAGGAAATTACCATTGTAGAAACTTTGTGGGGTTGTACAGAATTGCAGCCCTTCTCAGACTCCTAGAAGATATTTGATTAATTGATTTGAACAATCCAGCAGTGTGTTTTATTCAGTACCATGCAGTGCTGCACGTCTATTATATTTTCTCCTTAGGTGCTGTTCTGACATGACACATTTTGTGATCCTTGACTGATGGCACCAGTGTCCTTGGTTGCCCTCAATCTATTCATCTAGTTATTCAGGGCCAGTTGCTCTGGGTCTATCTGTCAGACTAGCCAGAACTAAGCCATTGAAGGGATAACAAAATATTGTAGATGCTAGAAATATTAAATAAAGCAAAATGCTGGAAGTACTCAGCATAGGCAGCATGATATGGATAGAGAAACCAATACAGGTTTTTGACAATTTGTCCAAGTTGTGATAAACCTAAGTCAAATCAATGACTGAAATGTTGACTCTTTTTGTTTTCTTTGTGGATGCTGCCTAACTGGCTGACTGTTTCCAACATTTCCTTTTTTTTTTAGTTATCTTGGAAATAAGGCTGGCCTGCAGTGCCAACTTCCAGGCCTCTTAACATCCACCTACATGACACAGTTGTGATGGCCTATGGTGCTGCCAAGTTAACGAATGAAATATTTTTGTTTTCACAAACTATGGTACTGTTGAAAAGAGTTCATATGGGTGGAATCCTTGCATTTTTGAGAATCTACTACTTTAGAGGAAAGAAACAGAAGTCCTTTAGGTATCAGCCATAATTTATTTGTTTGCATTCTTATCTCTGAGCCAAAAGGTTATTGGTTCAGGTCCCATTCCAGAGACTTGAACACAATCGAGGTTGCACTTTTGGCAGTGCTATCGTTTGAATGGTTCATTAAACAAGCCCTGCCTATCAGCTCCAGGCAGACATGCAAGTTGCCTTGGTACTTTTGCACAAGAATTGACAAATTCTCCTTGTTGGCTTAGACAATATTTGTTATTCATCCAAATCAATGAAACAAGACTGTCTGGTCACCAACCTGTTGCTTTGTTACAGCTTTGTGTTTGCAAAGTGGTTGCTGTATTGCCCGCAATACAGGGGTTACTATATTTCAGAGCTTCTTAATTGACTTGGGATGGCCTGAGGTTATAAAAGGCACTAAATAGAAGGCGCTTTTTCTCCAAGACTTTGTGTAAATCTTTATCCTCCTTCAAAAATATTTTGAAGGCAAACAGTATCTTATTCACATGGGTTCTTTGCTTATAAGTAGATGCCACCCATGAAGAGAAGCAAATGGCATGATGCTAGAAGATAGCGGCAGAAAACAGCAATGGCAAACTGAGCTGTTAATGGCTTCTGCCATTGATGTTCTCCCTTGCCAAAAGTTTTACTATCCAGAACACTAAATCTAAAAATAATATTAAATAAACACACTATGTCCTCATTATTGCTCAGTCTGTGTTAAGTAGAGATGACCCTGTTCTCACACTTACACTCTGACTTTTTTTAATCTGTCTATTTATTTGTTGGGTTTATAGATGCAAGAAAGGTTCGCAGACAGAACTGTCCACTTGGAAATGGAAAAGAAAGTGAGTAGAGGATCCCCAAAGTAATACTGGGAACAGATACGGAATACCTGTAATTACAAGAATGGGTATGGGATGCTGGCTGATGGCAATTAGTGATCCTGAGAATGTTATAAACTAAGAGATGATGCTGCACATGTACATGAAGAAACAAAAACAAAATACTAGATTATTCAAAATAAGAAAATCTAAAACAGAAAATGCTTGAAATACTCATCAGATCAGACAGTCTCTGTCAAGACCAACAGAATTAACATTCAGACTGATAACTTTGTTAGAACTGTTAGCTGAATTGTCTCTGAATCCACTTCCAATCCACATCAGAAGCTGATCTAGAATCCTAGAATAGAATCAGAGAATCCTCACTGTGCAGATAGAAGCCACTCGGCCAATCATGTCTTCTTCAACCCTCCAAAGAGCATTCTAAAAAGGCCCACCCTATCCTGTAACCATGGCTAATCTACCTATCCTACATATTCCTGAGCACCATGGGCAATTTAGCATGGCCAGTCCATTTAAGCTGTAAATCATTTGGATTGTGGGATGAAACTGGAAGACTCCTGCACAGACATGGAGAGGTCATGCACATTCCACACAGACAGTCACCCAGGGGTTTAATTGAGGGGCCAAATAACTGATTCCAGCTCAAAATTTATTTGCATGTATCTTGTTAAAGGAAATTGAAGGGCAGAAGTAAATTTTATTTTTAGATTAGCAGGATGTTATGAGTGGAGTACCTCAATCTCATCTGCATAAATCATTTGGGCAAATTACTAGAAGTTAGGGGACATGGCAGACTTTAAGGAAATGTTGAAGATACAGACATTTAAGAAGGTGCATGACAAATATAGTTCGCAATGGAGAAATAAAAAGCAGCACATTTTGAGTGAATAAATATACCTTAAATTATGTTCTAAGAGCACGAAACAGTTAATTAGACATGTTGATCTTTAAAAGTTGGAAAACAAAAAAAATTAATTGAAAAACAAGAAATAGGATTTAGTATTTATGGATATTTTCTAACTAACCTATTCAATGATGTTATTGTATGCCTCTAGAGCAGATGAGACTTGAACTCAGGCCCATTGTAATACCCGTACATTTATGTAAAAATCATAGAAAATCTAAATGTCAAAGCAGGGAATTGATGCTGAATTTGTGCAAGAAATTGAGTAAGGCCATGTTTAAATGTAATATGTACAGTTCTGGACAATCTGTCTTAGAAAGGAGTCATAGAAAAGGTACACCAAAAATTCACCAAAGTCGTGTTTGTTGTAAAAGTGTGTGTGTTTGGGGAAGGGAACGGAGTTGCTCCAGGATTCAGGGAGGTGGTGATGTTTTTCTGCTTTTTCAGTAGCAGACATGCTAAGGTGGATCTTGTTTGCCTTTGACAATATTGAAAAACTACAAAAGGATGAATTTGAATTCCATTGGTTGGTGCATTATAACATATGGAATCATCATGGGGGGGGGTTATTAGAAATAGATAGTATTTTACCACAAGTGGCTGTCAAGACAGAAACTGGCAGGCAAGTTAAATGGGAATTGGATAAACATTCGTCATAACTAATATATAAAATTTATGGTGCATGGGCATAGAAATGACATTAGAATAGAGAGTTCCATTTGATGAGCTAGCACCACACACAGACACAATGGGCTGGAAAGTCTTTATTTCTACAAGACTATTTATTGACTTAATGCTATTCATGCCTCTGCATTGATTCAGACTTCTTTTAACAGGAGCGGAAGGCTTTAGAAAGAAGAATTTCAGAACTTGAGGAAGAATTAAAGGTTTGAGGTTTTCCCCCCCCACCGTTGCACATTTATTTTGAAACAAATGGTTCTTGGTTAATGGTCAATACCCTAAACATGAGCTTTTTAAAAAATATTTTTCCAGGTTTTAACAGATTTGAGGGCTGACAATCAAAGACTGAAAGATGAAAATGGTGCACTGATTCGTGTCATCAGCAAACTCTCCAAGTAATTGGCGTTCACGTCAACACTTGCACAAAGCTTTCCAGAGTGGTGGGATGTACTCCACAGGTCTCCATGTCTAGATGCTTGCCTCACCTCCTTTACCTGGAGGGAATGCTAATCAAGCCACGCCTATTGCTGTTACAATAGCACCTGGACTACTGCCCTGGATAGTTTTGAAAGGCATGTTCAATGAAGTCTATAAATGATGCTCATAACTGGTACATGTATCGACAAGCTGCTGAAGGACAGTGAGGAATGGTTATTTCGGGAGCCCATGATAAATACAACTGTCCCACTCCCCACACAAGGACATTCTACATTTGCCTGACTTTGCTGATGAGATTATAAAAAGGGCGCTTTACTTTGCTCATTGTTTGTGAACAGTTGAAGAAATGGATGTTCATGGATCAGATTCAGAGCAAGGCAGGTCTGCTTGACTGACTCTTCTTTTTGCATTGTTTTATAAGGGAATAGAACAGAACAAGACTTAAAGCCATTTTTAAAAAATTCCTGCAGTATTTTTTGGACCAAGAACACGTTTACCAAAAATTCATCTTCACCAAAGCTTCCGACCTAATACACAAAACGTAACTTTCCTGGCATGCACAGTCTTTCATTGATGAAATGCTCTGCAGACGTGGACTTAGAAGAGGTGGTTAAGATGCCCTTACACCCTCGTCAAGAACCCTTTGCCTCCCAAAAATAAGCTGCACTTAGATTTGTGATCCACCTTAGTTGATCATTAGCCCTGCTAACTATAAGAGAAGCAACAAAAAAAGAAAAAGAGAAGAAGAGACAGCCATTGAGGGTTACTTTTTAACATGAGGGGTTGAACCCAGGCAGTGGCACCATACGTAATCGAGTATAGTTTAAAAATAGCTTGAACGTCAGAGTCATTGTTTAGACTCTGGTATGTGGGTTTGAAACTGCAATAGCATAAGAGCAGCAACAGTTGAAGGATTCATCCTAACATGGATAGATTGTGAAAGATGTGATACTATCACTGGAGCAGTTAATGCTGCTGCTGCTGCTGCTGCTGCTAATTGTCAAGGCTTTCCTTTTTTATCAGGGGGATGTAGAAAGGGTAAAAAGCTGCACCTACATCTGTGCACAGAAATGTTTCTCAGTGTGAGCACTCAGAGTTTGAATTGCACTATATTTTTCTGCCTGCTAACTAGTTGGTTTTGATCTCTCCCCATTTCTAAAACAGAAAAAAAACTACCCCCAATTTTAAAATCTCTCTCCTGCCCCTCTCTTGCCAAAAATAAATCTTCTCAGGTCTTTCCTGTATCCTGTACCAAAATATCAGCTATTCTGAACAATCAGCACTTTCCACTTTCTTTGCCAAAAGAAAGAAACACAGAATGAGCAATATAAACAAAGTAGTCAGAATCTAAAGTACCATGGTACCAAAGAAGTATGTGTGTTTACAACAGTATATAATTTGCAGATCCTTTTATAATACAGCCTTTCATACTGGTGCTGATAAAAAGCCCTTCCTTGTGGTGCTATTGAAGAGCAAATGGCTACAGTCTGGACTCTTACATTGCTCCACTTGTAAGGCAACTACAACTCTTTCCACTTCCCTCAGAACATCTCAAATTCCTGTGGTTATTATTGAAAGCGTGAGATAGTAAAAGCATTAACAAGAGAATTAGTTGGTTATTCTGCTTTTGGTGTTGACTAAGGAAAGGGTGCAAATCAGGGCACCAGAGCGAAGTATATTGCTCCTCTTTAAAAGTGAATCTGGGATCTTAATCTCCACCAACATAGGTGACTACATACTTGGTTCAGTATTTCATGCTCAGGGTGGCTCCTTGTCAGTGCAGTATTCCCCCACTATTGTAAGCCCATATTCTGAAGTCCTAGAGTGGGGCTTGAAGCCCAAGCCTCCAGACTTGGACAGCAATGCTACTGATCAAATCAATGAATTGGAATATAAGCAAGAGACATTTTTTTTAAAATGCACAAATATCTGTGATATGAGTATGGTGGCCTCTTGCCCAAATTGGTTACCTGCCTCCACTAGGTGATTTTCTTTAATATTGGTGTAGGCCTCACTATTGCCAAAAAAACCCACAACCTCATTGATGCAGTTATTTGATGAAAATGTTCATGGAATCCAGTCAAAAGATTGATGATCAATCTGATTAAGGATATTGTTTCCTAAATTATTCTTTGTGAAGTTGCATAAGTCACAGTTACATCATTGCTAAACCCCAGACTCATTGCATAGCCAGCAAATCATTTTGGTAGATAAGTGCAAGGATTCTGGAGAACAAATGTTTAGATGCTTGCTGTTACTCTCTGCACTTTAAAAACCTGAAAGCTCTTAGTCTGCAGTCACTGACATTCCCCTCAACTGAATGGGAGATTCTCTGGTCTATTTCTGATGAGGATCCAAGCAAGCACTTGCTCCTGAACTGAGGAATCTGCTGTTGCAAATAGAACAGTGACTAACTGATCTGAAAATGTAGTGACCAAGCAATATTGTGACACTTCTGTGAACTTGGCAATTGGCTGGGTGTCTCAAGAAAGTATTGTCCTTTTGCTTTGGAAGACTGAGTATTGCTGCCCCAAGGCAACACCAGCACATTTACATGACCGAAATGTCTACACTTGTCCACTCAAGCCTTGTGGACTTTCCCAACATCACCTATAACAAGTTGTCATCCTTTGTCTGTTCCTTGGTTGGTGATCTCACAGAAAGTTGGAATATTCATTATGTTACTGTACTGTGAATGGTATGCTGACAGATTTTAGTGGCAAGAGATTAGGGTCAGATACAATACAATGTAATACAGCACAGGAGCTGACCCTTTGGCCCATCAAATTTACACTAATTCCTAATCCTTTATTTAGACCCGCTACTTATTGCCCATATCTATCCTTCTGTTTGCTTCCCAATCATTTGGCTATAAGATACACCTTAAATGTTGCTAATGTGCCTGAATTCTAGGCACCTACTACCCTCTGTGTGAAAAATTTTCACCGCACTTCTCCCCTTAATGTTCCCCCTCTTCAACTTGTGCCCACTTGTAGTTGACCTTTTCACCTTGAGAAAAAGCCTCCGACTATCAACCTATATATGCATCTCATACTTTTGTAGATCTCTATCAGGTTGCCCCTCCATCTTTCCAGTGAAAATAATCTGAGTTTATCCAACCTTTCCTCATCACTAAAACTCTCCAGACCAGGCAGCATCCTGGTAAACCTTCTCTGCACCTCTTCCAAAGCATCCATGTCCTTCTGGTAGTGTGATGACCAGAATTGAGACATCCACCATTCAAGAGGTCTTTAGATTTGTACAGCAAGTACAAATCATGTACACATGTACACATTAAGATGAACAAGAGTTGGAACAGCCAGACTCTGTAAAGTTAGATTTAGGAAGTAGTTCAGTAAAAGGTAGAATGGATGATGATTGTTTGGCACACTTGGAGGCAACAGAGATGAACTGAACCATTCAATATCTCAGTCTTTCTTTGAGTCAATATGAAGGAGCAAATTCCAGAGTTATATGTTGATGGCCAAAGCAAATGGGTTATATTAACAATGATCTTGCTAGTCTTTTATTTAATTTGGTGAAAGGATGACTGTGCTTATGTACTTGCCAAATATCGGAATGAAACTGCGTAAATTAACAGTATTTCAGTAAAGGTGCTCTGCGAGAATGAAATGCCATGAGAATGAAATGCCCCAAGAATGAGTAGGAAGTATTTATTCCCACATCTGTGCATACATTGGTGCTTCCCTGTTTATAGCCATTATCCTCTTGAATTTGAAAGCAGAGAATAGATTTGTACATTTAGGAAAAGGGAGCAGGAATGGGGCAGGGGCTTCCTTCATGCTGTGTACCTAATGGGTGAACACAGTGCACGTGCTCCATCACTTGTGCAATAATGCTGAGTTTTGTCTTTTATGCAATAATGTATAAGTTACTTTTCTATATGCTTGCCAACAAATTGCACAATGTCTTATTGTATAAAATCCACAAATGTGTTTGAAATGAGTTCTATATATTTCACCTTCCTCTCAAATGTAAACTTTATATTCTTGTACATTTGTATGTTAATATTTAAAAGAAAATTGTTGCTCACCAACTCACATCAACCACTGGTTAAAATTTGATTTGCTCTTGGTAAATATGAAGTGAGACAAGTTTCGCTATAATGTGTCGTGGTGACTTTGTATTTTCCAGAGCTGTTTAGCTTTCTAGCTTTACCATCAGATTTGATCATGGCCTTCATTTTGATTTACCCTTCACTTTTGTACCCAGCCTTCACTCTCAGACCTCTGAATTCTCTTGTTTGATTCTTGTTAACACACAATGTCACTGTCTTCACCAGAATTCCCTCTCAAACCTGGGATTTAGGCCTGCGTCTCAGTTCTGACCCTCATTTTTGGAATTCTTCTGAAAAAAGAAGTTTTGAAATTCTAGTTAACATTGAAAGGATGACATAAGATTTAATGTGTGATAGTACTTCACTTTTATTAGCACAACCAAAAACATGCTGCAAAAAATGTAGTTTAGCCTGTCCTTTTAAGCAGATATTAAGTTCTCCCAGGACCTGTCCAAAATGACTTTTAAATACCGCAGAGATTCGTTCTCTTGTACAGGCTATACAAATCATGCGTTGTCTTGCTGCATCTCCCAGATCCTCTCAAACTAACCTTTTCTGAGAGTTTCCTGGGTTAGTTTAGACTCTTGCTCTTAGCCCATCTCCATGACAATGTGAATCAGATGAGCCTTGCATCCTGGTGGAAATGTTGACTAGCCAACCTTGAGACCTGACCTTTTTTGCACCAAATGGATTGGAAGTAAATGGACAGTTTGGAGCACAGATGTTTACAACCTGACTTCCTTCACACTTTTCAAGGACTTTGAAGACTAATTTTGTCCACTATTCGGACACACTCTGTGGCCATTTTCTCCAAGTATAAGCAACTTGCCCCTTCTTCCCAGAAAAAGATCTGGGCCCTGTTTAGTCTCTAGGAAGACACCAGAACAATTCAATTAATCCAGTCAATTTATTTTAATGAGAAGAGGCCATCCAAAAAACATAATCGCATAATTCTAACACAGGGCATTGCCTGTTTGAGATGACTGGTATGAAAAATAGAAATGTCAAAAGCCTTTATTTTGAGAGTGGAGAAAGACCCAATTTCAAAACATTAATTAAGATATTTTCTCAACAATACCATGTGTTTTTCTGGGAGTAGATAATATTGATTCTGGGTATAAAAGTGAAAATATATTCAGATCTCAGCACTGCCATCCTTCGTATTGATGAGCACAATATGCACCAAAAATAAAAAATATATTTTACAAAAAAAAGGAACAGATTCATGTCATGTCCTATTGCCTGTCTTGCTGCTTCTAGACTCCCTCTTTCTCCTTTCTTCTGTAGTTTGAATTTACATTTTTTTGGGTTTTATATTTGAAGGGATATTTGGGTACAGAACTCATTACAAAGAAGCATCTCCTTTAAGGATCCTGTGCTGTTATTGAGTGGAGCCCACCTGGAATATAGGAAAAGTGTATTTCCTTGACTGAAGTAAGATGTTTGGGTTTTTCCAAAAGCTGGTAAGTTACATGACTCTGTTCATTGTGGAATGCTGTAGCACATTTTCTTAAGACATTTCAAATGGTTTTTTGACTTAATTATTGCATTCCACAATTGGGTTCCATCAAGATGCTCCCAATAATTCCAGATTTTAATCCAGACCATACTAAAGAATGGATTTGGTCTCTGCTCCCTGTTATAAGAGTATGTTGCCAACTGAGTTTGTGCAGTCTCAATTCAGCTATGTGATGATGCTGTACATTACAAACCATCGTTAGTCTCACTCAGAAACTGTAACAACATTGGTTAAAAGAAGCAAATGTGGCACTGACGCTGCACATGCTACAAAAGAAATTCTTCATTTATAATTGCCAAATCGTGATTCGCAACAACATTTGGAAGTGCCTTTCTCAGTTAATTATGTTGAAATTGTCATTTTTGAATATTTCCAGTTCGTACTGTATTAAGAAAACAAAATTGATGTAGAGGTGAGTGAGGTTTGTAGTTGATGTTATTAACCTTCAGAAATCATTCATCAAAAAAGCATCCCATGATGCATTGGTTTAAATTGCCAAATTTCTTAGCATGGACATAAACAGCAACTGTTGGCAGATTGTTGACAGTGGGGAAAAGATGATATCTAAATCTGATATTGCCCCTAATGCCCATGGCTGAGAGCATGTAACTCAACATGTAACTGAACCATCTGGTCTACAAACCCTATGTTTGACTCTACTAGCACTAAGGTGGTATAGTGTTCTGTGAAGCTGCAAATTATAGTATGGATTACAAAGATTGTCTATATATAGCTGATGTCATCGAGAAACAATGTAAATGATTTTTAATTCGCTAGTTTTAAGATGGTGGCTATCTTGGCCTATTCATTTCAGTTGGAGTCAGTGAAGCTACAGAGAACAAATCAGAAAATTTGTATTCTATCTTTTTGTATTCTATCCAGCAGAATGTAAAACATGGGACAGAATTTGCAAGATTGGGAGGTTCTACTGGAAAAGTAGATTTTGATTTGACCCAGTTTAATTGTTTTCAAGGCAAAGGTTTTATGATGAGGGAATGTATTATGCAAGCTGTTGGCAATTTCATTTATTCTAGCTGTTTGTTTTCCATATAGCATAGTCAGAATTTTGAGAGAATTGGCATGTTGAGATAAAAAAGATCATAGAACGATCCACTTAAGTTTCAGGCAATGCTGTAGAGGAGTATTAGTAAAAGACACCATATTGATCGTGAGAAAGGATTATTTTCTCTGGAAATCAGGGAATATTATTATGGATGGAAACTAGGACACTCCAGGATTAGAAATGCTGGTGCAACTGGCTTCTAAGTCACCTGGCAGTAGTTATAAATGTTACACAAAGTATTATGCTAAAGAAAACAGAGGCATATAACAAAGGTAATGTAATAATTGTGGGTATTTTAATTCATATGAACAGAACAAACCAAATTTGTTAATGTGGCCTGAGATATGAGTTTACAGAATGATCCAGTGAAGCTTTCCAGGAACAATATATTGGAGAACTAACCAGGGATAAAGCTACTTTAAATCTTGTAACATACATTGAGGCAGGTTTGAGAAGTAATTAAATATACTGTAGTAAGTATCAACTGGGGGAAAAGAAATAATGCAATTCAATTCCATATAGGTTTGAAAGCAATGTACTCATGTATGCTAAACTTCAAGGAGAAAGTGAGGTCTGCAGATGCTGGAGATCAGAGCTGAAAATGTGTTGCTGAAAAAGCGCAGTAGGTCAGGCAGCATCCAGGGAACAGGAGATTCGACGTTTCGGGCATAAGCCCTTCTTCAGGATGCTAAACTTCAAAATACCAATTCTATAGATATGAGAGGACAGCTGACTAAGATTGATTGTATACTGAAAGATATCAAATATATCTGTTTATTTTCATCTATAAGTGGTTAACCATGTTCAGTAGAACTACTCTAATAAAACGACAAAAACTCAGGAAGATCCATTGATTTAGGGATAGTGTTAGATTGTGTGAAAAATTTATGTTACAAAGGATAATAGTCTGAGATTGGGTGTGTTTTTGAAACTAGCAAAGGGAACTAAAAATTACCTGAAATGGGGTAAAATAGAACAAGTATCAACTAGCCAGCAATGTATACTTTTAGAAGTTGTAAGAGCTTGTATATGAACAAGAGGTAGCCAGAAAGCCTGGGGTCAAGTGCCAATTGCCCCAGGCAAGTGTTGTTACATGTCAGAACAGGTTGATTAAAAATATCTACAAACAAAAGATAAGTAGCTAAAGTAGACATTAGTCCCTTAAAGACAGAAATGAGAATTATTATAGAAAATGAGGAAAGGTTAAATGTAATGTCGGACAGATATTTTAGGTGAAATGTCCTGGAGAGCTAACTCAGAAATGTGCTTATGCTGTCTTGCTCTTTCTTATTTCCTATGTAATTCCATTAAAGTCCTAGCAATATGCAGAGAAAAAATGTGATCATGCAGTGGGCAAAATGTGTCAGTGATGTCAGTTGCCCCAGGCAAGTGTTGTTACACATCTGAACAGGTTGATTAAAACTATCTATAAACAAAAGGTAAGTGGCTAAACTAGACATTGGTCCCTTAAAAACAGAAAAGAGAATTATTATAGTGAATGAAGAAAGAGTTAAATATAATGTCAGACAGATATTTTAGCTAAAGTGTCCTGGAAAGCTAACTCAGAAATGTGCTTGTGCTCTCTTGCTCTTTCTTACTTCCTACATTAATTCCATTAAAGTCCTAGCAATATGCAGAAAGAAATGTGATCATGCAGTGGGTGAAATGTGTCAGTGGTGCAACCTGTCCTCAGCCTACAATGCATCGGATACATGTAGCTGTAATAGGACCTCATGGAAAAGCAGGAGGACCTCAGAGTACAATGGGATCTGGACCAGATGGGCCAATGGCCTGAGGAGTGGCAGATGGAGTTTAATTTAGATAAATGCAAGGTGCCACATTTTGGAAAAGTAAATCAGAGCAGGACTTATACACTTAATGGTAAGGTCCTTGGGAATATTGCTGAACAAAGACTTTGGAGTGCAGGTTCATACTCCTTGAAAATGGAGTTGCAGGTAGATAGGACAGTGAAGAAGGCGTTTGGAATGCTTTATTGGTCAGAGCATTGACTGTAGGAGTTGAGACATCATGTTGTGGCTGTACAGGACGTTGGTTAGGCCATTTTTGGAATATTGCGTGCAATTCTGGTCTCTTCCCTATCGAAAGGATGTTGTGAAACTTGAAAGGGTTCAGAAAGGATTTAGCTGTAGGGAGAGACTGAATAGGTCGGGACTATTTTCCTTGTAGCGTCAGAGACTGAGGGGTGACCTTCTAGACTTTATAGAAGTTTATAAAATATGAGGGGAATGGATAGGGTAAAGAGACAAGGTCTTCTTCCTGGGGTGGGGGAGTCCAGAACTTGAAGGCATAGATTTAGAGTGAGAGAGAAAGATGTAAAAGGGACCTAAGAGGCAAATAGAGGGTGTGTTTTGGAAACTAGCAAAGGGAACTAAAAATTACCTAAAATGGGGTAAAATAGAACAAGTATCATTTATGGAATGAGCTGCCAGACGAAGGTATCTGGACGGGTATTTGAATAGGAAGGGTTTAAAGGGATATGGAGCAAGTGCTGGCAAATGGGACTAGATTAGTTCAGGATATCTGGTCAGCATGTTTCCATGCTGTCCATCTCTATGACTCTCTGACTCTACAACAAGTGAACAATGTCAAGACCAAACAGCAGTACCCACCTTCGACAATATTCTCCCAGGATGGCTGCTTGGGAGGATAGCCTCACCTGCAGCTGGTATGACAGCCTTTGTCTTTGAGTAGCAAGAGCTCTCTTTTTATTCTAACTTGTAGTTGCATGAATATGGGGTATATGAGATCTGTCTTCCCTCTAATTTTGTTTCCTTCTGTGTGGACATCCAAGGTATGTGTGTGGTACTAACTTCTAAACCAGAAATCAATACTGGGAATGATATGGATCATTGGTCACACATCTCTGCAACTTTAAACTTTGTGCGAGATCCATAGTTATTCCAACTATCAAACTGAACAAATTATGTTGAAAATGAGATAAGAATTTCTTGTTCATGGATTTCACCTGGAGAACTGATAAGCAATGAGAATGCCACCTCCTTCCATTGTGCATAATTAAAGCTCTATCCGACAAACACTGGGCTCCATGACTTCAAAATTCAATCCTGACACAGCACATACATCTGGGGGAAATATGGTTATTGTAGGTTTGTGCTCAAAGCCATTACTCTCTACATTCCTCCTGCCAGTTTTACACTTGTCTCCATCAGTATTGACCCTTCCAACATTACCGTGCAGTTTCCCTCTACCTGATCTGCAGTTATGCAGTTACAACAGTTTTCTTCTCTGAAGAACATTAGAGAACCAGAGGGTTTTCCTGACAATCAGTGATACCATCATGATCATCATTAAACTCGTAATTCCAGTTTTCTTTTGAAACTGTGTTCCAAGAATATTACCTGGGTATCTGGATCAGTCTAGATAGTCTAGCAATCATAATAGTGTGTTGCAAATGTGTTGCTGGTCAAAGCACAGCAGGTTAGGCAGCATCTCAGGAATAGAGAATTCGACGTTTCGAGCATAAGCCCTTCAATAGTGTGTTACCAACCTCCATGTAGGAAAGCAAATAGCATGTTGTTTTCTATTGCAAGAGGTTAAAGGCAATGAATAAGATTTGTACAGGGATTAATTTGTCTACCCCAGAGAGTCGTAAATGTTCCATCATTGAATATACTCAAAGTTGAGGTGGACAGCTTTTTTGGTCCCTTGGTTTGTTTAGGGATATGACAAGCAGGGTTAAAATGGAGGTAAAATAGCAAATCATCCATGGTTGTATTAACTTGCAGAATGGGTTCAGGGGAGCTTTATGGTCTGCTCCTATTCCTGTTATGTTCTTTACAAGAGGATCTTCAACTGCAGAGGAGTATCTCAAAGCATAAAGATACAAATTGTAAGTATGAGGAAAGCAAATAACAATGATAAAGCAAGCAGAGGAAGCCATAGACATGGCACTGATGAAAAGAGTGAAAGTAAAGAAAGTCAGCAAAGGAAAGCAGCACTAACATGCACTTGAATTGATTGGGGAAGGCCGATCAGCTACAATAATTGAGCATCCATTCCATAAATATATGCTGAACAATTTTACCAAAATATAATCTGCAAAATTTTAAATAAGGATTTGCAGCATTATAGCCTTTGTGAGTTATAAGCAAACCATCAGAAATTGAAATGTGTGCATAAATAGTTGAAAATATAGTAGGGAAATGACGGAGAATTTTAATGAACTGTGCTTATCATAGAAAAAATCTTGAGCTTTTGTTGTAGGAGCACATCAGCATAAATTTAAAATGTTATGGAAAACTAGACTCATAGCTAAACGGAACTGGCAATGGGAATTTATCAATTGTAGTTAGAGGGAAATGTAACATTAGTTCATTTGTTGAATTCCTAAATGTAAGACACAGGTCTCTATTAACCTTATCTCTACCCTAGGCCCAAATGATGATCTGGAGAATTTTGGGAATTAAAGTGATAATGGTGAGGTATGTGTATTTTGATGAGAATACAAAGATGTCCTTTTTTTTCACAATGGATATTAAGACAGCCAAGTTTCCCAAAGTGAAGAGATAAGTAATAAATGAACATCTTTAAATCGGGATCCCCCAGTGAATTTGGGATCTGAATTTAAAATTGACATTGCCATTGCTTCAATCATGAAACAACATATGAGGGGTTTAAGAACAATTCTCATCACTAATTTTTACTTAACTTGGCAACAGAGCTGTTGGGTTTGTGGTTACGTGAATTTTCATTCCCTGAGCTGGCAAGTAAATTTATATTGACAAGGCTGTTTTTCGTATTTATTATGAAATGCATGTACAACATACAATTTTAAGAACCAAAGGGCATCAGTTACTGAAAACGGAATATCATACAATGCAATTTATTCAGAAATGAATCTTATTTGATATGCATTATAGCGCGATAAGAGCACAATGATGTACATTATGTACAATATTAGTCCTGGATGCTACACGACAAGAATTGCTTAAAGATATAGATCATACCAATATGAAAATTCACATGACATATTATTAAGTGTTTGTATTAGACTCTATAACATACAGCACCTGTGAGTTATACAGTAGTATTGCCATTTCATTATCTCCAGTTTCAGCTACTCCTGTATATCCTTTGACAGTTTACAAAATTAAGTTCATGCAAATCTTTACTGCTGATGTCCTAACTCTCAATAAATTTATCAATCACTCCCATATTACAGGCTTCTGGTTCACCAATGGCTCGATTTTTATATCATCATTCATGTTCAAACCCACCCATGCCTAGTTATATTATGTTCTTCAGCTCTTTTGAGAACTCTTCATTCTGTAACTTGAAACAACTCTTACTTTGGTAACTCTTTGGTAACAGTAATTCTTATCTCAATTGTGTAGATTTGTTAGGTGGGAGGTACTCAAAAGGGCCCTGCAAGCATTATACTAGTAGAACCTGGTGAGGATGGAGAAGTAGCCAATAATTAGCCCAATAAGGAGAATGAGGTGGTGAATTGCAAAATATGTATTTATAAGGAAATGCGGATTCTTAAGGCATAAAGTGGTAGATGACTCATAAGTAAGGTCAGTGAAGAGTTGTGAAAAGAAGAAAAGACAGAAAAGAAAATGGAGATTCACTCAAAACAAAAAAAATTGTTCTACAACCATGAGTTCATTGAGAAGATTGGAAATTGGATTAGCTTTGAAGTTGATGATTTCGAGCTGCCATTGGTTCTTTTCCAGTCAGCTAATTAGAGTAGAATATAATGTGCCTTCATCTTCATCGCATAACTTGTACTGAACATGGAACTTTGACAAACATTCAAAATATCAACAAACAAAAGATGTTGTGTTGAAGATTCACAATATAATATTTAGGAACTTAGTTTTTTATGTAGAGGAAAATGGATTTTATTTTCAATTCAATGAAGATCCAACTTTTTTCAAAGATCAGGAAGTAATTTTGAATGGTAAGTTACAAACAACATTTTTGTGAAGTCATATGATTTTAGTTAAAAAAAAAAATGGCCAGCCACCTGGCAGGTTGTTGCCAATGTGTTTACTGACCAGTTTAACAATCTGGAGAGAGAGAAAGAGGCCAGGAGCAGGTGAGAAGTTATGGCCCAATGGTATTATTGCTGGATTGTTAATCCAGAGACCCAGGTTCGAATCCTGTCATGGTAGATAGTAGAATTTGAATTGAATACAATAAAATCTGGAATTAAGAGTCTGATGATGATCATTGTCAATGATCAGGAAAAACCTATCTGGTTCACTAATGTTCTTTACGGAAGGAAACTGGCATCCTTGTCTGGCCTACATATAACTCCAGACTCACAGCAGTATGGTTGACTCTTAACTTACCTCTTGGCAATTCGGGATAGACAACAAATTCTGGCATTAGCCAGTGACATCCTATAAAATTAACAAAACAAAGGGTTAATTCCACATCAGCAGAGTTGCTGTTAGTTGCGGTCTCCAAGCGGTCAGGGCTGGGGAGAGTTCTTAACTTGTTGAAAAGTCCAGAAGATACTGGAAGATGAACTATGGAGAATCATATGCTCTTCTTAGAATGAAAGGCAGGGATAAGTAGGCATAGGGAATGCTGGATGACTGGAGAACTTGAGGTTTTGGTGAAGAAAAAATAGGAAGCATATGTCAAGTATAGGCAGGAGAGATTGAGTAAATTCTTTGAAGAGTATAAAAATAGAAGGAATATACTTAAGATGGAAATCAGGAGGGCAAAAAGGGGACGAGACAGCTTTGGCAAATACAGGTAAGGAGAATCCAAAGAGATTCTATAAATACATTAAGGACAAAAGGGTAATTAGGGAGCAAATAGGGCCCCTCAAAGAACAGCAAGGCACCTTATGTGTGGAATCGCAGGAGATCGGGGAGATACTAAATGAGTTTTTTGCATCAGTGTTTACTGGAGAGAAGGACGTGAAAAATAGAGAATGTGGGGAAATAGATGGTGACATCTTGAAAAATGTCTGTTTTAGAGGTGGAGGTGCTATATGTCTTAAAACACACAAAGGTGGATAAATTCCCAGGACCTGATCAGGTGTACCCTGGAACTCTGTGGGAAGCTAAGAAAGTGATTGCTGGTCTCCTTGCTAATATATTTGTATCAACAATAGTCACAGGTGAGGTGCTGGAAGATTAGAGGTTGGCTAATGTGGAGGCACTATTTGAGAGGTGGTAAGGAAAGGCCAGGGAACTATAGAGCAGTGAGTCAGACATCAGTGGTGGGCACGTTGTTGGAGGGAACCCTGAGGGACAGGATTTACATGTATTTGGAAAGGGAAGGACTGATTAGGGACAGTCAACGTGGCTTTGTGCATGTGAAATCATCTCTCACAAACTTTATTGAGTTTGTTGAAGAAGTAACAAAGAGGATTGATGAAGGCAGAGCAGTGGATGTGATTATATGGACTTCAATAAGGCGTTCGACAAGCTTCCTCGCGGTAGATTGGTTAGCAAGATTGGAATACAGGGAGAACTACCCATTTGGATACAGAACTGGCTCAAAGGTAGAAGACAGAGAGTGGTGTTGGATGATTGCCTTTCAGATTGGAGACCTGAGTATTGGTGTTGGGTCTACTATTTTTCGTCATTTATATAAATGATTTGGATATGAATATAGGTATATTTAGTAAGTTTGCAGATGACCCCAAAATTGGAGGTGCAGTGGACAGCGAAGAAGGTTACCTCTGAGTACAATGGGATCTTGATCAGATGGGCCAATGGGCTGAAGAATGCCAGGTGGAGTTTAATTTAGATAAATGTGAAGCGTTGCATTTTGGAAAGGTAAATCAGTGCAGGACTTGTACGCTTTATGCTAAGGTCCTGGGAGAGTTGCTGAACAAAGAGACCCTGGAGTGCAGGTTCATAATTCCTTGAAAATGGAGTCGCAGGTAGATAGGATAGTGTAGGAGGTGTTTGGTATGCTGTGCTTTATTGGTCAGAGCATCAACTATAGGAGTTGGGAAGTCATGTTGCGGCTGTATAGGACATTGGGTCAGTCACTTTTGGAATATTGTTTGCAATTCTGGTCCCCTCCTATCGGAAGGATGTTATGAAACTTGAAAGGGTTCAGAAAAGATTTACAAGGATGTTGCCAGGGTTGGAGGGTCTGAGCTACAGCGAGAGACTGAGGAGGCTGGGCTATTTTTCACAGAGGCTGAGGGGAGACCTTATCGAGGTTTATAAAATCATGAGGGACATGGATAGGGTAAATAGATAAGGTCTTTTCCCTGGAGTGGGGGAGTCCAGAACGAGAGAGCATAAGTTTAGGGTGAGAGATGAAAAATTTGGAAGGGACCTAAGGGGCAACTTTTTCAGGCAAAGGGTGGTGCATGTATGGAATGAGCTGCCAGAGGAAGTGGTGGAGGCTGGTACAATTGCAACATTTAAAAGGCATTTGGATGGGTATATGAATAGGAGAGGTTTATTGGGATACGGGCCAAGTGCTGGCGAATGAGACTAGATTAGGTTAGAATATCTGGTCGGCATGGACGAGTTGGACTGAAGGGTTTGTTTCCGTGTTGAACATCTCTATGACTCTATTTTGAGAAATACTGGAGTAAGTCAGTCACTGATCATACAATTTGTCTTCCTGAGAGACTAATGAAGTAAAAAAAATTACCGTCTATACTTGAGTAATAGTCGATCTCCTATTTTTGGCCAAATAATCTGGGATTTTCCATATATCTCATGTAAAAATCGACCCTCATTCTTCACAGATAACAGATCAACATTTATGAGTCAGTGTGCTGGCTGTCATGTTCTGCTCCAGCTTTCCAGTCTGCCAGTCGCTCCGCTCCACTCTCAGTCCTCTAGTCCACTGGCTGTTGTCTCTGCTCCAGGTTTTCAGAATTACCGTAATTCATTTTTTTTCTTTCATTTGTTTAGAGATCAATTGGACTTCTGCTAATGATATGGTATGAATTTTGACGGCATGAATTTCAGACCGTCAAAAATAGTATTCATGTAATAGTCAACCTCATAAATTTAATCTTAAGTAGTCAAACGAATTTGACTCTTGTTCGAGTTTTTTAAATTCATTTGTGGGACTTGGTGCCTCTGGCAGGCCAGCATTGATAGTCCATCCCTATTTGCCCCTGAGAAGGTGGTGGTGAGCTGCCTTCTTGAATCACTGCAGTCCACTTGCTGTGAGTTGACCCACAATGCCAGTAGGGAGGGAATTCCAGGATTTTGATCCAACAATTGTGAAGGAATAGTAGCATATTTTCAAGTCAGGTTGATGAGTGGCTTGGAGGGGAACTTGCAGGTTGTAGTGTTCCCAAGTACTTGCTGGCCTTGTCCTTCCAGCTGGAAGTGGTCGTGGGTTTGAAAGGTACTGTCGAAGTATCTTTGGTAAATGTCTTCAGTGCATCTTGAAGATTGTGTACACTGCTGCTACTGAGTGCCGTAGTAGAGGGATTGAATGTTTGTAGATGTGGTGCCAGTCGAGCGGGTTGCTTTGTCCTGGATGGTGTCAAGATTCTTGAGTGTTGTTGAAGCTGCATCCATCCAGGCAAGTGGGGAATATTCCATCACATTTCTGACTTGTGCCTTGGAGACGGTGAATTTACTTTGGAGTGTCAGGAGGTGAGTTATCCTTAGTCTCTGACCTGCTCTTGTACCTGAGTCCAGTTGAGTTTCTGGTCAGTGGTACCCCAAGGATGTTGACGTTGGAGTATTTAGTGATGGTAATATGGTTGAATGTCAAGGGACGGTGGTTAGAGTGCCTCTTATTGGTGATGGTCATAGTCTGGCATTTATGTGGCATGAATATTACTTGGCACTTGTTGGCCCAATCCTGGATATTGTCCAGATCTTTTTGCATTTGAGGACCGATTGCTTCAGTATCTGAGGAATTGCAAATGGTGCTGAACACTGTGTAATCATCAGCCAACATCCCCACTTCTGACCTAATGACAGAGAGAAGGTCATTGATGAAACACCTGAAGATTGTTGGGCTGAGGACACTACCCTAAGTAACTCCTGCAGAGATGTCCTGGAGCTGAGGTGACTGACCCTCCACAACCACTACCACCTTCCTCCATCTTCCAACCATCTACCAGGTATGACTCTAACCAGCAGAGTGTTTGCCCCTGATATCAATTGATTCCAGTTTTGCCAGGGCTCCTTGATGTCATACTCTGTCAAATGCAGCCTTGATGTCGAGGGCTGTCACAATCCCCTCACCGCTGGATTCAGCTCTTTTGTCCATGATTGAACCAAGTCTAATTAGGTGCATTGGTTAGAATGAAATGGGTCTGAGTCCGTGTGGACTGGTTGGGCCGAAGGGCCTGTTTCTATTTTTTTTTTGGATCATTAGAATCTCTTTTGGGGTAGAAATGACCTGTACAAGAAGGACGGATTGCACCTACATTGGAAGGGGACTAATATACTGGCAGGGAAATTTGCTAGAACTGCTTGGGAGGATTTAAACTAGTAAGTTGAGGGGGGTTGGGGCCCAGGAAGATAGCAAGGAAAGAGATTGATCTGAGATGGGTACAGTTGAGAATAGAAGTGAGTCAAACAGGGCAGGCAGGGACATGGTAGGACTAATAAATTAAACTGCATTTATTTCAATGCAAGGGGCCTAACAGGGAAGGCAGATGAACTCAGGGCATGGTTAGCAACATGGGACTGGGATATCATAGCAATTATGGAAACATGGCTCAGGGATGGGCAGGACTAGCACCTTGATGTTCCAGGATAAAATGCTACAGGAAGGATAGAAAGGGAGACAAGAGAGAAGGAGGAGTTGCATTTTTGATAAGGGATAGCATTACAGCTGTGCTGAGGGAGGATATTCCCGGAAATACATCCAGGGAAGTTATTTGGGTGGAACTGAGAAATATGAAAGGGATGATCACCTTATTGGGATTGTATTATAGACCCCCCAATAGTCAGAGGGAAATTGAGAAACAAACTTGTAAGGAGATCTCAGCTATCTGTAAGAATAATAGGGTAGTTATGGTAAGGGATTTTAACTTTCCAAACATCGACTGGGACTGCCATAGTGTTAAAAGTTTAGATGGAGAGGAATTTCTTATGTGTGTACAAGACAATCTTCTGATTCAGTATGTGGATGTACCTACTAGAGAAGGTGCTGAAAATGTGTTGCTGGTTAAAGCACAGCAGGTCAGGCAGCATCCAAGGAACAGGAAATTCGACGTTTCGGGCCGGAGCCCTTCATCAGGATTCCTGATGAAGGGCTCCGGCCCGAAACGTCGAATTTCCTGTTCCTTGGATGCTGCCTGAACTGCTGTGCTTTAACCAGCAACACATTTTCAGCTCTGATCTCCAGCATCTGCAGACCTCACTTTTTACTACTAGAGAAGGTGCAAAGCTTCACCTATTCTTGGGAAATAAGGCAGGGCAGGTGACTGAGGTGACAGTGGGGGAGCACTTTGGGGCCAGTGACCATAATTCTATTCATTTTAAAATAGTGATGGAAAATGATAGACCAGATCTAAAAGTTGAAATTCTAAATTGGAGAAAGGCCAATTTTGATGGTATTAGGCAAGAACTTTTGAAAGCTGATTGCAGGAAGATGTTCGCAGGTAAAGAGATGGCTGAAAAATGGGAAGCCTTCAGAAATGAGATAACAAGAATCCAGAGAAAGTATATTTCTGTCAGGGTGAAAGGAAAGGCTGGTAGGTATAGGGAATGCTGGATGACTAAAGAAATTGAGGGTTTGGTTAAGAAAAAGAAGGAAGTATATGTCAGGTATAGATAGGAGAGATCAAGTGAATCCTTAGAGGAGCATAAAGAAAGTAGGAGTATACTTAAGAGGGAAATCAGGAGGTCAAAACAGGGACATGAGATAGCTTTGGCAAATAGAATTAAGGAGAATCCAATGGGTTTTTACAAATATACTAAGGACAAAAGGGTAACTAGGGAGAGAACAGGGCCCCTCAAAGATCAGCAAGGTGGCCTTTGTGGGGAAACCTCAGAAAATGGGAGAGATACTACTCATTTTGCATCAGTATTTACTGTGGAAAAGGATATGGAAGATATAGTCTGCAGGGAAATAGATGGTGACATCTTGCATATTACAGAGGCGGAAGTGCTGGATGTCTTGAGACAGTTAAAAGTGGATAAATCCCCAGGACCTGATCAGGTGTACCCGAGAACTCTGTGGGAAACTAGAGAAGTGATTGCTGGGCCTCTTGCTGAGATATTTGTATCATCGATAGTCACAGGTGAGGTGCCGGAACACTGAAAGTTGGCAAACGTGGTGCCACTGTTTAAGAAGGGCGGTAAAGACAAGCCAGGGAACTATAGACTGGTGAGCCTGCCCTTGGTGGTGGGCAAGTTGTTGGAGGGAATCCTGAGGATGTACATGTATTTGGAAAGGCAAGGACTGATTCGGGATAATCAACATGGCTTTGTGCATGAGAAATCATGTCTCACAAACTTGATTAAGTTTTTTGAAGAAGTAACAAAGAAGATAGATAAGGGCAGAGCAGTAGATTTGATCTATATGGACTTCAGTAAGGTGTTCGACAGGTTCCCCATGGGAGACTGCTTAACAAGGTTAGATCTCATGGAATACAAGGAGAACTAGCCATTCGGAAACAGAACTGACTCAAAGGTAGAAGACAGAGGGTGGTGGTGGAGGGTTGTTTTTCAGACTGGAGGCCTGTGACCAGTGGAGTGCCACAAGGATCGGTGCTGGGCCCTCTACTTTTTGTCATTTACATAAATGATTTGGATGCGAGCATAAGAGATACAGTTAATAAGTTTGCAGATGGCACCAAAATTGGAGGTGTAGTGGACAGCGAAGAGGGTTACCTCAGATTACAACAGGATCTGGACCAGATGGGCCAATGGACTGAGAAGTGACAGATGGAGTTTAATTTAGATAAATGTGAGGTGATGCATTTTGGGAAAGCAAATCTTAGCAGGACTTATACACTTAATAGTAAGGTCCTAGGGAGTTTTGCTGAACAAAGAGACCTTGGACTGCAGGTTCATAGCTCCTTGAAAGTGGAGTCGCAGGTAGATAGGATAGTGAAGAAGGCGTTTGGTATGCTTTCTTTTATTGGTCAGAGTATTGAGCATAGGAGTTGGGAGGTCATGTTGCGGCTGTACAGGACATTGGTTAGGCCACTATTGGAATATTGCATGCAATCTTGGTCTCCTTCCTATCGGAAAGATGTTGAAAGGGTTCAGAAAAGATTTCCAAGGATATTGCCAAGGTTGGAGGATCTGAGCTACAGGGAGAGGCTGAACAGGCTGGGGCTGTTTTCCCTGGAGCATCGGAGGCGGAGGGGTGACCTTATAAAGGTTTACAAAATTATGTGGGGCATGGATAGGATAAATAGACAAAGTCTTTTCCCTGGGATCGGTAGTCCCGAACTAGAAGGCATAGGTTTAGGGTGAGAGGGGAAAGATATAAAAGAGACCTCAGGGTCAACTTTTTCATGCAGAGGGTGGTACATGTATGGAATGAGTTGCCAGAGGATGTGGTGGAGGCTGGTACAATTGCAATATTTAAGAGGCATTTGGACGGATATATGAATAGGAAGGGTTTGGAGGGATATGGGCCGGGTGCTGGCAGGTGGGTCTAGATTAGGTTGGGATATCTAGTCGACATGGACGGGTTGAACCGAAGGGTCTGTTTCCGTGCAGTACATCTCTATGACTCTATAATGAGATGAAGAGCTCAATGACCCTGGCAAAACCCAAATTGGATGTCGCTGAGCAGGTGCTGCTTGACAGCACTGTTGATGACCCCTTCCATCATTTTACTGATGATAGGGCGGTAATTGACCAGATTGGATCTGTCCTGTCTTTTTGTTTACAGGACATACTTGGGCAATTTTCCGCATTGTCGGGTCGATGCCAGTGTTGTAACTATACTGAAAGAGTTTAGCTCGGGGAGTGGCAAGTTCTGGAGCACACGTCTTCAGTACTATTGCTGGAATGTTATCAGGGCCTTTGCAGTATGTAGTGCCTCCAGCTGTTTCTTGATATCGTGTGGAGTGAATTGAATTGGCCGGAGACTGGTATCTGTGATGCTGGGGATCACTGGAGGAGCCGAGATGGATCATCCACTGACTGAACATTGTTGTGAATTCATCAGCCCTATATTTTGCACTGATGTGCTGGGCTCCTCCATCATTGTGGAGCTGCCTCCTCCTCCAGTGAGTTGTTTAATTGTCCACCACCAATCACGAGTGCAGAGCTTAGATCTGATCCATTGGTAGTGAGATCGCTTAGCTCTGTCTATCACTTGCTGTTTATGCCATTTGGCACGCAAGTAGTCCTGTTTGGAAACTTCATCAGGTTGACAACTCATTTTAAGGCATGCCTGATGCTACTCCTGGCATGCCCTCCCACACTCTCTATTGAACCAGCATTGATCCCCTGGCTTGATTGGTAATGGTTGAGTGGGGGATATGCGAGGCCATGGGGTTACAGATTGTGCTGAACTACAGTTCTGTTGCTATTAATGGCCCACAGCACTCATGGCTGCCCAGTCTAGAGCTGCTAGATCAGTTTGAAATCTCTCCCATTAAGCACAGTGATCATGCCACACAACACAACGAAGGTTATTCTCAATGCGCAGGCGGGATTTTGTCTCCACAAGGACAGTGCGGTGGTTGATTTTACTATACTGTCATGAACAGATGCTTCTGCAGCCAGCAGGTTAGTAATGATGAGGTCAAATATGTTTTTTGCCTCTTGTAGGTTCCGTCACCTGCAGCAGACCTGGTCTAGCAGTTATATCCTTTAGGACCCAACCATTATGATCAGTAATGCTGCTGCCGAGCCACTCTTTGTGGTGGACATTGAAATTCCCCAATCCAGAGTACATTTTATGCCTTTGCCACCCTCCGTGCTTCCTTCAAGTGTTGTTCAATATGGAGGAGTAATGATTCATCAGCTGAAGGAGGACACAATGTGGTAACCAGTAAGAGGTTTCCTTGCCCATGTTTAACCTGAAGCCATGAAGCTTAATGATCATGAGTCCTTCTGAGTCAATGTAAGGGACTCAGGGCAACTCCCTCCCGACTGTCTACCACTGTGCTGCCACCTCTGCTGTGTCTGTCCTGCTGGTGGGATAGGACATATCCAGGGATGGCAATGATGGTATCTGGGGTAATATCTGTAAGGTATGATTCCGGAAGAATGACTGTTAGGCTGTTGCTTGATTAGTCTGTAAGATAGCTTTCCCAATTTCTACACCAGCTCCTAGATGTTGCTAAGGAGGACTTTGGTTGGTCTACAGGGCTGTTTGTGTTTTTGTTGTTGTCTTTTCTGGTTGCAAGGTTGATACCAAGTGGTCAGTTCATTTCTTTGTTGTGACTTTCTAGTGATTGATACAACTGAGTGACTTGCTAGGCCGTTTCAGAGGGCAGTTGAGAGTCAACCACATTGCTGTGGCTGTGGAGTCACAAGTAGGCCAGACCAGGTAAGGATGGCAGAATCCCTTCCCTAAAGGATATTAGTGAACCAGATGGGTTTTTCTGACAATTGAAATAGTTTTGTGGTCATCAGTTAACTCTTAATTCCAGATTTTATTTATTGAAGACAAATTCCTCCATCTGCTGGCAGGATTCAAATCCAAGTCCCCAGAGCATAATGCTCGGTTTCTGGATTAACAGTCAATCAATAATACCATTAGGCCACCGTCTCCCCAAAGTACATACTCCTGTAATAGTCGCTCTCACGTAAAAGTTGACGCCCTATTTTTGGCCAAATAATCTGGAATTTTCCATATATCTCATGTAAAAGTGAACCCTAGTTCTTCACAAATAACAGCTCAACATTTATGAGTCAATGTGCCGGCATTCGTGTCCTGCTCAAGCTTTCCCATCTACCGGTTGTTCTGCTCCTCTCCCTGTCTTCCAGTTCACTGGCTGTTGTGCTCCTCTCCGGATTTTCAGAATTACCATATATGCTTGGAAGCGTGGTTGAGCGGTCTAAGGCACTGAATTAAGGCTCTAGTCTGTTCAGATGATTGGGTTTGAATTCCACCACTGCCAAATTACATTAATATACGGTAATTTGGGTATTCGGGGATGGTATAGTCTGTAAAGCTGAATTAAAGAGTAACCTAATAAATGGAAAAGTTGCAGTTGGAGTATTGAAACAAAGCCTGATAGGAGAAATTAATTTTATTTTAGAGGATGACCTGGCTGGTTAAAAATGTTGGTCTCACTGAGGGTGATGGAACAATCAGTATATGTAAAAGGAATTGAGATGCTACAGGGCAAACATCCTGGATTATTTGCTTAATCTTGTGAGTAGACCTCAGACTCAGCATTAGACAGGAAAAGAACAAGTCTGTTTTTAAAAAAGATGAATGAAAAATTTTGTGTTCTCTCACAATTTTGTTGAAGACTGAAATAAAAAATCAGAAGGTAAAGTGAATAAGATTGACATATTTCGCTTATCTTTAATAAAATGCAATAAATAGATCTTGTGTTATGATTCAGAGCCAATACCCGATTGTTATTGTTTAAATGACCGTCTTAATGAAGAAATGGGGATCACCTCAAATACCAGACAATGAGGAATGGGTATTCATCCATTGGCCATTGGTTCCACCTGAGCATTTGAGTTGATTATGATATTTTAATGGCAGTACACTTGAGGTATAAGGGTTAAGAAAATGCAGGCTAAAACACTCAATCATATTTATTGGCCATTAATGTGATTAAATTTTGCCAGACATGTCACACATATCGGGTAGTGAGAAAATACAATGAAGCCTGTGACCTTAATTCTAATACCAGCTTTTGAAGAGTCTTAATGATCATGGAGAACCGCTGCCTAAAACTATAAGTGGGAATCAGCATCTTTTAACAGTTATGGATATTTCAACATGATAGCTGAAGCAGTGTCTTTGAGGAAAATTGCAGCAAAATTGAAACTGAGAAGTTAACTCAGGTTTTGTGAGCTATGGATTACCTAAGGAAATGCAATCAGATCAAGGTTCAAAACTGATCAAATTTCAAAGAAAGAATGGATGGTTTGGCAATAAATTAATTAAAATTTTTATCTTATCATCCACATTCACAAAGAATCATAGAAAAATGCCATAAAATTGTACAGGTCATATTTTGAGTTTTTTTTTGTTAGGAATGTGCAAATGATTGAGGTAAACATATTTCCTTGTTATTGTTTACCATTATGGATGGCCCATACAGGGTTTTATTCTTTTAAACTGATAGATTGGCATGAGATGAGAGGACCCCTTACATTAATTAAAGAAAGATATATGTATTACAGTTCAGAATTGCATTTCTAACACGCCAAGTTTTCAAGAATGGCAATATGAAGCATGAGTTCAAAAAGTTTCTGAAGAGAGCTCAACAAACAATGAAGACTAGAGCAGGGAAAAATAAAAAGTGAAAACTTGGAATTTTCTTACTGGAGAGAAAGTATTGTTAACTTTCTCTGGGGAACCATTATAATTAAGAGTCATTGGATCTTACCAAATCAAAAGAAGCTCAATGATGTGAATTATGTGGTGTGTATTCCAGATAGGAGGAGGAATCAGAGTATCATTTTAATATGGTATCCTAAGTAATTGAGCGTTGGGGCTGTATTTACAGTAGTTGAAGTAGTAAGGTGTGAAATAAAATTGTTAATGCAATTTAAGAATTAAAAATGTAAAGTTCTAAAATTAGCCCTCCAGGAACCAGATTGAGTAATACATAAAAATTTAAGAAGATAATTCGCAGAAAATTCTGAAGGTAACTTAAGAAAGATATCACAGACTCAAACTAATTTGTCTAAGTAGGCTAATTTGGCCATACATCATGTTAACATTAGTTAATATGACATGGATAAAGCAATGCCCAGCAGGATTAACATAAGTTAGGGAAGACTTAATTTTATGATAGAAAATTACATAATTGAACTGAGTTGCCGGAATTGAACATCACTCGTTGTGACGGTACAGAAACTAGATGGATCACAATGATTGTATATAGATTATCATAATCAAGTGGTAACAGGCTGATTCATATCTAAATCTATGTATTGAGAGAATTAGTCAAGCATGGTCTATTACAAAAATTGATCTATGAGATGGGTGTTGGTATGTTTCATTGACTGCAATCAAAGAAGTAACAATTTTCATAATTTTATTGATGTAGAATCATGTCATCTGGAATGAAAAATGCACTAGCAATTTTTCACTGTTTGACCAACAATGTAATCAAAGGTTTATGCCTATATTGATGATTTGGTATTGCATAGCAAAGCCTGGCAAGAATATTTCCAATTAATAATTGAAAAAATTGTTTGATCAGTTATAAAGAGCCAATTTAGTCATAAACTTGGCTAAAAGTGAATTTGCAAAAGAAACATAACTTATTACAGCCATACTCAAGTAGGGGCAAGCTCAAGTAGAACCAAGGAAAGCAAAGATAAGGACTACCTAGACAAACTAAAAATTTTACATGAATTAAGATGTTTGTTATACATCTCAGAACTATGGTGTTTCTTTCGATACATTTGTTGAAGAAAGGCAAGAAATTAGAATGAGCCCAGTAATCTCAGTGTTCTTGATAACTTGAAATTTTCACTGACTGTTGTCCAGTTTCAGCAGAACCAATTTATGCTACACTATTTAATTTGCCTGTTGATGCTAAGAATGTTGGTGTTAAAGCAATTTTAACACACGAGCATAGGCTAGGGTTTGAACGACCAGTGTGATTAAGATGTGTGAATTTACATACATATTTATGTCATGTTTAGTGTTTGTATTTTAAAATAACAGCATATTGGTGTTGGTCACCTTGGTAAAGGGTTTGATCAGATATTCCTTCTGGGTAGTGATTTAAACCAGTATGTGTTAAGAGAGCAAGAATCCTCTGAAGTGCTAATGGAGAATTGTTTATAGTGGGTTGATTTACAATGGGTAGAGAAAATATCAAATGCCATTAGCTTGTTTTCAGTTCTGAATAAATGAGGATTGATTTTTGAATTAGAAAATTTCGAGAACAGAAGTTTTAGGAAGTTCAGAGGAGACCTGACCAGGGTTAGAAGCCTAGAAATATGTTTTTTTTTTCAAAGCATTTAAGAAAATGCACTACATCAGTAAAAAGACATTTATTTTGTACTACTTGCAGACTAGAAACATTTGGTTGGAAATCTGTAGCTTATTGGAAGCCAAGAACATCTAGGCTCTCGGTTTTGTGGATTTCCATGCAAAACAGTTCTACAATTCACAGGAAAGACATTGTGTGGAATTAGCTAAGCTAAACTTCATGATTTGATAGAGAAGTGTAACTTATTTGTTTTGAAGTAGGGTTTTAAAGCTTTATCTAATAGTGTTCTGCATTATTTGTTGTCATTTTCATCCATTGTCTGATGAACTTCTGTTCTGTTGTTAAAGAAACTGAAGCATTTTGTGACTTTGTTTCAGTGAATGAACACCATATTCACTAACTTTTTATTAGAAAAATGTCCTATTAGGGCAGATTTTGTTCTGGGATCTAACTTGTCCAGTTGTATAATGAGCTAGGATCTTAACGCCAGTTAGTTATTTTTTACACAAGTTAAATGCATGCCAACAGAAATATTCACTTGTGGGAAAAAAATTGAGTTTGGTATTCACTTCGCAATATTTTGAAGTTTACATATCCATCAAAACTGTAAAAACTTATTTATTCTGAAAGTATGCTTACCTTATTTTGACCTCAGATTACAACAGGATCTTGACCAGATGGGCCAATGGGCTGAGAAGTGGCAGATGGAGTTTAATTCAGATAAATGCGAGGTACTGCATTTTGGGAAAACAAATCTTAGCAGGACTTATACACTTCATGGTAAGGTCCTAGGGAGCGTTGCTGAACAAAGAGATCTTGGAGTTCAGGTTCATAGCTCCTTGAAAATGGAGTCGCAGGTAGGTAGGGTAGTGAAGAAGGCATTTGGTATGCTTTCCTTTATCAGTCAGAATATTGAGTACAGGAGTTGGGATGTCATGTTGCGGCTGTACAGGACGTTGGTTAGGCCACTGTTGGCATATTGTGTGCAATTCTGGTGTCCTTCCTATCGGAAAGATGTTGTGAAACTTGAAAGGGTTCAGAAAAGATTTACAAGGATGTTGCCAAGGTTGGAGGATTTGTGCTATAGAGAGAGACTGAACAGGCTAAGGCTGTTTTCCCTGGAGAGTCAGAGGCTGAGGGGTGACCTTATAGAGGTTTACAAAATTATGAGGAGCATGGATTGGATAAATCGGCAAAGTCTTTTCCCTGGGGTGGGGGAGTCCAGAACTAGAGGGCATAGGTTTAGGGTGAGAGGGGAAAGATATAAAAGAGACCTAAGGGGCAACTTTTTCACACACAGGGTGGTACGTGTATGAAATGAGCTGCCAGAGGAAGTGGTGGAGGCTGGTACAATTGCAACATTTAAGAGGCATTTGGATGGGTATATGAATAGGAAGGGTTTGGAGGGATATGGGTCAGGTGCTGGCAGGTTGGACTTGATTGGGTTGGGATATCTGGTCGGCATGGATGGGTTGGACCAAAGGATCTGTTTCCATGCTGTACATCTCTATGACTCTAAATGTCTCACACTTAGAATTTGACACTTTTTCAGTGGAGTTTAAGACTACAACTAGACAACTTGAAATTCATTCATAAAGCAAAAAGACACATAGTCATAGCCGATGCTTTATCAAGAGCAAATTTAAAGGAAGACAAATGTTGTGATCCAAATGGACTTGTGTTGACTTTGTTAGGAAAGTCCTTCTATATTTAATATAAATATACTTTTATTGTCAAAGTAGAATATATATAATGATAACGGTAATAGAAATTGCCTCTTAAAAATATCTTTTTTTCTAGAGTGAAGGTGTGATAAAGCTTTATACAAACACACAAATAAGGAGTAGGTGTAGGCTGTTCAGCCCCTTATGCCAGCTCTGCTACAAATTAAGATCATGACTGATCCAATTAAAATATCAAATACACATTCCTGCCTGTTCTTGATAAATTTTCATCCCTTCTCTTATCAAGAATCTATCCAGCACTTAAAAAGGGCAGTGGAAGCAGAGTATTTTAGGAAGAGAGTTCTAAAGACTCAACCCACTGAGAGAGAACAAAAAAAAATCACTTGATGGCTGTTTTAAATTAGTGATTTTTTTATTTTTAAACAGTGACCTCTAATTCTAGATTCTGCGAAAAGAGGTAACATCCTCTCATCCTGTCAAAACACCTCTGGATTTTGTATCCTTCATCCACATCATTTATACAAATTGCGAAATGTTGAGGTCCCAGCACTGATTTCTATGATGCACCAATTGTTGCATCTTGCCAAATGAGAAAATACCTATTTATGCCGACTCTCTGTCTATTTTTACACTGTCAATCTTCTATGCATGCCTCTATCCTACATCCATTACTATAATTCTCCACATAATCTTTGAGATTTCAAGTTTCAGTGCAGGGCATTGGTTAGGCTACTTTTGGAATATTGTGCGCCATTCTGGTCTCCCTCCTAGAGGAAAGATGTTGTAAAACTTGAAAGGGTTCAGAAAAGATTTACATGGATGTTGCCAGGCTTGGAGGATTTGAGCTATAGGGAGAAACTGAACAGGCTGGGGCTGTTTTCCCTGGAGCGTCTGAGGCCGAGGGGTGACCTTATAGAGGTTTATAAAATCATGAGGGGCATGGATATTGTAAATAAACAAGGTATTTTCCCTGGGGTGGGAGAGTCCAGAACTAGACAGCAAAGGTTTAGGGTGAGACAGGAAAGATTTAAAAGGGACATAAGGGCAACTTTTTCATGCAGAGGGTGGTGTGTATATGGAATGAACTACCAGAGGAAATGGTGGAGGCTGGTACAATTATGACATTTTTTGGGCATCTGGATGGGTATATGAATAGGAAGGGTTTAGAGGGACATGGGCCAAATGCTGGCAAGTGGAACTAAATTAGGTAGGATATCTGGTCATTATTGACGAGTTGGACCAAGGGGTCTGTTTCCATGCTGTACATCTATATGACTCTAAGTGTCTTCTGGAAATCTAAATACAGTACGTCCAAAGAACTTCTCAAAGAACTCCAGCAGGTAGGTTCACTAGGATTTCCTTTTCATAAAGACACTTTCACTCAGCCTGATTACCTTTATTATATGGGAATTAGGATCTAAAGTAGAGGGAAATTGATTTTATCTTTCAATGCTGTGAAGATCCTTTTTTTTCTCAGGTTCAAAAAGTTACTTTGAACAGCAAGTTAATTCAGAATTCTTAAGAAATCAAGTGATTTTAGGTAAATATCTAAAAAGTTACAAGGGGAGATGATGGATGTTTGCTGACTTGAGTTTACAATCCAAACAAAGGAGGGTCAGAAGTGCATTCTTTCAATGAGTAGGGATGCATAATAGATGATATGCTGTTAATAACGGTCTTTAAAGCAGTCAGGGCCTTAGAACTCCAAAAAAAACTTGGCAAGTGGAGGGCAAATAGGGTGTCAGGGAGAAAGGCACCCTTTAAGGCTCTTAAAAGTGAGAGATTAAGGAACGCATGTTACAAAGTCATAGTGAACTGAGTTAGCAGCTTGTTTAAAGTCTAGGGGAATGACATTATCTGAAGAATATAGCAAATGTACAGAAATGTTCCAAAAAAGAAACTGACTGCAGCCATTTCAGCTGAGCATTATTCTGTAGCATGGAGACATACTCAAGTGACATGGTGACTGTTCATTGAAGTTTGCATGTCTGTAAGTTTATTGCTGGAGGTAAAAGGGACAAATCTTTCGTTTGATTATTTGTAATGGATTTTTTGAAATAACTCTTGCATAGTGTAATGTTGTTCATGTTTTTCTTGTACTTACATTTTTAACAGAAGTACATAAAAGTTATTGGCATCCTCTTGTCTGTTCAGTGACTGACCTCCACAGTAAACAAACAAAAAGTAAATCTTATAGTCTATCAGATCATGCTTTACTCTGGGGTATAACTTGTCCACGGTTACTGTCAGCTGGGAATGTAAATTGTTGTTTTCCTTCGAAGTTTCCTTGTGTTTCAGAGCTGATGAGTACAACATGAAAAGATTTGGCTTTGTACCTCACTAATAATGTTTACGTTTGCAATCTTTCAAAGCTCTACTATCAGGTGTCATGAATAATGAAATTGCATTAGCAATCATCAATAGTCACTGATCAATATTTATGCCTACTAAGTAATCACTGATCAATATTTACACCCAGTTAAATAATGCTTTGATTATTACATTTTCATCCTTAATTTAAATCTGTCCGCGGCTTTACCTTTCCTTTGTAAGGAGCAAGGTATCTGCATCTTCTGATTTTAATCTTCCACACATCTAATTGGAATCACTCCGCCATTGGCAGACTTGGTTTTAACCACCAAGGCTTTTACCTCTGGAATTCCTCTCCCTACACCTCACTGCCTCTCAAATTTTTTCTTCCTCCTGTGAGATTCTCTGTAAAATCTACTTTTCTTGACCAAACTTTTGGTCACCTGTCTTATGTGCCTCTGTCAATTTTTGTTTGAAAGCCATCCTGTGAAGTATCTCAGTCTATTTTGCTTTAAGGTCGCAAAATAAAAGTTAAATTACTTCTACAAGATACGTGCAATGTTTGGCTCCAAAATGATATGGGACAGTGCAGGGAAAAAAGTATTTTTTTTAAATGGCCCTTCTGATGTTTCTAATAAACAATTTGTTTTCCATTGAATATTCTTTATTTCTTCACAGTTGAACCATGTATATATTGCATCTATTTATCTGCTTTATTTTAAACCAGGTTTCCCAGTTAACTTCACTTGTCTTGTCATTGCTTCAGAATCTGCTTTTCCAAAATTCAAGAACATATTATAGTTATTTTTGGTTTTAGAGTCAAAATTGTTGTCAAATAACCAAAAATGATCACTCCATCAATGAAATGAAAGCAAAAACTGAACAAAGAGCATGTAGCAGAGAAGAAAAACAGAAATTGCTGAAAAACCTCAGGATGTCATGCAGCACCTGTGGAGAGAATGCTAAGTTAATGTTTCGGATCCAGTGACCCTTCTTCAGAATAGATCCCAAAAATTAACTCCTGCTTTCGCTCTACAGATGCTGCCTGACCTGCTGAGTTTTTCCAGCAATTCATTTTTGTTTCTGATTTTCAGCATCTGCAGTTCTTTGGGTTTTTCATATGAACCAGACAGCACAAGTGCAATATTCCCCGGTACGGAACCAGAGTTTCGCTATTGGATATGTAAAATTATTCCCCTGAATCATGGTGTATTAGCATGTTTATTAATTGGTATCTGTGGTGAATGAAATTGCAGACTATTGAATTGTTAAGATAGGACTGGTGCAGTGAGAAAACCTCTCTCAATTAAGTATACAGATCGGTGAGGAGGTCAGTTCTCCTGTTCTGGTCATTATATTAATTCGTAGACACATCTCAAATTTATACTGAGCCTATCTTTACACAAAATTGGAAAGTTGTCATTCATATTAACAGTGCGTTCATCTTGAACCCATCTGCTCTCTGTAAAGGCTCCATTCCTTTCTCCTAGTTCCTCTGTCTGCATTGCATATGTTTTGATGAGATCAACTTCCACAAGGGGACCTCTGTAATGTCCACCAGCTTCCTCAACCAAAGATTCCCCAGCACTGTTGGCAACAGTGTCCTCAACCGGGTCTGATCTATCTCCCGCAATTCCACCCTGACTCCTCTCTCCCTTCCCGCAACAACGATAGGGTTCCCCTTATTCTCTCCCTATCATCCCACCAGGATCCACATCCAGAAGATCATCAGCCACCATTTCTCCCACCTCCAGTGAGATGCTATCACCAAACACAATTCCCCTCCCATCCATTGACCACCATCCGCAAGGGCCATTCCCTCCAGGACACCCTGGTCTACTCTTCTTTCACTTCCAACACTCCTCCACAGCCCTATGGTACCTTCCCATACAATTGCTGGAGGTGTAACACCTGCCCATTTGGCTCCTCCCTCCATAGTACCCAAGGGCTCAAACATATCTTCCAGGCGAAGCAGCACTTTATCTGCACTTCACCTAGTCTACTTTATTTGCTGCTTACAATATGGTATCCTCTATATTAGGGAAACAAAGCACAGACTGGGTGACCACTTCGCTGAACATCTACATACTGCCTGCAAAAACGACCCTAAGCTTCCAGTTGCCTGCCGTTTTAACACACTACCATGCCGTCTGGACAACATCTTTGTTTCAGGTTTCCTGCAGTGTTCCAGTGAAGCTCAATGTGAGCTGGAAGAACAACATCTCATTTTCCACTTGGGGGCCCTGCAGCACTCCGGACTCAATATCAAGTTCAATAATTTTAGGGCCTGAATTCCCCCATGTCCTAGCGTCCTACCCCACACATCAGACCTTGTTATCACAATTTGCAATTACGCACTACCTATTGTTAGCCACTAACAGTGTCAAAGTGTGACACTGGAAAAGCACAGCAGACCAGGCAGCATCCAAGGAGCAGGAAAGTTGACGTTTTGGGCAGAAGCCCTTCTTCGGGATGCCCATAATGTTGACTCTCCTGTTCCTCAAATGCTGCCTGACCTGCACTTTTCCAGCAACACATTTTCAGCTCTGACCTCCAGCATTTGCAGGCCTCACTTTCTCCCTGTATATTAATGGTTCAGATTCATTGCCTTTTGGGTTTCCATTATTTTTTCTTTAATCAACATGTTAAGTTCGTTTGCATTCTTAAAATGTTTCTTTTTGCGTGTTGTATTTGAATGGATAGGGACTAGCTTCGGGTTGGATTTGCTTAGGATCTTTGGTGGCTTCTGAGTTGTAGGAATGGCAGCTTTTCCGCGTTGCACGATATTGAAGGAAGCCTTCTTTGTGCTTGAGTACAGGCTGCTTGCTGTTGCCAGGCATAAGTGCACCACGACGCTGTACAGTGGCTGCTTGCAAGTGTACGGATGTTGCTTCCTGTTGCCTCCACCTCCTGCTACTGTCGTTGACTCCAGCTGCAAACCCATTCGAGCGGTTATGGACCGTTTGTTTTATATTGTAAATATTAGTCGGCAAATGCCTTATAAGGCTTCGTGTGGCCGGAGCAGCCGAGGGCGTCTGAGCTGCAAGCGCTATGAAAGCAGAGAGAGCTGGGGGTAGCCATATACGGACAAAGCTTGGAATTGATCAGGAGGCCGGCAGTGAAAGGGAACCATTCGTTTCAATAGAGCCCCACCTTGCGTCAGGGTCGCAATGTGCAGCGATTCCTTGTACACACTCCGTACTATGTAAGGAGCTTTCTTTCTCAACAGCCTAACATGAGGGAATGTGCTTTTAGACAACCCCCCCCATCCAACCACGCCTCCAAAACACCTCTCATTCTCTTGAGAAGTTTCTGCCGCCGTGGCAGAGTTTGTCAGTCGGAAAAGTTGATGTGATTGAACGGCATAACCCAATTAAAATGATCACCCCCCCCCCCTTCCCCGCATTAAATTCCATTAAAATTATACAGAATAGCCGTGGCAGTCAAAAATACGGAGTGAGAGAATAGCGTTCCACTTTCAGTACGATGCACGTCATGTTTGTGTAAGGGAATTCAAGGTGGGAATGGGATTGCAGCCCCTTTAACAACGGGCTGAAGAGATCCTATCTGAGGGCAGAAATGAGAATGCAGCCGGGGTCAAGCAAGACCAAGAGAAACTGGGCGGTGTGGAAGGAGATTGGAAATAAGCACTGGGATCAGTGAGGTCGGGGAAGACATTGAGAATGAAGATTCGCAGTTTGGGATTAAAATCAGTTCCAGAGCTCACCACAGGTTAAATAAAGTGGGAGCATTCCTACCTCTGTGCCAGGAGACCTGGCTTCAAGTCCCACCTGCTCAAGAGGTGTGTAATAACATCTCTGGACAGGTTGGTTTGAAAAAAAAACCTAAAAAGGAATGCTGGGGTAGAAGTGAAACACAATGACCAGCATTAGTCAGGGTTAAATGTAGGGTAGGGGGAATAGGTCTGGGTGGGTTACTTTTTGGAGGGTTGATTTGGACATGTTGGGCCGAAGGGCCTGTTTCCACACTGTATGGATTCTATTCTATAACACACCAGAGGAAGACTATGTTAGCAACAGTGGTGAACATCTGGAGGATGCAAGGACTGTAGTAATTCTGCTTTCTCTCCGCAAATGCTGCTAGAACTGCTAGGTTTTGCCAGCAATGTTTGTGTTTGAGAAAAAAAATTCTCGTCTCAAAGCCAAGTTCGCTTCTGATTCACTCAAGCAGCATTTGGCAATAAATCTCAGAATTGGCATCAGGTTAAAATGGCCACATTGCTCAACATTACCCTGCAGAAGGCCAAGGCACCCTCTGTTTCAATTTTAACCTACTGTACAATGCAGCTGGCAAAGAGACCTCAACAAACACTGTGAGGACTTCCATTACAATAGCATCTCCTGATCAGAACCCACTCCAATTTTAATCAGTAACCTGTGTGGGATCACTGCTGTCAGGAAACAACCAAACAGGTGGGACTCGAACCTGGGTCCCTAGCGCTGTGAGGCAATAGAGCTAACCATTGAGCCACCATGCTGCCCCAAAGTAGATATGTGTTTAAATGATTTCTGGTCATCTTGTGTGCTTTACCAGTTCGCTAAGTGAAAGGTGGTAGACATTTGTCATTTACGTACATGTGCAGTTACCTGGAACCATGAGACTGTGCAGTTTTCTGCTAAACTAGGGCTAGTGGTATAAATGGTGTCAGTAGCCACATCTGTGGTGAGTCAGTCATTTCCCATGGACAACGTGCTTATTCTTGATGTGCTCTAATAATAAGACACACCTTATTACACTGCTATCAATTGGTGCTGTCCCCCTAGTCTTGTACCAATCCCTATCTCTGATTCCCTCTTCCCCATGTCTCATTCTCATTCACAATTACAACCTGGTGTCATTCCTGATCTGCTGAATCTCTTACTCCCCATTTTCTATCACATTTACTACCTATCCCTCTCAAGTCTCTCTTCCACCACCACCATCTTCCTCTATCCTCACATCACTCTCTCTCATTACTCATGAACATACTCATCTCACTCTCTCCCTGACTTTCACTCTCTCTTCCTGCCCAATTAGTCTGCTCCTGTACCCGGATCTCTGCCATTCCCTTTTTCAATCTCTGGTTTCCAAGCCTCTCTCTCACTTTTCATTCCCTGTTCACCCCTCTCTCCCTCTCCCTCTCTGAGATAGCCCTGATCTTCTTGTTTTCTCTCTCATTTCTTGCTCTCTCTCTCTCAATCTGAGCCTTTCTTTGATAATTCAAAAGCTTCCGCTGCCACCTCCTGGCGGTGTTTTCTTCTCTCGAGCTAGCCTTAGTTCTGTGTGAGAGAGAAATTGATTTATTTGCTTTTGGAGCTTAAATGTAATAATCAACTGCTAATGCATAATCTATTAATCCAGAAGAAGAAAATGTGATTCTGCTGTTCATAATTATTTTGATGTGCCTCTTCTGTGACTGTCTTTTTACTGCTGTTTTGGTGGCTGCAACACCGCAAAGCCTGCAGAAGCTGCCTTGGCCAGAGTTGGTGAAACAGAAACACCATGGTGACAAATAATCAGTGGACCTATAGGGCAAACAAGCTTAAAGAATGAGAAAGGTGCAAGCAGAAAAGGCAGCTGTTGATTTGATTGTAAGACATCTCATTCATTTTTAGTGAAATAAAGTGGTATTATGGCCAGAGTATGTATTTGTCTGAAATACATTTGGTATTAGTGACTCAGGAGAGAGTCAATTGCCAGGAAGATCTCTCTTGTGAAAGATATTATAGTTGTTTTCCTTCCAGCTGTTTCCAGGTAAACAGCAAAATAAAAGAGGTGACAAAGTGAAGGCGATGATGTCTCTCTGCTAGGTTTGCCATCCCACAAACCGGTGGGAGTTGGATTTTCACCGTGTATCTCCACATTGTCCCATCTATTTCCACCAGAAAATCGGTGGAATGAGACTCGTTCAGTGGAACAGCACAAAACCAGAGGCGTCTTCCAGGTTTTCTGTCCGGGTGTGAATATTTTTGTGACATTTTTGTTCAGGTGTTGAGGCCTTTGGGTGTAGTGCTGCTTCAAGGCCTGTGGCTACTTAAAGGAGTTTAAGTAGCTTGCACAAATCTATAAGGGATACACTATAGCTGGATTATTCAGAAAGTCTCCAGTTGGATCTGTATTCCTGGAGCACCTCCAAGAAGTTTTTTTTTAACATGTAGGTGCCAAGGAGGAAGATATATGCGGCTGCATTGCAGTCCATCACTGAGACAGTCAGTCAGCCTGATAGCAACCTACTTTGGTCATGAGGTCACTGGGCAACTCTTTTGCCACCAAGGAAGGAAGGGCACTGTGCAGCTGGCAAGGAACAACAGAGATTATCAAAAGCAGAGCAATATCCAACTGACATGGAAACTATGCCAAAACAAGTTAAATGAATTCACCAGAACAGAGTAGGCAATTGTGAATTTTAAAATACAAATATAAAGCTGTTTGTAAGCAACTTGGCAACAATCTAGAGTTTTGTATCATGCTCTGTAGTGTGCTCCTTTGAACTGTACAATGTATGCCTGTTGACTCTCATACCCACTGAGGCATATCTTCCTTGTTGCAATCTGCACAGATTCCATACTGGAGAATATCTATTGCATAGAATCAGCAGCAGCAAATTCCACTTCACTGTGGCTCCCTCTTAATATTGGGTGATGACAGCTTCCTACTGTAGGGTGCCCAGATACTGCTGTTACTAATGAAGGTTGTATGTATCTCTGAAGGAGAATGTAGCTTTGACAGAAAGCATACCTATTGCTCACAAGCGGGAACTATTGTACTGGAATCTGCATGTTTGAGGAAAGGAGCAGATAACTAAACTTGGGCGAAATGACAAGTTTATTTCATTCCCTTTAGAACATAGTACATTACAATGCAGTACAGGCCCTTTGGTCCTCTGTTGCACCAAGCTGTGAAACCAATTCTTTCTATTGCTCACTCCTGATTCTAGTACTTTTTGTGGGATATTAAAATATCATTTTCTATGAAAAAAAATGATTTATTTATCAGGAGCACGTATTAAACTTAATAGCTGTTATGATTGTTCCTCTTAATGGGCTGACATAACTGGCAGACATTGGAACTTCCACTAAATCTGTAGACAATACTTTACCTGGCAGCTTGGCATGGCTACAAGACTCAGTGGTTTCCATCTTGATTGTTACAGGGATGGGGTTAAATTAGATAGTAAGATGGTATCATGGTGCATAGGAGATCAGGAGGACAGCATATAAGAAGAGAAAGAATTCTGTCATGCACATGATAGCACTTTCCTCCATCAACTTCACTTGCAGTCAATTGAGGCCTTGCTTCCAAAATAAGAATATTTCGCAGAAGAATAGACTGTTGCAGCCATTAGGTGATGTGCGTTACAGGTTCGCCAAGGTGGTGACAAATGTAGAGAGGTTGTTATAACCTTGTATGAGGTTCTGACATTCAAAGTTGAAAGTGCATTGAAATATTTGGAGCAGTTTTCTGTGTAATTCCTTATATCTAATGCTATGTTGTCTGTCTTTGCTCCCCTTTCAGATGCCCATTTTCTTCTGTCCAGGGCGTGAATTATTTTGTGATGTTGTTTTCTTGTTGTCCCCATGATGTAATAGGATCGTCATGAGGATTGATAACCTCATCTATGGTCAAGAAGTTCAGACAGGACAAGGTAGTAGGTGTTAGTAACAAAAACGGAAATTGCTGAAAAAAGCTCAGCAGGTCTGGCAGTATCTGTGGAGAAAAATCAGTTAATAAATCAGATCAAGTGACTCTTCCTCAGAACTAATGAATGTTGGTTTTCTTGTCAAATGACTAGATCTCTATCAGTTTCATCTCTGCACCCATCATCAGTTGCTGAAGAAGCGTTAACATGAACAATGACTGTTTGTAAGAAGTGGTCGAAGTGAAGCTTCGAGCTGGCTCATTCTCTGGGCAAATTCACACAGATCAAGAAGTACCTTATGTTCCACATCAGCTGCCATCATCCTTCTTGGTTTATGCCTTTAGAAAATCACTGAGACAAATTATGAGACTAAATAATTCTTCACAGAAGACAACCACATTTTAAGAAGTATGAAGGTGAGTAGATTTATATCAGGAGCAAGGTGGAAATATACTTAACATATGCTTTGTGCCATGTGTTCTCAATGTTGATGGAAGGTTAAGGTTTTGAAGCAGGTGGGTTGTTGATGAAAGGATTGTATGTCAAATTTATAGAGATATCTTTAGTGCAGAGTAAGATTGAGAGAAAGGGAGAAAGCGATGAACGGATGGTCAGGGGTACATTGTCAATGAGGTATTAAGTTGATGTGAAATAGGCACCTTATAGACCACCCAATATTCAATTATATTGGAATGTTAATTCAGGAGAAAGTTTTTAACAATAAAGTTTCTCTGGATACTTTGGCTAGAATCACCCAACATCTCCCTGTATATTCATTACTCTAACTCTGAAAAATCTTTACTTTCTTCCTGCACTGCTCTTCTGGTATGGAGATCCTTGTCAATTCCAAGGCCATAGAGGATACAGCCAGTCACTGCAATCAGAAGTACCCTTCCCAGATTAGGTTACACAACACTAATAAGTAATCTAACAACTGATGTACTACTGTAGAAGATGATTGGAACTGACAACAATCACCCCAGTGCTGGTGTAATTTTTAACAAGTCTCCATATTGCACTTTTATTTGGAACTTAAAAGGCCAGTAAAAGACAAGTGTGACAGTATTAGAAAATCAAGGTATCCTTACAGCTAATCCATTGAACTTTGCCACCCATCAAAACTGCTATTAAATAATGGATTATCTTGATGATGAAAATGCTTTATCAACTGCCAGAGTTACTTCTTTTATGCCAATCTTTGGAATCCACCTGGACACTACAGCAAAGGCATTTGATTTTGAGTGCATGCAGTCATTGGATGCTGACTTGGTGGCCCTGTCCCCTGATCACTCAGTCATGGACAGTATCCCTGGACATTCACTGGGTGCCCACCATCCCTGGCCACTCACTGGTTGCTTTCCTCAGACACTCATTCATGTACACTGTTCTTTGGCAACCACTGGAGAGACACAGTGGTTGGAACATCACTCAATGAATCATGTTCCCTGACAATCACTCTGTGCACATTGTCCATAGACAGCTGACAAACCACCTGGTGTATGCTGGCCATGACCAATCACTTGTTGCACACTGTGCCAAGAAGCTTACTTAATGCATGTTGTTTCAGAATACTCATTCGGTGATCACAGTCTCCAGACTGTCAGTTATTGCACAGTAAACCCAGCATATGAAAACACATTTTTCTTTTTGGAACTGTAAAGACCACATCATATTATTTAAATTTTATTTCTGATTGTAGACTGAATTGTAAAAATAACAGTTATAAAACCAAGGAATGTGGAAGGAATTGCTTCACTTACAAAAGTCTAGTAACTCGAACTCAATGTAAAATGTGTTTACACTGTTGCTTCTCAAGCAGTGAGGAAAGGTGTAAAAGGAAACTGCATAGCTTCAAAGTATGTGCGCAAAGTGTGTTTCAGCCAGCAACAGCTTGTTGATTGGTTTGGGCAGTCATGGATGCCACATATCGTCAGCCTGACTACAAATCCCAAGTTCCTGGGTAGCTGAACAGCTAGTGAGTATGAATGATACAGCGAGGAGTCTTTGGATCACTGGAAGAGGAGATGGTGTATTTCTCCCAGCAGTAAAAATACCTGAAGTCCAAAGAAAGCTGACTGTTTGCTTCCACCAGATGCTGTGAGCTGTTGCTTTTAACAAATAAGTCAAAAATGTTACCATTTGTGAACCAGTCACTCTGTGCTTCTCATAAAGAAGTGAAAGAATCTGAAGGAACAGATCAGAGAACAGAAGGACTGGGAAATAAAAGAACTCACCCCATCGAATTCTGAGTACTGATGCTATTGAACTGTTTCCCCCAGTGATGTTTCCTCCATCCAAAGCATTATATTTTTTGTATTATAAAACAAAGAACTGCAGATTCTGAAGATTTGTCTGAACAAAAATGAGAAACTCAGCAGGTCTGGCAGTATGTGTGGATAGAAAGCAAAATTAGTGTTTTAAGCCTGGTGACTCATCAGAACTGATTTTTCTTTGTCTGTCAGTATCTGTTTATATGTGCTTAAGGGCAGGAGTTAGAGTTTTAATTAGTACAATTATGTACCAACAGTTCATAGCTGTATCTCCATGGTCAGAATGTATTTATTTTTAATAGTGTTAGAGAGTCATAGTTCAGCATGGAAACAGACCCTTTGGTCCAACTTGTACATGCCGACCAGATATCCTAAACTAATCTAGTCCCATTTGCCAGCACTTGGCCCATAGCCCTATAAACTCTTCCTCTCCATATACCCATTCAGATGCCTTTTAAATGCTGTTTAATTGTGCCGCCTCCACCCCTTCATCTGACAACTCATTCCATACACTCATCACCCTCTGCATGATAAGGTTGCCCTTTAGGTCTCTTTTATATCTTTCCCATCTCACTTTAAATCTACTCCTTTTAGTTCAGAACTGCCCCACCCCAGGGAAAAGACCTTGTCTATTTATCCTATACATGCCTGTCACGACTTTGTAAATCTACAAGGTCACCCCTCAGCTTCTGACACTCCAGAGAAAACAGCCCCAGCTTATTGAGCCTTTCCCTATAGCTCAAATCCTCCAATCCTGGCAACATTCATGTAAATCTTTTCTGAACCCTTTCAAGTTTCACAACATCCTTTTGATAGGAAGGAGAGCAGAATTGCAGGAAATATTCCAAAGGTGGCATAACCAATGTCCTGTACAGCCGCAACATGACCTCCTAACTCAGTAGTCTGACCAATAAGGGAAAGCATACTAAACACCTTCTTCACTATCCTATCTACCTTTGACTCTGCTTTCAAGGAACTAAGAACATGCAATCCAAGGTCTCTTTGTTCAGCAACATTCCCAGGACCTTACCATTAAGTGTATGTCCTGCTAAGATTTGCTTTTCCAAAATGCAGTACCTCACATTGATCTAAATTAAACTCCATCTGCCACTCCACAGTCCATTGTCCCATCTCATCAAGATCCTGTTGTACTCTGAGGTAGTCTTCTTCATTGTCCATTACATCTCCAATTTTGGTGTTATCTGCAAACTTACTAACTATACCTCCTATGTCCACATCCAAATCATTTATATAAATGAGGAAAAGTAGTAGATCCAGCACCACTCCTTGTGGTTCACCACTGGTCACAGGCCTTCAGTCTGAAAAGCAACCCCCCACCACCACCCTCTGTCCTCTACGTTCGAGTTAGTTCTCCCTGTATTCCATGAGATCTAACCTTGCTAACCAGTTCTCCCATGAAGGACCTTGTCAGATGCCTTACTCCATGTAGATCACATCCACTGCTCTGCCCTCCACAATCCTTTTTGTTACTTCTTCAATAAACTCAATCAAGTTTGAGAGATATGATTTCCCATGCACAAAGCCATGCTGATTATCCCTAATAATCCTTGCCTTTCCAAAGGCATGTAAATCCTGTCCCTCAGGATTCCCTCCAACAACTTGCCCACTACCAATGTCAGGCTCACTGGTGTATACTTCCTTGGCTTTTCCTTACCACCTTTCTTAAATATTGGGGACACCACATTAGCCAACCTCTCGTCTTCCTGCACCTCACGTGTGACTATTGATGATACAAGTATCTTAGCAAGAGACCCAGCAATCACTTCCCTAGCTTCCCACAGAGTTCTAGGATACAAAATCAGGTGTTTGGGGATTTATCCACTTTCATGCATTTCAAGACAGCCAGCATCAGCACCTCTGTAATAGAGACATTTTTCAAGATGTCACCATCTATTTCCCCACATTCTATATCTTCCATGTCCTTCTCCACAGTAAATACTGATGCAAAATACTCATTTAGTATCTCCTCCATCTCCTGCAGCTCCACATATAGGCTGCCTTGCTGATCTTTGAGGGGTCCTGTTCTCTCCCTAGTTACCCTTTTGTCCCTAATGTATTTGCAAAAACGTTTTGGATTCTCCTTAACCCTATTTTCCAAAGCTATCTCATGTCCCCTTTCTGCCATCCTGATTTTCTTCTTAAGTATACTCCTACTGCCTGTATACTCTTCAAAGCATTCACTCGATCTCTCCTGTCTACCTCCTGACGTATGCTTCCTGTTTTCTTAATCAAAAAACCTCAAATTCTCTAGTCGTCCAGCTTTCCCTACACCTACCAGCCATACCTTTCACCTGAACAAGAATATACTGTCTTTGGATTCTTGTTAACCCATTTTTGAAAGCTTCCCATTTTCTAGATATCCCTTTACCTGCGAGCTTCTGCCCCCAATCAGCTTTTAGAAGTTCTTGCCTAATATCGTCAACATTACCTTCCTCCAATTTAGAGCTTCAACTTTTAGATCCGGTCTATCTTTTTCCATCACTATTTTAAAACTAATAGAATTATGGTCGCTGGCCCCATAGTGCTCCCCCACTGACACCTCAGTCACCTGCCCTGCCTTATTTCCCAAGAAATACTTGTAAACTGGGGACTTTGCAAAATTGTTTAACTTTGTGTAGTTTGATTGCCAGCGCTAGTCAATCTGCATGCTGGCCCTGTGTACTCGTTGGATGCTCACTGCCCCCAGACAGTTGTTGAGGACACATGGCTTCTCTGCGCAAGCTGGAGGAATGCTATCTCCATTCACTCATTCAGGTGTATGGTCCCCAGATACTCGCTGGGGGAACTTTGGCCTGGGGCACTCACTGGAGACATGCTGTCCACGGGTAATCATTCAATGCGCACTGATTTCAGACAGTCAATTAGTGGACACTGTCCCGCTCATTTAATCCATATTTTCCCAGAGACTCACTGGGTGCCAACTGTCCCCAGATAGTCACTCTGTATCACTGTGCCTTTCTCTTTTTCTTGGTGCATTGCATCAATGGACATATTCTGTGGTACATGCTGCTTCTCTATATTTCGTCAAGACATTTTAAAAAGTATTTAGATACCACACAATATCTTGATATATGCTGCAATTAGCAATGTACTATTTTATCGTAATATAATTTTAGACCCATATCTTGTTTGATAAGTTTCGTATGGTAATGATTAACAATACATTTACAAGCTTGCCATCTAGTGGACTGTACAAGCACTGTCATTTACCTAGCTTTCATAGCTGTCTGCAAATGAAATGGTTTAGTAAATGTATATGAAGAACACTACCCATCTCACTGAATTCATTTGTACCAAAACCTGGCTCCCTATTGCAGCTGGAATTTTCTAGAAATCTGCCCGTTAATTGATTCTGGGGAATATCCTTGTGAGTGACTCAGGCCATGATGTATGCCAAACAAATTATTCCAAGCCTCTGACTATGAAGCTTGCAGAAACAATTTCACAATTTGTGACGTCATTTCTGCTTCCTCCAACTCCTCTCATCTGAGAGGGATGTCCTAACACTGTTTAGATTGCTGCTGAAGTCCTACTAATACAAAGCAGAGTGGTGACCTGCTGGTGCTGAATTTTGTTGTTCAAGACAATTTATTTGACCAGAGTGTGTGTCATTGTGAGCAAAGCCAGCATTTATTGTCCATCCTTATTGCTTTTGAACTACCTCTTTGAACTGCTGTAGTCCTTATGGGTGTAATGATTAGTGAGTTCAGCCAACTGGACCTCATTGGATAAGAGTTCCCTAGGACTGTTAATCTGGTCCAATCAGGGAGCCCTGGCTGACAGATGAAAAGAGAAGTGACAGAAATTCTGACACTTTGGGTGCTGGCTCTGACGATGCTGTGCAAATAAAGGGTGACTTGGTGATGGGATACCAGTCTCTGTGGCATTCTTTTAATTGGTACACCAATAATGCTCTAGGGTAGGGAGTTCCAGGATTTTGATCCAGCAACAAGAATGGAATAGTGATTCAACTTTCAAGTTGGCATGGGTTTCTAAGCTCTTAGACAGGCCAATGAATCCATTCAGGGCATTCAATAGCTGTCTGCCTCACATCCACTGAAGGCAGGTAAGGGCCATGTCAGGGGCAAGCCATGTAGTCCAGAAAAGTTTCAAAAGGGAAATGGATTATGGCTTATGGATTAAATTTGCAACAGCCCATTACAAGTCAGATGAGGAACCAACATTGAGAACTTTGCTAATTCACCTTGCAAGTCTTGCTTGGGCTCCAACATTTGAGCTGCAGGCTGCAGCTGGAAGTGAGCATTCCACCCTCAGAAATCAAGACCATTGTGGTTCAGGTGCTGCAGTCTGCACAGGATGTTGGAGCGAAGGCCAGAAGAGAGGGACAAGAGGCATGATACATAAAGTGATTGCAAGATAGGATTCACAAGTAGAGGTGAGGAGACCAAGAAGTGATTATGATGCTTTTCCAAAGAAGACTGCAACTCTTTAGGCAGCTGGTCACAAACATCTGTGTCCTTGTCAATGTGGACCTTAGCAGTAATTTATAACTGGCTGCACATCAAAGCATCACCCAAGTGATAGATGCCATCTTTGCTGAAATTAGGCAATGCATCAAATTCACAAGGAACAATTGCAGAAGCCAATAGGTCTAGTGCCTGGACCAATCAGTGGTGCCCTGCAATAACCTACTGTAAGGATCTCCTGTCACTACAATGGTCTGTTTTCAAAAATATGGTGATCTAGAAAAATGTGAAACTCGAGAATGGAGATGCTATAGAAGAGGAGAACTCTGAGAGAGGGACAAAATGAGAGATGGAGGATTTTGAGGTAGAGAGAAGTGATGCTGAATTAACAGGTATCCCTACTGCTGGATTAGGAGGCCTCCTCCTGTCACCTTCTGTGAAGACAGCTTCGATGTCTGTCAGGCCTCTGGTTCCATTGTGTCATCACAAGTCCCTGTGGTGCACAGAAAAACTTTGGAGGCAACTGTCAACCTGTAATCTCAGTGCTAGCTTTCTTGGATGTTTTGAACCACCAAGCCTGCCTACTAGCATTAATTAGACAAAAAAACCCTGACTCCATTTCAATTTACAACTTCAGTCAGTTTCCACAGGTATTTCTGACACAAAACCAGTCCCAACTCCTATTTCCGAGCTCTGTAGTGAAAATCTAGACCCTAGTCTGTCATTTCAGGTGAACTCGAACAACCCTATAGCAGTATTTTGAAAAAAAGAGCAGCTATGTGTCCTGGCCTATAGTTATCCATCGTTCATGACTCTAGACTAGAACAGTTGCTACATTTTGAAAAGTGCTTAGAAACACCTTGGAACATCATGAGATTACAAAATTCACGTGTATTTCTTTCAGTTGAGCATGATGTATACTAATGCCTAGACTCCATATTCTGCTATTTCAACACCATTCAGAACTTATTTTGGTTTTTGAGTATACTGTCCATTTTCCATTTATATATATTTGTGCAAACTTTCATGCACCATTTTTCTATTTTTTTCCACATATTGTGTGTAATTGATTCTGTCATTTGTAATTTCTGTTAAATAGTTGTCTACTTTGACACTACTCCTGGTTTTGATTGGAATTGAGTTTACAATGACTCTGGGATGATGGTACAGTGGCAATGTACCAGATTAATATTCCAGCAATCTAAACTAATTCTAGAAAGATGGATTTAAACCCTATAATGGCAGCTGGTGGAATTTATTTGAGTTAACACATTTGACATTCAAGGCTAGCTTCAAAAGGGTGTAGGGGTAGCATCCTTACCTTTGGATCAAGACATCTAGGTTCAAGTCCCACCTACTCCTGAGGTGTGTAGCAACATCTCTGAACATGTTGATTAGTTTAATAAAAAATGGCAACCATGATAGCTCTTCTCAATTCTGTAAAGACCCATCTGGTCCATTCATGTCCTTTAATGTAGGAAATGGCATGAAGGATTTAGAGGGATATGGACCAAGTGCTGGCAAATGTGTCTAGATAAGGTTCAGACATCTGATCAGCATGAACGAGTTGGACCGAAGGGTCTATTTCCATGCTGTAGATCTTTATGACCCTAAATCTGATCTAACCTATATGTGACTTCAGAGCAACAGGTTTACTCTTAACTACCCTCTGAAATAGTCTAGCAAGCCACTCAGTTTAAGGACAACAAGTGTTGACCTTGTCAGTAATACTCAGATTTTGGTAATGAATAAAAAGAAACAAAATTCCTCAAAGTCTCTTCTAAGATTACAATAACATGTCTGTCTTTTAGTGGCATTTGGCCTTTTCCAAGCTCATCTTATCAATGAAACCAAAGTTGATCCTTCCTCCATGTAACTCCTGACGACTCAACTCTCTTTCATTACCTGCATGCTACTGGATATTCCTAACTGCTTTCTTTTCTTGAACACTTAGTGCACTGAGGCACATAGCCACAATAATGCTCTTGATTTTTTTTTGCAATGTGCAATATGATGATCATGCCTTCCTCCAATGTCTCTCTCTTCTTTAACTCAGGAAAATATGGTTCATTTCATGTCCTTATATTCCTACCTATAAATGGAACATCAGCAATGAATCTTCATCCCTCCATTACACCATTACCTCCAGGTTTTCTAAGTATCTGTGCTTGACCTCTCCTCTGCTTATCTATTTGTTGCCTCTTGCAGAGTGTCAACTGTTAAAATAGATACAGCTTTCAAATGCATATTGCTGATATTCATCTCTACCTCTAATTCAGAGACCTAACCACAATAACATTTCAAGGATACATCTCTCAACCAACATCAAAACAACACATCATTATTGTATTGGCAAACTGAGGAGCCTCACTGTGCTGAAATTAACTGCTATCTTTCTGACATCATAACAGTTTGCCCTCTATTAAAGTACTAAAAAGTAAGAAATCCTGGAAGGTCCTGAGTATAGGACTATAAAAATGCAGATAATTCTTTTTTTTGTCTCACCAATTCCTCTCAAATTAATCAATGATACTAGACTATTTATCACAGTTATAGGACCAGAAGTAGGCTATTTCAATCCCAGAGCTCATTCTGTCATTCAATTAAACCACAAGTGATCTGTACCTCCAATTAACCCATCCTATTTGCCAAAGCATTTGATAACCCGCTTATCAAATCAATCTCAGTCCTCAAAATTTCAAAAGACATTGTTTTCAGTTTCCTCCACCATCAGGAAAGCTGAAATGGTGGGCTCAATTTTCTTCAATTTTGGCTGCGTCAGTGTGGGGGGAGGTTCATAGAATGTTTAAATCCGTGTATCCTGACAACATTTCTCATACAATTCTCCATTGCTCACATCATTAAGTATGCACTCCATTTCCATGGCACTGCTCTCATGTTATCTTGTATGCAGCAGCAGCAGAAATACTTACCAATGCCAAGACCTTACAGTGTTCATGCCACCTGTGCCATATTAAACCCCAACTGTGCACTATATCAAATGCTGCCAGCTTGGTATAAATGGGCCACATGGATCAGTGCAATGCCCACGATGATGTGGTGAGGCTGGTGCTTTTTCAATGACAACTTCAATAGATGGAGGTTGTTGATGGCCATTGCCCGTGGTGTGTGCCCTGATATGTTAGGGAATACTGGCCAAGGTGAATGCCTGGAGAAGACAATGGTGAGCTGCAGCTGCCAGATTATTCCTATCATTTTCAAATTGGGAATAGATGCCATCCCGTTTCTCTCCGCAACAACAAACTGAATATAAGAGGTAAAATTATATAATAATGAAATGGTAATACATGAAAATAAACCCCTTACTGTTTACTAGTAAGATTCTCAGCTAGCCATTAAACCTTTAAGTGGAACATAGATTCTTTGTGGTCAAGAAAAGAAAGAACTAATTTTTTCATTCTCACTATGTCTTGCTAATTTCCTCACCATTGCCTGCCTCATCAGAGCCTGAGAAAACTACTCATTGTCTTTGACAACTGTGCTAAACTCTGACCTCTTGCTCAAAAGCAACATACTGTGGATGTTGGAGTTGATAAAGAAACTGAAGAAATTGGATATACTCAGTAGCTCCTGCAACATTTGTGGAGAAAGAAACATAGTCAATGTTTCAGATCTGGCCCACAGGGCTTAACCCAAGGTGAAGTGAGAGTGCTTGCCCTTGGCATCAATGAATATGACATCAAAGAGCCCTTATAAAACTAAAGTCAGTGGGAAATGGGTGATAGCTCTCCTCTGGTTGGAATTACATCTAGCAAAATGAATATGGTTGGATTGTGTTTAATGAAAGCCAATCATCTCAGACCTTAGATATCACTTTGGGAGTTGCTCAGGATGGTGTCTTAGCCCAACAATCTTCAGCAACTTCATCATTAACCTTCTCTCCATCATAAGGTCAGAAGTGACTATGTTTGCTGACAATAGCACAATATTCAAAACCATTTGCAACTTTTCATTACTGAAACAGTCATGTTCATATGGAGCAAGACCTGGACCGCTTTTGGCTTGATAATTAGCAAATACCAAATGAACCACCCAAGAACCAGGCAATGATCACCTCAATTAGAATTAAATGCTGATGGCTAGTAGTAAGAAAATATTAATATTTTTGTACAAATCCAATTTTGTTTGTAGTTAGAATTTAATTTCTAATTTTCACTTAAATTCTGAAGTTCCCAGCCTGAAGAAGGTTTTCATTACAGGAGCAGTTGTGTTCTGTTAAGAAACAGTTGAAACCAGTTCCTCTGTAACTAATCAGATATGCCTTTTGCGTTAGGAGCATAGAAAATATTCTAACATCTTGCAGTGGCACAGATGGAGGCCATTTGATTTATCATGTTTGTATGGCTGTCCAAATAAGAGTCATGACTGACTGCCGTTCTCTTGCCTTATACCTATACCCTTGCACATTGCTTCTATTGGAACAATCATCCAATACTCCCTTGAATATCTCAATTGAAAATGCTTTTACTAAGCACTTCCAAATAGTGGATTCCAGACCAAAACCACTTGTGTCGATTTTTCTCACACACTTACTTCTTTTGCAATTCATTTTAAATCTCTTTTTAATCCTTTTTTCAAGTAGGAATATTTTCTCCCTATCTACTCCATCCAGTCCCCTTATTATGTTGAAAACTGCTATCATATTTTCTTTTAGCCTTCTTCTCCAAAGGGAAAACAGTTTAAATTTCTCCAGCCCTCTCCTCAAAACTGAAGTTTGTCATTCCTAGAACAATAAATCTCTTATTTATTCTCTTCAATGCATTCACATCCTTCCTATGCTGCACCAAGAACTGAACACAATATTCCAGCTGAAATCTTAGACTTGTCTTTTACAAGTTCAGAAAACCTCCTTGCTCTTGTACTGCTCTGTACTTAAAAAAAAGTGCCCATGAAACTCTGTGCTTTATTAGCTACCCTCTCCAACTGGCCTGCTACATCCACCTGTACACAGATACACCTGAGCCCTTTTGTTCCCGAATCCCATTTTGAATTATATCCCTTGTTTTGTATTGTCATACCTACTAACCAACATCACTTCACACTTCTCCAGATTGACCTTAATTTGACACCAATCCAACTTCTGAATGTCCTTTTAAATTTCAGCTGAATTCACAATGTTTCCAAGTTTCATATCCACCTGGTTTGAAATTGTCTCTTGCATGCCAAGATCTAGAATATTAACATACATCAGGAAATGGAGACTTGGGGAACTCCACTACAAATCTTCCTCCAGCTTCAAAAATATTTATTGATTGTTATTTTGTTTCTGAACAGTCAGCAAACTTTGTATGCATATTGCTATTATCCCTTTTGGTCTATGAGCTATAGTTTTCTGTCAAGTCTGTTACATGGCATTGTATTGAATGCTTTCTGGAAGGCCATGTACATCACATCAACAGCATTACCCTCACTGATACTTTGCATTATCTCTTTCAGAAATTTTAAAAAATAATCAGTTAAACATGATTTCCCTTTAGAAATTGATTCTGAATGTTTTTATTGCACCTTTTTCTATGTGGCTCCTAATTCTATTCTGAATAATTGTTTTTGCAGGTTTCATCACCACTGAAATTAATTGGTGTGGGTTTATTTCTGGGTTTATCCATACAATTGTTTTTGAACAAGGACATGATGCATACTATCCTCCAGTCTTCTGGCATCAGAAAGTCTCCAGACATTCTTTATTTCTTTTCAGCCTCGAAGAATTATAAATTACTGTGCTACAGTAGAAGAAGCTAGTTATTTGGCGAGTATCCAGGAAGTGACTAAAATTTATTCTATTATTCCAAAACTTCAAGCAAGTACAGCAACTGACTATATAAACAAGATATAATTGAATAAAATAATTGATTAGTTAATTAGAACTAATTAAGGATGGTAAGATGGGCGATGTGTCACAGATGCACCATATGGGAGTTTCTGGATGCCAATGTGATACAAGGAAACTCATTTGCAGTTAGTGTTTGAAGTTTGAGCAGCTTTGGTTCACAGTTAATGAATTGGAGGCTCAATCTGGACACTGAATTGCATCAGGAAGTGGGAAAGAGATTCTTCATACCAGAAGGCAGTCACACCTCTTAGGATAGGGTCTTCTGATTTGGTCTGTGTTTAGTATTAGGAGTGTGTGACTGTGAATGAGGCAGTTAAAGGGACGCAGAAGGCAGAATCCTCAGCCTTTGCAATTGTCCACTTTGTTGAGGCCATTTCAGTTTAATCATTGGATGGGAATAGAGGCTACAGAGTGAATGAGAGTCTTTTTTCAGGCTTGCAGGATTTTGAGTGGTGTGCCACAGTGGTCAGTGTGGAGGCCTCAACTGTTTACAATTTATATAAATGATTTGGATGGAGAGGTCAGAGGTATGGTAGCTAAATTTGCTGATGGCACAAGTAAGAAAGTGAGTTGTGAAGACGACATAAGGGATCCTTCCATATCCGCCACAAGTTCACCTGTACCTCCACACACATCATCTATTGCATCCGCTGCACCCGATGTGGCCTCCTCTATATTGGGGAGACAGGCCGCTTACTTGCGGAACGCTTCAGAGAACACCTCCGGGCCGCCCGAACCAACCAACCCAATCACCCCGTGGCTCAACACTTTAACTCTCCCTCCCACTCCACCGAGGACATGCAGGTCCTTGGACTCCTCCACCAGCAGAACACAACAACACGACGGCTGGAGGAGGAGCGCCTCATCTTCCGCCTGGGAACCCTCCAACCACAAGGTATGAATTCAGATTTCTCCAGTTTCCTCATTTCCCCTCCCCCCACCTTGTCTCAGTCGGTTCCCTCAACTCAGCACCGCCCTCCTAACCTGCAATCCTCTTCCTGACCTCTCCGCCCCCACTCCACTCCGGCCTATCACCCTCACCTTGACCTCCTTCCACCTATCCCACCTCCATCGCCCCTCCCCCTAGTCCCTCCTCCCTACCTTTTATCTTAGCCTGCTTGGCTCTCTCTCTTATTCCTGATGAAGGGCTTATGCTCGAAACGTCAAATTCTCTATTCCTGAGATGCTGCCTAACCTGCTGTGCTTTGACCAGCAACACATTTGCAGCTGTGATCTCCAGCATCTGCAGACCTCATTTTTTACTTTAAGACGACATAAGGACTCTACAAAGTGATATAGATAGTTTGAAGATCTGAAAATGAAGAACAATGTGGATAAGTTTAAAGTTGTTCTTTTTGGCAGAATGAATAAAAACAACATATTATTTAAATGGTCAGAGAATGTACTGTGGTAATCTAAGTATATAAATGTATTGGAAGCAGTTTAAAGGAGATTTACCAGCCTAATGTGTGAAATGGGCATGTTGTCTTATAGGGCAAGGTTGGATATGCTCGGCTTTAATTTATTGGAATTTAGGAGAGTAAGCAGTGACTTGATTGAAACATACATGAGTCTAACAGGTTTTGACAGGGTACATGTGGAGAGGATAATTTCTCTGATGGAATAATTTATAACAAGAGATCATTGTTTAAAAATAAAGGGCTGCTCTTTCAGATGAGGTGATTTATTTTCTCATAGATGATTGAGAGTCTTAGGAATAATCTCATGAAAAGGCAATGGAAGCAGAGTATTTAAATATTTTTAAGGCAGAGGTGGTTCTTAATATGTAAATAGGGTGAAAGGTTATTAGGGCTAGGCAGAAATGTGAACTTAAGGTTACAATAAGATCAGCCATGATCTTATAAAATAGTGGAGCATGCAGGAAAGACTGAATGGCCTACTCACACTTCTTGTTTGTGTCTCAAATGAAAGGGAATTTAATTGTTCCCTCTTAATATTCAATAACATACCATCACTAAATCCCCACTATCAACATCCCAGCAATTAACTTTGATCAGAAACTGAACTGAACCATGTAACTACTACAGCTACAAAAGCAGATCAAAGAGGGGAGATTTTGAAGCAAGTTACTCACCTCTCACCTCCAAAAGCATATCCATTGAACGATGGAACCATTTGTCTGAATGAATCTTGAGTAGCACACTTGACTGGCACTTCATCCACCACTGATGCATAGGGGCAGCAATGTATAAGCAAAATATATTGCAGTGACTCAATGGGGCTTCTTTGACAGCATCTTCCAAGCATGTAACCTTTACCACTGTGGTGGTACTGTGCCTTTAAGAGAAATTTGTTCTGTTTCTCTTGCAGAGAGAGATTTTGCCACTGTGGTGATGGAATGTCTGCTTCAGAAGCAGTGGCTAAACTGAGACTTTTTAAAAATTAAACAAAGGAATCATGGGTGGTTGGAGTCCGGCTCCCACAGACCCAAGGTTTTAGTTTTGCTTTCAGTTGGGTTTTGGAGTTGCCTATTGAAGGTGATGGATGTAACTGTCTCTCTGCTGTAGCAAAGAAAAACCTTGAGCTTTTGCCTCTGTTGCTAGATTACTTATTTCTGTTTTTATTTATTCTCCTAGACTGGAAAGGAGCTAGCACATGATGAAGATGTGTTTTACTGAAATTGCCTTTGCCAAAGGTGTGTTTATGCAATGCTGCTATATTGGAACAGTTGATGATTAGTAGTTAAATAATATATTATTTTGTTAAGTATTTCAATAGACTTAAAGTTATGCCAATTCTTTTTTGTTTGTATTTTAACTATGTTGTAGGAATAAAGTGTGCTTTGTTTAAAGCCTAGCAGTGGACAAATTGCCTTACACTTGCCTTAAAATAAAATAAAATATTAGGGTTTAGAGTAAGTCCTTGATGTATTTTAAGGAGTTTGATCTAGTCCAAAATAAATTGCAGGCTCTTAGTTAGGATCAAAATCTATAATTCGAAGTAGGGTTTAGGATTATTGAACTCAAATTCAGTGAGTAATGAGTGTTGGTGTTCTCTATTCAGGTGTTGCATTTGGTTAGTTTAAATAGGGTATGCCTTGTGTAATAATGGCTCTTTCAGTGGCTACAAATTTCCTGGATGTGAAAAAAGTCACTTCAAGTAGTTTACAGAAGATGAAAGCTTTCAGAATTGGCAGACAAGCTGAAATTGAGGTTACCCTATGTCCATGAAGAAAGGGGAGATAGTAGCAGCAATAGCTCAGCATTTACAATTGTCAAGAATGCAGTCAGAATCTTTGGAAAAAAAACTAAAATTCAATTGCAAAAGAAGTGACTTGAATTAAATGCAATGGCAAGGGAAAAAGAAAAGAATAACCTTAGCAGAAGAAAAGGATAAAAAGCGAGAAGAAATGGAGAAAGAGAGAACTTTTGAACTGAAAAATGAAAATCAACTTAAAATGGCAGAGGTGAAAATAAAAGTGTGTGTGTGGGAGTAGTGATAAGGACAGTGATGAAGAACAAACCCATTCCAGCCAAAGATGAGGATCTGTTTAAATATTCCAGGCATTGCATAGTTTGACAAAAATGATGTAGAAGCCTTTTTCATTTAATTTCAGAAAGTGGCTAAACAAATGAAATGGCCACTGACCATGTGGGTATTGTTGATTCAAATGAAGTTGGTAGGCAGGGCTAGTGAGGTGTTTGCATCACTTTCAAAGGAGGTGTCTGGGGAGTATGATGTGGTGTAAAAAAAACATTTTATGTGCATATAAACTAGTGCCAAAAACCTACAGACATTTTAATAATTGAAGGAGGAAACCTTATCAAACATACATGGAATTTTAAAGTAATTTTCATAGGTGGATAAAGGGGTTGCAAATAGATTAGACACATGATGCTCTTATTTTGGAGGAGTTCAAAAATTAACTTCCTGAAGTAACATGATCTCATATGGAAGAGCATAGAGTTAAAACTGCAAGATTAGCATCAGAAATGGCAGATGATAATGAGTTAGTTCAAAAAATAAAGTTTAGCTTATGACACCAATGTCAATCTGTGAATAGAAATTGGGGAAAAGCACTCAGGTGTTTTTATTGTAATACATTAGGGCACATCAAGTTGCAGTGTTGGTGATTTTTTAAAAAAAATTCTAAAGAAGCATATGGTAAAACAAGATAAGCCAATGGGCTTTGTTAATGTGGTAAAGAAGATCACAGAGGAAGCCATATGGAAGGACAATGACAGAAATACCACGAGGTACCCCTCCATGATCATAAATTGTCCTCCTTATCACTGACCTACCATAGCTTCCTAATGGATTTAATTCAAAATCCTTGTCCCCAGCCATGAAACCTTGATGTTTTTGTCTGATTTTTCCCTCTGCTAAAACCTAATTTGCAACATGGTGCTTACTTATTATTTATTACTTTTTATTATATGGATATGGCACTATGTCACAACCTAGAGAAAAAAATGAGGACTGCAAATGCTGGAGATCAGAGTCGAGAGTGTGTTGCTGGGAAAGCACGGCATGTCAGGAAACATCCAAGGAACAGGAGAATCGACGTTTTGGGCATAAGCCCTTTGTCAGGAGTGAGGCGAGGAAGGTAACTGAGAAAGCAATAGGTGGATGAAGGTGAGGGAGAAGGTGATAGGTCAAAGGGGAGAATGATGGATAGGTCAGGAGAGTGGTGCCAAGTTGGAGGCTTGGAACTGGGATAATGTGAGGGGAGGGAAAATGAGGAAGCTATTGAAATCCACATTTATCCTGTGTGGTTGCAGATCCCAAGATAGAATATGAGGCGTTCTTCCTCCGGGCATTGGGTGGTAATAGTTTGGCAGTGGAGGAGGCCCAGGACCTGCATGTCCTTGATGGAGTGGGAGGGGGAGTTGAAGTGTTCAGTGGTGCAGTTGGTGGGTGCGGGTGTCCCAGAGATGTTCCCTGAATGGGTAGCCATGGGCACCCGCATGGGACCCAGCTATGCCTGCCCGTTTGTTGGGTACATGGAACAGTCCATTTTCCACAGTTACACCAGCACCATCCCTCACCTGTTCCTCCACTATATCAATCACTGTATTGGCGCCACCTCATCTTCCCACGAGGAGGTTGAACAGTTCATCAACTTCACCAACACCTTCCACCCTGATCCCAAATTCACCTGGACCATCTTGGACACCTCCCTCCCCTTCCTGGACCTCTACTTCACCATCTCTAGCAACTGACTAATCACAGACATGTGTTACAAGCCCACCGACTCCCACAGCTACCTAGACTACAACTCCTCCCATCCTACCTCCTGCAAAAATACCATCCCTTATTCCCAATTCCTCCGTCTCCGCTGCATCTGTTCCCAGGAGGACCAATTCCACCTCAGAAAGTCCCAGATGGCCTCCTTCTTCTAAGATGGCAAGTTCCCTTCCTATGTGGTTGACGATGCCCTCCAGCGCAACTCCTCTACTTCACGCACCACTAGCTTTGAACCCCACCCCTCCCAATGCAACAAGGGCAGAACCCCACTGGTCCTCACCTTCCACCTCACCAACCTCTGCATACACCACATCATCCTGCACCATGTTCGCCACTTCCAAATTCATCCCACCACCAGATATATTTCCCTCCCCACCCCTATCAGTGTTCTGAAGAGATCATTCCCTCCACGACTCCCTCATCAGGTCCATAATCCCACTAACCCACACCCACTCCTGGCACCTTTCCCTACCACCACAGGAAGCACAAAACCTGTGCCCACACCACTTCCCTGACCTCTGTCCAAGGCCCCGAGGGATCCTTGCACATCTGTCTGAAATTTACCTGTACCTCTACCAATGTCATCCAGTGCATCCATTGCACCTGATGTGGTCTCCTCTATATCGGTGAGACAAGATGCCTTCTTGCAGATCATTTCAGAGAACATCTCTGGGACACCCACATCCATCAAATCCACCACCCTGTGGCTGAACACATCATCTCCCCCTCCCACTCCATCAAGGACATGCAAGTTCTGGGCCTCCTCCACTGCCAAACCATTACCACCCGATGCCAGGAGGAAGAATGCCTCATACTCTGCCTTTGGGACCCTGCAACCACACAGGATAAATGTGGATTTCAACAGCTTCCTCATTTCCCCTCTCCCCACATTATCCCAGTCCCAAGCCTCCAACTCGCCCTCCTGACCTGACCCTCACTCCCCTCTCTGACCTATCACCTTCTCCCTCACCATCATCCACTCATTGCTTTCTCAACTACCTTTCCCTCCAATCCCACCCCTGTCCCTTTTATCTCTCAGCTTCCCAGGTCCATAGGCCTTATGCCCAAAACGTCGATTCACCTGCTTCCTCGGATGCTGCCGGACCTGTTGTGCTTTCCCTGCAACACACTCTGGACTATATCACAATCCCTTCACAGACACTGGGTCCAAGTCCCTAAAGCTCCATTTCTAATAGCAGAGTGAAACCTTGTTGGAAACTCCTCGCTGAGCTCCGATGCTGATCGAGAGACGCCAGCTTTTCTCCTCAGTCACCAAGAGCGTGTTCGGGGTGTTTTCGATTTCGAATAAACTCTTGTGGTACCCAGCCCTTGTGGGAAAATTCACCCAATAACCTGCCAACAGTCATACCGATAGCTATTGGTTTGAGAACCAAAGGGTACTTTTCATTCCATTTTTCCACACCCTCCTATTCTCAACTGTCAGCGACCGGCTCAACAGGATTCCTTTTGTTGATGGGCTGAAGTTAATGGATTCTCAAACCCATTTCACACTTTTACTTCAAAATGAACACGCAGAATATTCTTTAAAGTACCCCCAATATCAGTGATGTATCCCTTTATATACATTTTTAAACAACCTGTTCAGGGATGTTATTACATATCCCTGAAGCAGCTGGGGCTTGAACCCACGTCCCCTGGCGTCAAGTTAGGAGCTATCACCGCACATGGATTCCTTTACATTTCCCTGAGCGCATCAGGAACTGTAGAGCCTCTTTACATATTAAAAGCCCCAAGCGACTTCAGAGGAGCGTTATCGGCCAAAAGTTAACGAGGAGCCAAAGAGGTAAGTTTTCAGAAGTGTCCTAAGAATCGAGGAATATAGAAACGAGGTCCAGTAACAACCTGTTTAATGGAACCCATCTCCAATGTGATAGAAGGAGCTATTACCGTGTTACAGCACGTTAGAGGTGTCACAAGAATATATATACACGGAGGAAGCGTTTTCCCTAAAAGCCTATCCTCAAAGCACAGGTTTCATGTCATCTCCCTAATCATAAATTCTGGAATATCTGGTTTACACTATTGTACAACAGAAAAATTACAATATTCTAACTCTCAGATAATAAAATATATTTTTACAGCGGAATTGTATTACATCTCACTACACTAGAGGGCAGTCAGTCAATGTTTTTGTCTCAAATATTACGGGAAGTGGACGTGTTCGGTAGATGACGGATATATGATCATATCGAACGTTTTCATGAGAAATGCAGCTACACTTTTTTTGAATGAACAAAATAGAGACTCTTGTGATAAGTATTCGATACTCGATAACAACTCATCCAACAACGCTCTAAAAAGACAAATGAGTGTCTTTACAATGCAGATATTTAATCCTTTTGTACCTAAATGTCAGTTCTTACTAAAAAAAAACTAGGCACATTTAATATTTGGGGACAGTAAATCATGTTGTGTAACAGATAGTCGTTACGTTCTTTTTGAATGAATTTACCACTTTTAACTGTCTCCTGTTGCTTTGAAAACGACTAATCTGCATGTAGTCTGATCACGAAAAATTGGTCGCAACCTTAACTTGCACCAATTGCTGTTCGAAATACATTTCAGGGAATAATCTGCGATGAAAATGTGTGCTTGGCCGTTTAGTTTAATGAACAGCGGAGTTGCACAAACCGAATGATGCTGGGCTACAAGCAGGAGATCCTGAAGAAGGGTTATGCCTGAAACGCTGACTTGTTCATCTTCTGATGCTGCCTCTCTTGCTGTGTTCTTCCAGGCTCCTGTTTGTTTACCTTGGATTCCAGCATCTGAAGTTTTTTTTCTCTCTAACTAAGGGATACCACCGTGTTCGTCGAACTGACCTCCAGCTCATTGACTTCAGTCGGTGTGAATCATTTGGAGGAATTGAGTTGACACGTAGTTTTAGACACACCTAACCGGAATTATAGATGATGGCAGAACAGGCATGGGCAAATATAGGGCGGATCTCCTTCCTCTACACTTTGCACTCTTCACCCCCGCATCTGCAGCATATTTTCTAATCATATCATCTTTACAGAAACGTAATCATTTAAGAAACTTCACATTATCGAATGGGTACAAATTGCACCATGGTTAAATTTCTTGTCATGTCTTTTTCCAAAACGTGTTTTCTTCCGGCCCAATAAAAAAAAGAACAGGGATTATTTCCATGTAGCACACCTCTCCCTGTTCCTCTGTCTCAGTCACATCTGCTCCGTTTCTGCCAACTTCGAACCTTGGGTCCTCTGAAAGGCCCACCTTCTTCCGAGGTTTCCCCACCACTTTGGTTGATGTCCCCAGAGTTGTGCCTGACCCGTCTCCTGCACTTCAGCCCTCACACTCTCTCGGTCCCTTTCCACAACTGCAATAGGGTCTCTCTGGTTCACACGGACTACCCCACCAGCTTCAACATCCAAACAAAAAACGGTCGCTCAGTGGTTAGCACTGCTGCCTCACAGCACGAGGGATGTGGGTTCGATTCCATCCTCAAGCGACTGTCTGTGTGGAGTTTATACATTCTCCCCGTGTCTGAGTGGGTTTCCTCCCACAATCAAAAGATGTGCAGGTTAGGTGGATTAGCTATGGGAAATGCAGGGTTACAGGGATAGGGTACAGGGCTGGATTTAGATGGGATGCTTTTCTAAAGGTCAGTCTGGACTCAATGGGTCGTATGGCCTGCTTGGACACTGTAGGGATTCTATGAATACGAATACTTCACCGGAAGTATTTAGAACGGGAAAATCAGAGCACAGCAATATCGATAACTAAAGCTTCAAATGGAGAATACAAAATTACCAATAGAAGAAACAGAGCCACCTGAAATAGGGGAATATGAACCACCAATAACAAAGTAGTCTGTATTAATAGAGTTCAAATCCATTATAGAGATGAAAATCAAGAACAATTTACCTCCTCATTAAATTCAAACTGCTGGTAACAATCTTTCCAAAACTATACAACAGAAATAATTCATTATATTTTAAGTAGCGCATTATGATACAACCATTAACTAATTCCATACTTTACATTCCTTAAAAAAATTCACATATATAAGTAGTTACAGAGCAATTAAAGAAAATAGTTATTTATATTCTTAAAGCATAACATGCCATAACCTTATCTGGATGCTCCACATAGTCATCTTACCACAAGATATCCCTCTTTGAATATATCTAATACATTTTTAGGGTATTTCTTTTTATAAAAGAATCTGACTTGGTAACTTGTGTCAACCCATTTTGTTTTGGCAACCTTTCCAATCTTCCCTTCACACAGCAAGGTCAATTCCAAACTTTTCTCTGTGACAGCTTGTTGAATGAACATTATCCAAATAATGTTCTATGAGTAATTTGTTTCTCAGATTGTTCCTGACGTAAGGTTTCATTCAGAATATTAGACAAGTAGGCTCTCAAATCCATTGCTTATACTAGTGCCAGTGCTCCAACAGCCAATCTTCAATTAACTATTTTCTAAAAAAAAGTCTTGACTTTCTTAGCAAGTGGATGACATTTCTTATCTTTACTCACCAAGATTATGATAAACCCTGCCTGAATAGAATGCCTATCTGGCTGGTTGGCATGTAAAATGTATCTAAAAACAAATTAACTTCATATCTTTTGAATCACTCAAGACTGGTAGAGGCTTAGATGGTACTGCTGAAGAAATCTTGGTGACTATATTGCTAAAACAGCAAAGAAATGCTTCAGGGATTGAATCTTATACTCAATCAACATGTCTCTCTTCAAATTCTGAAGCCACTGGTCTGGCTTTAGCCTTTATACATGCTATCAGAAGCACTTTTTCTGTGCATATCAATCTGTACTAAAATCCTTTCTTCAATGCCTTTACTATGTTCTTTGAAACTTTTTTTTTGGTTAACATCCTTCACTAACTTACCTCCAAGTTATTAGCTACCAAAATCTCTCAATCATAAGAATGTCTACTTCTCTTGCTATTACTAGTCAATTCAATGGTCCTTGAACTTGTCAAACTATGACCTACCTTGGCTGGACTGCTGCTGCAAGATCTCCTTGGTATCCATATTTAGCAATATCTTCATCTGCCATAATCTGCTCCTGTTAACTGTTCACAGTGTCTATGCAAAGTGCACAATACTTATCGCTTTCAGATTCAGATTCTGTAAGTGTGTAATCTGTGCCAATTAACCTCAAGGGATGCAGCCGAACACTTTAATTGCCAGGTTGCAAAATGACTGCTTTTCCATCACAACTTATTACCTTAGTCTTTGCCACTCTTTGAGCCCTTCTCTTACAAGATACCATGTTACGTGGATTGAAATTCATTTTTGATAGCCTTAAATAACATAAAGTCTTACCAAATGATTTGTGAAACCTTAACATTAATAAATGCCATTCATCCTGCATGCAGAGCATTCAGTTGCTTAGAGAAAGGTGAGATAAATGTAGCCCCTTTCCATGATGCAGAATTGTCACTCATTACCACAGCAGCCCTTAACCATTCAGCAGTAGATTTTTCATATGGACTGTGCACATCGGTGCAGATGTTAGTTTACAACTTGGTTGGTCCACTAGATTTTATAAAATATCTAATATGATATTGCATGATTCTTTTCACAACTCCATTACTAAGGGGATTTTTTGCTGCCATATTTATTACCAACATATTCATATTTTCTCACATACCTTTAAATTGTTGTCAAACTCCCACTTATTATTCACTAGAAACATAGCCACCACCCCAATCCAGTCCCTTTACATTTCTTCTTGATTTTGTCCACAGTCATTTGCTTTTCCTTTAAGCTCCTATTTTCTGATGTAATTAAGATTTCTTTAACTTTGTTACTTGTGATATTAGGTCACATTAAAGGGATACAATAATATCCAACTTGTATAAACTGTAAAAATATTAAGTTACCAAAAAGAACATTTTTTCTGGTGTTCAATTTCCAGCTTAACTTGAGCCTTTTACAGGGATGTCCTGTTCAACAGTAGAAGTATACAGATCTTTCTAATAATATGGTTTAACTCTAATTTAGATAGAATTATTATGCTTTTCATTGACTTTACTGTGTTGTCACCAACAACTCTGAAATATGGATTTCTCAAACTCCATAGCCTTCATTCAGTCCTTATTATGTAGCTAATCTAGGCAACATTTTAACCAAACAATTCCACCATCAAACAACACAATTGAATACATCTATAGCTGGAACATTCATTGCAGTTGTCACCATCTTCTCTTCCAAGCCTAAAGTGTTATGCATAATTTAAAAAAACCTTGATGTTCTGTTAGGGACAACTGATTTCATTATGATATTTAGAGTCACATCTGAAACACCTGCTGACAATTTATCAGATGTTCCTCGTTTCTGTTACAGTTCCCCAAGTCCTGTTGTCTGCCATAACTACCGAAGGTGTCTATCATCACTCATTTTTATGATGATCCCTTTTTCAAATTGATAACTGCACCCTATATTTTGGAAGTTTTTAAATACTGCTACTATCAATTCCACCATTTTATAATCCTGCTGAATCTTCCATTTATGCCATGAGAGTTGTGGGAAATGACTATTTAATCTTACAGGCTTCCAACACTTGTTCCATAAGCATTTTCTTTCTGAATGTCTAAATCCAGTTAACACAAGTAGTCCATCGACTTCACAGCAAACACTGAATTAGGAATACAAAGTAAACTTTTTGTAATGTTGCAACTTGCTAAATTCTATTATATATTCTTTATTGGAATATTCATTTGACTTTCTAAATTATGTCAAAGTCTAACTATATCTCATTTGGATTCAAAAGGTCAGAAAATTCCCATAGTGTGGAAACATGCCATTTGGCCCACAAAATCCACATCAACTCTCTGAAAAGCATCCCACCTAGAGCCACATCCTACTCTATCCCTTAAACCTGCACTTCCTAAGGCTAATCCATATAGCCAGCATGTCCTTGGACATTAAGGGCAATTTAGCATCACTATTCCACCCAACCTGCACATCACTGGACTGTGGGAGGAAACCAGAGCACTTGGAATAATGTGCAAACTCCACCTAGACAGTAACCCAAGGCTGGAATTGAACACAGGTCCTTGGTGCTGTGAGGCAGCAGTGCCAACCACTGAGCCACCATCTGTGTATACATTTTGTCCACCATTTTAATGCAATTCCAAACCTTCCTTGGTGTCCAATTTTACAGTTCCTACCTTTAAGAATACTTACCACTGAATCTTGGTTCCAGTGGGAAATGACAGTGCCAAGGCGACCTTGGATTTTTCTTGCTGAAGATGCAATCTGAGTCCACATATCCACTTCATTTTCCCATTGATTTTAACGATCAGCTCCACAGAACATCGATGGAAAATTATATCCCAACATTTTGCATTTAGTTTGAGGAACATGTCCCCAGTGCAACTCAAAGTCTTAGCATCAAATCTCCACCTTTGGGTAGTCATCTTTACCACAACATTTTGTAGAATCCAAGCCAGTTAAGGAGCTTGAAATTAATATACCTTTATCTTTGCATTTGTGGTGAAACTTCTTCAGACTGACCCTATATTCAGTAACATATTTATATATGTTAAACCAATTCATAGCCAGCATCTGTTTTGATCTGTTAAATAAGTTCATAAAAATCTAAATTTAACATTGTGATTAATCACACATTAATATTCAGAAACCCCAACAATAATATGATAATAACAGAAAAGACAGAACTTCCATTCGCAGAGAACTCAGAATCGAAAGTCAGAGATTAATCAGAACCATAAATTATAAAGAGATCAATATTACTAGGAATGGAGTAATCAGAACTTGCAAAAGTGAAGGAATCAAAATCACAAAAAAGGAATATTTATCAATAAAAACAGAGGAATCAGAACCTCAACGAATAATAGAGGAATCTGAACCACTGATAATAGAAGAATCAGAATGACCAATAAGGAATCAGAACCATCAATTACAAAGGTATCAGGTGTAAAAAAGGAGCGTTAAAGGTTCTGTTCACTCTAAGAGCTGGCTCTGAAGGAGCTGTATCAGTGTCAAGGAACATCTACGTGTTAAAAAAAAACAAAGGTATCAGGATATCCAATGTCAGAATAATCCAAATCACCAATAATACAGGAATAAAATTCTCTCATAGAAGAATGAAAAGCACCAATATTTCAGATATCGAAGTTGGAGATGACGGAAAGAACACCAAAAACGATTAAACAATCGATGATGTATTGCGCAAAATCTCCTCAAACTTGTGCTTCACCACATCTTCACTAGGTGTCATTATTTCCATCTGCAACAGAGCTGTTTCTTTTTAAAGATGTCCTTGTCGATCTTTCTCCCAGATTTGATGTGCTGCCCGTGATTTGGAACAGTATTTTGCAGCACATTCGCACATTATTTTGGGGAACTTTCAGATTTCAGTGTTGGACAACCAATTTAAGCATCGTGTTTTTAGTTACAAAGGTGTATGAGAAATATAAGTGACCGGTTTAGGAGAAACCTGGCGTGTTTTGTTAACTATAAACAAAGCATCTTTTGTTTTACACCTGAGATACACTCTGGTTCGAGTTGAACTTTAGCGGGACTGCAGTCTAAATATATCTGAAATTGTTCGGTCCTTTTCAAGGACTTGGTTTCATTTTACTCATTTTTTAAAAAAAAAATTCTTTTATCGACGCAGTGCTAACAATGATATGAAGATTCTGAATTTGTTACATGTTGCTTCAGGCTGCAATGCTAGCGTAAAACAATAAATGAGCAATGATTATTCCCAGATTCGGGAGTAGTTTATCGTACGCAATAAAAGAGTCCAACTACTGTAATACACCAACATCCCAAAGCTTTTGTCATCTCGTAAACTTGTGGGACTTTGCAACAAAAATGTTGTTTTCTGTATCCCAATAATACGTCGAGGTATTTTGGCGAAGAGAACTGTTTAAAAGTATTATATATTATATAATAGTTCGAGCTAAAAACTGGGAGAGAGAAATCAAAGTGTCAAAGTGAAATAAATGCTTTCTTTTTTTTAATGGGGCGTCACTCTGTTCCACAAAATTGTTCAGTCTAAAGCTTTCCATTTAGGCTAACTGTCTATCGCATGAATGGTACTGACTGCCTATTCTCTTCCACCGCCACTTGTAGACACTACACTGAAAGTCTAAGTGTCTGGGTCTCCGCCGCCTGATATTTTCGGCAGCGGGACAAGTTGCACATTCTAAAGGCTTTTGTACTAAAAATCTGTAGCTACAAACTCAAAACAGAAAAAAAGTGCTATTTTGTACGGTCTGAGACACGCATTACAGTCACGGGGCTGTATATTGAGGGACTGGTTAAAGCTTCAGAAATTAGGCTAGCGTTGAATGTTATTTTGCCATTTTGTGTCGGAAAGTGATCGATCGCTTTGCATACTGCTGTCTTCGCAACCGTCTCGCTGAAAGGACAAACTGCACGCATCAACATCGATTTCCTTTCTCTCTCTCTCCCTCTCTCTCTCTGTGCAGTCAATATCGCTCCTTGTGCAAATGGTTGTTTAGAGCACGCTCCCAAATCATCTCGGTGATATTTATTGACGTTATTTAGCTTCTTTCTTTTTAGAGACAGGGACTGTTCCAGTAACTGTACACTTTGAAAGAAGTTTTCAGTTTCCAACTCAAGACCATTTCAACTTTCAGACCTCCCACACCACCACCTCCCCACCACCCCCACCCCCCAACAACCACACACAACCCGCCATTCGGCAGTTTTACCACGCTCGATCCGAATATACAATTTAAGTTGTTAGAGAATTAGCCGTTCTCTTTCGCATGGGTTAGTCGGCACTTGCAGAAGTGGCTATTTGTGTTGGGCAATGAAAGCAATACAGGGGGCGTTCCTACTCGAGAACAGGGACACAAGTGCGCGCTCACACACAAAAAAAGACCAGGATCGGTTATGTTTACACAAATGGGTCTCCCACAACGGGATGGGGGAGAAAAGACAAAGTGGAACTTTTTCAAACGTTTAATTCTGGCTCCTTCATTGAGCGGCGAAAAGTGCAAAAAATCGCTGCTCCAGCTGCTGTCTGCATGTAGGCGCTACATTGCACCGCTCAGACGTTAGGGATTCCTGTACCTTCCCCCAAAAGCACTCCCCTGCAACCCCACTTCGGGTTCCTTTCTTCTTGACGTACAATATGAAGATCCTTAGCTGCTCCCTCCCAAAAAGAGATAAATCAATTATGCAATTATAACGAATTAGAGGTTTAAAATCGACACGTATTCTCTGTAACAGGTGTACGCGTGGTATCTCAACGCCGCCAGACTTTGCAAGCGACTAGAAAAGTTGGCCAGTGCGAGAGAGTGATGAAAGTGAAAGGAATGGATGGATTTTTTTTGGCTGGGGAGGTGTGTGTGCGTGTTTGTGTGTGGAAGAAGAGTTGGGAGAATAAACCTAAGATCGGCATCCGCGCGAGCTTAAATCTGAGGCCACCCCCTGAAAGAGAGCGCGAATGTCCGCACCCGTTTGCAAATAAACCTCCGCGAGTGACATTGATGCGGATGCAAGGAGCGCGGTTGCTGTGCGCGAACATCGCTGCAGCTCTGAGCTGAGAGTGTGAAGGGCTGGGGGAGGCGGGGAGGCATTGGCAGGCGGGGTGGGGGTGGGGGTGTGGGGGAGGTAGGGAGGTGGCGGTGGTGAGCTATTGCTATGGAAATGAGGGGCAGCGCGTGCTCCCGGGGGCCGGCCGGCCGGCCGCAGCGGCGGCAGCTAGCAGCTGAAAAGCTCCCATTTGTTTATTTAGAGCGGGGCCGGCACGCGCCGGGCGCACGAATGGAGGGGGGCGACGCGCGTGGAATGTCAATGGGAGAGCGAGGGAGGGAGGGAGAGGGCGCGAGCGAGAGGCGAGGCAGCGAATCGGAGAGAGGGTTGCTGCTGGGGGAGGGGAGGGGCTTCGTCCGGAGCGTGCACCTCCAGGAGGGGTGGGGGACGGGAGGGGAGGGAGGCGCGTGTTGAAAAGGGCGAGTGCCTGCAAAGTTTGCAGCAGATCGGCTCCCGGAGAGGTGCGGGTCAGGACCTGCTCCTTGCGGGGAAAGCGCGAGCCCCACGCGAACGCCACGAGCGCTGCACACCGCCAACTGCCAACCACCACATCTTGCCCACCTTTCCCCTTTCCTCTTCGCCGTTGTTGCCGCTTGCATTTAACACACTATTCCCTCCAGAACACCGCTCCCCCGCCCCCCCCAACCCACCCACATTCCCCCCCCCTCGCCCCACTTCTTCCCCCACCCCCCCCACCCCCAACTTCGACCTCATCCCGCGGGTCCATGGAGCGGACGGCGGCCTCGCAGCTCATGCCGTCCTCCTGTCAGTACCTGCTGGAGAGCCGGCCGCTCCCTTACAACAGCGACGGCGGCTCCCCGGCTTCGTCCCCGGACAGCAGCGGCGGCGGCACCACAAACGGAGGCGGGGGGAAAGGCGTCGCCAAGCCGGTGAAGCGGCCGAGGTCGAGCTCGCCCGAGCTGCTGCGCTGCAAGCGGCGCCTGAGCTTCACGGGTCTGGGCTACTCGCTGCCGCAGCAGCAGCCCGCGGCGGTCGCGCGGCGCAACGAGCGCGAGCGGAACCGGGTCAAGCTGGTCAACCTGGGCTTCCAGACCCTGCGGCAGCACGTGCCGAACGGCGCGGCCAACAAGAAGATGAGCAAGGTGGAGACGCTGCGCTCGGCCGTCGAGTACATCCGAGCGCTGCAGCAGCTGCTGGACGAGCACGACGCCGTGTCGGCCGCCTTCCAGTGCGGCCTGCCCTCGCCCACCCTGTCCCCCAGCTACTCCACCGACCTCAACTCCATCCCCGCGTCGCCGCTCTCCACCTACTCCTCGGATGAAGGAAGTTACGAGGCCCTGAGCCCCGAGGAGCAGGAACTTCTCGACTTCACCAGCTGGTTTGACAGGTACTGAAGCAGGTAAGACTGATTCTCGACCACCCCCTTCCCAGATTGCTGACTTGTCAATACATTGCATTGCTTTTTTTAAGTGGAGTTTGATAGGGGAGGGAGTTGCAATGGTAGATCGCTTTTTAAAATTTTACTTTTTTAAATACAAAAGTGCAATCTGTGCATCCATGTGTTGAGTGACACACCTCTTCCTCGCCTTTCTGTTGCAGATGTTTGAAGGGAAGCATACCAATACCTCTGCGTCACCATTTCTGTCTAACAAGAGATCAGAGCAAAGGAGAGAAGGATGGCGCGTTTCTGTTTACCAAGAGTTTCGTTTCACTGCCAGCCTCCTGAGTGCTGAACACCGGGGACCACAGACTACTCAGGAACACACATTTTGAAGATGCTTCCAAGAGAAAGCCACGAACAATTATAACTGAAGTGCAATTATGTAAATAGCTCTCCCCCGTGAATGGAGGGGACCATGGAGAGCGGACTGACAGGGTACAGTCCTTGCGATGCTTGTCTGAAAGGGGTATTCTACAATTTTTTGTGTAGCTAATATAGCTGTTAAAGGGTGTGGTATTAAAAGGGAATGTCTGAGTGGCATAAAAGACATCCGTCTGTCACATACGTATATACCCTGTCGCCTTTGGGAGTCAATTTATAGAAAACTAACTTTATACTGGGGTTTAGAGTGGAGAAGAAAACTACTTGATGCTTCCGTAATACTTTGAAATACTTTTTTTTCATTCCAATTGATGTAAACATTTCTATTTTGTATCTATTCTTACTACAAGGATTATATGAAGACTTATTTTTGTATATAAATGAAAGCAGAATAAAAACGAGCAGTCCAATAAAATCAAGATCATTAACATGACTTACTCCAACACTGCCACTAGCACAGTGTCAAAGAGTGCAAGAACAAAACAATCCTTTTATTAAAAAAAAGAAATCTCATTGTCAATAATGCTTATCTATGGTGTGCCTTGCATTTCATTTATTGTAATCTTGTTCTGCAGAGTTACCTATCCGTTACCCTCCTCCAATCCTTTCCGGTCTGATTGAAGGTTGTTTTGATGCATGGGAAACACCATGTATGTGCACTTGCTGTGGTTACCTTGTTTGTTTTTACTAAACTTGTATATAAACAATTTTTTAAAAAAGTATATTTTATGTGAAATAGTCTATAAATAAAGATTTTCTATTTATACATTATTTGCTGTTTTTCGTTTGGTGTAAATAACACTTGCTGTTTTCATTTAAAACTGCACTAATGAGTGAAATAGTTGTCATTGGGAGATTATATGGTAGAAGGAAGACAATGTATATAATTTGATAGGTGGGAATGATGCCAAATGGAACATGAGTGGGTAGAAAGAATAAATTAACAGACGCTGGTTGGTGATTCTGACATAATTTGGGAAGTAGCGTGGAGTACAACAAAGTATTCGAGGTCGCTCATACCTTGACGGCTATGTTAAACTAATGCCAAAAACATAAACCTTGAATATAAAATTTGCATAGAGGCCAAGTGATCAATGCGATCATCACATTGCAATTCTTTTTAAATGTTTTGTAACTCACGTATTTGCAATCAAGAGAGAAGTACAACCATGGCAATGGCCTAAACATATGCAAATTGTTACCTAATTTCGAGTTTGCTTCTTATGTATTCATTGAAAGCATAATCGCTTATATGCAAATTAGATCCAGACACATTCACCATCGTATTGATAGCAAATATGCATTTCGAATTAAGTCAGATCACCCAAAATGGAATACTTTATCAAGTTAACACAGGCTATCCTTTCAAATTTCTTGCTTTTGCACTTTGATTCTTACATGTAACGAACAGCAAAAATGATGCAGGTTATAGTCTTGAAGCTCACAATTTTCAGACGGCAGTTTACGTTTTGCTCATTTGTTACGATGTCCGCTAAACTTCGTGTTTAATCAACCTGCTCAGACATGCCATGGCACACCTCTGGAAGAAGTCGTACGTGAACCCAGATGTTTTAACTCGGAGATAGGGATATTACCACTGCAGCCTAAGAACCCCGTTAAATAACGTGTACCCTTGTGCATTATAGTGCAGAGATCACACCTATTAGCCTAAACCACATACTGATAGAATCACACTTCGCTCTCAGCGCTGACTGCGGTTTGGGAAAAGTTTGAACGTATTCTTGTCCGTAAGGAGAATGTGAGCACGTCCACTTAAATTAGTGGATTGAGTTCCATTTAAACAAGTATATGACACTTTAGGGTGTAGGTTTGCTTGCTGAGCTGTATCCATTGTGGATATCAAACCTACAGCTCAGCGAGCAAACCTACTCCCCAAACCTCAACCTGAGCTACAAACCTTCACAAACCATGGATATCAAATCTACAGCCCAGGGAGCAAACCTACACCCTAAACCTCAACCTGAGCTACAAACCTACACAAACCTTATATGACACTTAGAGCTCAGCTGGAGTATAGTGTACATTTCTAGGTGTCACATTATAGGAAGAATGTGAATGTACTGAAGATTTACAAGAATGGTTCCAGGGATGAGGAACCTCAATTATGAAAGGAGATCGAAGAAGTTGGAACTGTTCTTCTTTTGATTAGATTAGACTTACAGTGTGGAAACAGGCCCTTCGGCCCAACAAGTCCACACCGACCCGCCGAAGCGCAACCCACCCATACCCCTACATTTACCCCTTACCTAACACTACGGGCAATTTAGCTTGGCCAATTCACCTGACCCGCACATCTTTGTGACTGTGGGAGGAAACCGGAGCACCCGGAGGAAACCCACGCAGACACGGGGAGAACGTGCAAACTCCACACAGTCAGTCGCCTGAGTCGGGAACTGCACCCGGGTCTACAGGCGCTGTGAGGCAGCAGTGCTAACCACTGTGCCACCGTGCCGCCCAAAGAGAAGAGAAGAAAGCTAAGAGGAGATCTGGTAGAGGTTTTCAAAGTCATGAACCGGCTGGATAAGGTAGACAGGGAGAAACTGTTCATGCTCCTAAAAGTTTCAAGAATAAGAGGGTATAGATTTAAATGATTTTCAAAAGGAAGGACAAAGTGAGGAGAAACTTTTTCATTCAGCGAACACTTGGGTCTGGAATGCACTGCTTGGAAATGTGGAGGCAGATTCAACTGAAACATTCAACAGGACATTGAACAATTATTTGGATAGAAATAGTGTGCAAGGATATGTGCAAATAACAAGAGATTGGCACTAGATGTTCCTTTAATGAGTCCATAGACCGATGACTTCCTTCTGCACCGTAGTAATTCTGTGATTCTGAAATTATTGCGCACGATTGGTTCTTAACACTCAATGTGTCTGCTTCATGATAACTAAACTGTCAGATTTTATCTTGAAAATAGGGGGGAAATATCCATTCAGGGCGAAAGTTCAATTTGGCATGCAACATCAGAAGGTAAGAACTGTTGATCTTCTGTTTTCTTTCTGAAGGTAGCTTCCATGTTGAGTGTTAACCAGCATCCACAGTGAGTTGTAAACAAGTGATTTAACTAATTTCAGTTCAAGGTAATGTGCAAATCGGTGAAGGGGGGGGGGGAGAGATGTGACATAAATCTCTGTGTAATGGAAGATTTGCATAACACACTAATAATTAATTTGTTCTATTCCTTATTTATTTGTGATAAGACAAAGTAAATAGAGTAATCAATGGTGAAAATCAAACGTCTCCATGGATTGTCTAAAGTGAGAATTCTGGGATGGGGCTGTCCATAGGGTCGCTAGGGACTGCGTGCACCGGGCTGAGGACAACATTCACAGCAATAATTCAACAACTAGTATTTACACAGAGAAGGAAAATTCCCAAGACGCTTCAGAGGAGCGTGATGAATAACGAGAGGAGGGAATCCAAACAATGTTCAGATGGGCCAATGAAATTAATGCATATACATTTGGCACTCATCAGCTACGCAGCAGAAAGTAAACCAACTCAGCAATATTTCAGCAAAAAAAACCCCTCAAATCAATAGATGGCTTGCCCCGAGCTCTAATGGGATTGGTATTTCAACGAGACCGAGCAGGGTTCATTTACCAATTCACTCGCAATGTTGTGTCTAAAACTCATTTCATTCCACAAAGCACTGCAAACTTTTGCCAACTTGTCCTGATTTCAATATTAAACAAACAACGACGCCAGAGGCAAAATGATGCATATTTGGTAATCTACAGTACCACAACGCTGGCAGAATGGCATTATAGAAATACGACAGCTTTGGGGGGGGGTGACAAATGATAATATCCGTGAAGACGTCTGAACGATGTGAGAACACCATCCAAACCGCTGGTTACTGAAATGTCAGCGTTCTTTCCAAAGTGTTTTCGTGGCCCTAATGAATTGCACCTCCGGCACACTTTGTATAGTAGAACGAGGTCTAGGACAAAAAATCTCCAAGACAAAGAGAGTGAGAGAGAAAAGAAGGGTTTGGAGTTGGCTATTGTCTGGGACCATTGCAAAGGCTCTTTCATCTCATTCTTCATATTGTGTGGCATCGTCATTATGATTGTAAATAAACATTGAGGCTCGGGACAGGAACACACACGCAAAGTGCTGCTTTCACTGTCACCTGTCGGGAAAGGCTCTGGCTGGTCTGGGGAGGGAGGATAGGATCTGTCTCCCTGGGAGCCCTGGCTGGAGTCAATGGGGCAGCTGGAGGGCGGCCACGCGTCCGCTGTCACTCACGCCGCTCCCGGACAGCGCATTGGCCGGCGGCGCACGTCCGCCCGCTCGGCCTCTCCTCACCTCCCCTCCCCGCTCCCCCCCCCCCCCCCCCCTCCCGAGCCACAATGAGCTGAAAGCCGTGATTAATGAGGGCAATTACTCATCGGCTGCCGCGGGACAAACGGCCCTGTGATTTCGCCCCACCGGCGTCCCGCAGCGCACTCCAAAGAATGGGAGGCGTTCGCTGCTTCGCTGCCCTGCACTCACATACAAAGCAAAAATCTTGGTCTTGCTGGGTAGTGCAAGCACTTCTCGGGTTTTGATGTTTACACGGTGTGATTTCCTGGGGTCAAATGCTGTGAACCTTCCTACCTACTCGGGGCCCAGTCTCTCCCGGTCTTAACTCCCTGCCCAGCTCCTTTAAGTGTATTCCACCCCTCAACTTTTAAAATCCGATTGTAAAGCGCGTAACACAATCCTTGTATGACCATCAATCATTTTCTGAATAATAAAGCCTCCCATATTCATTGTGCAAGCGTTGATTATAGTTAATCTTTCTCTCTCTCTGTCCTTTTTTTTAAACAATAGTCAACAAAGGTTGCTTTTCTGTCAAGGGTAGAGGGGGAGAATGGGGTGGGAGAGGATTTGAAACAAAACGTGACCGAAAACGCTCTTAAAATAGATAATTAGAAAATATAAGGGAGCAGGTCGACCAACTTTCCAGCACTGACCTCAGGGAGTGTTATATTCTCCAGGCACCAACTTAACGGGCTGGGGGTTCATTTTTAGGTCCAACTAGATTATAGACTTCATGCACCTGCCCAACACATTTCTGAATGAAATTCCGACCGTCCGCCCATTCAGGGCGACATTTCACTCATCCTGCAGTAGCACGAACAGGGCGTAAAAGTTGGTGCAAACAGCTGGGTAAAGAGTCCTTTCCAATGCTTTCGCTTAAAAAAAACACATGAACACGCACACAGTCATGTCCCTGAGTAGGCAACATGGCTATTGCCCTCGCTGGATAGAAGGAGAAACGAAACTCTGTAACCACCAGCCAGAGCGATGCTAACACCAAGTCCCAGCAATGATAACCAGTGCTGTCTGTCAAAGTGCAGAGCTGGGTGGAATTATCACAACGTTGGTTGTTGGGCCAGACTGTGTGTTTTCTTGGCTGAAATTGAAAAGGGGGTTAAGGTAGGGATTTACCACCAGGTGTAAACTCTCTTGTTTGTGCATTCGTTTTGCCATTGGGTAATCATTGGGACAAGGAATGTGGGGACACTTTGGATTACTGTTCTGAAGAACTGGACCCGAAAGGTTAACTCTGCCTTCTCTCCACAGATGCTGCCAGACCTCCTGAGTTTCTGTTACGTCAGATTACATATTGTGGCCAAAGATCATTGTCAGCGGGGACTCAATTCGTCCTGCAAAATTGTTTTAATTAAGACTAGGATCTGACTTTTCAAACGATAGACCAATGCAATTCATTCGCTTCCGGTGTGCCTTTTAGGGTGAAACGTGATGCAGTTCAGCACCTGGTCCTTTCTAGATATTCACACTGGAGGTTGCCAATTCTTAAAGAAAATGGTTTTCTTATCAGGGATTAGGGCTGAGGGGTGGGGGAACCTGATTGAGGCGTATGAGAGGCGAGGACATTATGGATAGAAAGCAGTTGTTCCTCACCGTTGAAGGATCAATAACAAGGGCATAATTTAATGTTCAGAGTAGATTTCAGGAAAATATTTTGCATCTGGAGGGTGGTGGGAATCTAGAAAGTACTGCTGGGAGGGTAGTTGAGGTGGGAAACCATACTTGGATGACCACTTAACCATTTTGGGCAATGGGCCAATTGCTGTAAACTGGGACTAGCTAAATTTAGAGTAGTTTTTTCTTAAATTGCTGTAGACTTGATGGGAGAAAGGGTCGCTTCTGCACTGCATGATTCTACGGACTATGGTTGAATTCTTGCTGAAGAAAGGATTGTGAGCAAAGTTTCTTCTATACCTGACCATACCTCCTATTCCCTCCAAACTATGTATGCTTTCATAGGGCACTGTTAGTCAAATTGACATTTAAATATCTATTTCACCAACAAGAAACAATGTTGGAAAACTAACTTTGGGGAAGTAATCTCTGGACGTTCACTGCCACGTTAGACAAAGGCAGGAATTTCTGGACTAGTTCTCTGATCCGAAGAATATAATAATATATCAGTTGGCAGTTTGAAAAAGGCAGCTTTCACCAATAACCCCAATTAAATTACGAGCCTCCGTTGCAACTGATGTAACCCGGTTCTAAAACACGCAGCACAGTGTATGTGTTTCTACATAAAGCATAAGGATATAACCGTTATTCCATTTTGTTGCGTTTATGAAACCAATTTTAAAAATACCCAGTTTGCTTTTGCAATAAAATAATGTTCGACAGCCTGCGATTGGTGTCTTATACTATTCTGGGCAGAAGAGTTGTATAAGATAATGTATAAGATGAAAGATTTAGGGTGGATCGTGTTTTATTTAAATTAGTTCAGCAATGTTTAAACTAAATTTCCACGATCAATCCTTATTTTAATAAACCGTTCAATCCTCAATAAAACACCTTCTAAGATTGTAACAAGGATAAAGAATAGACTGTCGATTCATTCAGTGAAGGAAAGCAGCTGTTTGGAGTGAAGAAAGGCTGAATGTGGCTTAGAAATGAATGGAGTTTTAAACAATCATTTTCAAAATGGTTACGTTTTCCTCCGTAAATTGAGTTGAATATCCAGCTTCTCTGAGATCCAAAGTAGGGGAGTTCCTCATTTCTTCCCATTGGACAGAATGATCACATAACCCTTCAGACAAACGGGTTGTTCATCAATGTTTTGAATTCTGAGTTCACACTTGTTGTGAGATGACTTGAACCCAGAGCTCGTGACCTCGAGGTAAGGTACCACCGCTCGGGCCTGCCAAGAAGATTGTTCTGCACAAAGGATAATTTCCACAAGATTAATTAATATGGGATTATGACGACTGAGAGCACTTTAAAATGAGGGATGCTAAATTCAATTTATTGGTAATCGACAATTTAATAAAGTCCCTTCTGTGTCCTTGATTCAATTATAGATCCGAGTTTACAGGCATCCAACCAAATTCATCTTGACCGAGCAATTAAAAAAGAGCATGACGTTTTGCAGATTATCTGCCACCATTCTTGAAGCATTTTATAAGTGTGGTATCTAATTCTTTTAAAAATTAAAGTCAGCTCGTTTAGCTTGATGGACCTCGAAATAACAGGGTTCAATTTAAGCCAAAATATTTTAACTTCACCTTCCCAAATACCAAGTTATTTAAACACTGAAATTACAATGAGAAGAAATACCACACATAAGGTCTTTCATTTAAAATCTAATTTGGCTCTGCTTTTCTAATTATATGACAATGTATATATTTTTTCTTTAATAATAAATTTTATTCAAATATATACCAAAATATAAATGTTGCATGGTTTCCCAGGTGTTCATCAAAGGGAAGAGTTAAGCAACTCAATTCAAGTATAAAGATGCAATAGGATTTTTTTTCAGATATTAGATCCCTTTTGAACTTTGCAGATAATTATTAAATTAATTACACTTGGCCATTGTTTCAGAATCTACTTCTCAAAAACACATGGTTTATCTGAGCTTTCAAGCAGGAAGCTATTGCACTGAAACATCTAATGAGAACAAGGTAAGACACATGAATTATATAGCTGACAAGAAAATGATTAGCAAAACTAGCACATTAAACAATAATCATGGTTATAGTTATAGTAATAATTCTATGTCTTTTTTATTATTTTGTCTCCAGAAACAGAATAAAGTTTAATTATTGCTTATATAATATTTGTACTTTGTTTCTATTACTGCCTTTTGCAACACCGTCACCATCTGAAGCGCAGTCAGCGACAGGCAATAAATGTTGGCCCAGACAGCGATGCCCAAGTCAGATGACTAAATGCAAAAAAAAAGTTGTTTTCATATGATTACATTGTCATCTAAAGCCTAAAATAAGATCCAGTGCTAATGCTACTTTGTCACTTACCAAAGGTAAGGTGGATCCCATGAAAATGTAATAAAACTGAAAACAAAACAGATTTTGTTTTATGTCCTATAACTGACCTAGGCATTAGACCAGTTGCAATAATCTCCACAACATACTTCATTCACAGATAGAGATGGAGGTGGAGGTGGGGTCCAATGCTGCTTTACTGAAGTCCAGATGGTCCTCTAGAAGCCTTATATTTGGTACCGGTCACTGCTGTCAGGAGTGGAGCATGCTTTGACATGATGGCTGGGTGAAGTAGTTGGTAAAGATGACAATAGTAATAAAGTACTTTCTCTGCAACGAAATGATATTTTAAAAAAAGTTAAATCTAAATACATTAAGTAAAATATTTTGCATTCATTTTGGATTGCATATATGGTCATTATTTAAAATATTCCATTGCCAATTGTCTTCTCTTTCAACGTTGTAGACATTAGCTCTCAGAGCATTCCACAAATTATTTTAGAAGAGTACCCCCAGGGTTCGAGCAGGGACCTAGGGTCGATTTCACCTTCAGGCGGCGTTCAGGTTTCCATACACAGTCCAAAGATGTGCAGGTTAGGTGGATTGGTCATGCTAAATCACCATAGTGCCCAGTGATATGCAGGCTAGGTGGGTTAGCCACACAGTCAGTTGCCTGAGGTAGGAATTGAACCCGGGTCTCTGGTGCTGTGAGGTAGCAGTGCTAGCCATTGTGCCACTGTGCTGTCCATGAGTGTTTACTCAGAATTTCTCCAAGGTAAAAAAGATCAACAATTATAACAAATCTGTTCCCCTGCACACTGATGCACAATGTGTTAAACCTCAGTGGGGTAGTATGCTAGAAATAAATCCCTATTTCCAATTTTAATTTTCTTTAAATTTCAAAGATTTTAAAAACATTTGCAGAATTCCTGAATTTACATGTCTTTTATACCAAGGTTGACAGAGAGTGTAGACCAGGCCTCTGTACTTAACACAATAATTAATTATTATGAATAAATAGATTCTAACTACAGATAAGCAATTATGAACTTTCAAAATATAACTACTTGTTAAAATTCCAAACCACACATAAACTTCCTTCTCTACAAAAGCATAAGAAAGACAGAAATAATATGTGGGTGCAATGGGCAGAGAGATAGACTGAGAAGACAGTTGAGTGACCACAATCCACAGGGTTTGCTGAGATGATTTGTAGGAGGGCCAGGGTGCAAGGTCTCTGACTTTTTCATTAAAAGTCACAGCTTACAGCAACTGATGAAGAGAAATAAGATGGCTATCTTTAGGTCTGAGATACTCTTTAGTGCAGAGCAAAACAGCTCCTACCCTACCAGATGCCCACTGTCTTCTTTCCCAAACATTCTCAGAGGCAAGCTGTTCAAATACTTGTGAACCATTCATATAATTATTGGCTGCCAGAAGGACTTTGTAACTGATAACTGCTCACAATTTCACCAACCAATCAGCTACTTGATGCTAGCCTAATTTCCACTTATGCACAGCCATCTGACTCCAGCTCATCTGTCACTAGGCTTTCCCTGCTTCTTGAACCAAGAGCTGTACAAACAGCACTTATAATGAGTATCAGATAACCTGATTTTAAGAAAGTGAAGCAATTCTCCATCCATTGTTTTTAAAATAGTTATTTTCCCATTTCTGCCCACAATCAAAAATACAACACAGAAACAAACCCGTCAGACCAACCAGTCCATAATCCCAAACTAAACTAAACCTGCCTGCTCCTGGCCCATCTCCATCCAAACCTTTCTTATTCATGTACTTATCCAAATGTCTTTTAAACATTATAATCATACCCACATCTACCACTTCCTCAGGAAGTTCATTCCATATGAAACCACTCATTGTGTAAAAAGTTGCCCCTCGTGACTTTGCATCTCTCTCCTCTCACCTTAAAAATGTGCACCCTCATCTTGAAAGCCCCATCCTAAGGAAAATACAACTACTATTAACTCTATCTATAGCACTCATTATTTTATAAACTTCTTTAAGATCACCTCTCAACCTCCTAAACTCCAGTGGAAAATTCCCAGTTTATCCAGTTTTTCTTTATAGCTCATATCTTCCATACTCGGTAACATCCTAGTAAATCTCTTCTGAGCCCCCTCCTGCTTAATTACATCCTTCCTATAACTGGGCACCCAGAACTAGACATTGTATTCCAGAAGAAGTCTCACTATTATCCTATACAATTTCAACATGACTTCCCAATTCCTATAGTCTATGGATTGAGCAATAAAAACAAGGGTGCCAAACACCTTTTTAACCATCCTGTCTAAATGTGATGCAAACTTGGAAGAAGTATGCAGCTGAACCCCTGTTCCCTCTGTTGTCCCTCTGTTGTATAACACTACCCAGGGCCTTACCATTAATTATATAAACATTACAGTTGTTTGCTGTATCAAAATGCAATACCTGACATTTATTCAAATTGAACTCCATCTGCCATTTTTCAGCCCATTGACCAATTTGATCAAGATTCCTTTGAAATCCTCAAAAACCTTCTTCCCTGTCCATTATGCCTTCAATTTTGGTGTTTTCCGCAAACTTACTAACCATGCCTTCTATATTCTCATTCAAATTATTTATATTGGTGACAACCAAAAGAGGACCTAGGACCAATCTCTGTGGAACACTGCTGGTGACAGGCCTTCAGTCTGAAAAGCAACCCTCTACCACCACTCGTGGAGTCGTGCTGTTAAGGCAATTTTGTATCCAATTGGCAAGCTCACCTTGAATTCCATGTGATCTAACTTTACTAATTAGTCTACTTTGCAGAATCTTGCCAAAAACTTCACTAAAGTCCAAGTAAACAACGTCTACTGCTCTGCCCTCATCAGTTTTTTTTGATAAATAATCAAAATTATAAAAATAAAAATAAGGTCTTTATAATTGACACAATGACTACCTCCCCTTTGCTTGTATATTAAACCAGCATGAGATATCTATCTTATCTCTTAGTGCTAGATTTCAGGAACTTTGGTAGCTCAAGACCCCAGTGCCCAGTGGACTCCAAATGCTCCAGTGGTCTAAATCAGATGCATTCAGTGTTTGGTTACTAGCATTGTGACTGCTATTTACCAGGTGCACATTTAGTGCTGTTCATCCATTATGTTATTTTACAAAGAACCGAAGTTAAATAATTGGTCTGAAATTACCTGTCTTTGTTTTGTAAACAGATTTCACCACACTAGCCTGATCCACAATCAACTTGTACATCTCTAACGTCAGCTTACTTCTTCATAATGGTGGTGAATGCCTTGTGAGTCTCTTCCTCACTTAATGTCAAACCTGGGATAAATACCATATAGCCCCAGGATATATTTGCTTGAGCCCTTTCACCTTGTCTGGGAATTCATCTTATCTGTGCTGAAGCTCAGTTTCTTTGCCTCATTTTGCTTGCGTTTTCATGACATTTATTTCACCATCTGTAAATATATTGAAGAATGAATTAAACAGAATATTTACTATTTATATTCTTCACAAATATCAACCATCTGCACTTTTTAATGGTCTTAAATTTAACTTGGCATTGCAGTATTGAAATAACTTCTACTTTTATCTTTTGCATCTACAGCTATAGATATTGCTCAATCCTGTTGTGTCTGTCATCACTTGCTTCATGTGTACCTAAATATTCCTATTATTGTTCCATGAAACTATTTGTTTTGGCCTTGCATTGTGAAGGTAATGTTTTAATCCCTGTGTACACAGATTCTAACTGAAAATGTGTTGCTGGAAAAGCACAGCAGGTCAGGCAGCATCCAAGGAACAGGAGATTCGACGTTTTGGGCATGAGCCCTTCTTCAGGAAGGGTTCATGCCCGAAACGTCGAATTTCCTGTTCCTTGGATGCTGCCTGACCTGCTGCGCTTTTCCAGCAACACATTTTCAGCTCTGATTTCCAGCATCTGCAGACCTCACTTTCTCCTCCTACACAGATTCTAAGTGTCACTATGTGCTGAGCTCTATCTGTCTCAAGTATTGCAAAGAATGGGGTAGCCATGTTTGAGTCCATGACTGAGTTTCACAAACTGTTGCACACTGTTACATTCTGAGGTCTGAGACTATATAAAAATACTGAAGCTTGAGACAGTGACAACAGAGGCTCAGTATGGAAAGGCTCACTTGCCATTGAACACCAAAGGGCTGGACACAGTACAAAACCTATTGAAAAATTTCTTTGTCATTGAATGTTCAGTATATTGTAAATATCATGTGTAATTGCAACTGTATTAAAATGCTTGCTGTCTGGTGAAATTGTGAACTGGATCGCATTTTCTGTAATGATATAGAATATAATTTTTATAATCTTTTATGAATAAAAGACTTTCATTGAAATCAAATCTTTATCTAACATTTGGCTTGTTCTGGGTAAGGATATTTCTGCTGAAGTCATATTTGATTCCTTGGTTATTACCTGAGATTAAATGTCTTTAGTTTTGCTCGTCTTCACAAGTAGAAATAATGACCTGAATATTTTAATCTGGGTTGGATTCCCTGCTTCTGTCCCAGATCAGACAAAAAAATACCCATTTACCTTTTTAAGAATTTTGCAGCTAGAGGTGTAAGCTGGCTTGATCACAGCAGAAACAGTCCAGGACACTGCACAAGCAGCTTCAGACAGAAATTACAAAAGTTATGCCCTGTTTCTATGGCAACAGCTGTTATAGTCTGATAACTAATACAGTTTAAAGGTTAAAAGCCACTTTGAAAAGCTACTGAGAGAATGTGGGGTAACAGATGGGTAGGTGAGGGGTTAAGGTTGAGGTCGATGGGTGGCAAATTGGGTGACAGATGGGTTGGTGAGGGAATTCAGATGTCAGGTGTGTAAATAGGGTGTGGTCACAGGTGAGTGAGGGGGTACAGATGGTGGTGGGTAAGGGATAGAGTAGTATGTGGGTAGAAGTTATAAATGGCAAGTGGGGGAAGCAATTTGGGGGGCAATCAGTGGGAGGGTAATGTGCCAGGACTGTAAGATGGTACAAGTGGCAAATGAGGAGGTGCTAAGGTGACATTATGGATAAGGAATTCCAGGTGTAGGTATGTGAGTAAGAGTGCGTCAAGTATTTGAAGGTTCAGGTCAGGTACTCAGTGAGTAGGTATTTGGTGTGGGGAGAGGAGGGGCGTGCATCTCGGTTGGTTATCTGTGGTAATGTGTGTTCACCTCATTTCCAATTCTCTCTACTTGCCAAAAACCTGCTCCATCTCTGAGTTTTTCAGTTCTGATGGAAGGTCATTGCTTGTGATACTGGCTCAGACCTTCCAGTCACTGACAATGTTCCAAACTGTGATCTTGTCTTTTTACGCTGGAGCTTCTGGATGTCCATCCCATCTGTAGAGTGAATCTATTGGTGAGGTGAGCAGGGAGGCCTCATGATGAAGAGCAATTCCATCGAAGGCAGCCCCCTATCACATCATGAACTGAAGCCATGCCCCTTGAGGTCTGCATTCAGTTCAATGATTGCCACTATTTTGAAGTATACCAGTCATCTGAGTTTAATTATATAATCACCTCCTCCAACCTCCACAACTGCATTATCCCTCACTGTTCACATATATTCATGCACAGGAATCTGTCCTGCAGGACAAAGGAAGATATTAAGACGTTCTGCTAAAGTTGTGCAGGCCGGTCTCAATGGTTTCTGGTACATTTTCTATGGCAATTCCTTGACCAATGAGAGTTGTCTTTATCAACCAATTAGCATCCTTCATGATGCAGTAGAAATTGTTGCTCCCTTTGAAAGTTGACATTTTTCCATCTGTTTTGATGAGTACAAGATGAAAAGCTATCTCTTTTTCAGCAATGAATAAGAACCAGTTATAAGGAGTTTAGTTTGAAAGTGTTCTGTATTATTTGAATTAGGACAACAAATGGATTATCTTCACAATAGATTCCCTGAATTAACGTCACACCGGCTGGCTGTAAGGACTTATACAGTTTGTGTACTTGGAATTAAACACGTTTCTCTCTTTCATTCCTTCTATGACTAATAATCTGATTTCTTTGCTACTTATGACCTTGCTAGAAGAAAGTCTTTGAGGTTATTTTTGATCTTCTTCCAGTTTGCTTTAGGTCATTTTGCAATAAATGTCATAATGCCAACATTCATCTGTTTCAGCAGGTCAAAGGGTAGGGCGTGACATGACATTTTTCTTCAGTTAAAGCAATAAAAAAAAGCTAAAATTAAACTAATGCAAGATCTAGGAGTCATAAAATTAAACACAGGCAAACCATTAGTGTGTAGTTCTCTAACTTTAAATTTATTGCAACTGTACTCAGAGGGGAGATGCCAACCCATGCCTCATAGAACATGGCATAAGACGCAATGGTTTTGTGCAGTCCCACTTCCAAAACTGTGCATAGACTTCAGCTGTTTAAGAGAAACATTCATAAGCACCTTTTAAAGTGAACCTAGAGATTTGGCAATAAATGCAGTGAGACCAACATTCTGCCTTTTCTGCTTTAGACCAGGAAATCTAAATCTGTTGTCAGTGAGGGATAAGCAGTGTACAATTTTGCCAGCAGTCCAGCACAGATTTGTTCTGAATAAACCTCATGCAATTATGACACAAACATTAAAAACGAGAACTCCTGCTTGATCATCATATTGGTTGAAGTTATCAGTCATCCGTCGGATCACCCCAGACCCAGGCTATTTTGCCACTCTAGATTCATTTTCAACATTATTTGTTGCCATGACATATTTAAATCCATTACAAAATAAATCTGCATAATTATTAATTGAGCTACTGAAGATGTGGATTCCAATTTAAACCTTCCTAAGGCAACTAGTCATAGAGTCATTGATAGGTACAGCATGGAAACAGACCCTTCAGTCCAACTCTTCCATGTCAACCAGATATCCCAACCCAAACTAGTCCTACCTGTCAGCACCCAGCCCATATCCCTCCAAATCCTTCTTATTCATATACCCATCCAGTTTCTTTTGAAATGTTGCAATTTTACTAGCCTCCACCACTTCCTCATTCCATACACGTACCACCCTCTGCACGAAAAAGTTGCCCCTCAGATCTCTTTTATATCTTTCCTCTCCCACCTTAAACCTATGCCCTCTAGTTCTGGAATCTCCCACCCCAGGGAAGAGACTTTGTCTACTAATCGTCTCCGTGCCAGTCATGATTTTATAAACCTCTATAAGGTCACCCCTCAGTCTCTGATGCTCCAGGGAAAACAGTCCCAGTCTATTCAACCTCTCCCTATAGCTCAAATCCTCCAACGCTGGCAACATCCTTGTAAATCTTTTTCTGAACCCTTTCAAGTTTCACAACATCCTTCCAGTAGGAAGGAGACCAGATTTACATGCAATATTCTACAAGTGGCCTAACCAATGTCCTGCACATCTGCAACATGACCTTCCAACTCCTGTACTCAATACTCTGACCAATAAAGGAAAGCATACCAAACACCTTTAGCACTATCCTACCTGTGACTCTACTTTCAACGAGTTATGAACCTGCACTCCAATGTCTCTTTGTTCAGCAACACTCCGCAGGACCTTATCATTATGTGTATAAGTCCTGGTAAGATTTGCTTTCCCAAAATACAGAACCTCAAATTTATCTAGCCCAAGTCTTGCTAGCATTGAGCTAGCAGGATTACAGCTGTATAGACTGTCAGTCTCTTTATTTCAAGATTGATTTCTGAAATATGCTGAAGGCTATCTCTGATTTGGCGATTCTTGCATATGTCTCATTGTCAATATCAAGTGAAGTATTGGAAAGACAAGTGAAATTATGCACTGTTGACAGGTTCAAGTCATGAATTGAATGTGTAGACTTGAGAAAGAGTTTCTTTTGGAGCATGCTGGCAATCACTTCAATTTTCTAAATGCTGATCGTAAGGTCAAATTGTCTCATGCACTGGGGAACAAGTCTGTGCTGCATTGTGTAATGAATTCTGAAGTTTCAGTTAATTCAGTCATAAGCAAAGAGGAAAGTGTGAAATATGTCATTAGAGATTAGGTATTTGACTGGAATCATCTCAGACTGAACAATTTTTCTTTGATGCATTACCTGATTTCAATGCCACGATCATCATCATGGAAGATATTAGACAGCATATCAGAGAAAAACAGGCTGATGAAGAATGGTGCCAACATGTACCCCTTCTTAACTTGGCTGAGGATAGTCAGCTGAGTCACTATCATCCAGGACCTGTGTGACAATGCTTCAACGAACCGTTCAAACTTTGTTAACAATTTGTTAGGACAGTTAAATGTCTCTATTACCTTTGACAGCCCCTCATAGTGGACTGGGTCAAAAGGTTTTCATCAGATCAGGAAATATTATTTATGATTTGGAGGTGCCAGTGTTGGACTGGAGTGTACAAAGTTATAAGTCACAAAACACAAGGTTATAGTCCGACAGGTTTATTTGAAAGCACTAGCTTTCGGAGCGCTGTTCCTTCACACAACCACCTGATGAAGGAGCAGTGCTCCAAAAGATAGTGCTTCTAAATATTACTCAGGTGCTCACATTATGTGCTTAACATTATTCCTGAAATTGTTGAACTAGTTCCTTGACCTTCTCTGAAGTTACACTCACTATTTGGCCACAGACCCTTTTTGAGATATTGCACCAGAAATGTTCGCTACTGGAGAGGAGTAAGATGTTTCACCATTGTCTGAAGATTGAGTCTACTTGTTCTGAGGTAATTTGTTACATTTATAACCAGGACCTTGATCTGAGACAATTTTATAATTTACATAATGAAGATGAAGAGAAAAATGTAGCAAGATTGAGTAAATGGCAAGGGTCTTGTTAGTGTTTACCTAAAAATTTGGAACACTCCAGATTGTAGGAAAAATGAGCTCCGAATGTTTGACTGCTCAGCAAAAATGAATGTGGGTAGAGTTTATGACATAACATCCCACAAATGTCACTGTGGGTGGCTGTTTGCTTTATTAGTTAGCACTCAAAGGGCATCTAAATGTTTTGAGTTTGAAGCGAACTGGACAGGAACAAATAATTGCACTGTAAAATGGTGACAAAAATTCAGAGAAAATGTGCTAATCTGTTTGGATAGAGAAGAAAGAATATTTGCATTTCATGCTAATGAGAATACGTGATGAAGCTTTGTTTTTTCTGTATTTCAGCATAGCTCTGCCCAGTACTGACATCTATTTAAATTGTGTTAAAGGCTGGAGACATTACTACTTGATGAGACAGTTATGCTGTCATTTTGTTTTAAATGTTAATTTCAGAGCAAAGATATGAAAATTACTTTTAAAAATTCCAATTACAGAGAAAGGAGGAACTATAAAGAGGCAAGCAAAGGATATCAGCTGTTCTCATACCTGCTGTATATTGCATCTACTTCAACTAGTCCTGCAGCTAACTTAACCACATGAGCAACCACTGGCAACAAACTTGACCAAACTGCTCACTATTTATGTAACTGGGCTAGGTCATCAGTGAAGGAAATATTTGCAATACTTACTAAAAGTTACGTTTACACTTGTATCAAACAAAAACATTGACAGAATGTTTGACAAAGCCAACATTTTGCATCACTTTTCATATTGAAAGTAACTGCAGCCTGATAGTTACCAAATGTAATTATAATACAACATTTGCCAAGGAATAGAAAAACATAAATGCCACTTTCATAGCTAGCAACACACTGCAGTTGAATAGAATAATCAACGTCAATTGACAAAGCATGTTTTTTTGCTCATTCATGGGATGTGAGCATTGTTGTTTAGGCCAGAATTTATTGGTCATTTTTAGTTTTTTCTTGAGAAGTTGACAGTGATCTTCCTTCCAGTCTATGTGCTGCAGGTATACTTATAATGATGTTCAGAAGAGAGTTCTAAGACTTTGACCCAGCTGCAGTGGTAGTATAGTTCTAAGTCAGGATAGTGTGCCCTTGTGCAAATCTGAAATGGCAGATACAATTTTAACCTTGGATAACTGGATGGGTTTTAACTGAGTTAAAACCTGGTAATGTTCAGATTAGTGCCAACAGTCCAGGTAATAGTTAAGTTGGGTGGAATTTTCCAGGGCCCAGAACGACACGGGCTATGATGAGAAATCGGAACAAATCACATGAGAGGTTGGGAGAGGCCTTTCTCAACAATGGGAGCAACTTGCTGCATTTTCAAACAAAATTGCACGCATCAAGATGAGCTGAAATCCCTTCCACATTACAGACTACATTCTGCATACCTTAATTACAGTGTGCAAATCTGACAGCCCCAAAGTGTTGTCTTCCACTGCCTACTATGGAATGTAGATGCAAAATAAAAATGTCAGATTCTGTTTTTGACTGCCATGTTCTCCTTACAGTTGCTAATTGATGTGACAAGAAGTTAATTAGTATGACCACACAATGTATTGGCCATGAATGCTGAGGCCATAATTAACAATCTGCACTCTTGGACAATACTGATGAAGTGCAAATTGAAGCCAGATGGTGGTACCACTACATCAGTGTGGGGAAGATTGCTGCAATTGCCAACTAGGAGGGCATCAAAGGGGACATAGATTTAAAGTAAGGGACAGAAGGAGATGTGAAGGAAAACTTTTTCACCTTAAGGCCACTGAGAATCTGGAACTCTGCCTGCAAGGGTGGTTGAAACCCTCATGACGTTTAAGAAATATTTAGATGTGTGTTGTAATGCCAAGGCATACAAGGCTATGGACCAAGTGGAAAAGGGATGAGAGAATAGTTAGTGTTTTGATGGGCCTTTTCCTGTACTGTAGACTTCATTCTCCCCTATTTCCTGTGAGCCTTTTTACATAACAATTATTATCCCCATCTTACCCTCAGAGCCAATGTATTCTCTATGCCCTTGTTGTGCCTCCACTTTTATCATATAAAGTGACTACATGGTCACATCCTGACTTGATAGGCCAATCATGACTGACCATGACCCAGCCCTTGGACTATTGTCTCCACAGTTCCCTGCTGACTTGCCTGCCATCACCAGATGGCTTCCACTTGATCTGCTGGACATACCATGGCCCAATCTTAGTCTGCAAGGACAAAAATCTCCAGACTCTGGTAGGAACAAGTGCCTGACTGACCATGGTCAAAAACCTTCGACTGACAGGCACCATATCCTGCATCAAAGAGGGTGCATCTCAGTGTTCCTTGTTTATTTTCTTCCTATGTACTCACCTTATGCTTACTTGGACGCTCACAGCATCACTGGCCTTGCCTTGCCTTTTTACACGGGCAGAAAGCCAGATAGCATTGCCTGTTTGTTAGCACGAGGAATCAAAGGGGTCAGTATACTTGAGTACAGCAGGGTGCTATGTCAATGTCACACCTGCAGCAAGTACCCGCAGCTTATGCAGCAAACAGAATGCATATACTTCAACCAAATGGCCGTGTTTGAAATTATAAGGGGAGCGATATCTTAGTCCAGTCAAGAGGATTAATCAAGGAGTTGGACCTCAGACAGAAGAGATGGTGAGGTGTCCAGAGTGCATGTGTAGGACTTACTGAGGTATGAAGCTTTAGAAATTTTGTGGAATGGAGTAGGTGAGTTATCTTGATGGAATATGCTCCATACTCCACATAGAAACTCGGAACAGGAGCAGGCCACTTGGCATTTGGATATAAGTCAACATGACGAGCCTTTGATCTGGAAACAGAGCCGGGGGATCTATCAGCACTGCATGCAGTCTGTCCATGCTGTCAGAGTTTTATAAGTTTCTGGACCATGGCCATTTGTACAGATCCACTTGGCGACCTCAGACCAGGCTGACAAGTGTCTGTACTGTAGATCAATCTAGTGGTCCTAGGGAAAGAAGGTCATGCTGTCCAGTATTAAATCTGCCAAATCCTGCAATATCCCTTTCTGTGAGTCAGGGTGCCAACATGCCTCTCTCAACCATGTCATTTGGAATGACATGGTAACACAGAGTGCAGTTCTTGGCTTGCAGCATTTGAAATGCAGTGTTGAGCTGATATAAAGTCCTAGCACCCATGAGCACTACCATCTCTGTTGACTTCCAGATTGCGTCAGATTAGCCCAGTGGAGGTGCTATGCATATTTAATAAAGTCAGCAGAGAAGAATTGTGTAAGGATAGTCACCAAGACTTATGGACGGGAACAATGAAATTGACCCAAATTGATTGTTGATTAATTTTTCACCAGCATTCATGACTGGATATAGTCGGACCATTAATATTTGATCTTATCCTTTAGTAATAGAATTACTTAGCCCTATCTGTAGTGTATTGTTTCTGTTGGTTAGTGTGGATGCCATCTTGTGTTATCACTTCACCTGGCTGATATATTTAGGCATGCCTGGTGCTCTTCCTGGTGTGCTGTCTTACAGTCTTCATTAAACATTAAGGGTGGTCTCTTACCTTTATGGTAATGGTAGAGTGGAGATATCTCAGCCTTGAGGTTACAAATTCTGGCTGAATCCAGATGATTCACAAATCCTCATGTGTGCTCAAATTTGAACTGCTGAATATGTTTTGAATCTATGCCATTTTGCAATGTGTTCATGCCACAGAACATTGTACAAGGCATCCTTAGTGTGAAGCTGGGGCATTGTTTGAACAAGATCATGTAGTGGTCACTCATACCAAAACTGTCATTCGCAGGTGTGTCTGTGGCCAGTAGATTTATGAGGATGAAATCAAATTGTTTTTCCATTGTATTCGCACAAAAATACTTGAAGAACTTATCCTATCTTCTTGAACTCTGCCAATCCTTTGAAAGTTATTTTCAAACTGTACAGGTAACAGTGATAATGTGAAGCCTGACTATTATCCTCTAGGCTGTGTGTCTTATCATAGAATCCCCATAGTGTGGAAACAGGCCCTTTGGCCCAAAGCGTCCACACCAACCCTCTGACGAGTAACCCACTCAGACCCATTTCCAAAACCTATTACTGGACATTTACCCCTAATTAATGCACCTAACCTACACATGCCTGAACATTTTGAACAATTTAGCATAATCAATTCAGCTAAACTGCACATCTTTGGATTGTGGGAGGAAACCCTCACAGACACGAGGAAAATATGCAAACTCCACACAAACAGTCACAAGAGGCTAGACTCAAACTTGAGATTCTTAGCACTATGAGGCAACAGTGCTAACCACTGAGCCACCATGCTACTCTGGAAAGCCCAGCAGGACAGCACTCCTTGTCCTAGCTTCCTGCAAGTGGCAGCCTATTATAGTATCTGGCATTTGTTTTACTAAGATACTTCTGAAATATTACAGGAGCTGCTTGCTTCCACACTGTGGCTTTTGATGTTGGCAATCATTGTAGCACTGCTTCCCATATTAGCATAGGAATAAGATGAAGGCGGTCTGACCTACATGTCTGAAGCTAAATTTGAAAATTCATCCAGTTGTTGCCAAGTATTAAAAAAAGCGGATTTATCAACAGTACATCATCTGTATTTAGACAAAAGAAAATATATTTGTGTAGACCCTTTGACATCCTTAGGATGCTCCAAGGCCACTTTTGAAACATTTATTTGTTCACTTGTGGACATCATCAGAAAGGCAAACAATTATTGCCAATCTGGAATTGCCCTTGAGAAGCTGGTAGGGAGTTACCTTTTTTATCCACTCTAGTCCCTGGGACATAAGTATAACCACAGTGCTGTTAGGAAGGGAGTTTCAGGATCTTGAATCTGTGATGGAGGAGGAACAGTGATACATGCTGGATTTAACATTTCCCTCCACCACCCCATCCCCTCCCCACCCCTTCCCCACCCCACCAACTGTGTTTTCAGCACAGGGTCACCGAAATAGGGCAGGTGCCCGGTTGAGCTTATTCAAAAGACTGTTGGACGTCAAGGAGAGTTGCTTGCATTCTCTCTTGTTGGAGATGGTCACTTATTTGGAGCAATAATTATGTGCCAGCTGATAGGTCAAGCCTGAATATTTGCGAGTGTTCCTGCTTACCATCTGCTTCAGTGTCTGAGGAATCACAAACTGTGCAGCACATCATGCAATCATCTGCAAATATTCTCACGTTTGACTTTATGGTGGTCGGAAGATCATTGAAGAAGCAGCCTCGGACACTAACCTGAGGAACTCCTGCAAAGCTGTCCTGGAGTTGAAATGACTGACTTCTGACCACCACAGCCATCTTCCTTTTTGTAAGTTATACCATCAACCAGCAAAGAGAATATGCCATGCTTTACTTGGTTTCCTTGATGTCATACTCAGTTGAACACTGCCTTTATAATATTTGAAATGGGGGGTAGCTGTAGGTCATTTGGCCCATTGAGACCACTGTGCCATTCAACATGGTCATGGCTGTTCCCTCTATCTCTATCTTTTCTGAACCCTTTATTTTAATGCCATCAGTTCCACTCTCTCCTCATAACTGAAGAAGGGCTTATGCCCAAAATGTCGATTCTCCTGCTCCTTGGATGCTGCCTGACCTGCTGCGCTTTTCCAGCAACACATTTTTCAGCTCTGATCTCCAGCATCTGCAGTCCTCACTTTCTCCTTCTAGAAATTTATTGACTTGCTTTTTAAACATATTCAGTGACGTGGCCTCCATAACTTCTGTGGTATAAAATTCTATAGGTTTGTCATACATTGAGTCCAAAATGACCTATTCTGAGATGCTGACAGCTTGTTCTGGACTCCTAGACAGGGAGAATATTATCTTTGCATTCAGTCTGTCCAATTTTGTCAGAATTTTGTACATCTCAATGAAATTCTCTCTTGTTCTTCTCAACTCCAATGAATACAAGCTCAATCACAGCAAAGAATTAGTCTGATAGATCTCCACTGCACTCCTTCTATGACAAGCACATAATCTCTTAGGTTAAAAGATCTAAACGCACATAATACTCTTGGTATGATCTGACCAAGGCCCTGTACAATTGCAATAAAACTCCATTCCTCCTCTATTCAAACCCTCTTGTAATGAATGCCAGCATTATTTCCCTTGCTTACTGCTTGCAGCACCTGCATGCTTCTAGTGTCACCCAAATCCTTTTGTACATCAGCGTTTTCCAATCCAACACCATTTAAATAATACTCTACCATTCTGTTTTTCCTATCAAATAGGCAACATTATGTTTATCCGTGTTATACTGCATCTGCAATGCATTTACTCACTTGTCTAAATTGCCTTGAAATCATTTTGCAGCCTCATCATGTCCCAACATCCTCTTTAAGTTTGTCTCATCAAGAAATTTGGAAACATTACATTTAATTCCTTCATTGAAATCATCATAGAATCATAGCATAATATAGCATTGGAAAAAAAAAACCCTGGGTCCAATTAGTTCATGCCAACCATGTTCCCAAACTAAAGTAGTCCCATGTGCCTGTATTTGGCCCATAACCCTCCAAACTTTTCCCATTCGTATACTTTCCAAATGTTTTTTTAAATGTTGTAACTGTACTAGCATCCAATACTTCTTCTGGCAATTCAATCCACACATGAAACACTCTGTGTATATAAAAAAAATTGCCCCTCATGTCCGTTTCAAATCTTTCTCTTCTCACCTTAAAAATATTCCCTCTAGTTTTGAACTCCCCCACCCTAGGGAAAAAAAAACACTAGCTGTTCACTTTATCTATATCCCTAATGATTTTATAAACCTCTATGAGCTCATCTCTCAGCCTCCTAAGCTCCAGTGAAAAAAGTCCCAGTTTATCCAGCCTATGTTTATATCCCAAACCTTCCATTCCAAGCAACATCCTGGTAAATCTTTTCTGAACCTTCTCCAATTTATTAATATCCTTCCGATAGCAGAGTGACTAGAACTGCACACAGTCCTCCAGAAGAGGCCTCCCCAACATTCCGTACAACATGACATCCTAACTCCTAAACTCCTATACTGAACAATGAAGACAAGTGTGCTAAATGCCTTCCTAACCATCCTGTCTACTAGTGATGTAAATTTCAAAGAAGTGTGTACCTAAAACCTTAAGTCTCTCTGTTCTACAACACTGCCGAGGGTCCTACCATTAATTGTGTAAGTCCTGCCCTTTCTTGTTTATTTATTTGTTCACATATCTGTTTAATAGCTGAGTCCCAAGTTTTGATGCCTATGGTATCTCACTAGTTTCTGCCTTTCACTGCAACAAAAAAAAACCTTATTTCTTCTTACTCTCTGTGTCATGTCTGCTAACCCATTCTCAATCCACATCATCTCACCTGTTGACCGTGTTTGGACAAAGGTTGTAATGAGGTCAGGAGAACCCAAACTGAGCATGAGTGAGCAAGTTATTGCTCAGCAGGTGTTGCCTGATCGTGTTGCTGATCGGTGACTCTCCTATTTATAGCTGATAAAATACTTTTTGAAGTTTTGCAATGTAGGAGTAACTAAATTGGAATTTCTTACGTTACTTATGTATCAAACACATTATTTATATATGTAGCTGATTCTCAGTACAATACTATAAATGTGAGCTCTACTCAGCCTAAGGTTATCAGCTAAGCGATCAAACCACTTTCATCTTTTTGGATCTGTGATGTATGATTATTATTCTGCACAATGAAATATAATATTTTGCCTTTGGGAAAAGCAATTTGCATATGTCACAAATTGATGCAGAATGAAATAGAAAAATGAAGAAGATGAATTCTTACAGCAGCTTAAATTATTAAAGGCACCAGTCAAATTAAAGAGGCCATTATGCATAAAGGCAGAACTCATTATTGTCATTAATCATCATTACAATGTTATCCATCAGCCAGGATGGTGTTTAGCAATCTCCAGTCAGGGTTACTGCACAATAAGGCTGTTTATCTTTATTGCTGAAGCAAAGCTGGCCCAGTGTTCCCAAAGAAAACTTGCCTTTATCTGTCTGCACTGACAAGCAAGTAGAAAACCAAGGCTATTTATATTATGGTTTGTGAAACTGGCAAGTTGATAAAGTTTAACCAAATGTAATAGAATGTCACGTGTTTTTTCATACCTTCACTGTGCCTTTGCCTAAACAGTTTACAAGGCTATGATTTCATGATTACTGATTCCTTTCTGAAGGCAGTGGCATCTGCAGTGTTCTGTTCCCTTCTGTGCCACTCTCAGGTGGCCATTATGCTGTTCATTGTCAGCTTTGATCATGAGTATTTTGAGAGTTGGCAGACCTTTTGATCACAAGGGCATCACCCGGTCAATCCTGAATCTGTCATACAGTTATAGAATCATAAGCATGGAAACAGATCCTTTGGCCCAATCAGTCCATTCCAAACATAATCCCATTCCCACATGCCTGCTCCTGGTCCATATCCCTCCAAACATTTCCTATTCATATACCTATCTAAATGTCTTTCAAACATTGTAATTATGCCAACATCAACCACTTCCTCAGGAAGTTCATTCCACATGTGAACCACTCTCTGTGCGAAAAAAATTGTTTCTCATGTCCTTTTTAAAACTTTCTCCTCTGACTGTAAAAATATACCCCCTTGTCTTCAAATTCCCCATCCCAGGGAAAAGACACCTACCATTAACTATACTTCTCATGATTTTATAACCTCATAACTCAAACCTTCCATACCCGGTAACTCTGTTCTGTGTCATCTCCAGATAGCTATAAAACATTACATCCAGTAGTGGCCACCAGTTAATGATCAGCACAGGAACACCAATCAATTTGATTGTTATTCCTAAGAGGAGTTGAGGTCCATTTCGGTGCCTGAGCACAGTAGGATCTGCTAATATTTTACAGAACAACTATCCAGCCTGAGACTGTATCACCCCCCTGCCCTCGAACCTGAGACTCATGAAATAATTTGATTAGATTACTTACAGTGTGGAAACAGGTCCTTCGGCCCAATAAGTCCACATTGACCAGCAAAAGCGCAACCTACCCATTTCCCTAACACTACGGGCAATTTAGCATGACCAATTCACCTGACCTGCACATCTTTGGGCTGTGGGAGGAAACCGGAGCACCCAGAGAAAACCCACGCAGATAGGGGAGAACATGCAAACTCCAGTCAGTCGCCTGAGTCAGGAATTGAACCCGGTCTCTGGTGCTGTGAGGCAGCAGTGCTAACCACCGTGCCACCGTGCCACCCACGATGCTTGTGATATCAGTGGTAATTGAATTAAAATCCATGTTAATTGTGAATTGAAAGTTACCAACCAAATCTTGTCTTTAAAAGGGGCATTTAATTTAATGAAAGAAATTATGTACAGTAGTGCCAGCTTGGTGCAGCGCCCTTATCCTTTGAGAATAAAGGTCATAGGTTCCAGCCCAACTTCAAGACTTGGGTAAGTTGCTTCCTGCTCAGGCTCCCTGAGGATCTTCTCCCTGTTTTGTCAGTGCAGTACACAAAGAATACAACAGTGCAAGACGTGCTGATGTTTAGATATGGTGTTAAACCAAGGTGACATTTGCTTCTTCAGGTGCAATTCAAAGAAGAATGGTGACATTCTTCCAGTGTTACCAAGCTTCACCTGTTAACAAATCCCAGCAAAACATCTAATCTTATGTTTCACAGGATTCAGTCATTGTCAATTGCACTAATCTGTGGAACAGCAGTGGAACTTTCAAGTTAGGGCTGAATCTTACTGGATAATGACAAAGTAACAATTTTGTCAATTTTCATGCAGAATTTCTCTCTGCCTAAAATAGTTTCTTGTACAATCACCTCAGACATGCCTCATTAATAATGTATCAAATGTCCATGGTGCCCCTATCATTTGATGTTTGACGATTCTTCCGCTCGGGATTTCTGGGGATCCCTGAACACTGGTACCATCTTTGAACCCTGTCAAATGTTGACAGTCCGGACTGACGCTTTGCTATAAAAATGGTTGGAACAATAACCACGAAGCAAAGCATTTTGTGGCATATAAGTAGCACAGTAGATGCTTCCTTGCACATGTAATTGCTGTTTCTAAGCACCAGACCACACTTTTTACCTTCCCTTAGCCATATCCCATCTTACTTACAATATGCTCGAAGTCATTGCTAATCTGCCTGCAATTCCCATTGTACCCAGCATCGTACCATTGGTCAATATGAGATCATCACGAACAAAGAAAGCTTCAATCACTTCAAAGCATTCACTCATATTCACCAACATTAAGAATGAAATGAACAGAATCTGCATGTGCTTCTCCAATCACAAAGGAACTGCTTGCCTTTCGAGTACCAGCAAATGTACAGTTGAATAATCACTACTCCTAGCTCTCATCTACTGGAACCAGGTGTCAAGTCCCCATTGGCTTGTAGGGTTCAACAGTGCTGTGCTGTATCATACAGCAGGTGATGTTCCTCCTGTCCTCATTTTTCTTCTCAACAATTGCTACTGTTGTCACATCCTCCATCACATCACACCCAAGTTTTGCAGATCACAGAATGCTAGGATTAAGCTGCACATTTTGTCTGGATTTTACTCCAAGCCTCCCTCCCCACAGGTCAATCCAAGCATCACAACCATATCTTCAGGAGTCCAACGTCTGCTCCACCTTGGACCTGGTCAAAGGATGGGCCATGTTGTATTGATGCTCACCTTTAGTCAGCAAGCACCAGTAATGGAGTCATCAGCTACGGTCATAATGGGTGGTCCCTGCCTCCCATTAAACTTCTTGTGAAGAATGTGCCCCCCCACCAAATGCAGCATGAGAGTTCATGAAGAAATAGTCACCATGGCAGTTCCTAGAGGAGCAGGTGCACTTTTGAAGTGGTACGAATGGTAACAAATCATTTGCAGATTGAAGTCTGCCGCTTTGTGACATGTGTTACGTGTACAGTCTATCATACCCTCCATCTGGAAAAAAACAGCAATGTTGGCAAAACTCGCTTCAAGCGACTGACTGTGTGGAGTTTGCACGTTCTCCCCGTGTCTGCGTGGGTTTCCTCCGGGTGCTCCGGTTTCCTCCCACAGTCCAAAGATGTGCGGGTCAGGTGAATTGGCCATGCTAAATTGCTCGTAGTATTAGGTAAGGGGTAAATGTAGGGGTAGGGGTATGGGTAGGTTGCGCTTCGGCGGGTCGGTGTGGACTTGTTGGGCCGAAGGGCCTGTTTCCACGCTGTAAGTAATCTAATCTAATCTAAACCTCCGGCCCAGGCTGCAGCACTGATCTCCTCAAGGGAAAATGAGATAGAATGGTGTGATCTGGCACCAAATGGTATCAATCACAACCTTGATATCGTTGTGGGTTGAAGTTTGATCCCACGCAGATCCCCAACAGATGCTTAGAAGGAGGTGATTGTATATAAGCTCAACGAAGATACCACCTTGTCAGCCAATGACTATCCACTCCTTCAGAAATAAAAAAAACAGAAATTTCTGGAAAAAGTCAGCAGGTCTGGCACCGTATGTGGAGAGACAGCAGAGTTAATGTTTGGGTCCTGTGACCCTTCTTCAGAACAGACTCCTTCAGATTGCGAATCCTGTTCCAGTGTTTGGCATAGTTCAGTTACAGTGTCATAGGACACTCTCAGCCTTTGCTCATTTACAAAGACTGGTGCTGAGTCTTGGCCTCTTGTATCTGGTGCGCATCCTAAGCAGACCTTCAGCTGTGACCTCTTCATGCAGAGGCAGTTGGGCATCTGTTGGAGGTTGCTGCTGTTCCTGCGCTTTCTGATGCATCTGTTCCACTTCCGTTTCAGTGCATTTTTGTTGTGTCACAACAACAGTCATGAGGATACCAACTAAGGCTGGATCCATCAGCCATGCTTCCAATGAACCTGTGTGGGAAACAGACCTTAGCAATGTGAACACTCTGAACTTGCATCAATTAAAAATGGCATACTCCTTCATAAAATGGTCAATGGTGCATTCTAACAAAGAGAGCCAATGGAATGACTCATCCTGGTATTTTGACATTGGACATTATTCTGATGAATACAGCACTGATCATGACACAAAGACAGAGTAGGAGATTGTAGGTGCTGCATGAGTACTGAACCCTTCTCTTTGCAATACAGCCCAAACAGAGTGCGCTACATAATCCTAGCATGCTGTGTTCTGCACAGCTGGAGTAGGCAAAGAGAGGCTGGGATGGATACTGAAGAGCCGGGAGAGCATCAGCCATCCTGTATGGAGGAACATGAGCACAGTGAGCATGAGAAGCATCACCATCACTTTGCTAGAGAACTGAATGTCACTTGCAACAAGCCAGTCAGGACTTAATTTAAGTCTGGTTTCAATCAATGGTATCTGGGGACAATGGTCATTCATTGCTTTTGTTCTTTAAATTTGTTGTTATTCAAAATGCAAGTGGCTGTTCTATTCTGAGAAGGACATGCAAATTCTCTTTGCTTTTTCTTTGTTTTTGCTGTAAATAATAAAGGTGAACATTTTTCAACCATTTGAAGATTTTCAGTACATAATGCTCCCAGGTTGCAATGAGAAAATGTTATGTCACACCTAGTGTAAGGCAATGAGTAGTAGTTCCTCAGACAGAGTTCTAAGATGGGATGATGCTAAGTACAAGCAACTTGTGTAGCTTGGTTCCAATGACCATTGATCAGATAGCCAATGACGTAAAATACCATCACGTTCATGAATGTGAGTTTGTTTTTGCAATTAAGTGTCATCCATGTTAAATGCTTACCCTCAGAAAGATTTTTTTTTGTTTCCCTCCCCTAACAGGATAGCTCCTGGCTGGCAGTGTTTGACCTCGTAGATGGCTGGATTTTAAAAAAGGTGCTAGTGCTGGGAATCCTGGGAAGCCGAGTGGCTTTCTATGTGACTAATGATCTTTGTTGATGTTATATTAATTGACTTGTAATTTTTAATTTGTGGAAGCGCCTCACAATTTATCCATGTTTGTGTTGATCTCTAACTTAAAGACTTTCTCACTCAACATATTAACTAATAACACTGGTGAAATATGTGGCATTTATTTACCATTGCTGGAAACTATCAACACTTACAAATGTTTCAACAGTGGAAAATATAAGATTTTCTCTTTATTTATTTTTCCTCTAGAAACACAAACTCACCCACTGATTTGTGAAATTCCTTCACAGCACTTAAAGAAGTCTAATAAAAGAACTAGTGAAGATTATAACTCAAAACATGATTCCAATAATCTTAAAGTAGTATACTAAAGTTTAGACATGCAATACCACAATGTATATGCTATGATGTAAATTTTACCCTGTGTTCTGAATACCCACCTTAGATTTTACCCTCGAGGCTGTTTAACTAAAAGGTCAATTATTGCTAATATCAATTCAATTTTTTCTTTTGCAGATGCATAATCCAGGCTGATAGTGATGAACAACTAAATAAAACATGGCACTGATATTTGTTCTAATTTTATAATGTCAGATGTTAGACTCAAAACTATGCCATTCGTTGTGGAGGCAAATTAATTACTTTGGATAAATTATGGGATAAGCATGAAACAAATAATCAAGTACTAATTGAGCAACTGAACTTTATGAGCAATATCTATGCTTTTTCCATACAGAATGTACTTATATATTGTGATTCCACCTTTCATTACATATGTAAGTAATTACAGTAAATTCAGAATAGATAAAGAATAACTATCCTAAATGGCATTCCCATCTGGAATAGTTAACTATCTTTCCCTTTCAAATGCTGGTAATCTGTTGTCCATTTTTTCTTCTCCTGTGTCTGTTGCAGCTAAAACCTTTCAAAGCCTAATCTGTTTTCAACAGATGGGAGGTGAGAATTTGCAACTATTTATTGCAACATTCTACAAGCATTTAAAACAGAAGAATGACAGTTGGTTCTGCTATAATGCATGTTTCTTCAACAAGAATTGGCTTTAACGTGATTGAAGAATTTAGGCTGTTATTTGTAGAACACGAACTTTCCTTACCTGCGCTGACTATAATGCGATTCTGGCCCCATTACTTTAAATGGCGTGGTTATTGTGTGATTTACTTACAATGTGGGATTGCATGAACTATCGCATCATATCAGAGCCGACTGTACTGTGACATACAGTATGCAGCAGGCAGTGTGGAGCAGTTGGAGTCTATCACCATCACTGATGTGTGTTCACCTTTGCTGGCTTTGGTTGACTGAGGAACATCAGGGTATCAGGAAAACAGGACTCCCGGAACACTCGCTTTTTTTCAGACAGGCATGGATACTCCAACAGAAACTAGAAACACTCAGCAAATTTGACAACATCTGTGGAGAAAGAAGCAGTGATGAAGTTTATAGTGCATGGCCTTTTATTACTTCGTAACCATCCTGTGGCTGATCTCTCCCAATTTTGACCGAAATGCCCATTGTTGTCAGGAGAAGGCAGCAGTTGCTTCATGGTTCAGTCTCTCTAAACAGTGGCAGCTCATTAAAAATACTGCTTTCAGGCCATGCTTCCAACAGCCTGAAGCCATCACTACAGAGATGGATTCCACTTGTAACTCCACTTGTTGGTGATTTTTTTCATTTTGCAATTCAGCAGAATTGGGTAGCAGAAATGCATGGGAAGACTTTGCATGGTCAACTGTGCAGGGCCTAGCATGATACTGTGTGGCTTGTCTGCTTTTATTCATGTTCAATTTTCTATAGCATTTCATTCAACAACGCTGGAGTGATGTTTAGGTCAGATTGGGTAAGAACAGCAAGTTTCCTTCCCTAAAGGGCACTGATGAACCAGATAGAATTTTACAATAATCTGGTAGTTTCCTGACTGACATCATTACAAATCTTTATTAATTAATTACATTTATATATCTATATTTGCCTCAGAGGGATTTGAACTCATTTCCCTGGAGCATTGATCTAGGTCTTTGAAATAATAGTCTTGTAACAGAATCACTCATGTTCCCAAGGGCAATAATTATGGTGTAACACACCTTCAGAAATTTCATTGCCGTTCCAAGGTATAATTTGTGTTCCAAACCTCAGGCTAAGATTTAACCAATACACATCTGACACAGAAGCAACTGTCTGGATAATGTGGAGATGGCAGTTGTCCTCACATTGGAGATGAAAGCAGAGGTAACCCCCCCCACACTTCACTGGGGAGTTGAACCTGAGAGCATATTGCAAGTGATGACTATTTAAGTGCCAGTCTCTGGGGCTGCTGTTCAGTTAAGGTCAGAAAACTGTCGACAAGGGGCTGCCAAATCTGCCAATGGGTTACAGCTTAGCAGCCACAACACCACCACTGGAAGTAGTGGTTATTGCTCAAGCTGCTGTTGCAGGGTTATAATGGTGATGCAGATCCTGTTGTATTGCTTCATGAATTCCAAACTAGATGGGCAGTGTAACTTTATAACAATTACATGACATTACAACATGCAATGCTTCATCACAAAGGTTTTTTCAGTTCAATGGAGTGAATGTAGTGTGTTTAGTAAGTTGTGTAATGTAACTGTAATAGTAGGTAGAGAAACCAGACAATGTGTCAGTCTGAAAAAACACCACAATGCAAATAGTTAGTGCCGTTAAAAAAACCTTCAAGACATCTGTCTCACCGAGAATGCAAATCTTGGTGATATATGTTACATGGGAGAACATATTGGGAAATACTCAGACCATGTTCTGGTAGTAGTATTTGACTCAAGAAATCATGTCAGACTCTATGCAGCTAAACAACATGGGAACACTCATCTCTGGTAGATGGTGTAATTGTTGGGGTCTGAAGAGGCTAATTCTTGGTCTGAAGGTTGTTGAGCTCTTGATGTTTAGCAACTCCTGATTTGGAAAGGCTCTGATCCTTTCATTGCCTGTACCTTTCTTCAGCAGCCTCACACTCATTTATTTCAAACATTCAGGTTACCTTTGAAGAACTTGTACGGTATACTTTGGTTTTGCTTCCCTCAGCTTGGTTCACCAGAAAGCACAATTTTAGTCTTCTGGAATTGGTCATACATGACATCTATTTCATCCAGAGCAACTGGTGTTATAAGAGAGTATATTTGATGCTTGGACACCTTGGCTTTGTTCAGCAGTTGATTGTTTGTGATATGGTCCTGCCATCTGAGGTTCATAATGGATTGGCAGAATTGCACCAGCAGTTGACTTCCTGAACAGGATCTCTGCCCCATATAAGAGGCAGTGATGGCAACCACTCTGCATACTTGAGTTCTGACAGAAATTAGTCATTAACATTTTTACTTAATCATCTTCAAGTGGAGTTATATGCATCAGTTGATGTTGCACAATCAATTTTCTAAGTCCCTGTTGACAGTACCATCTTTTGAGATAACGCACTTAGATAGGTCAACTGCCCATCTCTTGATGGTGGGAGGAAACCCCATTCAGAAACGGAGAGAATGTGAAAACTCCACACAGACAGTTGCCTGAGTCTGGAATCGAACCCAGATCCCCGGCGCAGTGAGGCAGCAGTGCTAACCACTGAGTTACTGTACCACTCGAATATGGTGCTTCGTATTATGTTTGGTGAGTCAAATATCAGTTGTTTATGTAATAGCCAGAAATACATTTCTACCCCGTTTCTACATGCATCTTAATAGCTTTGACGTTACATCAAAAATTATGTTGTGATCTTGGTACAAGATATCAAATAATGTGTTCTCTTAAATGGTTCATTCATGTGTTATTTAATATATTGTATTTAGCCTTGCATTCCTCCAAGTATTCTCAATGTTTCTATGATCATGAAAGCATAACTATGCAGGCAAATTCTAGGAGTTTTAATTTTAAGAACAATACTGTTAGTTTTCCATGTATGTGTGTTGTGTCTCTAAAGTTCAGCATGGGTTTCGAGGGATATAAGCCAAAAGACTGCAAGTGGGACTAGTGTAGTTTGGGAAACTTGGCTAGCATGGATGAGTTGGACTGAAGAGTCCGATTCTGTGCTTTATGACTCTATGGCTGTGACTCTATGACATCAAAGTTGGGAATCATACCAATCTTAAATGACCTTTGCTCATTTGGACATTATGCTTTTCAAAAATCTTAAAAATAACTATTTATTACAGTGTCCATGTTATATCAATCGTGCAATTCTAGGACTCTAATACCTGAAAACTCAATACATTGTTGAGTGCTTGACAGACACCCTGGAGAAACTGATCCACTCAGGTCAACTGAATTAACCTAATCAAGGCCAGGAGCCAGGGTGTTGATGAAGTGAATATTACAAACCCAGTTCCTTCAGAGTGTGAATGAGGTCAGGATTAAATTAATCAACTTCTGCACAAGTACCAAGTTATATAACATAAAAATCAAAGCTCAGGGTGGAAGAACATTTGTCATCAATATAACACAATTACTTAAAAAATACAAGAAAGAATTCAGAAGAAAGCAATGAGAGAATAAGAATGTGGAGGTCGCTGACTTATTTAAGGAGATAGCCATGATGTGGATGTGCCAGTGGTGGAACGGGGTGGACAATATTAAAAATCACACAACACCAGGTTATAGTCCACCAGGTTTATTTGCAAGTACTAGCTTTCAGAGCACTGCTCCTTCATCAGGTAACTAGTGGGGCAGGATTGTAAGACACAGAATTTATAGCAAAAGGTCAAGGTATCATGCAATTCAAACACTATAATGAACAAACCTAGATTGCTGTTAAATCTTTCATCTTTTAGAATGGTTTGGAGGTGCTGGTGTTGGAATGGGATGGACAAAGTTAAAAATCACACAACACCAGGTTATAGTCCAACAGGTGCATTTGGAAGCACAAGCTTTTGAGGCACTGCCCCTTCATTGGGTGGATGTGGAACAGGACCAAAAGGTACAGAATTTATAGCAATAGGTTACAGTCTCATGGAACTGCAATGATATATTAAAAACATTTAGATTAAGTCTTTCACCTTTTAAAATGGGATATGCTAGTTTAAGTTCTTTAATATGTAAATCTCAGAACTCCTTTTAAGTTGCATTCTCAAGATAGCTTTCTAATACTTTATAATAATATTTGCTATCTCAGCTCAGACAATGCATTAAAGGTGTGAGGTTAAAGTCTGCCTGTGTACCGATGTTGAAGCAGACTGGTTCTATTTCTAAAGTGGGATCTACGGAATCTTACATGGATTTATGCAGTTTTTGAGCCAAATAAAATGAAATTCTGCAAATATAAATTCACTGCACACACTTATATGTGAGCACAGGTGAGTCAGAGTGAGTGCGTGCATGTGAGTGTGTGTGTGTGTGTGTGTGTGTGTGTGTGTGTGTACACACACACATATATAAAATGTAGTGGGGTCACCTGTACTCTTCTCAGACTGGAAGGGAACACTCCTGCCTGATGATCATTGCACGGTGTCCATTCATCTGTTGTTGTAGCATCCCCTTCGTCTCACCAATGTACCATGCCTCAGGGCATTCTTGCCTTCAGTGTATGAAACAGACAACGTTGGTCAAGCCACATGGTGGGTGCTGTCCCCTTGTGTAATGGTGGTATCCCTGTTGACACTCTGACATGTTTTGCAGCAGCTGCAGTGACAGGGTTGTATGATGTCATGGTCAATGTTGTCCTGAAGGTTGGGCAGTTTGCTGCAAACAATGTCTGATTGAGGTTTGGTGGTTATTTAAAGGTGAGAAGTGGAGGCGTGGGGATGGTCTTGTGTTCATCCTCATTGATAATGTGGTGCAGGCTTTCAACTCACGGGAAGTACTTGTCAACGAAGGGTACCCTATTGGTTGCAGTTAGTGTCTGTCTCCTGAGGAGGTTATTTTGCTTTTTCACTGTGGCATGTTGGAACTGACGGTCGATGAGTTGATTATCTTACCCTGTTCTTATGAGGGCATCCTTGAGCACCTTCAGGTGTATATCATGTGCCTCCTCATCAGAACAAATCCTGTGTATGCATAGGTGCTGGTTGTTTTAATATGTTTCAGGTAGAAGCTAGAGAAGTGTAGCAAACAGGTTATCCGTGGGTTTGCGACAGGGTAAAGTGCTGAGGTGCCCATCCTTGATGGAGATGAATGTGTCCAAGAATGCGACAGATACTAAAGAGTAGTCCATGCTAAGTCTGATGACAGAGTGGGATGAAACTCATTGATGTCACCGTGCAGTTGTTTCAGTGGCTTCTCGCCATGGGTTGAGAGGAAGAAACTTTCATCAATATATCTAGTATATAGTGTTGGTTGGAGGTCCTGTGCAGAAAACGTCTTGTTTGAACCTGTGCATGAAAATGTTGGCATATTGAGGTGCAAATTTGGTCCCCATGGCCATTCTGTATGTTTGGATGAAGAACTGGTTGTCAAAGGTGAAAACATTGTGGTCGAGGATGAAGCAGATGAGTTGTAGGATGGTGCTCAGAGATTGGCAATTGTTGGCATTGAGTACTGAGGTTGTTGCCATGATGCCGTCATCTTGGGGAATGCTGTGTAGAATGCTGACATGTTCATTGTGTCGAGGAATGTTCCCAGTTTGACTGGTCCATGGGTGGTGAGTTCCTGTAAGAAATCTGTAGTGTTGTGACAGAAGCTGTAGAGATCCTGTACAATGGGTTTCAAGATGCCATTGACATAGCCTGAGAGGTTCTCACACAGGGTCCCGTTCCATGATATGATGGGACGTCCTGGTGTGTTGGCTTTGTGTATCTTCAGAAGGCAGTAGAAGTCACCTGTGTGAGAAGTACATGGGATGAGGGCACGTAGGGAACTCTGAAGGACTGGATCTAAAGTCCTGATCAATATTTTTAGTTCACGGTAATGTCCTTTGGTTGGATCAGCCAGTAGTTACCTGTGGTATTCCTGGTTATTCAGTTGTCGGTACACTTCCTTGCAGTAATCTGTGGTATTCTGAATGACAATGATTCCTCCTTTATCTGCTGGCTTGATGACAATGATTGGTTTTGAGAGCATAGATAGTGTTGCATTGTGATCGGGTGATGTTTTGCTTACCTTGTGGATGCAGCTGATGAATCTGGCATTTATATATTTCCAGACAGTTTGAGCACACATGTCAAGCTCATGGCAGCGGCTGTCATGTTGACTCCTTCTTTGGTCGCCCCTCAATTGATCCCTGTGGTGACTGTTCCAGTTTGTCAGTGGGATCGCCACTGATACCTTGAAAGAATTCCCGTAATCTCATTCATCTGATGAATTCCTCTATGTCTGCTCCGAGACTCCTGGAGTCCATTTTAGTGGTGGGACAGAAATTGAACCCTCTGCTAAGGACTTCAATCTCATCCAGTTGAAGGGTGTGGTCCAATAAGTTGATGACCAATTTTCAGCTGTGGTGCCGGAGGGTGGGGAGCTGGTGGTGATGTCAATTTTCTCCAGTTTTTTGTTCTTGGTGTGCATGTACATGGTGTAGTTTTGTCACCTTGTCTGTTTGGCAATGTCATGTAATTGTAATGCTATATCTTGCGTGGACGCTGGACTCCATCTTAATTTGAAGGCTATGGCGCCTGCTGCAGAGTTGGTGCATGAGATGATTGAGGAGTTTGCGAGAGGTGCAGCAGCAAAATCTCTCCTCGTATTCTGTGTTGTAGGTCAACTTGAGTGGGTTCGTGATCTGTAATCCTTTCGGGATCTTTCCTGCATTTCTTTAGAAACTTGATGTCTGTGTCAAATGCATGATATTCTTTGAGATCCCCTCCACTTTGAGCCAACAGTTAGTGGTGTCAATGGTCACCATGGTTTGGAGGTGCCAGTGTTGGACTGTGGTTGGACAAAGTTATAAATCACACAACACCAGGTTATAGTCCAATAGGTTTATTTGGAGGAACTAGCTTTCAAGACACTGTCCCTTCATCAGGTGGTTGTTCAACAGGACCATAAGACGCAGAATTTATAACAAAAGGGCCACTGTCTCATGGAGCTGTAATGATATATTAAGCAAATTTAGATTAAGTGTTTCATGTCAATATGCACAATCTTGGAGATCTTCTCCACTTTGAGAATCTTTTAGAATGGGTTGCAGGATTTGGTTCATTAATTTACATTTAATACTAATGAACAGAAACCTGCACCCACCCTAAAAGATGAAAGACTTAACAGCCATCGAGGTTTGTTCAATATATCGTTTTAATTGACGCTGTGAATTTTTGTTTTAAATTCTGTGTCTTATGATCCTGCACCACTAATTACCTGATGAAGGAGAAGTACTCTGAAAGCTAGTACTTCCAAATAAATCTGTTGGATTATAACCTGGTGATGTGTGATTTTTAACTTTATTTAAGGAGGAGCGAGATGGATACATATGGGAAAATATTATAGGGTGTGATAGTGCACAATGCGAGGTGGATTAAAATGAGAATAAACACTGGCATGGATCAGTTGGACTAAAGGGTCATTTCTGTGCTGTAAATTCTACAATCAATACTCTGTAAACTTGGCTTTCTATTGTCCCAATTGAAGTTTGCACACCTGTGTCCGCATGAATAGCTTGAGGATTCTGAATAAGAGCAGACAAATCTATGGAACAGAAATGAGTGAGTGTGTGCATGTAGTACAGAAGGTGGTTTTAGGTTGGACAAATTACCAACAGGCTCAGGAGAGCAGAAGATATAGAATATGAGAGTTGTTGCATGAAAGGTCTCATTTGACTAGTCCCGTGATACTGTGGGCAACAACACCAAAGTGCCATGGAACCGGAAGTAACTCAGTGGTTGTTAAAGACAGCTGGGCATTAAGTTATAGGCAGAGGTTACAAATAAAGAGTAAAATCAGGTGTTATAAACAGAGGTTACAGACAGGTCTGAGTAGGGTTTACAGATAGGTGTTTTAAAGAAAGATTACAGACAGGTTTCATGATCGGGGTTACAGACAGGTATGAAGAGGGAATACAGACAGGTGTGAACAGGGAATACAGACAGGTGTGAACAGGGTTTACAGACAAGTGTTGTGAGCAAAGTTTGCAGACAGGTGTTTTAAACAGGGGTTGGGGTTACAGACAGGAATTTTGAGCCAGGGTGACAGACAGGTGTGAGCAGGTATTACAGACAGGTATTGTGTTCAGGGGTTACAGTCAGGTGTTGTGAGCAGGGGGTTACAGACAAAAATTTTGAGCCAGGGTTACTGACAGGTGTGACCAGGGGTGACAGACAGGTATTGTGATCACGGATTATAGACAGGAATTTTGAGCCAGGGTTACTGACAGGTGTGAACAGGGGTGACAGACAGGTGTTGTGATCACGGGTTACAGACAGGTGTTGTGAACAGGAATTACAGACAGGTGTGAACAGGGATTACAGACAGGCGTTGTGATCAAGTGTTACGGACAGGTGTTGTGATCAGGGGTTACAGACAGGTGTGAACAGGAGTTACAAACAGAGGTTGTGATCAGGTGTTATGGACAGGTGTTGTGATCGGGATTACAGACAGGTGTGAACAGGGTTACAGACAGATGTTGTGATCAGGTGTTACGGACAGGTGTTGTGATCAGGTGTTACAGACAGGTGTTGTGATCAGGGGTTACAGACAGGTGTTGTGATCAGGTGTTACGGACAGGTGTTGTGATCAGGGGTTACAGACAGATGTTGTGATCAGGTGTTACAGACAGGTGTTGTGATCAGGTGTTACGGACAGGTGTTGTGATCAGGGGTTACAGACAGATGTTGTGATCAGGTGTTATGGACAGGTGTTGCAAGCAGGGGTGACAAACAGAAATTTTGAGCCAGGGTTACAGACAGGTGTTTTTAAACAGGCTTGACAGGCAGCTGTTGTAAGGGGTTCAAACCCTGCAAGATAGAAATAGTAAGATATCAGGAAAGTAACAACAAGGTGTATAGGAAATGGCTGTCATGTTTCTAAGAAATAAATGTTACATGCAATGCTGATATTAATGTGTTATTTACTGACTGGAGAGCTGCACATACCAAAAATGGCCTTACAAGTAAATGCCATCTAGTGGCAAAGGGAATAAAAATAGATGATGAATATAAATGCAAAAGGTTTCAAATGCTGTATAAGAAATTGTTGAAATGTAACAAGGACTTTGAATGAAAGTTTGGGAAGAGAGTGGGATCATTGGAATGCTTTTTTATTTAACTATCCATTGTGTGCAGAAACCAATTATCATTCTAAGGAATCTACAGTTGTAAAGTTTCTATTTTCTCCATATAAATTAAAACTATCTCCCCCCTTGAGACATTGGTGCATGCACAACATTTAGGAAGAGGTTGATTGAGTCATGGTTCAGTGATTCCCGGAGATTCCCTGCAGTACTGCTGGAGTATGTTCTATTAAAACTAGACAGTTTACCAACATGAAGCACAGGCTTACATTCTCCAGGTCCAAACTATCATTTAGACTAGGCAGAAGTGGGCACTGCAGATGCTGGAGATTAGAGTCAAGATTAGAATGGTTCTGGAAAAGCACAGCAGCACAGGCAGCATCGAAAAATCGTTTAGACTATGTTGCACAGCATAATCTTGAGTTGAGTGAGAAGAATCACAGTCCCTACTGACAAGTTCAACATTTCAGTCTTCATTAATCTGATAACTTGGCTGATCTATTATCAGCAGCAGCCTGAAGTAATAAAGCCCTGCTTGGCTTAGGCATCTGATCTCTGAGTCTTCCACAGTGCAGTGTCTTCATCTGAAAATTCATCATTGGGTCATCTTTGGACACATTCACCCAAAAAGCACCCACTTTATTTTGAATGAAACTAGTTACCAGTTGGGAATTGGATAAATGACAAAATGAGAATTTGTTCTTTGGACAGTAGGTTCCAGGTGCATCTCACAAGTGACATGATCAGAAGCATAGTTCACAATAAAATGTGAAACTCAATCACTCCCAAGCTCCACATGGCAACATCCAGTAAACCACAAAGCATACAAAGGAGTAGCTCAGTCTGTGAAGGAATGGGAATGCAGGTACTAACATCTTTCTTTACTCAGCGGGTTGTGAGTTCATGGAATGCCCTGCCAGTAGCAGTGGTGAACTCCCCCTCTTTATGGTCATTTAAGCGGGCATTGGATAAGCATATGGAGGTTATTGGGCTAGTGTAGGTTAGGTAGACTTTGGTCGGCGCAACATCGAGGGCCGAAGGGCCTGTACTGCGCTGTATTTTTCGATGTTCTATGTTCTATCTGTGGAACTCAATTATAGTGGTTTCTGAATCCTGGATAAATTAATGTATATTCCCTCATCGCTCTTAGAAATAACGTTCATCAACGTCAGCTCACACAAATGAATTAAATGGTCTCTAAAAAACAAAATATTATGTTCCATATACAATAGATCATTTCTGAGGGTCAAATATAAACTCTGAGATTGCTTCCTAAAATTACTACATAATATCTTGCTTTTCTGATAGTAAATAAGAAATGTTTTGTTGATCCTCTAAGACTTTAACTAAGATTTACAATTGGGGCATTTTAAAAGTGTGCCACATTCAGCAATTAGTCAAGGGATTTTAACCAAGCTTACTGGGTAAGAATCCCACAGGATTGGTTGCAAATCTGGCTCAATGGTGACTTCAATGGAGAGTAAACTATGAGCCTTGCAGATGGACATGACTTGTGAACTGACTCAAACAAGAGTCAACTCTTTATCATTCCTATTTCTGCTAAGCTTTAGAGGCTTGTGCCTCTCTGATGATCCCTTGCAAATTGATTCCCATTCAATCTTTTGAGGCTTGGATCACCATCACTATGTCAGTTGTTGATATTTTATTCAACCTTTCAGACATGTTAGGATATACCTTTAGAGCAGGTGAGTCTTGAACCCAAGATTAGCTCAAAGATTAGGAACACTGTCCCTGTACCACAAGAGCCACTAGTCTATTCTCCTATTATATGGTCACTGGTGTACCTTTGGCTGTTTCAGCACCCTCTTTCACTTTACCTTCATTGGTCAATATTGAGCAATTTGCCTTGCATCCTTTGAAATACTCTCTTCGAGCATCTCTTGCTTGTTATTACCCTTCCTTTTGAGGTTTTTCTTACCACCACTTTTACGCTCTTCACTTCTCTTTCAATATCAAATGGCTTTCCACTGTTGCAAAGAGTCCTGTGAAATTTTTGAAACAGCAACAGGAATGCCAATACTGGCCAAATGCCTCCTCTAAATGAGAGAGACAATTTAATTCAGGGGTCGAAGTTTGGAGCCGGACCCACGGAAATGGCCCTGTATGTGTACAAGGCGAGGTTGACGTGAGGTCAGGTCCCTTGACATTCAAACTTCCGGTAGGTGATGCAGTCCTGAACAAACATGTGGATCACCTGAAAGCTGTAACCTTACAAATGGGTAGGAGCAAAATATCCCAGGCCCCTCAAAGCAGCCAGAAGGCCTATCAGAAGCAATAGGTGCTCCCCGTCCATCTAGTGTTGAGAAAACATCGGAGTCCAAAATGGATGAACTCATGATACTCTAGCTGCTAGAAGAATAGAAAGAAACTCTCCCGATGTAAGAAAAAGGCCACTGTCTGATACACGGTGTTCGAGTCCAAGTCAGAGGAACCAGACCTGGGGGGAAAGAAGCTACAAGCCAAAGTCCAGCCCTGAAGCCCCGAACTTAGGGGGAGAGAGATGTAATGATTGGGACCAGGTGGGCCTTATTGGCTATGAGGTCCTTGATTGGTATTATTAACCTGGGCCAATCAGGAAAGCCTTGACTGACCGATATAACTAAGCGATTAGAACCTCCTCAATTGAGGACTGACTCTGAATTGCCTGGTCCCAGCCACTATACTGTGAACTAGTAAATGAAGAGTGACATGGCGACAGGACCTGGCCTCCATGCAGTTATTTCACATTCTTAATTGATCCGTGTTATGCTAAGAAATGTTATTCAAATGGTGTCTTAATTCAGAAATTTCAAATATATTAATCATGCAGAAAAGTTACTGGGCCTGTTTGACAGAGGGATTAATGATGTCCTGAGTGAATTTCATTGTCGACCATAGTTTCCCCCAGTGTTGCCTTTGTATTCACGTGAATCACTTCACATAGCTGTAATTTAGTTATCCTTCTTGCACTATGCCTTGACATCTGCTCTACTTATATTTGGATTGGTCAGATTTCAGAGCAGGAGCAGTAGTATATGTTAAAAGCAAATTTCTAATTGAAGCTTGTACTTTCTGATCATGGCTTGGGCAGATCTAAACTGCGTGCTGACCAAATATTACTGCTACACCTCTTCTTCCTGTTGTTTCACAATCATCATTTGGTGCTTTGCACAACTGCTATTCCCAGCTCTTACCAATGATGTTCTAAATAAAACATCTCCTGAACAGGTCCACTACACAAAAAGAGGTGTTAATATCATCTCATTTGTTTACACTTTCCAAAGGCCAGAGGTATCAGTATGCAGTAAATACAACAATAAAGTGCTCAAATGAATAGATGACAGAAAATGCTGTGAAGCCATGTAATATAGTTAAGAAAACATTATTAGAAGTTAAAATAGTCTAATATAATTTACATATTAATGGTTAAGAGATCAAACAACAGGAAGCAGTTGTAAAATACATGAGTGGGGTAGTGGCTTACTGAAGTTGTAGAAAATGAGATTGTCTTATCTCAAATGGAGAGATAACATCCGTCTTTGATCTTTTACTTGCCGCGATGTACCCTGGTGATTTATCTCTTTTCCTGTCATAAATATGAATAACTAGGATATAATAAGTATGTTAGCAACCTTGTGGGATTAAACAGTGCAACACTTTAATGTGCACGTGTTAATGAATCCAAGAAGCAGAATCTAAGAATTGAACAGCCACTTTAACTGAACTAGTATGAACATACAAATTAAAAGTGAGTTTAAGCCATTCAGCCCTAGACCCTAAAGCCATGATGATTTCTCACCTTTGTAGAATTATCTCAGTAGAAACACTTCAATGCTTTATGAGTTTCAGTGAAACCCTATAAGAGAATTGCTAAGGAATGATAAAGAGAGAGACAATATCAGTCTCTATAGATAACTATACACTAAACAATAGCCAATTGTAACACATTTACACTGTAAATGTATTCAAACAGAAAAGGTATGCTAGTACCATTATGATGCTGCTAAAGTATGATATATGAAAAGAAACTTGATCAGTCAGTTTTATCTTCACTGAAGTTTAGATGACAGAGGGGAGAGACCTCATAGAAACTTATACAATTCTGACAGGACTAGACAGATAAATGCAGGAAGGATATTCCCAATGGCTGGGGAGTCCAGTGTCACAGTCTAAGGAGGTATGTAGGCTATTTAGGACAGAAAAAAGGAGAAATTTCTTCACCCAAAAAGTGGTGAGTCTGTGGAACTGCTGCCACAGAAAACAGTTGAGGCCAAAACGTTTGAATGTTTGCAAGAAGGAGTTAGATATAATTCTTAGGTCTAAAGGTAAGCCAAGACAGTGACCTCCTCTGATGGCATGGTAGTAAGTAGCCGACAATTCCCTGCTCAACAGTAAGCCAACCCCTGTGGATTATGTCCCAAACTGTAGAAACATTGTCTGTTTTTCTCTTTGAAGAATACATAAAGACATGGGTTAAATTGCCAGTTTCAACTCTGCTGGAGTGTGTTGGTTGGACTGAGGTTTTTGTGTGTGACTAAGGTACCCACATATTAGCCTGGGTTTAACCATTGGCATTCTGTGAATGTCACGGTCAAAGGACTACTCCTGGGTCGCCCTTGTATTACAGATATAGTTTCAGTGGTCAGCTAACTAACAACCCAGACAAAAAGAAACAAGATAATGACAGGACAGTCTCGGTCTGAATGCTGAATTTATTTAAGGTTGAAAGGCATTGGAACAGGATCTCAACCAACCTGTAAAACTAAGAATCTTCAAAGCAAATATTAAACTACCAATGTCAACGCTACCCGTAGCCTCCACTGCAATATTCAACCTCCCTGCTGTACAAATAATTTGTGTATCTATTCCTCATTAATTTCTACCTTTTTGTACTCTCTTTTTATTTATAATCAGTCCATGTCATATTTAGTAATTGGTAAAGTCACTCTTGCTTAACTCAAGAAAATCTGGTTAAATTGGCTCCTTTAAAAACATACATTCATTTGAGTCTGAGAGAAGGGAAGAGGATCATTTTCTAAATAACACTTTTATTACCAACTGAGCGGATGGGTGAATAAAAAATGGGAAGCAGTTCACCCTCCTCACCTGGACTGTAATACTTTGGGAGATGTCATCTGAAGCTATAACAAAGTAGAGAACCTTGCGAAGGGTCTGGGTACGATAACTGATGTTGACTAAGCATCTGTATTAACTGGCCAATATGTGGTGTGATATCTGTACCTGCATGTGCTATAAGATGAATCTTATTGGTAACTTTATGCAAAGGAGTTTAACCACATGCTTACTGTGTAAGTTCGTTGATGAGATAGCTATTCTGCATGGTCATGGCTATCATGATCAAATCATCACCCATCATATATTGCAGAAACCCTTCTGTGGTGGATGAAGAGGTGGATGTGGTCACAGTTACAACGTTTAAAAGATACTTAGATTAGTCCATGAATAGGAAAGGTTTGGTGGGATATAGACCAGGAGCAAGCAGGTGGGACTAGTTTAGTTTGAGATTATGATTGGCATGGACTCGTTGGACCAAAACATCTGCTTTCGTGCTATATGACTCTAACTACAGGATTTAAAGTGGTCAATGTCCACCACCTTTGGTCCTAAGCAATGCTCAGTCTCCCTCAGATTTCCCCAGAGGAAAGGATGTTTTAGATTAGATTACTTACAGTGTGGAAACAGGCCCTTCAGCCCAACAAGTCCACACCGATCCTCTGAAGCGCAACCCACCCAGATCCATTCCCCTACATTTATTCCTTCACCTAACACTATGGGCAATTTAGCATGGTCAATTCACCTAACCTGCAAATTTTTGGACTGTGGGAGGAAATCGGAGCACCCGGAGGAAACACACGCAGACACATGGAGAATGTGCAAACTCTACACAGAGAGTCGCCTGAGACGGGAATTGAACCCAGGCCTCTGCTGCTGTGAGGCAGCAGTGCTAACCACTGTGCCACCGTGCCCATGTTTTAAAATATGAACAGCAGGTAAAGCTAATTGTTTTCCATTGTTATTGTTAAGTAAAACCCAAAATGGTTTTCTCCATGATCGGGATACTGTCATCAAGCCCAAAAGCCATTTTGCCAAGCATGTGGACGTACATGGAATAGTGTAGGTTAGATGGGCTTCAGATTGGTATGACAGATCGGCGCAACGTCGAGGGTCGAAGGGTCTGGACTACGCTGTAATGTTCTATGTTCTATGTAAATGAGTAATGAGGTCCATGAGTTTCATTGCTGGTGTGGTGCTAGGCAATCTAACCTATTGACTTGCACATCATATCAACCATTTCCTGCAGGCAGCATTCCAGTGGAGCCCAACATGCCCATGATGTCAAGCCTCAGGGCATATTATCCACTATCACACGTGATTCTTATATTAGAAATCATTTGTTAAATAATCCAGACTGTGTTAAGAATTACAAATTTCGAGGAGGGTCACTGGACTTGTAACATTAACTCAATTTTCTCTTCATAGATCATGCTGCAGTTGTATAAGATCTTTCATAGATCTTTCAGAAGTGCTGAGCTTCTCCAGCTACTTCCATTTTGTTTAAGACTATCAGTTGAATTTGCAGAGTGATGCTTGTGCATGTGCTAAAAGTTACCTGTGTTAATAGATAGGAACATATTCATGCAGACATTGTCCCTTTTTCATGATAAGTAAAGGGTCATGAACACTCCAAATTTCTACTGCGTTCCCATGGCAATATCTTGACTAATCAGAGTCATAGAACATAGAAAAATACAACGCAGTACAGGCCCTTTGGCCCTCGATGTTGCGCCGATCCAAGCCCACCTAACCTACACTAGCCCACTATCCTCCATCTGCCTATCCAATGCCCGTTTAAATGCCCATAAAGAGGGAGAGTCCACCACTGCTACTGGCAGGGCATTCCATGAACTCATGACTTGCTGAGTAAAGAATCTACCCCTAACATCTGTCCTATACCTACCACCCCTTAATTTAAAGCAATGCCCCCTCGTAATAGCTGACTCCATACGTGGCAAAAGGTTCTTATGGTTAACCCTATCTAAACCTCTAATCATCCTGTACACCTCTATCAAGTCACCCCTAAACCTTTTTTTTCTCCAATGAAAACAGCCCCAAGTGCCTCAGCCTTTCCTCATACGATCTTCGTACCATACCAGGCAACATCCTAGTAAACCTCCTCTGCACCCGTTCCAGTGCCTCCACATCCTTCCTATAGTATGGCGACCAAAACTGCACCCAATACTCCAGATGCAGCCACACCAGAGTCTTATACAACTGCAACATGACCTCAGGACTCTGGAACTCAATTCCTCTACCAATAAAAGCCAGTACACCATATGCCTTCTTCACAGCACTATTTACCTGGGTGGCAACTTTCAGAGATCTGTGTACATGGACACCAAGATTCCTCTGCCCATCCACACTACCAAGTATCCAACCATTAGCCCAGTACCCCATCTTCTTGTTACTCTTACCAAAGTGAATCACTTCACACTTACCTACATTGAACTCTATTTGCCACCTTTCTGCCCAGCTCTGCAGCTTATCTATATCCCACTGTAACCTGCCACATCCTTCCTCACTGTCAACAATTCCACCGACTTTTGTATCATCCGCAAACTTGCTCACCCAACCTTCTAGCCCCTCCTCCAGGTCATTTATAAAAATGACAAACAGCAATGGTCCCAAAATAGATCCGTGCGGAACACCGCTCGTAACTGCACTCCAAGATGAACCTTTACCATCAACTACTACCCTCTGTCTTCTTCTAGACAGCCAATTCCTAATCCAAACCTCCAACTCACCCTCAATGCCATACCTCCATATTTTTTGCAGTAGCCTACCATGGGGAACCTTATCAAATGCCTTACTATAATCCATATACACCACATATACCGCTTTATTCTCGTCCACCTCCTTAGTCACCTTCTCAAAGAATTCAATAAGATTTGTGAGGCATGACATGCCCTTCACAAAACCATGCTGACTATCCTTGATCACATTACTCCTATCCAGATGTTCATAAATCCTATCCCTTACAATTCTCTCTAAGACTTTGCCCACAACAGAAGTGAGACTCACTGGCCTATAGTTACTAGGGTTATCCCTACTCCCCTTCTTGAACAAGGGAACCACATTTGCTATCCTCCAGTCTTCTGGCACTATTCCTGTAGACAACGAGGACATAAAAATAAAGGCCAATGGCTCTGCAATTTCCTCCCTTGCTTTCCAGAGAATCCTAAGATAAATGCCATCAGGCCCAGGGGACTTATCTATTTTCACCCTTTCCAGAATTTCCAACACCTCTTCCCTACATACCTCAAAGCCATTCATTCTAATTAATTGTGACTCAATATTCACATTGGCAACAATGTCCTGTTCCTGAGAGAATACTGACGAAAGGTATTCATTCAGTGTCTCCCCAATCTCTTCAGCCTCCACATGCAACTTCTAACTACTATCCTTGACTGGACCTATTCCTACCCTAGTCATTCTTTTATTCCTGACATACCTATAGAAAGCCTTTGGGTTTTCCCTAATCCTACCAACCAAGGACTTTTCATGTCCTCTCCTTGTTGCTCTTAGCTTTCTCTTTAGATCCTTCCTGGCTACCTTATAACTCTCAATCGCCCCAATTGAACCTTCACGCTTCATCTTTACATAGGCCGCCCTCTTCCCTTTAACAAGGGATTCCAATTCCTTATTAAACCACAGCTCCCTCACACGACCCTTTCCTCCCTGCCTGACAGGTACATACTTATCAAGGACACTCAATAGTTGCTCCTTGAACAAGCTCCGCATATTGATTGTACCCTTCCCTTGAAGCCTACTTTTCCAAGCCACGCATCCTAAGTCATGCCTCACCGCATCATAATTTCCCTGCCCCCAGCTATAACTCTTGCCCTGCAGTGCACACTTATCCCTCTCCATCACTAGAGTAAAAGTCAATGAATTGTGGTCACTGTCCCCAAAGTGCTCACCTACCTCCAATTCGTTATCCAGAATCCAGTATGGCCTCACCTCTTGTTGGCCTGTCTACATATTGTGTCAGGAAACCATCCTGCACACATTGGACAAACACCGACCCATCTAACGTACTCGAGCGACAGCTTTCCCAGTCAATATCTGGAAAGTTAAAGACCCCATAACAACCACCCTATTACTTTCACTCTTCTCCTGAATCATCCTCGCAATCCTTTCTTCTACGTCTCTAGGACTATTAGGAGGCCTGTAGAAAACTCCTAACAGGGTGACCTCACCTTTCCTATTTCTAGCCTCAGCCCAAACTACCTCAGATGCGAGTCTTCATCCATCGTCCTTTCCACCGCTGTAATACTATCTTTGACAAGCAATGCCACACCTCTCCCTCTTTTACCCCCACCTCTGACCCTACTAAAACATTTAAACCCTGGAACCTGCAATAGCCAATCCTGTCCCTGTTCTACCCATGTCTCCGTAATAGCCACAACATCGAAATCCCAGGTACCAACCCACGCTGCATGTTCACCTACCTTATTTCGTATACTTCTCGCATTGAAGTATACACACTTCAAGCCACCTTCCTGTTTACAGGCACCCTCCTTCGAGATTGATGCCATGTTCCTAACCTCCCTACACTTCAGGTCCTGCACCCTGAAGCTACAGTCTAGGTTCCCATGCCCCTGCAGAGTTGGTTTAAACCCCCCCAAAGAGCACTAGCAAACCTCCCCCCAAGGATACTGGTGCACCTCAGGTTCAGGTGTAGAGGTCCCACCTTCCCCAGAAAGAAGCCCTGTTTATAGAGGTCCCACCTTCCCCAGAAAGAACCCCAGTTATCCAGATACCGGAATCCCTCCCTCCTGCACCATCCCTGTAGCCACACATTTCATTGCTCTCTCTCCCTATTCCTCGATTCTCTATCATGTGGCACGGGTAACAAACCAGTGACAACAACTCTGTTTGTTCTAACTCTGAGCTTCCAACCTAGCTCCCTGAAAGCCTGCCTAACACCCTCATCCCTCTTCCTACCTATGTCGACCAATGTGGACCACGACTTCGGGCTGCTCCCCCTCCCCCTTAAGGACCCAGAAAACACGATCAGAGACGTCACGTACCCTTGCACCTGGGAGGCAACATACCAAACGTGAGTCTTTCTCGCCCCCACAAAACCGCCTATCTGTGCCCCGAACTATCGAGTCCCCAATAACTATTGCTCTGCTCTTCTCCACCCTTCCCTTCTGAGCAATGGGGATAGGCTCCGTGCCAGAGGCCTGAACCCCACTGCTTACCCCTGGTAAGTTGCTCCCCCCCACAAGTATCCAAAACGGTATACTTGTTCTTGAGGGGAACAGCCGCAGGAGGTCCCTGCACTGGCTGCTTACTCCCAGGCCCCCTCACTGTCACCCATCTGTCTGCAATCTTTGGAGTTACTACTTCCTTAAAGCTCCGATCTATGACGCCCTCTGCCTCCCGAATGATCCTAAGTTCATCCAACTCCAGCTCCAGTTCCCTAACACGGTCTTGGACTAGCTGGAGACAGGTGCACTTCCTGCAAGTGTAATCAGCAGGGACGACCATGGCATCCCTCACCTCAAACATGTTGCAAGAGGAACCACCTGCTTGGTCTGATAACCAAGGTTGCTTGCTGTTTCTACATGCCAATGATGGCAAAACTAATCAAATTCCCATGCCGGATAAATTGCTCTCTCTTTCCAAGTCTGTTTTTTGTGTCCTAGTGCTGCTAAGCACAAGATAGAGTCATAGAGTCATAGAGACATACAGCACGAAATAGACCCTTTGGTCCAACTTGTTAATGCCAACCAGATATCCCCACCCAATCTAATTCCACTTGCCAGCATGTGGCCCATATCCCTCCAAACCCTTCCTATTCATATCCCATCCAGATGTCTTTTAAATGTTGCAATTGTACCAGCCTCCACCCTGGCAGCTCATTCCATACACGCACCACCCTCTACATGAAAACATTACCTCTTAGGTCCCTTTTATATCTTTCTCCTCTCATCCTAAACCTATGCCCTCTACTTCTGGACTCCCCCACCTCAGGGAAAATACTTTTTCCATTTATCCAATCCATGCCCCTCATGATTTTATAAACCTCTATGAGGTCACTCCTCAGCCTTCAACACTCCAGGGAAAACAGCCCCAGCCTATTCAGCACCTCTACCTATAGCTCAAATCCTCCAACCCTGGCAACATCCTTGTAAATCTTTTCTAAACCCTTTCAACTTTCACAACATCGTCTGACAGGAAGGAAACCAGACTTGCACAGAATATTCCAAAAGCAGCTTAATCAATGTCCAGTACAGCCTTAACATGATCTCCCAACTCCTATACTCAATGCTCTGACCAATAAAGGAAAGCATACCAAACACCTTCTTCATTATCCTATCTACCTGCAACTCTACTTTCAAGGAGCTATGAACCTGCACTCCAATGTCTCTTTGTTCAGTTGTGGGCCTAGTTAATTTATAATGGTCGAGGAACAACCAGTAGAGAGTCTGAAGAAGAAGAAGCTATTGTCTTAGTGTAATGCAGTTTATTACATGATAACATTACCTAATTAGGCACGATTACTAAACTTACGGGAGTCATAAATGACACATTTGTCCCATTCAGCATTCAAAGCTATTCTCTTGATTTCCCAATCAATATTGCCTGGTATCATCAAATTGGGTGGGGCTTAATGCTGTCTCCAAAATTAACCTCATCAGAAGTACTGTCTTATACAACATTTCTTCCTAGGCGTTTGTCCCATGGCTAATGTTCATACAATAACATTATTATATTAACCATTACCTAATCTCCTGCCAAATCAATGACTTTGCAAATTGAGATGATCTGGAAGTTTCATTATTTTTATAGAACCTTTACTCTTTGAATTTGTATGATCAGCAGATCTTTGGCTTGAGGACGGCTGACCTTGGCTCTGATCTTGTATGGTCTGTAAACTGTTTGACTACTGGATGACTTGCTATCTCTTGGACAATCTTCTGAGGTGCTAAGCCACATGGCTCATCAACCACCTCTGGAGGATGCTTCAGTTCTTCAATACCTTTTGCAGAGGAACACTTCCCTGCTGAACCTAATTGTTTTGCCATGACAATGACTTTAATCTGATGAATTTTCATCATGGATGATGGTTCCTCAGTAGAAGTGAGCACTTTCTACTTTACAGGAACCTACAATTCTAATCCAGGTGTTTTTTTATTTTTGTTATGTCTCAAGTCTGAGGGCACCGGACTGGCTTGCTTGGAGTCATAAATGGTTCATCTTTATTTTGTATAACAATGCTTTACACCAAGATGATATCATTGAAAATGTGTACAAGATATATGAGTACCTTGAATCTTGTACTAGGTACAACAGATCTTGTGGGTTCTTATGCCAACAAGATCAGGTAGTTAGGCTATTCCCACCATTGAAAAACAACAATGTCCAGTTCTGATCGCTCAGTTATAGCAAATATATTATTAACCTAGAGAGAGTTCAGAGTTAGAAGGTCTGAATTATAAAGAAAGGCTAGATAGGCTAGGACCTTTTTCACTGGAGCAAAGGAGGTTGAGAGGTGACCTTATAAAATCATGAGGGCGATAAATATGGTTAATGATAGGTGCCTTTCCCTGAGGAGGGGGTATTTCAAGACTAATAGGCATTTTTTTATGGTAAGAGAGTTTTTAAAAACATATGAGGGCCAAATGTTTTACACAGAAGGCGGTTTGTCTGTGGAGTGAACGTGCTGAGGAAGTGGTGGATGTGGTCATGCTTACAATGTTTAAAAGAAACTTAGATAAGTACATGAGTAGGAAAGGTTTAGATGGGCATGGCCAGGAGCAAGTAGGTGGAACTAGTTTAGTTTGGGATTATGTTCAGCATGGAGTGGTTGGACCAAAGGCCCTCTCTCTGTGCTGTATGACTCTATGACTATAACTCCAGGATTTAAAGAAACCTTGCAACTATTGGGACTTGGTCAGAGTTCCAGGCCAGTCAGTGATACAAGGGAGTCCAGAATCGCTGAAATTTGTCTTCTGACCTAACATGCACATAGTTTGACAAGTCCTGGTCCAGAGATAGGAAAGGAAGATGCAAGCAGATTTAATGATTTCCAACTGAATGACAGAGAAGTCAATATGACTTTTGCAAATTTGGTTGGAGGAGTAAGCAGAAGAAAGAGGGGATGGTAGTTTAAGAAGCAGCTTTGCAGTATAAAAAAAGAGCTCATTTGTATTCCAAGATGAGCCAGTCTTAACAGTTAAAACTAGGACCCAATAGCATTTGAAGTGGTCATCTCAAAACTAATGGTGGATGGCTATAGTTCTACACCAAATCCCTCTAGTCTATATCCATCACCTTGTTAAATGAACATCATTAGCTGGTGCCAGTGCCCTACAATTTCCCTATGCCTTTGCACATTGTATGTACATAAATAATTATCCAATGCCCTTTTGTATGCTTCAACTGAATCTGCTTTTATCAGATTTCCAGGGAGTGCATTCCAAACCCTAACTACTCAGAGATTTAAAAAGATTTTCCTCATGGAATGAGCTGCCAGGGAAGTGGTGGAGGCTGTTACAATTGCAACATTTAAGAGGCATTTGGATGGGTATATGAATAGGAAGGGTTTGGAGGGATATGGGCCGGGTGCTGGCAGGTGGGACTAGATTGGGTTGGGATATCTGGTCAGCATGGACGGGTTGGACTGAAGGGTCTGTTTCCATGCCGTACATCTCTGACTCTATGACTCTATGACTTCACCTTTGCTTCTTTTGCAGATCACATTTGTTACATAACAAATGATTGTTGGACATATGTAATTTCATTTTGTGGTTCTAAACTGGCATTAAACTCTAATTCTACAATTTAAATTAGGGACAGAATTTGTTGTATTTAAGGGACCTAGAAAATTGGCCAAAAAAGCAGCAGAACTGAGGTTTGGGAGCAGATTAGATTTATGCAAAGAAGGACAAAAGGATTGATTAGGAAGGGGAAATAGAATAAGAGAGTAAGCCTGCAGAGAACATGCAAGCTGATTGCATAAACTTCTGTAGATATGTGAAGGGAAAAAAAAACAACCATGATAAATGTATGTTCCTTAACTCTGCATCTAAATGCCACATTTACACACTATCTGCCATGCATTTGCCCATTCAATCTACTTATCTAAATTACACTGAAGCATCTCGGCAACCTCCTCACAGCTCAATCTTCCACCCATGTGTCAAATGTTAACTTGGAAATATTATATTTATATAAATCATTAAAATATAAATTGTGAATAGCTGGGGTCTGAGTACTGATTCCTGCAATAACCCATTAGTCAGTGCCTGCCACTCTGAAAAAGAAGAATTTATTCATGTTTTATTTCCTGTCTGCCAACCAGTTACTTATCCACGTCAGTACACTACCCCCAATCCCATTTAATTTTAGGTGACCTTATCAAAAGCCTATGAGACTGCAAGTAAACCACATCCACTAGTTTCCCCTTATCAATTCTATTAATAATAACCTCAAATAATTCCAGATTTGTCAAGATTTCCCGTTCATAAATCCATGCTGATTCTCTCTAATCCTTCCACTAGTTTTTGAAGTGCACTGACATTAAATCCTTTGCATTTTCCCACTATTAATGCAAGGTTAATTGGTCTATAATTCCCTGTTTGCTTTCCACCTCCTTTTTTAAATAATGGGGTTACATTAATTACCCTCTAACCCATAGGAACTGATCCACAGTCTATAGAATCTTGAAAGATGACCATTCACGGTTTCTATAATCATATCCTTATGTACTCTTTGACATAGGTTATTGAGCCACAGGCATTAATTCGCCTTTGAACCCATTAGTTTGCCCAACAGTATTTCTCTTTAATACTGATTTCCTTCAGTTCCTCCCTCTCACTCGGCCCTGTGTTCCCCAACATTTCTGGTCATTATTAGTGCCCTCCTTTGTGAAGACAGAACCAAAGGATGCATTTAACTCATCTGCCATCTCTTTGTTCCTGATTATAACTTGCCCGTTCCATTTTAGCTGGTTCTTATCAAAATTGTTGTTTACTGTGTTAAGCCTGGCAACTACACAATTTAAACTGTAGATCTGACTCCAATATGGTTGTCAGCAAATGTCCACATTTGCATTTTTCCTGGGATAGAAGGGTAAAGAGATTGTGCTCTGGAACTTGCTTAGGTCTTTCCTTGCCTGACTTGGTGTGCTAAGACCAACTCTACCATTTTTCTGACTGGAATTCAATAATTCAGTATATACCAGCACTTGACCTTTGGGCTTTCTTCATCCCCAAAGCTCTGCATATTGCTTGCCAGGGGCTCAGAATTTTGTTAATTGTTCATAGGAACAAGAACATAATAGAAATGAGTAACAAGAAAGACTTTAATTTCTACAGTATCTTTCCTAGCTTTGAGATGTCATAAGATGCTCTACAACTAATGATATATCTTTGAAATGTATTCCCTTTTGTAAGGCAGGAAGTGTGACTGACAATTTGCATAAAGCAAACCCATACAAATAACAACACAAATAGCCTGAATGGCATTGTTTTCAGTGCAGGGTGAGTGATAAATGTTGGGCAGGATACTAGAGAATTTCCTGCCCATCTTTAAATAATGCCATCATGAAAATGCAACAAATTGCACATTCATAAAAGAGTATCATGGATCATTAATGCTTGGAATTCTCTTCCCCAATGAGCAGTGGAGGGTGGGCTATTTAAATAGATTCAAGGCTGAGTTAGACAGATTTTGATCCACAGAGCATTCACTGATTATGAGGGACCAGCAGAAAGGCCATTATCAGGTTAGCTATGATCTTATTGAATGGCAGAGCAGAAGCCAGGACTAGGTAGCTTACTCCTCCTCTAATGCTCTTAGATTTCCAGAAAGCAGGTCAGAGGATATTTTAGCCCAAGTTCCAACTTGCCTACCCATCAAATGAATCTCTGTGCCAGGATCACTGAGTTTTCTTTCTAAAATTGCCAGGAATTTCTCAAAGTGCATATTTTTGGGGAGGAGAAACACTCAGTGCTAAGTAATAAGAACCATTATTGAATGTCACTGAAAGGTCAAGACCAAACACCTTTGACACAACACTACATTGAAACAACACTGTGCCTTGTATCCCTGAGCAAAAGTGTGTCAATATCTCAGCCAGCTAGCAAAAAAAACTAAATAGTTGTAAAAGATGGCAGTCTCTGCACTTTCATTCCCTTAAATTTTGTGTGAAAAGCTGCCTTGGCAAGCTGCAGCTTGCTGGAGATACAAAAAATACTTCCCTTCCATAGCTGACGCTCAGCTATATTTACATAAACTTACCAAGAGACTAAACAGCGCACCCTGAAGCAATCGTCTCTGCCCACTTATTAAATAGGATAACCTGATACATAGCTGAGCGCAGGTTTCAATCCACTGGCCCTTGAAGTGATGGAATGTGCCACAATTATACTCACCCATAGCAAGAGAGGAAAATAATGGTCTCAGGATTGTTAAACTCTTTCAAGTCAAAACAAGTCTGGACAGGGATTGTGAAATAACCTGCTCTTATCTGATATATTTAACCATAACAAAACAAAAGTGATTGTCCTTTCTGTTTTGTTGTTCTACATTACCTCCGCTTGCCCTCTGAATTTTTCTTTGCACTGTAGAATATTATACCTGCCGTAGACTGGGAGCTCCAAAACATTTGGACACTTTTTTCTTTTGCTTCACTCCAGTGTCCATATAATTTTTGTAAAAACCATATGAATTTTGGTGTGCACTGATTTTTGTAACATTCCAAAATCTGATGCTTTGAGTATCTTTAAAGCATAACAGATATTCAGCCATGTTTCTGTTTCTTACAAACTTTCCCCAGTCTGCATCTTCTGAAAGTGAGAACTAGTCATCAAGTTTCAAGGGCAGCTGACATATCCCACCACTTTGTGTCATATTGAATGTAGTCTAATTGACTACGACGGGCCTCATATCCAAGTCTGTTTGCTGGATGTCATTGCAGATGCACATTTGGTAATGGGAAGCTGTAATGAGTCCCATTTCCTAACTTAGGCTAATTTTTAACATTTCCGTAGTCAAAATATTACAACGCAAGAGAACCTAGGGATTAAATCTGGCACCTTCTTGGTCCCATACTGCTTAACTACCCTCTGGATGAAATTGCTGGCCCATCAGACATATTCTGAATTATTTATGTTTAGTTAGTTACCGCAAGCCTTTTAACCAGATGCTTTATGTTCACCACAGACGCCAAACACAGTTTATATTTTTAATATACAGGTTTGATGGAAAGATGACCTCAGGAAGCTAAAAGCTAGGACAGACAGAGTCGTCATCTCTGGGTTGATGCCAGTGCCATGTGACAGTGAGGCAAGGAATACGGAGAGAGTGCAGTTGAACCCGTGGCTGCAAGGATGGTGTAGGAAGGAGGGCTTCATGTATTTGGACAATAGGACTGCATTCTGGGGAAGGTGGGACCTGTACAAGCAGGACGGGTTGCACCTGAACCAGAAGGGCACCAATATCCTAGGCGGTAGGTTTGCTAGTACTCTTCGGGGGGGTGGGGAGTGGGGGGTGGAGTTTAAACTAATTTGGCAGGGGGATGGGATCGGGACTTGTAGTCCAGCAAGTAGGTTAGCTGTTTTTCAGGATGTCCAAGAATGTAGGGAGGCTGTGGAGAAGGTAGCACTGACAGGGAATACTTGTGGACACAGAGATGGGCTCAAGTGTGTATACTTCAACACAAGGAGTATCAGAAATAAGGTGGGTGAACTTAAGGCGTGGATCGGTACTTGGGACTACGATGTTGTGGTCATCAAGGAAACATAGATAGAAGAAGGACAGGAATGGTTGTTGGAGGTTCCTGGTTACAGATGTTTCAGTAAAATTTCAGGGGCGGTGTGGTAAAAAAGGAGGGGGGGGGTGGCATTGTGAATTAGAAATGGTATAACGGCTGCAGAAAGGCAGTTCGAGGTTAACCTGCCTTTGGAGGTAGTATGGGCTGAAGTCAGAAATAGAAAAGGAGCAGTCACCTTGTTGGGTGTTTACTATCGGCCCCCCAATAGCAGCAGAGATGTGGAGAAACAGATTAGGACACAGATTTTGGAAAGGTGCAGAAGCCACAGGGTAGTAGTCATGGGTGATTTCAACTTCCCAAATATTGATTGGAAGCTCTTTAGATCAAGTAGATTGGACAGGGCGGTGTTTGTGCAGTGTGTCCAGGAAGCTTTTCTAACTCAGTATGTAGATTGTCCGACCAGAGGGGAAGCCAGATTGGATTTGGTACTTGGCAACGAACTGGGACAAGTGATGGGCTTGTTAGTGGGTGAGCATTTTGGTGATAGTGATCACAATTCTGTGACTTTCATCTTGGTTATGGAGAGAGATAGGTGCGTGCAACAGGGCAGGTTTTACAATTAGGGGAAGGGTACATGCGATGCTGCAAGACAGGATCTGAGGAGCATAAATTGGGAGCATAGGCTGTCAAGGAAGGATGTCGTTGAAATGTGGAACTTTTTCAAGGAACAGATACGATGTGTCCTTGACATGTATGTACCTGTCAGGCAGGAAAGAGATGGTCATGTGAGGGAACCTTGGTTGACGAGGGAGGTTGAATGTCTTGTAAGGAGGAAGAAGGAGGCTTACATTAGGTTGAGGAAACAAAGGTTCAGACAGAGCGTTGGAGGGATACAGGATAGCCAGGAGGGAGCTGAAGAAAGGGATTAGGAGAGCTAAGAGAGCGCATGAAAAATCTTTGGTGGGTAGGATCAAGGATAGCCCCAAGGCCTTTTATATGTTTGTGAGAAACGTGAGAATGACGAGAACGAGGGAAGGTCCGATCAAGGACAGTAGTGGGAGACTGTGTATTGAGTCGGAAGAGATAGGAGAGGTCTTGAATGAGTACGTTTCTTCAGTATTTACAAATGAGAGGGACCGTATTGTTGAAAAGGAGAGTATGAAATGGACTGGTAAGCTAGAGGCGATACCTATTAGGAAGGAAGATGTGTTGGGCATTTTGAAAAACTTGAGGATAGATAAGTCCCCCGGGCCTGACGGGATATATCCTAGGATTATGTGGGAAGTAAGAGAGGAAATTGCAGAACCGTTGCAGAATCTTTTTGTCTTCACTGTCAATGGGGGTGGTGCCAGGGGACTGGAGAGTGGCGAATGCTGTGCCCCTGTTCAAAAAAGGGAATAGCGATAACCCCGGGAATTACAGGTCAGTTAGTCTTACTTCGGTGGTAGGCAAAGTAATGGAAAGGGTATTGAGGGATAGGATTTATGAGTATCTGGAAAGACACTGCTTAATTAGGGACAGCCAGCACAGATTTGTGAGGGGTAGGTCTTGCCTTACAAGTCTTATTGAATTCTTTGAGGAGGTGGCCAAGCATGTGGATGAGGGTAGAGCAGTGGATGTAGTGTACATGGATTTTAGTAAGGCATTTGATAAGGTTCCTCATGGTAGGCTTATGCGGAAAGCCAGGAAGCATGGGATAGTCGGAGGTTTGGCCAGTTGGATAGAGAACTGGCTAACCGGTCGAAGTCAGAGTGGTGGTAGATGGTAAATATACAGCCTGGAGCCCAGTTACAAGTGGAGTTCCACAGGGATCAATTCTGGGTCCTCTGCTGTTTGTAATTTTTATTAATGACTTGGAAAAGGGAGTCGAAGGGTGGGTCAGTAAATTTGCAGACGATACGAAGATTGGTGGAGTTGTGGATAGTGAGGAGGGCTGTTGTCGGCTGCAAAGGGACTTAGATATGATGCAGAGCTGGGCTGAGGAGTGGCAGATGGAGTTCAACCCTGTCAAGTGTGAGGTTGTCCATTTTGGAAGGGCAAATAAGAATGCGGAATACAAGGTTAACGGTAGGGTTCTTAGTCAGGTGGAGGAGCAGAGGGATCTTGTGGTCTATGTTCATAGATCTTTGAAAGTTGCCACTCAGGTGGATAGAGCTTGTAAGAAGGCCTATGGTGTATTAGCATTCATTAGCACAGGGATTGAATTCAAGAGTCGTGAGGTGATGTTGCAGCTGTATAGGACGTTGGTAAGGCCACATTTGGAGTACTGTGTGCAGTTCTGGTCACCTCATTTTAGGAAAAATGTGGAAGCTTTGGAGAGGGTGCAGAGGAGATTTACCAGGATGTTGCCTGGAATGGAGAATAGGTCGTACAAGGATAGTTTGAGAGTGCTAGGCCTTTTCTCATTGGAACGGAGAAGGATGAGTGGTGAGTTGATAGAGCTTATAAGATCATCAGGGGACTAGATGGAGTAGACAGTCAGAGATTTTTTCCCCGGGTACAACAGAGTGTTACAAGGGGACATAAATTTAAGGTGAAGGGTGGAAGGTATAGGGGGGATGTCAGGGGTAGGTTCTTTACCCAGAGAGTGGTGGAGGCATGGTATGCGCTGCCTGTGGGAGTGGCAGAGTCAGAATCATTGGTGACCTTTAAGCGGCAATTGGATAGGTACATGGATAGGTGCTTAAGTTAGGACAAATGTCCGGCACAACATCATGGGTTGAAGGGCCTGTTCTGTGCTGTATTGTTCTATGTTCTAATTCCCTGGAACGTTTTCACAACAGCAGAGTAAGTACTGCACTTAGCTGGTGGACTGCTCCCCTGTTCAGCCTACAGTACTCACAAACACAGGCTCTTCTGAGTAATGTGTTAGAGAAGAAAAGGATCAGGATCACATTGTGCAGCCTGTAGCTCATGATGGTATGGGGTCCAAGGCAGTGTCCAAAGCTGCATAAGGGCATTATTAAAATGAAGTAGCCAAACATTGTTGTGGTGGTGCTACTTGATTGGGAAATTAGACATGACCCATATTTGATTAGTCCTTTCTACTTCTGATAATTAATGCTCGACAATTCATGTCTTGATATTATTTTAGCAGTCTTCTGTTTTGGAAGATGATAATTGGTGCCATGGTAGGACACTGTGTTAAACATTGCTTGGTGTAATCTTAGAGATTGCCCACTTTGCCACTCACGGTGTTCTGCGGTATGGAATAAAGTGCAACATCATTGTGAACAGCAATTCTCTGCTGAGGACTTGGATCTTGGATCTCAGGTGGACAAGGCTGAACATCTTTTCACCAGTTTTGGTGGTGATGGCAGAAAAGCAAGAACCTTGAGAAAAATAGCTGCACATGAAGGAAGGAATTGGAAACCACCTTATGGTTTGGCATGTAAGTAGGCATTCTCTGTAGATAATCAGAAGTACACGACAGCAGCAAAGAGAAGAATTTTAGCTATTTTTTTGTAGGAGTTGCCTACCATAGTCAAAACTTTCTTCTTATGAGTGTGGGAAAACATAACCTGGTCAGATAAAAGACTTAAATTTCCTTGCACATATATATTGGAGATATTTCTCTCGACTTGTCTGAGTAATGAAGTTAAGAAATCAATTGAATAAAAGGAGAATGAGGCACTTAAAATCATTAATATCAGAAAAACAAAAGTATAACTGGAATTAGTGAGAATAACATCCAAATAAAACCCATGCATCTGATCTTGGGTTTTAAATAAGATATACTGGTTTTGAAATTTCCAGAATTCCCTGCAATTAATATTTCTAGATTCTCCATGCATTTTAAGATAACAAACATAACCCTTTTATTGAAGGAATGGGGAATGGTAAAAAAAGCAAAAGATTATAGGTCAGTTAGTTTGACATCAGTGGTAGGTAAAATGCTAGAATCAATTATTAAAGGCATCTTATAAAATCATAAGATGCTGATGTAGAGTCAAAATGGTTTAGGGGAAATTGTGTTTGACATTAACACGTTTTGAGGGATGCCTGGTAGATATGTGGGACAAAGTGAAAGCAATGCATTTGGATTACCAGAATGCATTTCAGAAAATGCCACACAAAATTGGGGTTTAGAGGATCGAGTGTAATGTACTAGCATGAATTGGGCATTGGTTAATAGGCAGGAAAAAGACAGTAGATATAAACTGATCATTTTCTGATTGGAATATCGTTAGAATAAGTGTTTGTGCCACAGCTACTTACGATCTATATCAAAGACTGATAGGATAGACAGTCATTTGAAACCTTAGGGGGTTATTGCCTGTGTCACTTTGTGAATCTCTCCAGCAGATGGTCCCGCACCAGGCAAGGATACCATTTTTAGGAATATGAGCTATGGCCGAAGGCAGCTCCACTAGACTGTGGTTGGTGATGGCAGGAAAGCTAGAACCTTGAGAGAAATAGCTCCTTAGAGCTAAAGGATCCTTTAGGAAGAGTAACCTGTGCTTCCTTAGCAGTGCACCTGAAGAAAGCAATTGGAAACCACCTCATGTATTCTTTTCTGCCATCATATCACGGCTTATTGAAGTTAAAAGAAGGAAGCTCCTAGCAACTGAAGAGGAAAAGCACATGACAATGAGGCATGGAGAAAAGAGTAAAGGATCTGCCTATATGCAGAGCATTACTAGAATCAACGATTTGGGTGACTCTGCATAATAGATGAAAGTTTGTTACAAATGCAAAACTAGATGAAAAATTAAGCAGATGAGCTAGATGAGGTTAGAATAAGTTACCAAAGGATAAGGACAATTTAAGTGAGTTGACAAGAGGAAGCAAGATTGAATATAATGTGGAGAAGTTTGGAATTTTCTGCTTCGACGGTAAGAATGGAAAAGCAGAATTGTCTTTTAAAAGTTAAGAAACTAGTAATTGCTGCTATAGAGATTTGGGTGTGCTTGTATACTTAAGACAGGAATTAGCAAAGGGTTGCAGCAAAATCCAGGAAGGCAAAGGGTATATTTAGTCTTTACCACAAAGGGATTGGAGAACAAGAATAAATAAGTCTTGCTGCCATTCTATAGGGTTTTGGTGAGATACAAAAAAAAGCAAAGAACAATACAGCACAGGAACTGGCCTTTGGCCCTCCAAGCCAGTGCCCACACGTTTTGCCTTTACATACTAATACTGCCTTTTCACTTACAGGGTCCATATCTCTCTATTCCCATCCTATTCATGTATTTGTCCAGGTCTTTCTTGTATGCTGCTATTGTGTCTGCTTCCACCATCTCCTCTGGTAGCGTGTTCCAGGCACTCACCATCTCACACATCTCTTTTAAATACCACCTCCTGCACTTTGAATCTGCGTCCCTTAGTAATTGACTTCTCAATCCTGGAAAAAACCTCATACTTTCTATTCTATCCATGTCATTCATAATCTTATAAACTTTTATCAGAATGCCCCTCAACCTCTTGCATTCCAGTGAAAATAAACCCTGTCTATCCAACCTTTCTTCGTAGGTAAAATCTGCCATACCAGGCAACATCCTGGTGAACCTTTTCTGTACCCTCTCCAAAACATTCACGCTCTTCTGGGTAGTGTGATGAACAGACCTGTATGCAATATTCCATGTGTGGCCTAACTAAAGCCCTAAAATGTTGCAGCAGAACTTGACTATCCTTATACTCAATGCCCTTTCCAATGAAGGCAAGGATGCCAGAGAACTTTTTTTTAATTACGTTATCTACCTGCACTGCCACCTTCAGTGATTTGCAGACTTTTAGACCCAGATCCCTCTGCATATTAATACTCCTAAGGGTTCTGCCATTCACTGTATAATTTCTACCAGTACTTGACCTTCCAGAGTGCTATATATAATTTTGGTCGCCTTACCTTAGGAAGGACATAATTGCCTGAGACAATCGACCGCAAAGAGTCATTCAATTGATTCTTGGTGATAACAGATTGTCCTCAGAGGTTAGATTTATCATAATGGACCAATGCTTTCTGGAGCTTAGAAAAATGAGAGCAGATCTCATTGAAAACTGAATAAGATAGATGCTGACAGGTCATTCCCCTTGCTTGAAAAGTCTAGACTTAGGGATCATAGTCTCAGAATAAGGAGTCAGCCATTTAGGGCTGAAAGAAATAAGAAAATTATTTCCTCAGAGGACTGTGAATCATTGGATTTCTCCAGCCCAGTGGAATGCGAATGCTCATCTGTGCACTACATCAAGGGCTATGGAAGCAGATTGGAAAGTGCAATTGAGGAAGAAGATCAGCCATTGTGGTGCAGAATGATCGACAAGCTTGAGAAGCCAAGTGTGATATTCTTGCCCCAACCTCATATCGTTTTAAATAAAAACATATGCAAAAGCAGCCATACTAGAAAAAATCATAATGTGCTGGAAACCAATAAAATATTTTAAATCTCTCCAAAATGACAACAGTAACCCTTCTAGTTCAGATCGATACCCGGAATGCAAAGTTGTTGCATTGAATTGGATTTTCATTACCGCAGCATTTTAGCTGTCGAACAAACTAGAGATTCACTGAAATAAAAACTTTGATAAAAGGTCAATTGTTTCCCCAGACTTTGAAATTGGATTGGGACACAGGAAGATAATTCAAAGGCAATATTTTCATTTGCACAATACTGATAATCAAAAATGCTCTTAGAGTCAATGCAGAATGCCTTGCAGGTTCTCAAGTAATAATATTTACATCAGAGAAACAAAGCAATGCCGATACAGGATCTGATAGCTTCTCTAGTGGACAGACCAGAACTGATGAGGGCAGTTGTCTCTGTTACATTTTTTAAGCATCTCACCTTGCAAACATGTCCCTTTGAAGTCACGCTAAAGTATTGATCACAAAATGCACTCATTCCTGCTTAAAGAAGCAGAAATTACAGGAACCATTTTGAACATGCTACCAAACTGCTGATCTATGAATTGTCGTAAAGTGATCAATGAGGCAATGGATTTGATGTCTTGCGAATGATTTTCTGGTGTATACTGAAGGCAATGAATTCCATCTTTTCAACATTTAATTGGCCAAAATTATGGTTCGTACAAGTCAGGATATTGGAGAGGAAGCATAACAAATGACAGAGGGTTGGAGAAAAGTTGTGCTGTGGTAGAACTAGATGTCATTACGTACACTGTACAACCTAACATCAGATTGGATGATGTAGCCGAGAGGATGAGAAATAATAGTGGGGCAAGGATAGACCTTTGGAGGGTTCTAAAAGAAATAATTACCTAATAGAAGAGGGCGCTTCTCTGGCTACAACAGAGTGGATAAGAATAGAAACAGATTAGGGCAGTCTCACTTAGTTGGATGGTGAAAGTGTTAAGTAATGTGCTTAACCATCTCAAAGCTGACAGCCTGATCTAGAGGAAGAGGAATGAGAATGCATATGGTTAAAATCAGACAGAATGTAACTTGTGACCAATTAGCACCAGTAGGGAACTCTAGTGCAGGGTAAGGAGCTCTTGGGAGAGGTTCAACCACTGAATTGATGAATAGTGGACTCAATTTTGGGAGACACCAATATATGAATATAAAAATTAGGAGCAAACAGAGATCATTCAGCCGCTCTGGCCTGCTCCACCACCCCATCAGATCACGATTAATCTATCAATATTTCAAAGTCTGTATTTCCATCTAGCCCAGATGATCTCTGGTTCCGTTGTTTAACAAAGTTCGGTCTACCTCTACCTTAAAAGTATTTAATGACCCTGCCGCCACCGTTTTCTGAGACAGAGACTTCCAAAGTTATAAACTCACTGAGAGTAAAATTTCCTCATGAGGGTTTGGTTAAGAAAAAGAAGGAAGCATATGTCAGGTATAGACAGGATAGATCAAGTGAATCCTTAGATGAGTATAAAGGCAGTAGGAGTATACTTAAGAGGGAAATCAGGATGGCAAAATGAGGACATGAGATAGCTTTGGCAAATAGAATTAAGGAGAATCCAAAGGGTTTTTACAAATATATTAAAGACCAAAGGGTTACTAGGGAGAGAATAGGACCCCTCAAAGATCAGCAAGGCGGCCTTTGTGTGGAGCCACAGAAAATGGGGGAGATACTAAGTGAATATTTTGCATCAATATTTACTGTGGAAAAGGATATGGAAGATATAAACTGTAGGGAAACAGATGGTGACATCTTGCGAAATGTCCAGATTACAGAGGAGGAAGTTATGGATGTCTTGAAATGGGTAAAGATGGATAAATTCCCAGGTTCTGATCGGGTGTACCAGAGAACTCTGTGGGAACTGAGAGAAGTGATTGCTGGGCCTTTTGCTGAGATATTTGTATCATCTATAGTCACAGGTGAGGTGCTGGAAGACTGGAAGTTGGCAAACATGGTGCCACTGTTTAAGAAGGGTGGTAAAGATAAGCCAGGGAACTATAGACCGGTGAACCTGACCTCAGTGGTGGGCAAGTTGTTGGAGGGAATCCTGAGGGACAGGATGTACATGTATTTGGAAAGGCAAGGACTGATTAGGGATAGTCAACATGGCTTTGTGCGTGGGAAATCATGTCTCACAAACTTGATTGAGTTTTTTGAAGAAGTAACAAAGTTGATTGATGAGGGCAGAGTGGTAGACGTGATCTATATGGACTTCAGTAAGATGTTCGACAAGGTTCCCCATGGGAGACTGATTAGCAAGATTAGATCTCATGGAATACAGGAAGAACTAGCCAGTTGGATTTAGAACTGGCTCAAAGGTAGAATACTGAGGGTAGTGGTGGAGGGTTGTTTTTCAGACTGGAGGCCTGTGACCAGTGGAGTGCCACAAGGATTGGTGCTGGGTCCTCTACTTTTTGTCATTTATATAAATGATTTGGATGCGAGCATAAGAGGTACAGTTAGTAAGTTTGCAGGTGACACCAAAATTGGAGGTGCAATGGACAGCGAAGAGGGTTACTTCAGTTTACAACAGGATCTGGACCAGATGGGCCTATGGGCTGAGAAGTATCAGATGGAGTTTAATTCAGATAAATGTTAGGTGCTGTATCATGGGAAAGCAAATCTTAGCAGGACTTATACACTTAATGGTAAGGTCCTAGGGAGTGTGCTGTACAAAGAGACCTTGGAGTGCAGGTTCATAGCTCATTGAAAGTGAAGTTGCAGGTAGATAGGATAGTGAAGAAGGTGTTTGGTATGCTTTCCTTTATTGGTCAGAGTATTGAGTACAGGAGTTGGGAGGTCATGTTGCGGCTGTACAGGGCATTGGTTCGGCCACTGTTGGAATATTGCATGCAATTCTGGTCTCCTTCCTATCGGAAAGATATTGTGAAACTTGAAAGGTTTACAAGGATGTTGCCAGGGTTGGAGGACTTGAGATACAGGGAGAGGCTGAACAGGCTGGGGCTGTTTTCCCTGGAGCGTCGGAGGTTGAGGGGTGACCTTATAGAGGTTTACAAAATTATGAGGGGCATGGGTAGGACAAATAGACAAAGCCTTTTCCCTGGGGTCGAGGAGTTCAGAACTAGAGGGCATAGTTTTAGGGTGAGAGGGGAAAGATATAAAAGAGACCTAAGGGACAACTTTTTCACGCAGAGGGTGGTACGTGTATGAAATGAGCTGCCAGAAGATGTGGTGGAGGCTGGTCCAATTGCAACATTTAGGAGGCATTTGGAAGGGTATATGAAGAGGAGGGGTGTGGAGGGATATTGGCCAGGTGCTGGCAGCTGATTGGGTTAGGATATCTGGTCGGCGTGGACAGGTTGGACCGAAGGGTCTGTTTCCATGCTGTACATCTCTATGACTCTGTGACTCTATCTCTGTCTGAAAGAATGACCCTTAATTTAAAAAAGTGCCTTCTAGTCCTGGACTGATCCATAAGATGAATGATCCTTTCCGTGTACACTTTGTCAAGACCATTCAGAATACTTGAAGGACTTTGGAAGAGTGAGGGTGATTGGTGGTTTGCAAAGACAAAGAGATTCAATGGTGATTTTTCCAAGGAGACCGTTATGAAGGCAAATTTGAATATTGGAGGGACAGTATCTGAGGTGAAGAAACAATTTACAATACCAGCTAGCCTGGGAGCCAGAAAAGTAGGTTGCATTATTATCAGTTTAATGGGAAATGGTGGAGAACGCTGACATATCTAATGGTAAAATGAGCTCAGACAGGGCAAAGCAGAGACAAAAGAGACATGTGGGTTCACTGGTGGGACAGGGGTGTAATGTAAACACAGGGTTGCCTTAACAAATTTGTTACACAAATAAACCACCCTTTACAAACTGTTATCAACATCATCTACTTCTAATAAAGTTCAAAATATCTTGGTTTTAATCTGTCCTCATGTTTTGATATATATAAGTTATTTGTTTCATAGGTTTGTGCTCCACTGCACTATTCACTGGAAAGGGAAGGGCAAAACTTACGGATTAAACATTCTGGCATGCTTTATTAATGGGTTTCAATCCTAAGATGACCAATGTATCATGTCCCTCTCCATCCTTGCTTCAATATCTTGTAATGCTTCTGTAAATGAGAAGGATTCCTACCTGTGCTCTGAAGACAAAATACAGAGCAGCGAAACATTGTGTAATTGAGATGGGTTTCAGCCAATTCAGGAAAATAAAGAATAAAATATTCACTGAAGAATAGAGGGCTGTGTCTTCATGCCTTGTCAGCCTTGGAAATAGAGGAGGGCAGGAGCGAAATATTATAAGGCTAGTGTTGGCATTCTGACGTCTTGATTCCTTCCTGATTTTGTCCATTTTAACAATGAGTTCAGGATCAGGAAATGCTATCCACCTCCACAAGTTGGGCAATTGATCAGGGTCATCAAGAGCCTTGTTATAGATCATGTTAGTAACCTAAATTAACTTTGGAAGTTCACTTCTACTTACCCAATGTCATGTGGGGGGCGCAGAACATACAGCTAGTGATCAGTTGGGGTGGCAGTCCTCCAAGCATATCTACATAACATCTTCCTGCTCTGACAGCTCTGACTGTCATCATGGCACACTATGTGGAGTCTATTGAGTTTTGCTTTGAATGGGTCTTAGTGTTTTCAGATATTTCAAACTTGGATCTCTTTTGTAATTAATGAGGGGCAGACTACTTTGCTTCAATGACAGGTCCCATCACAGTGAAGTTAACACTGAAAAAGTTAGCACTTTTACACTCTTGCTTCTTGCCTCTGGAATGTAAGTGATTTAGTGATAATGTCACTGGATTAGTGATTCTGAGGTTCAGCTCGGGTTTAAGAGCTGAAATCCCTTCATAGCAAATTGTGGAGCATACATTTGTCTTTTGCAGAACACCTGATGTTTTCCAGCATATACTACAGAAGGACAGGTATTCAGTATGTTTAATTAACAAAAAAGCATTACGTTTATAGTACCAGTAGAATGAAGCATCCTGGAATCACATTGATGTGTGCTTTCCATCTGAACTCCAATGATCTGTGCTCTTCCACCTTCCATGAATCTCCATTGCATTGAAAGTGAGGCTCCTTGTACTACTTAACTCATTTTCACCCATAAATTTAAAACAAGTCAAGGTTCCTAATTCCTTCAGTTTTCCCCTTTCCCCACAATCTGTAGTTTTTATTTAAAAAACAATGCTGCATCACTGCAGACAAAAATAGATCAGAAATTACATTCCCCATGTTCACTGTGTCCATATTGCAAATAGATGTTAAAATAGATGTTTGCTTCTTATTCCTTCTCTCTCACAAAAGATCAATAAACATGGGCATCTATTTTCTCTGTTTGTATCTTATGTAGTGAAATACACACATGAATTCTATCACGGTTTCACGTTAGCCTTGGAGAAATTCCTCACATCGTTTTTCATCTTGTATAGATGATAAAACAAAATAATGTCAAAATTTACCAATTACTCCCTCCTCAATTCTTTATAATCAAATGTCAGCTGTTTTTTTCCCACATGGAGTAGACATCTCCATTAAAGCCAATGACAAATTGCTTCTGGGTTGGTTTGAAACAAAAAATGCACTACCTCCTTTCAGCCTTTTAAGCTTCGAGTGTTAAATAATGAATAGGTCTGTAGTGCTAAATGCAACAAAAAGAGATACACTCTAATGAATAACGCTACCACCAAATACAAGGCAACCTGGTTTTACAAGGAATCACAAGATAATGTCAGTATCTTTCTGTAAGCCGTAGCTTGAATGCAGGTTAAAAGCATGATTAAAGTACAAACAAAGAAGCAAGGTAACCTATGTATCTGCTCTCTATTATTACAGATGTATAAGACTTGTCAGCATTGGATTTCCCTCACATTATTTTTATATGTTGCCCTTTTCTTAAAAGTAACATAATAAGATTGCCAGTACCTTGATTGTTAAACAAATTATTACTAAATAAAATCTTACCAAATGGCTGCAAAGATTTTGAGTCTAAAATCCTAATTTACTTTTTCTTTCAAACCACAAAAATGCCATTAGATACAAGCTTGGAACTCCTGCGTGTCATGCTCAGTAATTCAACCGCATACAATAAGCAGTTTTGGTAGCAGCTCAGTGTGCTGTAAGCTGAGAATGCCAGCGTTTAAGCTCCAGAGAAGAAATCTTAAATATCTGAATTAAATCCACGCTCCGGCAACTCATTCTGAATTCTGCTCAAATCACCCTTTTGTTAGTCCCGGCATAAAGTAGTGTCAATCATGCTCCTGTGTTTTTGTTCATTGGGAGCGTTTGTTATTAATTTGCTGTTTCATATTATGAGGAACCACATCCCAATGCTAAAAAATAAGGGGGGAATAGAGACTCAAGTTAGCAGTCACTGACGACTTGCACTCTGGATCAGCATCAAAGTGGTCAAAATGTCCAATCAGATTTGTGTTACTGGCATTACATGATGAATATGGTTCATATGACACACAAAAGCTCTTTGTGTCCCCTTGAGCTGGGACTATTCAAATGCTGCAACAGGCAGCCAGAGTGGAAGTAAATGGAACTGGCCTTGCAATGCATCCAAAATTCTACAGCACAATGGATCATGCAAATTATTATCCCCCTGCAGTACTGATCTAGTACCCTGTTAGGTCGTCTGAAGTTTAAAGTCTATTCAGGGAAGAAGTGAAGTGTCAGTCAGGAGTGTAGAGCTTGCTGCATTCAGTTCAGAAGCAGTGGGGATTACTTTTTTTATTCTGTACTACTTGGAGAGAAGCTGAACCTAAAGACTAACTTCTCTTTGTTATTGAGCATGCCCGATTTGAAATCAGTAGGGAAGTTTCATTCACATTATGTAACAAAGCTTCAAAAATGCAAACTTTAAGAATGTTAAGGGTTTTTTTTCAACCAAGAAATATCTAAATATCACTCAAAGAAGTACAAAAAGTCTTTTCCCATCTTTGCAGAAATGACAGAAAATTTAAAGGCTGTTGTGAATTAGAATGTGAAAACGTGAATCATGTTTGGAATGCAATGAATTTGAGAAGTGTACTAATCATTGAAATTGTAGGGAGAAAGCTTCTAATAGACTAAAGGCACAAATTTTTACAAATTCTTGTCATTATTATTTATAAACACAAGACAGAACAGTTTACAATTTTTTTTAACAGAACTAATTCAGAAAATGACATCAAATACTGTATAAAGCAATCTTATAGCTGAGAAAGTTTAAGTTTGTATCATAGGTGCCAGATGGAGATGATGGCATGCTTAAAGTAACAGGTCTAACCGATCCAACTTGGCTCAAAGTTTGGTTCAGACAGTAGCTGGGGAAAGGGAAGGTCTGGATGGGTACGTAAAGTGAGTGTACAGTTAATGCCTACACGCATCTGCGCAGTTACAACAGCTTGCAGTTATATACTGCATTTAATGTAGTGAAATATTCCATGATGTTTCACAGAAGTGGAAACAGGCAAAAGAATTGACAATATTCAGACATATTCAAAGACTCACACATGCATTCACAACCATGCATTTACACAAGATACACACACACGCACACGGAGTAATGAGCAAAATTAAATTCAAATGTTGATGTGCTTTGGGAGGTAGGTTCATGATAACTCTGCCTGCTCAATTTGGGTGCCATTTTCACCTAGATTATACCACATTTTCATATTAATACGAAGCTGAATATTTCACAAAAATAACTGGTCTGTATTATAATCATTCTGAATCTATTTCACAGGTGTTTATTCATAACTTAAATGAATCTAAAATGTTCCACTACCTATTGGTTAGAAATATTGTGCAATAATGGCAGAAAATTTGCAAATTCAGTAACTATGCCATTTAAAATTAACAAGTTAATGCCTTGTTAAAATATCAAATTAAAATGGATTCAATGATACATTTTACGTAAAATTTGAGATTCATTGCAGTCAAAGCACAATAAAAAAAATGCAAAGAAAGCACGTGAAAATAATATTTTTAAATTGCTAATCATGTTTTCCTGTAAATGTATGCTTTTGTCATCATGAAAAGAAATAGGACTCTTCTCCATAAAGGTTTGTTGGATTGGGTTATTGTAGAAGTCCCTTGTTAATGCCGAGGAATGTTTTCAGTATTCAGTATATTTTCAAAAGATTTAAACTCCCTTTGAAAGCTGGAGACAAGTCCTTCAAAGAATTGAACTTGAATGGTTCCCAAAAACTCAGGCAGAACCAGATTCTTACCAATAGGATCAATTGCCCGGAAAAAAAGCATTAACCCTCTCAGCACTGACTGTTCTTCACACCATCCATGACATATTCTTGCCTTCCTTCATAAGATGAAACCAATTATTCACTGATTTAATCAAATGATTGAAGCGATGAATGAAGCAATCAATTGTAACAATGGTACATTCTAATGGTTAGTTCCTGGTAAAACGTCCATTTGAAGCTTTGTGCTGGTGACCTGCTGAGAGAACTCCAATCAGTTCTTAGCAAGACGTAACTGTGTTTGTTAATTGCTTGATTAGTATGGACCAGATATACACTTTTGCCTTGGTTCTGTTGCAGTAGAAGTGCGATTATGGACTCTTTCTGTTGGCTTTAACTGACAAATTCTGTTTACCCATCCCCTCAGCATATGTATTATTCATGAATTCAACAGTTTGCACCTTTTTTTAAGCTTTCTATTCTAGTACAATTAGAAAACATTTCTAAATTTACTTCCCTCCTATGAAAAATACAGATGTTGCTTTTGCTTTACCAATTTTATTTTTGTTTCTGCACTCAAATTGCAAAGAGTTCCTTGTGTCTTCATTTTAGGCAGCCATTAGGATTGAAAATGTCTTTCTTCCAATCTGATTTGAGAGGCCCTGAGTTGGATGATAAGAAATGGTCACTGTCAATGCCACATGCGACAACTGGGTCAGGTAGATTAGTGGTTGGAAGTTTTTGTAGTGCCTAACAACTTGACTTCACCCCTTTGTGGTCCTAATGAAGTCACATGAGTTTTTGAGTGTCTCCCTGAGAGAACTTCCAGCATTTTATTGGTCACAAGCCATGGATTGATGGGGATGTTTGAGTCCTTCAGGAATGCTTGGAGGTGATCCCAAAAGCACCATAGTTTCCCTATCCTCCTGTGATTCTCCTACTGGAAATGATTTCCAAGTAGAGCTGTCTGTTTCAGATGCTTGGTGTCAGGCATAATAATGACCTGTTATAGATTATGTAAATATTGTGTAATACACACACACACACACACACACACACACACACACACACACACACACACACACACACACACACACACACACACACACACACTGCATTGGGAACACATTCCAAAGATTTGCATCCGGTCTTCTGCTAAACATATCTTTACTGTAATTATTTTTCCACTCTTCTCTGTTCTTTTCCTCACAACGTCCACAATTTAGTGAAAAATCCAAAACAAACCTGAAAAAAATGGTAGGTGTCATTCTCAAAAATAATAACTGAAGAGGTGGATATCTAATGATAATGTTCAGAATCTTACAGGGTGCCTCAGTGGTTAAACAATTTACTTCAATCTTAATGATTATGATTCAGAGCAAATTATAATATTTGACCAGAATAAGTGTGCTTACATCTGAAAGAAATTGTTGTGAATAAATGCTTCAATGAAAGGTTGGATTATGGCTTGTTGAATGTGGGGACTGATACCTGCACAGTGAACCCTAGCCTGCAATGTTGAGTAGTACTGCCAATTCTCTATCATTTGCCTGGTCAGTCAAACAGGATTCTGTCCATATGAACTTTGGGAACCACGATGCTGTGCCAATGTATAAACTCACAAGTTTATGTTGAAATGTTAGTTTGTTTCATAATATTACTAAAGTTGTCTATGTGCGAATATCTTAAAGTTAAATTTTAAGATGATAAAGTTGAACCACTTGGAAATTCTTGAATGTTTGATTACTTTGCATCAGCTGCTGTTATACCAGGAGCTACTTTGAGACTGAATGCTTGTGAGCGACCTCCTTCCCTGGGCTGGTTTCATATCACCCAGTGAAATGCAATGAACATCAATTGAGCACATTCAGTCGTGCAAATGCTGCTCCATCACTCGCTCATAAGGCCAATAGAAAAAATCAGGGACTGGTCTCTAAGGAGCTAAGGAGCACAAATTCCTTTGTACACTACATGCTACAAATTGAATCATTCATTTAGATGAAATTCACTTGTTCTCTGTCATTCAACCGTTTGTTTTAAATGAATAAAACAACCTGATTAAAATAGTGAACAAAAGGACTTCACTCAAAATCATTAACAATTTATTGCAATTAGTGGACTGAGGAAATGCTATCAAATGAGGTATACTCTTGGAACTGCCTGAATTCCATAACTCTGGCAGAAGCTGTCCTTTATAATCACAGAAGGAGATTTATTTGCTGCAATCCTGGTTAAGTTACAGTGGTGGAACAACAGCAGCTCTGAAGAAATTCCAGGGCAAAGTTTTGCATCAAAGCAGAACTTGAACTATTTTTCTCCAGGAGAAAATCATTTCTGATAAAATTCAGAGAATAAATAACATATCTATCACTGTAATCAAATGAGAGGCTGATGTCGGTGTGAATTTAGACTGAAAAAAGATGTCCAGAGGTAACAACATTGAGAAAGGATAAGATTGGTATTTCCGAGTGGTAGAAATGAAATTTGAATTGTGCTTATTTTCAAGTGTGGTCACATTTTTAAAGCAGGTTGAGTGAATCCCACTGGTGAATGCTAGGTTGAAAAGTTGCTATGTGTTTCATTTTATTGCAACACTGTGATGGTGAACAACACCTTTGTTGTTCCAAGTATTTTTATTAGGCAGCCAGATGGCAAAGTGCAGGATGGCTATTTGGGAGAATATGGAGAAACATTTCTATTCCACATTTAAGCAGGTCAAAAGAAAATGAGGGTAATAGGATCAGAGGGTATGTGTGCTAGTATTCAAAGCTGCAACTTTCCAACATCCAAGGAATGAAATCATCAGAATGGACTGATACTGATCATTGTGTATATTAACTCTTCATGATTTGCCTAAACTCTACTCTCTTGCCAGTTCTCCTTAATTGGTGGGAGTCAGTATCAATACTGAAAACATTTAGTGCAAAGTCTTAATCATTCCCAAGAAGTACAGTGAACTATCTTAGAATTTGTTCAGAAAAAGGAACTTCAGAATTGAAGTTTAATTTGGGCCACTTGCTGCTTTATTTGGGAGACAAGTTCGGATGTGACTGCAGAGATATACTCCAGAATTAAAATGATACTTTCAGGTTAAGACACATCTCACTGACTGGTACTTTGGAGATAAAGATCTGTTGTTCCTGGAATTTTATAACAGTTAAATATTTTATCAAAGTCCAATTTGCCATTCTTTTCAGACATATGTTGACAAAAACAATGGATCAAGTTTCTGTACTTAACAAGAATGACTTTTTATTACTAATAAATATGATCTAGCTACATGAAAATAATTATAAACTGCTAATACGTGTGAATGCTGGGTCAGTTGATAATTTTAAATCTGAGATAGATACTTTTTTGTTAAGCATAGGTGTTAGGGGATATGGGCTAAATACAGGTATACAGAATTTGGCCAAAGCTCATCTATGATCTCAGGGGATGGTGGAACAGGTTCAAGGACTGAATGAGCACATCCAGTCAGACAGCATCCGAGGAGCAGGAGAATCGATGTTTCAAGTATAAGCTCTTCATCAGGAATGAAGTATTCCTGATGAAGAGCTTATCCTCGAAATGTGGATTCTCCTGCCCCTCGGATGCTGCCTGACCTGCTGTGCTTTTCCAGCACCACACTCTCGACTCTGATCTCCAGTATCTGCAGTCCTCACTTTCTCTCAAGAGCGGAATGACTTACTCCCGTTCCTATGTTTAACTAGTTTAAATTCCAACCCTCATATAACTAACTCTTAAACACACATACAGAGAAACATTGATACTATGAATGGAAAGAAAACTGGGAAAGCATTTCAACGGCCATTACCACAGTCTTCACTGAAATGGTCCTTTTGGTTTTTTGGGATTGCGGTCTGTCAGTTTCCTGCTTTTCATATATTTTCCACTTCCTTGTAGAGGAAACAAAGCAACTGGGTCACAAATTATAAAGTCTCTGACTTATTGGTTAAAAGCAATGAACACACCAAAAATGATAAGGGAACAAAGAATGGATTTCTGTAGGCTATAGATGTTTTATTTTGCAGGGAAGAGGATATGACCTCTTATTCTGGAGCTCCAAAGGCTTCTAATTATATTGGTCAGAACCACAGATGTTCAGCATCCTGGGAATTAATCTTCAGCTTCCCAAAGACAGCTTGGCAATTTGTTGACTGTATCACCTTTGCTTGTTGCTTCAACAAATTTATTAAAGGTACACCAATCACACTGAAATTGTGCACACATTCCCACATATTCCTGAAAATCTCATGACGTTTCATTTAGTTTCTGGAACAGGAAATTCTGTTTGAGCCTTCACTTTTGCTATACTTGGCAACACTTGATCTTGTTCTATAATATATCCTCATGCAGTTCTTTTGTTTTTGCAAATCCACTTCTGGCTAAGTTTATTATTGTCAACCAACTTTAATTGCTAAAACAGATCATCTTCTAGTCTCTTATGTTCTTTCCATGCATCATTACATACCGCAACGTATTCTAAATAAATTACACTCTTTACAACCTCAGTTACAACTTGATCCACAAACCACTGGAATGTAGCTGAGCTGTTCTTCATCTCAAATGGTACCACTCAACATTAGTTTAAGCCATTTTTCATAACAACAGAGGTTATTTCTTCAACCTTTGAGTCAATTGCACTTGCCAGTATCCCTTCAATAGGGGAAAGTGAAACATCAACTTTCCTGCTCCTCAGATGCTGTTTGACCTGCAGTGGTCTTCCAGTAACACACTTATCGACTCTCTGTAATAGGCCAATCCTAGAAAGAACAGCGACACTGCCAAACATATCAATTCAATCTTCAAAGAATCCCTACCGTATAGAATCAGGCCATTTGGTCCATTGAGTCCATGCCAACTCTCTGAAAATCAACTCCCACCCACCTTATGCCTGTAACCCTGCATTTCCCATGGGTAAACAACTTAGCCAGCACATCCATGGGCACTATGGCCAATTTAGCATTGCCAATCCACCTAACTTGCACATTTTAGGACCTATGGGAGGAAACTTGAGCATCCAGAAGAAACCCACACAAACATTGGTAGAATGTGCAAACCCCACACAGACAATTGCCTGAGGATAGAATTGAACCAGGTCCCTGGTGCGGTCAGCCACCATGCTTCCCACTGTGGAATCTATCTTTGTGATCACTCTACCTTTCTGCAATCTCTTTGATCCATCTAGTTAGGTATTGGTGAACTCCACTTACTTTGACTAATTTTAATCAAATCATTTTCCGGCATATACTGAATCTCTCTCTTTCCACTTGAAGTTGTCTTTTCTGTGCTTAACCAACAAGGGTGCTGTTTTATCAGTCTTGACTCTTCTACATCCACTGCTGTGTTTTTCCAGCACCACATTGTTCAACTCTGGTACTCCAGCATCTGCAGTCCTCACTTTTTCCTAGTTCTTCTACATCCACATCATGTGTAGTTAAGGTAGTACATTCAGATGCATCTCTGCAGATTACCTCATACATCCTCAGCAGCCTTACATGATCCTCCTGTTGTCCTTTCTCCTAATATGTCAACTCAGTGTCTAACAGTCATACTATATCTGTCTTAATTAGTTGAATTTTAAGAGGACTAATTGTCTACTATTCTTACTACTTGATAGTTTCGCTCGTCCTTACCCTCTTCCCTATGACAAACCTTTTCAACATGCTTGTGTGACACAACTCATTCCTTTTCCATAATCAGGAATGGTTATCAGATGAGTAAAAAGTGAGGTCTGCAGATGCTGGAGATCAGAGCTGAAAATGTGTTGCTGGTTAAAGCACAGCAGGTCAGGCAGCATCCAAGGAACAGGAAATTCGACGTTTCGGGCCAGAGCCCTTCATCAGGATTTCCTGATGAAGGGCTCTGGCCCGAAACGTCGAATTCCCTGTTCCTTGGATGCTGCCTGACCTGCTGTGCTTTAACCAGCAACGCATTTTCAACTCTGGTTATTAGATGAGCCACTTTACTAACCCTGCTAACCTTGTTTGGGTCAACGAATTTTGCAGAGATTCACCTTGTAGTAGTAACAATATCAATACTTTATCCCCTGCTTGAAACATTCTGGTTGCTGAATATATTTATCTAACCATCCTTCCATTCTCAATTGTACCTTTTGTGCAAAACTACAAGCTCCGGCAAGTCATCCCATAAACGTGGACATTGAGGACTATTTTATTGGTTCAAGAACTTTTCCTTAATTAATATTAATTGACTTCTGAGTTCATGATCATAAATCAATTCAAATGGACTAAACCTAACAGATTCATTTGAGAATAGTATCCAAAATATCTAATCCCTTGCCTGTTTCCTTAAATCCCAGAACCTTTGCCTTTAAGACGCAGGCCCTAATCCATATGAGGCCAACACAGTTTCTTCTACAGTGCCATTATCCTAAGAAACCTCCTCTAATAGTGAAGTGTAAATTTACTGTGCTTTAGCTGCCAACTTAGTCTGAGTGAGCAGTGTTCAGTCTTCTTTTCCCAATTAATCTGCCTCACCATTTTCTCAAATAACTCAAGAATGCCTCCACATTTTGACAGGGCCTGTGCAAACCTGAACCTGCATGAGTATCTGACGTCTCCATATCAACTGCATCATTGGAAGTTTAAATTCATATTCTCTTGTTTTCACTCGATCTTGTCAATTTTAATTCTAATTTTCTCATGTGCATTCTTTTTGTTTCATTTTCCTGTCTTCTTAATTCCATTTCCCTTTCGGTGTCTTTTCTGTCCTTGCATTGATTTTTTTTTCTTCTATCTCCAGTTTCTTTGTTCCCTCTTCACGTTCAAGCTGTTTTAACTGAAACAGATTATCAACTGATTGTGATGTACCTGGCCTCTCTTGCAACTCCTCTGAACCTAAGTGGATTATTTCTGCTGGGCAATGCTACCTTCAGTTTACTTTGTGGATCATTTCAGAGAATATCTCTGGGACACCCGCACCAACCAACCCAACCACCCCATGACTGAACACTTCAACTCCCCCTCCCACTCTGTCAAGGACATGTAGATCCTGCACCTCCTCCATTGCCAAACCATTACCACCCGACATCTGGAGGAAGAACTCTTCATCTTTGGCCTTGGGACCCTGCAACCAGGAGGGATAAATGTGGTTTTCACCCGTTTCCTCATTTCTCCCCCCCCCACATTATCCCAGTCCCAAGCCTCCAACTTGGCAGTGCCCTCGACCTGCCCATCACCTTTCCCACCACCTGCTTCATGCTCCTCTCTGACCTATCACCTTCTCCCTCACCTTCATCTGCTTATCGCAAATTTTAGCTACCTTCCCCCCAACTCCAGCCCCTTCCATTTATCTCTCAGTGCCCTGGCCGACAAGCCTCATTCCTGATGAAGGGCTTATGCCTGAAATGTTGATTCTCCTCCTCCTCGGATGCTGCCTGACCTCCTGTGCTTTTCCAGCACCAAATTCTCAACTTTGATCTCCAGCATCTGTAGTCCTTAATTTCTCCTTCAGTTTACCTGCTAACCTAATCAACCTGGGTTCTGAAAATTCCCTTAAGTTTGCTAGGAACATCTCCACCACCTATAAGAAATTCTTTGCTGTTTCCAATGTGGTGTCTAAATTCCCAATAGTACCCAGTGTTTTCCTTCCTTTGTGTCATTTACTGACGCTACTCTCAAATCTCATTGTATCCGTTTCAAAACTGATCCTGGATGAGCCCCAAACTTTGTCTCATCACTGAGGTGGCATACTGGAGATCAATGCCCACTAGAATTCCCATCGTGTGTAAACAGCCATTGAGTCCACACTGACCCTCGCATCCAGACCACCCCTATCCCTATAACCCAGCTTTCCCATGGCTGACCCTTCTAGCCTGCACAACCCTGGACACTACGGCCAATTTGGCATGGCCAATCCACCTAACCTTTGGACTGTTGGAGGAAATCCATGCTGACATGGAGAGAATGTGCAAATTCCGCCCAGCCGGTCACCTGAGGATGGAATCGAATTTGAGTCACTGATGCTGTGGTGTAGCAGTGCTAAGCACTAAGCCACTGTGCCACACTATTCAGATTTGGAGGCCAGGGCCTGGGGTCAGAGGCCAAGAGAAGGGAGTAGAGAGAGAGAGAAAAACAAAGTAAAGTAATGGGCAGAGCAGAGGAACTCCAACTGCATTGTCCTACACCACGGCCATTTTATTGAAAGATGTAAGGTGGAGAGGAATCAGAATTCATGTTTCTTTAGAAGAGTCACTGGACCTAAAATATTGCCTCTGTTTTCTCTCCACAGAGATTGTCAGACCTGCTGAGTTTTTCCAGCAAATTCTGATTTTGTTTCTGACTTCATTAAGATAATCTCTCTGACCCGTCAAGTCTTGCTGTTTGTCTGTTTCTCTCTCTTCACTTGTTTTCTACATCTTTGCAGTAGGCACAAAGAAACTTTTCATAAATAATAAAGTTTCTGACTATTTGGGTAAATGCTACATAATACACAAGTGGTGAAGGAAAATAAATTGGCTTTCTTCAGACTTTAGGTGAGTTTTTTTATTATTGTAGATGAAAGGACAGCATATCTCCTTCTGACCATATTGCTCTGGCAACCAATCATTTAATTTTCTGGGGGCCAATCACATTGACAGGCAGAAGGTCTTTGTCATTAACAACTGGCCACTGTTCCACAGGCCAATCAGCTACTTGGTGCCAGCTGAATCTCACTTTGCACAAACGTTTTGGTGCCAGGCCATCTGCAGTAACCTATCCCCACTGGTTGAACAAACAGCAGTGAAAACAAGAAGTGTTGGTAGCTCGATTTTAAAAGTTAAGCCATCCCTTCCGCAATCCTTGTTTGTAAAACAGCTCTTTTCTCATTTCAATCCACAATCAAAATTGTTGTGGTTCTGTTCGCCGAGCTGGGAATTTGTGTTGCAGACGTTTTGTCCACTGTCTAGGTGACATCAGATTGAATCTGATTCAATCAATAAGCACATCGACCTGGACCCAATATACCAGCCACTGCAACGGACAGTTGGAACTGACAACCGGAAGCGGCAGATTCAAACCACTCAAATGCCGGAGGAAAGATTATAGGAGCACTTCACAGGAGGCTCCCAAGCACTGAGGATGTCACCTAGACAGGGGACGAAACACCTGCAATTCAAATTCCCAGCTCGGCGAACAGAACCACAACAACGAGCACCCGAGCTACAAATCTTTTCACAAACTTTGAACAGTCAAAATCATTGAAAATTGAAAGAAAATAGTCCTTACAATTAACCCATGTCTGTTGGGCTCAAATCAAAAACTACGGTATAACTCCATCCTTAGATGAAGACTCATCTCGTACTTTAATCAGGTTGAAAACTGATTACATTTTGAAGGCAGGTTTGCCAATCAAATCCCCTCACTGTTTTAATACTATGGTATCACAAGCAAGCAAAGGTCAACCATGAACCTTTAAGTGCCACTAAATTACAATATGCATGCTAGATAATAGCACTATGTGTCATATAATACTGTACTTGCATGCTTCAGAATGCTTTCAAAATCAACTTTTTGGTCATGGTAATTACAGAGTATTACCATGAGAATAGACATATTAAAATTAAAGAATGCGCTGTGAACATAAATCAGACCGATGTTAATCTGACCATTAGATTAAGCCTGTCCTGCAATTTGCCATCCACCTGCCAAATAAAAGGTATTTAGAAGATTAAAAGGTGTGTCTTACCTACCTTGCCTTACAATACAATCATGTGCCACATTACCCACTTTTAAAAATAAGTGTATTTGCAAACTCTGAAGTTATCCACTCAATGAAAAAATACTATTTCTAAAAAAAATGTCATTGCTATTTTATCTGTGACATTTCAAGTGTTTTGATTTACCTTTTGGAATAAAATGTACTGTAGGTATTTGAAAACCTAATTTGTAAACTATTGTAGTATATTTGATATTAATACATAAGAGCAGAAGCAATAGTCTCTCTTCCTATCAGCATAATTGGATGCATCTGCATCTATGTTTCAAGAAGGCAGCTCACTACCACCTTCTCAACAACAATTAGGGATGGGCAATAAAAGCTGGCCCAGCCAGTGAAGCCCACATCCCACATGTGAATAAAGCACTGTCTCTAAACTATACAGATTTATTCATGAAACAGACAGATGTCAGCATTTGCGATTATAGCATTTTTTGTTCTGTACCTACATACAGAGGAAAGTCATCTCAACAAAACCACAACAAATGCATTCTCTTCTGTGCCAGTGAGGTGCTTTGCATGTCACAACCACTGATAGACCAAATTCAGGAACACATTTATAATGTGGGTCAAGCTTACTAGTTGAAAATGTGTTGCTGGAAAAACACAGCAGGTCAGGGGCTTATGCACGAAACGTCGAATCTCCTGCTCCTTGGATGCTGCCTGACCAGCTGCACTTTTCCAGCAACACATTTTCAGCTCTGATCTCCAGCATCTGCAGACCTCACTTTCTCCTCAAGCTTACTACTTACTCAGACAATTCAAATTTGGAGAGTCCTTATAACTTGATACCAGATGTCAATGTCCTGGCTGAGCACAAATGTATAAGATAGTGTGCTAAATCATTGCGCCTTCCAATGTCTCCTTAAAGTGCCATTATACATCGAAATGTAACAGTATCTTAACCTTTTACTCATCAGGTTGCTTAGTTCTCAACCAATGTTTCCTGTTATTGCAAATATTCCACTGCATCATTGCAAGGTCAAATGTCTGAGGCAAGCTATTCAGCCCACTGAGACTTCCATGCACAAAGCCCTGATAGTATCCCATCAGCCTCTGGCTTTGGTGTTTGTGTTTCCACTCTTGTGCTCATGATGTTATTCTGTGTGTTGATCACTCTTTGTGCGATACAAAATATCCTGGCATCAGTCTGAACATTTCTGCTTACTAGTTTAAGTCTGTGTCCTTTTACCATGCCCTTGATGGTGCTGTTTGATATATTGTTGATGTTCTCATTGCAATGTTTCAAAATGTTGGTCTGGCCACACCTGCATTGCTATGCAGAGTTTTGGTACCTGTATTAAACAAAAAATGCCATTGTAAGCCGTTTAAAAAGAGATTCACTTGTCTGATTTCTGAGATGAAGGAGTTGGCTAATCAAGAAGGACAGCAAGAGTTAATTTAAATATATAAAAAGGAAGAAAGTAGCCAAAGAGAACATAGACCCCTGAAGGGATGAGGCTGAGAGAATAATAATGGGAACCAGGAAATGGTGGAGGAGTCGAATAAATGCTTTGCACCTGTCTTCACAGTAGAAAACACTAATAGCATTCCAAAATTACTAAATAATCAAGGTGCAAAATAAGGAGAGGAATTCTAAAATTCTAAATTCTAGAATTCTAAAATGGTGGATTAAGAGTAGTCTGAATCTCGCAGTTGTTCCTGAGATTCAGGCTTGTTTCTAGATTTACTTCTGGATTTCTTATAGTTATTACATTTACAGTAGGAAAGGTTTGGAGGGATCTGGGCCAAGTGCAGCCAGGTAATACCAGCCTACTCTGGGATCATGGTCAGCATGGACTGGTTGGACCAAATGTTCTGCTTCCATACTGTACAACTCTATAAATAAAATGACAATCACTTGAGAAAGAAGTAGCAAGGAAAATAGTGAGGCTAAATATTGAAAAATCCCTTGGACCCGACAGGATATATCCTGGGATATTAAAGGAAGTAGCTACAGAGATAGTGAATGCACTAATTGTAATCTTCCAAGAATCCTTAGGTTCGAGAAAAGTCCAAGGGAGTGGGAAAACTGTCAATGTAGCACATTTTTTAAAATAGGGGCGGAACAAAAAAACGATTACTAACTGCCAGTTAGCTGAACATCTGTTATTGGGAAAATGTTAGGATTTATTGTAAAGGAAGAAATAGCAGGCGTGTCCATTTTAGCATCATCTTTGGGGAATGTAACAAACAGGATAGTTAAAGGGTATGTAATGTGTTTGGATTTTTAGAAGACATTTGATAAGGAATTGCACATTAGGCTACTTAATAATATGAACAATATGTATCTGGTGGAGTGCCACAAGGATCAGTGCTGGGACCACAATTCTTTACAATATATATTCATGATTTGAATGTGGAAAGTGAATATACTATAGACAAGTTTGCAGATGACACAAAAATTGGTGGTGAGGATGATATAAAGAGTCTGCGGAAGGATTTAGATAGGTTGAGTGAGTGGGCACAAACCTGGCAGAGGGAAAATAATGTAGGAAGGTATAAGTCATGCACTTCGGCAGGAATAAGAGAGGAGCTCAATATTGTTTAAAAACCCAAACCCTCAGAACGGAGAGATTTTGGAGTGCTCATTCATGAATCATAAGAGCTTAACTTTAGCATGGTACAGGGAAGGAAATTGTAGAGTTGGGCTTTATTTCAAGAAAAATGGAGTATAGATATAGGGAGATTTTGTTATCACAATACAGATCAGACCACATTTGGAATACAATGAACTATTTTTTGGGCAACTTATCTGAAGAAAGATATACTGGCATTGAAGATAGTCAAGAGGATATTCAGTAGACTGATCCCAGGTATGTAGGGGCTGTTTCATGAGGAGAGGTCGAGTAGGTAGTGCCTGTACTCATTGGAATTTAGAAGAATGAGATGTAATGTTATTGAAGCTTTCAAGATTCATTAAGGACTTGATGGGTTAGATACGGAAAGGTTGTTTCCCTTATGGGAGAGTCCAGCCAGTCTGTGATGGGTAAGGAAGAGGGTAGAGAATGCGTGGAATTCTTTACTGTAGAGGGCTGTTGAGGCTGTGTAGTTCAATGTACAGGTCGTTCTGTATAATGCACATTTCATCATCGCGAACTCACTGTAATGCGACTTACTAATTGAGAATACCGTTTCTATAGCGTGAACTTTTAAAATGTGTGTTGGCTGTAATGCAATTTTAACACAAACACTGTAAGCATTGTTTCTAAAGTGTGATTTTTCTAGAACAGAGGGTTGCACAAGAATGCAACCATCATGTGATAGGAGAACTGTCAGTATTCAGGGCTAAGATAGACAGATGTTTAATCAGTAAGAGATTCAAGGTTATAAGGAAAAGGCAGGAAAGTGGATCTGAGAATTATCAGATCAGCAATGATCTCACTGAATGGTAGGGCAGATTTGATGGGGTGAATGGTCTGTGTCTGCTCCCATGCCTATAGTTTTATGGCCTTTATTCATTAGTGTTAGAGAATGAGGTGTGATCTTGTTGAAACATGCAAGTTTCTGAGTGGGCTTCGCAGGGTAGATGCTGAGAAGATGTTTCCACTTGTGGGGAATCTCAAACAAGGGGTAGAGTTATAAGAAGACATTCATTTTAACTTTGGGTGCAAAGGAATTTCTTCTTCGGAGCTTATGTCCAAAAACCTCTAGCTACAGAGTTGTGGAGGCTAGATCACTGAAAATATTTCAAGGGGAAATAGATAGATTTTTGAAATATCAAGGAATTAATGCTATGAGGAGTTGGCACTAAACTAGGGTTGAGACCTGGGACAAATCAGCCATCTTATTGAACCATCTGCTGCCTTGGGGGACTGAATGCCTATTCCTGATCCTGTTTCTCATGTCTTTATGTTCTTATCCAAACCTATGTTTTCCTAACACCTTGTGAACTTCTATTGATCATCTTTCACATACCTTCATTTATGACTGAAAAGAAAAAATATCCTTCCAGGGTTTTCTTCACAAATGTACGATCTGTCAGTGATCGACCATTTGGCTCTGAACCAACTTCATCAGAAATAAACAATCGAGGTGTGGTCTAACTACAGAGTAGTATAGCTAGAGCATAAATTCCTCAAATTTACACTCTCCTCTTTTGACAATACCTCCCAGCACCCTATTTGTTTGATAATGCTGCTCTGTGGTGATATTTTGATATGCTTTAATTTAACCCTAAGACATTGAAATACTATTTATAGCTAATTATTTCGCTATATCCTGAGTCTCTTCTCTTTTGAAGCATGTAGTTTTGAAATAATGTTGTTGCTTGCATTTAATTATACGAGAGGAAATGTTGACTTTAAGCCACCTATATTAATTAGATGCTCCATGCTATTATTTATGATCCATAAAATTATAAAGGATGTGGACCAAATTGAACATTCAATTTGATGTTAATTTGTCTCATCAAATAATTTATTGGATGTTAAAGACATGTGCATGGTATGAGCTCAAGTTAAAACAAGTTGGTGCCATGATCAATGTGTTCCTGGGTCCCTTTGCTATTGATTGTCAGATCTACACACAGAGGCTTCTATTGAAGATTTTGACCAATGCAGGAAAACTTGCATTTCATCCATTTGACTTCAAGTAAACATAACGAACTAAGGATCCAAGCATGACATCTAAACACGAAGAATTTTAAAAGCCAATATTTTTAACTCTTAAATTATTGGGAGAGTAGTCTCGCTATTTTTGATTCCTGAAAGTAGGACTTTACATTTATTTGCATTAGATTTTATTTCCTGCATATTTCTATACTTACGTATTTTGGTTAACTCACTGCATATTGAGATAATGACAGATTCCACCTCAAATCACTATACCATCCTTTCTAATAATTCGATACTTTGAAAGAACCCCTTTAAAAGATGTAATGTAATGTGAGGAGCCTAAACCACAAAGCACCATAGACATCGCTCTCCATCAGAGGGAGACAATTGGTTGCATGCACCTTGAGGGTAGCCACTGCATAAGTGTGGGTTAAGGTGTAGCGACAGGCCTCTTTGAACAACCACAGCCAGTGCAAGATTGAACCCTTTATTTTATACCACACATCTAGCTACCTGAGGTAACCAACCTCCCTCCTCTAACAGATACTCACCATATTTTCCAACTGTTAGTTATTTTCCTGTTTGGCCCCAGGTTTTACCCTGAATCTCCATTGCTCTGGTTGAAATGATAGGCAAAAGTTCCAGGGCTGATCTCAGCTAATATTCCAAGGCAAGCCCTTGAGTGGATTTTAATTCAGATCACGGTGATGGGAAACGTGGCTCACTAAACTTTGAGAGAAGTTGTGTGGCAGGCTGTTGGGGGCAGAAAATCCGTTGGTAATGAAGTGGGAGTCAGAGAAGGGCCGAATAGTCAAACATTTACTCACAGTGAGAGATCAATAAGACAACAATGAGCAGCTTGACACCAATTATCCTTCGAAATGTAGTGGTGGTAAGTGAATTTGTTGAGTGAATCTGTTTCATAGAGCAGTACTTTGCACAACCTGTCTGAGAACAGGTGATTTAGATGTAGAAATGGAATATAGAACATAGTGAGATGGAATTAATAAGAGATCCCATAGTTAAAGATTCTCTAGGGCAATAGCGATCACAACATGGTTGAATTTCAAGTACCATTTGAGGGAGAACAACTTGAGAAAAGTGAGAAAATTAATGATCAAAATAGGTTAACAATAAATATAGAAATAAATAGCAAGGGCTTTGATGTGCATATTAAAAGAGAGTAGATAAAGTGAGTACAGGGCCCTTTGAAGATACAACTGGGGAACTCATAATGGGAAGCAGGGAATTGGCAAATAGTTTAACTAATAGTTTGCATCAGTCTTCATAATGGAGGAGACTATAAAATCTCAAAATATTAGCTAGCCAAGGTGTGAATGGGAGGAAAAATCTTGTAACAGTCATTATCATGAAGGACAAAGTATTTGACAAATTAATGGGATGCCATGCAAACAAGTTACCAAGACTACATTAAAGGAAGTGGCTGCAGGAATAGTGAAGCTTGGTTGAAGTATTCCAGAACTCACTGGATTCTGGGAGGATTTCTGTGGATTGGGAAACTGCTAATGTGATGGCCCTCTTCAGGAAGGGAGGCAGATAGACAGCAGAAAACTACAGTCCCATTAGTATAATATCTGTCATTGAGAAGATGCTGGAGTACATCATTAAGAGACAACTACCAAGAGATTTAGAAAAGCTTAATATAATTGAACAAAGGCAACACGGTTTTGTGAAAGAAGGAACACCTTTGCTGAGGGGTTCCTGGCACATATATGTCAGATTTTGTACCAGTCCAGGAGCTTGCCTGCGGTCAGAGCTGGGATTCTCTCATCATAAGGGATGTGAAGCAGTATGTCATGCAGCCCACCATCCTCCTTGACTGTTTCTGCTGTACTTGACACAGTTTTCCTCCTGGAATGACAGAGGCAGGTATTAAAGGAGATGAAAGTGTGTGGAACCACTATTGCTCTTGGTGTAGTGAGGAGTGAGGATGGAGTTGGTTTGATGAAGGTTCCCTGAGTAACTGAGTAGGCAGTGCGAATGGCATATAGGACTGATGTCAGGAGTTGTGGTGGGTGAGAATAAACAAGAACTGATAGGGGAAGGTGGTAGAGTAGTGGTAATCTCACTGGATAAGCAATGTATATCCCAAGCCAATATTTGGGATGGAGTTTGAATCCGCCATGAATTCAATTCAATCTAAAAAAATAAAAATTTAATCTTATGATGCCTGCTAACAACTGTTGATTGCAATAAAGACTCATCTCATTCATCATGCCAATTGTGGCCTACATGTGACTCTAGACTCAGAGCAATGCAGTTGACTCTTAACTGCCCTTTGGGCAATTGTGGATGAGCAATAACTGCTTGCCAGCCAGAAATGGAAACATGCAGTGAATTAAAATAAAAGATGTTGCAGGCAATCGTGAAAGTGGTGGAGCGTGAATTTTGGTGGCAGGTGGATGCAGTGGCAGGGCGAGAGTGAATGTGAGGTGTCAGAGTGATGAGGGTGGCAGTGGAGAAGGATGCTGACATTCCGTGAATTCTTTCAGTGTGACGGCATTAAACCAGATGGAAACCTCAGACCAGGCCTGGTGACTGACTTCCATTGTTGGTTCTGGTTGACGAGGATTTCCCACGCTGAAATGACCCTGACTACAATTTCCCCTCTTTGTCATTTCCAATGCAAGTGGTAGGAACAGTGCAGAGTATCTCTGGTTAAACAGTGCTTGTTCGGGTGCACAAGGAGGCTTCAAACAATGGAGGGGCCACAAGAGGTAGAAGTGTTTTGGCAAACCTCCAGTGATTGATGAGTTGATTCGAGAATGGAGTGTGGTAAGATGGGAACAGAATTGGACATGACAGATGCCTTTGGGACTCTAGGTGGTTAATGAGGTGCTTTTGGTAAGTTATAGTGAGGAATCCAGTTGTGCCTCATGGCAAAAATAATGTCAAAATACGTGACACACCTCACACTTAGCCAAAATGAAGTAAGATTCAGCCCCAAGTCTTTAAAAAATTCGGGTCTCTTAATGGTATATGTGCACGTAGTTGCTGGCTGTTCATGTGGGCAATGTTTTTTCTCCAGGTATTGTCATTTCTGTGCTCCTTGTTGTTGCTGTGATACCTGTAGTTCCGTTCCCATTGCTGAGATTTTGTGGACCTCTGGGACTGATGATTAATCTAAGGTCTGTCAGATGATGTATTCACATTTTAGAACAAGAACAATTGATCTAATTAGACTAGACTTACAGTGTGGAAACAGGCCCTTCGGCCCAACAAGTCCACACCGACCCGCCGAAGCGCAACCCACCCATACCCTTACATTTACCCCTTACCTAACACTATGGGCAATTTAGCATGGCCAATTCACCTGACCCGCACATCTTTGTGACTGTGGGAGGAAACCGGAGCACCCGGAGGAAACCCACGCAGACACGGGGAGAACGTGCAAACTCCACACAGTCAGTCGCCTGAGTCGGGAATTGAACCCGGGTCTACAGGCGCTGTGAGGCAGCAGTGCTAACCACTGTGCCACCGTGCCGCCCACATCTTCCTGATCAGCTGCCTGCCATGCAGGAACACCTTCTCCGGTTGTGCATGTGTGCCTGTGGTTGTGACAGTCTAGCTGGTGTTCACTTCCTTCAGTTCTGGAAGAAACATCCCAGATTTCTGGCATTGAGAGGGCTGCCGGAGGCCAGGCACCTGCTCAGCCCCAGACAGAGTAGTGTCAGCTTGAAAAGCGTTGCACTAATGCACAGGTCGAGGTAAGACAGGCAGCTTTGTCAGCAAACTGGATAAAAGGTTGCAGGAGTTCACCAGCAACATCAGTACCGTGTTGGCTTCAGCATGTGTGCATCTGGTTCTCTCTATGGACAGGATGGTAGCTTCCATGTTGGGTAGACCTGCTGGATATGTACACGCCATCATTTAAGCCATCATTCTCAGTATCAATGGCAGGGTGATAGCAGGATGAGGAACCGTGACCCATTAGTAGGTTCTCCTGCCTCACAAGGAGACAGGATGGTACCAGCCTGACACCCAGCAGGAGGGGGAGAAACCACATACAGACCCCAGAAATATCCTCTTGGGACACTCCACAAATACCTGAACCTTTTACTTCCACCCTACCAACAATCCCTACCCCCAACTATGTGGAAGATTAAGCCAAGAATGATGGGACTGCATCTGGCTAGAATCATTTCAGCATGTCTGCCCCAATCTCTAAGCCAAGAGCATCACGATAGGGCAGGTTCCCATTCAAAGTCAGTGAAAACATTTACAGTCAGTGAAAATTTTTACTATACTTTTTCATCTAAAAGATACACAACAAAAATTTGTCAAGGTTCCTTAGACTACACCTTCCAAACCCATCAGCCCGACTATCTGGGTATACAAGGGCAGCAGGTACATGGGAACACCATCCTAAGGCACTCACCATCCTGATTTGGAAATATTTCACTGTTCCTTCAGTGTCATTGGGATAATATTCTGGAGAACCCTCGTTAATAGCATTGTGGGTCGGTTTTCAGCAAATGGACTGAAGATAGCTCACCACCACCTTCTCAAGGACAAATAAGGATAGGTAAATGCTGGCCCAGTGATGCCCATATTCCATGAGAGGAAAAAAATACAATCCTTGATGCAAAAGCAACTGATTGTTCTTGTTGCATTAAGGTTCCTTTAAGTCCTGTCTCACTTGCACTACACTGCAGACTGACTTCATAATTTATGTCATATTATTTCAAAACTACTGTGGTCATCACTAATTCTTGATTTTGGTAAACAACTGCATCTTATTTCATGCCTCAATATCAGTTTAAGACCTTGGTAGTGAGTTGACATAATCGTTCACAATCTGAAATCTGGCCAGAGTTTTGTTCAATAGTTGACAAAATCATTGCACTGCTTTTGCATCTATCAGCTGCTACATTGTTGCTCAGGCTCCTACCATTTCAAACTCCAGGCCAAGCCTTTCCTGCTAGTACATGATCAATTTACTTGATTTTGCAACCCTTTCTTATTCAGTTTCAGGTTCATATGGCAAGCCCTGTCTAACAGTCACACTAGATTTTGGTCATGACCAAGATCCATAAACTAGCAGATCATGCGCTATAGCTTTTACTCTGGGAAGATCACTAACTATTTTAAATTAGATTAGATTAGACTTACAGTGTGGAAACAGGCCCTTCGGCCCAACAAGTCCACACCGACCCGCTGAAGCGCAACCCACCCATACCCCTACATTTACCCCTTACCTAACACTATGGGCAATTTAGCATAGCCAATTCACCTGACCCACACATCTTTGGACTGTGGGAGGAAACCGGAGCACCCGGAGGAAACCCACGCAGACACGGGGAGAACGTGCAAACTCCACACAGTCTGTCGCCTGAGTCGGGAATTGAACCCAGGTCTCAGGCGCTGTGAGGCAGCAGTGCTAACCACTATGCCACCGTGCCGCCCACAATCTGCTATCTGTGCTGATGCTTCTTTGGAGCGATGGAAATGCTAAGTGGTACATGCAACCATTTATGTCTGCTGATTTGTGTGTAAAATGTTGTTAGAAAGCTACTGTTTTCATCCAGCTTCACTTATCAGTAACCATTGTTTGCATAGAGGATAATGAAGATTTTTGCCTTTGCAAACAAAAGTCCTTTGATGGTTGGCATGGGATATTGCAATCCCTTCGGATGCTTATAAACTTTGAAAATAAAATACTTTAGGTCAATGCATGCTGTCAGCTTTTCTGGTTGTTTCACCGCTACCATGATGCTAATCCATTTGGGAGGAATTGTCACTTTCTTGAGTACTCCCTTTTGATATTCTCCAAGAAGACATCCTAAACCTGTACAATAAAGATATCATTGTACTGATTGAAAATCTGTTTTGTGATCAATGAGCTAGTGCTCTGGGGCAGGTTGCAAAACTCTTCAGCATGCTGCTGAGTTACCAGTTCAAGCTCTATCTTTCTCTGGCTGAGATTACCTGCCTTTGCAAGCTGTCTATAATCTAGAACACTACTATTGCATTGCGCTTGCAGAGTAACTGTCCTCCCGGCATGAGTCCAGTGCCATTGGATCGCCTTCATCTTATTTCCCAGAGCTTCATTTTAGGATCACAATATTGAACCACTTTGCACAGATCTGTGAAGAGGTTGATGCTCTTCTTCTGCAATCATTATTCCCATTGTTACAAACCATATATCACCTATCAACCTGGCTGAACCAGCCTGTTGTGCTGTGTGCCCAGGCAAGATCTAAATGCATCTCAATGTCTGGTTCTACCACTGAATGTCACCCTGTTGGCTGACTGTCACCAGTGGCAGTAGCCACCATTCATGTTTGCTGCTACCAGAATGCAGAAATTTGGGCCTTCAATTGGCTGGCAGATCTATGATCTGGGACACCCTTCCTGAGATGGATGGAAGTCAGGGAGATTATCATGGTGGCCTAGGGGTTAGCTCTGCTGTCTCATAGCACCAGGGTCCCAGTTTCAATTCCACCTTCCGGTGACTGTCTGTGTGGAGTTTACACATTCTCCCTGTGGCTGCGTGGGTTTCCTCCGGGTGCTCCACTTTCCGCCCACAGTCCAAAGATGTGTACATTAGGTGAATTGGCCACGCTAAATTCCCTATAGTGTCCCGGGATATTGCAGACTTGGTGGAATTTCCAACAGGAAAAGCAGGGTTACAGAGATGATGCTCGGCAGGCTGGTGTTGACTTGATGAGCTGAACGGCCTACTTCCATACTCTAGGGATCCTATGTAGTCTTACTTGTTAAAGTATTATTGCCCTAAAAAGAAGTAGGGTGAGTTGGTGAAGCAAACTTGGACTGTACACCAAAGTTTGTACTGAGTTTGAAGGAGCCTAGCCTCTGCATTCAATCCAGCCTTTGGAATACAATCAAGGTCAAGAATACCTGAACAGTTGTCTTACTTAGTTGTACCTATTCAGTCCTTCCTCCCACTGGGAGTATTTCAATAAAACTAATTTTAGAAAATGTTATTATTACTGAAATGTTATTTAGACTTTAACAGGATTCTGACTTGATGCACTTATGCAATTGCAATAAGACAGATACTTCCATAGCTGATTGATAGATGGGTTGAACTGTGGTCCTTTTAGTTCTGAAACCCCGGCTCAAATCCGCTTCAGCTTAATGCAATTCTTCTTTATGCATCAATTGTAAACTTCTGAAGTGAAGTTACTGGCAGATGCTGGAACAGTTCCAAGTGGAACCTATTCACTAAAGCAATCATCTCAATAAGAGAGGTCTCGAGGACAGGCTGGTGTGGAAATTGATGTGACGTGTTGGGGAACAGGGCTGATAAAATATATTTCCTTGCAGAGAATCAGTTATTCCCTCCACCGAGACAGATTCTCCCCATTTTTCTGCTGCACCACTCCCAATACCATTGTATCTATGGGACGATTTGGCACGTGGAAATGGTTATGACAGAACATTGTCAGAAAAGTTTCTTTGAAAATGACTTAACAAAAGAAATACAGATGAGGGAGGAGAATTAGGCAATGGGTTTGAAATAAATTTTTGCAGCTGTGACTTGTTGGGAAGTGGGTATAATAACATTGCCTTAATCAATATTATCACCTATGTGTGTTTTAATCAAAGGTTAGCACTTTGTTTTATAGCTGCTGCTACATGAAAGAGAATCTTTATACTCACATAAAAAAAACTATTTATGGATTTGCATGCTAACTGTCAACTGACACTGAAGTGTGGTCTAGTGTTCACACCATCAAACATATTAAAGAAAAGACATTACAACAAAGACTTAAGTTTAACCATTGAACTGAATTAGTTTGAGTTGTAGAATCTAAGGTTACACAGAACTGTGATGATTCGGTAAGTTAGGCTCTTTGATTAGGAAAGTTGTTTCAGTTTGTTCTGGATGTTGCAATTTGGAAAGATATAGGGTCTAGTCTAGCATCCAAAGAATAAAAACATGGACAGAGGCAAAAATGATGTTTGGCTTTACGAACAATGGCATGGCTTGCTATGCTCTTCCAGCCCCATGCTTGTCTACTGTGGCTATTTCATAGCATTTTACAGCTGTTGAGATACTCTGTGATCTATAAATTGACCTGGATAAAAGACAATCTCATTTTATCAGTTCCAAAACTCAGGTATTCGCACATACTCAGAAGAAAATTCATAGCTCACGCCCCTACTTTAAAGCCACAACATGCTGTACTCACATTAGTAACCTGCCTCAATTTCTCACCCCCACAAACGGGTGTTTTCACAGATCTTATAACTGAGCACTGGGATCAAGTCAGGTTGTGTCACAATGATGAAATGGAGTGTAAGGCACATCTGCACAGAGCAGATCTTGAGCGGTGAATGACTATGATGGCGCCTGCCCACATTTCCAATTAGTATATACTTTGATCCTAATTTTTGGGGGGGATTTTCCAAAGTTTCAAGGGTTGTCATATATGCAGACAAATTTTATGGCATTTTTGATCTGACGCTGTTGTCAAGTTGAAATTATAACAGCTGATTTGTGCACAGCAATGTGATAATAGCATTGAGGGACAACAACTAACCAGCACAGAGGGGAGAATTACACTGACCTTTTCCAAAATCATGTCATGGGACCTTATATATCCACCTGAGCAGACAGATGGGACCTCAATTCAAGGTCTCATCTGAAAAATGGTATCTCCAACAATGTACTGTTCACTTAATTCTGCATTACAGTCTCAGCCTTGACTTTCATCTAAAAGAGCTGGAGGGCATAGGGTGTGTGTACCTGCATGGTAAGTGCCTTAAGTAAACAAATGAGAATTATATAGGATAAGGAAAATCGTGCAAAAAGTCTGCTCTTAGTAACTGGCTTTACTGCATGATTCTTCAGGTAATTACTATGCTTTGGCTCTGTCCTTCCTTTTTTTGATCAATATGTTTTCTCTTGGGATTCCCTATGCCTATGATAGGTGATTGTTAGCACACTAAATCAAGAGAGAGTCTAGCCAGTTGCCATTCAATGGCATCACCTTCATTGGATTCCCTATGATCAAAATTTTGGGAATTCACTGCAATCAAAATCCTGACGAGGAATTGAGCTTGAGCAGTCATATAAACATTGTGGCTACAAGAGCAGGTCACAGGCTAGGAGCCTATCCATCATCTAGAAGGCACGAGTCAGGGGTGTGAAGGAATACTCTCTACTTGTCTGGATGAGTGCAGCTCCAATAACACCCAAGAAGCTTGAAAACATCAAAGTCAAAGCAGCCCACTTGATTGGTACCACATCCACAGATATCCACTCCCTCCACCACCTATGCTCAATAGCAGCAATGTGTATTTTCTGCAAGAAGCATTGCGGAAATTCATCAAGGCTCCTTTGATACCACCTTTCAAATCCACAACCACTCCCATCTAGGACAAGTGCAGCAGATACATGGGACCACCACCACCTGCACATTCTCCTCCTAGCTGCACACAATCTTGGCTTGGAAATACAGAGAAATCTCATTTATTCAAATACCAATTAACCGAAAATCGGAATATCCGAAGGAGATCTTGAGGTCCCGATAGAAACATTACATCAAAGACGTGCTTCCAACAGTGATCGTTGTTTTTGTTTACAGTGGTTAAACAGGCATCTCTCCAAATGACTGACCTCTCTCTCTCTCTCTCTCTCTCTCGCTCTCTCTCTCTCCCCCCACACACTTTCCCTGGAGTTCCACAAAGGAGTGTACCCTAAACACCCCTTTCCCAGATAATCTCTCCAAAACTATCCAGTACAGGGTAAATGTGGAACCTGTCAAAAAGTTGCAGTAAAAAGTTGTGTAGCTGAGGCTGCGTGTGTGTGGCAGCAGCAGCAGCAGCATTCTTGTTGAAGGTGTCCAGTCTCGCTGCTCTGGAGAGGCGCACGGTGTTGGGGTGCGGGTGGCAGTGGACAGGGGGGTCACATGGAGTGGCGGTGCTGGACAGGGATGGGGGTGGGGGGTGGTTTTGGATGGGGTTTGGGGGGGCGGTGTTGGACAGGAATGGGGTGGGCGGTGGTGTTGGACAGGGGTGGGGGTGGGGGGCGGTGTTGGATGGGATTTGGGGGGCATGGTGTTGGACAAGAATGGGGTTGGGGGTGGTGTTGGACGGTGTTGGGGGGCGGTGTTGGACAGGGGTGGGAGTGAGGGATGGTGTTGGATGGGGTTTGGGGGGGTGGTGTTGGACAGGGATGAGGGTGAGGGGTGGTGTTGGACGGGGTTGGGGGCGCGGTGTTGGACAGGGGTGGGGGTGTTCTTGGACAGGGTTGGGGCAGTGTTGGACGGGGTGGGGGTGGGGGGGTGGTGTTGGATGGGGTTGGGGGCAGTGTTGGACACAGGTAGGGGCAGGGGTGGTGTTGGAAGTGGTTGGGGGGACGGTGTTGGACAGGGGTGGGGATGGGGGGTGGTGTTGGATGGGGTTTGGGGGGTGGTGTTGGACAGGGGTGGGGCGGGCGTGGTGTTGGACGGAGTTGAGGGGGTGGTGTTGGACAGGGGTGGGGCAGGGGTTGGTGCTGGACAGGGTTTGGGGGCAGTGTTGGACAAGGGTGGGGGGTGGTGTTGAACGGGGTTGGGGCTGGTGTTGGACAGGGGTGGGGGCGGGTGAGGTGTTGGCCGGAGTTTGGGGGAGTGGTGTTGGACAGGGGTGGGGGTGGGGTTGTTGTTGGACAGAGTTGGGGGGGGGCGGTGTTGGACGGGGATGGGGGGCCGGTATTGCGCAGGTGTGGAGGGGGGGTAAATTTGGTTTGGGGGTGGACAGGGGGTGGTGTTGTACAGGGCAGGGCTGGGTGTGCGTGGGGGGTGGTGTTGGGGCCAGACTGGGGGGGGGGGGGGGGGGGTGGTGTTGGACAGGGGGCAGGGGGCAGGGTGTGGGCAGGGGGAGGATACTCATGAACGGTGTGCTGCTGCAGTCTCCTGAATGGTGAGCAGACTTTTAAAAACTCCGAGCCCCAGAGGAAAGGCATTTATCTGAACAAAAGACTGCCCGCCCATTTCATTCGGTAATCGAGGTTCTCCTTAGATATTATTGTTCCTTCAGTGTCACTGGCTCAAAAGCACCCTCTCTAAAACAGTATTATGGGTCTACCTACAGAAAACCAACCAGTAGTTGGTTCAAGAAGGCAGCTCACTACCATTTTCCCAAAGATAACTGGCGATGGGCAATAAAAGCTGGTTCATCTAGTGAGGCCCATTGATGACTTAAAATATAAACTTGATGGATTGTCTACTCTGGCCCACTTCCAGGAACATTCAATTCTCTGGTGTACAGAAACCATCAGAGTGGGTTGGTATTTGGTTTTCAGAATTAGTGACAGTTTAGTGGAGGAATAAAAAGAATCTTAGTGAGCAGCAGACACACCTGTGAGTACTATGAGCGCTGAGACAGAACTGATGCCTGCCAGTGATGGGGCACGCCTCCACATCATATCTGAGTGATGTGGTTCGAGTGGGTGTGGAGTTGGGTTTACTGTTTGCATGCCCATCTCCCTTGTTATGGAGAAAAAAAACTTCACGAAGAAAACTTCAGAGTTTGGAACTTTATGGATTTCAGATAAAGGATTGTGTACCTGAACTATTCTGAGGACAACATCCTCTAAACTATTCTTTTATTTTCTCTTGTGGAGTAATAAAATTAAATAGATTTCTTTCAGAAGTTCATTGAATCATGTAGAGGACGTCTTCATGATCCCAATTCCATCAGAAAAACCTTTAACAAGGGCAGTAAGTCATAAACTCGATACAGAGACTTCCAGGGTCACAGAATGGTCTTGAATAGAACTCATGAAATGATGACTTGGAGACTCCTCACATTGCCATTCTTTGCTATTTACTCTGGAGACTCCCAGGAATTAAAAAGTAATTTTCCGAATACTGCTATCCCAGTCATCCCACATTTGCTTCCTTTTCTTTATATACTAATGTTAATTAATCATAAAAATCTTGGCCAGCAGCTGTATCTCCTTAGATTCGGGACTGCCTCCAACCAATTAGTGCTGCCAAGGCAGGAAGCCCTGTTATCCAAAGAAACATTGCAGCCAATAAAGGTTAATGGTTTGAAATACTCAACATCTTTCTCTCTTCACAGGTGCTGCCTGACTTACTGTGAATGACTTTCCTGTCATTCTGTGTACTTTGTATCAGATTTTGGTATCTGTGTTATTTTGCTTCTGTACTGTCCCAGCCTCGCTTTGCGTTACACAATTGGTCTGACATAAATTGTGAGACAAACTCCACAGCACAAGTGCAATCAAGAAACCTGACTACGTCACCTTATGAAATTACGAGACGCAACTTTCACTTTTTGTTTGCTGTTCATTCCCCGATGGTTTGGGAATGATTCCTGTGCAGTTCTGGATGCGAAAAGCTCATTTACTGCCCTGTGCAAAGTGTGCTGATGTTCCAAGCCAGAATCAAGATCAGTCAACACTCTGAGAGTGGTCATTTGACGTACCGCTTCAACAGTTTCAACACTGGATAATCCAGGAGAGAATGGCAGCAACCATGTCTCATTTACTTTTTGAAGTGCTGCAGTTTTACCAGGGCTTATTGGCGACAGCAGTGCTTTGAGGTAAATGCTGCTTGAGATGCTTCAAAGAGCTGACCTTTGTACAAATAACACAAACCTTCTCAAGCCAGCCCTGTTGGCATTTAAAAGCTGCAATTGCAGCAGAAAATGGCATCCCATTTTACAGAAATTTAGACATTGCACAAACCTTAAAAATAATCTATTGTTAGCCATCTTAGAAATTAATGCTCTCTCCCTGCCATGCACACATAATGAATATGGTTAAAGCTTTCAAATGTATTTGCATTTTTGAAACTATTTGCCTGAAGCAAGTAGGATTGTCACTGCCCCGGAGCACTAATAAATGTGCTGAAGAATGCTAACATAACTTTAAGATTTTCAACATAGATAATCCAGAAGGAGTGTCCGGCAAACAATAGGCAAGACATTATGACAGGAGCACCTGCTTCCAAGGTGTCATTAATTATTAGGAAAATTCCATTGACGTTAATTTGCCACAATAGAGTACAGTGGACTGTTTTATCACATAAATCACATCTAGTTATAGATCGCTATGGTTCAAGTGAAGGGAAAGAGAAATTGTTCATCTGTGATCCTTGACAAAGCTTACCTTTACTCTTACTCAGAAAATGTCTCTGCAAAATAATTAACACTGGGCTACTTGAAAACCTGTCATCCTACTTAAGCCAGCTTTGATTTTAAGACACTATTATAACCATTACCTATTTTGGCATCTGCACACCCAATTTTCCTTCTTGCCATTTTAGCCTAATTGTCTCTGTCTCTGCTACTTTCAGTCTCAATTATTCCAATTCCTTCCTTTCTGCTCTCCATCCTACACCATAAACAACTACTTGTCCAAAACGCAGCCAATCCCACAGCTTTTGCTTCTCTTACTTTAAAAGCACACTTGACCACCATGTCCTTTTTGACTTAAGCTGCACCTCCGCATTCCACAGAATCAAATCTGGCCTCCCCAGGATAATTATTCCAATTAAAGTTTGCACAGTAAGCTAGTGGAACCAATCATGTCTCTATTATAGAACATGCCTGATTTAAAATGGTGGAAAGGAAAAGCAGGCAGCTCTTCCTTTCTGCCATTTTAACTGCCTAATCAATGAAGTTGAAGATTATTCCTTTCATCTCCAGGTTCCCATGCAGCCATATCTCACCATTTATCCTTAAATTGTTCCAGCTTTACAGCCTGAACCACAATGTTTCGGTCGTTTTGTATGTGCATTCCTCCATGTTGCCACTGTGGCAGAGCACCTAGCTGCCTTGGTCTCATTCACTGGAATGCTCCGTCTAAAACCTATCACCTAATGCTCCTGTCTCATCTTTCTCAAAACTCATCTTTTTTTTTGCCAAGCTTTCCCTCCGTTGTTTGAGCACCGTGTCCTTTTTCACTTCGACTTTCAATTTCGGAATTGCAATGGGATTTATTTTTACATTAATGGTGCCACATAAATGGGAATTATTTCATTATTGCCGAGTATGGGTAGTGAAATACAGAAAATATTAAACTCAGTTGAAGTCATATTGTGTGATTAAGTGTGGAGTCACAAATTCCTGATTAGTTTTCTTTAAACACATAAACACAATTACAGATAGCTATTCAGTCAGTGTTGACATATATACTTTGAATAGTCAACAAGGGCAGATGGGTTTGAAATGTTGGAAGAGATCACAATGCACTTGGATTCTAGAACAAATGAGTTGAACACAAGAGAGATGAATTTGGGCAGCCAAATATTATCATAGACTTTTTGTATTCATACTCCTAAAATTACAGTTTAAGAACTTGATCAAGAACTGAAGTTCTTTCAAACTGCAGAATTATGTAACCATTTCTCCACAATACAACAAAGGAACAATTTTGCAGCATAGGTTAATCAATGGTACAATAAAAGAGCAATGTGAGCCTAAAGATCCAACATTAAAGTACAAGCCAAAATGGAAAGAAAGAATGCTAAAATGTAAAAATTACATTGTTACAAAATAAAATGTAATTGCTTTGTAATTGTTCTGACAATGTCCCTAAAAATTTGAATGGGGGTAACTTTCACTTAATGGTCCCTGGAGCCTCACCTACATATTAAGCATTCTGCTCTGCCTTACCCTGAATCTGTAAACAAACTGATCAGAGGTTCCTGATGGTATGTCTCACATTCTGCTGTGTGTTTCCAAAACGCAAAGTGCTGCGGAACTGGTCTGCAAGAGGAAAATAAGAATCCAAACTGATTGAAGCAGTAGCAGCATCTGAGAGAGAGAAAGGGAAAGAGCAGGAGAAGGGTGCGGATATGGCTGAAGAGAACAGCAGCAGCAATGGTTAAGGGATAGAGAAAAAAAGAAGTGCCAGAGAAAGATGCAAACCTGTTTAAAGATGACAACAGCAGCAGTGTAGGTTAAGGGAGAGACAGAGCACAGTGGAACGTTGCAGACCTGGCTGGAGGTTCCAGAAGCAGAGGACTGAAAAGATAAGAGCATTTAAAAAAAAAAACCGTGACATCACTGGTTGATTGATTGGGGTGCAGATTATTATTTTGTTTCCCTTTTCCAAAGTTGTGTATTTAATCCATGAAGCTGGGAAGTTCCCTTTTTCAATTTCCTTTCAGATAAACACTTAAATGAACTTGCCCATCTATAAATGACAACAGCACAGGGGAAGTGAGTAGCCATTAACTCTGTCGGTCTTAAGTGATTAGTTTTTTTTATTTTTAGATAAAGAAATGGCAGGGCACCTCTGATGTTCCAAATGCACATTCTGTACCTTGTAGGACTTCTGAAGGATTTCCATATCCTCAATAACTAGGTGCACAGTATGCCTATGCCATGTTGCCAGCTGCAACAGCTCAGGCTCTGGGTTTCGGAGATGCAGTGCATTCTTGAGGTTGAGAACTTTAGAGATAGATGCTGCTAATTTGCAATTTAAGAGTATTCAGAAAGAGAAAGATTGGGTGATCAGGGAGAAATGGGCAGATACTGCAGGAGTTTAAGGGTAGGTGATGGCCTTGAGATATCATCAGTGGACTATTAATCCAGAGATCCAGGTAAAAAACAGAAATTCTGAAAACAGTCACAGAATGTTATTTAATTTTGAAGATGGATCACTGGACTCAGAATGTTTACTCTGATTTCTCTTCACAGATACTGCCATACCTGCTGAGAATTTCCAACAATTTCTGTTTTTGTTTCAGATTTCCAGCATCCACAGTTCTTTTGTTTTTTTTGTCTAATGTTCTGGGGACCTGGGTTCAAATCCCATCAATGCAGATAATGGGATTTGAATCTAATAACAATCTGGAATTAGATCATTCGTCCAATGATGATCATGAAACCAATATCAATTGTCAAAACAAACCCTATCTGGATCACCAATGTCCTATAGGGATGGAGACTGCTGCTCCTACCTAGTCTGGACTACATGTGGCTCCAGACAGACAGCAAAATGGTTGACTCTTAACTGTCCTCCGGGTAATTAAGGATGCACAATAAAAGCGGGCTTAACCAGTGATGCCCATAGCCAGTGAATGAATAATAAAAAAATGCCCCTTGACACCATTTCACTCTCCAACCAATATGCAGATCTGAATAGTGATGGGAGTGTTGGGTTAGCAGGGGAGTGCAGCTGGAATAAATCCACGGTGTATTAGAAGCATAGGCTGAATAGAAGAGATGTGAAGAAGATGAAGAATAAAGATTAAAGGCTTGATAAGGGACAGACAGGCGTTTCATGAATCCAGGATAGTATGTTGCCTCCACGATACCAAGGTCAATGGCATCACTAACCAGCACCTTGGGAAGGGGCATGTGCTGTCAGCCAGGGCTCATGGTCCACATTGGTAACAATAATCTAGATAGGAAAAGGGCTGTGGTCTTGCATTTTAAGGAGCTAGCTAGAAATTAGCAAGTAGATCCTCAAACATTGTAATCTGCTATATACAAGTGAGTATAGAAATGAAAGGATAAAGCTGGAAAGATGACATAGGAGGGAGGACATTATTCCAGGGACATGGAGTCTGCAGGAGATGGGACTTATACATGCCTGACGGGATTTATCTAAAGAGAATTCTGACCAATTTCCTTGCGGATTACATGAACATCCGAAATAGGAGCAGAAGAAAAATGTTTGGCCCCTCTAGCCTGTTCCACCACTCAACAAGATCATGACTGAACTGTTTGCATTTCAAAATCCACATTCCCAGTCACCTCCAATAACCTTGCGCGCCCAGCAAGAACTTATCCATGCTGTCTTCAACTTATTTAGTGGCACAACCTTTGCCGACTTCTGAGGCAGAGAGTTCCAAAGGTGAACAACCCTCTGAGAGAAAGACTGTTCTCTCATTTTCATCATCAAAAGGCAACCTCTAGTTTTAAATAGTATCCCTAGCTCCTGGGGTCACCCACGTGAGCAAACATTCTTTCCACATCTGTCCTATCAAAACCATTCAGAATTGTATACACTTCAATCAAGTTCACTCTTCTGAACTCAGACAGAAACAAGCCCAGTCTATCCAACATGTCCACATAAGAGAAACCAATTATTGCAGGTATCAATCTAGTAAACCTCCTCTGAGCAATCTTCATGCATTGTTGTGCTTCTTTAAATAAGGAGACCAACATTTCAAACAGTTTTCAGGATTCGGTCACAACAATGCCCTGTATAACTGAACCGTAACATCCTTACTTTTATGGTTCAGTTCTTCTAATAATAAAGGATGGCATTGCCTTCTTGGTTACCTGCTGCACCTGACATTTTGTGACTCACATTCCAGAATATCTAGATCACCCTGCATCTCCACAGTTTTTGTTTTGTTTAGTTCCCATTCTCATTCAAACAGGCTGGGATAACCTGAATCCTTGTAGATAAATAAAGAGGCTGATACTCCTGCACTCCTACCCTTTGGGTCCCTGTAGCTGTCTTAGTCACAATCACCTCCTCTTGCTCCTGACATGCTGATGAAATGTGAAGACTCTACCCTCAGTGATGTGACTGCTTCTAGTTACAAAGAATCTAGGTAACTCCCCCCACCCCCAGTCCCTCATACATCTCAGTGTCTGTAGTTCAGCCTCAAGCTTATAATCTTATCCAGGAGCTCCCACAGGTAGCCTTATGTCATCCTTAATGAGTTTTAATGATTTAATTATAATTAAGTTACTTTTGTTGCTTTTAATTTATTTTATTAACAATACCGTTAATTGGTATATGATGTTGGGAACAACACGGGCCAATTGTATCGAACGTCAGTGAGGGAACACTTTATGGACAGTGATCATAGTCTCATAAAGGTTCAACTTGGCTATGGAAAAGAACAAGGATTAATCCATGGTAACAATAATTAACCAAGGGAAAGTCAACTTCAATGGGGTATAAATGGATCTAGCCAGATAAATTGGAATCAAAGTTTGACAACAGAACTGTAACTGAACAAGAGTTGCCTTTAATGAAGAGATAGTTTTGGCACAGCCAATACATATTTCTCATGAAGGGAATAAGTAGGGAGAACAAATCCAGAGTTCTCTGAATGACAAAAGGCATAGAGATTAAGATAAAGAAAATAAAGAGTTGCTGATGGCAGATTTCAGGTGGATAGTATAACCAAGATCCAAGCTGAGTATGGAAGCTTCAGAGGAAAATTGAAAAATAAAAGAGAAACAACCTGAGATAATGAGAAACAACTGACAGCTAACAGAAGTGGTCCATAGCCTTATACACGGTAAAAGGATGGTAAAAAATGGAACAGGGCTGGCTAGGGATTGAAAGGGCTGAGGCATTAAATAAATACTTTGCATCTTTCTTTACCAAAGAAGATGGCATCCAGGTCATGATGAAAGAAGGGATAGTTCAAGCACTTTAAAGAGTTAGAAAAATTAAGCTGAAGGTATTAGCAGGCTGTTTGTACTTAGCATTGATATGACACCAGGATCAAATGAGATGCATCCAAGACACAGAAGGAAATGAGAGATGCAGTTGCAGAGCCACTGGCCATAATTTTCTGAACTTTCTAAGACCCATGAATGGTGTCAGAGGACAGGAGAATTACAAATATTACACCCTTGTGCAAAAAAAAGTGCACAATCTTAAGTCGAGCAATCACAGGCCAGTGAGTTTAATCTCAGAGTTTCGAGAAATGATATTTTAGGACAAAATGAATAACCATTTGAGCAGATGTGATTAATTATGAACAGACAGATTGGACTTAGTGGCCAAGTTATGTTTAATTAATTTGCTTGAGATTTTTGATGGAGTAACAAAGAGGATTGATGAGGGTAGTGCTATTTATATGGTTTACATGGATTTCCAAAAGCATTTGCTAAAGTGCTGCTCAACAAATTGTTGCACGAGCAGATTTAAAGCTCATGTATTTAAAAGGTCAATAGCAACATGGATACAAAATGAGCTGAATGACAGGAGACAGAGATCTGAACAGTTATTTTTGAGACTGGAGGATGTTTTAATGGAACTCCCAGATGTCAATATAAGGATCCCAGCTCTTCCTAATATATGTTAGTTATAGAATCATAGAATCCCTACATTGTGGAAGCAGGCCACTCAGACCATAAAGTCCATACTAACCCTCCAAAAAAAAACCCAGACACCCTCAACCACCCCCTCCCGGCTAATCCACATAGCTTGCACATCCCTGGACACTATGGGCGACTTGGTATGGCCAATCCACAGCATAGACCTTGCTGTGTAGGACCCAATTTCAAAATTTGTGGGTGATACAAATGTTCACTGTATTGTAAACTAGAAGACCCTCATGAAGAAATTCATAATGACATAGATAGATTGTTGGAGTGGGCAGATAGTGGCAGTTGAAATTGATGCAGTGAAGTGTGAAAGGGAGAAAGGGCAAATGGAGACAAAATAATGTAATGCAGGACATAATTCTAAAGAGAGGATTAGGCACCTGATTGTACATGTGCAACAAAAGTAATAAAGTTATGTTAAGTCCATATAAAACACTGTTTCAGCCTTAACTGCATAGTTCTGGGCACTGAGTTTTGAAAAGGATGTGAAGGCATCGGAGAGGGTGCAGAAAAGATTCACAAGAATGGTTCAAAGAATTAGTAACTTAAATTACACAGAAAGACAAGCTAGCATCATTCTTCTTAGAGAAAAGAAGTTTAAGATGGTAGTTCATGACACAAAGCTGGTTGGAAGGATAAACTATAACGAAGATACAGAAATGTTGCTAGTGACTTGATAAGACTGAGTAAGGCACAGTATAATATGGATAAATGCGATGTTATCCATTTTGGTAGGAAAAACAATAAAGCAGATTATTATGGCTTTAAGAGGGAACGGTCAATGAGACTTGGGTGTCCTCATGCACCAGTCATGAAAATACACTTACCTTCATAACGAGAAGATCCAAGTACAGGAACAAGGATGTATTGCTGCAATTGTCCAGGGCATTGGTGAGGCCACACCTGGAATATTGTGTGCAGTTTTCATCTCCTTTATCTGAGGAAGGATGTACTTGCTGTCAAGCGAGTGAGGCAAAAATTTATGAGATTGATTCCTGGAATGGCAGGACTGACATATGAGGAGAGATTGAGTCATTGAGTCATACAGTGTGGAATCAGACTCTTTGTTCTAACCAGTCCATGCTGACCATGTTTCCAAGCTAAACTAGTCCCATCTTCCTGCACGTGAGTCAGTTTAGATTGTATTTGCTGGTTGAGAAGAATGAGGGGGATCTCATAGAAACCTATAAAATTCCAAGAGGATTAGACAGGTTAGATGCAGGAATGATGTTCACACTGATGGGACAGTCCAGAGTTAGGGGTCATGTTTTAAGGATAAGGGGTAAACCTTTTCGAACTGAGATGAGGAGAAAACTCTTCACCCCGGGGATTGTGAACCTCTGGAATTCATAACGATAGAAAGTGGTTATGTTTTTTCAAGAAGGAGATAGATCTATCTCTTGAGGTTAAAGAGACCAAGGAATATGGAATGATTAGGCTATTAAGCTCGATGATCAGCCATGATCACATTGAATGGGGAGCAGGCTCAAAGGGTCACATTGCCTACTCATACTCTTATCTTCTATGTTTCTATGATAGACATATTCAAAATCATGAGAAACCTAGACAGAGTAGACTAGGAGATAATGTTGCCATTGTTAGGAGGATCAAGAACCGGGGGTTACAGACTTAAGGTGATTGGTGGAAGAAGCATTGATGGAAAAAAAAGCCTTCACAACCGAGTGTGTAATGGAGGCAGGTTGACCTGAGGCATTACAGAGGGAATTGGATCATTACCGGAGAAAGAAGAATGAGAAGCCTTATTGAATGAAGGCATAGGGGGTGAGTTGAACAAATTGCTCCTTCAGACAGCAAACATACATGATGGCCAAATGGCCTTCCCTTATTAGATTAGATTACTTACAGTGTGGAAACAGGCCCTTCGGCCCAACAAGTCCACACTGACCCACCGGGGGTGCAACCCACCCATACCCCTACATTTACCCCTTACCTAACACTACGGGCAATTGTAGCATGGCCAATTCACCTGACCCGCACATCTTTGTGACTGTGGGAGGAAACCCATGCAGACACGGGGAGAACGTGCAAACTCCACACAGTTAGTCGCCTGAGTCAGGAATTGAACCCGGGTCTCAAGCGCTGTGAGGCAGCAGTGCTAACCACTGTGCCACCGTGCCGCCCACCAGGCTGCGATTGTTTTATTTTTCTATGTTGCTTTTATTCTGTGGCCGCCTTCAAATTTATTTTTGTATAAGTTGCAGTTAAACTATGGGGCTGTTAAATTCCATCACTAAAGTAAATTGAATCTAGGCACGTTTACATCTTGAATTGTTGAGAAAATTCAACAATTTCATTTCAGCACAAAGGATGCAAGAGCCAACATATTTTATGATGAAATGGTGTTCAATTGTTGGGTAGATGATCATTAGGTTTACTAAAAGCACTGTAACATTGGTATTTAGAAAGTTTAAGATCATAAGAAATAGGAACAGACTTCTTGGGACTTCAGGTTTTCAATTCTATTCTTTCACTCAATAAGATTAAGGTTGATTTTCTGCCTGAAATCCACTGTCCCACATTATTCACATTCTCCTCAATTTCTTAGCACCCAAAAATCTACCACTGACTGTCTTGAAACAATTCAACAACAAAACATTCTTAGTACTTAACAGTAAAGAATTCCAAAGATTTCCAAATAGTTAGTTGTGAGCAATAGGAGGAAGATCTGTAACACTTATGTCTGCATTTTGGGTGTATCTATCACGAGAAATAATTTGCTAAACTTTTTTAATAAAGTTTCTGGGGACTTCAGAACATACTGACAAGTAGAGTGCTTGAAAAGATCAAATCTAGAATTGAAAAATCTAAGTTTCAACTGGGAGCACATGTAAGCTGTTTGTAGAAAACTGTAAGACAGTATCTGACTTATTCACTGTGACTGCTGGGATTTCTGCCATGTATTTCACTACAACCTGCTAGGCAAGTACAAAAAGACATCAATATCTCAATGAGTAATGGCACACTAAAATGACATGGTGTTGAAACTGAAGGCCTTGTAGTGAGTCCTTAAGCAAAGTATTTCAGACAGAATAGCGCTACATAGTTCTTATTGTTTTTCTATGCCTGCAGGCAGAAGGTTTACAAATTGCAAAGATAATAAAAATGGGAGCAGTCACTCCTGTTGACCACAGTGTCTGTTAAAAAAAAGACATTTAACTTTAACACTTTCTTTCTTGAATGTTTTTAGTTGCTTGAGTAAAGCTAACTTTAGTCCCAACAATATGCACCTCATGTGGTTTGTTGTACAAAATGACCAGCTCTGGAACTGCAGCAAAGTAGACCTTCACTCATGTTATGAACACTAATGGACTTTATGGAGCAAAGTCATTCTGTGATGTTGTAAAATGGTATTTGAATAGGGTTAAATTAAAATGTTAATTCCTTTTTAGGAAAAGCTTTATGGTACTTAGCTCTCTCTCTCAGGTGTGCCAATCGCATGAAAATAACTTAAAAAGCTCATAATGTGAATAAATTCATATGAAACTCCAAAGCTTTGGAAACACTTGGTGCTAAATTCTAGCCCATTGTTGCAGATGAGTACAGTTGGATTTCACGTGTGGAAAATGTGGTCTTGAAAGGTTCTAACAGCTTCCAGAGTGGTTTGTTGGAGCTTGTGGATGTCCAACCCTCAGAACTAATAGTTCATCAGGACAAGATAAGCCATCACCAACAATTCAAACAGATCAATGTCAAAGCATTTCCAAGGCGTTGCTAGACTGGAGGAGGGAAGATCAGGTTCCTTCTGCTGCTCTCTGTGAGGAGAACAGTTAGGGCCCATGTTCTGAAGGATGAGTGAGATATCTGACTACCAAATGAATGCTCCGCCTTGGCCTGACACTTTGAAATACCGAGATGATTCTGGTGGATTTTTTGCAAGTTCCCAAGGTAGAGACCGCCAACTTCTCATCATAAACTGAAAAGTCATCAGTTCAACATGTTGCCCTAGCGTAGGGTCACTGAGGACATGCACTGTCCAACCATTAAGACAGAATATGTGCATATTCTTCATTGTACAATTCAACCCCATGGACTTCCTGCAGTCTCTTTGCTATGGTTGCCAAGTGATGAGTTTTGATAGCCACACAGGCCTTAGCTTCTTGAATAAATTTGTTGTTGTCTTTCCCTGAACCATAGATGGATATCCTTGTTGGAGTGTCAGCAGTAATCTGGTGTTTTTCTTATATATATTCTGTAAGCATGGCATCAAGCACAGTCAAAGTCTCTGGATTCTGGGAGACATCTTTATGAGCTCCTCTGACTCAGTAAAGTAATCAATAGCTTGTCATCAATTTATCAGTAGACATTAATGATGGCATATCTTTGCCCATGTCAGTAAGTATTCTGGTAACATTATAAACATGATCCAAAGATGCTAAATCTGAGATAAGGCTTCTCCCAGACTTATAGATCATGTATCCCCTGCTATTATAATTGGAAGCTTAGGTTCATGATTTGCCTGGGAGATGAAATGAGTATGTCTTTGACGGAATGAAACAATTGCTGTTGATGCTCAGTCCAACACCATTTTGCTTGTAAAACTGCCCTGGACTTCATTAACTCTGACTAAGTGGGCCAAGAATGCTCCCCTCTGGTTGACCATTCCCATTTGTTGTTCGGGTTCTGCACCATTCCAAGGTGGTGAAATGTTCCATCCTCAGTGAGTCTGCTGTGATCCCCATTGCCTGACCAACATGGCACAAGTGTTATATCATTCCCTTCGAGACTTCACAGTTCTCATTGAGTGTCAACCCAGCAACCCTGTAATTCATTCACATTCTTCTTACCTTATTGCTATGCTATGCTTTAATGAATCCATGGATAAAAATGCGGCATATGATGGCTTCCATATTTTATACCATGTTGAACATTGTTGGAAGAGCTCAGATGTGGCCATGTGAAAGGCCAGATGATTAAACTAAAAGTATCCCAAAGTGTTCTGAATATGGTGAGCAGCTTGAATTCTTCATCTAGGGTAAGTTTCCAGAAACTATCGTTTGCATCCAGCTTGTGCTGTTTGCAAGTTAGCTCGGCTCGCATCTGCAAGCAACATTGGATGTATCCGCTGTAGAAATATTGGAAATGCAGCAGCTTTTTGTGAGGTCCCACAAACTTCAAGAAAACAATGACCTGGTAGCATATTTTAATTAATTGAGGGGTACTTATTAGTTAGGACACCAGCACTGGAAGCTGAGGGGTGTGGAGGGAGATGGTCCTGAGGGGAGATCCCGTGCTCTTCTTTGAAACAGCATTGTGCAATCAATCATTGAAGAAGCTGTGCTAATGTCAGTTGATGAGTAATCCAGAAACCAGGCTAATGCTCTGGAATGATGGGTTTGAATCCCAGTGAAGCAGAAGGTGAAGTGATCGGTTTTAGCCCCACTGTGGTGCGAAGCACTAACAACCTGAATGGCTGGCAAATCTATAAAAATCCAGAATAAAGTCTAATGACAACCGTATAATCACTGTTGGTTGTCATAAAATAAACCCATCTGGTTTGGGGCAACACAGTGGCTCAATGGTTAGCACTGCTACCTCACAATGCCAGGGACCTGGGTTCGATTCCACCCTAGGGTGACCCACTGTGTAGAGTCGCCTCATGTCTGCGTGGGTTTCCTCCACAGTCTAAAGATGTGCAAGTTAAGTGGATTGGCCATGGGGAATGCAGATTTACTATGGGGATCAGGTAGGGGGAGCGGGGTGGGATAATCTTCCGAAGGTCAGCTGAATGACCTGCTTCCATGCTGTATGGATTATATGGCTCACTAAAGGAAATCTGCCATCTTTACTTGGCCTGACCTCTGCATGACACCAGACCTCACAGCAATGTGGTTTACTCTGAATTGCCTTGCCCTCTGGGATAACACTGTAGGGGCAATAAATTCTGCCTTAGCCCATGACACCTGCATCCCAAGAATGATTACAGAAAATGCACTGAGAGTCTCTTGATTTAGCAACTCATTTGAAAGTCACATCACTGGCAGTACAGATCTCCTTTAGTACTTCACTAAAATGTTAATTTATAACTTGTACCCAAGCATCTGGAGTGGAATTTGAACTCTGAAGTTTTGAGTCAGAGGCCAATTGCTATTGTGCCAAGACTGACACCACTGTAATGATAAGAGAGGTTGCTGCATCAGTTAATACCTGGTGATAATTCTACAATTGATTTGTATTACTTGAAGTAATCTTACTTTGTGTTACTGTGTGTTCATGTGTTTTGCAAGACATAAACTGCACAGGAAAATGCACATGATTGTGGTTGATCAAGTCTGTTGGTGGAGTGTGATAGCACTTTGGCACTCTGTTTGTACTGGTGAGCTTGGCACAATGAAAGGAAATTACTTGACTGCAGTTTTTATTTGTTTTACTTTTCGCTTATTAAAAAGAGAATGCTGCACAGTTCTAGTATTAGTTCACTTTATATTTGGCTTGATAATGCAGTTAAGTATTTGCACAGTTTATGACATGGCTATTGTATGTGCCGTAACTGAACAGATTGAGTTTACCATGGTTGAAATAAGGCTCGTGTATAGATACCGTTATCACAGAGATTGTCCAATTCAAACAGAGTTCATGCTGGGCAGTCTGACTGAATAAATATTCCGTCTTTGTAACAATAATTAGTTGTTATGAACTAGGTATTTTCTATTTTTGATCTTTCTTTGTCACTTTAAATAGAGTTGATAATGATGCTGGGAAGTTTGGAAATCTAATACAACGTTGCATACAGCCAGATATTTGTGATTTAAAACTTCGGTGGAAAATACTGCAGGCAATGCTGTGTGCATACATTTATCTTTATACTATTTTAGCAGTCAAGTTACCAATTTCACCAAATAGTGGAGAAAAGAATTCTGGTATGAGAAGGTTAAACATCCATTTGGTAAAGTAATACAGTCATTTGTAACAGCAAATATATAAGTAGCAAAAGTGAACCAATTTGTTTGCAACCAATGTAATAAAGTTATCACTTAAATACTTGCTACCATAGGGATCCAGATTGTCAGTGCTGTCATCACAGCGCAGCAGTCTTTGAGTCTCAAAATCCATCCTTTTCTGCCTTGCAGCACTGCTGGAATCATAGAGTCAGCCCTTGTATCTTTTCAGTAAACCTCTTTATCTATTGCTTTCTTCTCAACTCTTTCCAATCTAATTTTAAATATCAACGCAGATAGGGAACTGAGCAGTTCAATAATTTGGGATATGCATTTTGTGTATGGGACAAGGAATCAAGTCCAATTTGGACTAATGAGTGGGAATCTTTTCTCCCCTGGCTTGTATCGAACTCCATAATTCAACACGAATTGCTAATCTCACTTAAAGATGTCACAAGATCGATGATGTGGGAATTGAAAAACATCATGTTGGTATGTAACCAGTGTTCTTTCATAGTCGGGACTGAGGCACTGAGCTTGGAACATGTAGAGGTGATTTTATTCTGCATACGACCTGGTTGTGAGTCAAGTCGGAGAGAGTAGAAATGGAAAAGTCTTCCCAGCAGTCAAATTCTCACATCCTCCTTAAAAATTAAATTTTACACAATGAAACAAATAGGGTTTTGGAAATTTAAAGTTTGCTAGGTCTTCTGTTCAAATTGTAGTTTTTTTTTGCTAAAATCCCACTTCATTCCAAAATATAAAAGCTCTGTTTATTCATGAACTGTATCTTTTGATTTCTGAATATTAGGCATGTTTATGGAGACGCTGCTGGTGCCAAGTCATTCATGTTACACCTAATGACTTGTGCTTAGTAGTTGGTTTAACTATTAACAGGTTTATTAGGTACTAGGATAATAATCCATTTGTTTAGCGTAGTACGTCAGTATGAAATTCCAATAAGCGACATGAACAAATTTATCAAAGCGGAATGATTAGATATTGGTGAATGGATTTGTACAAATACTGCAGCAGGTGCACAGTATTTTACAACTGCAAATGATTCTCCGTCCAGCTTGCTGCCTTTAATGGCAGAGAAATTCAACTTAAAGCATTTAAGCTTATAATTTGGTTGGAGCAATTCCACAATTCTCTGCTCCCAGCAGGGAAGCTAAGCTCAAAGAAAGTGTGAGTTCAAAATAGATCCACGACAATACTGCCTTGATATTCTGACCTGTGCTTCCTGGGAGCACAGTTAAGCTTCCATGTGGGTGTTCAGAGGCTTATGTCTGCCCTCATTTTAAGACACAGAAATGATTAAATCAATATCTTCTATAATAAGGAACATGGATAGAATTGTGTTTCAAAGCAGGAACCCATCTCAAGTTTCAAACGACCTCGATTAAGCATCTGAAATATATTTCCACTTACTCTTCTTCCATCTGTTTGAACCATCTGCTTTATTCTCTTTCTTCAGGTGATAGATAAAACTACAGTCAGATTTCCCAGTTCAACTGCCTCTTGTGCAACCATTTGTTTACCCAGCTTCATCGGGCCAGTTTAGTTTCCCTGTCCGAGCCACCTGCCTTCATGTCAAACATCAGCTTCTGAAACCCTCATTGTGAGTCAGCACTTCAGCATTGGAGTGCATTGTTGAGGAAATATTGCTTTGTTGGAGATGTTGTCCTGTATAGGAGGCAATAACCTAAGGCCTCCTTTACCTTGTAGTTGTTAAAGATTTCCTGACACCCAGTTTTATGTAAATTGGTGGCCACATTTCTGTATGTAGTCGTGGCATTTAAATAAACTCCAAGGTAAACAAAATGTGTGCTGGTGCCCCACAACATAAATTTTCACCGTAATAACGTCACAGCTTAGGAACTGTGCAACATTTTGCCTGAGCTAGGTCAGAGATAGAGATTTTCACACAGTTTGGATAACTGTGGGTGAATGAGACAGCAGAGAGAGAGAGAGAACAAACAATATAGATAAATCCCACCAGGTAAAGAAGTAAGTCACTCTTAGGAAAAGTTGTTTTTAATCTCGCAGGAAGAGAGACAGGAGGTCTTGGAGGCACTGTGTGAGCTGACTGATAAGGCCTAAAATCTGGAACATGGAAACATGAGAAATAGAAACATTACACCAGACGGCCCATTGACCGTGCTCCACCAATCAATATGATCGTGTTTGATTTGATTTGATCTGATTTATTATGATCACATGATCCAGGTCTTCAACTCCAGTTTCTTGCCCACTCCTCATAAGCCTTGACTTAATGAAAAATCAAACATTTGATGAAACCAGTCTTAAGTGTAGTCAACAATGGAAAATTACAAAGCCCTGGAATTGAGAATTCCAGTGCTTTAGAATCCTTTGAGGTAAGTAATTTCTCTGTATCTCAGTTCTAAATGATTGGACCCTGAGCATGAACCCATATTCCATTCTCTGATCAGTAAATCAGTAAATCAGCCACTATTACATCAAGCCCATTCAGAATCTTGTATGTTTTGATGAAATCACCTCTAATTCATCCAAACTCCAGACAGTAGCATCCCAATTCACTCTCATCATACATCAACACAATCTCCCAAGAAATTACTGCGTTCACTCTATCCCAATTAAGAAGAGTAAACTGTGGAACTGTGCAACATTGTCATTCCGCATTTGTACGGGAGTTTTACAAATGCCTGTTATGGGTCAGACATATCTTTGTTGTCATGACTTTTTAAAGCCAAATTTATCAATTTAGGAATGATCAGCCATGATCATATTGAATGGCGGTGCAGGCTCAAAGGGCTGAATGGCCTACTCCTGCACCTATTGTCTACTGTCTATTGTCTAATTTATCTGAAATACATTTACTCCGTTTCCAGCCTTGATAACATCTAGTTAATGTGTTGATGACTGTTAAAAATACTTAATTGAATTTTACATTGAATGGATAGCAAGATCCCTATTACAGTTCACTCCCTTAGATTTTCAGATCAAAAAAACATTGGTTGTACTATTTCTGCATCAATGTTTGTGGCAATGGATATCTATATTGGTTCAACATTCACAAACTATTTAACACTTCCGACATCCTAAATATTTGTCGGAGACTTATCTTGTGAGGATAAAGAATGCAGCACTGCTTATGTATTTGTTCAGTCTGATAAAATTTAAGTGGCAGGATAAATCTATTGATGCATGCTCTGATTCGTGGCAAAGCACCACACTAAACCCAACAGGAAGCATTAGACTACATTGAATTCTAACAGTACATTTCTAGTAAACGGGCAATTCTGTAAAGGGTGAAGGGTTGCTGACCCCTGAACTTGAAGTGTTCAATTTTCAAGTCTAGATACATTTATATCAGCAATGCCAACACCAAAGTGGCTGTGCCCTCTGCAATTTTATAGGTGCACACTTCTCAAAAGCCACCTGACTCTTTTCCAGTGACTGCCATAGATGTGTAGAATTGACATATATCAATGAACTTTACATTCTTTTGACTAAGTTCTCATTGCATTGTGTTTTCTGGAGAGTTTTGCACCAAAATCAGATATACGACAGTAACGTAGAACAGGATGTCATTAACATTAACACTGTGCTTTCAGATGACATAACAAAGGAGTGGTAGGCAAGAAATAGGATGGACTAAGATGCAACACATTCATGTTTTGAAAATTACATTGTTCATTTTGTTCACTTGAAACCACCAATCATCTTTGTACTAGCTGAGAGAGTCTGCTTGAGTCTATAGAAATAGTTTAATAAAGGAAGCCACTGTTTTCTTGTGCAAATTTAACTCTGGCCTTCACTGGCTGTGTTATGTCCCAAAATCTTCACAGCCAAGGCTAGAAGCAGGTAGAGAAGTCATTACAATTGACTTTCTGGCTGCTGATTATTGATACGAAGTAGGAAAGCACTCCACCAAATCTCAGTAGACAGGTGTTGAAATAATTAAATTTCCTTTCATGCCAACTTAATGTTTAGAAACAATCAGCACAAAAAGATGAGATTGAAATCTTCAGCTACGCTTTTATTGCCTCCACATCAAACTATTGCAATATCCTCTGACCCAATCACCCAAATAAATCATTCATCCTTGATAAGCTTGAACTCTTTCAAACTCTACTGCCTGTATCCCAATCCCATTATGCCCTGGTCCTCCATAATCCCCGATCTTGCTCATCTGTCACATTTCTGGACCAACAAAGTCTTAATTTCAGAATTCTCAGAATTGTTTGGGATTCCCGCCAGGATTTTGCCTTTTTCTACCTGTCTGAGCTTCTTCAGTACTTCAATACTTGAAAGCATCCTTCAATTCTGACTTTTTGAACATTTCTAATTTTAATCATTTCATATCTGGCAGTCTTATCTTCAGCTATCTAGACCATAAATTACAGAATTTCTTCACTAAACCTCTCTCTCGCCCTTTCAAGACATTTTGGAAAACTTGCAATTGATACCAAATTTTCGGTCATCTGTCCTAGTCTCCTTTAATGTACCTTATATGAAATTTATTTAACATTGTTTCTGTGAAATACCTTTTGTAACTTTACCAATGCACAGAAATGTTTACATTAGAGTAGTTTGCATGTGGAGTGAACTTCCTAAGGAAGTGGTGGATGTGGGTACAATTACAGTGTTTAAAAGACATTTGGATAAGTATATGAATAGGAAAGGTTTATAGGCATATGTGCCAGGAGCAAGCAAGTGGGACTAGCTTGGTTTGGGATCATGATCAGCATGAGCTCGTTGGGCTGAAGGGTCTGTTTCCATGCTGTATGATTCTATGCTTTGTAAATGCAGATTGTTTTCATGGTTGGTTTAGGGGCTGTATATTAGGAAGAAAGGAATCCATGAAATTATCAGTGAAAAAGAAAGAAGCGACAAAAACAAAGGAACATGAAAAAGAACTGAGGAGAGAAAAGCAAGATTTATAAAAATACTAGCACTGCCTGCAACAAAGCTAAATGATTAAAATTCATCATTACTGGCAATGAGCTTCATCTAACTCAGTCCCAATCAGCTAAAAAGATGAAAAAAAGGTAAGAACACTCCTTACTGTGTGTTAGGTAAGAGAGAACAGCATTCAACCACAGGCAGTGAAATCCTAAACCTCACTCGCTGGAAAGTCATGTATTCTCTGCTTGGAAAACCTGTCACAGAAAATGTGAAACTTGGTTCATGGCAACTGGTCTTGCACCTGTCTCGGTGACCTGCATGTAGGGCCTGCTGTAAGACTGACATCATGGGAAAGCCCTAATTGCAAGTTCGCCTCCTCGATGGCGTAAGTATATAGCATCTAAGTTTTTCACTACCATGCATATTAAAGGAAACTGTGCTGTTATGCAGCAACTTTCAAGATATCTGAATACCACAAAGTACGTTACAGCCAAACAAGTATTTTAGAATCATAGTCACTTGAAATTTTTGCATAGTCAATTTTTGCATAGTAAGACCATCAAACTGGGCAATCTGTGGACAGTAATAATTGTTGAGGGCCTGACCACTGAGAAGGTCAACATGCTTTTATGTTGAAGTTTTCCTTATGTTTCCAACAACATTTAGGATGTTTTATAAAGACAATAATAAATTTTGATGAAAACTTTCCTTTGGAGGATCTTTCATGACTTGGGTATTTTTACAATGCCTTCAAAGCGAAATGAAGCTTTTGCATGCTGTTCTGCATTTTTCTATAATTGAGAAGTAGACCTTATGCCTGAAGCATATGAAAACACATGTGCAAGTTAAACAATGAATGCTTCTAATATTGAAACATACAATAAATAGTACAGGTCATTCTGCTAAAACGTGTGTTTCATTCATGAGAAGTTGCTATAATGCGATGGATGAATTGGGGACATTATTTCTAAAGTGTGAACTTTCAATATGTGTGTTGGCTGTAATGCAATTACATTGCCAACACTTTAAGCGCTGTTTCTAAAGTGCAATTTTTCTATAATGCAGGGTTAGACAAGAACGCAACCATCTTGTTATAGAAGAACTATCTGTACAGCAGATTCAGAGTCCTTCAAATCCCCATGAACCAGTAGAAACTCTTCGTAACAGACAAAATTCTAAAAGAACGTAAACATTATCTACATTGTTTATTTTTTAAAGTCTCCAATAACATTTGAATTTGTTAAATTATACTTCAGATTTATAAGTTCAATTAACTGTACACCCCCACACATCTGTCTCATTTTCAATAACAACTCTTGTCAAGTACCTATTGTGGCATTTTTGATTCTTATTGAAGTATATAGATTTGTTACAACTCTACCTCATTCTTAGCAGTTATCATGTATTGCTTCTTTGCAGTTTTTAACTAAATCTCCCTAATTAGTGCATATTTCCTCTTCTTTTTGCTGCCATTTGAGGTAACTTTACCTCATAGGAGATATATTCCTGAGACTCAATACCCTGTTTCTTTTTGCTGATAATGCGCTTCAAAGCTTTGCAAGCCAAAGTTGTTTTTCAGTTAATATTTATCTCAAATTAAAATCTGACGTTTATATTCAAACATACAGTGAAAAGACAACTTTTCTCAATGTAATGAGACCTCCAGCGACAGATGGCAATGATGAGGAAGGACAACTGGAAGAGTTGAATAGACTCACTGGAAATGAAAGTGTACCTTTGGTGGAAAAGGGGCTGATGTGAAAGGAAGGCAGCAGACAAAGAAATTCATCAATCCATTATCATCTGTATGGTCCTTCCATGTACATACCATTTATAGTTCCTGTTTATTCTTTAATTCCCTAGTGGAATAAAGAATCTCTGCTTCATGATCTTTGAGACATACACGTGTTCAAATCTCATTTAACATTATCAAATGAAACTTATCCTAATTCGGTAAAATTAAATTAAAACTTGTACCATTGGAATGAATACTGAAAGTAAATAAATATGTTCATTTTCCATATCCATTCAAAATTGTTTGGGTCTGCCACTTTGAGAACCAATATAGTTCACGTTAAAAATTGCTAAAGATTATGATATAAAAGATAAAACTAGACAGAAATAATGGAGAGTTTTCAGGTAAGCATGTCATTATAACCAACACCATCTTTTTTAAGACAGGAATTCAATCTTTGTTGTTGTCTTTGATATGTTCAAAGCTGAGTTCATGATAAAGAACTTCATGTGTTTCCTATAACTTGTATATCACACTGTGAAATATAAACCAAAAGAACACTTTAATCAGCCTACTTAAATGTTTGTGTTTACTTTAATGTATTAGTTAACAGAAGGGAAAATTTAAAATAATATACATCCAAATTAATTAAAATACATGTTTCAAATTACTTTTTTTAGCAGTATAAGAAACATATAAAGAGTAATATCGGGCAGCACTGTGGCACAGTGGTTAGCACTACTGCCTCACACTGCTAGAGACTCGAGTTCAGTTCCCACCTCAGGCAACTGTCTGTGTGGAGTTTGCACATTCTCTCCGTGTTGGGTGGGTTTCCTCCCACAGTCCAAGAATGTGTGTAGGCTAGGTGAATTGGCCTAGTGTTAGGTGAAGGTGTAAATGTAGGGAATGGGTCTGGGTGGGTTGCTCTTTGGAAGGTCGTTGGGACCGAAGGACCTGTTTCCACTCTGTAAGTATCTAATTTTAGTTTCAGTCGTATAAAAAAAATCTAAAACATTGAACAAACAATTTTGAACAGGACTGGGCATTTTGAAAAAAATTGTGATTTAATTTGATTTTGAGTTTCAGGTGGTGTGAATATTTATATCTCACTTCTTTTTTACAATGCAGTTAACAGGATCCATCTAAATGTACTATTAAAATATAATACTACTTGGCAAATGTACGCATAATAGTTTGCCGGTCAACTTCCAAGGTAAACTATGAGACTGAAATAATTGTATAGCCGTGAATTTCAAGGCCTAAGTCGGCTATTAATTCGCGCAAAAATAAAATATAGAATTCTTATGAAAGGCAGATAAATGGAGCCCAGGCTGCGTAGGCATCCACTAAATGTTTAGAGATGACAATTTAGTTCATACCTCATGCATTAACTGGAAGTAAAGCCTATGTCAGTTATTTTCTGGAAACTTGAATGGGTTATGATGTGTTAATAATTATGTAAATTGGGAATATATCTGCAAAGGTGCGACAGAGTTAAATAAAGGAACACTTAATTGATCTAAATAACTCGCTTTGGGGAAATATCCTTTGAGGGTGTGCAATCTCTAAGAGATCCAAAAGAAGAACAGCGGATGAAATATAAGTTTAAATCTCGATTTGCAGTTTGGAGTGGGAAGGGGTAGCAAAGTTCTCTCAAAGGAATAGAGGCTAAGCCATTAACCTTGTCAAGTGAAACATCCAATGATGGAAATCATTCAGGATGATGTTGCAGGGCCATGTGCCCAGATAACTCAGGAGAATATAAAACTTGCAAAAGTTGGCAGACTTGACAAAAAATGTCAAGGCATGGGAATGAATATAGTCTGTGTCATTTGGAAGGACTATGGCAAGGACTGAATGACATCACAGGTTCTAAAAAGAGACGGTGCAAGATAGCAGACAATGACACCTCCCTCCCAGATTGTCTCAATGCCTTCCATGCTCGCTTTGAGCAGAATTTCAGCGGAGAGATAACACCTATTCTGACAAGTCCCAATGAACCTATCCCAACAGTCACTGCATCAGAGGTCAGATCAGTCTTCCTTCGTGTGAATCCAAGGAAAGCGATGGATTCAAACGGAGTACCAGGCCATGCACTCAGAACATGTGCAGATCAACTGGCAGAGGTCTTCTCAGACATTTTCAACCTCCCACTGCAGCAGGCCACTGTCCCTGCCTGTTTCAAGAGGCCAACATCATCCCTGTGCCTAAGAAGATTCATGCAACATGTCTCAATGACTACCGCCCAGTGGCCCTAACTTCGGTGGTCATGAAGTGCTTTGAAAGGCTGGTCTTGGTATTAATCAACTCCAGTCTCCCCACTACTCTTGACCCACTTCAATTTGCTATTCGGACTAACAGATCCAGGTCAGATGCGATATCATTTGCCCTTCACTCCTCCCTAGAACATCTTGACAGCAATGTGGGCGGCACGGTGGCACAGTGGTTAGCACTGTTGCCTCACAGCGCCAGAGACCTGGGTTCAATTCTTGCCTCAGGCGACTGACTGTGTGGAGTTTGCAGTTCTCCCCGTGTCTGCGTGGGTTTCCTCCGGGTGCTCCGGTTTCCTCCCACAGTCCGAAGATGTGCGGATCAGGTGAATTGGCCATGTTAAATTGCCCGTAGTGTTAGGTAAGGGGTATATGTAGGGGTATGGGTGGGTTGCGCTTCGGCGGGTCGGTGTGGACTTGTTGGGCCGAAGTGCCTGTTTCCACACTGTAAGTAATCTAATCTAATCTAAGAACAGCCACGTCAGAATCCTGCTCATTGACTACAATTCAGCCTTCAACACTATTATTCCCCCGAGACTGATGACTCAACTTAGTGATCTCAGACTAAACCCCATTCTCTGGAACTGGATCCTCAGTTTCTTGAACCACAGGCCACAATCAGTGAAGACTGGGGACAGTATTTCATCCTCAGTAACACTCAACACTGGAGCCCCCCAGGGGTGCATACTCAGTCCCCTACTGTACTCAATGTATATCCATGACTGCGTCACCAAATACCAGAATAATGGCATTTACAAGTTCGCTGATGACACCACCATAGTTGGTCAAATTTCAGTTGGCGGCAAAACAGACTACAGACAGGATGTGGAAGACCTGGAAAAATGGTGCGCTGAGAACAAGCTAGCGCTCAATGTGGGCAAAACCAAGGAACTCATGATTGACTTTTGGCAGGATGTTAATCATGCCCCCCTCCACATTAACAGCGCAGAGCTGGAACGAGTGCGAGAGTGTCAAGCTCCTGAGAATGGTCATCCACAAGAAGCTTTATTGGACTCTTCATGCAGACGCATTGGTTACAAAGGCCCAACAACATCTCATCTTCCTCAGGCAGCTGACAAAATTTGGTATGATGACAAATACCCTTGTCAACTTTTATAGGTGCGCCATTGAAAGCATTCTGTCTGGATGTATCACTATTTGGTATGGCAACTGTAGCATTCAAGATCAGAGAAAGTTACAGAGAGTGGTGAACTTGGCCTGGACAATCACAAAGGTCAACCTCCCAACTATAGAATCCATCTAACAGGCCCGCTGTCAAGTAAAGGCTGCCAGCATGAATCCAAGGTCATGGTTGAGGCCGGCTTCATGGGCACAGAATTTGGCTACCGGTTTCTGCTCAGTGATTCTGTGTTGTTATGTATCTCGAAGGCCACCTTGGAGGATGCTTACCCGGAGATGGGAGGCTGAATGTCCTTGATCACTGAAGTGTTCCCTGACTGTGAGAGAGCATTCCTGTCTGGCGATTGTTGTATGGTGTCCATTCATTTGAAGTTGTAGCATCTGCTTGGTCTCAACAATATACCATACCTTGTGGCATCAATGCCTGCAGCATATGAGATAGACAACGTTGGCCAAGTCACATGAGTACCTGTCACATATGCATTGGGTGGTATTCCCATATGTGATGACAGTATCCATTGTGATGGTCTGCCATGTCTTGGAGAGGTTGCCGTGGCATGGTTGTGTGCTGTTGTGGTCGATGTTGTCCTGAAGAATCATTCCATTTCTATGACCTTTTGATCTCTCTGCCCTTGATCTGTCTGCCTATAAATTCTGTGCCTGTATGCTTCTGTCTCATTTCACCTGACAAAGTGGCTATATTCTGAAAGCTCCTGATTTCAAATTTGAACTAGGGAGAATGATCAGGGAGAAAGTAGGGTTGATCAGGGATAGCGTAGGGAACTTGTGCGTCGAATCTGAACAGACAGGGGAAGCCCTAAATGAGTTTCTTGCTTTAGTTTTCACTAAGGAAAGGGACCTTGTTGTGAATGAAAACTTTGAGGAGTTGGGATACAGACTTGAACAGATCAAGATTGACGAAGTTGATGTGCTGGAAATTTTGGCAAACATTAAGTTTGGTAAGTCCTCAGGGCCAGATCAGATATTTCCTCGACTGTTCCAACAAGTGAGAAAGGAGGTTGCTAAGCCGCTGATGAAGATCTTTGCTTCCTCACTCTCCACGGGAGTCGTACCGGAGGATTGGAAGGAAGCAAATGTTGTTCCGCTTTTCAAGAAAGGTAATAGGGAAATCCCTGGCAATTACACACCAGTTAGTCTTACATCTGTGGTCAGCAAGATTTTGGAAAGAATTTTGAGGGATAGGATTAATACTATTTGGAAAAGCAAAGCATGATTAAAGGCAGTCAGCATGGCTTTGTGAGGGGCAAGTCATGCCTCACAAATCTTATGGAGTTCTTTGAGAAGGTGACAAGACAGGTAGACTAAGATCGAGCAGTGGATGTGGTGTAAATGGACTTCAGCAAGGCATTTGATAAGGTTCCCCATGGTAGGCTCATTCAAAAAGTCAGAAGGTATGGGATACAGGGAGATTTGGCTATCTGGATTCAGAATTGGTCAGCTGACAGAAGGCAGAGAGTGGTTGTAGATAGAAAGTATTCTGCCTGGAGGTCAATGGCGAGTGGTGTCCTGCAGGGCTCTGTTCTTGGGCCTCTGCTCTTTGTAGTTTTTATAAATGATTCGGATGAAGAGGTTGAGGGCGGGTTAGTAAATTTGCAGATGACAGAAAGGTTGGAAATGCCGTTGATTGTATCGAGGGCTTTTGCAGGCTGTAGTGTGACATAGACAGGATGCAGAGTTGGGCTGAGAAATGGCAGATGGAGTTCAACCTGGATAAATGTGATATGATGCACTTTGGAAGGTTGAAATTGAATACTGAATGTAGGATTAAAGACAGGATTCTTGGCAGTCAGGAGGAACAGAGGGATCTTGGTGTTCAAGTACATTGATCCCTCAAAGTTGCCACCCAAGTTGATAGGGTTGTTAAGAATTTTGGCTTTTATTAACAGGGGTTTTAAGAGATGCGAGGTTTTGCTACAGCTCTACAAGTCACACTTGGAATATTGTGTCCAGTTCTGGTTGCCCTACTGTAGGAAAGATACAGAGGCTTTGGAGAAGGTGCAAAGAAGGTTTACCAGGATGCTGCCTGGACTGGAGGGCTTGCCTTATGAAGAGAGGTTGACTAAGCTTGGACTTTTCTCTCTGGAGAGAAGGAGGAAGAGAGGTGACCTGATCAAGGTATACAAGATAATGAGAGGATAGAGTCAATATCCAGAGACTTTTCCACAGGGCAGGATTGACTGGCACAAGGGGTTATAATTTTAAGATATTGGAAAAAGGTATAGGGAATGTCAGAGGAAGGTTCTTTACGCAAAGCATTGTGAATGTATTGAATGCGTTGCCAGCTGTGGTGGTGGAAGCAGAGTCATTAGGGATATTTAAGCAACTGCTGGACATACACATGGACAGTAGTGAATTGAGGGGTGCGTAGGTTAAGTTATTTTATTTTACATTAGGATTAACCTCGGCACAACATCTTGGGCCAAAAGGCCTGTTCTGTGCCGTACGTTTCTATGTTCTATGACTACAACCTGATGTCGTGTGACTTCTGACTTTGGGAGATTGAGTAACCTGAGAATTGCTTAAAGTAAAAAAAAGATGAAGCTGAGAAAAACTTACTGTTAGCTGACAATGAACTCTCAGTCTGCTCTCAAAAATTCTCATATGCCTTTCTATGGGAAAGGTACTTGGTATTCCAATTAGTTTGTGTTTTAGCTCATAAGCTGCTACTGCAGTCTTAAAAAGTCAGCACAGTCAACATATTCACCTTACTGAGAAGGTTCTCTTCTAGAGAAGCCATACTGCCAGGTCTAATATCTTGACTCCAGCAAAATCACTGTCATGGTGTCATCAGTGAGGAACGAGCTGGATGACCTGAAGGGGGAGGAGTAGGACTCTGGGTATGCAAATTGTCATTGTTAAGGAGTGAATGTGTTGTACCACAAACAAAAACCGAAATTGCTGGAGCAACTCAGGTGAACTCAACTAAGGTTTTCAGATCTGTAGAAGGGTCACTGGGTTCGAAATGTTAACTCTGCTGTCTCCCCCCAGACGCTGTCAGACCTGCTGAATTTCTCCAGCAATTTCTGAGTTTATTTGTTTCAAATCTCCAGCATCCACAATTTTTTGTTTTATTTCAGTGTTGTGCCACAGAAAGTGCCATGTGTGCACAGCAGCAACTTATTCAACCATGCACATCGTAAGTTCTCTCTCTCTCTCTCTCTCGTTACAGATATATCACCACTCCAGTAGCAGGTTTTCTGAATAACAAACCTTATCAGAGGACTTAGTGACATCATCAAATGCTCCCCAAGTTCACTCTGCAAATGTATGAGAGGAGACAGCTGAAGATTGTCCCTGAGTAGAGGCTGAGACAGACCATGTCAAGTGGCTCAAAACCTGAAAGTGCTGGAGAAACTCAGTAGGTCTGACAGCATTTGTAAAAAGCAAAGCAGAGTGAACATTTCAAGTGCCGTGACTCTTCATCAGAGCTAAAAACCTGGATCTTGGAATTACAGGAACACTGCTGACAATCATTATCTGGCTTTAGCTCTGCAATGAAAAGGTAAGACAGAAAAGTCCTGTGAGCCTGTAAGTTATGAGCGTGCAAAAGGGAAGGCAAAGCAGAGATGTTTTGAGCATTTGAAGAAGTGTAAAGAGAGTGAGTGGTAAGAATGCAAGCAAAGAGCCCTTGAGGTGCTCCCTGGTCTAATCCAGGGTTCTTGTCCATGCATGCAAAGTAGCCAAACAGCAGCAACACTGCTGTGCTCCAACATGCTGTACAGAAGTGGATAATGATGTTCTGAGTTGGTCAAAGATATACCATGATGATGTGATGAGGCTGTTGTGTGTCCAGTGCCAACCTCTATGAATGCTGGGTAGAGGTGTTGACTGCCTGTTGAGTTTGGGCAGAGATGATGGAGTACACAAACCAAGATGGCAGGCCCCACAGAGCAAATGACAACCTCATTTTTCTGGTCCTGCCACATTTTCCCAACTGACTCATCATTGACCACATCGTTCAAGGGCTGGGAAAATTCAGTCCGATATTTCCAATGCTATGGCCACCATATGCACGGTTGGCCAACAAAAAAGTGTTCACTCAGGCACATCCCTTTAATTGATTTGGATGTTGTTTGATGGCAGGATGTATTCAAGGTAAAGAGGATGGAAACACCTTACTTCAAACTGGTGCACTATAATTAAGAGGATTGGCAGTCCTCATGTTACATTGCAGCTGCAAGAAACCTCTGATCTGCAAATCATAGCGATTGTAAACAGGTTAATATTGTATTTCTAATCATAATTAGATGGTACGTATGTTTCTGCGAAATCTTATCTATTCCAAACCTAATAACCGTTTTAATCTCACTTACTGAGCTCCAGCATTAGTATCGCAAAAGAATCAAAGTTTATTTAAACCAATTTATTTTTTCCAAAACTGATGAACCTGTTAGGTCATTCAATTGAATGCTATATGGTTTCCTCAATTTGGATCATAATTTATATTTGGAAAACCATTTCATGTAAATCAGCCCTGATTTCTACAAATAACAGGAGTTGATTATCAAAGTTACAGAACTCTTTCACCACACATAAAAGAAAGAATTTGCATTCATGCATTACCTTATCAATAAATTGCTTTTGAAATATAATTAGGGTTAACAGTCTTATATTCTGTTAATTCATTAATAATGTGTTATTAGTTCTATACACAGGAACATTATTATGATTCATGTCTTATATCAATAGTTCAATTTAAACTGCAGGATTTACATTTGGGAGCCTGTCATTTATGGGAGATTGGTTTTTTTCAGCCTCGGACCAAGTTTGGAAATACCAAAGCAAATCTACTGAGTTCCTGGGAAAAAGCATAATAACCTAGAATTTCATTAAAGCCTATTTCTGGCTGTTCACATGTTAAATCTGATTGTACACTGCTTTGGTGCAGTTCTTCACCCAAAACAGAGCTGGGGCTGAGGCAAGTTACAGAGTGACGTGGGAACATGGCTAGTATTTGAAAGCAAACCAATTGTAATATCTTGATCATATCAACTCTTGCAATGTTACTGTTACTATTTCAAGCTTGCATTCACCTCTTCACCAGGACCATGTTCCTTCATTATTGTGATATTGTTTGAGCTAGTAGACAGGCAGGATGTTGGAAGAACACAGCAAGCCAGGCAACATCAGGAGGTGGAGAAGTTGACATTATGTGTGTAACCCTTCTTCAGGACCCATCTTGCACATTACACCTGAAACGTTGACTTCTCCACCTCCTGATGCTGCCTGGCTTGTTGTGTTCTTCCAGCCTCCTGCCTGTCTATTTTGGATTCCAGCATTTGCAGTTTTTTTGTCTCATAATTCTTGAGCTGACAATGATGGGATGGATGACCTCCTTCTGTACCTTTAACGTCTGTGACACCTGTTTGACCACTTTTGCCAACGCATCTAGCATCAATGTCCATTAAGGCTCGACCAGCTTGGTCAGTAGTGGGTGCTGCTGAACCATTCTTGTTGTAGAGACTGAAGTCCCTCAGTATATTCTGTGTCCTTGCCACCCTCAGTGCTTCCTCCAAATGGTGTTCTACTTGGACGGGCATTTATTCATCAACTGTGGGAGATGGAAGTGGAACTTGGTAATCAGCAGGATGTTTCCTTGCTCATGTTTGACCTAATATTACATGACTTTTTAAAGTCCAGAGTCAATGTTTAAGATTTCCAGGGCAACTACCTTCTGATTGTGTACAACTGTGCCACTATCTCTGCTGGGTTGGCGGGGTAGGACATACCTAGGGATGGCGATGGTGTTGTCTGGGGCATTGTTCGTAAACAAATAATAGGGCAGCTGTCCAAATATTTGGTCAAAGAGATTGGTGTCACTGAGCAAATAAAAGAATGAGAGAGGGATAGTGATTTGGAGAGATTTAAGGTAGAAATTCCAGAGTTTCAGGCCTGGACAACTGAAACACTATTGTTGCTGGTGGAGCAATCAAGGATGAACAAGCAGCCAAAATTGGAGGCGCGCAGAGAAGTTAGAAGTTTGTGAGGTTCAAGGAAGCTATGGAACTAGGAACATTACTAAGATTTGAAAGCAAACCAATTTTAATATTTTTCATCATAACAATTCCTGCAAAGTTCCTGCTACTATTTCAAATTCTGCAATTTACTGATATATTCTGCCTCCATTATATTCTATTGTTTTGATTTGATACATCAGTAAATTCTGTCGAACAAATTAATTACAATCATGACTGCTGAGAATTATTGAAAACAGTTGCAGGAGTCTTTGTAAAACAAAACTTACTTGCTAGGTGTAAGAATTGGGACAAAGCAGATGTTGCATCAATTATCTTGGACAAGCCACTGAAATTGAAACTGTTGGAAACACTTCAGATCAAATCATTCTACCTTATAGTAAAACTTTACTATGTAATTGCAGCTACTGTCGATCTACTGAAAGATCTTTGCCAAAACCCAAATTCTGAAGAAGCTAAGATGAAGAAGCAATCAAATCGAAAGCAATCTGTAAAAGACATCAATTAAACCAAGTGAAAATATGACTGCAGTAGATTTCTCAATAAATCTGTCTGGTTTCAATCAACTAGCTTATTTTTGTGAATGATTGGATTCTTTGGTAATTACAGCCTGAGAACTTTTGTTTTGATGCTGTGTGTAACCAATATGGATCATTGAAAATTGAAATCCTCAACCAGACAAATCTTGGATGTGAAAAGGCTGGAAGACTTTTGGAGAGAGGAAAGACTGAGGAAGGTAAATCACACTGAGATTTGCCGTAACATCTTCATTTTTATGTCAGCAATCATAGAACCAGCCATTCTTCTCACCATCTAAACTAGTTTCCAATTAGTTTTATTCAAATGCTGCTTTTAGTGCCTTGAGAACCGGAACACAAATTTGCTTTCTCTTTCACATGACTCAGCTTTCCCTCCTGCAACGTATGTGTATAATAATTGTTTTACTTAAATACCCCCTGCCTACTTACTGAGATTTCATTCCATTTGCCTCTATCTTTGTCTATTCCAGTATCGAAGCCTTTAGAGATTCCCTGAATTCTCAAGATCTTATGAAAATTTAGAAAGCACTCCCTTTATTCAAACAATCAATATTTTCAATGAACAGAAGTAAATCCCCAAAACATTCCATGGGACTACATCCAACCACTCTGGTAAAGTCATCATTAGCTCTAGCCTTTGTTACTTCTGTTCTAACAAATTTTTAATTCAAGAGTTGCTCCTCATTCTACGTTCTATAATCTTCTCCAAAAATCTACATGGTGTGAAAGGTTTTCTGAATGTCCATGTACACAGCATCCACCCAATTGCCTCCGTGCGCCATTATAACAAGGAGCCCATTCACTATCCCTTGGTTTATGCTCCCAAAGTTGCATGATTGCACTTCTTTCTGAGACTCTTGTTACCTGCTTCTAAATACTTTCTCAGTAAGATAATTAGTGACTTCAACAGTAAATGACAGGTGTTTGTTCTGTAACTTTACAACTTTCTTTGACAAAATATTCTGGTATTGTTCAATCTTGAGAATGAGAAAGAACTAATTTCTCTCTCCTCCTCACCTCAACTAGCTCAATTCCCCTATCTTTCTCAAATCTCAACTTGTTTTTCTCCTTGTATTTCAGTTTTAAGTTTAATGTATTACAATCATTTAACTCATCAAGATAATCCATTTCATTAAAAGTCAGAGCAGATGCTGAGTACTAAGAACTCAAGAAATAGGTGAAGCTCGAAGAGCCGGCACATCAAGGAGTGCATCGCTTTTAGTTAAACTTGTGACTGAATTATTGAAAACTGATGCATTAAAAGAAACAAAGCATGTACTGCTTCTATAAAAGGCACAAGTCAGCTTGAGGTCTGGTGATTTAGCCATTGCACTGAGAAAATTAATAGTAGTGAGCACCTTGAAGTATGAATGCAAAGTAAAGTCATTAGTAATTGTGGATTTATTGTAAAGCTTCTAAAGCAGATGTGTTGGAGCATATCAGTTTACAGAAAATTAATATGGAGCGCACATCAATAACTCAAAGGTCCCAACACAGGAAGAATAACTTCTTTCAGAATAATTGATTGCAGTAAAAGAGTGAAAAACATTGGTGTTATTTTTAATTCATAGAACACGAGAAGATTTTGCAGTGAGAGGCATTAGGCATTTTGTAAAAGAAACACAAGCTTATCAAAACCATACTCACATCAGTGCATGAGACTCTGTGGTTCCAATTTAGAACTACCAGAACCGTAACACACCGCTGACCACTAAGTCCAAATTTATGAATCAACAAATTACCTAGGTTGCTCAATCAGTTTTGTGTCCTTGGACCTATTGGTTTGATTTTGCTAATCAAATGCATTGAAACACTTTTGAGGACATTATATAATTTGTTGGTAAAGAGAATGTAGTGCCAACTCTGCCTACATTTTTAAAAAAAGCCTTTTATTTGTTTCTGAATCAGAGACTTGATAGTAAAATGGATGCACACAACATGAAAGCAAAAGAGATAACAAACTTATAAAGTTCATCAAAGGACAGAAAAGCCACACACATGATTCATGGATATTTCCATCTGTGGGGATGTAAACAGTGAAACTGACAGAAGGCCTATTGCTCCTCTTGGTACATGTATGTGTGTGTGTGTTGTGTGCGATCAATGGATAGATATGTGGATATAATATGAACATTTGCAAATAACACAAATAATAGTACGGAGTGTGGAATGTGGAGAAAATTATATATTAGGTATGGAGTACATAGACCAGTTAGTAGATGTCAAATGAATTTTAATGCAGTGAAATGTGATAATATACTTCAGGATAAAGGCAGATGAGGAAGTACATATTAATTGACATCATTTTACCAGACATAATTTGCATAGGGACACTAGTGCACAAATTCACAAATCTTTAAAAGTGGGAAAATAGGTTATTAAAGCTGTTTCAAACAAAAATGAATCCTGGGTTTTATAAATGGGTACATCAAAGTAGAAAACAAACAAGCTTTTCTTGTCTTGCATAAAGCATTGGGCTAGCGAGCAGTTAGAAAATGATGATAGTAAATGAAACTACTCAGCAGGTCTGTCAGCCTCTCTAGCGAGAGAAACAGAGTAAACACTTCTGGTTGATAATCCTTCTTTTAGAACTGGATGAGAGTGTGAGGAGAGTGGGGAGCACTGGTTGAAGTAGCTCTCAAGTATTTAAACAGCAGCAGAGCAGAGCAGCAACAGATTGAGAAGAAAGGAGGGAAACAGAACTCTGAGGACATTGTGAAATGTCTGGGCATGGTTCACACAATGAAGAAACCCATGAAAACCAAGTCATTTTCATTGACATTAAATAATACACATTGTGTTTGGTCATCATTGAAATAACTACCTTAAAAATTGTATAGTTGTGCAATTATTGTAGTTGTACATTGACTAATTATAAACTGATTTAACAAATTATAAACAGATTTAAATTAGTTTGCTAATTTTAGTTTTGATCTCTGGTGATTATATTACAGCTAGAATTAAAGTATTGTAAACTGATGTAATAATTAGAATTTAGGATAAGCATTCACAATAAGACTTAATTGGGGCAAACAAATCAAGTCAGACTGCTAACACAATAAAAATCTGAAATTGTATTTCAGGGAAAGTTTGGTATATATAAATATTAAATAAAAATAGGTTAAGCCACAATAACTACATGAAACGTAAACTGGAGGGACAACCTAAACTATTGCTTACAAATCCTGGGCCATGTGGGAACTTCAGATTTGGCTGGGTGACTGTGGGGAAGATTTAATTTCACTCCTGCTCCTCTCAGTCGTCACTGCTCAGGAGGATGCTGGGAGGGTGGTTGGGCTGTATAATTTGGAGGCAAGGCATGGGGTACTGATCTTGTTGCCTTCCATTCTCCCCCGTTTCAACCAGGAGCAGGGAAGGTTACACTCAGACTTTCTGTGTGGAGTTTTTTGACTGATTAAGAAAGAGGTTGGAACTTTGCTCTGCTATTGTTGGTAGCAGTACTTGCAGTAAGACTACTACTTGTAGTCAGAGTTGCTCCAGATGTGTGTCATAAAACTGCTGAATAGGTCGATTAAATGTACCTGTTGCCAGTGGGTTGGGGATGCTGTGGGCATTCCTGACTGAGCATCTTGTGTCCTATCAAGTGCTCTGCTGTCTGCTAATGTTCTATCATCTCTGCATACCATGCCCCGCCAACCTCCCTCCCCAACATCGTCACCCCTGCATTACCCTCACACTCCTAGTGACACGACTGAGAACAAAGCAATGTCAGTCTTCTTGTTACTTGCCAGCCCCTGGAGACAGACTCACTGTCTTTTAAGTCCTCAGGAATATTAACAGGTAAGTGTTGGAGCTGGATTGAGTTAAGAAAATTTAGACTGATAATTGGACTCCCAAAGCATAAATTTTCAAGTCAGACTATTCTTATCCTAAGATACTATGAAAGAGAAGGGAGGGAGGTAAGTGAGAATGTTGCCCTTTTTAAAATTGTGAAATTGAAACAAGCTGTTATATTTTCAAAGAGGATGAGAAAAAAACCATGAATAAATAGATTAGCGAGTTTTGAGAAGATTTGTAGTTCAGGTTGAGGTTCTGGATGTAGGTTTGCTCGCTGAGCTGGAAGATTCATTTTCAGATGTTTTGTCACCATACTAGGTAATATCTTCAGTGGGCCTCCAGTCAAAACCTCGTCTGGAGGCTCACTGATAATGTTATCTAGTATGGTGACAAAACGTCTGAAAATGAACCTTCCAGCTCAGCGAGCAAACCTACATCCATAAATAGATTAATTTTACTTCAATCCTGATAAAATGCATCATCAGCAGAAGTATCAAGTCATTTGGACAATAATAATATTTGTGGGCGGCACGGTGGCACAGTGGTTAGCACTGCTGCCTCACAGCGCCTGAGACCCGGGTTCAATTCCCGACTCAGGCGACTGACTGTGTGGAGTTTGCACGTTCTCCCCGTGTCTGCGTGGGTTTCCTCCGGGTGCTCCGGTTTCCTCCCACAGTCCAAAGATGTGCGGGTCAGGTGAATTGGCCATGCTAAATTGCCCGTAGTGTTAGGTAAGGGGTAAATGTAGGGGTATGGGTGGGTTGCGCTTCGGCGGGTCGATGTGGACTTGTTGGGCCGAAGGGCCTGTTTCCACACTGTAAGTCTAATCTAATCTGACAAACAGATTGGGAATGGGAGGATCTTCCTTAACTGACCTATTTGGTATTTCACATGGAAGTAGCTTTACAATTGAACTGTGATATACCAAGACTTCAAAAGTCTACCAAATAGCAGACTACTAGGATTTGGGTTAAATCTGGGAATGGGTAATACATTGGTCGTATGGGTAGAAACTAAAACATATTTGTTAGGCAAAATATGCTATGGAGAAGAGGGTTATGAAATGTTTAAGGTCCCCCATGGGTAGATGTCAAGGCTGTTGTAATTTCTATTTTACACCAATGATTTGTAGTCAAAGACATCTGTACAAATTACTGAACTTTGCTGATGCTACCAAATTAGAATTGAAAGAGGTCGTTCAGAAATTACAAGAACGATTTGGATAAAGTAAGTGAGTTGGCAAATCAATGACAACTTTAAGTCAATGTGGGGAGGAAAATATGAGCAACCTACATTCTTCATAAATGTGGCATTTAGTTAAGGAGGAAATTGAAAGAGATGCAAAGAGTGTAAGGAGATTATTCATTCAGTGTAAACCTGCATTAAAATGAAGCCAATAGATTGTTTGGGTGATCTAATCACAACATATCAGAGTATGATTTGGATGAAATGGGACAACAATTGAGGAACACTGAGCTCAGTTGGCTCACCAGAGCATGAGGAGAGATAAGAGAATTAAGAGCAGGTCAGAACATACCAATGACTATGATCCCCAGAGTCAAATGTCTGAACTGTGCACTAAACCTGAGAATGCAAGGATGGGAAAAAGTTATGCAGAAAACACGTCACAATGGAAGAGATCAAAGTGGAACATGCTTCAGAGGAGCAGTAATGAGCTTAAGTTTCAAACATCTGAGGTTAATACTCAGAGCAGAGGGCTGCACTACATCACCATCATCATGGTTAGGTATGTATAAGTCTCTTCACATTTCCTGCTTTACTGACACGTTTCAATATAATTTCTCTGCTCTTTGGAAGTATCTTTGGTTTGGCACACTACTCATCTTTTATTCTAATGGAATTTGTTTTCAGACTTAAAGACAAGTTAAATCTCTTGTAGAGATACATAGTTCATTGAATCAGACAATAGTAACAGAAGACAAAGAGGCCACTTGGCCCATCAAATCCACTAACTAGCTGCAAGAGCAAAGCAGCTAGTAGTACTCTTGCACTTTTCACTTTGCCTTGCACAATTTTTTTTATCTTCATATACATACCTACTTTGATTTGGAAAGACACAATTCAGTCTGCCTCTAGCACATTCTCATGCAGTGCATTCCAGGTCCTAACCACTCTTTCATCTGTTGTTCTTTTGCCATTCACTGTACTTAAATCACTGTACTTCGATTCTTGACACTTCACCAATGGTAGTTAGCTAACAAAGGAGCAGCGCTCTGAAAGCTTGTACTTCCAAATAAACCTATTGGACTATGGTGTTGTGTGATTTTTAACTTTGTCCCACCCCAGTCCAATACCAGCACTTTCAAATCATACTGTAGGTGTGACATTGATGTAATACAGTGCTGCACAGCAACATCTCCACCCTTAGTCTATTTAACGTGTTCCTCACTTGCCTGTTCCTCTGTCCTAACAACAATGCAAGCCAGAAAGTGGGCAGCCTGCAACTGGGCAATGAAAAGCCTCTGCACTAAAATTCAATTCCAGACAATGAGGCCAATGCAAAATAAGTTCATGCAAAGGAAGCAAGCTAAGAGAAATAAGATTCATCTTGTATAGATACACAGGTTGTGTGTGTGTGTCCCTACGCACAAAACAATCTGTCAGAAACATGTAAGTCTCAGGTAAACCTGGAAGAACAGACAATATTTATTTTGGACTGAAAGCAGACATGATGATGTGCGGTGAACCTGCTGCCATTTTGTGGCAATGAGGCATTAAGGAAGACGGGGTCCAGAGAGCATGCAAGGTGTGAATTGTGGTGAAGACAGAGTCGGATGATGGCCTAGCACAGCCGAGCTGCAGCCTCTCGGTACCCGGTCTGACCTTAATGTTGAGGATTTGAGCTTTTCGTTGAATGAGTGAATAATTAAAATTTGCACAGAAATGAAGTGAGTTGGGGCATCATTGAGATGCAAACGCATGAAAATTAGGTGGCTGCTGCTCAATAGTGAGTTTCTGAATTCCCTTTCTAAAAGTAAAGTGGAAGATCGGAATGCTTTTCTTGATTTCAAAATTTGGATATATTTCATTCTTGTATATTTCGAATACTGTCACCATTGCTCACACTTCTGTAGACATGGGAAAATCGCACACCATACTTTAGTTAAGATGAAATTACATTTTTATAAAGGTTCAGTATAGCTTCCTTGCATTTGCCAAGATGTTCCAATTTGTTAAGTCCAGGGCCCTTCATGCTGTATTAACCACCACTGCAGTGTGTACAGACTGCTGGTTCTGTTTCTTTTTTATATATTGCCGCTCTTCATTACTCTGACCAAAATGTATCACTTCATATTCCTCTAAATTACAGTTCAGCCACCAGCTTTGTCCATATCCGCCTGAAGTCTATCACGCTCCTAATTGTTCACAATATTTCCAAGTTTTGTTTCAATTGTGAAATTTTGCCCTGTACATGACGTAAGTCACTAAGTAGTTAATAACTTAGCCACAAAAATGTTGCCATAGTATTTTTTGCAGACCTTCGATCAGTTTAAAAAAACAATTACTCACGCCACTTTGTTTCCAGACACTACAAGGGCATGTCACTGCTGCTTTCCCTTTAGTTCTCTGCACTTCCACTTTGCTGACAAGCATGTGACACATTATCAAAAATTCATTTCTCCCTTTGCCTTCAGCACTTTCCTCAATTCTACAAGTTTTTTGTTTAATTCATTCATGGGATGAGGGCGTCACTGGCTAGGCCTGCATTAAAGCCTATCCCTCACTGCTCAGAGGGCAATTAACAGTCAATCACATTGCTGTGGGTCTGGAGTCACATGTCGGCTAGACCAGGTAAGGATGGCAGTTTCCTTCCCTAAAGGGCATTAATGAATCAAATGGGATTTTCAACAATTGGCACTGGATTCATGGTCATCATTAGACTCTAGATTTCTATTGAATTCAAATTCTACCATCATGTCAGGGTTCATAGCAGGATTCATGTCTCCAGAACATTACCTGGATCTCTGGATTAACAGACCAGTGATAATACCACAAGGCCATCACCTACCTTGTAGGTCTGTCTAGAGCTGTTTTTAATGCTGCTGCTTGTTTGTCTGACAGCCTGACCAGCTTGATTTATCTGCTGCTGGTTGTTCTAAATTTGTCACTCTGATCATTTGCTGGGGTAGCAGAATGATTGTTTACTTCCTGGGATGTCGATTTGGTCATGAGGTGTAAGGTGTACGTACTGGGGACTTGGAGCATTGTTGCTGCACTTTTGGGATTTGAGCCAATGTAGCACCACAAAGAACTTCCCCCTTCCACTGTAGAGGTAACTCAATTTTTCTGACTAAAGATGCAAGTAGTGTGGATGCTGGGAATCTGAAACAAACACAGAGCATGTCAAAGAAGCTCCACATTTGTCGGGAGAGGAAAACATGGTTAACATTTTGAGTATAGCATGATTTTTCTTCTAAGGAAGAGTTATATTGGAATTGAAACTTTAACTCGGTTACTGTCTTCACAGCTGCTGCCTGACCTATTGAATTTCTCTAGTATTCACTATGTTTTCTTTCACTTTCCAATTAGTTCAAAGATCATTTGAATATGATATGACCATTGACTCTAAATGGCTCTGATTGGTGCATTTCAAGATAGGATTATTATCAACGTCAGAAAAGCAAGCTTGAGTTTATTGGTAACACAGTAGCAAATGTTCGTGGAGTTTTTAGTTTTGTTTCAGATGAATCAATCTCAATAATGTGAGGATCTTAATTTTTCTTTTCAGTCCCTATGTTACATTCTGTGTTGCTATAATTTCAATAGTGGAAGTAAATCTACACATTGGAAAAATTCAGGAATCTTGGCATTAGGTCAGAAATGATCATTATTTCTGCCATTTTACAAAGGTGTATTTATTGCTTTCCACTTGTGGCTTGGAGCTTGGCTTTCATGTTTATCAAGAACATACAAACCTAACTAGGATGCAATGCACATAGTTTTGACATCAGATCTGAGTCTTGACCACACTATCTGCACATTTTCCTCTCACCCACAACCCAGCATGGCAGCCTGCCAGACCAGCCCAGCATCATCTCGGCCTGTCAAGGCGATCACCCAGTGGCTCAGTGTGGTTTTCTCACAACCCAGTGTGGTGGCCTTCCGGTGTTACGTGGCGGTCTCTTGAGCTAGCATGGCATCTGCATGGACTTCCAGTCTCAAGGTGATTCCAGAGCAACCTCCCAATTTTGTGAACCCCGAGGTGAAGGCCTGCGCAGTCTGGAGACAAGGCCCAGAGACTGGGTGACAGCATGGATTGGGTTGGGAGATCATTGTTCTGAACTTTCTCTTTCTTAATTTCATAATTTATTCCTAAATTCTGCTGGTCTTTTTCTTTTTCTATTATTCTAAGAACTGTAACTGGAGAAGCTGTACCTAGGATTCTTTGTACCTAAGATGGTGCCTTAAGTGGTGATTTGTATATTTTTCACAGTACTCATGTGAGTACAGGTAACAATGAAGCTAATTCATTCATTCATTTATTGATTCATCCATTCATACAAAATATCTGCACTCTGATAATCCTAGCCTTTTGAGCAACTTCAATATTAATTGCTTCATCATTGTTGACTGGCTTTGAGGTACTTGGACGTGAACAGCTGAAATTCCATCCCTAAAATCCTTACCATCTCTACTTCTCCTCCCTCCTTTAACATGGTCCTTGGAATTGAACTCTGTTTCAAATCTTTTGACCATCAGGCCTAATATGCTTTGACCTTCTGCCTTTAATTTTGTTAAATGTTCTATGTACGTACAAATTCTTGCTGTGGTTGAATTTGTTCAGCATTTTGAGATCTTGGTTCAAGCACTCTTTGAAGGTAAAATGAAACATCTGGGGACATTTCAGAATGAAAGGTGCTATACAAATTTAAGTGCTTTATACTTAAAGCATGTTTTGCTGATTTAAATTTGCCATTTGTTGTGAGAAAATCCAAGCTCACTGAACATTTGAAACCTGTGACTTGGAGAGTGATGACTCTGGTATGTTGCATGGTTAAAAGTTTCAGCAGGAGATTATATCGTGGGTGTGTCTCTAAAGCTTGTTCCAGCGTTGCCCAGAGGTGATGTGAAAAAAAAACACCCTTATGTAAGGTTTCTTTTTTAACTTTTGCTCTATAAATCGTGATATTTGTAGTTCGAGGCAATCTGTCACTTTTGGAACAGCCTGCGTGGTTGAAATTGGATGAAAAAGACCAACTTCCAGCTAATCCACTTTCTATCATCCCAATAGGCACATGATGCAATGTGAACGGAGTAGTTGACTATTTGCAATCATCAATCTTCATTAATTATTCTGAAATATGAGATGAAGGAAACATCCATGATGGTTTGGAGGGTGGAGGGCTTTAGGATCCTAAGATTCAAAGTGACCTTTGGCCTCGCAAACATGCCAGTTGATGCTGGCATAAAACTTTCCTGTAATTCAGTTCAAGCTGGTACTCCTCGCCCTTCAGTTCAAATGACCACTCACCATGTGCTACCATTTCAAGCTTCTTCTGGCACTTTTCTACAACTCGGTCCATCCTGGTATTGTAAATCCCTCTGTGCCATTCCCCAATGCAGCTCATGGTGGAACCGTTCTTGCCCATTCATGTTGGCACGTCTACCAGGTTGCACTGTTACATTTCCACCCCAGCCCACAACTTATTATAGATTTTTTACGCTTCTCCTTCCTTCATTCAAGTTGTGAGTCTTCACCCTTGGCAAATTAATGCATCCACCAGCATCAATACAGAAACATCAGTTTGTCACCAATGCTTTTGGCGTTCTGTATTTTGAATTTATCCCATTCTAGCCCAAGCACACACTGTCCTCAGTGCGCTGATATCCCAGAGTACGGCTTTGGCATGCAGCCAGTGAATACAAATCTCTCTCTCACCAGTTCAACTGCCCACTCACATTCCACCTTCAAAGCTAAAAGACATGGCAATGCTTAGCTCTGCATTTCACATGGGCTGAGGAAGGTGTTTTTGCTTTATTTTATTTGTGCAGTCACTATTTCTCAGGGGCTTATTTCTCGCTTGTCTTAACCAATTGGCCAGCAGACACAGTAACCGGGGAACACCGAAACATTCATCAATGAAAAGCGATGCTGGCTTCAGGGTCCATGGTGCTGCCGCTAAATGAACAAGGAGCAGCCGAGATAGAGTACAGAGCAATGCTGGACTCAAAGGTACATCCTGGTGCAGCTCCAGCTGCTGGGGTGAGCCAGACCGTGGGCCCCCGTGTGGCAAATTTTGATTGTAGCCCAATTGCTTTGTTTTTGTCTTCGAAGACCATCAAAATGTAACCCCGGTGAATAAGAAACGCTACAAATAAACTGCGAGGCTTTTCATACCCACACGTGGTATAAAACGGATTGAAAGATTTCTTTGAGACGAGAAAGTCCGAAATGATCTCCTCCCCATTAGACCTAGATATAAAACTGACATCATTGCTATATATTTGCATGAAAATGCGGTGCCAGTTAAAATACACAGATTCTTACAGTGTATGTGTACAGCTGTCTTAAAGAAATTGCAGAGGCCTTTATATTAGTCTATGCCATTCACACAGCTAATATTTACACACATTGTCCTGATGTCACTGGAAGAAGCTCTTATCAGCATTTGCATACCTAGAGCACTGCTACTGTACGAGGCCTGAATAATACTCTTGTATCACGGTCACAGCCACAAATAAAGTACCCTGAGCTTTAAACTTTGGATTATTGAACCTACAGGGTTCATTTTCTATAAAGAGAAAGATACCTCTCTCTCCGAAAAAAAACTCAGTCCCTAATTCTAACTGAATAAAACAATTGTTGCTTCCTCCGCAGCATGTAAAAAAATAAAGCATTCGTCGACGAGTGTATCTCTCCAAATTATGCAAATCTTACAGCGATTCAATACAAGACTTTGCTGGAGTAAGACAGTCTCCCTGCAAGCTGGCAATAGAAACTTTGAAATGCATGCAGCAAAAAGGCAGACGCAGGCTGGTTTTATTCAGACATAAACTCACCATGAAATGTTGTTAAGCTTGTTTTACACAGTGTGGCCTCCCTTGCAGTTTAACTGCTTTCTTAGAGACCGTGAGGGTGGACTATATTTCTTCAGCAAATTCACTCTCTCAATGCGTGTCTGCAAGGCTGTGGATACTTTTGTTGTCCAGCTCATTGTTAGCGGTTCAAGATGGAATTTATAATAAGTTTAAAGGCATGTGCTTAAAAAAAAGCTCTCAAAGAACCTGTTTTCTTTAGATTTCTTAAAGCTGTTCATTCCACGGTCTCTGTAGAAAGCAGAATACATTTATTAAACAGTAAATAATTAAAGGGTAAACGCAGTTATTTTTATAATAGATCCAGTCTGATGTCATTGGTTATTGGTGCCTTTTTTCTTTACAATTGTAAGCCAATTTTAAACAAGAAATGTTGCATCCACTTGTTACAAATTCTGCATCTGAAAACAATTGCTGTCTATAAACCCTACTTTCTGTGTCATTTGTGACTTATCTTTTTTGTAAATATCTAATGATCTCAGTTATCTGTTGGTTCCTTTGGGGTTTTCTTTTACAGTAAAGTCATTATTGAAATGCTTGTTGCTGTAGTTATCCCATTTATAATGGATACAGCCTTGTTATTAAGGTGCAATTGTACTGTCTCACCACTGGCTCCATCCTACTTCAGTTTTCATTTTCCAATGCCTCTTACATTGCAAATAGCCCTGAGTTCAATTGTATTGTATTATTTCTCTGCCTTGCAAGAAGGCTTAATGATTAACTATAAGCCATATTAAGTAAGGAAATGTATAACTGATAAGAACCAAATGAAGATTGGGCCACAGTAATATCCACATCCTCTCTCCAATTACTTCTCGAAGTTAACACTACTTCCCATCAAGACTACATTAACTCCTGACTTCCTGTGCATTGTGCCACGTAATATATGTGATCGTATACATAGTGTGACATCGTGAAATATATGTGATAATATATATAGAATGTAACATAACAATGTGATACAATGGGGGAGTGGCCTGTAAACTATTAAAAGATTTCACACAGGGCTCAATGTTATGATGGAGATTAGAAGAGGGAGTTGTGGGGGTGAGCAGTCTCTGGCTTTCAGCATGACAGTCAGGAAAGCCCCCTGACCTTGCCTGTTTAAAGATTGCTGGGCCTTTTCATTGATTTCAGTCATGAGAGATGGATTTGGGAGCTGAGGTGGACAGAGTAAGGGAGGAGTGAGGCTTGTGGATGAGGAAGTCGAAGGCAGTGCAAAGCCTTGGCTGGACTCCAATGAGCACAGGGTGCCCAAAATGAAGGGAAGCTCTTCCCAACCCAGGCACCGAGGCAGTCAACTTTTACTGGGTAGCTTCGAAACTTAATGTGGGCCTTCTGTGATGTAGGAAATATCCAAGTGCTGATAGTAGAAGGCCCTTAAGTTGTTATTAGTTGGCAAGGAGGCTGCCTGATGCCATCTTCATCATGGATGAAATAATTGAGAAGAATGACACCACCTCCTAACCTGCCAACTGTCTTCACAAGGACCAGTAAAATGCAGTTGATATAGTGCGCACTTGCTTTTCTGCATCAGCCCCAGTACTCCTGCCTGTAATATCCATGTTCACTATTACAAGAGTTTGCTATCAGGAATACAAATAAAATGACCTTCCAAATGGGGCCAGTTTTGAGTAATTAGCAACTCAATGTTGGGAATGCTGACCTGGGAGAGAACAATGCTTTTGTATTGCTTTTTTCTGGGTTTGGAAAATCCAGCACGTTGAAGTACCTGCTGGGGCTGTGCAGGTTTCTGAGGGTTGCTGGAGTACAAGGGATCACACTGCACACTAGACCATATTCTCAGGACTTGAGATCCTGGACTACAAATACCGTTTTCCTCAGTCAGTCAAAGGCAGAGCTGGCCCACTGAAGATTTGTAAAGCAACTGCTCCAATCACTTTGAAATAGGGGTCACTGGACCTGAAACGTTGACTCTGCTTTCTCTCCACAGATGCTGCTAGACCTGCTGAGTTGATGCAGCGATTTCCATTGTTGCTTCTGATTCCCAGTGTCCACAGTTCTTTAGCTGTTTCTGCACTAATCAGAATTTGGTCCTGGCAGGGGACTCCCAGCAGCACAATAAAAATGCTTTTGGGATATCTTCAAGAGATCAAGCATCACATCCAACACAACTCCTTGGCTTGCGAGCAGGCCAATTGGAGAGATGAAAGAATACACATCGTGAGACTTTGCTGGAGATGTGCAGAGTGAGGTCAAGGCATTGGAGAGAGCACACAAGCTTCCAAACAACTCATCCGCCCAAGCATTACCTCCCCAAAAGTCACCTTTCAGTCCAAAGTGGAGGAGGGCTCCTGTGCTGGAACTCATCTGCTCTAACTGCATTTCTTTTCCTTCTTTTTTTCTGTCTCTTTTCCTTCTTTCTTACTTACCCTCTTGTCCTGAGCTTGGACAGCATCAGTGGCAGCACGAGTCCACTGTGCGGACTGCAAGTGGACCTGGGGTGCAGCCCTCGAGTGGTTTCGAACCGGCCCAGGGTGCAGACCTTGGGTAGGATCAGCATAGACCTCAGTACCCAGGAGAGTCAGCCCCTACTTATATTTCTCAGACCAAACACAGGACCTAGAGTTGGTAGGTGCCACATCAGCAGAGGTTCTATTGGTGAGGTAGGCCCAGGGGCAAAAGATGGCGCCTGAGGATCAGCGACTTCGTTGTTGATTGGGTCCGGGGCTGAGAAACAACGGTACAATGGCATCACAACAACATCGATGAGGTGAGCCCAGTAGCAAGAGACATGACTCTGTTGGTTGGGTTTGGTGTAGACGGTGGCACAGGCATCATTGACAGCATTGAGTTGGCTCAGGTCCGGTGGACTCTCTTCAGCCTATATCTTTCTTTTCTTTTCCTTATTCTTAATTCAAAATGGCACCACTTCATGGTGACAAATGTAAGGTTTTCACTATATTTTATTGTATCCTTACTGTAAAACACACATGAAAAAAAAATGAAACCATCAGCAAAAATCCTACAAGTACCATCTCCACCGTCTGTGACTGAATCTGGAGATTGTGCATTGGACTTGTCAACCACCTGAGAACTCGTCAACTTGGAGTGGAACTAATCTTCGATCATGAAGAACTGTATAAATAGAACATAAACCTGCCTTTTGACTCCTCCTCTCCAATGTTCCTCCACATGAAACTTCCTCTGCATCAGAACATTGTGAGCTATAGAGCATTGAGCAGGAAGGTCCTAAGCTGCCAATGCAGAGCCATATTGAAAGAGAGGTGTATTTTCTTTTGGTTAAGACAGTAAAATAAAGTACTTTCTCTCAGGTGGACATCCAGGATCCTTGAGCCCAAATACAGAATATTCCATGATGTCATAATTCACATTTATCCATAAATTGACATCACCAAAATATATTTGTCTGGTTACAATGTAATTTGTGGAATATATTGCTGTGCATAAATTGGCCGCTCTGTTAAATTATAACGTGATCATGTATCATCAATTTTCACTTTGAAATGGAGCATTTTCTTCACACTGGAGTTTGTCACTTTTTTCATCTTGCAATTAGCTCAAAAATGGATAAACGTGTCACTTCCAGCTAAACTGGGCAGATTTAGGTGAAGAGACATTCCTGAAGAAGGGCTCATGCCCGAAACATCGACTCTACTGCTCCTTGGATGCTGCCTGACTTGCTGTGCTTTTCCAGCAACACATTTTCAGCTCTGTTCTCCAGCATCTGCAGTCCTCACTTTCTCCTAGAATTAGGTGAAGGGAAAGATAAAGGGGACAAGGTTTAATGTGTTTGGGACAGGGGTCAAAGAGGTGTTCTAGCTAATAAATGCAGCAAAATCTTCAATATATTTAAGAAGGCAGTCTGGTCCCTGAAAAACATCATGCTGTAATTTTGGGATCATGTCTACCAGGAGTCCATGACCTTCAAAAGAAATTCCTACCACATTTTTAGCTCCCAGCAGAGCCCATTTCTATGCATTTTGCATACACTGGCTGTATTGGCTTCCGGTGTTTTGTGAGTTATTGTCTGTTGTTGGCACTTTCAGCATAGGAAATCCTTATGCCTGCCGCTTCTACGTAGAGTAACCTTGCAAAGGGTGGCGAAGTGAGAATTCCAAAATCAAGTCATAATCTGGAGATTTTGTCAAGGAAAGAGGGTAAATGAGGGGCACTCATACTTGAGAGTTGGCCACAAGTTCCTTAAAGCATCCAGTGAGATGTTCTATCTTGGTAAAGCTGCCATAAGCAGCTTAAAGAATTTAAAGCCAATCTCTGGAAGTCATTGTTCGTTGTTGGGTTCAGTCACCAGTGGCAATCCTGAAGAAAATCATGAATGTTTGCAGCTAGAGCAGGAGTGCAAAAGTTGACAGGACATACAGGCACCTGGGGCTCAGGGGAAGGATCTCAGTGAGTAGGGAGCTCGCAGGTGGGAAAGAGAGACATGTTTGTTCAGTGCAGTTGGAATTGGTACAAAGCAGTGGAGGAGACAAATGTATTTGTAGCACATGGGTGTTGCATAGGCTTGAAAATGTCTATAAACCTTGGCAGAATGATCAAACACTTAAAAACAAAATAGTGCAATGCTGGCGATTTTAATCTAACTGATGAAGGAACAGCACTCCGAAAGCTAGTGCTTCCAAATAAACCTGTTGGACTATAACCTGATGTTGTGTGAATTTTAACTTTGGAGATTTGAAATAAACACAGAAAATGCTGGAGAAACTCAGCAGGTCAGGCAACATCTGCTAACATTTTGAATTCAGTATGAACATAGACATAGAGTATAGAACATTACAGCTCATTACAAGCTAACATTTTGAGGCTAGATGACTCTGATGGGCAATCATCTAGACTTGTTCTCTCTACATGGAGCTCTACAGGCTCTTCAGCTCCTGATGTTGCACCGACCAGTCGAACCAACCTGAAGCCCATCTAACCTACACTATTCCATTTTCATCCATATGCCTATCCAATGACCATTTAAATGCCCTTAAAGTTGGCTAGTCGACTACAGCTGCAGGCAGTGCATTCCACACCTCTACTACATTCTGAGTAAAGAAACTACCTCTAACATCTGTCCTATATTTACTACCCCTCAATTGAAAGTTATGTCCTCTCATGCGAGCCATCACCATCTGAGGAAAAAGGCTCTCATTGTCCAACCTATCTAATCCTCCGATTATCTTATATGTCTCAATTAAGTTGCCTCTCAACCTTCTTCTCTCTAATGAAAACAGCCTCAAGTCCCTCAGCCTTTCTGTACGATTCTTCCTCACACCTACTTCCTGTGTTATGATCAAACATTTGTTATTTATAGGAGATAACATGCACATATTGTAATTGCTGTCTGCCCAGCTGGGATGCTCCTGTTCCTGAAATGCCACCTATCTGTACCCACATTCCATCAAGTTGATTCCAGCCTGCAACACAAGCTCAGTTCACTTGGTAGCATTCCTGTTTCTTAATTGGAAGGTTTGGATTTAAGCCCTGTCACACATTTATAATCATAATCTCACTTGGCTTTTTCAGTGTAGGACTGAGAAAGAAAGCTCTTCATTTATGAATTGTCTTTCATGATCCCAGAATGTCCTTTACAGCCAATCGAACACTTTTTGAAACGTAGGTGCTGTTTCAGTGGAGGAAATACAGCCAACATGGGGACAGCAAGGTCCAACAAACTGGAGCAACAAGTGTTGATTAAATCAACAAATGTACTCATGTGTTCAAACGGTCCTGGGGATATTTTACATCCTTTTCAAAGGATTGGCCATTCCCTAAAAGATGGGATCTCTGTAAACCTTGCTTTCTTTAGTTCTAGTCTCGCAGGTATTCACGTTTCTGAGGTGAGACTTGAACCCACAGCCTCGGAGTCTGATAAGATTGCTAGCATTGAGCCACGGCTGACATTCAGGGTATTTCCCATTGCTGGAGCTGCTGCCTCTCAGTGGAGATGCTTAGGTGAACAAAATCAAGAATTCATGGCACCCATTGAAGAGGGTCAGGCAGCATCTATGGAGGGACAGCAAGCTAACATTTTGAGGCTAGATGACTCTGATGAGCAATCATCTAGACTTGTTCTCTCTACATGGATGCTGCCTGTCCCGCTGTGATCTCCAGAACTGGTTGTTTTCAGTCCAGATTCCAGCATCTGCAGTAACATTTTCCTGCTCATTGAAGAGGATTTGGTTGATTCCTCCTTCAACCAACCCTACCAAAACAAGATTAGCTGTTTGTTTGTTAATTTGTTCTTAGGGGAATCATGCTGTGCTTTGATGTTTATCTCCAAAATACAATGACTGCCCTTCAGAAGTAATCCATTAATTGTGAAGCACTTTGGGATTTATGTGAACTTGAGGATATCACGCAAGTGGAAGCTTTTAATACACTTGCCGTACTGCCATGTTATAGTGAACAAATATACAAAGGGCATAATGGGGTCAGCTTTCTTAATGCCGCAAGGTCTTAAACATCTATTGGTCAGCTTTAAAGCACTACCACCAAATGTGAAAGTCAAAAGCTTAACAAACATATTCTGCACTTAGGAAATTGGAACCTTACTGAACTTTGCTCATTAATGCTTTCAAGGACGTATTATCGAAAATAATTATATGGCAGAGCTACAAACAATCAGGCTAGCATGGTAGGACTGAAAAAGCAATGCTTATGTTTTAAGTAATGGAAAGTTCTTGAATATTGTGCTCAGAAAAACCTTCAATGAGCAACAATCCTGATGATGACTGAGAAGAAGATTTAAGCTGTTTTTGCACTTTAGTGTTTATGTTATGATATCCAGGCCATGGGAAATCCTTCAACAGTTTAAATGTTGTCCCTGATTGTGGCTGGAAATAGGATTTAATCACTTCAAAGTAAAGAGGAAAGTTTGGGCGCAGTCAAGTAAGGAAGGGCAAGGACAGAGTTGTCAACACTAAGCAGAAAGACTACTTCAGCAAGTGGAGAAAGACAGCATGGGATATTGCTGGCAGAACTCATAATTCAATACACTGATCCTGCTGCTCTTGTAGAAATCAATCAAAGACTTGCGTTAGAATAACACTTTTCATTTCCTATGAATGTCACAAAATGCTTGCTAAGAATAGTTGCTGTTATAATTTATCATGTATCATCAATTTATACATGATCACACAAAAGGTAAGGTAGGCAGCTCCAATTTAGAGCAGGATGAGAGAATTTTGAAGTGGTGGAACTTGGTTCCCCCAAGTTGCAGCAAACTTTTTGAAAGTTCATTCCACTGCCAGACACAGAGATGATTAAAGCTGTTTTTGAATTCAAGGTTGACATAGTGAGTAAGGTAATTTGGTTTGCAAACAATAATCCCTTGAAGAGGAAATCTTGTGCTTTTCAAAACTGCCTTTCACAAAGTTGTTGTGTTTGAATTTTTGTTTGTGGCATACATAACAAATCCAGTTGCAGGACAAATAATGACAAGGAATTCAATGTTTTTAAAATGAGTCTTATAGATGGAAACAGCAGATTGCTCCTTTATCTATTTGAATGGCTTTGTTATTGAAGCATTGAAGTTTATAGCAAAATAGATCCCTCTTGTCTAAGTATTTATGACTTACATATTTACTTTACTGTATGTTAGTCCAGTGTATAGAAACTGCTTTATTTCAACTATGCTGAAAGATTGTAGATATTAAACTGTTAACAGTTTACACATACAAACAGAGCTATTTGGAATGACACTGCTTACCATTCTAGATCTCAGTGATCTGACTCCAAAACAGTGGAGCCCATTTCATAGGTGGAATCTTTGCATGGAATCTTGTTACTGGATTCATGACAGCCCATAAAATTGACAGCCACGCTCACACAACAACTCACCAGAAGAAAACACCCTATGCCCATCATGTGCAAGACTAACGCAATTTACAAGATTCCATGCAATGACTGCATGAAACACTATATAGGCCAAACAGGCAGACAATTAGCAATCCTCATCCATGAACACCAAACGCACAACCAGCTGTCCCTAGTAGCCAGACACACAGATGACAAAAATCACAAATTCAACTGGGACAACACAACAATCATGGGACAAGCTAAACAGAGAAGAGCCAGAGAATTTCTAGAAGCATGGCACTTATCCATGGACTCCATCAACATTGACCTAGACACAATACACCAACCAATGCAATGAACAACAAGCAGCAGGAATGGAACCCAATAAAATCCAGAAGGTACACTACAGCAGTGCTTCACAGCAGGCTCCAAAACACTGAAGATAACACCTAGATAGGGGACAAAATATCTTCAAATCAAATTATCAGCTTGGTGAACATACCCACAGCTACAACAGGAGTTACATATTTGTCATGAGTCTAGCTTTCATTCCAGATTTTCATTAAATGCACATTTCATAATCTGCCAGGGTATAATGTAAACCCCATGTTGCCCAAATCAATACCTTTGGGTCTGAATTATTAATTCAGTGACCCATATTACCATGACACTACCATCTCCCCTTATGTGAAAGCAGCAATATAGAAGCCTTGAAGGTGGATCACATGTTCAATCTTACAGAAAGTTGTGTTAAAGTCCATTTATGGTTAGAATAACTGCCCAGAGGCTGGTATCCCATCACCAATTCACCCGTTATTTAATTGTGCACAGTACATTGACACAGTGCCAGCCAGCTCAGAGTCAGTCCCCTGAACTGAGGAGATTGTAAATCCCCTAGTTGTATTTATTTTTCTTTTCCTTTTTTTCTTTTGTTTTAAAGAAACCCAACAAAGAAACAAATATCTTTCTTAAACAAGGGGGAAAAGACAAAGAAACTTTCCCCCTTGATAGCAGCAGGAATACACTGACTGTAGCCCAGCCAGCTCAGAGTCAGTCCTCTGAACTGGGGAGATGGTAAATCCCCATTTTTAAAAAAAAATGGGCAATTGCCTCACATGCAACTTTCAAGTTTGAAAACACACTGATGCAAAGCCTACAGCTCCTCAGAACTTGTCATAAAGCAGTCTGACATTAAGCTGCAATACACCCAAATTCAAAAGCACATGGATCCAATCCCTGCAGCTATGGAGGATGTCACCAAACAACAACAAACAGATAATGGTCAACATGCGACAGTGACAAAGTAGCACATTGCACTCAACTCAGGGAGGACCCGAACCTACAACTGTCCGATCCAACGTCAGATGCATTATCCATTATGCCACTGGCCCAATGGGCCTCCCCTGGTTGTACTGGTCAGTCAGGGCTTTCCTGATTGGCCAAGGCTAACAACCCCAATCAAAGAACTCATAGTCAACAGGATCCATCCTGTTCCAATCTCTACAAGAGTAAAATTCCATTAATCAGTAAACAGTTTTCTAACTTTCTTTGGGCTCAATGAACTACCTGGTTCTCCTAAAATGGTAAACTCTTTCTTGCTGCTAAATTTGCTGATTCCCTTTTCCCTGTATTGAAAATGGATGGGTTGCCACAGCTCTGGTGTTGTGTCAAGTAGTCATTCTTCACTGATGAGTTCAAGGAAACTATACTGTCAGACTCTTCCACTGAGGAAACTACCACAGAAGAATACAACTCAGTTTGAACTTAACATCCAGCTTCCTGCAGCCACTAGCTCAGAGATACTGAGATCAAATTGATACCTCAGTCAGGGTAACTCATACTATATTTGGAGAGTAACAATAACTGAAGTCAGAATACAATTGTGTTTATGAAACTTGGTTATCAAATATATAATGCAGGCTAAAAATGTCTTCAGTTCACACAAATGTATCAACTGAATGATGCAGATTAGGTAACTGTACAAGTTTTGCAACATTTAAATTTCACTTCATTTGCTAAGTACTCATCAAAATGGAATACATAGTGCAAAAGATCTGCTTCTGAATGATTGTTTCTTTATAGTCAGGTCAGGTTTATTGTATCACTACTCATTCATATTGATTATATCTTTAGACCTTGTCCTAAATCAGCATCGAGTCACCCGCAAAACCTGTTTAAGTCAGGCCCTAGTAGATTGTAGCCAGGAGCAGATGGTATTCCATCAATCAATAATCACTGGGCATTCATGACCCCAGTCAGCAGGAGCTAAAAGTACTAATGGTGACCATGGCTTTATGATTAATCAATTATCCATTTATTGCTTTTTGGTGAGCCTTTGTTGGATAATCTCATTTCTGTTGTATTGTGCATTTATGCTATCCCTGACAGCTGACACTTAACTACACGGGCCATGCTACTTCTCAGCATCTTACACTCTGTCACCACCTCCAGAAGAAGTTTTTTTCCCCCTTTTAAATTTTTTCCATTTCTTAATATTCAGGCAAATTAACTTTGCAAAGCACTTAGAGTTAAATTGAAACTAGATTGGAAAAGACCCATCTCTGAAGACCTGTTCTTGGCCACAAAAATGCAGTAAAAAAAAGCAAGGTGATCCTATATGTTTTGTGCACACACGCTACAAACTTAACATATTTCCGACGGAGGTAGTGTTTTAATTTCAGTAGGAGTTCAGGATTCACATCAAGTACGGCTGAGCATTGATAAACAGTTTAAAATATAGAGACCTCCTGCAATGGGATCAGCCAATACATTCTGCCGAATCCTTTGGCTTATGCTTGGTTTAAAGGCATTGCTTCTACCCAGTGAGGCCATCTTCCATGCTTGAAGGGTTAACTGCATTGCTGTTCTTCCTAAAGTGTGACCAGAATTGGTATGTTAACTCTTCAATGACTGCAACAATATTTCAGTAGTAGAAAGAAAACCTCCTGTTGATATTGCACTCATATGCTACCCCTCTGACTGCTGTTCAAAGGCATCCCGATAGATGGATCAAACAAATATAAAATTACCTGATTGAGGAATTCTATTTTGGCATAGTTGTCCTTTTTATATCACAGAATTTACTTTCAATCCAATCCAGATTTATATTTCACTTGAGTAAGTCACTTTGGTCATTCTGAAGGCGTAGAGGCTGCTGAGATTTTAGGGCCTTAGATTCATTCGAATTTGGCAAGTAAGCAAAGTCAACCAATCAGGGATCCAAATGCAATTCACCACTCCAGTGCCGAGGTGCTGGAAGGTGAAGGATCGCAGAATGAGGCTAGGATTGCAGGAACATTGTGGAATTCTCCTGGATTCGGGAGGAGTACAGCAATAATACATATGGGCAGAACATTCGCATTTCAAGATCTTGTCACACCTCCCTTGCGTTTTCCATTGGGGTGGAACTGTATTATTAAGATATGCATGGGAAAGAGGCTGGCCTGCTTCAGGGAAGTGATTGAGCAGTCCAGAGATCGGCCTCTGTGAAATTGATAGCAATTCAATGCCCAGGATTACAAAGCTGCCAAACACACTTTTGACCAATCCATTACATTCGAACATACGAACCTGAAGCAGGAGTAGGCCATTCAGCCCCTCTAGCATGTTCTGCCATTCAATCAGGCTCTGACATTTGGAATTCCACAAACCCATCTACTCTGCTTACCTCTGATTCTTTTGGCAAACAGGAATCTGCCTTCCGAATATTCAACAATCCTGCCTCCACCACCTTCTGAAAAACAGAGGTCCAAAAATAGCACAACAAACAAAAAACAAAGAACAAAGAAAATTACAGCGTAGGAACAGGCCCTTCGGCCCTCCAAGCCTGCGCTGATCCAGATCCTCTATCTAAATCTGCCGCCTATTTTCAACGGGTCCGTATCCTCTTGCTCCCTGTCCATTCATGTATCTGTCTAGATACATCTTAACTGATGCTATTGTGCTCGCCTCTCCCACCTCTGCTGGTAAAGCAATCCAGGCACCTACCACCCACTGTTTAAAGAATTTTCCATGCATATCTCCCCTAAACTTTTTCCCCTCTCACTTTGAACTCATGACCCCTAATAATTGAATCCCCCACTCTGGGAAAAAGCTTCTTCCTACCCACCCTGTCTATACCTCTCATGATTTTGTAGACCTCAGTCAGGTCCCCCCCGCCAACCTCTATCTTTCTAATGAAAATAATCCTAATCTACTCAATCTCTCTTGATAGCTGGCATCTTCCATACCAGGCAACATCCTGGTGAACATTCTCTGCACCCTCTCCAAAGCATTCACATCCCTTTGGTAATGTGTTGACCAGAACTGTTCACAGTATTCCAAATGTGGCCGAACCAAAGTGTTATACAACTGTAACATGACCTGCCAACTCTTGTACTCAAGACCCTGTCCAATGAAGGAAAGCATGCCATATGCCTTCTTGACCACTCTATTGACCTGCATTGCCACCTTCAGGGAACAATGGAGCTGAACATCCAACTCTCCAAAGAAGGGTTAATTTTAAAACAATGATCTCTTCTTCACTGAGCCACAAGAGGAAACATCTTTTTCACCTCTCCTTCACCAAAACTGTTGACGATCTTATACAATGCGTCACGGCTTGATATAGCAACTAGTCTGCCCAGGACTGCCAGAAACTGCAGAGAGTTGTGATCACAGCTCAGATCATCATGCAAACCAACCTTCAATCCTTTGACTCCATCTATACCTCTTGCTGCCTCAGGAAGGCATTCAACGTCATCAAAAACCTTTCCCACCCCAGTTACAATGTCTTCCAACCTTTTTGGTCGGGCAGAAGATACAAAAGCTTAAACACATGAAATACAAGGTTCAGGAACACCTTCTTATTAGACTTCTGAATGGAACTCTTAAATTTCAAATTTAAAGTAGACCTCACTCTTTGTGCACCTTCTCTGCAGATGTAACATCGTATTCCTCGCTTTGTTCTATTACCCTTACGGACTTTGTATGGCATGATCTTCCTGTACTGCGTGCAAAACAAAAGCACTCAATGTACCTATGTTAGTGTGACAATAATAAACTAAATCAAATCAAATTTTTAAAAAACTTAAATTAAGTCACCCTCTCACCCTTGTAAATTCCAGTGGAAATAAGCCCAGTCTGTTCAACCTTTCATCATAAGACAACTCACTCATTTAGGTATCAATCTGAAAAATCCAGCTGTAAACTGCCTCCAATATATCTCCATCCTTCTGTAAATGAAACCAAAGCTGCACACTGCACTCGAGATGTGGTCTCACCAATGCTGTCTATACCTGAAGCATAACATCCTCACTCTTATGTTCAATTCATTGTGTAATAGCCTTCTTAATTACTTGCCACACTTGCATACTAACTTTAGCTGGTTCATGCACTAGAATACCTTTCACCACAGTTGTTCTCCAAGTAATACTTTGCTTTTTTTATTCTTCCCGCCAAAGTGAACAATCTCTCCACAATTTTCTCCATCTGCCCATGACTCGATTTATCTTTATCAGTCTTCAACATCCTTAAGTCTTCTCCATAGAGTACTCTTCCCTTAATTTTGTGTAATCTGCAAATTTAGTTGCCCCGCCTTTGTCCCTGTTATCAAAATCATTGACATGTATTGTGAAATGTAACTTGAAGTACCATCATTTCAAACAGTTGATTCCTGTTGCTGAAGTGCTTTGGAGAACACATGGTGCAAAATGCATCTTGGGATATTGCCAATCCCATTTCCCAACTCAGAGCAAACTAAAATGAAATCTAACTTGTCTTCATTTAATTTCTGCTTTTCATCTGTAATGGGATTAGGTGCTTCTGGCTAGATTATCGTTTATTGTCCAAGCCTAATTGTGCTTGAAGAGGTAAGCCACTGATAATGTGTGATATCACTTGGAGATACGGGCTGGTTATTTTATTCCCATAGTAGGCATAATGGGATTGGACTGAATTCTGCCCATCTTGTACATTTTGCTTTGAAAAATAGCTTTGGGTGGAATCTCAGCTTTGGGACCTGAGAGATGGGGGCTTTGGTGAGATATGCGACAAATGTGGCAAGGCCCATATTTTGAAATCATCTTGCTCCAATGTTTATACTTTCACAAGTGGCGTGGCAAGATTCTCGCTAAGTAGCAGTAAGATGTCTACTAGTGGTCATTTTGCTTGTTTAGGACCTTGTTCATGCCACATCATGCTTCATTTAGATTCAGTAGACAATCTGACCAAACTGGCTAGATATTGAGAAGACCAACAAGGAAACCAAAGTGTGAACCTGCTGAATTCAGCTGGTTGCTTACTCCAAATGATCTTCCATGTTGGACATTGGGCAATAACATCTCAAGGCATGATCCATGGGCACCAGCCAAACATATTCCCTCTCCATGGATGTTGGCATCTGGAGCCACCCAACCCATCGTGACCATCCTGCCACTCCTACCAATGCATTGGCAAAGTGGTCTGGAAGGTCAGACTGGCATTGCTGGGTGCAGCAGCAACTGGCATTGAAAGACTGTTGCCAGGAACCTTTGCACCCAGGGACTGGCACGCAGGTCACAGACTGCACTGGGCTGTATCTTAGCGATTCTTACTTGCTCTCTTAGCACTTGGTCACTTAGTTCCTATCTGTATGCTCGCAGCACCCCTACCTTGCCTTGCTGTGTCAATTAACACAGTCACACAAACAGGGAGCTGGGCAGCATTCCTCAGGCTGGGCACCGACCACCTCGCTGCAAACAAGGTGCGAAGTCATTGTCCCATCTCCTTCTGCCTGCAATGAACGTAGTAAACACATGACATGTGCAACAAACCGGCAGCCATGCACTTGACTCTTAGGGGAGTAGTCCTCACTGAAATCGGTGAAGGTATCCATCAGTCAGTGTGTCCTGGTGCAGTAAATAAAGGGCTGTCTCACATCTTGGTCCAGCGGGTTGCACACGACCAGCTATTCAGAATTATCTCTGCAGTCCAGGGAGTAGAGCAAGGACAGTCCATTTCCTTTGTAGTGGCAAGTCTGAGAGGGGTGACAGTTAGTGTGCTTGGGGAGATTTACAGGCACTCGTCAGGTGTCTGTGCAGAGCAGTCTGATCATTTCAGTCGGGGTGGGGGGTTGGGGGCAGTTGGGATACAGTCTGTGGGTTCTGTCTGCAGAGGCTAATGCAAGTGGGGAGGAGGGTGGACTCAAGTGTGGCCCGTAGCTCTGGCAATGAGCCTTGGCCGTTTATTCTTTGGCACATTGGGCAGTGGGCTCAGACCTCACTGTCTCCACTCTGGGCAGTGGGCTCTGGGGAAGGCTCAGTACAATTGGGAAGGATCTACAAATGTCAGTTGTGGGGGTGGGGGGGAGTTTGCTATAAAACACTGCCGAGGGTATAGCATGGTGGTGGTGGTGGGGTGTCATCCACAGTCAGGGGCACCCTGATCTTGGGGGGAGAGGAGGCAGAAGGGTAAGGGGTAGTGTATGAACACACCAGGGATGGTCGCCTCAGATAGCAGGGCTGTCTGGGGAAAGGGTGGTAAGTGTCGGTGCACATACACTTGGGGAACAGTGAAGTCTGGGGTTAATGGGCTGAGTTCCAAGGACGGGACTTTGGATATCTAGGGGCACTCCTCACAGTCAGGCTGAGGCTAGGAGCGGGCTGGAGGGGGAGCGTTCAGCTGTCGCCATGGAAACCACAAGGGCGCAATGGGAAGAAAATAGCTGTGACCACACTCGGGAAAACTGCGGGGTAAATGAGGGAGAGGGGCTGCAGAACATAACCTTTGACGAGCTTTTAAAGGGAAACAAGCCGATGGACTGTCAAGGATGGAGGGTAAGCAGGCTGCCTGCTCCCTGGCCAGGCTGCAGCATTGACCCTCTCTGTGTGTTCCATCTCTCTGTCACTACGACTGCTGCACAACACCACTATAGCAACCCATCTATGGAGGCAGACAAATAGTGGCAGGACTTGTTGCCCTGCTGCAGCTTCTCTCAATTGGGGCCGTTGCATCCCTGTCTGCTCCTCCTCCTAATGGATTCTGCAGAAGTCCCTGATACTTGACACCATAGGCTCTTCTCCTGTCCGGAGCTGCCCTCCAAGGCCCAGTGGCCTGGACCATTGCTTCCTCAGCCAGGTGTCAAAGCAACCTGCTCACAAGGTTGTCTACCCATATTCTTCGTGCCAGCAGTTCCCTCCGAGGTTACTGTATTTGGCCTGGTAGGTGTGCAGGATGCAGCCTTGCCAATGCTTCCTCTGAGACCTCGATACTTTCATCCTCAGAGGTCCAACAGGGTAGTTCTTCTGTAATAGGCCACCTCTCCGCAGATGTCCTGGGGATGCTTGAGGAACCTGCAAGACAAATGAGAGAGAGAGAAGCCCACACAGCCAGTGGGATGCAATGAGTGAGAGTGTTAGCAAGGTTAGTGAGAGAGTGGCTGCATGGAGGCTGGTACTTGCACGTTTGGTGGCGACATAGATGCCTCTGCATTCTCACCTGCGATGCACAGGTTTCTCTCCTTACAGAGGGTGAGGATACTGTTGTCAGGCCACTCCCCTACACTTCCAGCCTCTCTCTCTCCCTCTGAACTTTTAGGGCTGTCATTTCCTGTAATGAGAAAAGTAGGATGGAGGAGTGAGAAAATAGTGTGGGGGGAGGGGGGCGCACTATCCTGGTGCCATGTGGGGGAAACATGATTGGGTGTTCCAAAGGATTGAGAAGACTGGGTGGATGGAGGCCATGTGGGGTTATTGGTGTTGGAGACTGAGGCAGGGAAGAATGGTTGAGGGAATGTGCTGCAGGCAATAGTGAGAGTGGTGGTACATGAGCTTTGGTGGGAGGTTTATGCAGTGGCACTGATGGATTGAGTGTGAGATGGCAGAGAGAAGAGTGTGGCACTTACCCTGGTGAAACAGAGAAGGTCATTGACCGTTCTTCACTGCTGGCCAGTCCTGCACACGCCTGACACAGGTGGAGACCTCAGACCAGGCTGGTAGAATCTAGCACTCCATCCTCTTCACTGGACCATCCGTCCACTAGGACTCCCAAAGAAACCTGGTGCCATCATTCCCACCTCTGCTAACTATAGTTTGAATCCATCAACAAGCAGGTCAACTTCAGAATACCAACTCTCGACTGGGTGCACAGTGGCATTTTACAGATGGCACATGGGCCATTGGTTCTTTGGTGTATGTCCAGTGAGCAGTGAATTGTTCTTGGAATGGCACATGGTAAGATGGGGTGGAAGTTGGACATGAGAGATGCCATAGGGGCAGGGGAGCTGATTAATGAGGTGAGTGTGGTAAGATATGGTAAGAAACCTTGCTAGGCCTCCAAGAAACCCTCCAAGAAAAAACTCAACACAACTCTAACTTACGCAAAATAAAAAGAAGCTTCAGGCTTTCATGTTAATTTGTGACGTTAGTCCTTTGTCATAATATATACATGGTTCTTAACTTATTGTCCACCATTGATTCCAGTAACTGCAGCCACCAAAACCTTGTGGTCAAAAATTCTGTCTCAAACACTCTACCTCTCAAGTTCCCTCTCCTTTTAAATAGGCTTGTCTAATCCATCTCATTGAATAATTTATTTGCTTACTGTCTGTAGCACCCGATTCCTTTGCCAGCCAAGCATCTTGGGTTGTTCACAGATTAACAGATAGAGAAAACAAATACCATTCCAGGACTAGGATTATTTCCAAAGTAGAACTCTATGCAATTACTTTGAAGTTCTTTCCCTGAACCTTTTCATGTTTCTACCTTTCCTTCATCTTTCCTTAAAACCTACCTCTTCAGCCAAACTCCTGTCCCAGGGGAATGAAACCATGTTTATGTCTGATTTTTGGCTTCTGTGAAGTGAGTGGAGACACTTTACCAAATTAAGGATACTACATAAATGCTACTTGCTGTTGATTCACAAGGAATTAAAAAACCGATGGACCACAAAGTGTACACTCTTACCGTGATCTTAGCCATTTTTATATTAGCTGACTGTGTGGGTAGTTCTACAAGGTAGGAATGTTTTATGGGCCTTCACAACCAGAATATAAGGAAGGCCCACCCACATCTTCAAAATACAAATATCCTAGTGGATATCGACCTTGAATTCAGAACTAGGTTTCTGAGCTCCGCTCTCACAAGGGCTATCTGGGAAAGGATTTTAAATGTGCCATGTGCTCCAGTCTGAGATAAGGCTGTAGAGACTAAAAGGTTACTTTAACAAAATGCTTTAACAATTACAGTATGAAACAAATGTCACATATTATCTGCTTGCTGCCCATCCTTTCTTTTTCAAAATGTTATGCATGGCGAGACATCAGCTTGCAAGCCAATTATTTCTTAACTGTTCTTATAACAGTGTTTGAATCTCCTTTATAATTCGTTCTAATTTGTTGGCTTACCACACCATCTGATTTCTTAAGCAGCACAGATGAAACCTGTTCCCTTGACAGTGCAAGTGCTAAAGATTATCTCTGAATAGCTGCTGGAAGAAACAAAACTTTCACGACCCTTTAGCTTTCTCAGATTGTTTGCTCTATAATGAACCCATAATATAAGAGGCACCTTGATTCTTTTCCTTCCCTTCAAGCTTTTTTTGTTCGCTGGGGGGGACAGAAAGTGCTGCTTAATTGTCACGTTCTTGTGGCAGGTTCAGCCAAATTACACCTGGGGTTGCACCTGCCTCATTAAAGCTGCGTTTTTTTTATCTTGCAATTTTTTTTTGTGTGTGTTATTATTTAGGATCCTGGGTAGCCTTGCCAAGTGGAAAGGAAAGGCCCACATTATTCAGAATGGATCCGGCAAGGGTCACTTTTGTTTTCGGGAAATGCTCCCAATTACTGCAGCTCAACACTTTGCTGGTTGCTTTTTTTGTGGGTGACTTGTGTGAGGCGTGTTCAAGGAGGGGGTGTGTGTGTGTGTGTGTGTGTGTGTGTGTCTGTGTGTGTTTTTTAATCTGACAAATACCCACGGCCTTGTGCATAAGTCTTTGAAGGTTCAGTGGTGCACAGGTGGCTTTCTTGAGTGACTGTGCTATTGTGACTTGCTGTGTGTGCTCAGGTTGGGTTACTGGATATCCTCTGCATAATGCTTTAAGGCTTTGGATGCTGTTTTCTTTTTGTCATTGAACATCTGTAAAAAAAAGATGTACAAAGCTTCTGGCTGGATCAGTCAGTTAATTCTTGCTTACTGAGCATTACGTAGAGTTACATCGAATTTACAGAACTGAAATTAACCGCAACCTTCTAAACTGCTTCACATACGTTTCTCCCCATTCCTCTTCATATCACCCTGCCAATATGCCCATCTATTCCTTTCTCTGTCATCTTAGCTTTCCCAAAAGTTACTCACCTCAAATTTTCCCATGTAGTTGCAAATTTCATTCTATTAACAGCTAATGGGTTAAAAATGTACCAAGTACTGCAGATGCTTGAAATATGAAATAAAAACAGAAACTGCTGGAAATACTCAGCAGGCTTAACAGCATCTGTGGAGGGAGAAACAGAATGAATGATTCAGTTTGATGTTCTTTCATCAGAATAATTCTGATACAATGTCATTGATCTAAATTGTTATCTCCACTTTTTGGATAAAATTGTTTCTCCTTAAGTTCTTCTTGGATTTAATTGTTATTAGTACATATCTACAGTCGATAGTTTTGACCTTTCTCACAGGTGGAAACATCCTCTCTTTTCCTATGATTGTCATGATAAAGACTTGCATGAAGTCACCCCTCAGCTTTCCTCCGCTTCCTTCTCCACCTCCTTCTTCTTCTGAAGGTCTTTACTTCTCTACTAACTCATGGTACTACAACCTTCATTGAAACATAGTCCAACCTCAGTGGTGGGAAAGATGCTGGAGTCAATTATAAAGGATGAAATTATGACACATCTGATAGCAGTAACAGGATAGGTCAGAGTCAGCATGGATTTATGAAGGGGAGATCATGCTTGACTAATCTTCTGGAATTTTTTGAGGATGTAACTCTGAAGATGGACAAGGGAAATCCAGTAGATCTAGTGTACCTGGACTTTCAGAAAGCCTTTGATAAAGTCCCACATAGGAGATTAATGAGCAAAATTAGGGTGCATGGTATTGGGGGCAAAATACTGTCTTGGATTGAAAATTGGTTGCCTGACAGGAAACAAAGAGTAATGATAAACAGCTCCCTTTTGGAATGGCAGGCAGTGACCAGTGGGGTACCGCAGGGATCAGTGCTGGGACCGCAGTTGTTTACAATATGCATTAATGATATAGATGATGGCATTAGCAAATTTGCTGATGATACAAATCTGGGTGGCAGGGTGAAATGTGAGGAGGATGTTAGGTGATTACAGGGTGACCTGGACAGGCTAGGTGAGTGGACAGATGCATGGCAGATGCAGTTTAATGTGGATAAATGTGTGGTTATCCACTTTAGTGGCAAGAACAGGAAGGCAGATTACTACCTAAATGGAGTCAAGTTAGGTAAAGGGGCAGTACAACGAGATCTAGATGTTCTTGTACATCAGTCAATGAAAGCAAGCATGAGTACAGGAAGCAGTGAAGAAAACTAATAGCATGCTGGCCTTCATAACAAGAGGAATTGAGTAAAGAAGCAAAGAGATTCTTCTGCAGCTGTGCAGGGCCCTGGTGAGACCGCACCTGGAATATTGTGTGCAGTTTTGGTCTCCAATTTTGAGGAAAGACATTCTGGCTATTGAGGGAGTGCAGCGTAGGTTCACGAGGTCAATTCCCGGAATGGCGGGACTATCTTACGTTGAAAGATTGGAGAGACTGGGCTTGTATAACCTTGAGTTTAGAAGGCTGAGAGGGAATCTGATTGAGATGTATAAGATTATTAAGGGATTGGAAACTCTGGAGGCAGGAAGCATGTTTCTGCTGATGGGTGCGACCCGAACCAGAGGACACAGTTTAAAAATAAGGGGTAGGCCATTTATAACAAAGTTGAGGAGAAACTTCTTCACTCAGAGAATGGTGAATATGTGGAATGCTCTGCCCCAGAAGGCTGTGGAGGCCAAGTCTCTGGATACTTTCAAGAAAGAGTTGGATAGAGCTCTTAAGGATAGTGGAATCAAGGGTTATGGGGTTAAGGCAGGAATAGGATACTGATTGAGAATGATCAGCCATGATCATAATGAATGGTGGTGCTGGCTCAAAGGGCAGAATGGCCTACTCCTGCTTCTATTGTCTATTGTCTATAAATTAGGAGTAGGATTATGCCATTTGACCAAATGAACCTGCTCCACCTTTCCACATGATCATAGTTGATCCTCTATCTTAATGCCATGCTCCTGCTCTCTCCTTCTTGATGTCTTTAGTTTGTGCAAATCAATCGTCCTCTTCCTTAAATATATTCAGTGATGTGGCCTCCAAACCTTCTGTGGTAGAGAGTTCCACAGATTCACCCCCCTCTGAGTGAAGTAATTTTTCTTTGTCCCTGTCTGAAATGACCTATCCCAATCCTGAAACCATGACCCCAGTGTTCTGGACATGGAGGCGGGTCCTGAAATAACCAGAGCCAGAACAGGGATCCATGCTTTTGATATTGATCTGAACTGCAATGGCTATTCACCCAACTAGCTTCCAAGGAGACTGTATATGTGACCTCCACTTTGACATGCCTGGAGCTATTGATAACAATAGTAGAATTTCTTCCAATCCCTTTCCATCACATGTCTGATCAGGAATGTGTCCTGATCTTATCATATACCACAGGCATATGTTCAGTGGATTTACAAGTTGGCCATTTAAAGAACCAATTTCTTGGTCACAAAGTCCTGGAATAGGGCTTAATTTGGGAGCTTCTGGTTCAGAAACATGGATACTATTCATTACACCATAACATCTCCAGTAGCTTTTTACCTTCCAAGGAAAGAGCTTTGTTTAATCTTTCTTGATAGTTTATAAACACCTTGGAATGATACAGAATCTTAAATAAGTGAAGATCCAATATTTAATCACTGATCTATGTTGCATAAGCTGTCTTTTCACTGGATAGAGGGAGGGGTACAACAATGTTTCTTGAATAGGACAGAGAAGATCAGCCCAGGTTGTTGCTTCTTGGTGCTGTTGGTGGAAGGTGCACATGTGAGCATCAAGATGTACAGAGTCAGACTCAGGAATGAAACTCTAACTCAGCTAAATAGCTTATTGAGTTCTGTCCGGGCCTGAGAGTGATTAATAATTGTTGGCTGAGATACTAAGGAGCCTCTGAAGACCTTGGATTCGGAACTCTGGTACAAACTGAGGTCCTGGCAAGAAAGAGAGAATAAATTGAAAAGAAAAAAGCAATACAACTTCTCTTTATGTAAATGACATTCATCGATGCAGAACAATTTTCAACCAAACGGCTGTAATAAATCTCCATGATTTGAAATCCAACTGATTCCACTGGGAATAGAAGAATTTATTCTTACATTTTCTCATTTCTCCAGGCTTAATTGCTTTTGTTTGAACCGGGATATAATTTTCACTCTCCCACTGAGATTATTTAGCTTGGTGGCAAAGGCTTTGAATACTTATCCAAATATCGTCAATAAATAGCTGAAACAAAAATGACAAGTGATTTAAAGAAATGATGCATTTAGGAAAGCAACATTTCCACGTCTTATTATCAGACTGGGGAGAAATTCGCTCTCAACAAGGGTACAAGATAGGAAAGAAATGGATTTATGACACAGTGGTATTGACTCTACTGCTAAATTGGAGAATCTGGGTTCAAGTCCTAACTGTCACCCCATACTCAAATACATTGATTAAAATAACAGCATCGGGAATGGCAAAATACCTGCCTGTTATCTATTCCACCATCATTTCCTTCATGTTCACTTTAACAGAAAAGATCACCGAGCAGGTTGCATAACAATGCAATATTGCCAAATGTTTTGCCCTCTAGAAATACGGAGTTCCATTTTTCCATGAGAAATTATTCTATGAGAATAATATTTGCAATAAAAGATCAATTATCTGTTTGATATATCTCTGCTCTGTGATTTGTTCAATGTTACATTCATGTATAGGTGTGGATGGGAGATGGATGAATCAAAGTTGAGGATGGTTGAGCCCTGGACTGTCAATAGTGTGTCTTCTATATAACTGAATTATGATCAGCTTGTAGCAGCTGCCTCAAGTTCATTAATTACTCTGTGGCCATACACAGTTTGTGAAATTATACTTTCTCAACTGTCTCAGGACAATGGTAGTATATTAGCAATGTAGTTAGACTGGCAATGCAGGTAGTTAGACTAACAAAATAGAGACATAAGTTTAAACATCACCATGACACTATCAATTTGGATTCAAGACAAGACAAAAAATCAAGACACCTTCCTTTGTGAATAGAGTTTATTAACTTCTCAGTCTTACAGCTCCTTTCACTGCCCAGTGTTCTATATACATATTCCAACAATCAATAGCCACCACAATTTTATTCTCATTCTTAACTAGAGACATTAACAATTTGAAATGGGATTATTGAGACATTAACATGCAGCTGTGGGAGTGTAAACTCAATTAATTAATATCCTTGGAATAAAATGCGAAACTCATTAATTATGATCATACTGGATTATTGTAAAACTGAGGAAATCAGTTAACTCTGCCAGGTCTGATTCACATATGACAATATTCTTACCTAACAGCTGAATGGGCTATAAAGACACTAAGTTGTAGATGTTTCACTGTTCGAGGTTAATTAGAAATGGACAATAAATATGGGCCGAGCTACGAATGGTCTCATCACAACAATGGAAATATTAAAAAGGGTGCTGTCCTATCAGTGATTAAATGTCAGATGATCCTCCTGGATATATGCCTCCATTCTTTTCTTGTGTCTCCAAGAATTGAATGCTGTGACAATGTTCATAATTCTGATGGTGCCCATCACAAACTCAAGCTTGAAAGGTCAGAACATTGCGGGCCTTTAGCTAACCCATCTTACACAGGTGGCCTGAACATTCAGTGTGAAAGAAGAAGGAACTACAGCCATTTATTATTGTTAAATCAATGTTGGCAATACCACCACCATCTACATTGCATGGAAATGCCTCAAGGCCAGGCTAGACAGAATACTTGCTGGGTGGAACAGAGAGCCAGTGAAATAAGGCATCATGCCATTTCTCGGCCTAGAATTTGACACTTGGAGACGTCTTATTGGAAAATAAACCTTGATGTGCCCTGTTTTCACCTTCTGTGTTTTCCATAGAAAACCAGCCAGCTAGGTACAGTACTCTCGCGAACTAAAGATGTGAATTAAGAAAGGTTATAGAACATAGAACATAGAACGATACAGCGCAGTACAGGCTCTTCGGCCCTCGATGTTGCGCCGACCGAATCCTACCTAACCTACACTAGCCCAATAACTTCCAAATGCCTATCCAATGCCCGCTTAAATGACCATAAAGAAGGAGAGTTCACCACTGCTACTGGCAGGGCATTCCATGAACTCACAACCCGCTGTGTAAAGAATCTACCCCTAACATCTGTCCTATACCTACCACCCCTTAATTTAAAGCTGTGTCCCCTAGTAACACCTGACTCCATTAGTGGTAAAAGGTTCTCAGTGTCGACCCTATCTAAACCCCTAATCATCTTATACACCTCTATCAAATCTCCCCTAAACCTTCTCTTCTCCAATGAGAACAGCCCCAAGTGCCTCAGCCTTTCCTCATAAGATTTTCCTACCATTCCAGGCAACATCCTGGTAAACCTCCTCTGCACTCGTTCCAATGCCTCTACATCCTTCCTATAGTATGGCGACCAAAACTGCACACAATACTCCAGATGAGGCCGCACCAGAGTCTTATACAGTTGCAACATGACCTCAGGACTCCGGAACTCAATTCCTCTACCAATAAAGCCCAGTACACCATATGCCTTCCTCACAGCACTATTTACCTGGGTGGCAACTTTCAGAGATCTGTGTACATGGACACCAAGATCCCTCTGCTCATCCACACTACCAAGTAGCCTACCATTAGCCCAGTAATCCATCTTCTTGTTACTCCTACCAAAGTGAATGACTTCACACTTAGCTACATTGAATTCCATTTGCCACATTTCTGCCCAGCTCTGCAACTTATCTATATCCCGCTGTAATCTACCACTTCCTTCCTCACTATCCACAACTCCACCGACTTTTGTGTCATCCGCAAACTTGCTTACCCAGCTTTCAAGCCCTTCCTCTAGATCATTTATAAAGATAACAAAAAGCAATGGTCCCAAAACAGATCCTTGTGGTACACCGCTAGTAACTGCACTCCAAGATGAACATAGTCCATCAACTACTACCCTCTGTCTCCTTCCAGCCAGCCAATTCCTAATCCAAACCTCTAATGTATCCTCAATGCCATACCTCCGTAGTTTTAGCATTAGCCTACCATGGGGAACCTTATCGAACGCCTTACTAAAATCCATATACACAACATCTACTGCTTTACCCTCGTCCACTTCCTTAGTTACCTTCTCAAAGAACTCAATAAGGTTTGTGAGGCACGACCTGCCCTTCACAAAACCATGCTGGCTATCCTTGATCATGTTATTCCTATCCAGATGTTCATAAATCTTATCCCTTACCATTCTCTCTAAGACTTTGCCCACCACTGAAGTCAGACTCACTGGCCTATAGTTACTAGGGCTATCCCTACTCCCTTTCTTGAACAAGGGGACCACATTCGCTATCCTCCAGTCCTCTGGTACTATTCCCGTTGACAATGACGACATAAAAATCCAGGCCAATGGCTCTGCTATCTCCTCCCTAGCTTCCCATAGGATCCTAGGGTAAATGCCATCAGGCCCAGGAGACTTATCTATTTTCATCCTTTCCAATATTCCCAGAACCTCTTCCCTGCATATTTCCAGGCCATCCATTCTAATCATTTGTGACTCCATATTCACATCAGCAACAGTGTCCTGTTCCTGAGTGAATACTGATGAAAAGTATTGATTTAGTGTCTCTCCAATCTCCTCCGCCTCCACACACAACTTCCCACTACTATCCTTGACTGGACCGATACCTACCCTAGTCATCCTTTTATTCCTGACATACCTATAGAAAGCCTTTGGGTTTTCCCTAATCCTACCAGCTAAAGACTTTTCATGTCCCCTTCTCGCTTCTCTTAGCTCTCTCTTTAGATCCTTCCTGGCTACCTTATAACTCTCTATCGCCCCAACTGAACCTTCACGCCTCATCTTTACATATGCCGCCTTCTTCCCTTTCACAAGGGATTCCAATTCTTTACTAAACCACGGCTGCCTCACAAGGCCCTTTGCACCATGCCTGACTGGTACATACTTATCGAGGACACGTAGTAGCTGCTCCTTGAACAATCCCCACATCTCATTAGTGTTCTTCTCTTGAAGCCTGTTTTTCCAATCCACACATCTTAAGTCATACCTCACTGCATCATAATTTCCCTGCCCCCAGCTATAACTCTTCCCCTGCGGCGCACACTTATCCCTCTCCATCACTAAAGTAAAAGTCACCGAGTTGTGGTCACTGTCCCCGAAGTGCTCACCTAAAATGCTGGTACATTTCTGGGGTCAGTGGTATCAGAAACCTCCAGGGCTTTCTTGTTTGACTTATCACCAAAAATTAGCCACACCTAGATAAAAGCTGGGCTTCAGCAACCATGTGTGAGCAGGAAAAGGGTTATACTGCCATTTCTCTCATTGTCAGCGCCTTGTTGTTTCCTATGAAAAAAACAAGAAGAATTCTACAGATGAAAATTCAGTGGGGAAATGGATGAACCTTCCGCCACTTCCAAGAACACAAGGTAAGTCACAGACTTTAACTGCTGAAGAAGACATAACTTCACTGAATTACATTTTTCCCTTGGTGTGAACGAATGACTGAATCCTGTATCTGTGGAGGGAGTTGAATCCCAGTTCATTGCTTCTGGGCTGAAGAGTACTGTTCAACTTAATTATTTTGTCAGAGCTAATAAGAGAGATGACAATGTTTTGAATGCATGGAACCTACTTATTATTTGGATGCAATGCAGCAATTTCAACACATCCAGGAAAATGACCCAAATGATTATTGTATCACCTGAGGCTGTCTGTCAGACCAAAGTTTGGGCAAGATATTTTAGACCTGCATTACTAACTGTGAAATTATTTCCTACAGGACAGAAAAGTTGTCAAGTGTATTAATGTTTGATGAATACAGTCACCTCCCTCACCCTGCCCTTCCCCAAATATACATTTACAAGGCATGACTGTTCAGATCATGCTTTAATCCAGGAACAATAATATTCCCTTTCACAATGAAGGCTGGCAAATGGAGGCTCAGTATTTGTAGGTAAACATAGAAATAATCTGCTGTGGCATTTATCACAGGCAGTTTGAGGCTTGGTATGCAATATTCCATATATGTTACCTGTATCAAAACTATGCTGAAGTCTTGGTTCTCAAAGAGGTTTGTGCAATTGACTTTTAACTGCCCTCGAAGTGCAGGGGTGCTTTAGTGTCTGCAAGGTGTAAGTGAGCTTCAGAATGGTAGTGCTTGACGGGTACATTTTGCCCTTTGAAGTATTGTGCAGATGGAAGAGGTGAAAAATGTGTTGCTGGAAAAGCGCAGCAGGTCAGGCAGCATCCAAGAAGCAGGAGAATCGACGTTTCGGGCATAAGCCCTTCTTCAGGAATGAGGAAGGTTGCCAAGCAGGTTAAGATAAAAGGTAGGGGGGAGGGACTTGGGGGAGGGGCGTTGGGAATGCGATAGGTGGAAGGAGGTTAAGGTGAGGGTGATAAGCTGGAGAGGGGGTGGGGGCAGACAGGTCGGGAAGAAGATTGCAGGTCAAGAAGGCGGTGCTGAGTCCGAGAGTTGGGACTGAGTTAAGGTGGGGGGAGGGGAAATGAGGAATCTGGAGAAATCTGCATTCATCCTGTGTGGTTGGAGGGATATATTTCCCTCCCCTGCCCTATCAGCGTTCCAGAAAGACTACTCCCTCCGCGATTTCCTCGTCAGGTCCATACCCCCCACCAACCCAACCTCCACTCCCAGCACCTTCCTCTGCAACTGCAAGAAATGCAAAACTTGGGCCCACACCTCCTCCTTCACATCCCTCCAAGGCACCAAGGGATACTTCCATATCCATCACAAATTCACTTGCACATCCACACACATGATTTACCGCATCCACTGCACCCAATGTGGCCTCCTCTATATTGGGGAGACAGGCCGCCTACTTGCGGAACGTTTCAGAGAACACCTCTGGGACACCTGTACCAACCAACCCAACCGTCCTGTGGGCTGAATACCCACTTCCATTCCGCCAAGGACATGCAGGTCCTTGGCCTCCTCCATCACCAGACGATGGCAACACGATGCTTGGAGGAAGAGCGCCTCATCTTCTGCCTAGGAACCCTCCAACCACAAGGGATGAATGCAGATTTCTTCAGATTCCTCATTTCCCCTCCCCCCACCTTATCTCAGTCGCAACCCTTGGACTCAGCACCGCCTTCTTGACCTGCAATCTTCTTCTCGACCTCTCCACCCCAACCCCCACCCCCTCTCCAGCCTATCACCCTCACCTTAACCTCCTTCCACTTATCGTATTCCCAACGCTCCTCCCCCAAGTCCCTCCTCCCTACCTTTTATCTTAGCCTGCTTGGCACACCTTCCTCATTCCTGAAGAAGGGCTTATGCCCAAAAAGTCGATTCTCCTGCTCCTTGGATGCTGCCTGACCTGCTGTGCTTTTCCAGCAACACATTTTTCAGCTCTGATCTCCAGCATCTGCAGTCCTCACTCTCTCCCAGATGCAAGAGGTACCAGGTGGATACCTGCTGAGTGGTGAGTTGTGCCATCAACTCTGGCGTGATAAGATGGGATGGAAATCGGACATTATGGATGCCATTGAAGTGAGATTGGCAAATAATGCAGGTGAGTTTGGTAAGATAGAGCAAGAAAATCCTGTGTAATTAGCTAACGTTCAGACCAAAGACTTACTCTATAGCGGAGCGGCAACATTTTCCAAACTTCATTGAATATTTTACATCAACAATGCATTAAAGTTTCTTCTTACAGCTAAATATGGGCAAATGAGGAGCATAATTCAAGAGAATTTATTTTCATTAACAGATTTTGTCCAATATGATAAATTTTGAAGTTTGTCGCAAGGTTTGTGAAGGTTGAGGTTTAGAGTGTAGGTTTGCTCACTGAGCTGTAGGTTTGATATCCAGACGTTTCATTACCTGGCTAGGTAACATCATCAGTGGCGACCTCCAAATGAAGCGAAGCTGTTGTCTCCTGCTTTCTATTTATATCTTTCTCCTGGATGGGGTTCCTGGGATTTGTGGTGATGTCATTTCCTGTTCATTTTCTGAGGGGTTGATAGATGGCACCTAGACCTATGTGCTTGTTTATGGCGTTGTGGTTGGAGTGCCAGGCTTCTAGGAATTCTCTGGCATGTCCTTGAAGTTTGTATATAACCAATTGAAAAGGAGAGGATGAAGTGATGATGAAGAAAGTTCTCATCCCTCATGAACAAAATGTTACTATTTCAAATTGAATTGACTCTTTTTCGAAGTTTAACCTCCTTGAAGAACAGGCTTCTATTGCTCAACTCATATTAATTACGTGATGTCTGAATATTGCAGTTTTCCATGTTTTATTCCTGTTCTTGGAAAACATAAAGAGAGAAAGTGGGAAATGGAGGGTGGATCATTTGCAATTTTTATTCAAACGGAAAACCTTGCAATAATATGAGCACATGCCCTTGGTTTGCAGCGATACTGAAGTGTTATCTTTCCTCAGGCGCTCGTAAGAATCAAGTAAAGAAGACATTAATTTTTTTTAGAAGTTCAATTGTTGACACAAAACCTTTACACAGCAATTTGCAAAACCCATGGTATGTTTGATCTATTTGTTCACAGGTTGAAAGAGAGCGCAGGCAGCGGTCTAACAAAATGTTGGTTTTCAGTTTCATGCTCTCCAATAGCACCTTTTGTGTAGCATGTGCTGAGGTGAAGTAAAAATGAGGAGCAGGGAAGAGGAAAGAAGTGGCCTCTTGTCAAACAGCATCTGATACAGTTAATTAGGCCTGGTTTTAGCTGCTTTTTTAAAATCTGAAGCCACTTACCTCGTCTTGCAAAGTTCTGAAAGAAATTCAATACATGGCTTTCACAGGTGACAAAGGAGTTGGCAAACTTGGAACAGTCGGTGCCATTTCATTTAAAGCTCTAATTGAACATGGATAGACATCTTGAGTTGGACAACCTGCCCTTTGCTTATAGATAATTCCTGGCAAATAAGGATAAAAGTTTAATCTTGCTTTGTAGGTTAAAACAAAGACATAAAACCAAGAGCTCTTCTGGCTTCATGAACAGCACAGAACAGGTTGGTTAGAAGACATAATATCGGGCTAATCACCATGATGTTAGCCAGAAGAGATTATTGCATACAGTAAGGGAAGAACTACAACAATGAATATTCTTACAGTTGCCGTCACAAACACCAGCTTCTGCTTCCCAGCCATCTGTACATATAAATATCATCTGTCCAGATTCAAGTTAACCCATTCTCCTCTACATGCTCCAATGTATCTAGTGGGTGGATTGTTTATAGAATGCAGAGGTACTTTTCCATTCATTTAGCACCTCAAAACTGAATAACATATTTGTATGTACTTCAGCCTGTTAGGTTTACATAAGCTACATATGAGAACACTCCCATCAGTAGAAAGTTGATCAATGGTAAATAGAAAATTGTTTCTTTGCAATCTTGTCTGTCCATCTACACAAGAGCCCTGATTTCTTAGGGTAGTGGCCTTGCCCAATTATCTTCAATTGCTTCTACAATAACGTTCCCTCCTCCATAATGTCTGGAGTGGGAACGTTCACTGAGCACAATGTTTGGTACCATTCGCGACTCCTCAGATACTGAAGTAATCCATACCCAAATGCAGCTAGACTTAGACAATATCGAGGCATGGGTTGACAAGTGGCAAGTCACTTAGTTCCATACAAGTGCCAGACGATAAATACCTCCAAAAGCCGAGATTCTAACCATCAACCCTTGACATTCAATTGTGTCACTGTCACTGAATATCCCATCCTGGAGGTTACCATTGACCAGAAACTGAAATGGATTAGTTATGTAGGTACTGTGGCTCCAAGTATATGCCAGAGTCTGGAAATCTTGCAGCAAATAACTCAATTCCTGACCATCTACAAGGCATGAGTCAGGAGGGTGATGGCGTATTTGCCATAGATACCTATTATAGTCGGAATGTTCAACCACTGTAACAATTGCTTGTTGGTTTGATTTAGTTTCAGTTAGTACTGCATGACAAGTGTATAATACTGGTGTCAATTTTATTTCCCAGAAGATTTTTATTTTATAAAATATGTAAATGTCCATTTCAAAAGATTTCAAATTGGATTTTACGAAAAGTGCAATAAAATTCAACTTTTTTCCACTGAGAATGATGCACTCTGAGGTGCCTCAATACAATGGTAATATGTGTAATATTTACTATATGCGTTCAATCATGAGCAAAATGCATGAAGGTTTCTGCAGGTTACCAGCCCTTCAGAGCACTGGGGCTTGCAGAGAATGAAAGAAAGGACATTTGCATTATTTTTCTTTTTTATCCTAACAAACTGAGGGAAGCTTAGTGGTGGATTATTGAGTCTCCCAGACCCTCTTCTGCTTGGAGAGTTCTGGGGCTTGAGTGCTGCAGTAATCTCTCAGGCTTTGCTGCATAAGAGGGGAATTGCTGGATGACTCACCAGTCAGGTTGTCAGCTGGATTAGTTGATAAAACCCACATTTTAGGTTGGTTCAGTTGAGTTGGTGACTGTTTGCAAGAGGAGAAAGTCACTTCCAATATGATCAGTGTACCCTTTATGTCTTTGGGTGAGGTAGGACTGTAGATGCGCTATCTGTTCAACCACGAGTGTGGGTTCGAAACTGGCCCTTGACATTGGGGGTCTGGCAGATCACGACGAGTTAGATAGATCTGTGATTTCGAAGGGGATTGTTGGGAGCATGTATGAATGTAGAGTTGAGGTTGAAATCAGATCAGTGATCTTATTGGATGGTGGAGCAGTATTGAAAGGCCAAGTGGCCTACTCTTGTTCCTGTGTTCATATGAGCTTTGTGTAATTTTTCATATTTCCATTTTCTTTCTCCCTCTCTTTGTCTGACTCATTAGCCTATACTCATGGCCTGAGTACACATTGGGAAGCAGAGAGTTTAAACTTGTTGTCTTCCAATGAGAAATGTGCGAGATGCTAGACCATGTTGGCGTGCACAAAATTCCCACCAAGACTCATGGTCTGCCATTGTCACTACTATATACAGCATCATCCCTCACTCGCTGTCACACAACACCCCCACCCCCCAAACTACTAACCCTGCATTTCCTTTGTTTTGCCTGTTCATCATCTCAGGACACCTGTCCCTCTACCTGCACCCGTACTAACAACTGGGTGGTGAACTCTCAATTCACCCCATCCCTCCCTTTGTCTCATTACAGGGGAATGCACCCCACATGAGGACAGAGGGAACTAAGACAGGCGGTGGGCTGCTGAGCACTTGGCTCAATCCCCTGTGAAGATAGGATCCTGGCCAGTGAAGACTGTGACCATTTGGTGAATCTGAAACTTCCATGCCTCAGCAACCAATTGTCTACAGCTGTGCTGCTCTCCCATTACCACCGTGAATGAATTCTTAACAACCCATAACCGCTACCCCTTGTTTGTGACATGTTCTCTCTTTTGTCTCCTGCTGGTACAAATGGAATCTGCACAGCCTGCGCTGTCAAGAGGTTGACCCTGCAAGATAACTCCTCCTCCAGCTTTGAGAAAGAAGCCACAGATCCCTCAGAGAACGTACTGGCAAGGCTGTCTCCTCCAACCTACACCAGTTCAGATACAGGCACTTCAGTGGCCGTTATCGCTGGTGAGCACATGCATGCCATGTCATTGCATCTGGCATTCATAGGACGACCAGAGATTGGGCAGCTGCTCAACCCAAGGTAGGAGAGGACACCATGATTTCGGCAATTATCAACTTCACTGAAATGTACATGCAAATATAGGAGCAGCAGGCAGGTTTGTTTGTGAGTCTGCGAAAACTGAGACAATTCCACCATTCTACCTCTTGGGATTTGAGCATTTGACTGCCACTATGGTTGGCAGCCAACATGAAAAGCCAGGTCCAGCAGCCTCAGTGTCCACTGATTTACGGATCAGCAATCCCTTGCTCTAATCATTGGTGCTGGTGCCAATGGCGAAGCAACAAAGGAATAAGGTGCCTTGGCCTTACTCTGAGTACCCCTTCCCCACAAGATGACGGGGCAGTGCCAGTGGGCAGCCAGCCAAAGGAGGACCAATGTACAGGCTCCACAGATGTTTCCCTATCGGGACGCCACAGAACTGGATGGGTCTTTGACCTGCCTACCAGCCTCAGTCCTGTGGGAGTTCAAGCTGAAGAAGGTACACTTGGCTCTGCTCAGAGAAAAATCACGAAGTCTGGGACATCTAGCCATGACCTCCACAGGGTCACCCAACCACACCTCCAAGGCTCGACCGTGCAGCCGACTCCCTCCACCCTGGAGTACAGGACTGCACTTAGACATAAGGGGAGGCAAAGGAAAAGGACTTTTGAAGGGCAAAGGTGCCAATTCACTGGAAACCACTTGTGGATATATGTTTACTTCTCAGCATCAATTGTATGAATGAATACCATTCCAATTGCAGCTATGATCTTGAAGGTACATAGCCTAGCCACACTCAGTGCCACACAATTTGATGGTCCTTGGTATGAAATGAGCAGGTCCTCCATTATGTGAGGCTATGGGCCATTGATGTGTCACAATCATTAATGGTATTGATTCTTAATGCTGCATGATGTGCCTACCATTACTGGATCTGTACTCCACACATTAAGTCTATGTCTATGATTCATATACTACATTTTGTGATCACAGATGTCACTGTATGGGTGTCTCTTTAATGTTATTGCCCTGTGAAGTACATAAGATTGCATGAAAATGGAACCCCCTTTCCTTCAGAGAATGACCACTCCGGGTTAGGTACATCCGTTTTCAACTCCACTTGAAACACGAGCAAAGAATCAGGGTTTGCACTCCTCAGAGTGAGTCAGATCGTTAATGTCCCAGTCTAGGTGACACCCCAAACCTTTCAACTTGCTTCTTGGTTGCCCTCCCTGTCAACCCCATCATCTCTGACCTTCTCCATGTTCCCAACCATCACATGTATTTCTACCCTTTACTGCTGGAGAGCCATACATGTCACACTGTCATACCAATACAGACATGCATGAGATCACCGCTGAAGTTCAGGTGCTGCTGACTTCAATGACCCCCCTCCAACTCCCTCCCAAGGTCTATCATTTCTCCACCCCCTCATATGCTGGGTTACTCCCTTCATAATTTTTATCCACTCTACATGCCAGCATGCTGCCTCCAATCCCCACAATTGAGACACTCGGTCCCACTGCAATGACCTCTGATAACCTCCCCTTCACTTAGTGGACAGAGCACCCAAGCTGACTCTGGCCCACCACTTTGATTGACTTGGATGGCCATCCCCAACTGATGAGTGACCACTCAGTGCAGACCCCTGAGTAATATATCACTGCTCCCTGGACTATTTGCACTGGATCCAAAGGCTGAGCATAGCTCACTCCCTGGACTGTACAGATATAAATTCCCTGACCCTGACTGTCAGGGTTTGAGGAAGGCAGATTTTGCAGCAGTTTTAAAGTGGTTAAAGAGAAATAAAAGCTTCACAATGTCTTCACCCTCTTAATAGCAACCCAATTCCAGACCTAATATATTGTATAATAAGCTATACAATAACTTCTGACCACTTTCTAAACTAGAACAGATTCCTGAATGCTCTATTACTTTTGCATGATTAAATTAAATTTCAGTCAATTTTACTGAAGACCTGGTATAAGAAGGTTTGTTTCTCACTCCAAACTGGTTGGTTAAAATTATCAACAGATGATTTGACCCCTTTCATTTGCCACTCGTTTATCAGTGATTGTTTTGGATTAATTTCCCTTTGCCACTAACTCCTTAAACAGGCGAGAGAGATTTTGTTTGGGAATGCCAATTTTAATAGCTTCTATTAAAATTCCTCATAGATTTGGAACTGTATGTTTTACTAGACAACCTTGCTGCATTAAAGATCCAGGTAGCTGCAATCCTGCGAAAACAAGTGTCCCAAACACTAACTTTAGCAAACCAATGGCCTCTACAATAGTGCTGTACCGATATTTGGTAGTACTGTACAGCATTAGCGTGACACTAGTCTATTGTCCTTTGTGAATTACAGCCAATGATTTACTTTCTGGAGCATGTAAAGGCAACCTGACTGAAGATTCTTCTCCACTTGATTAATAAGTGGGTGTAGCCCTCTGAGTGACAAGATGTTAGGTAATGCCAGGATTCCACTTCCCTGGTACAGGCTAAATATTTTTGTACTAGTTGTGCCCTTAGTCTGCTAAATGGATTAGAGATTGCTACAGATAGAACAACAAATTGTGTGAAGTGAGATTTCAAGATTTCTTAGATTCTTACAGAGTTGACATCTTTGACTCTTTCATTCTTAGAATCTTACCTTCTTCAAACTTTCATTCCTCATATTATCTAAAGGGCACACCTGATGGTAGATAACCATGAAAATTTTATGTTAAGTAAACCCTTGCTCCAATTCTTTTGAATTTTAGTAGTTTTCTCCCTCAGAAACCTTGACCCTTCACCCAGATTTCTCAATTTGAAAATGACTAAGCTTATCGAGCAAGTCTCAACATCAGTTACTAATGCAATTCCAATTCAGGTAATTATTGCCATTATTTTTAAAGATACTTCTTTGTCACTCTGTGAATGGTGTTAATGGTGTTTTTTTTTTGAGACTTTTAAGACTTGGAGCTTGATGGATATTGATTTGTTATTGTTCATGGGATGACATTGGTACTGGTAAGTTACATTTATTGTCCATTCATTTTGGCTTTGGCAAGGTGATTTGCAACTCCTTAGACTACTGCAACCCTTATGAAGACAAGCTACAGGCATGGATGTAAACCTAACAGGTTAGCTGCCAATGAAGTCAACAGAAAAGTATATTTGAGCAGGTGTATGAAGGTGCAGCCCACTACTGACACTTTTCTGCCCATGACTCCAGGGATTTTGCAGTTTCCATTCCCATGGTGTACCATGGTGGCAGAGTTTTAGACTCTTGTCTTTCCCCATTTGACCTGCTAGTCCAGCCATGGAGGGAGTGGAGAATTTGCACGATGTGTGTGGGAATTTGCCTGGCCATTGAAGCTGGGAGCTGGGCATGTAAGGATGATATATTGTACACTGTAAATAAGTGTTATTAGTTTGAGTAAATCATTATGTTTTATAAGTTAACTGGCAGAGCCAAGTTTTGAAGTTTTTGCAAATCCCTTCCCTCATGGATGCCTTTTCTCAATCAAAATATATTAATGTTCTAAAGGAGCCATTATAACCTGACTTCCTTGAATTAAAGAAAAAAATGAATTTATTAGCAGCTAAAATGCTCCAATCTCGGAGGTCATTCTTAAAGGAGCCAACTACTACAAGAACCTGTTTAATTTTTAGGCAGTAATTAAGGAAAGAAGGGGAGCTAGTTCATTCTTGATCACCTAGGAGCATAATCATTTGGAGGTGTCTTATTCAGAATTGCAATGAATTAGGGACTCCCACTAATGAACCAGTCATGGTTCTTGGAGTGATGCCCACATCCTGTGAATGAATTGAAAATGAAAAGGAAGAAAAGAAATACAAAAGGAGAAACAATCCCTTACCTTTGTCTTAAAAAAAAGTGACCTCTAATAGCATTTTTTAAACTGAGTGCCTCTTGTTCTAGATACCTACATGAGGAAATATCTGCTTGGTATCAATTCTATTTAGTCACCTTTGGAATTATTGGGAGAAATTCAGCTGAGTGTCAATTTTGGCAAGTCCACTGGAGGATTTCTCTCTGTGAGACCTAACAAGATTTCCCACGCTATTTTCACAACTCACCTTATTACCATACATCACAATCCTATGAAATCCCAGTTATGGTACCCTCCCCCTTGCCATGGGAGGAAGTACCACTGGAATCTCCAGGGATTCTTGGTGGCTGGTGCCATCTTAGAAGTCCAGCCGTGCAGCCAGTCAAATATTGGCATCTCTGTTAATTGTCCCAAACAAGTTGGGCAGAGAGAAAATGGTATTGGGGCAGGAAATGTTGGTGCATGGTTTTGCAGATGAATCTTTCCCTCAGATGTTAATAACTTGTGTCCAAGATGAAAGACCGGAAGTGCTAGCAGTGAGCTGGAGTTGCCAGGTTACAGGTCTGACTTTCATATTGAGAATTGTCTGTCTAGTTTCTATCCAGCATATGGGAGAATGGGAACTGACATATCAGTGAGGTGAGATTAGGTAACAATGGGATGCTAGTATATGTTAATACAACACATCTCTTGCCATCATGATTGAGAATCTTTTTGCTCTCAACATCAGGAATCTTCTTACTGCCAGTCTCCCATGATTCTGTAAATTTTCTTGCTAATACCCATGATTCAGTGGCTGCAAAAATTAGTCGCTTAGTTCAATAAGATTGCTTCTAATTTACTGAATAAGATTGCTTCTCTAATTCACAGGCCTAATCTATTCAACCTTTCTTCATAAGCTAAGCAATTCATTCCAGAATGAATCAAGTGAACATTCTATGAGCTGCTTCTAATGTAATTATATTATTTATCAAACAAAGTGACCAAAACTGTATTCAGTATTCCAGATGTGATCTCACTAAGGCTGTTTAAAGCTGCTGTAAAATTTTGCTGTGTATATATCTATTCTCCATGAAATAAAGGTCAACATTCCATTTGCTTTCCTAATCACTCGCTGTACCTGCAGAAGAACTGTTTTGGATTTATGTTCCAGGACATCCAGACTCCTCTGCAATATTACTCCATTTAAATAATATGCTGATTTTACATCTCTCTGCTAAATTCGACATTTCCCTACATTATACTCCACCTGCCAAATTTCTCACACACTAATGTATCCACCTCTATTCCGTTACAAATTCTTTACTTCTTCCTGACATCTTACTTTCTTATCTTTCTTGGTGTCATTGACAAATGTGGGCATTAAATGTACAGCCCGTTCATTCAAGTTATTGATATAAATTGAAATTAGTTGGGGCCCCAGCAATGATCCCTTTCTACCAGCTACAACCCAAAAAAGACCCATGTGTCATTACTCTTTGATTCCTGTTAGCTAACCAGTCTACGTCTATGCTAATACCTTATGTCTTATGACATGAGTTCTTCTTTTGTGTAGTAACCTTTCTCATACATAATATGTCCTTTGATTGCCTTTTTGAACTCCCTTTACAAAACCAATTGTGCATTGAATTCAAATTGCAAGTTGCATTCAACTCCTGACTTTTAGACCCCAGAATCAGACAGATACACATGAGCTTTTAATATTGGGCACCTTACAGGTAGCACTGACATTCCTGCAGCAGGTTTTCTCATGTTACTACTTGTTAACAAGAGAGGTTTGCAGTTTTGCAGATCCAGACTCGCTCGTTCACTGTATTAACCAATCGTTTGTGACTTCCCTCAGTGTCTTTAGAGTTTTATCGTGCCATCTCAGTGATGGATTGAAGGAGGGGAGGTGTTGGAACATTCCTTCACATATTTGCTTTCAAAGGCACGGTTTGATTTTCATTCCTCCAACGTCCTCTCAGGTCCCCTGAAGACAGTGACTAATCTTCTGTTTTGTGCTCTCAGTAGCTGTTGCATTCTTTGTCGCAGTGTGAGCTCAGGCAGCCCCTGTGAGTGGGGAATCACAGGCAACTTTATTTCTATCCTGAAAGCCCACCTGTTAATACTTTCTGTGAGGGTAACTGAGTATCAACCAGGTTAAAAAGCAGCAGCTGAAGTTTTCCTCATCCAGACCTATTGATCAGGAGGCCAGTTGGTAAGTTACCAGTATGGCTGTTGAAATCATCTACTTCCAGGCATCTCAGAACTGGATATCTGAACTCCTTGGTAAATATGAGATAACAATACGCACGGGTAATTACCATTTGAGCCATGAATCATAGAGTCAATGATGTATTACCATCAATGAATCTCCCACTATCAACATCCGGATGGTTAGCCTTGACCAGAAATTCAATTGGACTCACCATATACATACAGTAGTTATAAGAGCAAGTAGGAGGTTAGGAATACTGCAGTGTGTAACTCACCACTGTCTCCCCACCAGCAACAGGGCACAAGTCAGGAGTGTGATGGAATACTCCCCTCTTGTATGGATGGGTGCAGCTCCAACAGCACCCAAGAAACTTGACACCTTCCAAGACAAAACAGCTTGCTTGCTTGATATTGTATCCTCCAGCCTCCACTCCCTCTACCACCAATGCTCAGTAGCAGCAGTGTGTACTATCTACAAGATGCACTGTAGAAATTCACCAAATATCCTCAGACAGCATCTTTCAAGTCTATGGCCATTTCCATCTAGAATGACAGGGGCAACAGGTACATGGGAATACCATCACCCTCAAATTCCCCTCCAATCACTCCCCATCCTGACTTGAAAATATATCGGCATTCCTTTAGAGTCCCTGGGTCAAAATCCTGAAATACCCTCCTTAAGAGCATAGTGAATCTGTGCTTATGAAGACAAGCCACAGGCATAGGGTTAAACCCAACAGGTTGAAGTCAACACAAAAGGATATTTGAGCAGGTGTATAAAGGTGCAGCCCACTACTGTTAGTTTTCTGCCCATGACTCCATGGATTTTGCAGTTTCCATTCCCATGGTATACCACGGTGGCAGAGTTCTAGACAGCACAGGGACTGTGGCGGTTCAAAAAGGTAGCTCATCACTGTCTTCTCAAGGGCAACTGGGGATGGGTAATGAATAGAGGCCGAACAGCAATGCCCACGTTCATCAAGTGAATAAAAATATCTAGCTTTGGCCTAACTAATATTTTCTACAGTTCCAGCATAACTACCTTGCTCTTAAATTTTATGTTTCAGCTAAAAAAGGCAAGTATTCCATTTGCCTTTTAAAGTAGCTTATTTACTTGCCCTATCCATTAAGTGATCCATGGACATGCACACCAAGCTCCCTCTGATTGTCAATGCTTCCCAGGGTCCTACTATTTCTGTATTTCTTTGCTTTGTTTGTCCAGCCCAACTGCATCACCTCACATTTATCCAGATTGAATTCTATTTGCCACTGATTAGCGCATTTACCAACTCACAAATTTTTGTATCATCTGCAAACATACTGAGCAAGCTTCTTACGTTCAAGACTCCATTATTTAGAGAAACAACAAGAAGCAAGGGCCCCAACACTGATCCCAGAGGAACCTCACTCGACAAAGACTTACAGTTACCAAATAGCCCTTGACCATCACCCTGAGCTTCCTACCATTCAAGCAATTCTACATCCAATTAACTAAATTTCCTTGGATGTCATGGTTCTTACTGTTGCTATCAGTTTCCTATGCAGGACCTTATCAAAAGCCTTGCTGTAGTCCAAGCAGACTATGTCAAATGTGTTGCCCTCATCTACACATCTGGTCATGTCTTTGAAAAGGACTGGCTTATTGAACCACATTTCAGTTCAGGACGACAACTGTAAATACATGGTTATACTCTTCAGTCCCTCAAAATATCTTTTATTGCTTCATCAGCTTTCTACAAAAATGTTACATGGACACCTACCTGAGGTGGTTGCTAATAATCTTGTTTTGAGAGCACCTTCCAAACCCATGACTTCCATCACCTGGAAGGACAAGTGCAGCAGATGCATGGGAACACTAAGCCTCACACCATCCTGACTTGAACCTATATCGGCATTCCTTTATTGTTGCATGGTCAAAATCCTGAAACTTGCTTGCGAACAGCTCTGTAGGTGTCCCAATCCTGTAAGGACTGCAGTAGTCCAAGAAGCAGATCACCAACACTGCAAGCTGGCAGAGTCAATAATGCCCACACCCTAGCAATGAACTTTAAAACATATGAACAGCAAGATTTTTTTACCAAGGGAGTGGAGGGAATGTGCAGACATATTCAGGAGGTGCATTTAAGGGGAAGTTAGATATGTACATGGAGGAGAATGCAATAATACTGATAGGATAGATTTAATCAGGTGGGGAGGAAGGACGTAAAGACCTGCATAGCCCTGTAGGACTGTATGGCCTGTTTCTGTGTTGTGAATGCTGCAATACAGAACGGGATCAGATAGCTGGCCTGCAGGTTTGCAATGCAGAGTGATGCCAACAGCGTGGGTTCAATGCCCACCCCATCTGAAATTACCATGAAGAACTCTCCTTCTTAACCTCTCCCCTCACCTGTGGCATGGTGACCCTCGGGACTAACCACCACCAGTCATCTCTCTTTAGTGAGAGAACAACCCTATGGTCTGGTAGGACAACAGTGACTTAACCTTTATTCTGTGTTATGTCTTCAATAACATAGCTATTAAAACAAACATTACAAATTAGGAACCAGTAAGTACAGAATTGTCAAGTATTAGAAGTTACCTTTGTCATTCATTTGGCTTCTTCCAAAACTGTGATATTTAAAAACTACCTTACCATCCAAGGTGAAGTATAAAACTCTACAACAGATGGAAAGCCATTTGGGCCATTGTTTTCATACCAGCTCTTTGAAAGGCCTATCCAACTATCCCTCTTTTCACATAGTTCTGCAGATTTTTGCTTGAGTACTCAATAGCAAAGCCATTGAATTCAATTGCTTCTGAACTGTCAAACGTCAGGGAAGTTTAGAGAGAGCTGCACCTTAATACAAGTGATTTTTCAGAACACTATTGGGAGTGCCACAATGCTGCGGTTACTCTGTGCATGGTATCCCCAGGGGATTTTTTTTTGGCTGCTGTTTAAATCACTCTTCTAAGGCTAAGGTGGATCCAGTGATTGCACAAGGAAAACAGCAGCAGTGCTTCAGGCATCATGTATAGCAGCAGTAAGCATTTTTAAATTCTGAGAATGATGAACTGGTGAACCATTTGCAACTGATATGTCCAGGAAAAACAGATTCATTACAGAAGCTTTAGAACCAGCACAGCAACTACTCTGAAGGGCTTCCACAACATTTCTAAAGGCTTTGGCAAAATTTGTGGCTCAGGTACACCAAAGAACCCAAACAGGAGTTTACCAAAGGGCCCACATATTCCACTGGGAATCTTCACAGTGAAAATTGTAATGTGACAAAGCTTTAGGTCCAGCAGAGCTGAGTAATTTGAAGTCCCAGTGAGGTTAGAGAAAAACAGGTAAAACTAGAGAAGGCAGGACAGAGATCAGTGATTCTAAATCTTTTTTTCCGAGGTGTACAAAAAAAAGATATTAAAAAGGATTACTGAAGAAGCAAAGAGTGCAGCAAAAAGTAGAGGGAAAGAGGAAACCAGTGTGTGGGTGATAGCTGACTCAGAAGTATAAACCAAGGGAACATTTTTTTTATTTGCTCATGGGATATGGACATCATCAACTGAGCCAGTGTTTGCACTTGTGCAATTGATGGTGAGCTGCCTTTTTGACCCATTGCAATCCATTTGGTATAGGTAACTCTATACTATTGTCAGGGAGGGAAATCCAGAATTTCGATCCAGTGACAAATGCTGGAACATTGATATAGTTTCAAGTCAGCATAGTCATGGAATTATTGAGGTCTAGAGCACAGAAAAAGGCCCTTCAGCCCATCAAGTCTAATTACAACGGTATCAGGCAAGAGCTAGAGGAATGAGATTGTGGATGGCTGTTTGAGGTAAATCAACGCCTGACATATGGGAATCTTTTCAAGGCAGGTTGATCAGAGTTCAGGACTGGTATGTTCCTGTGAGGATGAAAGATAAGAATGGCAGCCTTTGGGAACCCTGGATGACAGGAGATATTGGAAGTTTATTCAAAAATCAAAGGAAGCATATGTAAGGTTTGGGGAACTGAAATCAGAAAAGACCCTTAAGGAGTTTAAAGGAAGTAAGAAAGATCTTAAAGAAGAAATTAGAAGGGATAAAAAGGGTCATGAAATGTCCTTGGCACAACTAGAGGGCATAGGTTTAGGGTGAGAGGTGTAAGATTTAAAAGTGACCTAAGGGGCAACTTTTTCATACATAGGGTGATGTGTGTATGGGATGAACAGCCAGAGGAAGTGGTGGAGACTGATACAATTAGAGCATTTAAAAGGCATCTGGATGGGTACATGAATAGGAAGGGTTTAGCAGGATATGGGCCAAGTGCTGGCAAATGAGACTAGTTTAATTTAAGGTATCTGGCCGGCATGGATGAGTTGGGCCGAAGAGTCTATTTCCGTGGTGTACATCTGTATGACTATAAGTCAAAAACAATGACCACTATTCTAATCCCACTTTCCAGTACCAGGCCCACAGCCTTGTGTGATTTGGCATTGGAAGTACACATCTAAATAGTGCTTAAATGCACTGAAGGTTTCTGCCTCTACAATCTTACAGGCAGTGAGTTCCAATTCCTTCCTTGTTACTGTTGTCGCCATAGTCTTGCCAGACCTAGGGGCTGCTCTCTTACTGGAGAGAAACAACTGGTGATGATTTAACCTGAGGGCCACCAGACCGCAGACAAGGGAAGAGGTTGAGAAGGAGAGTCCTTCATGGTAACCTCATACCAACGATGGGAATTGAACACACACTGTTGGCATCACACTAGATTCGTTCCACCCTCTGGCCAAAAACATCTCTCCTCTCATACTCTGCAAATCTCTTGCCCTTTAACTTAAATCCTTGCCCCCAGTCATTGATCCCTCCACCAAGGGCAAACATTCATTCCATCTCTGCACCTCAGAGTCTCTGTCTCTGCACCTCAGAGTTTTATACATATCAATCATGTCTCTTCTCAATCTCCTCTGCTCCATGGAAAACAATCCCAGTTGATCAACCTGTTCAGAAATATTATAACATACCTCTGGAGCAGATAGGACTTGAATTGGGGGCCTCTTGACTCAAGGGCAGGAAAATACAAGGCTGTGGGCCAAGTACCGGAAAATGGGATTAAAATAGTTAGGTGGTTGTTTTTGACTAAGAGTCAGAAAGATGTACATCATGGAAACAAACCCTTTGGTCCAACTCATCCATGCCAACCAGATATCCTAAATTAAACTAGTCTCATTTGCCGGCACTTGGACCATATCCTGCTTGGAGGGGAACTGGTTGGTAGTGATGTTTCCATACTACCTTTGTCCTTCGAGATATTGGCTTTGGAAAGAGTTGTTGAAGAAACCTTGGTGAGTTGCTGCCCTGCAACTTGCAGATGGTATAAACTTCTATAATTCTGTCCGGGATGGAGGGAGTGAGTGTTGTTGGTAGTGGAGAGGGTGTTAATCAAGCAGGTCACTTTGCCCTGGACATTATCAAGCTTCTTGGGTATTGTTGGAATTGCACTCATCCAGGTAAGTGGGGTGTATCCCAATGCATTCCTTTGTACCTTGTAGATAGTAGACAGGCTTTGGGAAGGTAAAATTAAAATTCAAACTCCCAGCCTCAGAGTTGCTGTTGCAGCCACGGTATGGCTAGTCTAGGTAATTTCTGATCAATGCTAACCCCCAGGATGTTGATAGTGGGGGATTCAGTGATGGCAGTGCCATTGAATGTTAAGGGACAAGGATTAGATTCACTTTTGGAAATGTTCTTTAGCTGACACATGTGTACTATAGATGTTGCATGCCACTTGATAGACCAAGTCTGAAGGTGGCTCTGATCTTACTCCATTTGAACGTAATTGATTTCAGTACTTTCAGAGTTGAGAATGGGTGCTCAAAATTATGTATTCATTCCCACTTCTGACATTATGGTGGAGTGAAGGTCATTGATGGAGCAGTTGACGATTGGTGGATCTATTGCATCACACTGAGGAATTAGGGTTCTTGTAGTGCAGTAGATAGTGTGTGTCCTGAAGAAGGGCTTATGCCCGAAATATCAATTCTCCTGCTCCTTGGATGCTGCCTGACCTGCTGCCCTTTTCCAGCAACACATTTTTCAGCTCTGATCTCCAGCATCTGCAGTCCTCACTTTCTTCCAATAGGTAGTGTGCTTACCTCTTAAATCAAGAGGCCCTGGTACAAACTCTACCTGCTCCAAAAGTGGGTTATAACATCACTATTTAGGTTGATTAGAAAATATCTCCCCTGAGAAATTCCTGCAGTTATGTCTGGGGACTTAAATAACTGATCTCCAACAAACACGACCATCTTATTTTGTGTTAGGTATGGATCCAAGTAGTGAAAGGTTATTTTTCTTTGCCATGGATTCCTATTGACTTTAGTTTTGTTAGAGCTCCTCAATATCATATTCAATCAATGTCAAGGGCAATCGCTTTTACCTCATTTCAAATTCAGTTCTGTTTTTTACTCAGGGTCATGGAGATGTACAGAATGGAAAGAGACCCTTCAGACCAACTCATCCATGCCGACCAGATATCCTAAAGTAATCTAGTCCCATTTTCCAGCATTTAGCCCATATCCCTCTAAACTCTTCCTATTCATATTCCCATCCAGATGCCTTTTAAATGTTATAATTGTTACCAGACTCCAGAAGTTCTTCTGGCAACTCATTCCATACACGCACCACCCTTTGCGTGAACATGTTGCCCCTTAGGTCCCTTTTAAATGTATCCCTCTCACTTTAAACTTCTGGTCTCTAGGTTTAGGATCCCCTACCTTGTGGAAAAGACCTTGACTATTCACCCTATCCATGCCCCTCATGATTTTATAATTTTTGATAAGATTTTCCTCCTATGCTCCAGGGAAAATAGCCTCAGTCTGTTGAGCCTCTCCCTATATCTCAAAGCCTGCTACACTGGCAACATCCTTGTAAATCTTTTCTGAATCCTTTCAAGCTACACAACATCTTTCCTATAGCAGGGAGACCAGAACTGAACACAGTATTCCAAAAGTGGCCTAACCAATGTCCTGTACAGTTGCAACATGACCTCCCAACTTCTACACTTAATGCACTGACCAATAAAGGCAAGTGTATCAAATGCCCTCTTCACCACCCTGTCTAGCTGTGACTCCACACTCAAGGAACTATGAACCTGCACTCCAAGGTCTCTTTGTTTGGCAACATGCCCCAGGACCTTACCACTAAGTGTATAAGTCCTGCCCTGATTTGCCTTATGAGGCCTCATGAGGTCAGGAGTTGAATGACTCAGGAGGAACCCAAACTGGAAATTAATGTTAAGTGACACTTGATAGCACTGTTGACAATACCATCCACTGCTGCAATTTTTAGCGTACACCTATAGGCTGGTAATTGACAGGGTTAAATTTGTTCCAGTTTTTGAGAACGGACAATTTTCAATATTGTCAGGTCTGTCCATTAGCAGCACTGGAATTGCTTAGCTATGGGTATGGCTAGTTTTGGAGTGCCAGTATGACTGCTGAAATGTTGCTAGATCCCAAAGCCTTTGCAATATCAGTACCTTCAACTATTTCATGATGCCATGTGGAAAATAATTGGATTAGCTGAAGATTGTCATCTGCTGAGGACTTCAGGAGGAGGTTGAAATGGATCATGCATTTGGTGCTGCCAGCCCATGATCAGTATAAACACTCTAAATTTGTCTTTTACACTGATAGGTTGAGCTCCTCCATTGTTAAGAATGGGAATATTTGTGGTGCCTGCCCTCCTGTTTGTTGTTTAATTGTCCACTATCTGTCATGGCTGGATGTTGCAGCAGTACAGAACTTAGACCCGACCTGATAATTATGGTTGACTGGCAGAATTAATGGAGAAATAGCAAATGCTAACATTTCTGTAATCTCAACTTCCTGCAATATCAATTCAGTTATGCTTTTTTTTATAAACAGAACATAGGAATAGAGAGAGCAAAGGGTATAAAGAAACAAATCTTTGCAGATAGCATGAAGGGTTGAAAAAGTTTTATTTTATCATTTGCTTTATAAATAAAGGCAAAGAACACAAATCAAGAGTTATGATATGTCTTTTATACATTACTGATCCGAGCTTTAGGATGTAAGTTATTCTGATCAATGCCCACATTAGGATAGAGCTGTAAAAACAAATACAATGCAGCTAAAGTATGTGGTGGAATGACAGATTTTAGCACTACACCCTTGGGTTGTGCCTTTAAACTGATGATTAAAAATGTAGTCATATTGCATTCAACCATTACACTGTATTTCATCAAAGAGAATTCCAAATAATTAGTATTTATAATGCGAGTGTAAAACATGCTGAGATTTATCGAACTATAGTTCCTTTATCACCATATAAATGCTGGTTCTATATATTTATATTTAGATGTAAGATTAGCATATCAATTGAAGTACATTAGTGGTAGCATGCTGAAAATTTGTGATAAAAATATGAACCAAATCATGAATTTTGGGAGCACATTTTACAAAAGTTGAAACAAGTGGAGGGGAGGAGAACAAGTGGTCCATGAAGATGCCCCTCTCGGAACTGTGTAAAGTTCAAGGACACGTTTTGATCCTCTTCACTCAAAGGAATTTTGCACAAAAGGGCTGAATGTTTATTTATGGGCACTACCCCAGCATTACATCTTCTCCATGTTCTGACTGGCACAGCAATTACTAAATACTCTTTGAGCTTTGAAAGGTGTCAGATCCTTGAAATAGGCTCCAATGTGAGACATTCTTTATAAAGTTAGCAATGGAGTTTGGCAGGAAACTACTTAAGGCTTTTTTTGACACATCTAGCGTGATACCATGCCGAAGACTTGACCAGATAATTAAGGCAGACACCTCAGTGCAGTTCTGAGGCAGTGCTGCATTGACAGGGATGGAAACCTTTCGAAGAGACATTAATATGAGGCTTCCCTGCTTTAGTGATAGATGTAAAATGTCCAATAACACAACCATGAAGATGTACAAGGGAGGTTAACCAATGTCCATGCAATATTTATCCCTATATCAATATTATTTGGAAAGGATTATCTCACCATTATTTCATCACAGTTGTTGTGCAAATTGGTATGTGCTTCTTGCAATACCGTAATGACAACACCACAAAAATACTTCATTGATTGCTATTGCATTTTGTGATGTCATGAGATCATAAAAGAAGCCACACAAATGCAATCGCTATTATGTGTTCCATGACGTTCCATGGTGGTGAACAATTAGCTACAACATTTCCACAATCAAACATGTTAATATTAACTGATTTCTTCACATACTATGAAATTAAAACCGAAGTGACAAAATATATTGATTTCACAACAATTTATAGGTTACTGGCATACCTTATAAATAATATATATGTAAGTAAAACACCTTGCAAAAGTACAACTCATTAGGTGTAACTACCCCCTTGGTTGGAGAACTAACTATACAGAGCAACATGAGTAAGGCTGTTTCAATGATAACATTTTAAAAATCATAGATAGCATAATAAACCATATTGGTAATGGTCAGTAGCTTTATCAATACTATCCAAACTCTTAAGAGTAAAATGTTTGCTGGGGGAGAGTACTTGGAACCAAACGAGGCAATGTGCATAGATTGTAACAAGATTTAATTGCATAATGTGAGACCCAGACTGAAGTGTCACAGAACTGCATGGAACGTAAATATGGGAGTAATATGAAATCATATGATCAGAGCTATCTCTAAATATATGTAGCTCAAGGTTATTAAAGGCAGTATAGGGTAATAAGGAAAGATAGATCTGCATTTGTATCACACCTTTCATAAGATCTGAACATTTCAAAGTGCTTTGGGAGCACTGAAATAATTTTGAAGGCTCTCACTATTGTAATATGGGAAGAGTGGTGCCAATTTGCTCAAACCATCTCACAAACAGCGATGTGATAATTACCAGAGCATGTGTTTTCTGTGATGTTGATTAAGGGATAAATATTGGCCAGAACACTGAGAATAACCCTCTTATTCTTTAAAATACAGCCGCAGGGATCATTTATGTCCAATTGAGACAGGCAGCATATGGTGTTTTGGTTTAAGATCTCATCTGAAAAATGGCACTTTGGACTGTTAGCTTTGTTTTTTTGTGCTCAATCCTAGAGGAAGACTTGAACCAGAAACCTATTACCTAGTACATAATATATTCCACTGTTGCTCAACTGCGAATTACCTGTAGATAAAGACACAATGCAGTTTACAAGATTTCTAATCAAGTAAAGACAAGTTTACTCTGGGCTCAGGTGAAGCCTACCAAAGGGTGGCAATTTGTCTTTGTAATGGACTAAAATGGAACATGACGTTTTGTAGGATTTCAGGGGAAACAATAGAGCTACACATATGATCAACGTGACAAGCTCACTGAGTAACAGGCCACACCTTCAGGTAAAGCTATCTCTAAATAAATGTAGCTCAAGGTTATTAAAAAAAGACATTGTAATCTGCCAAGAAGAGCAAAAATATATTTACTATTGGATTACATAGTTCGTATTAAGTACGCGGTACTGCGGATAGTGTGTGTAGAATTTCTCTTTAATCGGGATAAATGATTCAATGATAATGTTACAATAACAACCCACTATGAGTGAAGCCAACAACTATTTCTGAATGTAAAATAATTCAGCGTTGAGTGATTGGGAGCTCTCCTTCTTGGGAAAGGAAATATCCCAGATATACTATGTGAGCAGTTTACCAAATGAAATATTTCACTCAGAACAAATGCAAATCCATAATCTGTGCAGAGATAATGTCACAAACTACTTGAACTTTGCCTTCATGGGTTATGACATGAGGCCCTGAATTAGTGCAATGCTTTAATGCACAATCACTGAATTGAGACTATACGCATTGAGGGCAATGTGATGTTGGCAGACATCAGTTACATTGGGTTCTCTGGCACTTTCTGACTATGTCCATGCTAGTTTTGCTCCAGAAACATCTCATATCTTCAAAATGCAAGATTCTGAATGGATATGCAGAAGCACCTCTCTTCATTTGAATTACACCATTATGGTTTGAGGTTTCCATCGAGCTGTCGGACTAATTTAAAAAATCACCTCTGAAAAAAAAATGAACATTCCCATTACATAACCTCACTCACAAAATACCTTGGTGTCACCATGGCTAATGCAACAATGAAACTCTGTTAGACCTTTACTTACTCATAGTGAAGGCGCATCGCCAGCACCCTTTATTTCACTGTAACATAAGCTTGGGCTGTACAGGAAGTACTAAATTCTCCAATCTAGGCTGGTTGAGGCAAGCCACAGCAATCTCTTAAGGTGTTACTGTGACTTAAGACTGATTAAGAACAAATGGTGCCACAAAGTGTGTTCTGTCAGTTCACTTTAATGATGCTGGCAAACTTTATTTCTTATTGAGGTCAGGGCTCATTTTGCAGGATCATAATGTGTAGCTCTATTAAAGTGAACTGGAGAGAAGAAAAAATAATCTAAAGGCAATGAGATCAGAGAAATCATTAGGTGACAATTAAAAGTACAGGAAGAAGACTGAAAGAAATAAATAATTTCATGGTTTTGAGGCCTTACATTTATACAGTTTTCAATGAAAATTGATCATTGTGCATTGTCAGAAGTAGTATTTTAAGAGACATGGGATCAACAAGTTAAAAAATTTATTCACAAGTACCTACATACAGGTGAGGCTGGGGAGACTTATATGGTTCCTCTGGGCCAATAGTTCTGGACTGTGTCAAGAGGAGTGTCACAACATGTCTGAACAGGTTGGTTAAAGATAACTAGAGCTGGGGCTGATTTTCTTGTCCCTTTTCACAAGGAGATGAAGAGATGCCATACATCCTGAATTCAGTCTGTTTATCTGGTCTGAATTTCAACCAGCTCCAATATCTTGGATTTTGAAGTTGGCTCAAATGCTCTACCAGTTTAAGGCACCCTGCCCTTGGCAGGGATAATACCAGTGATAAGTTGAAAGAATGTCAAGTGAAATGATGAAGCAGAATGATTGAACATAAGAACATAAGAACTAGGAGCAGGAGTAGGCCATCTGGTCCTTTGAGCCCGCTCTGCCATTCAAAAAGATCATGGCTGATCCATGATCCATCTGGACTCAGATCCACTTACCCGCCCGCTCACCATAACCTTTAGTTCGTTTGCTGTTCAAAATCTATTTATCTTTACCTTAAACATTCAACGAGGTAGCCTCAACTGCTTCACTGGGCAGGAAATTCCACAAATTAACAATCCTTTTGGTGAAGGAGTTTTTCCTCAACTCAGTCCTAAATCAGCTCCCCTTTATTTTGAGGCTATTCCCTTTAGTTCCAGGTTCGCCTGCCAGTGGAAACAATCTCCCTTCTTTCATTTAATCTATTTCCTTCATAATTTGATATGTTTTTATAAGATTCTCCCTTCATTCTTTTCAATTCCAATTGTATAGTCCCAGTCTACTCAATCTGTCCTCATAAGGCAATCCTCTCAATTCCGGAATCAACCTAGTGAAACTCGTCTGCACCCCTTCCAGTGTCTGCACATCCTTTCTCAAGTAAGGCGACCAAACCTACGCACAGTACTCCAGGTGTAGCCTCACCAGCACTGTATACAGTTGCAGCACAAACTCCCTGTTTTTAAACTTCATCCCTCTAGCAGTGAAGGACAATATTCCATTTGCCTTTCTAATTACCTGCTGCAACTGTTTGTGATTCGTGCACAAGGACACCCAGGTCCCTCTGCACAGCAGCATGCTGCAATTTTTCACCATTTAAATAGTAGTCCCTTTTGCTGTTCTTCCTAGCAAAATGGACGACCTCACATTTGCCAATATTATACTCCATATGACAGACCTTTGCTCACTCCCTTATCCCTCTATATCCCTCTTCAGACTTTCAGCATCCCCAGCGCTCTTTGCTCTACCACTCATTTTAGTTTCACCTGCGAACTTTGACATATTACACTTGATCCCCAATTCTACATCATCCATGGCAGCTGGATTGAACCTCAGTGCCTCGGTAGATACATTATGGTGCTTATACTTGAGATCTTCTTCAATGTAATGCTGGTCTACAGCTACGTGCCTAACACAAGGCAACGGAAAGCATTGTAGGGCACCCCCGTAATACTGTCCAGGCTCTCAAAGCAGTAAGGCAAGTTACTAGAAGCAGCCCCTGGCTTCACAGTTGCATCCCTGCACTGTACTTGCTAAATATTTTGGACGAAATCCTGGAAACTTGGGGACAGCAGAAAGGGACAGAGATATGAGCAAAGACAAAAGAAAATGGGTAACATGGAATCACCATCATCTTGTTTTGTTTAACCCTAACCTTTGAACATGGAAAATTAACTTTCTGGGAAAAGTTAAGAAAATTGTTTCCAAACCAAGAAGGGTGTTGGGGGTCCATTGAGAAATTTGGGTGTATAAATTGTCATGGCACATTGGGATTAGATAATGAATGGTACATGGACTGAGGGGAAGAAACAATACCCCCAGGAGGACAAGCACATGGACGACAGTAAATTGAGGTGTATGTAGTTTAGGTCAATCTTATATTAAGATAAATGCTTGGTACAACATTATGGACTTAGGGCTTGTACTATGCTGTGCTGTTCTATGTTCTATGTGCTATAAACATGAACTAAGGGGAAGAGTGTTGGTATGAAATGAGAGGACAACAATAATATCTTTCACATGTATAATACCTCTCACAAAGTATTATCACATTTTAGCACCAAGTTGCGTAGGGATGAAGAGACTCAGTTATGTTAATAGATTGAAAAAACTGGGGATGAGAAGATAAAGAGGAGATTTGATAAAGATGCTCAAAATCACAAGGTAGCTGCACATAGGTAAATAAGGAGCTGATGGTGACATGGTGGGGGATGTGTCTTTTAACACAGTGAGTGACAAGGATCTGGAATGCAGTACCTGAGAATGTAGTGGAGGCAGATTCAATTGAGATTTTCAAATGAACATAGAGTAGTTATCTAAAAGGAAAGTGTTTGCAGGACTACTTGAAAGAGTCTGGGAAATGGAACAACATGAGTTGCTCTTCCAGACAGTCAGCAGGATTACAAGGGGCTAGATGGCTTCATTGTGTGCAATAACCATTCCAGGAGATCTTCAGATAGATGACCAAACACTTGACAGAGGGGCTCAGTTCTAAACAGTGTTTGAATGAAGCGGTGAAGTGCAGGATGGAAATGCCTGAGACTAGAATATAGGCAGTGAAGGCATGGCTGCTGATAGATTGATTAAATTCAGTGATACCCAAGAGCCAAAATTAAAGGATTGAAGATATCTTGTAGAACAGGAGATGGTTACAAGAATTGGAGATACATTTGAGAGGATAGGAAGAATTTGAAAATGGAGACACAGCCTAACCCAGAATCACTATAGATTAACAACGTAGGAACATAGGAAAGTATGATCAGCGTGTCAGCCATTCAGCCCCTCAAGCCTACTATGTCATTGAATGAGATCATGGCTGATCTGTGGCCTAACTTCAACTATTTGCTTTTGGCTAATATCCCTTAACATCTTTACTTAACAAAAGAAATCTTAGATTTAAAATGAACAACTGCTCCGGCGTCCACTGCCATTTTTATAGGAGAGTTCCAAACGTCTACCACTCTTTCAATGTGGAAGTGTTTCCTAATATCTCTCCCAAGAGGTCTGACCCTAAATCTCAGACTAATCTACAGCATGTTCCTGTTGGAGTGAAGGGTAATGCTGGCAGGAGTAGGGATCCCCTGGATGACTTGAGTTATTGAGGCCCTGGTTTTGAAAATAAAAGAGGGAAAGTACATGTATAGGCAGCCAGAATCAAGTGAATTCCTTGAGGAGTATAGAGACTGTCAAAATACACTTAAGAGAGGAATCAGAAATTTGGCAGGTAAGGTAAAGGAGAATCCATGAAGGGCAAAAGAGTAACTAGGGAGAGAACCTTAAAGATCTTAAAGATCAACAAGGTCATCTACATGTTGAGCCACAAGGGATGGGTGAGATTCTAAATGCACGCTTCTCATCAGTATTTACCATTAAGCAAGGTATGGATGCTAGTGAACTTGGGGAAATAAATATTGATGCCTTGAAGAATGTCCACATTACAGAAGAGGAGGTCCTGGAAGTCCTAAAACATATTAAGGTAGATAAATCCCTGGGACCTGATGAAGCGTATCCCAGGACTTTGTGGGAGGCTATGGAGGAAATTGTGGGGGCCCTAGTGGAGATATTTGCATCATTGACAGTCACAGGTGAAGTGCCCGAAGTTTGGAGGGTAGCTAATGTTGTGCCATTATTTAAGAAAGGCTACAGGGAAATGCCTGTGAACTACAGACTGTTGAGCCTTATGTCTGTGGTGGGTAAGTCGTTAGTGGGGATTCTGTGAGCCAGGATCTAGAAGTATTTGGAGAGACAAGGACTCATTTAGGATGGCCAGCATGGCTTTTTGCATGGGAAATCATGTCTCATGAATTATAACTTTATTCAGGGACTGGTCATAACAGTGTGTCATTTCTGCATGGTTCAGAGGCATACTATCACATTTGTACGGTTATGATGGATTTAGTAACAAACTGTAGGGGAAGAACAGTCTTGATAAGCATAGATTCACTGATGCATGCATTGATGCAGACTTTGCTAATCAGTATCCATCTTTATTTAACTGATTTAGGGAGACTAAGGAGTGCTGTGTTGATACACCAATTCTACAAGTTTCACAAAATTTGAGACAGTTACCACTTGCAATTCTGCCAAAGTATTATTGGAGCTGAAACAGCTTGAAATTGATGGTGCCATTGAGATAATTGACTTGCCACAATGGATTTGAACCCAGTCATTGTGCAATACAATATGGAAAACTAACCTTGGACTGTATACTAACCTGAAGGCCATCAGCAAAACTATAATTGCAAAGAAGTACTTACTTTCTACAATCCAAGTGCAATCAGCAGTATCCTGTGTCTCCATCTTTGTGAACTGGCAGCTATCCACAGATACGTCTTTTTTGCGCAAACTGGGCATCTTGCAGCATTTGTTACTTGCGGATGTGTTTCAATACCGCAGAATGCCCTTTGAACCTTATCACGACGCTCAGTCCAGAAGATTATTTATTTCTTCGATGCTGTTGGACACTGAGTAGAAACACACCTTTTTTTTTGTAAATATATTTATTAGCAAATTTTTTTTTAACTTTGCAAACATATAAAATTATTGAAAAATACAATCAATAACAAATATCAGTATAATAAAAAGAAATAAAACCACAAGTTACAATGCAACTATTGTTTACTAACTATTAACCTACCCTATAATACAAAACAAACCCTAACACCGTGCAAAGCAACACCAAAAAAAAAGAAAAAGAACACAAAATACAAAACAGCTATGCTTGGCACAAAGATCCCAAACAAAGGAGTGGGAGCATTGTATACATACCCGTATTAACTCAGCAGACCTCCCACCCCCCCACCCAGGGCCCAGGGCTTAACAAATCTAACCATCCTGGTTAAACAAATGCCCTAGTTAAGATAACTGACAAATCTATATCCAAATAACTCAAGTAGGGCCGCCATGTCTTATAAAAATGGTCTGTTGTGTGGCGCACCATGTTTATAAAACATTCCAAGGGTTCTCAGGCACCCAATCCATCAGAATATTCTTCTGTGCACAGTGTGCAAGAATAATAAATAGTTTCTTCCCGTGCCCATCTAAAGATGGTAAATTTGGTAAGCCTAAGAGGAGAGATATCGGGTCTACTTTGACTTCAGTCCTCAATACCCTCACTATCTCTCCCGCCACAGCGCTCCAATAAACATGGAGACTGTGGCATGTCCAGAAGCAATGTGTAAGAGTACCTACACTTGGGGCACACTGAAGATGCCCCCTTTTTAAACTTCGCCAGATGGTCTGGTGCCAGATGAACCCTATGCAGAACTTTTAACTGCGTAGCACATGTCCAGTTACAGATTGAGATATTTTGAATGTTCTCATATGTTCTCCCATGTTTCAGAAGAGATCTCCACTCCTCGCTCTTGCTCCCAGACCTCACATAACTGGCTGATATCCTGCCATGCCCTGCCACCCAGCAGGGGATAGAGGGCACTATCTGAAAGGCTGTTTGTGGAACGTAGCAACAACCTCTCTGTATCGGGCTTATAGGGCTTAGTGAGAAGAGTAATCTTCTTCTGGATGAAATCCCTAACCTGAAAAAAACAGAAAAGGTCTCTACTGGGCAATCCGTATTTGCGGTTCAGTTGCTCAAAAGACATCAAAACCTCCCCCTCAAACAAGTCTTCCAAACTAGAAACTCCTCTCACTGCCTATAGCTTGAACCCTGAGTCCATCATCCCTGGTCAGAACTCTGGCATGCTAACTATGGGTGTAAGTGGTGAAGTCTTGGATAAACAACCCTCATTCTGATGCATCGCCCTCCATGCCTTGAATGTACTAGTGATAATGGGGTTCCAGCAGTGTTCCATAACTGTCCTCATCTTATCCATGAACAACAGGTCAATAAGAGGGCACTTTGCCTGGGAGGCCTCAATATCTAGCCATATTGAGTTTGGATCATTACCTACCCAATCACAGACAAAGGACAGCAGGGAACTCAATTGATACCTCTTGATTTCTGGGAAATCAACTCCTCCCCCTCCTTGAGGCAACTGCAATTTGATGAGGGGCCACTCCTGGTGCCAGACAAAGGAACCAAACTACCCATTTAATAAGCTTCCGCAGCGTTGACCTGGGAAACATTATAGGGAGCATACGCATGGGATCAAGCAAATGAGGAAGAACATTCATCTTAATGAGAGATATATCGGCCCAGCCATGAAATTGGAAGAGCCTCCCATCTCTGGAGATTTTGCCTAATATTGTTGAGCAAATGAGCAAAGTTAGTCCGAAATAACAGATCAAACTTGGGGGTCATAAAAATGCCTAGGTATTGGAACCCTGCCCGTGACCACTTAAAAGGGAACTTCGGGCTTCCTTCAACTTCTGGCACATTGTAAAGGTTCCCCAAAGGCATAGCCTCCGATTTTGCAAGGTTAATCTTATATCCTGAAATAGCCCCAGATGAATTGATGCATTGTATCAAATGGAGTACGGAGGTCATCGGGTTTGATAAAAACAGAAGGACGTCATATGCCCTCAATACTACTTCTGGAGCAGTTATGTGGACATTCTGACAAATGGCCTCTGCCAGTGGCTCTATCACCAACGTAAACAACAACGGTGAGAGGGGGCAACTTTGCCGACTACCCCTACCAATCCTAAAATTCCCAGACTTCATCCCATTGGTGATGACCGTGGCCATAGGGTGGCGATATAAAACCTCCACGCACCTAGAAAAGACCCCACCCAACTCAAACTGTTCTAAAACATAAAAAAGATACGGCCATTCCACCCGGTCAAATGTTTTCTCTGTTTCTAAGGAAATACAATCCCTGAATTGATCGTTGCTGACAAACTTGGACCATATTCAGCAACCTTCTAATATCATTAGAGGACCTACTGCTCCTTATAAAGCCTGTCTGGCCCTCTTTAATAATTTGGGGCAACTCCCTTTCCAATCTCAGTGCCAGGATCTTGGACAGAATCTTGAAATCTGAATTTAATAGAGGGATGGGCCTGTATGAGGCATAATCCTCAGGAACTTTCCCCTTGTTAAGAATTAAGGAAATATTCGCTGCTTTCAAAGATAGTGGTAGGCGTTCATGCACAAAGGGCTGATTGTACATCTCCAACATCTGCCTGAACAGAATCCCTATAAACTCCGTATAAAACTCATTCAGAAAACCATCAGGGCCAGGTGCTTTCCCACTCTGATGTTGCCTAGCTGCCTCCTGTATTTCCTGAACTGTCAAGGGGGCATTAAGGAGAGAGGTCTATTCCAAGGTTACCCCTGGGAGGTCCAGGTTCTTAAAAAGGTCTCCATTTTAGCCCTCCTGTCCTCGCAACCTTCAGACCGATACAATTCAGAGTAAAAGCTCTGAAAAGCTTCATTAATCTTTTTAGCATCGTATGTAAGGACCCCGGCGCCATCTCTGATTACATAATAGACTGGGAACACACTTTTTCCTAGTCAGGTATGCTAAATACTCCCCTGGCTGATCCCCATATTTGAACAGCCTTTATCCAGCAAAAGCAAGTTCTTTCTTTGCGGTTTTTTTTGTCAGTATTGAATTCAAGGCAGCCGGAAGGCCATGATCTGCTGTAGCTTAGACACCGAAGGCCACGCAAAATGTGCCGCCTCAGCAACTTTCAACCACGTCTCAAGTAGATGCTGCTGTCCCTCCTTCTGTCATTTCCGGCTAGCCGAATAGGAAATAACTAATCCCCTAGCAAAGGCTTTAGCAGTCTCCCACAGCACAGATGGTCTACAAGCCATGCCTGAGTTCATAGTCAAGAATTCCTGAAATCCCTTCAAAAAGTATTCCACAAATTTGGAATCCTTAAGGAGAAAAGTGTCCAAATGCCAGTGCCGCAAACCTCGCCCTTCACTCTTGGCCTTTACCTCCAAAAATACTACCGCGTGATCAGAGATAGCTTTATTCCCAATTTTATAACCCATAATCGAATCCATAAGGGCTGAGGGAGCCAGAAAGTGGTCAATCCTCGTGAGACGTTTATGTGGGTTTGAAAAAAAGGTGAAGTCCCTGCCGGTAGGGTGAAGACATCGCCAAATATCCACCAGCCCCAACTCCTCGCATAAGGCCTGCTTGGCCTGCAAAGAAATAGTTGGGGGCCCACAAGGCATGTCAACTGTCGGATCCAAAAGACAATTAAAATCGCTCCTATAATAGTGTGTCCAAAAGCACTCAACTTAGAGAAAGCAGTAATCAAAAATTTGAAGGGATGCGCCGGAAGACAGTAGACATTTAAAATGTCATATTCCTCTCCATGTATCAGGGCTTTAAGCATCACAAACCATCCCTACTCATCTTTCACCTGCTCTAATAATGTGAACGGAAAATTTATACGGATAAGTACCGCCACTCCCCTACTTTTAGTAGTAAAGGATGAAAAATTACCCGGTCACAACCCCCTGTTGTAATTTCAGGTGTTCCCCATCATCAAGATAGGTTTCCTGCAACAAAGCAGTATCAATCCTTTCCCTCTTAAGGCTAGAAAGCACATTTTTCCTTTTAACAGGCAAATGACTTCCCTTAATATTCCAGGTGCACCATATCCCTTTTCAGAGACCCTTGAACTCCTTGGATGGAGAACCCTGCTTACAAAGCGCCGAGCATAAGTAAATAAAGACTTATAGAGTCGAAGAATATACAAAAACTACTCTACCATAACTATAAACAACTATTACTACCAAAAGATTACAAAGAAAACCAATTCTACAACCTTGAATGGAAGACTATTCCCCTTGCCCATAGGGGACACTCACCCTACCCATCCCCTCCTTCACAGCTCCTTCAAACCCGGACTGTGTCCTAGGCTTAGGCCAGAAAAAAAACTAGGAGATGATCCTTAAATCAACAGAAAGAAGACCAAGTCAGGATGAGCACTCCAACTATCCCTGGCTTCATGTCACCCCTACTTGTGACTGAAAGAGAAATAGAACAAACAAAACAAAGGGAGGGGGGAGACACAACAAAGAACATCCACAAAATTTCCCATCAGAAAATCCAGTTATTAAAAAGAAACGGAACAACTTATTCCAAGGTCTTTTCCCCCTTTCCAAAAAGGAAATTATTAGGGAGAAAGAAAGGAATAAAAAAAAGGAAGGGAAAACATGGGGAAAGAAGGAAAAGAGAACAAACATTAACGGTATTCTTCAGGCCAGTCCGTCTATTTTAAAGTGTCTACAAAGTATTTAGCTTTATCCACTGAGTCAAATGTATAAACTGAGTCCCCGTGGCTGAAACGAAGCATTGTGGGTATCTCATGGAGTACTGGATGCCCAGGTTCCTCAGCCTCTTTTTAACTTTACCGGAGGACTTCCTCTTTCGAATTACAGCCGCAGAGAAATCCTGGAAAAACATGATTTTTGACCCCTCGTACAGCAGTGCCTGCGGATCTTTTCCCAGGGATCTGGAAGCTTCTATGACTTTTTGCTTGTCCTTATATGAATGGAAGTGCACTAGGACTGAATGGGGGCACTGCACCGGCCCTGACTTGTACAATGTAACCCAATAAGCCCTTTCGATCTGTAGCCTGCTGGACTCGATGTGAAGGCCCAAAACCTTCGGCAGCCAGTTTTCAAAGAAGCTGAATAGCTGCTCATCTTCCTCACCATTAGGGAGCCCGGTCGATATGGTCTTGCAACGACAGTACCTCTCTTTCCAGCACCTGGATCCGACTGGATGAGGACTCCATCGCAGCTTCTGAGGCCTTAGTTCAACTCTCCACCTCCTCCAGCCTCCTCCCGAGGCCTTGGATCTCCTGCTCGTGCTTCTGCAGCATGGACGCGATAGGTTGGATCTGGGCATGAATCTTCCCACGGATCTCCTCAATCGCAGCCCCAACTTTCAAAGTAAGTCTCTCCATCACCGCAGCCAATTCCTGTGAGTCTGTCAGGTCCCTTGGGGGTTCAGGAGAGTCTGCTATTGCTGCAGCCTCTGGTGTGGTAGGTGCTACAGGAGAGTGTCTTCCCTGCTGTTGTTTGCTCGCTCCTTTTCCCTTTGGCATCCTCCCCACTCCCAAATATTAACAAATATGCATTCTGTAAGGTTTTAAACTAATAATTCCACCACATAAGTTGGCCAGGGATAGAAAAAATCACCGTTATGCCTTGGCTGTTAGGCAGAGCTCTCCACAATAGTTTTACAGAATTGCCGCCATCTTGCCAAGTCTCCGAAACTCACTTTCTTGATTCATTGTCATTGCCTGTGGAAAGGTAAAAGCAGAACATGATCACCATTTATCAGTGATGTTCACTCCACACGCACAGAATATGGACAAATACACATTCACAACATCTGGGATGGACTTCCCAGTGAATGATGTAGAAGCAGTTAGAGTAAAGCCTACAGAGTCATAGAATCCCTTTTGGCACAACAAGTCCACACCAACCCTCTGAAGAGTAACCCACCCATTCCCTTCCCCATTAACCTCTGATGAATCACCTAACCTACACATCCCTGAACACTATGGGCAACTTAGTAAGGCCAATTCCCCAAATCTGCACATCTTTTGGATTGTGAGTGGAAACAAGAGCACCCAGAGGAAACCCACACAGATACAGGGAGAATATGCAAACTCCACACAGATAGGTGCTGAGGCTGGAATCAAACCCATGTCCCTGGCACTATGAGACAGTGGTGTTAACCACTGATCCACTGTGCCATCCCTTGGCTTCCACCTGGAACAAGGCTGTTCCTGCCAGTTAGAAACAGTCCCTATTTGACGTAGCCAGTTTGTAATGGTTCCAGTTGGATACTCCAAATTGGTAAGCTCGCCACATGAGAAGGGATGAATTGGCTCCACTTCTTTAATCACCCACCACCTTGACCAGTTTCAACAAGATCATTTTAAAAGGGATTCCTTCCCTCACAGATTCCTTTCTCCCAAAAAGTGCATTTATGTTTTGAAAGAAGCCAACTTGAGCAGACTTTTCTGAGTTAACAAAAAAATGAGTTCATTAGTTATTAAGTGGGAAAAAGGCAAAATAATACAACAGTAATAAGCAGAGAGTAAAATAAAATTGACAAAATTGACTCATAGTTGTTTGTGAAGAGTAGGCAGTGGAGCAATGATAAGTTAATATTTGGATTATTGGCTTTTGCAGGTTGGTTAAAATTGTTTTGTCCCATTAGCTTTTGAAAGTGGTTGGCTGGCAGTATTCAGGAGTGAGAGAGTTGGTTGTGCTGTTTCCTTCTGACTGGCTTGGCAACCAGCTGTCATTTCAGTTGCAATGCAAGAGTGACTATAGGTCGTTTCTTCAAAATCCACAGCACACTAGCACTTGAACCCTAGCTACTGCACATAACCTCTGTTCACTCGCACACCCTCTTCAAGAGCTCACACACACACACCAAGTTGGCAGTCAATTTTTAGCCCATTTTCCTGGGTGGGTGAGATACAAAGAAAATCTGCAAAGAGCTGGACTTCTGTTGAAAGACAAAAGGTAGCCAACCCCCTCATTATCTCTTCCTGCTCCATCTCTCCCTTTGAATGAAATGCCTTTGACAATCTACAGGTGCAACATTCCATGGAGCCCACACAGAACTTTGCCAGAGAGCACCGAATTTACACGTGCTGTCTTTTTTTGTCTATAGCAATTCTCTTTTAAAAACGCATTTTGGATTGAAAAGTTAAGAAACTGCCAATAAGCATTTCAGGACTCCAATCTGTCGTCATGACAAAAGGGCATTATCAAAACCACTTATAAACGTGTGATCATGGGTAATGTGTAAGAGTTGCCATTGGATGAAAAAGGAAACTGCAGAAATTGCCATAAGCATAGAGGAGCCATTATAAACAACTGTGAATACTGTATAAACAGAACTATGCAGTAAAGACTCCAGTTTCTAAGGCAGAGAAAATATGCAATGATTACTGTACTATGTTGTGGTACCAACCACTGGTGGCTTGTGGTTGGAGCAGAGTTCTGACAACAGTTCTTCCTTCAATGCTGAGTCTAAAGGTGTATCTAAACAGTAGTGGTAGAGGATAAACCACCATTGATTATGAGCAAGAAGACACGGTACTCTTAACAGTAAGGTACAGTCCATTGAGTAATAGTATTAGGTATAAATTAATTGACTAAAGACTATCAAGAGCTATTGATGTCATGCCTGTCTATATCAGAGGGGCTTTGTCATGGCGTCATGGTGAAACTTAATGCAGCTTCAACTCTAGGGTAAAGAAAGAGCTGTACTCTTTCGCTGCTCCATGATTGGAGAGAGTCAAGTGCGGAGTTGAGGAAAGGCAGCTCCTGGCAACAACTCAGTCAAGAAATGTGGGAGAGGGGAAAGGATCTGGCTTGGTAGTCCACGAGGAAAGTGGGATCCAGGATGGGTTTTGTGAAGAAAGCAGATTTAAAGGGGTGGGGGGGGGGGGTAATCCCTGAGGAAATGGAGTTCAGCTAACTTGGGCAGCAGGAAAGGAAGTTTAACTTGTCTGCATTCTTATGGGAGCTCGGCAAAAAATAAAGGATTACATCTTCAGACCTCACAGGGAAGGAGGTGTATTAGGTCCAAAAATACTGGTGCCAATGAGGGTGCTTGTTTGTCCCTATTAATTCCCCCTTGTTTCCCCAATGCTGCTGCTGGCCATTTTAGCCACAGAAGGTTTTGCACAATAGGGCTACCTTCCCCGACATAGTGAATACCGAACTGGGCTCACTAAATCTTCAAAGCTTGGGATTTACATGGAGCAGTCTCCAGTTTCCTGACCTGATGGGGCTGCAGTTTATCCGGCAGGCACCCAGGAATGGGCAGGCATCATTTACTTTCATTCCTCATCCTCTATTCATGTGTTCCTTCCACATCTGACAGAGATGTCATAGAGACATGCAGTCACACAGCATGTAACCTGACCTTTCGGTCCAGCTAGTCCATGCCGACCATGTTCCCAAACTGAACTAATCCCATTAGCCTGTGTTTGGCCCAAATGCCTGCAAACCCTTCCTATTCACGAACTTATCCAAACATCTTTTAAATGTTGTGACTGTATCTGTGTTCACCACTTCCTCTGTCAGATCATTCTACACACAAACCACTCTGTGTAAAAAATAGTTGCCCACATGTTCTTCTCAAATCTTTCTCCTCTCACCTTAAAAATATGTTCCCTAGTTTTGAACTCCCCCACCTTATCTATACCCCTCATGATTTTATAAACTTCTATAAGGTCATCCCTCAATCTCCTATGCTCCAGTGAAAAAAGTCCTGACCTATCTGACCTATTTATATAACTCAAACCCTCTGTTCTCAACAAAATCCTGGTAAATCTTTTCTGAACCCTCTCCAGTTTATTATTATCGTTCTTATAACAGAGCGACTAGAACTGCATACAGTACTGCAAAAGAGGCCTCACCAATGTTCTGTATAACTTCAGTATAATGTCCCAACTCCTATTCTCAAAGATCTGAGCAAAGAAGGCAAACATGCTGAACACCTTTTAGACCACCTTGCTGACTTGTGATGCAAATTCCAAAGAATTATGTACATTAACTCCGAGATGTCTCTGTTCTAAACATCTCCCAGTACATTACCATTAATTGTGAAAGTCCTGCCCTCGTTTGTTTTACCAAAATGCAGTACCTCGCATTTATCCAAATTAAACTCCATCTGCCACTCCTCAGCCAGTGGAAACAATTGATTAAGATCTCTTTGTAATCTTAGATAACCTTCTTCATTGTCCGCTACACCACCAATTTTGATGTCATTTGCAAACTCACTAACCATGCCTCCTATATTCTCATCCAAATCATTTATATAAATGACAAACAAAAGTGGACCCAGCTCTGATCCCTTATGGAATACCACTAGTCACACACCTCCAGTCCGAATACCAACCCTCTACTACTCCCTCTGTCTCTTGCCGTTAAGCCAAATCTGTATCCAATTGGCAAGCTCACCTTAGATTCCACATGACCTAACTTTACTGTATAGTCTATCTTGTAGAACCTTATCAAAGTATAAGTTAACAGCATCTGCCACTCTGCCCTCATATTCTTGAAAAATGCTTAGTCTCACCAGACAACAGCACATAAAATTTAAACAGGAAAACATGAACAATCAGCAATTTTAATGCACTGGGTATATTGCAGTCAACATATTCAAAGGATGATATAAAATGATAAAGCATTTACAAGCGCTGCATTCCCTTTCTCAGAGAAAGCGAGATTCCTATTCTTGGTTAGTCGAATACAAGATTTTTTTTGATGACTCAACTATGTAAGCAAAGAAATGAACTGGGTCCGGGTTAAATTAGAATTGATCTCAAGTCGTTTTTCTTGCAGCTTGGGAAAAATGATGACAGTGAAAATCAATGATATCTAAACCTGTTCATTTTTATCTCATCTAAGGAAATGCATCATGCAACCTAAATGTTGACCATGAGACAGTTTTAGTCATCTACTTCATCATAAATAGATATTAGAAAAAGGGACTAAAAAGAATGACAAGTACCACCATGACAATTCACTGATTCTTAATTTAAAATAAAAATCAACCTGTTCAAAGGAGTTATTAGACATGTCAGGAGCAGGCAGGATTTGAAGCTGTACTTCTCAGGTCAGGAGCTAGGGACATTAACACTATGCCACAAGAGCCCTTGTGTTGGCATATCTGGCACAACTGTGGAAGGTAGGAGTTACAGCTATAAAAAATATGCTTTAAGTTACAGCAGTGGGCAGCACTTTTTCACATGTCCACTGACAGACTTGTACTTATACAGCACCATTGATAACCAGGAGATCTGAAAGCACTTTCCAGCCAATGATGCACTTTTGAAAACGCAAAAACTGTTGTAAAGCAGGTTATACAACCACCAATTTGTACACAGAAAGCTCCTTTAATCAGCAGCATGTACAAGGTCATATTGCTATTGAGTGATGGTGACTCAAGAACAAACAGAATAGCTTAAGCTGGGGAAAAGAACTATTTGGAAAACAGGCTCAAGGATATAACATATATGCATTAATGTCTGACCCTTTAGATAACAAAAACATTAAGTTTCTAGCTCAAGCCTTCCTTAATTGTTTTTGATTAAATTAAATGCTATAGCCCTTATGCTGTCCGCACAGAGGACTGAAAGAAAGTCCTCAGTCTGTCATTAGTTTTGGGTTTTGCAAACAGGTTGCCTTTATGTTGAATTTGGAATCTGAGGCTTTAATCACTGATCAATGCGCAAGACATTTGCAAACAATCTGTGTCAGAAGCACTCATTACAGTTTTCAGTCCACGTGTGCTATTACTTGTGACACTCCCTGCTGTATGATAGATCCATTCATCTAAGTAAAGCTATGGATGATGAAAGAAACCGACAGCTGAGAGTTCACCCTCTAGCAGGCTGACATTTAGTAGTGACAGTGCATGATGGTCATCAGCACTCTGTCCATTAGACTGCCCTAAAGTGAAGTCAAGAAGCAAATCATGTCAGGTTGGTAACACATTGCATACATTTGTAATGCAAATAAGTCTTTAACACTTTATAGCATATGCAGATATATCTTTCTAGTAATTCATCTCTAAAGTACAGAGTATAGACAGGATTTAGCACTTCACTAGTTAACTCAGTAATCATGGCAGCATTAGGATAGATGGCAGAGTTTGCATAACTCAAAGGGCTGCTAAAAGCTCAGAGCTGGTGACATACATTTCTGTGGTTGATAATGTGATGGCAGCTCAATCTTTGTACTCTAACAGGAGACGTTGTGGTTTTCCTAGTCCTACTTGGGTCATCAATTGGAGTGAGCTCTAGAGGGGTTTGCGGAGGTAACAGTACTAGTCATAACTTTCCAGTAACACACTTGCTTCTGAGTTCAGATATTGCACGTTCAAGTCACCAGCCAGTGCCTTGAGAATTTGGGCTAAACTGACACTTCAGTGCAGCAATATGAGATTAAACATAGTCCATATCTGGATTCTCAGTTACCTGCTCTGGAATGTCCTGATGTTGTGAAAGACACTGCAAATGCAAAATTTTCATTTCTTATTGCTAGAGGAATCTGTCAGGACTGAATGAAAATAAGGGAAGAAAGGATTATCTGCGGCACGGTGGCTCAGTGATTAGCACTGCAGCCTCACAGCACCAGGGTCCCAGGTTCAATTCCAGACCTGGCTGACTGTGTGTGCGGGTTTGCTCCGGTTTCCTCCCACAGTCCAAAGATGTGCAGGCCTAGTGAATTGCCCATAGTGTTAGGTGCATTAGTGAAGGGAAATGGGTGGGTTACTCTTTGGAGGGTTAGTGAGGACTGTTTCCACGCTGTAGGGAATCTAATCTAAATATCAAAAGCAGGAGGTGCTTAATACGATAGCAATTTGAGAAAAGACCAAATATGGTAAAGATTCCCAATAGCACAGAGGAGTAGGAAGTACACTGGTCTAAGATTATCATCTTAAATCCTGTTTATTCATTGAGAAGGGACAATGCGGTTGAATGCAGATGGAAGTGGCCCTATGGAATATGAGGCCCAGGAAATTTTAACTGCTGATCCTTGTTAGTCTTTGCTCACCTGGCTCTTGGCTAAAGCGAATGGGTAGGGGTTGGACCACCACTGCAGAGATACATTAATCCAGTGGGCAGCACGATGGCACAGTGGTTAGCACTGCTGCCTCACAGTGCCTGAGACCTGGGTTCAATTCCCAACTCAGGCGACTGACTGTGTGGAGTTTGCACGTTCTCCCCGTGTCTGCGTGGGGTTTCCTCCGGGTGCTCCGGTTTCCTCCCACAGTCCAAAGATGTGTGGGTCAGGTGAATTGGCCATGCTAAATTGCCCGTAGTGTTAGGTAAGGGGTAAATGTAGGGGTATGGGTGGGTTGCGCTTCGGGGGGTCGGTGTGGACTTGTTGGGCCGAAGGGCCTGTTTCCACACTGTAAGTAATCTAATCTGTAAGTAATCTAATCTAAACAGCTAAGTAATGAATAGATGGGGGTGGGGGTTTGGGGAGCAGGATTTGGGACCACCTTCAGTGGGGAAGGTGAAAATTTAGGGTCGAGAAGGCCCAAAATATGGAAATTAAGTCTGACACTGAATTGTGTGTACGTTCCCAGTCAGGGATCATTCCTGGCCCATGAGACCCAATCACTTTTCATTAATTCCCTGTTGCTACCATAAGTCTACTCATGTAAAGCTGCTCACCTTCTGATGTAGTAATTCTTCTTTGCAACTGGTAATATCTTTTGGATCCAGGAAGGAGCTGGAAAGCACTGCCTGAAAGGGTGGTGTAATCAGATTCACTAGTAATCTAGAAAAAGGAACTGGATAAATCCAGGCAGTCACAATAACTGGACAATTTCAAAGAGCTGATATGAGTATGGTAGGCTGAATGGACTCATACTGTGCTGTATCTTTCCAAAATTTGAATTTTTCTCTATTTTTGCTATTTTCTTCATGTAACAGCAAGTCTCAAATGATCCCTCTCTCTCCATGCTTCCCCCAACCCTACACTCACACACACACACACACACACACATACACATACACCACACATACATACACTACACACACATGCGCACACCCACACACACACACAAACAAACACACACCACACACTCATACACACACATATACACACACACATGCACACTCACAAACCACACACATACACACACACCACACTCACATACACACACACATGCACACACACACCACACACACATACAACACACATCCCATACACACACACATACACACATACAACACATACCCCATACACACACACATACACACACCACACACACATACACACACACACATACACACACACACCACACACACATACATACACACACTCTTCCCTCGGCCCAAGGGCACTGAACTGTCCTTCACTATTTCCATCTCACTTTCTATAGGGTAAATGGCAAAGCACAAACAAACAGTATTACAAACATTCTAAAATTAATACAGGCAAGAAACATTAAGTTGGAATTTAAATTTTATCTTACTTTTAGCATGAGTCTTTTTTACAATCTGATTTTTGTAAAGAATTCAACCTAAAGACAATCAATTAGCAAAGCTAAAGCTAAGCTGATAAACCCCTATCCAGTTTGTCACCCTAACTGGTCAACTCGAAGACAGATTGAACTTTGGGCTTTTCTGGTAATCAGGTTACATCAAGCAGAGGAGTCCCAACTGTGCCTTTAGAGTCAGATCTGGATAGAACATTGTCAATTGGCGTGGCTTAGCTTCTACATCAAGAATGATTGAACTTTGCAGTAATCATGGTTGCTGCAGCTTTAATAATTGTCGGCAACAACCACATACTGAACTCAAGGTCTTAGACTTTTCAATTTCTAAACCGGGAGTGCGCTGTTTTCGTCAGGAAGACACTCATACATTTTGTGCTGCTGTGGCTGGTATGGATTAGGGATGAAACTAAAACCCTGACAGCGCAGTGTTAAGAAAAATACTAACTGTAAACAGATTGAGAAATAAAATATACCTCAAGACACAAAAGGAACAGGCCAGGTGAATAGCACAAAAGTGGTGGTTTTGACTGCAGATGGATGTTGCAATTAAATGATCAAATGAATCACTGTGAACCCTTTCAGTCTCGTAAATGGACTTAATTCCTTTTGACACTGAACCAACTCTAAAGGCACGCTTCGTTATTTCAAGCTTACGGCAATAATGCCTTAAAATACCAATTATCTTGCATGCACATTGTGACAGAAGGAAGTAGCCTGAATATTAAATAGCATACACTCCTGCAATAGATTGTTGGACTATGAATGGCATTGAAAGGGAAAGGCGATGCTGATGGGCTCAGGAAATGTCGGACAAGAATCAGTTTGTAAAAAAGACACATGGTAAATGTAGGAAGAAATTTAGATTCCAAATTAATGCTTCTTGCCTCTTTATTATTGCAAGGTTTTAGAATGCTTCTCAATACTGCCTGCTTCTGCTTTACCACTTACCCTGTAGAAAGTGACAGAGAAACAGTGAAGGATGGTTTATTCTGCAGATGATTATGTGTTAGTAACTTGTTGTTACTTGTCTTCAGGCAGTGGATAACCAGCAATCACCTGTGCTATGCATTGTTCCACCTATCATGCTGGTGCTCTGAAGGAATGCAGAGCTTTTTCACTTGTTCAGCAGTGTTTTTACTGACATTTTATAAGAAGCATTTATTAATCTCTTGCAAGTGCAATTATGTCCTTTGACCTAAAGATAATGCAATAACAGAATGTTTTAAAACTAACCGCACTATTTTAAAGCTGTAATGTCAAATGCATTTCTCGTTAACTTGTACCTTTTCACCATGCACTTAGCGACATGCACCATTTGGCCATTTGCAAACTTTGCTCATATATGACCTGGGAGCATCATTGTGCAAGTTTAGGGGGATGCACAGGAGAACGTTCTTTGCCTCCATAGAGCCTTGAGGAACTCCGATGCATCTTCTGATTAGAAAATTCTTCGCTGAAGTGACTCAAAACCACAATCAGTAACACAATGACATTTCTACAGCAGGAATTGGAGTTCAGCCAGTGGAGTACAAGGCCCAAACATGCCCTAGAGAGTTGGCAGGGTGCTGTACATTTCATCAGTTTATCCCACGGGCAAGAGTCAAAATGACAGTATCTGTTTAGAATGATCAGGTTTGAAAGTCTGTTGGAAAGTTTCTATGCATTCTGAAAGTGACCTTTTATAATTTTTAGCTTGGGTGAGAGGATAATACGGTAATGTTGTCTATTGCTTTGAGCGAGTCTACAAGGGTAGGTTCATTTTCATCTAATTTATCATTGAAGCTGATATCTTATTACCGATCCTCAATCTGACTTGGTGGCCAGATTTTATATTTGAATAGCCATAAGCTGTGATTAGTTGCTATGCCTCGTGCAATTAAAGGAGGCAATGACATACACAAGTGAACGCATGCATATGGGCATGCTTTTGAGACTCAGTTACTGTTGTACCTTCTGGCATTACAATACTGTCACCGTGTATTATCCTGAAGCTTTAAGGTTTGTAGATGAACTTTTGCACTTCACCCAGAGATAACCTTGAACTGGAATTAGGAGGTAAAAAGGAACATTTGAACCAAAGCATGACAATACCAGAAATGCTGAATGGGGCCAAAGTCTCACAATAATATGTCTTCACTCAATCACTTTTCTTTTTGGAGGAATTCCTGCACTGACTTTATTGCGAAGATGTCACCACCTGAGAAATGTAACAAATGGAGTTCTGTATTTAAAACCATTCTTCTGATTTATCGCTTCACGTCAATGTTGGGTTTGGAATATGGTTTGGAATCAAAGGGCAAAATGGTAAAAGCATTGTCTCTGAAATTGGAATATGCTTCAGCAGAGAACGGCTGAATTCTGACTTTGCTTACACTAGCAGACTGACGTCTCGGCAAACTAACCGTCTGCCTGAACCCAGTCTCCCTGGCCAACAATGCAAATGTAACAAATGCTGTATTCCAAATGGTCTCCAGCCAAACCAATTTGAAAGCTGCACTCTGTATGCTCTACTTGGTGGGCGCACTGAACAAATTAACTCCCACTGTAGCTTTCATGTTTTAATCAATTTGTGACACATGATGTGCTTTCTTCTTCCCCGCCCTTCCCCCACTCCGTGCCACCCCCACAACTCTCTCAATAACTTAGAGCCATGGAGGTACCAGGCTGAGAGCCAGCAATGTAAACAGGGCAGCACCACTCAATGCAGCATCATCCGTTGACTGCTGCACCCAAGTTAAGGCCCGTGGCAGTCAGTGTAAACAAGATATTAGCAAACTCGATTTCCCATATTGTAGTTCATGTCAAAACAAGAAACCTTGCTGTAAAAGCATTATTGTCCTTTCAGTTTATTCATTGCTGCCAGCTTCAACCGATTACCCAGCAATAGGATCAGAAAAAAAACAATGCTTTTAATATATACAGAAAGCAGTTAAAGACACAGTTACAGTATAAATGGCTGCAATGGAATGTGGAGTTCTGAACGATGCTTTGCAAGTGCCACACATTACCTTAAAGACCAAATTACTGAAATTACATTTTTGATAAAGATTGGTCCTCCAGATTTCATGATAAGAAAATACTACTTTGTGGATGAAACTCTGGGGGAAATGATAAGTAACGTTGTTGATGACACAAAACTTGGCTGGGTGGTTAACATTGAGGAGGAAGGTCTTGGGTTACATTAGGAAATAGACAGATTGGTCAAATGGGCTGATCGGTGGCAGATGAATTTAACCCTGATAAATGTGTGGCGATGCGCTTTGGAAAAAGTAGGAAGACAAAGAAATATTCCATGGCTGGCCAGACATTAGGGAGCTCAGAGGAGCAGACAGGTCTTAGAGTGCATGTCCACAGATCCTTGAAGGTGACAGGAAAAGTTAATAGGTTAGTTGAGAAGATATTTGGGATACTTGCCTAAATCAATCGTGGCATTGATTATAAGAGCAGGGAGGTCATTCTGGAACTATACAGAACTTTGGTTAAGCCACAGCAGGAGTACTGTGTGCAGTTCTGGTCACTACACTAAAGGAAGGGTGTAATTACACTGGAGAGGGTGCAAAGAAGATGTACTAGGATATTGACTAGGATGCAACAGTTTAGCTCTGGAATGAGGCTAGATAAGCTAGATAAGTTTCCTTTAGAGGAGAGAAGGCTGAGAAGTGATCTGATTGAAGTGTATAACATTATGAGGGGCATAGATGGGGTGGATAGGATGCACCCCTTTGTTGAAGGGTTAAAAACAAGTGAGCAAAATGTTGAAGTGAAAGGCAGGAGGTTTAAAGGGATGTGAGATTTTCTTTTAACCAGAGGGTGGTGGCGATTTGGAATGTACTGCTGGGGAGGGTAGTTGAGACAGGAAACTTCACAATCTTTAAAAAGTAATTGGTCAAGTCGTTGAAATGTCATAACATTGAAGATGAAGTAGTGGACATTGGGACCAGTGTAAATTTATAGTTTTTTTGTTAGTGCAGATTCGTTAGGTTGAAGGTCTTCTTCTATACTTTATGCTTCTATGAACACTGCAGGAGGGAAACCAAATCAGTTTGCTTCGCTTCACCCTGATAGTATCTCACTACAGAATAGCTTTAAATGGGGTAATGGAGAACACTTTCACCTAGTCTGTCATCCCTGTACAAGGAATAATGGGAAAGGACATAATAACACAAGGTCTTACATTAGTACATCAGGAGTGAAAGAGGTGGATTATCTTCTTCAAGTACTGATTTCTTGTGGGTGTCAATCTGCCAACTGATTTTCATCTCATTGAAGCCAATTTTGATGGTATTAGGCAAGAACTTTCAGAAGCTGATTGGAGGCAGATGTTCGCAGGTCAAAGGGATGGCTGGAAAATGGGAAGCCTTCAGAAATGAGATAACGAGAATCCAGAGAAAGTATATTCTGTCAGGGTGAAAGGGAAGGCTGGTAGGTATAGGGAATGCTGGATGACTAAAACAATTGAGGGCTTGGTTAAGAAACAGAAGGAAGCATGTGTCAGGTACAGACAGGATAGACCGAGAGAATCCTTAGAAGAGTATAAAGGCAGTAGGAATATACTTAAGGGGGAAATCAGGAGGGCAAAACGGGGACATGAGATAGCTTTGGCAAATAGAATTAAGGAGAATCCAAAGGGTTTGTACAAATATATTAAGGACAAAAGGGTAACTAGGGAGAGAATAGGGCCCTTCAAAGATCAGCAAGGTGGCCTTTGTGTGGAGCCACAGAAAATGGGGGAGATATAAAATGAATATTTTGCATCAGTATTTACTGTGGAAAAGGATATGGAAGATGTAGACTGTAGGGAAATAGATGGTGACATCTTGCAAAATGTCCAGATTACAGAGGAGGAAGTGCTGGATGTCTTGAAATGGTTAAAAGTGGATAAATGCCCAGCACCTGATCAGGTGTACCCGAGAACTCTGTGGGAAGCTAGGGAAGTGATTGCTGAGCCTCTTGCTGAGATATTTGTATCATCGATAGTCACAGGTGAGGTACTGGAAGACTGGAGGTTTGCAAAATTGGTGCCACTGTTTAAGAAGGGCAGTAAAGACAAGCCAGGGAACTATAGACCGGTGAGCCTGACGTTGGTGGTGGGCACGTTGTTGAAGAGAATTCTGAGGGAAAGAATGTACATGTATTTGGAAAGGCAAGGACTGATTAGGGATAGTCAACATGGCTTTGTGCGTGGGAAATCATGTCTCACAAACTTGATTGCATTGTTTGAAGAAGTAACAAAGAAGATTGATGAGGGCAGAGCATGGACTTCAGTAAGGCGATCGACAAGGTTCCCATTGGAGACTGATTAGCAAGGTTAGATCTCATGGAATACAGGGAGAACTAGCCATTTGGATACAGAACTGGCTCAAAGGTAGGAGACAGAGGGTGGTGGTGGAGGGTTGTTTTTCAGACTGGAGACCTGTGACAGATGGAGTGCCACAAGGATTGGTGCTGGGCCCTCTACTTTTTGTCATTTACATAAATGATTTAGATGTGAGCGTAAGAGGTACAGTTAGTAAGTTTGCAGATGACACCAAAATTGGTGGTGCAGTGGATGGCAAAGAGGGTTACCTCAGATTACAACAGGATCTGGACCAGATGGGCCAATAGGCTGAGAAGTGGCAGTTGGAGTTTAATTCAGATAAATGCGAGGTGCTGCAATTTGGGAAAGCAAATCTTAGCAGGACTTATACACTTAATGGTAAGGTCCTAGGGAGTGTTGCTGAACAAAGAGACCTTGGAGTGCAGGTTCATAGCTCCTTGAAAGTGGAGTTGCAGGTAGATAGGATAGTGAAGAAGGCTTTTGGTATGCTTTCCTTTATTGGTCAGAGTATTGAGTACAGGAGTTGGGAGGTCATGCTGTGACTATACAGGATATTGGTTAGGCCACTGTTGGAATATTGCGTGCAATTCTGGTCTCCTTCCTATCGGAAAGATGTTGTGAAACTTGAAAGGGTTCAGAAAAGATTTACAAGGATGTTGCCAGGGTTGGAGGATTTGAGCTACAGGGAGAGGTTGAACAGGCTGGGGCTGTTTTCCCTGGAGCATTGGAGACTGAGGGGTGACCTTATAGAGGTTTACAAAATTATGAGGGGCATGGATAGGATAAATAGACAAAGTCTTTTCCCTGGGGTTGGGGAGTCCACAACTGGAGGGCATGGGTTTAAGGTGAGAGGGGAAAGATATCAAAGAGACCTAAGGGGCAACTTTTTCATGCAGAGGATGGTACGTGTATGGAATGAGCTACCAGAGGATGTGGAGGAGGCTGGTACAATTGCAACAGTTAAGAGGAATTTGGATGAGTATATGAATAGGAAGGGTTTGGAGGGATATGGGCCAGGTGTTGACAGGTGGGACTAGATTGGGTTGGGATATCTGGTCGGCATGGACGTGTTGGACCGAAGGGTCTGTTTCCATGCTGTACATCTCTATGACTCTATGATTCTAAGTGAAAATCTAACCCAATTTCAATTCTTCTAATTAAGCATTTGAAAAAGGGAAGCCTTTGCCCTTGTCCACTGATTTCATCTCTTCCAGATCGCTATCATTGGCCAAACATGATTGCTTGCAACCTCATCACTCAACTTGCACAGAACTTGCGATGCCCTACTCTCTCTGTCATGCAGGCTGCCTATTTCCACCTTATAACTTGTAACCTGCCGCACCCTCAGCCCATCTGTTGCTAAAATCCTCATTCATGCACTTGGTACCTCCAGATTTGGCTGTTCTGGCCAAAATTCCATCTTCCAGCCTCCATAAATTTAAACTTGTCCAAAACTCTGCTTCTGATATTTTAACTTGCACCATGTGCCATTGACTCATTACATCCATACTTGTCTACCTCTACTTACCTGGGGGTCCTGATCCTTGAACAACCACCTATCGCATCGTAATGTCTTTATGCCTTGCTCTGCCTTATCTCTGCATTCTCCTCTTGCATGATAGGTTGCTAAAATCTCTGTCAATCATGAACTCTGCCCCCAATCCGTTACTGATTTCCTTCTCCACAGCACTGCCATTCACACATTCACCTCTTCCTAAAACTTCTGCCTCTTCACTTCCCCCCACTTTTGGACTCTCCTTTAAAACAAAGCTTTTGGTGAGACCAAGCATCGACCATGTTGCCTTTATTGTCTGTGGAGGCCTGGGATGATCAGGACGCTTTAACATTAATGATAGTGCTTGCAATCGACTGCAACTTCCGATGATGAACATTGTCTGCAGGCTAATTCCCAGCAATTGGCACAATTTACTCATGTCATTCAGGTGCCTGTGTATCTGCAAAGACAGTGAGCTTTGGACATTCTGAGGTGCTTATACTTTGGAATCCAAACCCACCTTAATTGCTAATGGTGAATGATGAAGGCAAACAATGCTTGAGGGTGGAGTTCTGGGAGCCCTAGTTTCCCAGGTTGCACAGACATCTTAAGTAATAAAGCCATGCTTAGCACAGAACGGTGTTCCCGCTTCAGTTTATTTCACTGACTAATTTACAATGTATCTAGATTTTGTCCTGGATTTTAACAAGCATATTTATTTTACATGAAAATGTGTCATTATCAAACATTTTACTTCTAATAATTATTACTCTTTCGTAATCCTTTGTCATAAGTTCATAAGATATAGTCGCAGAATTAGGCCATTCGGTCCATCAAGTCCGCTCTGCCATTCAATCATGGCTGATTTGCTCCTCAGCCCCTTTTTCCTGCCTTCTCTCCATATCCCTTCAACCCATTACCAGTTAAGAATCAGCCTATCTCCTCCTTAAATTTACTTATGGTCTCAGCATCCACCGCCCTTTGGGGTAGCGAATTCTACAGATTCACAACCTTTTGAGAGAAGTAGTTTCTCCTCAACTCTGTTTTAAATTTGCCACCCCTTACCCTAAGACTGTAACCTCTCATCCTCGAATGCCCCACCAGAGGAAGCATCCGCTCCACAGCTATTTTATCCATACCTTTTATCATTTTGAACACTTCAATTTAATCTCCCCATATTCTTCTAAATTCCAAGGAGTATGAGCCTAAATTGTTCAATCTCTCTTCATATGACAAACCCCTCAACTCTAAGATCAATCTAGTGAACCTCCTCTGAACTGCCTCCAATGCCACTATATATTTCCTCAGATAAGGGAACCAAAACTGTGCACTATACTCCAAGTGCAGGCTCACCAATGCCTTGTATCGTTGCAAAAATACTTCCTTACCTTTATATTCTATTCCTTCAGCTATAAAAGTCAAAACTTCATTCGCTTTCTTTATTCCTTGCTGTACCTGTATGTCACTGAAAATGATTGTTTTAATATACAGACAAGGAGCAAGAGCAGTCAATGACATTATTAACTATGATATTAGTCATATTCAGTGATTTATTTCTTCTTCTTACCATGCTCGTTTAAGGCTATTGCCTATAAAGAGAAGACAAGCTTCAAAACTCCTGGCACCATGCAAAGTTCCAATCTGAGAAACCTGGCTATCAAATGTGTCATTCACAGATCCCAAAAGCTAGTGTTTTTACATTAAGTGACTTGGCCTCACCTTTGGACACGAAGTGTCGAGAGACAGAGTAAATTATTGCAGCAGTTGTATTGAGATAAGCAGCACGATACACGGAAGGAAAGTAGATTTTTAACTTTTTAATATGCTGTGTTGAAATCCATTTTGGATCTGCCCCTGTCTGAAACTTTGCTCTATATTCTCCAGCTCCACAAACCTCCATCGCTGGTCTTTTAAGCATTCTCCATTCACTGTTATCCTTTGGTGACCATGCTTTCAGTTGTCCAGACTCTAAGCTCTGGAATTTCTTCCCCACTTTTGTCTCTCTTCACATTGTCCTCCTTTAAATCATTGATTAAAACCATATTTCTTGGACAAAATATTTGATCACTTGTTCTAATCTCTCTTTCTTCAGTTTGATGCCTTTTATTTTGTCCGATTACACTTTGGATGCATTACCATGTTTAAAATGCCCAAAAAGAGAGAAATTAATGCAAATTATTGAAATGCTAAAATTACTGAAGCTAAGGGGGTGAAATTGAATGTGAAAATCTTACTGCTGTTACAGGCCTTTTACAGTATTGGGTAAACAGATGTGTAATTAGCTTTTAATCTTACTTTATAAAAAGTTTAAATGCCTATTTAACTTTTAGAGAAAGCCATCTCTCATTACCACCATCAAGATGTGCCATATTGGACCATTATTTTTGGGATGGAGTTCGTTTAACAGGCCTCCGCACTAATCTCTTAGCTGGGCCTGATTTTCAACATTCCAGCACCCACTAAGCTCCAACTATGTTCCTACCAGAAAAAAGGGAATAACAGTTTTCTCCTGTTCCTTCACCATATCTTCAGTAGAACAATAACAATATTCCCAGAAAATTGATGAAAACGATGTTTGTCATCTTTCCAGAGATCACATATTTCTTGTTTGACATTACAGCAGATATGTAAGATAGCCCTATTGACTCTGACACTTTGTTTTCACTCTGAAAGATTTCACCTCGCAATATTAAATTAGTTGCTCTATACCAACATGGTAAGATTTGTCATGGATGGCATGGTAGCTCGGTAGTTGGCATTGCTACCTCACAGCACCAGGGATCTGGGTTCGAATCCAATTTCTCGATGACTGTCTGTGTGGAGTTTGTACATTCTGCATGGGTCCCCTCCGGGTGTTTGGGTTTCCTTCCATAGTCCAAAGATGTGCAGATTCGGCAGATTGGCTGTGCTAAATTGACCCCTAGTGTCCAGGGATATACTGGCTAGGTGGGTTAGCCATGAGAAATGCAGGGTTACAGAGATGGGGTGGATCTGGGTTGGAGGATCAGTGTGGACTCAATGGTCAAATTGTCTGCTTCCAAACTGTAGGGATTCTATAATTCTGTGATCTAGCTGGACCTTTAAGTGACCACAACCTCATCAACAAAATCACTTACTTCCACTTCCATGGTGTTGCCTGCTTAAGGCCCAGCTGTAGTAGTTGTAATGAGGTCAGCCAGATGGACCTCAAAGAGTGTGAGATCCTGATTGAGGATGTTAATCTGGTCTAATCAGGGACCCCTGGCTGACAGATATAAACAGGAGTGTCAGAGATTCAATTCACTTTGAGGGATCAGTGTCAAGGACTTTCCACATGTAAATAAAGGGTGAGTTGATGGAGCTCTTTCAGTGGCGATGGGACAAAAGCACAGTCCTGAAGAAATTCACTCACAACAGTCGTCTTTGAGTTGGGGCAAGTATTCTGGCATCATGCCGTTATTTGGGAAGATTGAATTTTTCGATCCTGCTTTGAAGACTGGATCCAGTATGTGGAACGAATGTGTTACATTTTCTGGGCAAATTACGTTAAAGGGGATGAAAAGGAATGAGTAATTCTCCTGACAGCTTGTGGACCCACAGTTTTTGCAGTTATTAGGAGCCTAACTTTCCTAACTTTCCAGATACTAAAAGCTTTCAAAAGTCGATGGATTTAGTTCAGGAATATTACAACTCCAAGCCTCCTCTAACTCTGAAATGCTTCCAGTTTTACTTGGCAATTTGAGAAACAGGGGAATCCGTATCAGGATTTGACTAGATTAAGATGACTAGCAGAGGAATGTGACTTTGGTTTAACCCTGAGGATGATGCTGAGAGACCTTTTGATATGTGAGATTAATGATTTCACTATGCAAAAGCACTGACTAGCTGAAGCCCAACTGAACTTCAAACAGGCACTACAACAGGCTTTATCATTGGAAAATGCGGCAAGTGGAACACATGAGTTGGAGGGTATTCCGATGGAAGGAGACACCCTCGCCCGGCCGAATGAACTTGGGGAACATTGCTTGAGTGAAGGCAATTGCATATCCTGAACAGAGGGACTGTTGGTCAGCCTACAGCAAAACCCCAAAACAAAGCCAAGCCTCGGACAAACGATTAAAATTTTCTTCAGGATCCAGACCAGCAAGCTATTGTAGCTGTTTCCAGTGTACAGTCTTGAGACAGTAAAGGAGTCCCATTAGACTTAAACTGAGTAAGATAATTCATCGGCTGGTATCCAGGAAAGTGCACAACCTGGAAAGTCCACCTATATCAGGTTTGAAACAGGTGAATTGCTTCGTAACATCTAAATCAGGACCAATCAAAATAAATGTTTGGTTAAATGGTCACTTGGTTCTAAATGAGGTCGATATTGGCATGGCTGTATTAGTGATCTCAGAACCAGTATTTACCAAAATTCACTGCGGACACCAACTCTCAAGTTTATACTAGATTCGGGTAGACTGAGAACCTATACCAGGGAACCTCTACAGATTAAAGGTACAACAACATCTCTGGTCTTTTATGAGAAGCAGCTGGTTCAGTTACCACCGATTGTAGTAAAAGATTCGGGCCCAAGCTTGATGGGGAAAAATTGATTCAGAAAGATTTGTCTAGATTGGCTCAACATGTTTTGATTAGAAAATGGCTGCCTGCATGAATTCCTAACAGAATACCTGGAGGTTTTTCAGGAAAGTCTAGGGATTATCAAAGAAGCAGAGGTCACCTTGCATGTTGACCAGGAAGAAATTCCATAATTTGCAAGGCCTGCCCAGTGCCATTTGCATGACAGGTAAAAGTAGATATCAGAAGACTGGAAAGTGAAAGAAGTATCAAACCAGTCAGTTTGTGGAATGGGCAGCACTAGTCATACCGATTGCAAAGCCTGATCGGTCGGTTCATCTTTGTAGGGATTTTAAACAAACTTTTCGCAGCTGGATAAATACCCAATATCTCACACACAGGCTGTCCTTCACAAAGGTGGACATGAGCCGTGTGTACTTGCAATTGTGGTTAGATGAGGATTCCCAGAAGTATACTTCAATTAATACCCATAAGGGTTTGTTCTAATGTACAAGACTGCCATTTGGAGTATTGACAGCCTGTGCAGTTCGTCCGCTGACGATGAAGAATATTTTACAAAGTCTACCCCAGGTTGCCATTTATCCAGCTGATGTGCTAATAACAGGGAAGACTAGTAAGAAGCACTTAGAGAATTTGGACATAGTCCTTGGACATTTCTCCCAGGCTAGTGTACGTCTTAGAAGGGAAAAATGAGTGTTTCAAGCACCCCAAGTGACCAACAGAGTCGACAAGACTGGGTTACACCTGTTGGAAAATAAAGTGAGGAAAATCAAAGGTGATTAGGTCTCACATCTGCTTCGGAGCTTAGGTCTTTCCTTGGGCTGGTGAATTAGCACGGCAAGTTCATATATAACCTGGCCTCCATCCTGACACCTTTACATCAACTCTTATCAAAGAGTCAGCCTTGGAAATGGTCAAGACATAGCTTTCAGGGAAGTGAAGAAACAGCTGTCATCCTCTAAGATGTTGACACACTATGATCCCTAGTGAGATTTGGTATTGACATGCGATGCCTCTCTATATCGCATGAGGGTAGTCTTACTCATAGATGGCCCAATGGAGAGGAATGCCCAATAGTGTATGCATCCAGGACTTTGGCTAATGCAGAGCGTAAATAAACTTACATGGAGAAGGAAGGTTTGGCGGCCATATTTGGAGTCAGGAGGTTCCACCAAAACCTTTTCAGATGCGTGTGTGTAATAATAATGGACCACAAACTCCTGTTAGGTCTACTTAAAGAGGACAAGGCAGTGCCACCCATAACTTCAGGCCAAATTCAGTAGTGGGCTCTAATACTAAGCGTGTACAATTACAAGTTGGAACACTGTTCGAGAGTCCAATTAGCAAATGTGGATGCATTGAGCTGGCTCCCGCTGGCAGATAGCCCTCCAATGGCATGGCACCTGGAAGCGTCGATAATGGTTTTAAATTTTCTGGACACACTTCCAGTCACAGCTGACAGTATCAGACTTTGGACGCAGAAAGACCCGGTCCTGGTGAAACTGAAACAGCTTTTGGTGATGGTGGCCGTCACAATCAGAATTGAAACCTGTTTGGACCCGGAGAGACCAGATCACCGTTGAGGATGGCATTATCATGGGGAGCAAGAGTGGTCGTCCTGAGCAAAGGTCGCCACCAGATACTAGCTGAACTCCACTAGGGTCATCCAGGGGTTTCCAGAATAAATATGTTGGTGAGAAGTTATGTCTGTGGCCAGGATTGGATGCAGACATAGCTGTGCAGGTCGGGCAATGCCTAGCGTGATAACAAGGACAAACAGCTCCCCAGCATGTGTAGGAATGGTCAGGTAAACCCTGTACTCAGTTGCACTTAGACAATGCAAGTCCTTTCATGGGCTCAATGTTCTCAGTCATTATGGACACTCGCACAAAGTTCATTCGTCAAACACGGGGCCAAAGGTAGAAAAACTGCATCCTTTGCAATACACGGACTCCTGGAAATGTTGGTTACAGATAACTCGCCATCACTTACAGCAGGGAATTTGAATATTTCTTATAGTCGAATGGTTTTCATCATATAAAGACAGCTCCATACCACCCATCATCCAATGGTCTGGCAGAAGCAGCAGTCCAAACTTTGAAGGGAGGCTTAAGAAAATAGTCTACAGCTTCAGTAGACACCAAATGGTTCATTATTTGATTACAGAACCACTCCTCATGCAACTACAGGCATAGCTCCAGCAGAGTTGCTAATGGGGAGAAGACTCTTAATCAGTTAAAGCTGATCTTCCCGCACCTGGGAGGGGGGGGGAATGGGGGTGAAATGGCATCAGGAAGGCCAATGCCAGACTCAAGACTCCATTAAGCCAGAGAGAGAGTTTACTTCAGGGGACGAATTTTGGTGTAGGAGCCACAAGGTCAAGTCCAGTGATGTATAAAGTTTGGGTAGATGTGACGGTCCTGAACAAACATGTGGATCATATGAAAGCGGTGAACTCTCAAACAGTACAGTAGCAAAATGTGCCCAGCTCCTTGATTGCCTTTCGGAATGTTCTGGAATCCATGGGTTCTCCCTGTCCATCAAATGTCAAAGATAGCTTGGAATCTGAGATGGACACAGCAGATGTTGCCACCTCGATGCCTTTGCTGCCTGAAGAGGAGAATGAATTTCCTCTGAGAAGCTCCAGGCTCAAGAGGTGAACTACTGTGTGGTACACACACTATCTGCATCAGAGGCAGAGGCGGAGGAACCTGAGGCAGTGCTAAAACACCCCAGGAGGAACTACAAAAGAAAAAACCGACGGACTCAGAGGGGGAGGAATGTGGTGATTGTAACAAACTCAGCCAGGTGGACTGCATAGCATATGAGTTGCCTGATTGGGGCTATTACTCTGGTCCAATCAAGGAGCCACAGCTGACACAGAAGAACAGAAGTGTCAAGAGTTCTGCTCACTCTGAGAGCTGGCTCTGAGGGAGCGGGATCAGTGTCAAAGACTCTCAGTGTGTAAATGAAGAGTGACTGTGGGAAGGGATACCAGCTTCTGTGGCGTTATTTCACCCATCTCATTTGTTCATTCTGCAGACAGTGATTCAACCTCAAACCCCTGGTTTGTCCACCTCTCTGCTGAGCTTTACTTTAACCCTTGTATCTGTAACCAATGTCTTCCACTTGAATCCTATCTGGTGCTATGCCCCAAACACGTATCATCCTCTTTCATGTCCCAGTTATTCCCCAGTCAACCTGGCTGAACATCCCCCCCTCTGTTTTTAAATATTACTCAACTCATCAGTTTGCATTCGGCCCTCATACTTCAGCAGGATGAGAATCTTTCCAACTCTATTTGTGATTCAGTTTCTCACTCTTGAAAAGCATCCTCTGTATCTAGCCACCAATCTTACCAGTACGAAAAGGTACAATTTTATCCAGTATGACCCATTAGGGGTTAAAACTGTTAGGATTAGTTCTGCTCAGCAAAACTGCATCCACGTCTGCCAACTGCCTCCCTCCTCACCTGATTAGCCAATGGTAAAGCAATGATTCGAACAATAGAATAATCTGTGACAGGCTGATCAGGATGAAGGATAAAACGCTGTGAATAATGGGGAGGGGGAGGGTTAAGGATGGAAACTGAGTTTTTTTTCCCCCAAAAAACCTAGTTAATGTTGAGATCATAGAAAAGTTCCACTTGAATTTTCGAATTTAAGATTATTTATCACATTATTTATGATTGAAAATGGTGAAGCTAAATTTGTTTAAATGGTTTTCATCACAGTTTAGCCCATGTTGGTGGTCTGTCGCTGAAGTAAGACAGCAGTATGTCTAAGTTTTAATGCAAAGACTCAAAATTCTAATAATTTGCTGATAATGGCACATTAGTCCAAAATGACAGATAATGCAAATCTTTCACATTTTGTGACTGTATGAAAACCAACAATTCAGGATAATAATTTTTTTGTACATTTGTAAGCAAGTACTATCTCATTCTAATTCCACACAGTGCTTGTGTTCTGCTTCTATTCTGTTTTTTTTCTCTCTCGCTGTTCTCGGTGGTTGTAGAGCTCCCTTGTTTTCAAAGTTCGGAGTTGAAAGAAATGTTTGGGTTCCGCGGCACACATAACGCCCATTCGTGCTCCTCAGACGGGAACAATGGTGCCATTTTCTGCGCCCTTTATGAGTAATTTGCATTACTGTGCTAAATAACACACATCATTTCAATTAGCATTACCATTTGTTACTGCAATCTTTAGCAGGCCTCCAATCGCAGTTCATACTGTGCCTTCGACAGCCATCGGGAAGTCTACATGCTTCTTCATTTTCTTTATTTGTTGGAGTGCTAATGTGTCAATCAGTGTCAGAGGGCAGCATTCTCATTCAAGAGTTTTTGAAAAGTGCGTGCGGACCACTTTTACTAAAAATTAACATGGATGTTCCGTAATGGTGCCGGTAGTTTTATTCAATGCCACTGATTGAAAAAAAACAAGGAGCAAGTTTACAGATGGAAACCATTTTAGCAAAGAGTATTTTTTTGAAAAAAAAAGCTAACTAAATATTACCAGTTAATGCATTTCTTTGTCCTTCGGATTTAGGCTCATCATTAAAATAAATTGCTTTTCTTTGCGACTGCAGCTGTATCAAGTCATGTACTGCATATAATATCCAGAGTTGATGTTGTTGTACATTTTCACATTCCGTGCCAATTCATGCTCGTTTTGACTGTGCCTCTCAATCATTGCAAACTTTTTTTTTCCCACCCAAGCTTTCCCATGGAAATACTGACATTTACCCAATATCTACAAAGCAGTTTGCCAAGAAACCCGTAATTCAGCTCAGAGACTATTGTGAAGATATTCAGAACATACAACTTGGTGATATCAATTTTGTCTGAAAATACTTTTATTGAGGGAGTTATGAGGTCAGAACAAGCTAACTGTTTTCATACTGTTAAAAATCACACAACACCAGGTTATAGTCCAACAGGTTTAATTGGAAGCACTAGCTTGCGCAGCGCTGCTCCTTCATCAGGTGGTTGAACACAACATTCCAATTAACCCTGTTGGACTATAACCTAGTGTTGTGTGATTTTTAACTTAGTACGCCCCAGTCCAACACCGGCGCCTCCAAATCATGCTTTCACACTCGTCACCTAGGGAGACTGATGCCAAATGTCACATAATGCACTGTAAACAACTGGGATTAGATGTTCTAGATGAAAAATGTGATTGAACCTAAAATACATTTATACTGAGTTTCACAAAGATAAACATATTTAACTCCTAAGCAGTTGAGCTATACATCTCAGAGGGTTGCGGGTTACACACAGGCAGTAGCACTTTAAAGAGAACCATGACAGCAATTTATCTCAGGTTTAGTTTTTTTTATCAGAGCAAAACAAAAAAAGGTTGAAATATTAAATAATCCGGTGGGAATCAGACTGCTTCCCAATCAAATATGGAGTCAGGCAGAGTTGCACTCTCTCTTTTGCCTTACTTGTGTGTTGCATGGAGATTTTTGTCAAGTTTATCTGGATTCGGTATTAAGAGGGGTAACCATCCCAGAAAGTGCATGTCCAGGCTTCCTCATGCATGGACGACAGCACTGTCTTCTATTTAGGATCGATTTCATATGCATACTCATGAGCACATTCGTGACCAGTTCAGACTGGCCTCTGGGACCAAGGTGATTTGAGGCAAGAGTGAGGTCATGTTGTTTAGGAACTGGGTTGATCAGACTTCTGTCTTCACCATCAGGGCAGGTTACCAGAAGATGCTGGGGATGTGGTTCAGAGGGGCCATCAGTGTGCACAAGAACTAGTGAAGTGGAAACTGAGCACTGAAAGACAATGTTCCTTTTGCATTGCAAGTAAGAACCAGAAAGATGCTCAGTGGTTAGCACTGCTGCCTCACAGCACCAGGGACCCAGGTTTGATCCTAGCCTTGGGCGACTGTCTGTTTGGAAGTTGCACATTCTCCCCATGTCTGCGTGGGTTTCCTTTGGGTGCTCCGGTTTCCTCCCACAGTCCAAAAAATGTGCAGGTTAGGTGAATTGGCCATGCTAAACTGCCCAGAGTGTTCAGGATGTGGAGGTTAGATGCATTAGTCAGGGGTAAATGTAGGGGAATGGATCTGGCTAGGTTATTCTTCAGAGGGTCAGTGTGGACTTGTTAGGTCGAAGGGCCTGTTTCTACAGTATAGGGATTCTAAACTTCTAAACTGATAATCAGATCTGAGGTAATCTTGGTGCTGATACACATGTCACAGATCTATACTGAAGAAATCCGCCAAAGATCCTGAGACAGCACCTTCCAAATCTATGACCATCTCCATTTTGAAGGACAAGGGCAGCAGATACATGGGACAGCACAATCTGCAAAGTCCCCTTCAAGTTGCTCACCAGCCTGACTTAGAAATGTATCCCTGTTCCCTCATTGCTGCTGGGTCAAAATCCTGGAATCCCCTCCCTAAGTGTGTCAACTTACAGCATGTGGACTGCAGCGGTTCAAGAAGGCAGATCACCACCCCTTCTCAAGGGTAACGAGGGATGGGTAATAAATGCTGGCACAGTTAGAGATGCCCACATCCCATGAGTGAATAAAAAGATAGATCTGACCCATGTCGTGACATCCCCAGGAGAAGAAGCAATGGAACACAGAGCAGCAATGGTCTTAGATGAGGAGTATCCATAAGGATGTACAAGTAGCAGTAAAAAAAGGCTGCTTGACCATCGAATCTGCTCTGCCATTCTATAGAACCATGGCTGATGTGCTCATGGTTCGCATTCCACATTCCCATTTCCTTGATAACCTTTGATTCCCATGTCTAAGAAAAATCTATCTGGCTCACCCTTAAAAATATGCAATGAATACCTTTCCACTGTCGTCTTAGGCAGTGAGTTCCAAAATTACACAACCCTCTGAGACAGAAAAAAAATCTCCTTAACTATGTTCTAAAAGGGCAGCCCCTGCTTTTAAAACAATACTCCCTCATCCTGGACTAAGCCCAACCTGTCCAACTTACTCTCATTAGACAAGCCATTCATTCAAGGTCCAGTTAGTAAACTAAGCGAAGTGAAGTGTGAGTCAGATAGACCAATGTTAGCGAAACTAAAGTGGCAACCTTTGGACTTTCCCTTCCCTATGTGCCCACAGTATGCATTCCCATCATCCACATTGCAACAGTTGACAAAGATGGCACCATCACCTTCTTCCAATGAGAAAGAGGCAATGGGTAATAAACACTTGCCTTCCAGTGATCCCCAAAACTGACAAATGAATACTGCAAATTAAAAAGAAAACACTAGCCAATTTGACACATTTTTTAAAAATTTGCTTTTAATGATTTGTGAAGAAGAACTCCCCAAAGTTCTTTACTCCTCCTTTCTTGAATGTGAGAATGGGTGAACACACACTTGACAATATTAAACTCTGTTTGCCATAGTCTTAGCTACTCTTTCATCATGAGTTGCAGCAGAACCTGAAGTTAGCAATGGGAGAGGGCGGGGGATGTGGTTGGAGCATTGATGGGTGAGCAGGACTTTTTCTGAGGATATAATACAGACAGCAAAGTGTTTGGATGAGCTGGAGATCAGGGAGAGGGGCTTACAATAGAGTTTTGGAGTGCTCAAAGTGACCATGTGGCTGCAGTAGCAAAGGAGACGGGAGGTGAAAGTAGCTGCTGGAACACCCAGGTGAATAAAAGCCTACCACAACATCCTGCATCGTTCCTTACATCAGGTAAAAGCACAATACAGATACATTCACCCAAGAAACTTAATCAGTTTGAAAATGGAGCACTGAATGAAACCTAGTCTGATGAGGACCAGCTGAGTAGCATGGTAACAGGAAATTGCTAGTGTGAAGGGCGCATGAATTGCCATGTATAAGAATTGGGATTAAGATATCCTCTGTTCCAATATAATGGTTTGAGTAAATTTGTCTTCTGGAGTCTTTTTTTGTTGCAATGGTCATCACCTCCCAGAGTCTGGAGGCAATTGTCAAAGAGTTGCTGCTGCTGTGACAGGAGATCTCAGTCAAGTCTCAGAGCCCCCACTAGGGAGCAGCAATGAGAGGTTTGAAGGGTCTGTCAAAAAAAAGACCAATACGTTTTTCTCCTGAACCCTAGGACAAATGGCATTGTACCAGTTAAACCTGAACTGCACCACACTGGTACGTAAAAATCGATAGAGAGGGGAACCTGCACATTAAAGTAGAAAGGGACAAGTCTTGTGGCAGGGCCAATAGTGATATGAGAAGTTAATGATTCCACACTACAAAATTCTCAGTGCCTCTGTGTTAAACGTATAGAAGTATGGCTAGTTATTGCCATTCTCTCACGCATGCCAAAACAGCATTCTGCCAAGGTTACAGTCAACATTCAGGTTTTTAGCCTTTTTTTTGGCCACCATCAGAATTGTGTGACACAGGGTTCCATCTTTGTTCAAAAACGGGTCAACTTCACTTTTGTCATGAGGTTAGGCTTCAACTTCAATGTCAAAAACCAGCCCAACGTTTCAACTTGATGGTACCTCATGAATGTTCCTTACACAGCATCCAGGGTTGCATGGAGGATGTGCAAAGCATCTCTGAGGCAGATACTCATCGCTGAAGCAGAGAACTGGCAAAAGTCCTATTTATGCAGGGCTTTATTTTGCACTTCAGAGAGGGCATCAGAGTGATCACTGGGGGTTTACCCTCTGCTCTTGTGCAAAGAGAATTATCAATGGTACATTGGTGGGACTCAGGGCACCCTGGGAATAGCTCATATCATTTATCAACTGGAAAGGGTCTTTGACATGAACATGCAATTGGTGTGTGATCACTGGTGACACATCCTCCTGTTATATGCCCAGGGAGTTTTCATGATGTCATACATTCCATGCCTCTCCAATGTGCCACACTCCTCGAAGATGAACTGCCGCCAGTAGTTATGTGCTCTAGATAACTGCCGATGACAACAGTGAGCTTCAGATTGTTGTGAATGCAGTTCTGCTGCCTCTACAACCTACTCCTCTGGAGGTTTCCAGGATTATCATTATCTGCTGAACACTACATAACCACGCACAGGAAATAAGTGGTGGTCAGGGGTGATGGGGTATTCTGACTACTGACCCGCAGGAGCCATCTGATGAAGAGAATGGGGAAGACAGAGCAGGTAGGTCGGTGGACGGAGGCTCCTGCATCAGATGCAAAATCTGTGAGCCCCACATTCCCACAAGATTCCAGCAAGTGTGACAATTTGGACAAGTTCCATTCTTTAAACCTTGCCCATGGAAATGTCTTGTCAAATCCTGGGAGTGAGGATTACAGATGCTGGGAAGTCAGAGTTGATAAAGTGTGGAGCTGGAGAAAGCACAGCAGGTCAACAAATGACCATCAACCTACCAGCTTTACCATGGCAAAACCAATGTCTCTAACCCATCAGCTATGCTACTCATTCTTACACTGCTAACCAGGTCAGAATGAACAAAGTAAACAATATTATTTAATTGCTATTTGGAACATAATGTTACATGAAGCTTGAATAACTGTTCGAACTTGTGCACCTACCACCATCTTTGACTGATGATCCCTGTGACGTAGTGTGGCAGCTGAGGTGGAGACAGGCTACTATTTACAAAACCCCATTGCCTGAGGTGACATTAGGGGCCACCCTTTGGTTGTTTGAGGTTGGGCAGACCCAGACATGGGTGAAGGTGTATCCTCTATAACTGCAGCTTCGAGAGAGAATTCCAAGTATCTTGTACCCCTCTCACTTGGCTACGATTCTATACAGGGAGAAAGTGAGGCATGCAGATGCTGGCAATCAGAGTCAAAAAGTATCGTGCTGGAAAAAGCAGAGCAGGTCAGGCAGCATCCGTGGAGCAGGAGAGTCAATGTTTCGAGCATAAGCCCATCATCAGGAACGCTGGGGGTTTGGGGGGTTGGCAAGGGGGCACTGAGAGATAAATGGGAGGAGTATGGAGCTGGGGGGAAAATAGCTGGGAATGCGATAGGTAGATGAAGGTGGGAGCGTGATGGTGATAAGGGTCGGAGCAGAGGGTGGAGTGGCTAGGTGAGAAGACAACTTCAACTCCTCCTCTTACTCCACCAAAGACATGCAAGCACTGGGCTTCCTCCACCACCAAATCATAGCCACTTGATTACTGGAGGAAGAACGCCTCATCTTCCGGCTTGGGACCCTCCAACCACACGGGATCAATGTTGATTTCACCAGTTTCCCCATCACCGCTCCCCCCAGCTTATTCAAGATCCAACCCTCCAACTCGGCACTGCCATTTTGAACTCTCCGACCTATCCATCTCCCTTCCCATCTATCTGCTCCATTTATCCACTCCAACCTATCACCATCACCCCCCCCACTTTTATCTACCTATCGCACTCCTAGCTATCTTTCACCCCAGTCCCACATCCCTCCCATTTATCTCTCAGCCCCCTTGGGCCTCCTCCACATTTCTGATGAAGAACTTATGCGCGAAACATTGATTCTCCTGCTCCTCATATGCTTCATGACCGGCTGTGCTTTTCCAGCACCACACTTTTTGACTACTATGCTATACAGTTGATAAGCGGAGCTATGGCACGGAGCTCAGAGTTCATACCTAGTAGCCACTGAGTGGTCTGCTAATGCTGGCTCTCAATGACCTCTCCTTGGTTAAAGCTATGCAGTCAAACATCCCAGACATGGTAGAACTGGATGGACTCTTCATCCATTACCATGCGTGGCTGTTCATGACCTCTGGCAGTGTCCTCCAGATGCTCCACTGTACGGCACTGTACCTCCAAAAGGTTTCATGTAGACATGACCAGAACGCCGCCATTAGTCAGCGGTTCAGCTTGGGGTTCTGGTTTTCCAACCTTCCTTTGGTAGTCAGAGCCCTCAGTTGTCAGAGACACATTGGATGCTCCAGTCTGTCTGTGATGCATGGACCAAGTTATGAACCCCATATTAAACTGGATTTTAATCTCACTGAGGTGACTACTCCTCCCTTCATAATGGTTGCGGGTGGAGAGGGAGTGGGGAAGTGGGGAGAGATGTCTCTGCGCATCCTCTAAAGTTTCAATGCTTTCACCCTCCTCACAGATTGATGGCAGGGCCACAGACGATGAAGAAAAAGCCCCTGTGAGCGTTGGAGGAAGTGAAGAATTAGGTTCACTGTCTTCACAATCCATTTTCCCACTCCTCGCTTGACACCTGCCTGCTTTCTGTCAAGTAGTTGGCACCACGATCCTCACTCTCTACTCTCTGCATTCCAACGTTGCAGCCTCAAAACCAGTTCTATGGGCTCTTCCTCCACTGGTGTGAGCAATTGAAAGATGTGGACTCCTCCATTTACTAAACAGATGCTGCCTTCCTGATGCTGATAACAGCTCAGGATAAATGAGGTGCCCGTGTTCAGGAGCTGGAATCCATTCAGCCTTCAGCAGCTCCCAAGCTTCTGTCTTTTAGTCGCTGGCGAGATGACCAAGTGCCATTTTAAAATGGCTGGATGTCCAGCCAGATCAATGGATGATGGGTCTGGGGACTTCCTGCTCAGCCATTCTACATAATTCTTCACGCACCCCTTAAGTCCATGATATTTATTGGTGAACCCCTGAGTAATCTTGGTTGGCCACCCATTGGTGCCATGGTCCCATGGTAATCACTGGGATCTGGACTGGCATCGCTTTCTCCGCTATGTTTTTTACACTGGCATTTGGGAAATCAGACAAGCCACTCTCAATGATCTATTACAGCTGCAAATCAGCCATTGAATCCCTTTAATTGTGGAATTCCCCCACTACAACCACTGTCATTTACAATGTAGGAGTCAGAATTTTACTCTGTAATTTAGTGAACCAAGATAACCTTGCTCACAGCAAAAAAATAAGAACAGCAGGGCTATTGCAAGGCAAATAATGAGTAAATTACGAAAGAACAGATAGTCATTTTGGGATTACTAAGGTGTGTTTACCCACTCTCGCTTTGACCAAAAAATAGCAGAATGGTATGTCCTGCTATATTACTCATTTTGCATTTGGAAAGATCCTTGTCAAATCAAGGTTGAACGAAAAGTTGCATTCCTGCTGAAGACAAAATTAAAATACCTTCACTGTCAAGTCCCTTCTCATTAGTGGTTTTAATTTTCAGTTTGTTCTATGGTAGCTGCTGTAATTTCTCTTGAATTTTCAGCCACCAGGTGTCAAGGAATTGTTGCTTTTGGAAGTAAATGGTTTTTTTTTCACATACATGGTGGGTCTGTCAGTGGCTGACTCTTTATGGAGACTCAAACAGACATCCCATAGACACTGGTTGCAGCGTTTTTTTTAATTGGATTTTATGTCGAACTTCAGTTTGCTGCACAAACTTAAAACACTTGCAATTTTCTTTTCTTGGTGGATGAGAAAAATGTTTTTAGTTTAAACACGTGCAAATAAGCCCTCAAAGGGCCCTCAAATCAACAGGTGATGAGGAAAACACGAGAATTTGGCAGCTTGGCAGCACTTGGCTGCCACCACTTCTGAGATTTGCTCTCGCTGAGCGACTGAGCCTCTGACCATTGTTTTGGTGGGATATGGGTATGACTGGCTTGGCCAGCATTTCAGGCCCAGCCCTAACTGCCTGAGAATTGAATGGTTTGTGAGGCCATTTCAGAAAGCAGGTTAAGGGTCAACAATTTCGCTGTGGGTCATGTGGGTACTGATAGTAGATTCCAAAGCAATGACTACTGCAAAACAGAGACAGGATTTATACCCCAAATTTATGAATTCAATTTAAATCCTACCAACTGTCATGTAGTAGTTGAAGCCATGTCCCGAGAACATTAGCGTGGGCTGCTGGATTTGTAGTCCAGTGATATTCTCACTACGCCACCACCACCCCTTGGGACAAGTTCTTGAGATAATTCTTATAAGGGGAAGGAGAGATGGAGTAGATGACAAATATGAGCTCCAGTCATGAGGAGTCCCTCCCTCTCTAGCTCATGTGACCAAGTGGTTTAAGTCACCTGAGTCAGGGAGCGTTAGTCCTTGCCTTGCTCTAGCCTGGTGAATTCTGGGAGCATGTGTTCAGATCCCACTCCTGACATTCTGCTTTAGCATCATTGATGTCCAGAAGAATCTTGGGATTCCAATCCATAGCTCCCTGAAAGTGGACACACAAGTAGCTCAGGTGGTAAAGAAGGAGTATGACATGCTTGCTGTCATTGGTTGGGGAATTGAGTGCAACAGTCAGGATGTCATGTTGCAGCTTTATAAGACTTTGGTTAGGCCACACTTAAAGTATTGCGTTCAGTTCTGGTCACTACATTACAGGAAGGATGTGGAGGCTTTGGACAGAGTGCAGAAGAGGTTTACCAGAATGCTGCCTAAATTAGAGAGTATGAACTATAAGGAGAAGCTAGAAAAACTCAGCTTGTTTTCTCTGGAGCGGCAGAGGGTGAGGGGAGATTTGGTAGAAGTCTATAAAATTATGAGATGCATAGATAGGGTCGACGGTCAGAATCTTTTTTCCCAGAGTTGAAATGTCTAATACAAGGGGGCATGTGTTTAAGGTGAGAGGGGGAAAATTCAAAGGAGATGTGAGGGGCAGGTTTTTTTTACACAGAGGGTGGTAGTAATCTAGAGTGCACTGCCACGAGTGGTGGTGGAGGCGAATATGATAGGGGCATTTAAGAGACTTTTAGATACAAATATGAATATGCAAGAAACAGAGGGATATGGACCAAGAGCAGGCAGAAGGGATTCGTTTAATTTGGCGTCATGCTCGGCACAACATCGTGGGCTGAAGGGCCCTTCCCTGTTCTGTACTGTTCTATGTTCCATGTAGAATTCAGCATGGAACTGCACATCAGGAGAGAGGGGCCACAGTGGGCTCCTGATGGCTGAAAGTAAACCTCAGCAATGGGGAATGGAGTTTGGGGTTTGAGGAAGTGCTTTGGATATGGATGATGGTGGCTATCCCAGACTCAGTACTAATACTGAAGGAATGGATATTTTATTTAAAAGGTGTGTCTCAGAATGGTTAGATGTCTAGTATGGAAAAGGAAAAACCTTCACTGGGGCAGTAAGGTTTTATTGGCAGAGCTGTCGAGTTGGGACTGAGTGGATAAGGTTTCTACGCACGTGACAATATGTCTGACCTGGAAATGTGCAATGCTGATGAATATTAAAAAAAAAGGTCAAAACGTTTCATGTCCCAGCAGAGATCTTTCCTCATAACGGGCACGAGAGAAAAAAACTGGTTGGAAGCGCTCATAGGCATTAGTTCACTGGCTGGGATACCTCGCGTCAGAGTCAACTATGTAAGAAGCAGCACTGTGAAAAAAAAACAGGGAGAGGGCTAAGCCCATGGTGAATTAGACCAAATGGAGGGTTCTCCAACCAGCATCTATTTACCTCGACAGCACTTCCCCCAACTCAGAAGCAAAATCACCTTGATTTCTGTCACCCATGTACATTGCTCCACTTATACTGAGGAAAAGCAGTAAACTATATATGTGCCATTAGAGGCATTTCAACAGTACAAACGGGCCATAAAGAATTACAAAACGGTGCATTGTTCATCATTTTCCCAACACTCTTTCATGTGGCTGTGTTTGTCTAACAGATGGTTCCATCTCATTTTGAAATTCAGCCCCTTTTGTCCGACCTGCGATACACCCTATGTTGCACTTTACACACCCAGTTGATTTTATAAGAAATGCTGCCATAAAGTTTACTTGGTACCATGGTAACAGCAATCAAGTTAAATCATAACTGTGGAATAAGTCTGGGACATAGGCAGTCAAAACAATACCTGGCACTGTTGTCGCTGTCATGAAAAGATTTTCCTTAACAAAATTGCTTTTCTGTTGGTTGTTTCCTTCGAATTTCCCTACTGCGCTGCTTCAAATTACTTTTGAAACATTTAGTGTGGACTTGAACAAGCTAATGCCAGCTGCTGGTTTGTGTGTGTATTCCTGTATGTGTGTTTTTAACAAAATAAGGTGTGGAAGCTCTAAAGTGTTCAGGTAAAGCTTGACTGATTTTTGTGTGCATTCCACACTTGAAAGTGAGTCATGCAATTATTTTGTCTGTTTTGCCTGAGCGTTATACCCATGCCTCCTGGCTATGGGCAGCAGCTCTGGAACCTGTCTTTCCAGTAGATAAGGTAAAGAGAGAGTCACTTCTCTTGCTTGAAGCATTTTGTCATATTTGGAACCGACCACACCCCAAGAGAAATTACTGAATACAGTCAGGCTCACAGAAACTAGCTGGTGGTGGGAGTGAAGTCTGTGTCTTTCTCCTCCCTCCTTCCTCTCAAAGTTATTTTTGAAGATCTAGTCTCAGAACTTCTCATCCCCAACAAATGATACTCCCAGTTTTGTGCGGAAATAAGGATTTACAAGGCCACATTGCCATCCAGTGCTTTTCCATATATCTGCAAGCACCCTACAAATACATTGTCTGTGGTCCCCTACATATCACATGGGTAAAAAGTGCCAGGCACATTGTCATTTGTGTGAAAAAGGTTCCCTTTAGACCCCTTTTATATCTTTCCCCTCTCACCCTAAACCTATGCCCTCTAGTTCTGGACGCCCGACCCCAGGGAAAATACTTTGTCTATTTATCCTATCCATGCCCCTCATAATTTTATAAACCTCTATAAGATCACCCGTCAGCCTCCGATGCTCTAGGGAAAAAAGCCCCAGCTGATTCAACCTCTCCCATATAGCTCAAACTCTCCAACCCAAGCAATATCCTTGAAAATCTTTTCTGAACCATTTCAAGTTTCACAGCATCCTTCTGATAGGAAGGAGACCAGAATTACACACAATATTCCAACAGTGGCCTAACCAATGTCCTGTACAGCAGCAACATGACCTCCCAACTCCTGTACTCAATACTCTGACCAATAAAGGAAAGCATACTCATCGCCCTCTTCACTATCCTATCTACCTGCGACTCCACTTTCAAGGAGCTATGAACCAGCGCTTCAAGGTCTCTTTGTTCAGCAACAATCCCTAGGACCTTACCATTAAGTGTATAAGTCCTCTAAGATTTGCTTTCCCAAAATGCAGCACCTTGCATTTATCTAAACTAAATTCCCCCTGCTACTCCTCAGCCCATTGACCCATCTAATCAAAATTCCATTGTAATCTGAGGTAATCTTCTTCACTGCCCACGACACCTCCAATTTTGATGTCATCTGCAAACTTACTAACTGTATCTCTTAGGCTCACATCCAATCATTTATATAAATAATGAAAAGTAGTGGACCCAGCACCGATCCTTGTGGCACTCCACTAGTCACAGGCCTCCAGTCTGAAAAACAACCCTCCATCAACACTCTCTGTCTTCTACCTTTGAGCCAGTTCTGTATCCAAATGGCTAGTTCTCCTTGTATTCCATGAGATCTAACCTTGCTAACCAGTCTCCCATGGGGAACCTTGTCGAACACCTTACGGAAATCTATATAGATCACATCTACTCCTCTGCTCTCATCAATCTTCTTTGTTACTTCTTCAAAAAACTCAGTCAAGTTTGTGAGACATGATTTCCCATGCTCAAAGCCATGTTGACTATTCTATATCTTCCATCTCCTTTTCCACAGTAAACACTGATGCAAAATACTCATTTAGTATCACCCCCATTTCCTGCGGCTCCAAACAAAGGCCACCTTTCTAATCTTTGAGGGGCCCTATTCTCTTCCTAGTTACCCTTTTGACCTTAATCAGTCCTTGCCTTTCCAAATACATGCACATCCTGTCCCTCAGGATTCCCTCCAACAACTTGCCCACCATTGAGGTCAGGCTCACCAGTCTATAGTTCCCTGGCTTGTCCTTACCAGGAGAAAGTGAGGACTGCAGATGCTGGAGATCAGAGCTGAAAATGTGTTGCTGGAAAAGCGCAGCAGGTCAGGCAGCATCCAAGGAGCAGGAGAATCGACGTTTTGGGCATGAGCCCTTCTTCAGGCATCTTCAGGATTGTCCTTACCAACCTTCCTAAACAGTGGTACCACGTTAGTCAACCTCCAGACTTCCGTCACCTTACCTGTGACTATCGATGATACAAATATCTCAGCAAGAGGCCCAGCAATCACTTCCCTAGCTTCTCAGAAAGTTTTAGGGTACACCTGATCAGGTCCTGGGGACTTATCCACTTTTATGTGTTTCAAGACATCCAGCACTTCCTCCTCTGTAATCTGGACATTTTTCAAGAAGTCACCATTTATTTCCTTACATTCTATATCTTCCATGTCCTTTTCCAGAGTAAACACAGATACAAAATACTCATTTAGTATTTCCCCAAGGCCGTCTTGCTAATCTTTGAGGGGCCCTATTCTCTCCCTAGTTACCCTTTTGTCCTTAATGTATTTAAAAAAGCCCTTTGGATTCTCCTTAACTCTATTTGCCAAAGCTATCTCATGTCCCCTTTTTGCCCTCCTGATTTCCCTCTTAAGTATACCCCTACTGCCTTTATACACTTCTAAGGATTCATTCAATCTATCCTGTCTATACCAGACACATGTTTCTTTCTTTTTATTAGCCAAACCCTCAGTTCTTTAGTCATCTAGCATTCCCCACACCTACCAGTCTTTCCTTTCACCCATACAGGAATATACAGGAGATACTCTCATTATCTCATTTCTGAAAACTACCTATTTTCCAGCCATCCTTTTGCCTGCGAACATCCGTCCCCAGTCAGTTTTTGAAAGTTCTTGCCTAATACCATCAAAATTGGCCTTCCTCCATTTTCGAACTTCAACTTTTCAATCTGGTCTATGGTTTTGCATCACTATTTTAAAACCAACAGAATTATGGTCGCAGGCCCCAAAGTGCTCCCTCACTGACACCTCAGTCACCTGACCAATCTCTACCAATTTCATCAAAAACACCAAAAAAGGCAAGCAACGTTCTGAGAGAAGGGATTCCCCATCTCTATCTAAATTGGGAGAGTCCTTTTTATAACCGCTACCCTCTAGTTCTAGGTTTCCCCAGGGATGGCAAGACTTTCTCAACATTTAAACTGACACACCCACTTGGGACCTTGTTTATTTTGAGAAGATCAACATTCATTCTTCCGAACTAATGAGTACAGTTCTGCTGTAACGCGCCAGCTGTGTGCCACTGCAACCCAGCGCTATTGAAAATTGCGCAAAGGAACACTGCTATAATAAATAACACTGTAAAAGATTGCTAATAGAAAATCACCAAAACCGTTCAATAGAAAGTTTGCATTATTCAAACAATGTTCACGATTCGTCAATCGCTTATGGCCAATTTGCACTGACAAAATGCACGTGATAGCAGAACGACCTGTATGGGATGTACCTGCTCAACATTTCCACATAAAATGACCCCTTCATCCCATAAATCAACCAAGAGAACCTTCTCTGAACTTCTTCCAAAGCAACTACATCACTCCTGAAGTTAAAAGGCCAAAATAGTCCACAATATTTCAGTTGTGATCATAAGAATGCTCTGTACGCTTGTGGCAAAAATTCCCTGGATTTATAATCTATGCACCTTGCATTAAGGATCAACATTTCACTTGACTTCTTACTTACTTGCTGTTTCTGTGTGCTGACTTTGTGAGTCATGTACAAGAGTGTCTTGCGAGTGGCATGGTAGCTCAGTGGTTAGCACTGCTGCCTCACAACCTGCCAGGGACACAGGTTTGATCCCACCCTAAGGTGACTATCTGTGTGGAGTTTGTATGTTCTCCCAGTGTCAGTGTGGGCTTTCTCTAGGTGCACTGGTTTCCTCCCGCAAAAGATGTGCAGGTTAGATGGATTGGCCATCTGAATTGCCCAAGGTGACCAGTGTTTAGGTGGAAAAATGTAACAATCCAGAGTGCATTTGCTGCAAGCATCATGAAGCTAAATTCAATTGCAAGTTTTGAAGTAAGAATTGGATATATAGATGAGAAGGGGAAGTCTAAATGCGGAATTCTAAAACAACTCATGTATACACCACCACCACTAAAATAACTAAAATACTCCACAGGAGCAATATACGTAGAGCTACTTCAAAGATTTGTCTAGATATGATGGACTGAATCCTCTGTCCTATAAGATGCTATAACTGAACTAATATTAATCCTTTGAGCATAACATACAGTTAATTCCTAACAATATATAAATCATTCTTTTCTTTCATTTCCAAAGCTGTTTCATATGTTTTGTACACATGTTGTTATATTGTGGCATTGACAAATGAATGTTCTCCATAAACAGTGACATCTTGTCAAAAATAAATATAAAAGTCCTCTCACATTTGGAATGTTGCACAGGGAATGGATCATTTCTCACCATTTAGCACACACAAATAAACCTTGAATTCTGAACAGCCTACAGGGGCGCTGAATAGATAATGTCACGTGCTGGAGGTTCACGCTGGGTAGGAGTGGCAGCGGTTGGAATAGGATGAAGTCGGTGAAGCATGAATATCAGGAGACTTGAGCAGTTTTTTGGCACGATGTGAATCGAATTGAACGGTTCATCAGGGAAGCACTGTGCCATGACTGGACCCTTTTTTATTTCACCGTGGGCAAAAGCAATGGAGAAAATGGCCTATTCTCCCGAACAGTAAGATGGCATGAACTGTCCAATTGTTGGTCTCTGCTGAGTGAGCTGATCTCTGCTGCAATCAGGAGGGTAATGATGGGAACTGGCAGGAGTGAGAGGGTGAGGCGGGTTGAAGTAGTTGGAAGGAGAGGGGCCGGTTGGTTCTAGCCTAGTGAGAGGTAGAAAACCCCAAAATTGATGGGAGCATGCAAGGGTCAAATGGTGCTGGTGGAGAAAGGAAGACAGGCTTTAACCTTCCAGGTCTAACCAGGTCTGATGAAAGGTCATCAGGGTGGAATGTTATCTGTATCTTTTTCTCTCCTCAGACGCTGCCTTCTTGCTGAGAGTTTCCATCATTTCTGCTCCTATTTCATATTTTCAGCAACTTTCTGGAAAACGAAGCGGGGAGTGTTGCCAAACAAAGAGAAGTTGGCGTTCAGGTTAAAGTTCCTTGACAGTTGAGTCGTATGTAGATAGGGTAGTGAAAGTGGTGTTTGGTATGCTTTCCTTTGTTGGTCAAGGCATTGAGTATAGGAGTTGGGAGATCATGTTGAGGCCGTACAAGATATTTGTTAGGCCACTTTGGAATACTGCACTCAATCCTGGTCTCCCTACTTTATAAAAGATGTTGTGAAACTTGAAAGGGTTCAGAAAAGATTTACAAGGAGTTTTCCAGGGTTGGAGAGTTTGAGCTGCAGGAACAGATTAAACAGGTTGGGACTGTTTTCCCTGGGGCTTCAGAGGCTGAGGGGTAACCTTATAGAGATTTATAACATCATGAGGGGCATGGATAGGGTAAATAGTCAAGATTTTTTCCCCAGGGTAGGGGAATCCAGAAATAGAGGACACAGGCTTAAGGTGAGAGGGGAATGATTTAAAAGGGACCTCAGGGGCTACCTTTTCACACAGAAGGTGGTACATATATGGAATGAACTACCAGTAGAAGTGGTGGAGGCTGGTACAATTACAACATTTAAGAGGCATCTGGGCATATGAGTAGGAAGGGTTTAGAGGGATATGGTCAAATGCTGGCAAATGGGACTGGATTAATTTACGGTATCTGGTTGGCATGGACATGTTGTACCAAAGGGTCTGTTTCTGTGCTGTACATCTCTTTGACTCTCCTCTGAGTCTAAGGATGGCATTTAAAATCCCAATCTGGATGCCTGAGCTCATAAACTAGGCTAGCACTTCAGTGCCATCCTGAAAGAATGCTGCTATGTTGAAGGTGACATCACTAAGATTAGATTAGATTAGATCGAGGACTATTGCAGGCTGCAGCGTGACATAGACAGGATGCAGAGCTGGGCTGAGAAATGGCAGATGGGATTCAACCTGGATAAATGCAAAGTGATGCATTTTGGAAGGTCGGACTTAAATGCTGAATATAGGATTAAAGACAGGATTCTTGGCAGTGTGGAAGAACAGAAGGGTCTTGGTGTTCAAGTGCATAGATTCCTTAAAGTTGCCACTCACGTTGATAGGTTGTTAAGAAAGCATATGGTGTTTTGGCCTTCATTAATGGGGGGACTGAGTTTAAGAGCCGTGAGGTTTTGCTGCAGTTCTACAAGACCCTGGTGAGACCACACTTGGAATATTATGTCCAGTTCTGGTTGGCCTATTATAGGAAAGATACAGAGCCTTTGGAGAGGGTGCAAAGAAGGTTTACCAGGATTCTGTCTGGACTGGAAGACTTGTCTCACAAAGAGCAGTTGACTAAGCTCGGACTTTTCTCTCTGGAGAAAAGGAGGAAGAGAGGTGACCTGATCGAGGGAGACAAGGAATTGAGAGGCATCGACTGAGTCAATTGCCAGAGACTTTTCTCCAGTGCAGGATTGACTAGCACGAGGGGTCATAGTTTCACGATATTAGGAGGAAGGTATAAAGGAGACGTCAGGGGTAAGTTCTTTACGTGAGTTGTGAATGCATAGAATGAGTTGCCAGCGATGGTGGTGGAAGCAGAGTCATGAGGGACATTTAAGTGACTGCTGGACATGGACAGCAGTGAATTGAGGGGTATGGAGTTTAGGTTATTTTATTTTAGATTAGGAATAATCCTCGACACAACATCGTGGGTCGAAAGGCCTGTTCTGTGCTGTACTTTTCTATGTACTATTAGATTCCCTACAGTATGGAAACAGGCCCTTTGGCCCAACAAGTCCACATCAACCCTCCGAAGAATAACCCACACAGACCCATTCCCCTATATTTACCCCTGACCAATACACCTAACGGTACGGGCAATTCAGCATGGCCACTTCACCTGATCTGCACATTTTTAGACTGTGGGAGGAAACTGGAGCACCCGATGAGATGTTCAGTTCAAGCCCTGTCTACCTTTTCAAAGAGATGTAAGGGATCCAACAGAACTTAAGAATAGCAGAAAGGCTTCATCCGAATTGCTTAGCTTCCTACATTATGAACAGATATTACACTTCAAATGTTTGTCTTAGATTGTAGAGCACTTCAGACATCTTGTAAGATATTATATAATTGTAAGACTATTGTGCAAGACAGTCACAGCTGTGAGGAGGCAGATAAGGCTGAACTGTGATGCCTTCCACAGTCGAACAACAGTCGAACAACAACATTGTCTATGTCAATGCATACAGAGCAGTGTCTTGGTCAACATACCTAAGGGGCTGCCAATGGAAGTGGCCTTTCGGCGAAGGCTTCCGGTATGAGCGTAGGAGTGTGGGACTGGAAAGGGGGATTTAGACTGGAAAGGGGAATGGTGTCATTCAACCCCCTGAGATTTCTATATTTTTTCTGGAAGCAGACCAGACTTTCTTTCAGCAGAATGTGCCCCAGCTCACTTTATTGAACACGGAGACAATGGATGTCCACCCAGAGCCCATCAATTCCACATTTCAGCCAGAGAAAACCGATTAGTTGGACTTGCACTTTTAAATATTCATTCGGATATTCCAGTGAACAGCAGCAAAGGTATTGATAGACTAGCGACACACAAGTACCTGGAATTAGTGCTTTAGATTTTTTTGTCAGACACAACTGCTTTTAATCTTTTCATTTGTTGCATTTGGTGTGTTAGATTAATGGATATAATAATGCTTCGGCTTGAACTCTTTTTTTTTTGCGAAACCCCTGTTTGGGAAAATAGGCCTTTAGAAGTAATTTTTTTCGGTCTGGTAAACTCACATCAGAAAAACCCCGGCCCTCCATCACACCCTTGGCCCTCAGCAACAACGCCCACCCCCCCCCCCCCCCCCCCACCAACTGCCAGCCCCAATCATCCTGTCGGAGAAAAAAAAATCCTGCCCAAGCTACTGATGTGCTGAAAGAAAGAAACTAAACAAAAATGCGAGCGCATTGATAAAGATTGTACGTATGGCATTTGTAGATGAGGAAATAGGTTTCCCAAGGTATCTTAAGGGCATGAAGAAATATACTCAGTGCTACTTTTAGGATTACTGTGCTTCCAGTTAGTAATGATAAGTACAGACTATCCTTACATTAAACACATTTGTCTCCAGTCTCAAAGGCTGGAATACCTTTGCTCTCCCTCATACCTTTAGTCTGATTTGGCAGATGGTGTGCCCCTTGCTCGTAAGGAGACCACCTGTTGCCATGCTCCCTATTCAGGCGTGTGGCTGTAACCAAGGCCGAGAGGCTGCTTAGTGAGTTAAATCATATGCAGGCTTCCAGCATATCTTTTTAAAAATTCCTCGTGTCTAGCTTTTGCAAAGAATGAGTTTTAAAATATGCTGACCTAAAAAGAAATAAGAATAGGTTAGCATAAGCATGACCCGCAGCTCAGTTTACACTTTAGCTTACCTCTCTCTGTCGTTAACCCCCCAACACCCACCCACCACCAACCAACCCCCCCACCACCACCTCCTCCATTGCTATTCACACAGCAATCACTGAAACAAAGGGGCCAATCTTAGGCCCTTTGTGCCCATTCAATATCGCAGAGAAATCACATCCTGTCAAAAAATGGATAAAGGCTGGACCAGGGAGAAAGCCATCTGTCAGATTCTCAGATGCAGTGGTGTTGCTGACGCTCTGAGCAGAGGACGTTTTGGCGACCTGTGACCTGCTCCTCTACCAAGTCCTTGATCATTTTACACTATAACCCAGCAAAGCCGGGTGATTGCCTGACACTGATTATTTTAATGCGTTGCTAACTCTTTCCCAATCTTGCCTGCTTGTCAAGTCATAAATGACATAAAAGTACTTCTAAATTTGTGGAACTCTGAGCTGCTCTATTTGTGATAAGCATTCTTGTGTCTCATGTTCTTTCCAATTTTCTGCCTTGCCTCCTTTTCTGAAATGAGCGTCTTATTGCTGGGGAAGTGGCTGCATAAGGAAGTGGCCATTAGTCATGAGGAAGCCCTGACAGTGATGGCGGTAGGTTTTGTGATTGGCTTCAGCAATGGAGGTGTAGTGGACAGTGAAGATGGTTACCTCAGATTACAACAGGATCTGGACTGGATGGGCCAATGGGCTGAGAAGTGGCAGATGGAGTTTAATTCAGATAAATGCGAGGTGCTGCATTTTGGGAAAGCAAATCTTAGCAGGACTTATACACTTAATGGTAAGGTCCTAGGGAGTGTTGCTGAACAAAGAGACCTTGGAGTGCAGGTTCATAGCTCCTTGAAAGTGGAGTCGCAGGTAGATAGGATAGTGAAGAAGGCATTTGGTATGCTTTCCTTTATTGGTCAGAGTATTGAGTACAGGAGTTGGGAGGTCATGTTGCGGCTGTACAGGACATTGGTTAGGCCACTGTTGGAATATTGCGTGCAATTCTGGTCTCCTTCCTATCATAAAGCTGTTGTGAAACTTGAAAGAGTTCAGAAAAGATTTTCAAGGATGTTGCCAGGATTGGAGGATTTGAGCTATAGGGAGAGGCTGAACAGGCTGGGGCTGTTTTCCCTGGAGCATCAGAGGCTGAGGGGTGACCTTATAGATGTTTACAGAATTATGAGGGGCATGGATAGGATAAATAGACAAAGTCTTTTCCCTGCGGTGGGGGAGTCCAGAACTAGAGGCCATAGGTTTAGGGTGAGAGGGGAAGATCTAAAAGACACCTAAGGGGCAACCTTTTCATGTAGAGGGTAGTACGTGTATGGAATGAGCTGCCAGAGGATGTGGTGGAGGCTGGTACAATTGCAACATTTAAGAGGTATTTGGATGGGTATATGATTAGGAAGGGTTTGGAGGGAAATGGGCCAGGTGCTGGCAGGTGGGACTAGATTGGGTTGGGATATCTGGTCGGCAAGGACGGGTTAGACTGAAGAGTCTGTTTCCATGCTGTACATTCTTTGACTCTATGACTCTATAATAGCCAAGTCCAATCAAAGACATTTTTTTGCCCAGATATTTTTTTCTCTACACTCTGTTCCTTGAGCTGGAGGGTAACTTCATCTGTGCTGCACTGTTAGAGATGCCCTTTTTGGGATAATGCCAAGCTAAGATCCTTCTGTCAAATGTGGAGGTGAAAGATCCAATGGTAATATTCCAAAATGAGCAGGGGAATTAACCCTATTGTCCTGACCAATATTTAATCCTCAATCAACATCACTGAAAGCAATGATCACGTTAACGGTTTGCGAGATCTTGCTGTGCATAAATTGGCAGCCATTTTCCTACATTATGATAGTAATCACACACCTAAAGTAATTAATTGGATGTGAAGCAGATTAGGATGCCCTGAATTTATGAAAGCTACCTTGTAAATGTTAACTTATTTCATTTGTCGCCAGAATTTTAGTCTTGAAGTCTCTTTCCAGGATACAAACATTCAATTGGTCACAGTGACTTTTGAGGATGCAATGTTAAAAAATATCTATATTTATTTAGTTAGTTAAAAATCACACATCATCAAGTTATAGTCCAACAGATTTATTTGAAGGTACAAGCTTTCGGAGCAGCTTGGTGCACCTAGTCAAAAGCCAACACCTCCATATTATATTTATTTAGTGACTTATATTCAGAATCAGTGAAGTAAGCAATGATAAATTCCAAAACACTAAGGCTTACTTTAAAAGGTGGACTTTTACTAGTGCCTTCATTGGCAAATATAATTGGATGCTCCTCCAGTGGTGGGCCAGGCCTTTGCTTTAGTTTGAACTCTCAGTTCCTGTATATGGGTCAGCAAGGTGCTGCTGTGCATATATTGATAATAGGAACTTGCCTTCTGAACTAGACTTGCAATTCGGTGCATTACAATAGTGACTACACTTCAAACGCACTTCATTAGCTGTGAATACTTTGGCATGTCCTGACTCTGTAAAAAGGCAGATTCAGTCCTTTCCTTTCCCATTTACAACCATTGGGCAAGAGCTGAGTTCTCCTAACATTAAACAGTAAAAACAAGGGAGTTTGGAGCATGAGAGACAGCATAATTAGCCAGGACACCACAAGCAGCTGTAACCTCCTCAGTGGTTAATAATTCAAACACAATCACACCAGGGTTACAAAGAGATAATCTACAGTTTATTAGAAAATGACAGTCATAAGACAAATCAAGCTATAATATCAATATATCCAGAAATGGATGGTCGATGTTTATTTTTTCATTTTGTTTATTTTCTTCTTCAAACAGGCATCGGTTTGTATTTTGTTGTTTGAACAGTAAGTAGGGACCGTGACATCTAGTTACTATTCCTCTTTAACACTTCCAACCTCTCAGCCACTCACTGGGAAAGGCCTTTTGTTAGGTTCTGTTGATCCTTGACTGTGTCCATATTGAGGCACAGTGGGAAGCCCAGTTAAAAGGACAAAATTGATCCACCACACTGACACACAGGGTCTCAATCGAACAGGGGCATTCAGCTGTAAATCACTTTCGACTATCAAGCAAGCCATAGGCTGAATTTCAGTGCCCATTTGGGACCAGAGATTGGTTTTGTGTTTTAGTTAAGTATTTCAGTAAATGACCTGAAATTAGACCTCAGTTCTTTACAGTACAGATTATCGCTAAAAAGAGTCAGGGAGAATTGCCACAATAAATGAAATTGTAATGGCAATCACAGTTCTTCATCAAACAAGCAATTTTAGCCATCTGTCAGTGATCAGGAAGGTACAAGTCTGAAGGTGGCTAAGGCAGATGATTACTAAAAAACATCTAAATGAATGTTAATTCTTCATCATCAACTGCATCTAAAGACAGAAAGGCTGAAAGACTTTCTGTTTACAAGCATTATGGATGAACTTGCACAAATTTGTTTCTCTTACAATAAATATGACTGGAATATTGACCATTTTAAGCTCCAACTGTGCCCTCGGTCACAACCTTTACTTTATTGATGCTACTCTGGGCTGTTTCTTCTAACCTCCTGCATACTCCCCTTCCCCGCTACATTGAAAACAGACCTCATGGCATTGTTTCTTAACTTCACTGGATAACAATCAGGAGCAGGAAGCACGGTAAATTTCCTCCTTACTAACCTGTGGCAGAACACCACTGAGACCAATTGGAACATCCCTGGTGCCACTCCAGCTGAGACCAATTCACTCGGAACATCCTGGAGATTGAATGTGGGATCTTCATTTCTCCAATGCATGGACCCAGTGAACCGTCAGGGGTGATTACAATAGGTTTGAAGAAAGGTTATGACACAACCCTTTACCAGCACTGTGGCCTTGTTGGGGGACATGGGAAACATTGCACAGTTGGAATAACCTTTATCCTCTCATATCTACCAGCTTATTCTATTTAATTCACTATTACGCGATACTATTAAAGCATACTTAGAACCAAACGAAAAAAATAGAATTTCAGAACTCCTAGAAATGTCTTCCCTTAATTGTTCAATACCACACTTATCTCCATGGAGCCAATTGCATGTCGAGTCCTATAGAGATGCTACAGGCATATTGACATGCACAAGATACATTAATTGCGCAAAGTGTGAGAGATTAGGGAGAGTAGGAGAGTTCCATTAAATGCATACTTACTAGAAATAATTGTTCAAACACCATATGCCAATATTGTAAACTGCCAAAAAGCTAATCTACTGTTCCAAATTAAAACTGAAATCTAAAGTCTCAAATTATGGATTTACATATGATATGCAAAGTAATGGGCTGGTTCATGGTCATAAGCTAAGGCAGCAGGCAAACTCAATTTCTATTGTAAGAAGCAAAAATTAACTAAAGAACACAGAGGTGCAGCTTACAGCAAAGATGGATTTTGAGTTTTCAGGAATGAAGTATGAAAGCCAGGATAAATGTTTATTAAGGGTGGAATACCTGTGGCATGGCTCCTCACCCGGTTTGTGGTCCTTGCCACTATGTCTTGTCCATGTATGCAAGTGTTGATTTCCACCTTCTCTATGACCTTTTTGTTGTTGTGAGTGCACATCCTCAACATTTTGGAGTCTTTATAAATTCAGTCAAAATAAATGTGTCAAGGCATTCAAGACACAAGGGTTTAGTCGTGAATGAAGCTTCTTACATCAGGGTGTCCAAAGTAACCCAATCGATGAAGCCCATAGCAAGTAGTGTTGGGAAGAAGCTGCTCTCAGTCCTTTCTGTCAACACTTAACAGTATTTGTGAAGAGACAATAATAGCAACACTCTGCCTGCAGTGAGCATTGAGAGTTGAGCCCGTCTTCGTGCATGCCTGCAGGTGTTAGCCTAGGCCTCCCTTTACTTCATTCACTGGCTCCACTTTGTCACTGACAAGTTAACATGATTATTATGTGGAATGCAACCATATTGCCTGCAATTTCTCTGAACCTAATGATGGTCTGTAGGGTTAGTACGGGGGCTATGTTTTCTGCTCATAGTTTGAAAGCCTTCAATCTAGTCTGATTAATTATCTGGAATAGATGTTTGTGTTTGGATATGGACAGGTTTATTCCACATGCCAATGTTAACATAGACATGGATATATACCTTGTATATTAATTGCTTTCTCTTACTCGCTTCAAAGTTGATTAGAATTCAAACCTTCAGTAATAGGACTGAAACTTGAACTAAATCTGCAACTGGTGTCTTTTCTTTAAGTCTGGACACTGAGTAGGAAATCGATCCCTCTATCAGTCTCTGTTTGTTTCTCCCACTCAGGCTAAGTTTGTCTCGATGTCTCTCTTACTTTCTCTGCTCTTTTTATTTCAGTTTCTCGTTCTGCCCTTGTATTATTTCTGTCACTGACAGTCTTCTGTAGAGAGAGGGTGGAAATCAACACTTGTATACGTTGTCAAGACATAGTGGCAAGGGCCACAAACCGGGTGAAAGTAGGCAGAAGGACTGTCGAAATGTCGAATTCTCTATTCCTGAGATGCTGCCTGGCCTGTTGTGCTTTGACCAGCAACTCATTTGCAGAAGGACTGAGGAAATGAGTTTTCAACTATGCCAGCATGCGTTAAAGGAAGTGAGACATTAACTGTGAGTGATGCCAGGTTAGATAATGGCATTTGCCATGCATGATGTCAGAGCACTGGTTAAATATTAAGGCCCTGACTTTCCATTTGTCTCTTTATTTTTCTGATAATGTTGTGAGATGGTTATATTGTTCCTAAGACGAAGTAAATTGTTGGTATTATTGAAAGGCTTTTCTCTCTGTCTCCTTTACTCTTTGTTTTGGTCCGTTATCTCTTGGAGTACTGTGAGCTTCCCATGCAGCAGAAATGGTGTGAATATGGTAGAGACCTGTTTATGGAGTGTTCCCAATGCCGTTTCCCCCTTTACCTTCTCCTACCTGAAACTAGACTCAGAAGGTTACATATTCCAGCAGAGAGAGAGAGGCTGGAATTTTAATCATGGAGAATCCTGACAATCTCATGCAGATGTACACTATTTTAATTTCTGTAATTGGGAGGATGTCATGGCAACAACCCCATTGTCAAAAATTGATGCCTTCAACTGTCTAGGTCCTAAGCTCCGGAAATTTCTTTCCTGAATCTCTCCACCTCTCTGTTTGTCTTTCCTCTTTCAGATGCATCTTCAAATCAAACTCTTTGACTAAGTTTATAGTCATCTACCCTAATACCTCATAATGTGGCTGGTGACACACTGGATTTTACAATTCTTCTGTGGAGTGCCTTGGACATTTTACTGCTTTAATGGGACAATGTAAGTACTAGTTGCTTTTGTGAAAGTCCCTACTTTTCCAGTTTCAATCATCTTAGCCCAACTACACATTTCTGGTGGTCACTCCTTTCCAGTCACAAACTCCATTCCAATTCCCCATTTCTGCTTATCAGGTACAACAGTCCCTCCCACTGATTTCAGATGATAGATAGTAGAAAGGATTATGAACAAGATGTCAAAATGGTTTGTTTCATGTCAAGAAGGCTTCCATCATTTATTAAGTGAATTGAATTAACATTAGCGTGATGTCATCAGTTCTATCTTTATCTTACAGTATTCCTCTCTCTCCCTGCCGCTGTAGTCCCTTCAATCTATCTTTTGATGAATCTGCTCCCCTCTTTCCCTTTCACCCTTTCTGGCTTTGTCTGACTTTCTCTCACCTCCTTCCGTCTTGCCCTCTCTAGGACATAGCTGCAAATCTTTCTCACACCTCATTTCCTCTCTATTTCTGTCTTTCACTCTCTGCACCTGTCTCTAAATTCCTCTCTTTACCTCTCCTTCAGTCTCTCTCACTCTCACAGCATCTCTCACCCAGAGTCTATCTGTATCTCTTTCTCTCTGTCTCTTCTCCACTTTGTCCTTTTCACCCCTTGTCCCCCTCTCCTGCTCCCTCTGTCTATCAATGTGACTGTCTCCCTCTTTTCTCTCCGGGTTGAGACTTAATTTTTTTTTGTTAAGTCTGAGTTGCCTTGATATTTTTGGAGGGATTTCTGCTGTAAGGCCTAGTGCGTTTTCTTACCATATCGTACCAAATTTGTCTCATTAATGACCAACCCTACATCAGCTCTCAGTCCAACTCCAGCCCCATCTTACCACACTCTGTTCGCAAAGCAAGTTGACACTCAGCAAAAAAATTAGGCATCCCTTGTATCTGAACCATGTTTAAAAGGCTGCCCTGCACCCAGGGAAGTATTGGCAATCTGGTGTTATCTCTCACCAGCCATGTCTTCGATTAAAGCCAAGAAGCCGTGTTGTCAATGACACAAAGCTATAAGTCAGTGAGACCTCATCACCAATGAAGACCTGCAGCTTGTCATTAGCCAGGAGAGGAACATCACATGCACACATACCATTGGGCAAATCCAAACACAAATTTTTGTTCAGAGCCAGCAGAAGTGAACACAACACAAAACTGACAGAGGCTGAAGATTATCCCCATGATGCAAACCAGAATTCAGCATCACAACCCACTAATATATCACAGTCCACGTTGGTCTGGTACACCCAGATCTCTTCTATTGGAACCAGGCATCAATTCTCTCTCGTTTGTAGAGCCCAATGCAGATTAACTCAATCATGGACAATGGCAGCTTCCTCCTCCCAGTGTCTTCGTCCTCCTCGGAAGACTGCTACCGTTTCCCTACTTTCTCAGCAGCCAGCACATCCCTCTCCATTTCAGTTTGTAACTAAATTGGGCTCTACTCTGGTTTTGTGTGCAACAGCATTGGAAGCGGTGTTATATTGAACCCAAGAAGTCAGGATGTGAGTTTTACCCCATTATGGTGGGATAGGTCTCATTTTGTGTTCACAGTTCCTGGTACCATTCCACCAGCAGCAAGCAACCTCCTTGCATGATTCTCCACAACTCTTCAGTTTTCAATGTCTCTTTTCAATAACTCCAGTGTCCATTATCCTCCTCCATTTCCAGCACTGTCGGAACTAAATTGGCCAACACTTGGAAACGAGCAAGTGGTTCATAGCTGCAGAGTGGAGGCCTAAGGGTTAATAAAACTAACTCAATTCAGCATCACGAAAGGCAAGTCTTGGAGGCTATACCTGACCTCATTGGTTTGCAGGATCTTCCAGAAAATTCTAAACTTATTTTGAGGGCTAGCAAGGAGATCCTTTGAATGCTTTTGAATTGCAGTCAATAAAAAATCTGAAGCCTGATTTTTCCTCTGCTGGGAAACTATTCCTTTCAATTTTTTTACTATTATTGCAGCAAAATTGGAATTGAAAGAGGTGAGTTGAAGGAGAATATGCGGAGGACTTCTAGTTTTATTCTTAGGATGTAGGTCAAACTGGAATGTCAAGATCTTTTAGACCCACATTCTTAACCCTTGTGTCATGATGATGTTAGGTACAGAATTCTAGAATATTAACCCTGTATCGATGATATGCCTGAGACAGGGTATTGTGAGACTTAACAGGGAAACTTGGGATATTAGTTTGCCCATGACCTCACGGTTCAGTTCCTCTCATTGTAAGAAGTTAGACATAGCATCTGGAACATAGCATCAGTGTAACCTTCACAGTATATCCTGTAATTAGTACACACTGCAGTCACATTGGACCAATGCTAAAGGATGATGTCAAATGCAGTATCAAGGAATGTGGAGAGGAAGAGAGAAATGGACCAATCAGTTGATGGCTGACATGGACATATCACTTCCAAAATACTTCTGAGAGATCACACTCAAAACAAACCGAAACCTGGCTGTAGTCACAAACAAATATACACTCCACAAGACACTATTAGCTTGTTGGACCTCTGTCAAGAGCTGTCCTCATGCCATCAATAACATCCAGTAAATGAATTTACCTGAATGCCCATGTTTCAGTAGCGGTACAACTAACCCCAGGGTAGATTTTCATGATGATAAGCAATTGAGCAGGGATTTCACCACCTTTGTGCTGGACCACTCAAAACACAGAGTCAATCAGATCTATGTGTTTATGGTTTGACCACAACACTTGCAGCAAAATCCTGAAAACAATAGGGAATCAGGAGATAAAACAAAAGTTGCTTTCTTTACTTCAATAGAATCATGATGTTACTGTGTGATGATATCACAGTGCTCTATCATACTAGGATCATTCAATAGACAATAGGTGCAGGAGTAGGCCATTCTGCCCTTCGAGCCTGCACCACCATTCATTATGGTTATTGCTGATCATCCTCAATCAATATCCTGTTCCTGCCTTATCTCCATAACCCTTGATTCCACTATTCTTGAGAGCTCTATCCAACTCTTTCTTAAACGAATCCAGAGACTGGGCCTCCAGTGCCCTCTGGGGCAGAGCATTCCACACAGCCACCACTCTCTGGGTGAAGAAGTTTCTCCTCATCTCTGTCCTAAATAGCCTACCCCTTATTTTTAAGCTGTGTCCTCTGGTTCGGGACTCACCCGTCAGCAGAAACATGTTTCCTGCCTCCAGAGTGTCCAATCCTTTAATAATCTTATACAATATATGGGGAGGACATTTGACCCATCAAATCTGTTGCAGCCCCTTTGAAGAATCCAATAGTGCTATTAACTTCAGGGTTTCTCCTTCCTTTTTGAAAGTCATTACCAGATCTGCTTCCAGATCCCTGTTGCACTTAACATAACACAGCCCCTAATAATTAGAGTTGATATGGATCCTCATATTGCCCACTGATTTCCATCGTCCATCAGATTAGTATAATCTGGGGACAGAGTTGCATTGATGAAAATTTACTGAACCAGACTAGAAGCTAAATTTTGTACAAAATTATCCATTTGACACAAACAGCGTTGCGATGTTATGACTGAGTTTATGGTTACAATCAAGTCCAAATCAGATTATGGCCTGATTAATCACACTCAGCCAGAGGATATTGGGTGGAGACCAATAAATAAACAGTAAGGGAGTGTGGGTGCTTGAAGGTAGGTAAACTGGTAACAATAGTTTTTTATTTGAATATTTTCCCATTCACTTTATTCATTCCATCCTTTTTGGGTCATCAGCCAATCTTAGAACACAAATATTGGAATTGTCATGTACTTCAACCGAAATTGTCGAACCAGTTTAGCAATATATCTAAATGATTCTGAAAATACTCAAGAAAAACGGCTCCTCTTATCAGATTGAAAATCCCAAAGATAAGTACGTTTATTGCACCTTAACTGAAAGATAACTGAAAGATTAAGCGTGCCTGCATTTCTTACATTGGTTAATCATCAATCATAAAAGATAGGAAAGCAACCTAATAGTACAGCAATATGTCTTTGACCAAGGTTAATCCATTAGTGAAACAATACTCGTTTAAGAAAGCTGGCATTTGTAAAATTTATGGCTTGTCCTTCGCCCATATTTAGATGCGGTTAGTGCATTAGCTAAACCAGTGTAATAGTTCCATTTTTGATTTACGTTCATTCACAAGGAAATACAATTGAATTCACGAGGCACAGTCATAACAACTCCATGTGCAGATGCAATATATAAATCATATTTTATGTTGATCAAAATATTAACAATAAATATTGGCTCTCATCAGATATATTGTGCATTTTTGAAAATATGGCAGTTATTAAACATTCATTATTATTTTAATAAATCCATTAAAAAAGCCAACACAATTGTATAATTTTATAATTGCTTAGAGCAGTCCTTTCACCTCTGAAAATTGGCTTTAAATGGAATACAATTTAATGGAATAAAAGTTTTCTCCATTGAGAGCTCGAAGATGTAAGTAAAATTAGTTTGGCCAACCCAGGCCAATTTTTCATGGTTAATGGACAAACAGCAAACCATTGGTGGAGAGTTGTTCTGTTCTGAAAGTTTGTACCGATTCAACATTAGAAGCTTTTTCATATTTCAAAAATATACTTTTTTTCTAAAAATATCTTTGTGTACATACATAGTCGCTAAAGCAGTTTGGTTCTGTACAGTAGAAACAAATAAACATTGAAGTTTGAATCTATCCAACAAACAATCCAAAGGCATTTCTTACTCGTACAAGATTATATTGAGGAATGGGAGGTGGGGTGGGGTGAGATAACTAACAGACCGTCATTTAATTTCGGCAGAAAGACCTCAGATGGTGGTCATGCCCACTGTGTCTTGGTGGTAGCTGCCCTGAACTTCAGTGCCTCTCTTAGCACATGTTCCTGGACCTTGGAATGCAATCTGCAATCTGCAGCACTCAGTCAGGGTCAACTCCTTGCTCTGGAAGACCAAAAAGTTTCAGGCAGACCAAAGAGAGTCTTAGGAAGGATGTGAACCTGAGAGGGGCAGCAGCGAAGATGCAGGTCAAAGCCTCGTGTCCTTCTCCATGAAGGACTGGTGATATGGGATGGTTCAACTACTTGGAGTGTTCTGCGGTGCCCAGGCCAGTCTCATCCTTCGTAACGACATACTTAGAACCTCAGTACATAGTGACACTTGTGTCCCAAGGTCTACGTACAGCTTGATGCAGCCACGCACAAAGGTGGCCAGCAGGATTAGGGTAACATTGGGTATGTTCTTGCCCCCTTTATCCAGAGTTTTGTATGTGGTGTCCCTGTGGGCACAGTCCATTTTTGACCTCCAGATGAAGTGGAAGATGGCTTGGGTGACTACAATGATGCAGGTTCTGAGAAATGGGCCAGACCTGAGTCACGTCCAACAACAGAGAGAGTATCTCACATCAGATAACCAGGTTTTTAACTGCAATGGAGAGGGGAAAATGCTCCCAAAATCCCAGTTTCTGCTTCACCATGGCAATATGCTCCACCAAATATTTTGCGCATGCTCCTGAAGCACATTCCCAGCACCTACAGGCCACCTACAGGTGAAGGGCATAAAGATCAAAAACATGGCCTCGCTCTTGCCTCGATTTTCCTTGGCTCCCGAGGCCATTTCAAACTGGTCGCAGATACTCATGAGACTGCGCACTGACAGCAGATCTAGGTGAAAATGGCAACATCACTCATGTACAAGGAGGCTTTGACCTGCATCTCCCTACTATCTGGAATAGTCACCCCTCTCAGGCTTGCATCCTTCTTAATGGACTCAGTAAAAGGCTTTATACAACACACAAACAAGTGAGGAGAGAGTAGGCAGCCCTGGCTGATTCCAGATCTGATCAGGAAGCTTTCTGATTCCCACACATTCTGCCTTCACATTGACGATACCCTCCACTGTATTGTGTGGCACTGTCTCTGTCCTGAGATGCACATTGAACAGATCTATACTCAAAACTAGGCATTCATGGAAGCATTGTGGGACAGCAGCAGCAGCAAAATGGAATTCATCCACAATCAGTAACATCATGGCCCAGTGTATCCTTTGTTACCATCAAGACAAGAAATCAACTCTACTTCAATGTAACATTTAGGAACGCATGCCAGCAGAGGTACTGAGGTATCAGTCTGGAGAAGTGACAATACAAGGTTACTGGTGTGCCAAACAAACAGTGGAATCCACATACAGGAGACAAGACTATGTGATCCCATGACCAATGGATCAAAGTTCTGACACGTCCACTGGTGAATTGTGGTGTACACATAAACAATTAGTTGGAAGTAGCAGCTGCACAAAAATTCCCACCCTCAGCAATCAAAGAGCCCAGCACATCAGTACAAAGGTAAGGTTCAAGCATTGGCTTCCATCTTCAGCCTGAAGTGCCAAATGGATGACTTACCTTGGCCTCCTTCTGAGGTCCCTAATACAGCAGCCTTCCGGCTGCTAAACCATAAGATAGTTTGGTGACTTGGCCAAACAGCAAGGGATGTTGGGTATATTGGCAAAGTAAAACTCTTAAGTCCCAAAACCCAAACACAGTGCAAACACAGAAGCCAGGTGTTAATGACATTAGCATAATGTAACAGGCAACAGTTAGCCTGGACAGACATACCCCCAACTAAACAAAGGAGGGCCCAGACACAAAGGCATTGGGTCCTGCTACACAAAGAGACAAACAGTAGCAAGCCATCCAAATGATTGGTAATGTTTCAAACTATTAAGTGAGTCTGCCTGGTTGGCTAGATTTATAGAAAGCTCCAGAAAACCATCCAAAAAGATATAAAAACAGGGTTCATGTGCAGACCAATTTCTCTTGATCTTCTGGAGGCCAAGTGTGGAGACCAGCAATGGTAGGAGGTAGAGATTAACTGACAATCTGGAGAGGGAGAGAGAGAAAGCAGCCTTGCAGACCTAGAGACAGAGCGACTGTATAAGTGTCCAAGATACTCAGGAAGTATTGTAATTTTGAGGGGCCAAATAGGATTAGATGATATGTTTAGTATTAAAGATTATTGTAGCTTTCTTCTTCATAAAGTTGGGACTGTTTTGTATTGGTACCATCTTATGTTCGTAGTCAGTTGCCGGCTTTGGTATTGTGAGACACCTGGGAAATGAATTCATAACATTCCTCTGTTTTAAGGAGGAACTAGACAACACTAGCATCTCAGATGCCAGTATTCAACCAATTCGATTAACTCCCAAGTGATATGAAGAAATGGCTGAAGGCATTGAATATTGCAAAGGCTATGAGCCCTGACAACATTCCAACAATATCACTGAAGACTTGTGTTCCACAAATAGCTGCTCTCTGAACTAATCTCTAACTGTACAGCCACAATATTCAACAATTACATTAGATTCTGGATCAGTGGTGCTGGAAGAGCACAGCAGTTCAGGCAGCATCCAACGAGCAGCGAAATCAAAGTTTTGGGCAAAAGCCCTTCATCAAGAATAAAAGCAGAGAGCCTGAAGCGTGTAGAGATAAGCTAGAGGAGGGTGGGGGTGGGGAGAAAGTAGCATAGAGTACAATGAGTGAGTGGGGGAGGAGATGAAGCTGATAGGTCAGGGAGGAAAGGGTGGAGTGGATAGGTGGAAAAGGAGCTAGCAAGGTCGGACAAGTCCGGACAAGTCATGGGGACAGTGCTGAGCTGGAAGTTTGAAACTAGGATGAGGTGGGGGAAGAGGAAATGAGGAAGCTGTTGAAGTCCACATTGATGCCCTAGGGTTGAAGTGTTCCGAGGCGGAAGATGAGGCGTTCTTCCTCCAGGCGTCTGGTGGTGAGAGAGTGGCGGTGAAGGAGGCCCAGGATCTCCATGTCCTCAGCAGAATGGGAGGGGGAGTTGAAATGTTGGGCCACGGCGTGGTGTGGTTGATTGGTGCGGGTGTCTCGGAAATGTTCCCTAAAGTGCTCTGCTAGGAGGCGTCCAATCTCCCCAATGTAGAGGAGACTGCATCGGGAGCAACGGATACAATAAATGATATTAGTGGATGTGCAGGTAAAACTTTGATGGATGTGGAAGGCTCCTTTAGGGTCTTGGATAGAGGTGAGGGAGGAGGTATGGGCATAGGTTCTACAGTTCCTGCGGTGGCAGGGGAAAGTGCCAGGATGGGAGGGTGGGTCGTAGGCGGGGGGGTGGGAAACGTGGAACTGACCAGGTAGTCACGGAGGGAATGGTCTTTGCGGAAGGCGGAAAGGGGTGGGGAAGGAAATATATCCCTGGTGGTGGGGTCCTTTTGGAGGTGGCAGAAATGTCGGCCGATGATTTGGTTTATGCGAAGGTTTGTAGGATGGAAGGTGAGCACCAGGGACGTTCTGTCCTTGTTATGGTTGGAGGGGTGGGGTCTGAGGGCAGAGGTGCAGGATGTGGACGAGATGCGTTGGAGGGCATCTTTAACCACGTGGGAAGGGAAATTGCGGTCTCTAAAGAAGGAGGCCATCTGGTGTGTTCTATGGCGGAACTGGTCCTCCTGGGAGCAGATACGGCGGAGGCGAAGGAATTGGGAATAAGGGATGGCATTTTTGCAAGAGATAGGGTGGGAAGAGGTGCAATCCAGGTAGCTTTGGGAGTTGGTGGGTTTGTTAAAAATGTCAATGTCAAGTCAGTCATCATTAATGGAGATGGAGAGGTCCAGGAAGGGGAGGGAGGTGTCAGAGATGGTCCACATAAATTTAAGGTCAGGGTGGAATGTATTGGTGAAGTTGATGAATTGCTCAACCTCCTCGTGGGAGCACGAGGTGGCGCCAATGCAGTCATCAATGTAGTGGAGGAAGAGGTGGGGAGTGGTGCCGGTGTAAATATGGAAGATGGACTGTTCTACGTAGCCAACAAAGATATAGGCATAGCTGGGGCCCATACGTGTCCCTACAGTGTGTGGAAACAGGCCATTTGGCCCAACAAGTCCTCACCAACCCTCCAAAGAATAACCTAGCCAGACCCATTTCCCTCTGACTAATACACCGAATATTATGGGCAATTTAGCATGGCCAAATTACATGACCCGCACATCTTTGGATTGTGTGAGGAAACCCATGCAGACACTGGGAGAACATGTAAACTCTACACAGACACTCGCCTGAGGCAGGAATTGAATTTGGGTCCCTGCCTCTTGAGGCAGCAGTACTAACCACTGAGCCACTGGACCAAACAATATGGTAACTTATGTAGGTACATCCTGTGGCTCATCAGTTATTAGAAAATGATGGAAGGAATCATAGATAATGCTGACAAGCAGCACTTGCAAAGAAATAATCTGCTCACTGACCCTCAGTTTGGGTTCTGCCAGAGCTAGATGTGCAAATTGTCTAAAATAGACCATGGTTAGTCAATTCTTTAACTCCATTTTTTAAAGCTTTGATTCCCTACAATATGGAAACAGGCCCTTTGGCCCAACATGTCCATACTGACCCTCCAGAATGTCACCCACTCAGACCCATTCCCCTACCTTATCCTATACTTACAACTGACTAACACAATGTGCAATTTAGCTTGGCCAATTCACTTAACCTGCACATCTTTGGATTGTGGGAGGAAACCCCTTCTTACACAGGGAGAATGTACAAACTGCACACAGACAGTCACCTGAGGTAGGACTCAAACGCAGGCCCCTGGCACTCTAAGGCAGCAGTGCTAACCACCGTGACACCCCCACTCACCAGATTGTTCCTAATTGGCAGGAATCTCTACCTGCTTCATCCCTCAGTTCTACATTGCAAAATGCTTTTAAAACAATTCTTCCTGGTATTATGGTAACCAGATTCTAAATGTTAGTTCCTAGGATTCTCGGACATCATGGTGCTCTGAAACTCATTTGCACTGTTCTGGTTCTGTTCGCCGAGCTGGGAATTTGTGTTGCAGATGTTTCGTCCCCTGTCTAGGTGACATCCTCAGTGCTTGGGAGCCTCCTGTGAAGCGCTTCTGTGATCTTTCCTCCGGCATTTGTAGTGGTTTGAATCTGCCGCTTCCGGTTGTCAGTTCCAGCTGTCCATTTCAGTGGTCGGTATATTGGGTCCAGGACGATGTGCTTATTGAGTGAATCTGTGGATCCACAGATTCACTCAATAAGCACATTGACCTGGACTCAATATACCGACCACTGCAACGAACAGCTGGAACTGACAACCAGAAACAGCAGATTCAAACCACTACAAATGCCAGAAGAAAGATCACAGAAGAGCTTCACAGGAGGCTCCCAAGCACTGAGGATGTCACCTAGACAGGGGACGAAACATCTGCAACACAAATTCCCAGCTCGGCGAACAGAACCACAACAACGAGCACCCGAGCTACAAATCTTCTCCCAAACTTTGAACTCATTTGCACTAACTCACCTTAATTCCTGCACTAGAGACCCCATAATCCACACCTCAAAGAAAACTGAAACAGATTCATGGAGGCCTGAATGCTAAATGCAAAAGATGATCTTGTACATTTTGTAAAATAAATGTCTGTGAACAGCATTTTATTAATAAGCCTTTAGTGACTCTCTCAATGTCTTCAGGTATTGAAATTCAAGACCAGGTAATAAAATGGATTTGGTCTGTACAGAGGTAGCAGATTCCAGCTTAAAATTAGGAAGAGTGGACTGATCTAACACTGTTCACAACCGTTGGGCATCCCAATATACCTTACAGACAATGAACGCTTCTGAGGTGCTGTCATTGATGTAACGCAGAAAGCAAAGCAGTCAATTTGCATACAGCAAGCTCTCACACAAATCACAAAGTGGTAATGATCCTGTCCTCTATTTTCATGCTTGTTGATAGGTCAACACAAAGAATGTCAAGAACACTTTTTTCTTAAACATTCTTCAAATGGTACAATGGGTTTTTTTACATCCAGGTAATTAGGCAGAAATGACATACCCAACATTGGCAGGTGACATGGTGGCTCAGTGGTTTGCTCTGGTGCCTCACAGCATCAGAGACCTGGGTTCAATTCCCACCTTGGGTGATTGTCTGTGTGGAGCTTGTATGTTCTCCCTGCGTCTGTGTGGTTTCCTTTGGGTACTTTAAATGTGCAGGTCAGGTGAATTGGCCATGCTAAGTTGCCCATAGTGTTAGGTGCATTGGTCAGGTTAAGTAGGGGAATGGGTCTGGGTGGGTTACTCTTCAGAGGGTCAGTGTGGACTTGTTGGGCCAAATAGCCTGTTTCCACACTTTAAAAAAAATACATTGCAGCCTTTCTTACAGTAGTTTACTGGAATACCAGTTTAGATTTTGTGCTCACTACTTCCTGACTCAAGAGATGAAACTGCCACACTCTGAACCATGGTTGGGTTCCCTCACTTCCTTGCATTGGTCTCTGCAGCAAAGCCCATACAAAATCCATAACTTAAACTAACTCTACTTTTCATATGGTCTTAGGCTGTGATCATCAACATTTATAGTCCATCCCTTGGGAAGATGGTGGTGAGCTGCCTGCGGCAATGGGTTGATTGGTAAAAACAGTCTATTTCCTCTCCTGAAAGCCATTAGTGCATTAAGTAGGGTTTTAATCATGTCCTGCTAAGTTTTAACAAGTGCCATGAGTGACACCAGCATTTTATACCAACTTCACAGTTATTAAAATTCAAATTTCTGAGCTGCCATGGCATAATTTGAATGTATCTCTCCAAGCCACTGGATTACAATTTCTCAGTTATTACTATACTACTGTTCCCTTTTCTACTTGCCAACATTTGTATAATAAACATTAAAAAAGACATGAAAGGTAGGCTGGATGGAAGGCCTATCTTTCAGCAGCTGGGTGTGGAAGTGTCACTTAAAAAAAATCATGAGATTGGATTACCAGATATAACAGGAGGGCATGATTCATTAGCTTTCACATAAAAAACTGGTTACAAAACAAATTTTTCTATATTATTTTGACGAACCCATCCCAAACTGTAAAGTAACATGGATTGGCAACAACTCAGATGCTCAAATTGACACTTTTTTTCTCTCAATCTAGAAAAAAATACATTCAGTTTTAAACTAGTTCTGAATTCATGTCAGAGTAAGGTGATGATGACTCTGTCAACTCAATGGGGCCTTGTGTGTGATTCAATCTGGTGTAGTTAATTGTACAATCTGTGTGGGAAGTTCAAAGGGACAACTCCATTTGGAACCTATACAGCTTATTAAAGGAGCAGCATATGTCTGTGAGAAAGAATTTTCCAAGCCATTTAGTAGCCTGTTCCTTAGTGTGAACTATAAACTATATTAAAATGCATCATTATGGCTTTCATGTGAAATTTATTGTGATGTCCATTATGCTTTTACACCTTTTCAAGAAGTTTACTTTTTTTGCCACTTAAGACACAAAGTTACTGTAGAATACTGGCCAATATCAATATAAAATGCTTTAAACATAAAATAACAATACTAATGACTGCCCCCCCTTCCTCACTTTACTCCTTTGCAATTTTACATTGCAAATATTAACTCTTGATGGTTCCAGCTACTTAGATCCTTACAAAAAGCTACACTCCTCAAAGACAAAATTTGAAAGCATCATAATTGCATCCAATCTTGTCCTTTTCTCACATACCTACGCACACACATTTTAAATAATGATTAAGCGTTTCTCTTTTCCTTCTGTCAGGTCATCATACCTTTGATATTCCCTGCATGATATTGTAGACCAGAATTTGACACTGGGTGCATGCCAAGGACATCTGAGGTAGATTGTCCACTTCTGCCAATATTTCACCAAATGTAGCTACAGGCCAAGGCACTGCTGCCTAGACATGGTGGAGTGGAATTAACACAGCAGGGTTGAGTTCTGAGGGTGGTTGGAGGAAGGAATTGGGGTGGGGGGTTGGGAAGGACTGATTGCACAGTGTTGTTCTACCTGTTCAAAGTTTAAAAAATCACACAACACCAGGTTATAGTCCAACGGGTTTAATTGGAAGCACACTAGCTTTCGGAGCGACGCTCCTTCATCAGGTGATAGTGGTCAGGTGATCAGGTTCTACCTGTTGTTAGTAAAATCTGCAGACAATGACCAAACTGGATGAGAAAGACATTGCATCATGTATGTTTCCAGACTGGTATGCAGGACGTTTACAATATCCGTCCAGTTATGGACAACACAGAACTGAGTCAACGACTCCAAGTTTCGGTTACATTGTTTTCTGCACATTTTCAACTAAGATCAGTAGACATTGCTTGTCGTGCTGCTGTCTTAAATCACAAACTGACTGGAACGGCAGGGCACGAGGAATGTTGTGTGGTCTCCTGCAATCCATGCTTTCTGTCTGTAATAAAATAAAAGCAGGTTTTTACCCTATAGAAACCAGAAAGATTCCATCTTCCAAACCATGCTGAGCTAGTTGATTTTAGTCAGGAGACCTTAAAAAACTGATCGCATTTCCCATGGGCAAAGGAGGAAAGTCAGGGAATGATTCCATTTCTTGATTACCATCCTTTGGTGAAAAGTCCACATTCACCCAGACAAGGATTTACGGAGCCATGGTGCATCTCATGCTAGGTTAACCTGCTGGCAGTCTATTCGGATTCAAACTTGAAAAGCATCTATTTTGGTAAGGTTCATATGAAACTGTATCCTGACATGAGTTATTGTCTTTAGGAGAGCAAGCGAGAATATTTTGGGGGTGGGGGGGGGGGGCAAGTGAGAGAGAAAAGAGGGAAGAGCAAGGTGTTTGTTAAAGTTAAAAGAGGCACGAAGCCAAGGGAGTAAAGCAAAGGCATCACAAAGTGTTATAAATCACCAAGTTAATAATGACACATGCTTTGCACACGACAAAACACAAATGTTTTACTTCAAGCAATCTCAGCAGTTTTGTATATGTCAATAGTCATAAACTACTAAAGTGATATAGCTGCTAGCTGGACTCAAGCTGTCAAGGCCAGACAGCAGTTGGGAGGGTTTCTTCATTTTCTCTAGCTACAGACAAGCTGTTACAGAACAGTCCTGATTTTCTTGCGTGTTTTGTGTTTATTTAACTTTTTGATACAATACCGCAGGCAAATGAGCAGGTTTTGTTTCTCAATCTGTTCCCTGAGTTTACTGATCCTTCTTCCGTGCCCACATCCCACACATCTGCACATGCTTGGCTCAGTGTGAAAAAAACACACCAGCTTTCATCTGCCTTATCACCAACGGCAAACAGTGTCAGAGACAGTACTACTGCTGGCTTTTGGCTTTTAGCAACTGCACGGAGCTGGAAGGGAAGGTGGAATTGGGACTGCAAAATGATTCAGATAATAAATCGGAAACATTTATATCCTGTGGGAGCTGCACTGTGTTTTACAATGATAAATGACTCAAATAATGAACAGTATTGCACAGGGCCATGTCTGGAACTATGGATTTCAATATCAGCGGTCTCTCTGAATTGCGAGTTGAACATGCAGTAGCTTGTCTCCTGTTTAAATAGTAGAAAGACTTAGAGAAAGGGAACAGTAGCATCAGGTGGGTCAATGTTGCAGGAGGTCCCTTCTGTGAGGGGACTTTATAAGCACTAATACTCAATTAATTTAATTACAATGTACAATCACCACAGGGCTAATTGTTTCTCATACATTCTCATGCTCCCTACCTGAACCAGAAAAATTTTACCTCGATGACTGGTTCTGCACAGCACTTGATTATTATTTACTGCCCAGCACTGCTATAGGAGGTAGAGTGGGAGTGAAGACTTTGCAGGACTGTGACACCAGCCAAAGGGGCTATATGTATATACTGAAAAGTAGCTCCCTGAACCCCATGAGACGTCCATAGTAAAGCTGGTGTGGCATCTTTTCCCAAACACGCAGCGTTGTGTATGGATCCGAAAAGGATAATACTGGGTGCTGTAAGCTCTGTCCACTACAATAGTCATAAGTATTTGGTGGAAGAGGAGAAAATAATATAGAAAGAGTTTGAAGGAGACAGACCTGGGCTAATGCTCTTCTAACAGTCTGTAATAATAAAGGTCGTTATCAAGTAATCTGTTGGAATAGTTGCAATGAAGCAATAAACTTCATATTATGTTTCAAAAAGACTCTTCCAGCCAGATCAGAACATGGATATGCTCTTCCATGTGATAACACATTGGACTTGAAGGAACTCATATATGTCAAATGGTGACCATCCACAACTTAGTGAGCAACTAACAAAAAGGAAGAGCAGTTAGAGCTCAGGTCTTCCTGAAAAATGCAAGAAAGAAAACATGCTGATGACAAAGAAGACTTCAAAGGGAAGCAATACTGCTGATTGCCAGTGACAGCAAAAACCCCACAAAACCTTGATGATTGTGTTAAAATCCCTTGTATGAAAGGAGAACATTTATCGAGGTGGAAAGGGCAGTAATTTAAGACACAGGTTACAGTTCTGATTGGATATCATCGCCCTAGCAAGAAAGCATCATAGGGGAGGGCTGTAAAAACAGAATTAAAAGGTCCACGGGGGCACATTAAAGTGTTGTCAGAGCAGAGCTCCAGGTAAATGGTGAACCACATTACTTAAAGTAGATCAAGCATTGGGCAATTTAAAGTATGTGATTCTGACCTAATACAGAAATGTTTTTGAGAAACTAGAAACTAAAGTGTGTTTGCTTTAACGCAAGGAGTATCAGGAATAAAAGTGATGAACTTAGTGCATGGATCAGTACCTGGTGCTATGATGTTGTGACCATAACGGAGACATGGGTTTCTCAGGGGCAGGAATGGTTGCTGGATGTTCCAGGGTTTAGAACATTTAAAAAGAATTGGGAGGGGGGAAAAAGAGGAGGGGGTGTAGCACTACTAATCAAAGACGGTATCACAGCTACAGAAGCTTCCATTGTCGAGGAAGATCTGCCTACCGAGTCAGTATGGGTGGAAATTAGGAACAGCAAGGGAGCAGTAACCTCATTAGGGGTTTACTACAGGCCCCCCAATAGCAGCAGGGAGATTGAAGAAAGCATAGGTTGGCAGATTTTGGAAAAGTGTGGACGTAGTAGGGTTGTTGTAATAGGTGACTTTAACTTTCCCAATATTGATTGGAACCTCCTTTGAGAAGAAGATTTGAATGGAGCTGTTTTTGTAAGGTGTGCTCAGGGGGGTTTCCTAACTCAGTATGTTGACAGACCGACAAGGGGAGAGGCCATTCTAGACTTGGTGCTTGGAAACGAGCTGGGGCAGGTATCAGACCTTGTGGTGGGAGAGAGCATTTTGGAGATAGTGACCACAACTGCCCCACATTCGACATAGCTATGGAGAAGGAGAGGATTAGGCAAAATGGGAGGATATTTAATTGGGGAAGAGGAAACTATGATGCGATTAGACATGAGTTAGGAAGCATGGATTGGGAGCAATTGTTCCATGGTAAAAGCACTATAGACATGTGGAGACTGTTTAAGGAACAGTTGTTGCGAGTGATGAATAAATATGTCCCTCTGAGACAGGCAAGAAGTGGTAAGATAAAGGAACCTTGGATGACGAGAGCGGTGGAGCTTCTCGTCAGAAGGAAAAAGGTAGCTTACATAAGGTGGAGGAGGCTAGGGTCAAACTCAGCTCTAGAGGTTTACAAGCAGGCAAGGAAAGAGCTCAAAAATGGTCTGAGGAGAGCCAGGAGGGGGCACGAGAAAGGCTTGGCAGAACGGATTAGGGAGAACACAAAGGCATTTTACACTTATGTGAGGAATAAGAGAATGGTCAAAGAAAGAGTAGGGCCAATCAGGGATAGCATAGGGAATGTGTGTGTGGAGTCTGAGGAGGTAGGGGAAGCCCTAAATGAGTTTTTTGCTTCTGTCTTTACGAAAGAAACAAACTTTGTAGTGAATGAAACCTTTGAAGAGCAGGTGTGCATGCTGGAATGGATAGAGATGGAGGAAGCTGATGTGCTGAAAACTTTGTCAAACATTAAGATTGACAAGTTTTCAGGTCCGGACCAGATTTGTCCTCGGCTGCTTTGGGAAACGAGAAATGCAATTGCTTCGCCACTTGCGAAAATCTTTGCATCCTTGATCTCCACTGGAGTCGTACCTAAGGACTGGAGAGAGGCAAATGTAATTCCTCTCTTCAAAAAGAAAATAGGGAAATCTCCGGCAATTACAGACCAGTAAGTCTCACGTCTGTCATCTGCATGGTGTTAGAAAGGATTCTGAGGGATAGGATTTATGACCATCTGGAAGAGCAAGGCTTGATTAAATACAGTCAACACGGCTTTGTGAGGGGCAGGTCATGCCTCACAAACCTTAACAAGTTCTTTGAGGATGTGACTAGAAGAGTTGATGAGGGTCGAGCTGTGGATGTGGTGTATATGGACTTCAGTAAATCATTTGATAAGGTTCCCCATGGTAGGCTCATTCAGAAGGTCAGGAGGAATGGGATACAGGGGAACTTAGCTGTCTGGAGACAGAATTGGCTGGCCAACAGAAGACAGCGAGTGGTAGTAGAAGGAAAATATTCTGCCTGGAAGTCTGTGGTGAGTGGTGTTCCACAGGGCTCTGTCCTTGGGGCTCTACTGTTTGTAATTTTTATTAATGACTTGAATGAGGGGATTGAAGGATGGGTCAGCAAGTTTGCAGATGACACAAAGGTTGGAGATGTCGTTGACACTATACAAGTCTGTTGTTGGCTGCAGCGGGATATTGACAGGATGCAGAGATGGCCTGAGAGGTGGCAGATGGAGTTCAACCTGGATAAATGTGAGGTGATGCATTTTGGAAGATCAAATTTGAAAGCTGAGTACAGAATTAAGGATAAAATTCTTGGCAGTGTGGACGAACAGAGGGATCTTGATGTGCAGGTACCTAGATCCCTTAACATGGCCACCCAAGTGGACAGGGTTGTTAAGAAAGCATATGGTGTTTTGGCTTTCATTAACAGGGGGTTTGAGTTTAAGAGTCGTGAGATCTTGTTGCAGCTCTATAAAACTGTGGTTAGACCGCACTTGGAATACTGCGTCAGTTCTGGTCGCCCTATTATAGGAAAGATGTGAAGATGTGGATGCTTTGGAGAGGGTTCAGAGGAGGTTTACCAGGATGCTGCCTGGATTGGAGGGCTTATCTTATAAAGAGAGATTGACTGAGCTCGGACTTTTATCATTGGAGAAAAGGAGGAGGAGAGGGGACCTAATTGAGGTATATAAGATAATGACAGGCATAGATAGAGTCAATAGCCAGAGACTATTTCCCAGGGCAGAAATGGTTAACATGAGGGATCATTGTTTTAAGCTGGTTGGAGGAAAGTATAGAGGGGATGTCAGAGGTGGGTTCTTTACACAGAGAGTTGTGAGAGCATGGAATGCTTTGCCAGCAATAGTTGTGGAAGCAAGGTCATTGGGGACAATTAAGAGACTACTGGACATGCATAAGGTCACAAAAATTTAAGGGTGCATACATGAGGATCAATGGTCAGCACAACGGAAGGGCCTGTTCTGTGCTGTACAGATCTATGTTCTATGTTTTATGCAAAAATGCAGCAGGAGTTATGACAAGGGCTCCAAAATGAAGCATTGTAGCCTGAAAGGTGAAAAAAACATTACATGCATGAATCATGTGAAAAATGTTCGGTACATCAAATGTGAAAGAACTGCCATTACTAATAAAAGTCTTCAAAGTAGTTAAATAGCTAATCACATTAGAAAGCTGTGGCATCAGAAATTATATTGCGAAGCTGCCAGAGGAAGTGATGGAGGCTGGTACAATTGCAACATTTAAAAGGTGTAGCATTTTCAGTGCTACAGCGGGCGCACAGAGAGGGGAGCCAGAAGGTAAGCGGAGACCAGTTTAAATTAACGATTTTCTTTTTGCAGTCTGTTTTTTTTCAACTAGGAGCAGGAACCAGGAAGTCGTCAACAGAGGCTTCTGGGAGGGTAAGAAGTGAGAGTGGAGAAGGAACCCGAGACACTACACGTGCAGTGTCTCCCACGCTCCCTCCTCCTCTAAACTAGAAAAAAAGGACTCAGTCGGCTGAACAGGTAAGCTACTTAGTATTCTTGTTTTGGAGACTACGTGGAGAGTTATGGCAGCGCAAGCAGTGGAATGTTTCTCCTGCAGGATTAGATTAGATTACTTACAGTGTGGAAACAGGCCCTTCGGCCCAACAAGTCCACACCGACCCGCCGAAGCGAAACCCACCCATACGCCTACATTTACCCCTTACCTAACACTACGGGCAATTTAGCATGGCCAATTCACCTGACCCGCACATCTTTGGACTGTGGGAGGAAACCGGAGCACCCGGAGGAAACCCACGCAGACACAGGGAGAACGTGCAAACTCCACACAGTCAGTTGCCTGAGTCGGGAATTGAACCCGGGTCTCAGGCGCTGTGAGGCAGCAGTGCTAACCACTGTGCCACCGGGATGTTTGAGGTAGGGGTGACCACTGATGCTCCTGCCGACTTCACCTGCAGGAAGTTCAGCCAGCTTCAGCTCCTCACAGACCGCGTTAGGGAACTGGAGCTGGAGTTGGATGAACTGAGAATTATTCGAGAGGCTGAGAGGGTGATAGATAGAAGCTACAGGGACATTGTTACACCAGAAAACAGAGGTAGCTGGGTAACAGTTAGAGGTGGGAAGGGGAGGAAGCAGGCAGTGCAAGGATCCCCTGTGGTCGTTGCCCTCAACAATAAGTATACCGCTTTGGATACTGTTGGGGGGGACGGCCTAGCAGGGGTAAGCTGCAGTGACTGGATCTCTGGCACGAGGTCCGGGTCTGAGGCCCAGAAGGTAAAGGGGGAGAGGAGGAGAGCGCTAGTTATAGGAGACTCTATAGTTAGAGGGACAGACAGGCGGTTCCGGGGACATGGGCGAGACTCTCGGATGGTTTGTTGCCTCCCAGGTGCCAGGGTCCAAGATGTCTCGGACCATGTCTTCAGAATCCTTAATGGGGAGGGTGTGCAGCCAGAAATCGTGGTGCACATTGGCACCAACGACATAGGAAGGAAGAAGGATGGGGAGGTCATTCAGGTGCTCAGGGAGTTAGGCTGGAAGCTAAAAGCTAGGACGGACAGAGTCATCATCTCTAGGTTGTTGCCGGTGCCACGTGACAGTGAGGCAAGGAATAGGGAGAGAGTGCAGTTGAACATGTGGCTGCAAGGATGGTGTAGGAGGGAGGGCTTCAGGTATTTGAACAATAGGACTGCATTCTGGGGAAGGTGGGACCTGGACAAGCAGGACGGGTTGCACCTGAACCAGAAGGGCACCAATATCCTGGGAGGTAGGTTTGCTAGCACTCTTCGGGGGGGTTTAAACTAATTTGGCAGGGGGATGGGATCCGGACTTGTAGTCCAGCAAGTAGGTTAGCTGTTTTTCAGCATGTCCAAGAATGTAGAGAGGCTGTGGAGAAGGTAGCACTGACAGGGAATACTTGCAGACACAGAGATGGGCTCAAGTGTGTATACTTCAACGCAAGGAGTATCAGAAATAAGGTGGGTGAACTTAAGGCGTGGATCGGTACCTGGGACTACGATGTTGTGGCCATCGCGGAAACGTGGATAGAAGAGGGACAGGAATGGTTGTTGGAAGTTCCTGGTTACAGATGTTTCAGTAAGATTAGAAGGGGTGGTAAAAAAGGAGAGGGGTTGGCGTTGCTAATTAGAAATGGTATAACGGCTGCAGAAAGGCAGTTTGAGGGGGATTTGCCTTTGGAGGAAGTACGGGCTGAAGTCAGAAATAGGAAAGGAGCAGTCACCTTGTTGGGTGTTTACTATAGGCCCCCCAATAGCAACAGAGATGTGGAGAAACAGATTTGGAAACAGATTTTGGAAAGGTGCAGAAGTCACAGAGTAGTAGTCATGGGCGATTTCAACTTCCCAAATATTGATTGGAAGCTCTTTAGATCAAGTAGATTGGACGGGGCGGTGTTTGTGCAGTGTGTCCAGGAAGCTTTTCTAACTCAGTATGTAGATTATCCGACCAGAGGGGAGGCCATATTGGATTTGGTACTTGGCAACGAACCGGGACAAGTGATGGGCTTGTTAGTGGGTGAGATTTTGGTGATGGTTACCATAATTCTGTGACTTTCACGTTGGTTATGGAGAGAGATAGGTGCATGCAACAGGGCAGGTTTTACAGTTGGGGGAAGGGTAAACACAATGCTGCAAGACAGGATCTGAGGAGCATAAATTGGGAGCATAGGCTGTCAGGGAAGGATGTCGTTGAAATGTGGAACCTTTTCAAGGAACAGATACGATGTGTCCTTGACATGTATGTACCTATCAGGCGGGAAAGAGATGGTCGTATGAGGGAACATTGGTTGACGAGGGAGGTTGAATGTCTTGTAAGGAGGAAGAAGGAGGTGTACATAAGGTTGAGGAAGATGAAAATGTGTTGCTGGAAAAGTGCAGCAGGTCAGGCAGCATCCAAATAGCAGGAGAATCGACGGTTCGGGCATGAGCCCTTCTTCAGGCTCATGCCCGATATGTCGATTCTCCTGCTGTTTGGATGCTGCCTGACCTGCTGCGCTTTTCCAGCAACACATTTTCAGCTTTGATCTCCAGCATCTGCAGTTCTCACTTTCTCCTCATAAGGTTGAGGAAACAAGGTTCAGACAGAGCATTGGAGGGGTACAGGATAGCCAGGAGTGAGTTGAAGAAAGGGATTAGGAGAGCTAAGTGAGGGCATGAAAAATCTTTGGCGGGTAGGATCAAGGATAACCCCAAGGCTTTTATGTGTTTGTGAGAAACATGAGAATGACGAGAACGAGGGTAGATCCGAACAAGGACAGTAGTGGGAGACTTTGTATTGAGTCGGAAGAGATAGGAGAGGTCTTGAATGAGTACTTTTCTTCAGTATTTACAAATGAGAAGGACCGTATTGTTAAAAAGGAGAGTATGAAACGGACTGGTAAGCTAGAGGAGATACTTGTTAGGAAGGAAGATGTGTTGGGCATTTTGAAAAACTTGAGGATAGATAAGTCCCCCAGGCCTGACGGGATATATCCTAGGATTATGTGGGAAGCAAGAGAGGAAATTGCAGAACAGTTGGCAATGATCTTTTCATCTTCACTGTCAAGGGGGGTGGTGCCAGGGGACTGGAGAGTGGCGAATGTTATGCCCCTGTTCAAAAAAGGGAATAGGGATAACCTTGGGAATTACAGGTCAGTTAGTCTTACTTCAGTGGTAGGCAAAGTAATGGAAAGGATACTGAGGGATAGGATTTATGAGTATATGGAAATACACTGCTTGATTAGGGACAGCCAGCATGGATTTGTGAGGGGTAGGTCTTGCCTTACAAGTCTTATTGAATTCTTTGAGGAGGTGACCAAGCATGTGGATGAGGGTAGAGCAGTGGATGTAGTGTACATGGATTTTAGTAAGGCATTTGATAAGGTTCCCCATGGTAGGCTTATGCAGAAAGTCAGGAGGCATGGGATAGTGGGAGGTTTGGCCAGTTGGATAGAGAACTGGCTAACCGGTCGAAGTCAGAGAGTGGTGGTAGATGGTAAATATTCAGCCTAGAGCCCAGTTACAAATGGAGTTCCACAGGGATCAGTCTGGGTCCTCTGCTGTTTGTAATTTTTGTTAATGACTTGAAAGAGCGAATCGAAGGGTGGGTCGGTAAATTTGCAGAAAATACGAAGATTAGTGGAGTTGTGGATAGTGAGGAGTGCTGTTGTCGACTGCAAAGGGATTTAGATATGATGTAGAGCTGGGCTGAGAAGTTGCAGATGGAGTTCAACCCTGTCAAGTGTGAGGTTGTCCATTTTGGAAGGACAAATAAGAATGTGGAATACAGGGTTAACGGTAGGGTTCTTAGTAAGGTGGAGGAGCAGAGGGATCTTGGGGTCTATGTTCATAGCTCTTTGAAAGTTGCCACTCAGGTGAATAGAACTTGTAAGATCTATGGTGTATTAGCGTTCAATAGCAGAGGGATTGAATTCAAGAGTCGTGAGGTGATGTTGCAGCTGTATAGGACCTTGGTAAGGCCACATTTGGAGTACTGTGTGCAGTTCTGGTTGCCTCATTTTAGGAAAGATGTGGAAGCTTTGGAGAGGGTGCAGAGGAGATTTACCAGGATGTTGCCTGGAATGGAGAATAGGTCGTACGAGGATAGGTTGAGAGTGCTAGGCCTCTTCTCATTGGAACGGAGAAGGATGTGTGGTGATTTGATAGAGCTTATAAGATGATCAGGGGACTAGATAGAGTAGACAGTCAGAGACTTTTTCCCTGGGTACAACAGTGTTACAAGAGGACATAAATTTAAGGTGAAGGGTGGAAAGTATAGGGGGTATGTCAGGGGTAGGTTCTTTACCCAGAGAGTGGTGGGGGCATGGAATGCACTGCATGTGGGAGTGGCAGAGAGTCAGAATCATTGGTGACCTTTAAGCGACAATTGGATAGGTACATGGATAGGTGCTTAAGCTAGGACAAATGTTCGGCACAACATTGTGGGCTGAAGGGCCTGTTCTGTGCTGTATTGTTCTATGTTCTGTGTTCTATGTGTCCGGATGGGTATGAGAATAGAAAGGGTTTAGAGGGATATGGACATGTGCTGGCAAGTGGGACTAGATTAGGTTAGGATATCTGGTCAGCATGGACGAGTTGGACTGAAGGGTCTACTTCTGAGTTGTACATCTCTGTGACTCTACGTAAATACATTTCTGTTATACTAATGGCAATATAACAGATGTTGTTATTATTTGTCAAGGAGTACTGAAACATCAAACAGTTTCATAGCGATGGCAACTATTTCAACCTCAACAGGTTGAAAAGATAAGATTAATAAAAGACTGCAGCATCCTACTGGATCCATCGATGTATTTTATTTTAATAATGTCTACTTGTGGAGAGCTGTCTGGAGACTTGAAGTCAGAATTCGCACAAGACTAGAATGTTTTAGCCAACACTGATACATCTTTGTCAGATTTATTACAGTTCAAAGGCATGCTAATTTTAGAGAAAACTGTTCAACTGCTGAGGAAAGAAGAGTTTTGGAAACAAAACTAATCGATCCTAAGAGAAAAAGCGTTGCCCATGTAATTTACGGAAACTTAAACCCAGATAGCATCCTATATAACAAAAAACTGAAATTGCTTGAAAAGCTCAGCAAGTCTGGCAGCATCTGTGAAGAGAAATCAAAGTTAACGTTTTGGTTCCAGTGGCCCTTCCTGAGGAGTGGGCTGAAATGTTAATTCTGACTTCTCTCCACAGTTTCTGTTTTTGTTTCAGATTTCCAGCATCTGCAGTTCTTCCAGTTTTTGTTTGATGTCCAAAATAAGCCAGTTCAGTGGGTAGGTGCTCAAAGCCCTTGCCTATACCGTGGAGCAAAGTAACTGCACAATTTTATTTTGGTGACTGGTTCTGCATAACACCTGATTATTGTTTACTGCCCAGCACTGCAGGAGGAGGTAGAGTGCTTTGTTTTTAAAACCAAATGCTTCTATTGTAAAACAATAGGTAACATTCAGAAAATGTACTGTCACAGGACACAACCAATAAAAAAGGCAAAAAGGAGTACCCACACAAGGAGATAGACGAGGAAGGACAGTCTGCAGTAGAAAATAAATACATTGATTTCCGAAGGGAGGTAAGTGAACCAGATCAAGATTTTGACATACAGACCTTCAAACCCGTGGACATCTCAGAGTAGTAAAGTTAGACACAGGAGCGAGTGTCACAGTATTGTCAGATAGAAAGCTTTGTTTGACAAAACATTGTTTACAGTCAATAGAAGTTGGTCAAGGAGTCCCCACACTTGACTTTACAAGTGTGCTTCAAATAACTCTTCAGCCTAGGGGACTCAAAACACTAGAAACTCTTCATGTACCTCACAGCAAACCATTTTCTCTTCTCAGTAGAAGGCACTATATCAGCCTCAATCTCATTGAAAATGTGGAAAACTTTAAACCACAAAAGGTTAGGGGATTGATGGTAAATAATATTGCTGAGTCTGTAAGTGAATGGCAGAACCGAAAAAAAAACAGAAGGGTATCCTGAGGTTAGTTACATTGCTACAAAAATATTGCTTCATGCAATTTAATGAGATGGAAAGCTGTGACTCAATTGCTTTTGCTGAAAAGTTGCCCACCACTATCGAAACTGGAGATTTCAGATTCCAAGTGGTAACACATTTCAAGAAGAAACGCAAACAATAGGGTAGTGACCAAGCCTTCTACAAGACCCCAAAAAAGACACATACTGGAAGTGATAGACAACAGAAAAGTCTGCAAGACTGTGAACAACCATTTACTCCAAATTTAAGTCTGCCATGAAAGTTTGAGGGGATTAGAAAGAGACAAGTTCGTTTAAAATCTCTGACTTCTTTTCCATCCAAAGAAAAATTCCCAAAAACTATAAAAGACTGCCACATAAAGTGAGACTGAATCTCCGGGTAATACAATTGAGGAAGTGAACATGTTGGATTCACCAATGACCTGCTAAGAGGAAAGGAGAAATCCCAAAATACGCAAGAAATTTACATCATATATCATCATTTTAGCACAATCTATAGGCTGAATGGCAACCAAATGCCACAAACACCAATTGAAGATGTGGTGCCTGCAACTTCACAGAAGGTAGCACTAAGGAGGGATAAATGACACACAAATATCCAAGATGCTGCAACTGGTATAGCAGTGACCACACTGACAGCTATAAAGAATAAACGCACATCATCAACAATCTCTGTGAAAGCAATACAAGAGGTTAAAGACCCTTCAGAGAAAGAGAGAAAGTCAGATGTCAGGCCATCAGGAAGGAACTCCAAGTCAACTAATATTCTTCCAGGTATGAAGAGAATACATTTGGAGGGGGAGAGGTACAGTCAAACTTCCTGAATTTGTAAAGTTGTTGCTAGCCATCTTTGATGTCTCAAAGAAAAGTAGTCCACAAGGAGCAAAAGTTCAAGGGAAGTGCACAGATGTAGTTTTTATCTGCATGAATGAAAGTGAAGACATTTGCCATTCATGCCCTGCTGTGCCTAATCATGAATGTGGCACAACAATTCTTTCACCTCATTTCACACATGGATACCAGTGGGTGCACAGATTTCTTCTCTTGATAATATCATTTCCTTCATTTCTGGAGAATTCTTTTGTCTTTACTGAACAATTTTATTTCCTTAAAAAACTTTTGAATTTGCAACTGCAGCAAGGTTGTATTTTTCTATAAGTGTGATCTGTATAATTAGCATCCTATTTAAATATTCATTTTAACTGTTGCTCCTTCCTTCCATCATGTGGTGACAAGAAGATGCCTTATAAAGAGCTTTCCTCCATTCATATCTAAATCACTAATGTACACAACAAACAACAAGGGACCCAATATTGAACACTCAGTACATCACTGGACATAGGCTTTCAGTCAGAAAAACAACCTTTGACCATGATCCTTCACTTTCTGTCACAAAATCCAGTAAATTCCTGTCCACTATGTGGGCTTCAGCACAGGATTTGTCAAGGTTTTGTAAAGGAGACTGGACAAGAAGATAAGAGTTCTTGGGATCCAGGGCAATTTGGCAGATTGGATTTCAAAATGATTTCATAAAATGCCTACATTCTATGAAAACATAGGGATTCCATGAAAATCATTCTGAAATCCAATTTGCCAAATTGCCCTGGATCCCAAGGATTCTTATCTTCTTGTCCAGTTTCCCATTCAAAACCTTGGCAAATCCCTTGCTGAAGTCCACATCTAGTCATCACCTTGAAAAACTCAATCAGACCTGTCAGACCCTGCTGACTACCCTTGATAAATTCTTGTCTCTCCAAAGTGGAGATGAATTCTGACCTTCAGATTTTTTTCCCCAACCACTGATGTTAGACTGACTGGCCTTTAGTTTCCTGGTTTATCCCTACTGCCTTTTTTGAATAATGGTGCCACATTATCCTAGACCTTTGGAACCTCTCCTGTGTATCACCACCTCACTTGCTCAGGGTTTTAGACCAGGTCAGGATTTATCCCCTAATGCTGTAAGTGTTGTGCAAATAAGTGCTTTGATTAGAATCGAAAGCAAGTAACTGAAGAAATTTGCACTTGCATATTTGGAGGAAGAAGTCTAGCCAGCCAGGTACAATCTCATCTGTATTGATTTTATTAACAACCAAAAGTTTTCTGCTTTTAGATAATTTGCCAAAATCTGTACCATTAACATAATTCCAGCAGCCTGGGGTGTTAACGTGTATTCAAAATGAATGCAAAACAGATCCCAAGGTTGGGAAAGTGAAGATGTCTGAAAGGTTCTGAAAATTTCAAACCAAAGGTTCAACTCTCTGCTAGGAAACAAATCTTTTTCTTCTCAACCAGTTAAGTTCTCCTGTACCCCCACCCTGAGCATTCCACCCATAGTGTTCACAATGTCGGCAAAGACGTCTTAGACTTGTATGTATCTGCCTATTGGTCAAAAGGAAACACTCACTTTCACAATAATTTGTAACAATCACAACCTCAGGGCTCCTTAAAGTGCTTTATATTCAATGAAGTACTTTTAAAATGTAGTCATTGCTGTAACGTGGAAGACATGGTAGCCAATTTATGCATCACCAGCTCTCACAGATAGCAATGAGATAATTGCCAGATAATCTTCTTTTAGATGTTTGAGAGATCAATTTTGAAATTAATTTTAATTAAGAAACTTCCTTGAATTCCTCTATTTGAGAGACTAATTTTCAGATTAATTTTCATTAAGAGACTTTCTTGAATTTCTTGAGAATTTAGAATTCCTACAGTATAGAAACAGGCTCTTCAGCCCAACAAGTCCACACTGACCCTCCGAAGCGTAACCTACCAGACCCATTACCCCCGATTACCCCTGACTAATGCACCTAACCTACACATCCATGAACACTATGGGCAATTTAGCATGGCCAACTCACCTAACCTGCACATCTCTGGATTCTAAAATTCTCTATTTGAGAGATTAACTTTCAGATTAATTTTAATTAAGAGACTTCCTTGAATTCCTCTATTTTCTTCAAATAGTGCCATGGGATTGTTTACATCCATCTGAATGGGCAAATAGGACTTCAGTTTAACCTTCCATCAGAGCAACTTTGACTAGATTTTACATTTAATTCCCTAGAGTGGGGTTTTAGTCTACAATTTTCTGTTTGGTGAGCATGCTACCAAGTGAGACAAGGCTAATTCCCCCATCCAAAAAAAGGTGTCTTTTCCTCATTAGGATAGAATAATACTGATAGGGACAGTTGTCTGTAAATTAACCTATTATGCAATTTTAAAAATCACCCAACACCAGGTTATAGTCCAAAAGGTTTATTTGGAAGCACTAGCTTTTGGAGCAACGCTCCTTCATCTGGCAGCTTCATCACAACCACCTGATAAAGGAGCAGTGCTCCGAAAGCTAGTGCTTCCAAATAAACCTGTTGGACTATAACCTGGTGTTGAGTGATTTTTAACTTTGTCCACCCCAGTCCAACACCGGCACCTCCAAATCATCCATATTATGCAACTGACTGCCAGTGTAAAGTACTATTTCCAACAGCTAAATAGTTTAAGTGTGAAAGCTATTGGGTCAAAGTAAGTTTGAAATTGAATAGAATATTGCCACTGACCTTATTGCCAAAACAGTAAACTTCTAGTGGAAAACCTCTAAGATTTCTTTGAGCAGATCTAAGAAGTAAGCTTTTGATTCTCGAGAGCCAAAGCAGCTAAATGTTCCAAGTGTTCTTGAAAGATTTTAAATTTTATTTAGAAATAAAAGAACTAATTCCAAGAGTGACAGTCCCTTCCAATGACAGAACATTTATTAGTGCACAGAGTGCTCCCAGTGCAAAGAGTGATTTATCATAGGTTTGACTGAATCATGCATTTGCATAGGGTGGAAGTTAGAGGAACAGTCACCCCTGGAACTGAAAGCTATATTTGGATGTGGTCCTGAAGCCATCTCTACGTAATCTTTCTCCTTTAGTAAACCTATCTTTTTCACATCTCCCAAATATTACTTTTTCAGTCTTATCAAAGAAAGAGTCCCGAGAAAGTGGGGGAAAAAAAGACAATTGTTTTAACACCAACATGAATTATCTCTTCGGTTGCTCATAACAATTGCAAATGTGTTGCTGGTCAAAGCACAGCAGGCTAGGCAGCATCTCAGGAATAGAGAATTCGACGTTTCGAGCATAAGCCCTTCATCAGGAATAAGAGAGAGTAGCCAAGCAGGCTAAGATAAAAGGTAGGGAGGAGGGACTAGGGGGAGGGGCGATGGAGGTGGGATAGGTGGAAGGAGGTCAAGGTGAGGGTGATAGGCCGGAGTGGGGTGGGGGGCGGAGAGGTCAGGAAGAGGATTGCAGGTTAGGAGGGCGGTGCTGAGTTGAGGGAACCGACTGAGACAAGGTGGGGGGAGGGGAAATGAGGAAACTGGAGAAATCTGAATTCATACCTTGTGGTTGGAGGGTTCCCAGGCGGAAGATGAGGCGCTCCTCCTCCAGCCGTCGTGTTGTTATGTTCTGCCGGTGGAGGAGTCCAAGGACCCGCATGTCCTCGGTGGAGTGGGACTTTAACTCTCCCTCCCACTCCACCGAGGACATGCAGGTCCTTGGACTCCTCCACCGGCAGAACATAACAACACGACGGCTGGAGGAGGAGCGCCTCATCTTCCGCCTGGGAACCCTCCAACCACAAGGTATGAATTCAGATTTCTCCAGTTTCCTCATTTCCCCTCCCCCCACCTTGTCTCAGTCGGTTCCCTCAACTCAGCACCGCCCTCCTAACCTGCAATCCTCTTCCTGACCTCTCCGCCCCCCACCCCACTCCGGCCTATCACCCTCACCTTGACCTCCTTCCACCTATCCCACCTCCATCGCCCCTCCCCCTAGTCCCTCCTCCCTACCTTTTATCTTAGCCTGCTTGGCTACTCTCTCTTATTCCTGATGAAGGGCTTATGCTCGAAACGTCGAATTCTCTATTCCTGAGATGCTGCCTGGCCTGCTGTGCTTTGACCAGCAACACATTTGCAGCTGTGATCTCCAGCATCTGCAGACCTCATTTTTTACTTGCTCATAACAATGCCCAGGAGATGAAATGTTCATGCCTCAAGACTCCAGGACAATCCTGCATGGTTGGACCATCTTTCTGTGCTTCCTGGAAGTTGGGCAGAGATTTGGAGGTGGACAATACAAAGATCGAGGGGGAAGAAAGATTAATTCCTGTTCATGAAAGCAAGGGCTGGCAGTACTGGGAATGGAATACTGATTTATTTTGTCAGTGAGCAGCCAGCAGACAGTTAAGAGTAGATTCTTCTCTTCATTATGCCTCAGGAATGCTTAGGTGCAGCAGAGAGAAGATAGGATGGTCATCACCTCACAATGATGTGGAGGTGCCAGCGTTGGACTGGTGTGGACAAAGTTAAGAATCGCACAACCCCAAGTTATAGTCCAACAGGTTTATTTGGAAGTACAAGCTTTCGGAGCACTGCTCCTTCATCAGGCAGCTAGTGGAACAGGATCATAGGACACAGAATTTACGCTAAAACATCATGGTGTCTTTGGAAATAGAACCAGTCTAACTCAAGATTAGACAAACTCTAATCCTAGACCTTTAATGTATTGGCTGAATTGGGATGTCACGTGTTTTTATAAAACCTTAAATTTTCTCAGGAATGTGACTTGAAAGAAGTTCTGGGATTTACATATTATTGAATCGAAACCTGCAACCCATTCTAAAAGATGAAAGACTTAACAGCAATCTAGGTTTGTTCAATATATCCCATCAGTTGTGTGACACTATGATCTTTTACTATAAATTCTGTATCTTTTGATCCTGCTTCATGTGCTACCTGACAAAAGAGCAGTGCTCCCAAAGCTTGTACTTCCAAATAAACCTTTTTGGCCTATAACCTGGTGTTGTGTGACTTTTAACATTGATCACCTCAGAACACTGTGCTGACAAAACGGACTGCTTGGGACCTGTGGCTGCAGGTCTGGTGGTAGAATATACAGATGAGGCAGGTATGCATATTGCAAACTCTCACAACTCATGTTCTTGAATGACGTCTGTGAACTGATTTGGGAGGAACCGATCCTGGCAACTGTGAGAGAGGATTGTTCTTTAGATCAACAAGACTGAAGATAACCACAGGAAAAGGGTAATTGCTTTCAGAACACTGTACAACATTGGGCTGTGTTTGCACATTCCACACATAACAAAGATGTATTGGCAAAATATTCTAGGTGCTAAGGTAACATAAAAATGTTTGATGTGGGAGTAATTTGAGTTCTTTATTCTCAGTCCTGATGCCACATGAGAGAATAATAAGATAGCAGAAGGCTGATTTGGTGTCAGAATGTGTCAATCTTTGAGGCCACTTCTTCAGTGAGCTGCCTGGGGCTACACCTTAGGTATTCAAATCTCCATGATAACAAGGCTTGAGGCCCAGTACATGTGCCTTAAACCTCTCCATTCTGGCACAATGATGGTCCTGGCATCACTGATATGCACCAGAACATGATGGACTTTGGAGCTCCAGCTCTCCTTTTCTCTCCTATACTGACAGGCTTTCCCTTGTGTTTCAAATAATGTGCTTAAAGGCTGTCCAAAACTAAAGTAAAAACAACTGACAGCATCAGTTGAAGTCACATGACTACATCAAATTAGCTAGCGCATAATGTACAATTACATTTCTGCAAGTACCTTAATTGCAGCATTTGGACTCAACTCTGTGGAAATCAGTGATGCAGCTTTGAAATTTTGTTTTCCTTCCTAAGTAGTTAGTCAGCTCTTTATCGACCTCTCTCATGTTGCGCCCTGATTTTAAACTAACCCATTCAGAAGGGAAAGAGCAGATTTCATTTTAGCACCCTTCTTGCTCGCTATCCGATTGAAGGCAATGCAAAATTTTTAGCATTGTAAAATGGATGTTCAATTTTAAAACCCATCCAGTTCCCATTGAGTGGGTTAGACTGCAACTAAAGACCTATTGCTTTCATTAACTCGAAACTTTGTCTGGAGAAATGTAGGAAAACCCAAAGCCATTCTTAATGCTCCCTATGTCTTTTTAGGATCATACATCTTTAACACTACTAATTTTCCTTGCTGTTGTCTCTCTTTATCTCTGCTGGTGTGCTGAACCTCTGCATCTTACTGGAACTCTTGCAACCATTTCAATACCAAGATGGCTGCCTTCTAACTTCATAACAATGCCTATAATCATATCTATTTTTTAAAAAATTCCATTTTTGGATTCCCTTTTAATCAGGAGGTTTGGATATTCCTTTCCGGAATTCATTCAACTTTACCCTCAACATTCTGTTGTAATATTTTCTCTCTCCTAATTCACTTTCATGTGTACACATCTTCTCAAAACCTACCTATTCATTTGACCTCTTAGTCAACTTTCCCAACCATGCTACAAAGACTCTGTCCCTTTCCCGTCTCTACTAAAGATGTTGTTCTGTATTAAAAACATTATGTTAATGAAAAATTGTTGCTGTTGTTATTTGTGCCTTTATGACCAAATTGCCTAGCTTCTTTCTCCCACCCACTAAAAACCCACAACTCATCCAGAATGCGACCACTCATTGTCTTGCCCACGTAAAACTTCACACTTCATCTTTTCCAGGCTCGTTGCTCCTGATAATCAATTTCAAAATCCTTCTGTCACACCATTACGACTTCAATTACCCAACACTCCAGATCCTCCCGCTCATACCATGTTTTGAATTGGCACGGTTTAGTGCCTTCGTGGTATTGAAATCTGTCCCAACCGTGACATCATCCACTGTCCTTTAGAATGATAATCTGATCAGCTCCTGCTGAGTGATTTACAATTCCTTCTGATCACTCCCGTTCCTTTTTCTCTGTTAATTGGATAATATTGTCCCCTCCTGACGTGATGGCAATACACTCGTAGTGGGGATTCAGCCCCATGGGTATCATCAAACCTTCCAGACTTTTGCTGGAGTGGTTATTTTTCATTTGTGAACACAGTCGCTGAATCTCGTTGGATTAGGTGACCCTAGGGCATCACAGCTGAGCTTTTCCTCACTGTATATCCATATGTGTATATCACAGCCTGGATCAGTGAACCACAATGAGTATGAACTCACTCTTACTACCCTCTGTAATCTTAACTTCATTTCAGTGCCTCACTGCTGAGATCAGTACACAATATGGATTAAAATGATCATTTTTCCTACATGACACAAGACTGTACAATGTTCAACATTTACTCTCAGAACCTTCAGGGGAACCCCGTGTTTATTTTCTTCTTCCTTAGTTAACATCCTACTTTTTTACATTGTCACACAGCTGGGAAATGACACATCTCTCCTCTTTGGAATGCATCAATGTTTCTTGTGATCGATTCCTCAGTTTGTCTGATCCTTCCCATAACAAAGTGGCCAGACTGAAATCGGCAAGTTCCATTAGATTGACATAATTCCCTTAAATGTAGAAAATATCCTCATGTGATTCTCAGAGGTGTAACCCAAAGCAAATGGATGTTGAAATTGAAGGAGATATTAGGAGGGGTGATAGAAATTTTGATGCATTTTTAATGGAAAGACCTTTTGGAGGAGAGGGAGATGATGATGTCGAGGGATTAGGAAAGGAATTACAAAATGCACTGAAGCAGCTGAAGACATGGCTATCAACATGAGGAGAAGCAAGAGGGGATATCCAGGTCAAAGGAATAGAGAGTTCAGGGGAGGGACTGTAGTGCTGGAACAAGTTCTTGAGAGAGGTGGATAAGACACCCTGCAGATGGTTTAACAAAAAGATAAGAATTTTAAACATGATTGACACTAATTCTAGTTCCTTGTTGCCACTATTTTACTATGACACACTTGCCACTGTTTATGGTATGACTGTCACTCTCTCTTCAGATTGAGGCTGTTCCTCTGCAGACAATAAGATCTCGGGACCTCCAACAGAAAGTAGAATTGTATCATCACGTACAATAGAATAAATTCTGGGGCCAGGAACTGTAGTAAGTATCTACATAATACCACTGTCTGCAGACTTATGCCATGCCATCATTGGGGTTGTTTTACCACAAGAACTTCATTAGTAAGGGAGGACAGCAGGTGCTGGTTCTGCGTGAGATAGTTGTCTTGTAGCCAATAGTTCCATCTTGTAGAATCATAGAACCTCTATAGTGTGGAAGGAGGTCATTCTGCCCATCGAGTCCACACTGACCCTCTGAAGAGCATCCCATCCTGACGCAGCCTCCTACCCTATCCCTGTAACCCTGTATTTCCTGTGGCTAGCCCACCTAGCCTGCACAACGCTGGATTAAATGGACAATTTAGCCTGGCCAATTCACCTACCCTGCATGTTTGTGTAATCTTTGTTATGTACATTATAGCATATGTGCACTCTTGCACAGCAATATGCTCACTTTGTTTTATTGCGCATCTCAAATGTGTGACTCTCTCTTTCTGTGGCTTAATAATGCTGTGTGGCTGCTAATAGTTGGACCTTAAGTTCAGCACTCCCTTCTAGTATTTAAAAGTCGCCAATTGTTATTTAAATTATGAGGGGCATGGATAGGGTAAATAGGCAAAGTCTTTGCCCTGGGGTCAGGGAGGCCACAACCACAGGCCATAGGTTTAGGGTGAGAGGGGATAGAAATAAAAGAGACCTAAGGGGCAACTTTTTCATGCAGAGGATGGTACAGGATTGGAATGAGTTGCCAGAGGAAGTGGTGGAGGCTGGTACAATTGCAATATTTAAGAGTCTGGTGCAATTGCAATATTTGGATGGGTAAATGAATAGGAAGAGTTTGGAGGGGTATGGGCCAGGTGCTGGCTGGTGGGACTAGATTGGGTTGGGATATCTAGTTGGCAAAAATCGGGTTAGACCGAAGGGTCTGTTTCCATGCTGCACATCTCTATGACTCTATGATGCTATTTGATTTTCAGCTTTGAACTTTTCTTAAGGTACTTCATGGCTCTGTGTGGTTTGGGCCTCTCTTAGGGTGGGCACACAATACCCTATTGATAGTTGGGTAGCCAGGATACCAGTGAGTATTTTGCCGACCACCCATAAATAGCGATTGGCATGTTTTCTGCTTGCATCCCATTTGCCTGCTGTGGCATGCTTTCCGTGTCACACCATCTAAGCTGACCATCTTGCTCTCACATGGTTTCCCCTGTGGGCCCCTAAACTCCTGAGAGATCCTGGGCAGGTTATTGCTCATCTTGGTATGCTGTCTCTGCTGGAATCCTGGCAGCAGTCCACTCTGCAGTTTGATTATTGGATAGGCCTTGATGTCCTTCAAGAGTTCCTACATTGTGGAAGCAGGTCATTTGGCCCATCAAGCCCACACCATCCTTCAGAAGAACATCCCACTAGAGTCAGCCCCTCACCCTATCCCTGTAACTAGGTTATTAGGTATTCCCCCTAGCCTGCACATCCTTGGACTGTAGCAGATAACCGGAGCACCCGGAGGAAACCCACACAGACATGCAGACTCTACACAGACAGTTGCCCAAGGCTGGAATCAAACCCGGGTTCCTGGCATTGTGAGGCAGCAGTGCTGACCACTGAGCCACTGTGCTGCCCTTCAGTTGCTGGTAAGCTTCTCTTCAGACTTTTCCTTGCAACTTATTGCTGTTTTTCTGGGTCTGGACACCACTTTCCACCAAACTTGTGGGTGTTCAAGACTTATCAGAGCTGAACACAAGGCTGATGCAAGTACTACCTACAAACTACAAGTGTGGCAGAACAGGGCTTCGTGAATAACCTCCTCTGTAGCTCTTAGTCCCAGGTGATCTGCTAACCTCATGACATAGCTCTTTAAGCACATTAATAGCTATTGTCAGAACATTGGTATCGCTCATTCTTTATTTCACAGAAATCACCTCACTGCGGCAGTATTTTGATCAAAGGCTGATCTGTCAAATGTTTCCTTAAAAACCATAAGAAATATGTGCATTCCAGATCGCAACTTTCTTCATAAAAATAAATTCTCTTCATCCACCTTCTTTTGATCATGAACGCAAATGAACAGGAAAGATGGCAACTATCTACATTTTACACAGAGACACCATTTCCGATTTAATAAAAGTAAAAGCAAGTTAAGTCCCAGAGGTCCACAGGGCTGCTCTCTGAAGAGATGGAGATGACTGGTGGTGGTTTAACCTGAGGGCCATCACACCTCAGCTGAGGGTTGAGGTCAGGAAGGTGGGACCTTCATGGCAACTTCAGCCATGAATTGAACCTACGCTATTTCCGTCACTCTGCATTGCCAGCCAGCCTTCCAGCCAACTGAGCACCAGCGTGAACTGGAGGGGAGAGGCGATATATAAATTATAATCAGAGGGGAGAGGGAGAGGGCCAGTGTGAAACAGGAATACCGAGAAGATGGGTGCCATGGTGGACTGCTGGTAGAGATAGAGGTGTGTGAGCCAAGTGCCACTGGAGTTTCATGGGAAACAGAGCTCCAATGTGAACTGGTCATGAGAAAGATGTCTGCCCAGATACACCAAAGGCAAGAATGTGAAAAAAAGAACCAGAGCCCTATTTGTAAAAATGATGTGAAGTGACCTTTTGGGAAAAGAGTTCCTCTGTGTCATAATGACAACTACAGGAAGTATTTTGAATAATTAATGTAGCAACAGAGGGTAATAATACATCTCTGTGATGGTGGGCAACATTTAAGGAAAATGCCCAACAGGTTTTGTCATATGGTTTCCTTTATACAACAGATAGAAGCTTGGATCTTGTTGCAGTTTACTTTGTGATACTGTCATAGCTGAATGCAGTTTCAAAATATCCACGGGCCCATAGGCTCGTATACAGGATGACTTTACAGTGGTCAGCTTTGTCAGGGCTAATGGTCAGGGTTTGCTAAATTTGCAGATCAAATTCAAATGACTAAGTAGGGATTGGGCAAGAATTATAAAGGGTTAATGTGTTCTTGACCATGACTGAATTGAAGTCAGTTGCGCCTCTTTCTTTCTTTTATTCATTTGGATCTGGATCAGTTGCTCGGTTTAACATAACCGGATCAGTCTTGCTGGTTCCTTGTAATTGCCAGAATTATCTGAAGAACTTCAACAAAAAAGGCAGTGTTTGTACACACAGCAGTTGTGACTTATAATAGATAAAGATCTTGGACGCCTTGCAGGGGAAAAAAAAAGTGCTACTTGGCAGGAAATGCATGTGCAGTCATTCTTATACAAGCACAGCATATCAGAAACTGCACACACTCCTACCCAAAAGGCTTGTAAAATTCTAATAATTTATTATATGTGTTCAGGGAAAATCAAGTGTCCCACAAAAGATGTTGACAAATGGACCTTCTTGTTTGATATGAATGGCTTCTTTCAGGTTGCATTTCAAGGTTGGCAAACACTCGTATGCTGTCGGTTGCTTTATTGATTCCATTAATTTTCTTATTGGCTACGATCTGTATAACATAATAAATATGTTTGCCTCTCCTACGGAGCTTATAATTAATTATAAATGGTGTAAGTTCATGATGACAGTAATAGAAGCAAGACCCAAATGTTGAGTGACTAATGACAGGCTCTACAATTTGGGGGCAAGATTTCCTCTATGGGCTGCGCACAGCGTTTTGCCACACAAAGCACTCTGTCCCTTTGACAACGAGATTTGTTGTAAGCGTTCAGAATTCAATTCTGCTCACTGCTTCCAAACATTTAAGTCTCATTTTGGTTACTTCTGTAATGCCCAGCAGAACACTTCCCAAGACAAGTAATGATGTGTGAGAAGAGTATACAATGGCTGTTGACTCAACAGTGATTGCAACAGCAAAGCTTTCATGTTTTTTCGATGAAAATGCATGACTTCACATTTCCCTGCATTGAAATTCATCTACGAGGTATTTGTTTATTTGGCCAACCTGTCAATATCTCTCTGAAGTTGCTTAGTATCATAAGCATAATTCACTATCATCTCTAGCTTAGTATCATCTGCAAATTTATACAGCATTTTCCATAACTACTGGACATCTTACAGAATTTTAGAACCAATTAAATACTTTTTAAAGTGTCATTACTGTTATAATGCAGGAAACATGGCAACTAAAATGTACACAGCATACTCTTACCAAGAGCCTAATGGTCAAATAATCTATTTCTGCAATGTTGCTGTAGGGACAAATATTGGGCATGACATGAGAGATAAGATTCCTGTTCTTACTTGGAATGGTGCAAATAATTTATCAAATATGGCGGTGAATTTGGAAAAGAATGGAGGGAAAATGAAGGGTTTGCAACAACAACAGCTTTCATTTATACAGTGCCCATTAAAACCTCACAGCGACATTATCAGGCAGCATTTTACATCAAGACAAGTTGTGAGAAATTAGGATTGGTGATCTAAAGCTGGTTTAAATGTTTAGATTTTAAGGAGTGTTTTGAAGAAAGAAGCAAATTAGAGACATAGAGAATGAGTGGATTCTTGTGCTTAGTGCCTCGGTAACTGGAGACAGGGACATTTGTGCTGGAAGCTGAAAATCAGTCATACTCATTTGGCCAGAATTAGAGGCGTGTGTATATTGGTTGGTGTTGGAGCTGATGGAGAAGATTACTGTGTTAGGGAAGGGTGAAGCCAATAGAGATTTTAAAAAATAAGATGAGAATTTTAAACTTGAGTTGTTGCTTGACTGGAAGAAAATTAATCATGGGTGATTGGGTCTTGGTTTGAGTTACAGTAAAGGCAACAGAAGTTATTTGCCATTTTCCCAATGTTTTCAAAGGTGTGAACACTGACCAATTACATTTTCTAATACATGACTTTTTTATGTACGGACAGCAAGACTGATTTATGTAAAGTGAGGATATTGCAATTCTGAAAGTGCCAGTAAAAATTTTGGAATTCCATGGATAATCAGTCAACCGTTGTCAATAAGTGGGGATCAAACAAACAAGTACTCCAATTCCTCTGACTGGTCTTTAATCTTGGCAAAGCTGTCTGAACTGCATGTGTTCAGAAATCTACACGTTTCTCTACACTATCACATCTGTGGTGCTCCACGTTCAATGCGTTGGTTACCAAGATAAAAAAATTACTCATCTAATTCATTTGAAGAAAGTAACAAGGTCCAAAAAACTGCAGGAAGAGCTAAAGGAAGGATTCTAAATAGGGATGAACATTCTAATTCTAAAGAGGTCACGGGGTAATTTCAGAAGCAATAAAGGAACATAAGTTGGCCATTCAGCCCTTCAAATTCATTCCACCATTCAATTACTTCATTGTTGACTTGCAACTTGACTCCAACAAACACATTGTCCTGCATCCATGAAGATCTGATCAACCTATCAAAAATCTGTCAATATTAGTTTTGAAACTTTCAGTTGAGATAATGTAAGAAGCTTTTAGAGGAAAAAAAAATCAGATTTCTAGTACCTTTTGCATTAAGAATTGCCTCCTTTCATTGCCAGTTAATGTCTTCACTTTAATGATATGGTGATGTCTCTTTTTTTTCTCTGGACAACACCACCAGATGAAATGATTTCTCTCTAAATACCCAATCAAGTTCTTTACTCATTTTAAATCAATTCAATTAGATCACCCTTAATCTTCTGCTCCTGGGAATACAACTCTACTTACCTCGTGAGTGAACTTTCTTGTATGAGTTTAAGTTTATTTTTCCTTTTATTATGTCTTTTCTCTTGGAATATTGTCTGTTGCAAATAATCATTATTCACAGCTTAGCTTGTACAATGTATTCTAGCAGTGCACGTGAACTGAGAGATGATAAAGTGAACATCTGATATAAGCTCCAGTGAGCAACAGACATGACCGGAGGTATTTGTTGGGTCTGACTATGGTAATGAAGGGCTTATGCTCGAAACGTCGAATTCCCTATTCCTGATATGCTGCCTAACCTGCTGTGCTTTAACCAGCAACACATTTTCAGCTCTGACTATGGTAACTCAATGTTGTGGAAAATAATATTTTGGATTTCGATTTATACAATAATCAGTAAAGTCAGGGTAATTAGGAACTACTGTCAAGTCATTTATGTGAGATTAAGTCATTGAAGGTGATTTTCATGATAGACATTCTTTGAGCAATAAACACTGATGAACTTGTAGTGTAATAGGGCAAACACACATCCTACTCCTAAGAGATTGAGAGACCTGCAGTGTCTTTTACTGCCAATTCTTTTACACTCTTTTTATCATATCACCTTCCCTTGATAACTCTGAAGAACTGACAGATGCCATATAAAGAGCCATGAAACATGAGGATGATCAGAGCACCACCTCAGTGCTGTAGTATTTCAAAGCATTTGCAAGAAGATTTCAGAATGGCCTGATGATTGAAAAAAAGAAGCTCGTATTTTCAACTTGGTAATGGCTCCTTTAATTCAGCAACAGTACCTAAGGAATTATAAACTCAAAATTAAGCCCAAGCTAAACTCAATACAAATGTTGCAAGGGGTATTGTTCAGTTGCTTTGCAGCAGATGGCTTGTGGGAGGAGCTAAACTGTACAATTCAAATTCAAACATACTCCTGATTTGTTCAGCGATGTATCTGTCCAGCAGCCCTGTTTGAGTTTAACTTAAAGATGTTAAAATTCACGCAGCTCAATAGCTACTGTCAGGAGTATTTGTTAGGATTATTCAACCACAGTCTTTGATTAGAACAGAAGACCAGCTGACTTTTCCATATTTCACAACAGTGATAATAATTTAAACATACTCAATTAATTATAAAGCATTTTGGGAGATCATGAGGCCATGAGAAATGTAATATAATGAAAAGTCATTTTAAAATAAACAATTACGAATAATGAAAAATTTCTTATTTTTCCTATTTAGAGGATTAGCATCAAATCCATTGAAGGAATTTGCAGTTCCACAATTCTTTTCACATCTTTGGACATCCCAAAGTACTTCACAGCCAATGTAATATCCTTGAAGTTAAAGCAAAATACTCCAGATGCTGGAAAATGAAGAAAAATAACAGGAAGTGCTGGAGAAACTTAGCAAGTCTGGCAGCATCTGTAGAGAGAGAAACAGAGTTAACATTTTGAGTCAGGTGTGACTCGTCTTCCGAACTGAAACTGGTTGGAAAGTTGTGACAGACGAAATAATCACGTGGAACAGATTGCAAGGGTACTCAGAGCCCGAGATTCTAACAGTGGTGAAGGAGATGTAAATATAAAAAAGCTGTAAATGAAGATGTGAATTGAGGAAATAGGTCCCACTCTTCTAAGAACAAAGTCAGCAAGACAAAAGCTTGTGTACATAAAATGGAAGAAAAATGGAGAATACAGAGGTCAGGATTTGAAGTTGTGGAATTCAATACGGAGTCCCAAAGGCTTAAAGTGCTTCAGTGTAAAATGAGGTGCTGTTCCTCTAACTTACATTGTGCTTTATTGGAACATGGCCTTGAATGGAAATGTTCACATGGGAGAGTACTGGTTTATTGCAATTGCAAACAATTGAAAGGTGGTGTCGTTCCTATGGACAAAATGGAAGCATTCTGCAAAGCAGGCACCCGTTCTGTATTTGGTCTCACCAATTTAATGGCGACTCATTTTGAGCAATGTCCAATGTTCCAAACGTATCTTCCAGGTGAAGCAGAGTTTTACTTGTACTTCTTTCAATCTAACATACTATAAGGTGACTCAGTGGTTAGCACTGCTGCCTCGCAATGCCAGAAACCTGGGTTCGATTCCACCCCCGGTCGATTACCTGTGTGGAGTTTGCACATACTCTGTGTGGGTTTCCTTTGGATGCTCCAGTATCCTCCCATAGTCCAAAGATGTGCAGGCCACAGGGAATGCAGGGTTACAGGGCTGGAGTAGAGGAGTAAGGATGAGGGCCTGAGTAGGCTGCTCTTTGGAGATTTGGCGTAGACTTGATGGGCTAAATAGCCTGCTTTCACACTGTCTGGATTCTGCGATTTGCAGCTCACAACATGGAGTGCAGTGGGAAGATTCCCTGTCCCAAGTATGACATAAGTATAAAGTAATCCTTCCAGAATACATTCCTCAACCAATTTAGCTGTCCAATTCTCAAAACTGCTTCAGAATAATGGTGATTTACTCAGTTGAATTATTAGATTATCTCAATAATCATGCAGTGCTAACCTGGTGCTAAAATGTTATCAGCAGATCTATCATTCTGAAACCTCCTCAAACTCACAGTTTCTTTTCAGTAGGTCTTTCATTAGTTGGTGTTAGGAAATAAAAGGCAAGTTTTTCCTTCTGCTAGGTGGATACCAGCTGTCAAGAATTCCTTATGAGTGTTCCAACCAGCATAGAGTTCACTGTGTTATAGATCAATTCACTGTTGACTTACAAGACCATAGGGTTGCTCTCTCAGCGTAGAGAGAGAGGGAGGGAGAGAGGGAGGTGGATGTTGGTGGTTTAACCTGAGGGCCTCCATACCTCAAATGAGCAGAGATGATGAGAAGAAGAGTCATAGAGATATACAGCATGGAAAACAGACCCTTTGGTCCAACTCATCTACGCCAACCGATATCCTAAGTTAATCTAGTCCCATTTATCAGCATTTGGCCTATATCCCTCTCAACCCTTCCTGTTCATATTTTCATCCAGGTGTCTTTTAAATGAAGTAATTGTACCAGTCCCCACCACTTCATAGTAACTTCAGCTGGTGCAGGAATTGAACCCACACTGTCAGCATCACACTGCTTTGCAAACCAACCATCCAGCCAACTGAGATAACCAGCTCCAATCTAATACCAACATCCAATTGGCCAAACAAAGATACATATTGTGCAGGGAGATGATCTCTTTGAAACATAATAATTATGGGCACCAAGCCTTGGAATCATGAGAACGTGTTCTCTTATCTGTCTTTGAGTTTTATCAGTTGTCTTTCTACAATCCAGCTACTCAGTATGAACCTGTCTTCAATGTGATAAAATTCTCTACTGGATTCTCTGGGCTCTTATATTGGAGCAAATGACCCTGTTATCTTTCAGTTTTCAAACTCCACTCCTTGGCTGTGCAACTGAAAGTGGGCATCATCACAATCTAATGGTTAAATCACTATTCAAGAGGTTCAATGGAACACAATAAATGCGCAGGTGAACATAACAACAGCACAATTAAAAATACTTGAAATAAAAGTAGAAAATTTAATTATGTGTTTTTCTTCCTGCAGAAAATGCAAGTAGCTTGTGCCTATCAAGGGAGCTGTTCTAGTTGAAAAGAAAATACCTAGAAATATAATAAAAGTACTCTTAGAAATACTGTCATTCCACAATTATCTTGTATAATAAAACCCAGTACATTATTGATCAGAAGAATTTATAACAGTGAACAAATTTACCTAGTTTGTTTTGAGACCTAGAGATTTCGTGAGTTCGCCTGCTTTTAGATGTTATTTCAAGTTGATTTGCATTACCAAATGAACTCCAAGATTTACTAGGTAAAAGTTTGTGAAAATTGAGAAGGATTTTTTCCAAACTTTGCCTCACTCTATGTCACTACTTGGCAGAAGTGGGTACTGTAGATGCTGGAGATTAGAGTCAAGACGTGAGTAGTGCTGGAAAAGATTAGCAGGTCAGGCAGCATCCAAAGAGCAGGAAAATCAACATTTCAGGCAAAAGACATTCCTGATGAAGGGCTTTTGCCCAGAACATTGATTTTCCTGCTCCTTGGATGCTGCCTAACCTGCTGTGCTTTTTCAGCATCACTCTAATCTTGACTCTATCACTACTTGTTATACAAATTCCTCACGAGTAAAGATTCCCATTGGTCTCTTATTAGTCTACGTCCTCCTTTATATCTGCAGTGATAATAAACCCAAACACTAACTTCAAATACAAACTGAAACAGTGAGACTTTCCAATTGTTTGCAAGGTCACTAGAATTTCTTGTGGATAACAACCACACCCACATTCTTGAACACCAACTACATACAATCTTGAACAGAAACTCCTTCACCGGCATTTGGGGGGGGGGGGGGGCAGCACCAACCTGTAAGTGCTGGCAGTACCAACCAAGAATCTTGCCATTCAGTTGAAATCCTTTTAGGAATTAATCATGAATGGACTATATGCCTGCTTCCCGACCATTCGATTGGTGACGTCGTGCAGAGCCCAGTTCCTTGTTCAACAAGTTGGTTCATTAAGAATTTTTCTTATGCATGACTCTTCCCAATCACCATGCAACTGGATATAGTGGCCTGGATACCAACTTGGTGAAATCCTTCCTTGAGATTCCAGGGATTTATTGGAGTGTGTTTATTGGACTTGCATAGTGATAAAAGAACAGTGATAAGTTCCAAGTCAGGATGGTGCATGCCTTGGAGGGAACCTTGCAAATTATGTGTTCCCATGCATCTGCTGCCCGTGTCCTTCTTGGCAATAGAGGTCATGAGTTTGGACGCTGTTGTCAAATAAGCTTAGACAAGTTGTGTACCATCTACAAGGTGCACTGCAGCAATGCTGCTACTCAAAAACCTGGGTGAAGGGAGTGAATGCTGAAAGTGGCAAACACGGTGCAAATCAAGTGTGGCCCTTGGTGTATGTTTCTGGACTGTTCTTTAAACCTCATCCATGGAAACAAGTGAAGAGTATTTAAACTCATTCATAACTGGTGTCATGTAGGTGATGGACAAGCACTGGGGAGACAGGATGTAAATTACTCACTAATTTTTAAGCACTGATCTTTTATTTCTTCACACATGGGACATAGGCTACAATGGCTGGCCAGCATTTATTGACCATTCTTAATTGCCTGTGAGGAGAGAGTGACAGTCCTTGACACCAAGGCTGTATTTGCCCAAATGTGGCATCAAGGAGTGCTAGCAAAATTAGAATCAATGGGAATCAGGAGCAAACACTCCACTGATTGGAGGACAATGGTTGGTTGTTGGACATCAGTCATTTCAGCTTCAGGACATTTCTGTAGGAGTTCCTTAGGGTAGTGTCTTAGACCAAACATCTTCAGCTATTTCAATTACCTTTCCTCCATCAAAAGATCAGAAGGGGGAATGTTCACTAATAATTGTTCCATGATCAGCACCATTTGTGAATCCTCCAACACTGAAGTAGTCCATGTTCAAATGTAACAAGATCTGGAAATCACTTGAGCTGACAAGTACCAAATAACATTCATGCCACACAAATGCCAGGCCATAAACATTTCCAATAAGAGACAATCTAACCATTGCCCCTTGACATTGAATCATGTTACCACCACTGAAAACCCCACTATTCTGACCAGAAACTCAACTGGACTCACCACATTAAATACATTGGCCAAAAGAGCAGGTCAGAGCCTAGGAATACTGCAGCAAGTAACATCTCCTGACTCCCCAAAGCCCACGCACTATTTGCAAGGCACAAGCCGGGGGGTGTCATGGAACACAGTACACTTGCAGGGATGAGAAGCTAGACATCATCTAGAACAAAGTAGCCTACTTGATTTGCACCACATCCACAAAACATTCACTCCCTCCACCGTCAATGCTCAGGAGCTGCAGTGTGAAATATGTATAAGATGCACAGCAGATACTAACCAAAGACTCTTGGACAGCACCGTCCAAACCCATGACCACTTCCATCTGGAAGGACAAGGGCATCAGATACCTGAAAACCCACCAAAGTTTAGAGAGAAATCAGTATTCTTTAAATATTTAGAATGAAGTCAGGTAGACGGGTTCCACCCACAGCCAAAATCTGTTTAAACTAGTCTCATGTGGAATCAATTTAGACACAATTAAAGTCACTTCTCCTCAACATTAGATCACACTCAAATTCTACATTATTTTCAGAAAAATCCTTGAATCATTGTGGCCTACCATTTTCCCAATGACCATTCCTTCAACATCGCTAAATCAAAATCCTGGAATTCCCTCCTTGACGGCATTGTGTGTCTACCTACAGCACACAGACTGCAGCAATCCAAGAAGGCAGCTCACCACCACCTTCTCAAGGGCAACATTGAAGGTGGCAGAGTGGCTCAGTGGTTAGCATTGCTGCCTCACGGGACCTGGGTTCAATTCCTGCCTTAGATCACTATCTGTGTCGTGTTTGCACATTCTCCCCGTGTCTTGTGGGCTTCCTCTGGGTTCCTCCCACAGTCCAAAAATGTGCAAGTTAGGTGAATTGGCCATGCTAAATTGTGCATAGTGCTCAGGGATGTGTAGGTCAAGGTCGTGTTTCCATACTGTACGGATTTTAACTCCAACTGGGGACAGGCATTAAATGCTGGCCAGTAAGTAATACCCAAGGCGCAAAAGTAAATAACGTTTTAAAAAAGCAACCATCTTCCTGCATGCCAAGTATAACTCCAACCAGTGGAGTGTTTGCCCCCTAATTCCCTTTGTTTCTAGGACTCCTTGTGGCAGCCTTGATGTCAAGAGTTGTCACTGTCACCTCACCTCTGGAATTCAGCTCTTTTATCCACGTTTGAACCAAGGCTGGAATGAGGTCAGGAGCTGAGTGGCCCGAGTGGAACCCAAACTGGGCGTCGCCGAACAGGTTTTTTGCTGAGCAGGTGCTGCTTGATAGCACTGTTGATGACACCGTCCATCATTTTACTGATGACCAAGAGTCGACTGATGGGGCGGTAATTAGCCAGGTTGCAAATTGGTCTGCTTTTTGTGTAGAGGACATACCTGGGCAACTTTCCACATTGTCACATTGATGCCAGTTTTGAAGAAATTCACTGACAAAAAGGATCCTGTCCATCAGAAGTGAATGAATTATGAGGACAGAGCATATGACCCAACAGATAGGAATCAAGTGAAATTAGAACGTGACAAACAATTGCACCCAGCAGGCTGCCGTGTTTCTGCATAACAAAAAATCCATTCTCTGTGGACTTTTCTGATTAAGAACATTTATAACTAAGTTATTGGCTGGCATTAGTCTTTATCCTTCCTCAGGTTTTGAATTTCTAAACTGATTGCTTTTCCATTATAGGTGGGAGCCATTATTGCCCAAAATGATTGTTTTGAGAGGAATCTGAGTTAAGCCCCATTCAAAATGCATTGAAAAGGGAAGAACAAATGGCAAATTCCAATTTTGTTCATTAAAATTAAGGAAGGTAGTGGCAAGTTAATGGAGTCAACAGCTGAAGTGATTTTCTCCTGCTTGTTTGTGATGTAGCGACACAAGGATTCGATCAAAAAAGTGTAGAGTTTGGAGTGTGACTTAATGTTGGGGTAAAGTGACTTTAGTTGCATCTAACTTGATTCCAGGTGAGATAGATTGGTTCAAACTGATTTTTGTCTGCAGTGCAACCCATCTATCTGGCTTCATTCTAAATATTGGAAGAATATTGATTTCCGTCTAACACATGTGTCAGTTGTGTCTCAACTAATAGTGCCCTTGCCCCTGAATAAGAAGACTGTGAGTTAAAAGCCCACACCAGGAGTGCTCTTTAGCAATCTAAACTAATATTAATGTGGAGAAATGAAAGAATTGTATATTCTGTTGATGAGGTGTTGAGTTGGGGCTCTGTCTACCTTCTGAGATACACTCAGTAATATTTAAGGGGTATGGTCACTATTTATCCTGCAGCACACAAACAGGATACCTAACTACGGTCATATTGCTGCTTGCAGGAGCATCTTGTGTCCAACTTAAAATCATTGAATCTCTACAGTGTGGAAGCAGACCACTTGGCCCACTGAGTCCACACCAACTCTCCCAAAAGCATTTAACTACTGTTACCTACTCTACAACAGTAACTGCACTTCAAAAGTATTTCATTGGTGATAGAATGTTTTGGGATGCCCAGTGTTTTTGGAGGTGTTAGTTGAATGTACATTCAAACAAAAGAGCAGAAAAAGCTGGAAAATACTGAACAGGCATAACAGCATGTTTTTAAATAGAGAAATAGTGTCATGCAGCTTGAAAGCAAACCCTTTGCTCCAAATAGTCCATGCCGAATATAATCCCAAAGTAAACTAGTCCCACCTGCCTACTCCCGACCATATCCCTCCCAATCTTTCCTATCTTTTTTAGTACTATTCAAATGTCTTTTAAATGTTGCAATTGTGCTCTCATCTACCATTTCATCAGGAAGCTTATTCCACATGCCAACCACCCTCTGTGTAAAAAAAAATGCCCTTCATTTTTTTTTTAAATCTCTCTCTTCTCACCTTAAAATGTGCCGTCTAGTCTTGAAATCCCCATCCTAGGGAAACGACAGCTACCAATAACCCCATCTATACTTCTTGTGATTTTATAAACTTCTGTAAGACACCCCTCAACCTTCTATCTTCCAGTGGAAAAAGTCCAAGCTTATCCAGCCTTTCCTTATAAGTCAACCCTTCCAGACCCAGCAGCATCCTGGTAAATCCCAGCTTAATAATATCCTTTCTATAACAGGGCAACCAGAACTGGACATAATATTTCAGAAGCGGCCTCACCAACATCCTGCACAACCTCAATATGACTTCCCAACTCCCTTACTTAAAAGGACTGAGCAGCAAAGGCAAGCTAAATGCCTTTTTAGCCACTCTACCTATATGTGATGCAAACTTCAAAGAGTTATATACCTGAATCCCTAGGTCACTTTACTCTACAACACTACTTAAAGCCCTACCATTAACTGTCTCAGTTCTACCCCTGTTTGTTGTGCCAAGATGCGATACCTCAGATTTATCCAGATTGAACTCTATTTGCTATTTTCCAGCCCATTGAGTCAAATTTTCCATTTGGGGTTCAGAATAGTTTGTGATCTAACCTTTCCTGCATTTCCTGCAACCCAACAATCACCAAACCTACAACCCATACTTGGGCCGGATACAACTTTGATGCTGATTAATGGTGCTAGGTGTTGCCAGGGGACTGCCTGCAGAGCATGAGTACGAAGGGCAGACAGCAGCCATGATGGGGTCTGCTGCTGTCTTGCCAGAGAGAGGAGGCAGCACATTGAACGACATGCAGCCTCACTGTAAATAGAAGCGGACAGATAGCAAGCTGTAAGATACAGCACTCAATCCAGAGCAAGATGCTTCAGGTCACAAATGTTTGCAGCACATTAAAAAAAAGCACTTAACTGAGCACCAAACCAGTCATGCTTAGCAATTTATAAATTAAACATTGTCACCTTACCTCTTCAGCCTTTTAATGATCAACTTATGGAATGTAATGGGTATTAATTGGAGGCAAGTGAATTCTTAATTCCCTCCCTCTGCCCTTACATTGAAAATTTCAGCATATCCTGGAGGCAATACTTCTCTAACACTCTTGTTCTGGTGTGCACAGACAATTGAAAATGCCAGTTAACGTTTCAGCTCTGTGATTCTCCATCAGATTGCCTATTCTGGAAAAGAGCTGACAATTTCCTGCATTTTCTTTTTTGATTTCACATTTCTATTATCCACAGTACTTTATTTATTGGCTTTTCCCTCTGTGTTTTCATGTCCAATTTCCTATGGTTGGTACTGAATCACTTCTGTGTGTTTCATATTCCTACTTCTGATCATTTATCTCTGCAACAGCTCGCTTTTGAAATGCAGCAGTCTCTATCACAGATCAAGTAACTTAGTGCGGGTCTTTCAGAGTCATCTTCATTCTTATCACACAAATTGTTGTGACCCAAGTCATCTCAGGGAGAAGCACACACCAATAAAACAGCAACGGATATATTTTTCTTCATTTGCTAATACTAAAGATAAACTCTGTGAGGATTGAAAACACATTTCTCTGCTGTACACTCATGAGAACTTATGTTAGTGCATGGGAGATAGTGAATCCCTTTCCTGAAATATGAATTGATTTTGTTGTATTATTGTAGATCCCAGACCAGACAGGCAGTTTATTTTTAAGACAGTTACAGTATGTGATGACATATGACGTTTTGGATAAAGGTCACCACCTCACCCAAATCGTTATTACTGGCCATAGAAAGAACATCAATAATAGTAATGGTGGTGAAGGGGAGAGTAGCACAGAATCTAGACTGTAAGTCTAATATATCACAGCAGTGTAACTAGTAAGTGTTGATAATTAACTTTAAGATATCTGTTGCAACAATAACCCAGTCTTCATGATATATGTTAAAAAGGGCTAACAAAAAGGTAACACCCAGATCTAGTCATTTTGGCAGTGGTGTCTCAACCAGAAACCATTTCAGATTGAGGGATAGATTCTGGCCTTTTCTTACACACCACTATCTTTCATCACATGGGCACCATGCTCTAAACTCTTTCTCTATATTCCTTAATGCCTCCACCAAATTTTCTAGTTTTGAGACCCTCCATAAATCTTTCCACTTTGAAAAGCATATGGTCACTCTTTGCAACATTTACTTGTTTAGCTTGGTGTCCAGGGATGTCTTATACCTTAGTGAAGCACCTTGAAACATGTTGCTACATTTTAAGAGAAAGAAACTGTCATAGTCTGCTCTTCAAATAACAAGGAAACATCAGGGACTGAGCGAGTTTTGAACAGATTTATAGCTCAGGTTGAGGTTCTGGATGTAGGCTTGCTCACTGAGTTGGAAGGTTCATTTTTCGACATTTCATCACCATAGTAGGTAATAGCTTCAGTGAGGCTCCGGAAGAAGCACTGCTGATGTTTCCTGCTTTCTGTTTATATATTTGGGTATCTTTGGATCGGTGATGTCATTTTATGTGGTGATGTCATTTCCTATGGTGATGTCATTTCCTGTTCTTTTTCCGAGGGGGGTGGTAAATCGGGTCCAAATCAGTGTGTTTACTGATTGAGTTCCAGTTGGAATGCCACGCTCCTAGGAATTCTCATGCGTGTCTCTGTTTGGCTTGTCCTAGGATGGATGTGTTGTCCCAGTCGAAATGGTATCCATCCTTATCTGTGGTGTCCTTCCTTCTTCTGGAGCCTCACTGAAGATGTTATCTAGTATGGTGACGAAATGTCTGAAAATGAACCTTCCAGCTCAGCGAGCAAACCTACATTCATTAGGGACTGACTTGTATCTGCATAATGCACTGTAACCCAAGTCCTTAACATCAAAATCTGAAAATTCTGAAACGATTTGTGCAACAAATTTAATATGTTTATTTTGAACCGTTCTCGGAAGTTGATAATCAGTATATATTTATTTCCAGTTAATATTATTAAATGTCTTTTTTAAAATTTTTTTTTTCCCTCGCTCTTGATTTCCCCAAATCTCCTTTTCTTCATATAAAGGATATAGTTCTCCTGAAATCACCAACCAGAAAGTCTCACTGCGAGATCATTGCTCATGTATAAGCCTAGATAGCAACAGGCAATAGGCAATCATCTATTATTTGTCAATCTATTATCAGCCATCTACTATCAGCCAAAGCTTGACATGTCCATTTGAGAGCATGATCACTGGAGAGTGATCTGCGGTGGCTGAGGAACAAATGAATATTGGAATCATTTATACCTATCTGGTGAATACAAGGTATCCAACTGTAAAATGCTTAGTGGAATTCTAGAGAATAAATGATCTAGGGTTACAGTTATACCGCAATGCCTCTGTCCCTACACAGTGAAGACTGCTGCATACCAACATGAAAATGGTAGATTTTCTCTGTAGTTAGTTATCAATATTAACCTCGAGCACATTGATGTGAGACTCCCTTAGGCAAACTCATTGCTTGGGTTAACACAGTGCAATGTTAAATGGCTGGACTTCCTGCATACCTTATAAATCTAAATATGTTTCTTTCAATTGAAGAACTCTGACAGTAGTTAGAAAGTAGTTTTGGTCAAGCAATACTGCAGAAACCTTGTCGATTACAAATTACCTTAGCACTCAAGTCCAGTAGCACAATATAACCAGTCTTATTCATCTTATTAACTGGAATTGGCACGCAGACTCTAATACATAGTGCGGCTTTTTAATCATATCATAGCTTCCCCCCGTAAATGACACAATGACAATCTTAACAGAAGACTGTAAAATTTAATGGAGAGAACACAAATTGACTCATCTGCCCAATTCAGCCTTTGAAGTGGACTAAGTTGCCAACATGTTTTGCTATGATAAGACTATCGAGTTGTATGTCACTTTAAAGTGACACATGCTTAGTTTGGTTTCCAAGAGATTGACATTCATGAGCCCGTTTCCTTTGCTCATGCGATGATATGTTGTTGGAAGAATCACCAAGCGACCCATTTTTCTTTTTCTGTGGGACCATAACTCTTCTGAATCCAAAACTAAACAAGTCACAGTGGAAGGACAGCTTGAGACATTTCAATTAGGTTTGGCTGATGTTTGGTTTGCAATGTTTCAGCCCAAACACAGAGAGAAGAGGCCTCGTGACCCCATTGTCCTTCCTTGTGCAGCAGTGACATTTTTGTTGAAAACAAATGATCTTCAGTGATGTGATGCTCTTTGTGAGTCTTTAATAAAATTACCAAGATGGGGAAAGTCGGCTTACAGTGTTTGTCGATGCAGGCTTTTTCTCCTGGATAAAAGTTAACTAAATCAGAAGGCATCACGGAGTAATGAGATGTGAGGCACAAATCTGTTTAAAGTGCACAGGACAGATAATACAATCGCTGGGGCTTTTTTCTCAGGACAGAATGCACTCACTGACCCAATAACTTCGTAGCCTTCACATTTTAATATGGTTGCCATCACGAAAGAATTTGTGGATTGTGAAACACAAATAAATTTAGAAAGTTTCGCAATTTTCAGAAAAGTGCATTTGTGAGATAATTGGAAGCAAAATAAATTGGTGGAGCAGACAAGATTTTTTTTATGTATATTCCTGTCATTCATTTAGTCTTCATGATTGCCCTGTCATTGTCAGATAGCAGTGTGAGCAGCTCTCTGGCAGTTGGATGGACAAATGTCCACCTGTTTTGCTACAAGCTAAGAATTAAAAACTTAATAAGTCAATGGGATCCAGTTTTGGGCAGACTGACTGGCTAAGTGTTGAGGTGGACAAGTGCACAGTGCAGTTAACATGCTCCTCTTAAAGAGGAACTGGACTCAGTGAATGGAACCTGCTACTGAGTATCTTGACTAATGCTGATTGCAGGTAGAAACTGCGTAGTAGAACACTGGGAACAGGCAGAGCTTCTAGGTTTGTTGGTGTCTTGATGGAGGCCTTAGTAGTGGGGGACAACAAACTGATTACCTCACCCTCATCCTGTTGTATTTCCATTAGGAATGGTGCAGATGTGGGAGTTTGTAATGGGACGTCCTCAAGTGTATTTTCTGAAGGAAAAGGGAAGTCAATGCCTGGAGTTTGGCCCTGAAGACATGGAAAATATGTAGCAAATAGTGACTCTGTGACTCTATGAATGTTGAGGGTCAGTAAACACATTTGTGAAGGATACCTCTCTGCAACATGGGCTCTCACATTATTCAATGTACCATATTTCCATCGGTCACCAACAACACTCCCTGGTAATCAGGACTCATGCTCAAAATCTAAATGCTCCATTTTATTGTTATGCACCTACCAATGATGTAACCCTTACACTCATCTTCTGCTGCTTCCACGTATCTTCAATTAGTCCAGAGTGTACATTACCCAGAGTGCAACAAAATCACTGACCTTCCTCCCCTTTCTTTGCAGGAATCAGTGGGCCTTTTCCACTGGGATCAAATCAAAACCTAAGAAAGACAAAAATGTTAGCGTGTTTCTCCATATCACAGGTTGGATATGACAGAGCATTTGGACTAATCAAGAATCTTAAGGATGACAGCATGTTGTTGTCTTATGCCTCTTCTCAACTGATTACCTCACCCTCATCCTGTTGTATGATATCTTGAGTGAGCTGCTAATGGTGTGACCATGGTCCTCTTGTGTTCCACTCCAAATCCTATTTTTTCATTCCAACTTTCCCCTTCTGATTCTCTGCTTCCTTTACACAACAACAACAGTCACTAGATCCAGCTGCAGTGAAATCAGGAACATCACTGCATCTGGAAACAGACATTCTTTCAACTTGAAAGGCCATTAGAGAATTGGAATCAACATGTGGTGCATAACTGGTCACATGAGTACTTACACAAATGTTGCAATTACAACTGGTAGCGAAAAAATAATTTTAATTACAAAGTGAACACCTGACCCTTTAAATAATATTTATGGGACATTCCTTTTGCAGGTGAAGACGTATCATTGCTTCATGAATCCATTGGATCTACACAGAACACTTTTCAAAATGTCTTGACCAGCATTGTCCACCCCACATTTAAAAAAGATACCAGCACTGTGTGGGCAGCATGGTGGCCCACTGCTGCCTCACAGCACCAGAGACCTGGGTTCAATTCCCACCTCAGGCAGCTTTATGTGTGGAGTTTGCACATTCGCCCCTTGTCTGCGTGGGTTTGCTCCGGTTTCCTCCCACAGTTCAAAAAATGTACAGGTTAGGTGAATTGGCCATGCTAAATTGCCTGTAGTGTTAGGTGTAGGGGTACAGGCAGGTTGCTCTTCGGAGGATCGGTGTGAACTTGTTGGGCCAAAGGGCCAGTTTCCATACTGTAAGTAATCTAATACCATTCTAGAGACCTCCAATTCTGTTATTCCCAGAATTTCTAGTCCAAAGATAATATTTATAAAACATATAATTTATAATATAAAATTTAACAAAACACCATCCAGAAACATATTCTTTGTTGTTCCTTGTTCACAATTTCTTTTGTAACTCCACAAAAAAACTCATACAGGATTCAGCATCTTAAACAATGATGGGAAGCTCAGAACAGATTGGGAATCACTTGGGATTAGCAAAGTGGAAAGGGGAATGGGTTTTGGAAGTTAGAAAGATGGCAAACCATCCCATGCCATTGCTCAGTCTTGTAACAGGATTAGTGAGCGTTAGAGCCAAATTCAAATCCAGATCACTTACAGTCTGAGAGAGACTGGATGGAGGTGGGTGTAATGGTGATAGGTCAGAGGGGAGAGGGGAGCGTGTAGGTGGGGAGGAAGATGCACAGGTAGGACAAGTCATGAAGGTTGAGACGGGTTGGAAGGTTGGATCTGGGTCAAGGTGGGGGGAGGTGAAATGAAGAAACTGGTTAAATCCACCTTGATGTCATGAGGTTGGAGGGGCCCGAGGTGGAAGATGAGGCTTTCTTCCTCCAGCCATCGGGTGGTAAGGGAGTGGCGATGGAAGAGCCTCAGGACCTACATTTCCTTGGCTGAGTGGGAGGGGGAATTGAAGTGTTTGGCCACGAGGCAGTGGGGTTGATTGGTGCAGGTTTCCTGGAGATGTTCTCTGACGCGCTCTGCGAGTAGGCATCCTGTCTCCCTAATTTTAGAGCAACAGATGTTGTAAATGACGTGTGGAAGTGCAGATGAAACTTTGATGGGTTTCTTAGACACCACTGTCCCCTCCCTGGACCTCTCCATCTCCATCTTTAGGGACCAATTCAACATTGACATCTTATACAAACCCACTGAGTCCCACAGCTACCTGGACTACACCTCCTCCCACCCTGCCTCCTTATTCCCAATTCCTCCACCTCCGCCCCTTCTGCACCTGGGAGGACACGTTCTACACAGAACATACCCGATGGCCTCCTTCTTTAAAGGCTGCAATTTCCCCTCCCATGTGGTTGATGATGGCCTCCAGCACATCTCATCCACTTCCTGCATGTCTGTCCTTGAACCCCACCCCTCCAACCGCAACAAGGACAGAACCCCCCTGCTCCTCACCTTCCACACCACCAACCTCCGTATACACCACATCATCCTCTGCCATTTCCACCACCTACAAACAGACCCCACCAAAAGAGATATATTTCCCTCCCCACCCCTATCCACTTTCCATAAAGACCATTCCCTCCATGACTCCCTTTCAGGTCCATGCCCTCCACCAATCCACCGCCCCCTCTTGGCACCTTCCCCTTCCACCACAAAACCTGAGCTCAGACCTCTCCCCTCACCTCCGTCCAAGGCCCCAGAGTAGTCTTCCACATTCATCAAAGTTTCATGTGCAATTCCACACATGTCATTTCCTGTATCCATTGCTCCCGATGCGGCCTCCTCTATATTGGGGAGACAGGGCGCCTACTTGTAGAGCGCTTCAGAGAACATCTCCGGGACACCCGCACCAATCAACCCCACCATGTCTGAACACTTCAACTCCTCCTCCCACTCCGCCAAGGACATGCAAGTCCTGGGTCTCCTCCATTGCCATTCCCTAACCACCCAATGCCTGGAGGAAGAATGCCTCATCTTCTGCCTTGGGGGAACCATTCAACTCCATGGCATCAATGCTGATTTCACCAATTTCCTCATTTCCCCTCACCCCACCTTATCCCACATCCAACCTTCCAACTCGGTATCGCCCTCATGACCTGCCCTACCTGTCCATCTTCCTTCCCACCGACACGCTCCTCTCTTTCCTCTGACCTATCACCATTACCCCCAGTTCCATCCACCTATTGCACTCTCAGCTACCTTCTCCCCAGCCCCACCTGTGTCCCATTTATCTCTCCACCCCGATGCTTCCAGCCTCATTCCTGATGAAGGGCTTTTGCCCGAAACATCAATTCTCCTGCTCCTCAGAAGCTGCTGTGCTTTTCCAGCACCACCTTCTCAACTCTTACAGTCTGAATCTAATACTGATAAATGCCTTTCAAAGAGAACTGGGGAGGGGGGGGGAGGGGGGGCGGGGCGGTAAGATGAAACGTTTGCTACATTTTTATCTCCAGTCTTATATTCATGGTATGCTCACTTCATCCATTCCCTTCTCTGCATGTTATAAGCCTGTCATTTCATCACTCCATCACTCAATCAGGTGTTGTATACTGATTTGTCCATTCCCTGTGCATATCGCCAACATTAAGTAAGAGGTTCAAACCTGAGATCTCCATTTGGACTTTGAAGCAAATCCATGGACTACTTTGTGTTTGGTTTATATGCTTATCTTTTGTTTTAAGCTATGAACTGGGGAGAAGATTTCATTTCATTTCAATATCCATTGAGATTTTAAGTTTGCAGTGAGCAATGTGGAAGAGGTTCTCTCTGAGGCTGAACCAACAATAAACAAATATCTAACAATTAAATATTGCCATTTTAGATTCCCAGATGTTTTATGGAGCAACATTGCATTCCCAGATTCTTTGTCTCCTCACAGCAAGTGAATCATTTATTTGCCTTCATTATATTGGCAGATTAATGGGTCTTTGACTGAGGGTTTGCCAAATCTAATCCCTGCTGGGGTAGAGGTAAGCAGTTGTTTTTGTTTACGGAATGGAGTGTGTGGAAGTAGGGAATGTGTCCATGAGGTTTTCTAATCAAGGAACTCTCCCTTGTCATCTGAATGTATTTCCCAGTTGGTTAAAGCTAGTATACAGATGATCTAAACCAAAACACTTACTTGAACTATGAAAATTTAATAACTGTCCAAGTAAACCTAATGCTGACTACCCAATTGTTAAGAATGCTTCTAACTCTGTCTCTTGTATTCAATTCCCTGAAGAACAATTAAAACCCTTGCCTGCACTTTAAAAGGATAATACTACCAGATCAATATCTTCAGTTTCATGAGATTACCATAAACTAAACTTTACTTGTGAGAAGACCTATTGTTCCGATCAATCACTTTGACACCTATTTAGCATTTGACCAAGTGTCGCAATTAAGAGCCTTATTAAAACTGAAGTCAATGTGTATCAGGTAATACCCTCCACATGTCAGGACGACACCATGCACAAGGGAAGATCTTTGTGGATGTTCAAGGCCTATGATTTCAGTCCCAGAACATCACCACAGGAGTAATAGATCATAGGATCCCCACAGGCCATTTGATCTAACAAGTCCACACTGACCCTCTGAAGAGTAACCCATCCAGACCCATTCCACTACACTATATTTACCCCTGACTAATGGACCTAACCTACACATTTCTGAACATTATGGGCAATTTAACATGGTCAATCCACCCTAACCTGCACATTTCTGGATTGTGAGAGGAAACCAGAGCACCCAGAGGAAAACCATGCAGACGCGGGGAGAATGTGCAAGCTCCACTCAGACAGTCACCCGAGGCTGGGATCGAACCCAGATATCTGGTGCTGTGAGGCATCAGTGTTAACCACTGAGCCATTGTGCCACCCGAGTGCTTCAGGGCCACATCCTTAGCTCAACCATCTTCAGCGGTTACATCAACTATCTTCCCTAGGTCATAGGTTCAGATGCAAGGATGTTCATTGATGATTGTACAGTGTTCAGGTCTATTTGCAGTTCCCCAGATAACGAGGTAGCCCATGGCTGTGTAAAGCAAGATTTAGTAAGTAACAGCTTGGGCTGGTAAGTGGTAAAAACATTCATTCTATGCAAGTGCCAGGCATTTACCATCTCCAACAGAGAGATTCTGACATCTCTTTTTGACATTCGGTAACATCATCACCACTAAACTCCCTACAATTAACAACCTGGTGTGTTACTTTGACAAGAGTCTAAATGGACTAGTTACAATAATGCAGTGACTACAGTGGCATATCAGAGGCTGGTGTAGTGCAGTCAGTCCTGTCTTCATAAGGCCTTGCTGTAACCTGTAAGGCACGAATCAGAAATTATGGAATACTGCCTGGTTCAGTGTAACCCCCAAAAATGCTTAAGTAGCTTCAAACCAACCTGGACAAAAGTGTCCACTCAATCAGTGTACTGTCCACTACTTTAAGCATTTGCTCTCTCCACTGTCTGTGCATGTTTGCTGGATGGCTCAGTTTGATATGCATGCAGTGACTTGTCAAGATTCATTCCATAGCATGTCTAAACCTGCGACCTCTAACCTTTAGAAAAACAGGGCAGAAGGTGCCTGGGAACACCACCACCTTGACATTCCTCCCACTTCACTCAGCACCCTGACTTGGAAATATATTATTATTCCTTCATTGTCTCTGGGTCATAACCCTGGAATTCTACAGAACAGTGTTTTGGTTGAATCCTCAGCCAACAATCTCCAATGGTTCATTGACACCTTCTCATGTGTAATTAGGAGTTGGCAATAAATGTTAGCTTTTCAGATCATATCCTCTGAATAAATTAAAGGAAATTGTTTCAAGTTTATGCACAAATTCTCTGAAAGACAAAAAAAAATCCATGGGAAATGAAAGAGCATACCCTGACAAAAAGCTGACCATAATGTTGAAGGTAAGAAAGACTGACACCCATATTAAGTGCCATTCATAATCTTAGGACATCCCCAAGTGTTTTACAGTCCATTAGGCATTTATGGACGTTTGATCACAACAGGGGCATGGACAAAAATCACAGGCCCTGGTGTTGCTCCTGGTCTAGGCTCCTCGTCCAATAGGGCCCAAGTACAGCAGGCCTGCCCCCAAACCCAAATGTCATAAGCCCTGGGCTCCAGTCTCCAATATACCTCTTGTCCCAGGTGTTGGTTGCAGCTTTAAACTAGGAAAGGATGCTGGGACAACATTCTGCTCCAGCAGTGGGAGATGGTGATACATCAGTGTGTCAATGTAGGATGCATGTAGGTGCACATCCCTTCATTTAGTATGGCATTGCTGTGACACAGTATGCAATCAGAAGCTTCTCCATACTCATCTGTCTTCCAGCATTCCTAACTCTACCTTCCCTTGCTGCAGAAGCATCCCAGCACTTGGAAGACAGATGATGAGGAAGACAAATGTTAGGGAGAAGAAGTAGGGCAACAGAAACTTCAATGTAGCTGTTTCGGATGAGGACAGAGAAGTTGATAAGACTTGTTCACAGGAGTCTGTGAAGTACCCTCTAGCCCAGTGGTCTCACAAGCTGTTAGGACTCAGAGAAAGCTCTGTTCAGGTAGCAATCAAAATTAAACATTGTAAATGCTATTTCCTAATTATAATAATCATCAGTCAAAGGTTGCCTTTTGCTCTTCCGGCTGCATAAATAAATTTCTCTGTCTGCTGGTGACGCTAGCAACAAATATGCCTCTTTTCAGTTGTTCTGAATCACGCTTGCTGCATTGTGAACATAACATCCAGCATTTCAGCACAACAGCGCCAGTTGAGTCCTCGCTTAATTATATTTAAACAATCCAAGTCCAGAATTGCCAACACGGGCTGCTTCAATGCTAATCGCAAAATAGTTTCTTCCTCTACGAGGTGGAAATCTTTAACGGTGACCAGTTTATTTTTTGACCCAGAATCCGCTACACAAAATGCGTACATGCTGATGGTGCACCCCGGATACCCACAACAAAATGTGACATTTTGAGGCCAAATTAATTGTCACTTACACAGTGCAGCGTTAGCATGGATGTAGCCTAAACTGCTAAGCCAACAAATGCAAAACTAGGTTAACCCTCTAGCAGCTCCCAGGAAAGCACAGGAATCTTGGTATTATTGTGCAGAGCTTTTATTGCATCAGGCAGTTTGCTGCTGAGGTATTGAAAGAAGAGAAAGAAAAATGAAGACCTTATCTGCAGAGAAATTCCAGCAAGGTGAATGGAAATGCTTAAAGTGACACGAAGGATTTGGGAGAGGGCAGCATTGTGTTTTTTTTAAAAAATACTCAGACCAAGTTTAAATAGTATAATGGATTTGCAGGCATGGAACATACACTCTTGGCCTCTAATATCTAATCTGAATGTCACTGAACTTTGCTACCTGCAATGTAAACCCTCCCCCTTTCCTCTGCCCTGGGTTTCAGACAGTAGAAAAGGAGGCTGTCACAGAAAATGTATTTTTAGGGTCAAAAGCAATACTGGCTTTCACTGAACTGGAATAGGAGCTTTGTTCTTGTTTGCTGGTTGCTAGGCAAGCTACAGCAGCCGCAATGGGCACAGTTGGAGATTTAGATCACAAAAGATCAAGGCCTAGTGCTTCGAATGATAATAAATGACTGGCTTTGGCAGAGCCCAGGAGGACCATCTGTGACCCCCACAGGTCACTGAGCTTGCCTTGTATAAAGAAGCCTTGGCTATTCTGTGCTTTCACTACTCTTCCTCTGCATTCCGTGTACTTGGGCAGCACGCCAAAAACTGAGACTTTCACAACACCGCGGCTGCAATCAGACTGAGGAGGGGGATTAACGTGTATAATAATCCATTAGCAATGTGTAATAATCCATTAGTCCCTGCCACAAAGCGAGCTATATTTTTTTTGTTCAAGGCTCGAAATAAAGGAATCCGCACCAGAACTATGCCTCCATTGCGATGTTTTATTATAGGGACAAAAACAAATGTGACAGCATTTGACTCCGCGTGGGTGTGTTTAAGAGAGAGGAAAAGTAGGGAGGAAGAAAGAGAGAAAGGCGAAGCGAAAGAAAATAAAGGCTGAAAGAGCGAGACTCCAAAAAAAAAGTGTTTTAAGGGGAGGGGAATACGATAAAAAGAAATTTAAACAGTGTATGGCAGGAAGGGGTAGAAGGGCTAAAGAGGACAGGTCAGACAAAGGAATGAAAACTGTCGACTGGAAATGATTGCAGATTAAAATCAAAACGTTTGGGCAATGAAAACTTGGAACAAAACGGCTGGAAAGATTTTTTTCATTTATCATGTAACTTAGATTTAGTTGTACTTTTACCTGGTTTTCATAAGTTAAGAAAAATTAATTTCAAAACATTGCAGGAGATGGCAATAAAGCTCCCCTCCCCCTTCCCCAGAATTAACACAATGATATGTTTAAGTTCCAATTAATATTACTGCAGACAGTATTAATGAGAATTCATTCTGTCTGGCCAAAACATTAAAATAGCACACTTCAACGGGAGGCTGCTCAGCAGGGCTTAGAGAATATCAATTTGCAAAGATGGGTGAAGATTCATCACTGAAAATGTTCCTAGTCCACACCTGCAGTAGTGAAGTTCTTGTCCCCGCCATTGTAACATCATCTACACACAAATTCTTGGATACAGGCTGGGAATGGGAAACGTCTCTCAATCCGGTCTCAGTCAAGCTACCTCACTTTGTTTAGACAGCAGAGGTAAAGGAGTCAATGATAAGTTAAAGTATCACTGTGACACCATCAGATTACCAACTATTCACCCGCTGGATTGCTTTGGTCTTGCTGAGGGCAACTCTGGTCTGATGCAAAAAGGAAGGTTCTAATGTTAGCTCAAAGAATGTGAAGATAGACACAATCCTCGAAACTAAAAGGTGCCAATGCATGTTCCCTTTGCCACAATGATCAGGGGGTACTAGGGCCACATCCCCCAGGGGACCAGTGGATAAGGAACATGGTCTTTTGTAAGTAGTTCATTCTAGACCCAAGAAAGACAAGCCTGAGTGTTGGGTGGCATGGTGGCTCAGTGGTTAGTGCTTCTGCCTCACAGTACCAAGGACACAGGTTTGATTCTATCCTTGGGTGCCTGTCTGTGTGGAATCTGCATGTTCAGTCCTAGGCTGAAGGATATAGTGAGGAGTTGAGAGTGTGGTGCTGGAAAAGCACAGCTAAGGTCAGGCAGCATCTGAGAAGCAGGAGAATCGGTGTTTCAGGCAAGAGCCCAGAGAAGGTAAAGTGCAGATTCAGCACAAACGTAGAGGGGTTATAAAATGAGATGCTGTTACGTACCCATCATTGCCTCCAGCTTATGCTCTCTGTTGCTTTGTGATTTATCCAACAATATCATCTCTGTTTGAATCCAGCTCTATTCGCAAGTGAATGCGCTGGAGTTAGTGTCTGAATAACTAAAGTGCCATGACTGAATCAGATGGGGGAACACTTCATCTCATAATACCAAACCTCTTACTGTATGTTTCTTTTACTGTTCACTGTCTCTTTAAATGACAGTAATTTGTTTTCAGAGGGTGCTATTTGACTTCTAAAATGTATGATAATGTCAAACATGAGCAAAATGTTGACACTTGACCATTGAAGCCTTTGAGAAAATCTGTAAATTGGAAAACCTTTGGGTTATTGTGGGAAATGGCATGGGAAAGTTAATTCTGTCAGACTCAATTTAGGATATCTGACTGGCATGGATGAGTTGGACTGAAGGAGTCTGTTTCCGTGCTGTTAAGACTCTATGACTATGACTCTATAACTCACCTCAATAACCTATACTCCATTACCAAGCTTTGAGTCAACTGTGGTATTGTACCTCAAGTAACTGGTCAAATTATGATTAGTCACATGCTTGCCTATTGCCTTAAGGTGTTTTGCGATGTTAAAGGAGCTACATAAATGCAGGTTGCTGTTGTTAATGCATCCGTGGTCACAGCCAGACCGGTATTGTTGAGATCCTGTTGACATCCTACTTGAAAAAAGGTCGAGATTAAAAAAAAATCATGTCTGAATTGACCTTGACAGCTGCCGTCAGTGTCTGACATTTGGCTGGAAGTCATCTTGAACTATGCAATACCATTCCCTCACCAGCTCTGTGGTGAATCTATGTCTTTGTATGCATTGTTGTTGGGGGAAATCCAGATAAATCCACTGTTAACAATAGGTATGATTGAAAAGGTAATGGCAGAGAGAAATCCTCCTGTTTTGACATAATATGGCTTCCCTTCAATTGTGTGCTCCTTTTCATCTTTCTCTTCTTCCTCCACCGAATATAAATAAGGAGAATTTCTTATAGAAGCACTGATTGTGTGAATGGTACTAAGGGAGTAATGATGAGTAATGCCAAGACCATCTTGATTACATAATTAAGAAGAGAAAAAAGAACAGAAAAGGAAAGCTATTTAAGCAGCATATGTAAGTCGCTGGCTTCCTTTCCAACCTATTCGCTAACTTACATTTTGTGAGGAAAAAGTTGCAATTATCATTTTGTCTCCTTTATAAATTAATTAAAATAGAATATAATCTGGTTAAAAAAAATCAAATTCTGAATTTTTTTAAAAATTGATGTGTTTTACTGATGTAACTTTTTTGTTGAGAGTCAATGGGTATCTCAGTACTTTCAGTAAGTTTCAACTCTGGGATGCCTTGCTTGTCAGTTAGTCAACAATGTAAGAAGTAACTTTTTAATGTTACTCATACCTTGATCAAGAGACCTCCCTTTCTTCCATTTCCAGCCACCAATCTGATGTCTGTGTCCCTTGAATTTCAAACAAGCTTCCCAAAGGTATTCCTCATGACTTTACTCTTCACTGGCAGCTTGTATGCTATAACCTGTCCTCAATGTGTAGTTGTTTTGATTTGGTCTGCCCACTTCAATCAGAAAGGCATCCATTCAAATCAATGTAAAAGTGACGGATGATCCTAGAATACTGTCATACATCATCAATGTTCCAGCTTCCAGCACTACCAACTACTTGCAAGTTTTTTTCTTTAGTAGAAGGTGTTACTTCAGCAATTCTTTACTCTGTTTTCCTTGAGATTGTCTATCACTGAGCTAGGTTTTGTATTTTTAATAACATTTGCAGTCTCAGGTGGCAGCAGTGTAATTCTTTGATTGCGATGAAACTGTCAGTTTTTCCATTGTCAGCATGAAAGAAGTCAAATAGGGTACACACGTCAACAGGAATAGTGACAGAGCACACAACTGACGTCCTCCATCACTAATCTCTGTGACTGCATATGCTCTATTGTGCTTTTCATTGTTTTGATTTGACATTGAAAGATCACACTACAGCACAAAGAAGTTTTGTGAACACTTTGCTTCTGTTGCTTCCTACACAGCATGCTCATGCTACAGACTACTCTGTTTGACTTGACAAGGAAAGCAAAGGAGCATGATTACGTGGCTGCCAGCAATATCTATGATTTCACCATTCATTAAATGTTCTTGTTAATGGTTCCTGGTTATAACAGTACAATGTGTATTGGTCACACTTGTAATGCAGAATTATGAATAATGACGAGGTATAGACTTGTAGCTGTTTAAAGTGTCTTTGCACATTTTCTCTGACCACCTTTAATTCAGGATCCCACCCTGGAACACCCTTGCAGTGCTCTCAATCCTTTACAAATCACTTTGGCTCCAACCAGCCAGAACTTGGCAACAATGAGAAGTGAGAAAAAGTAAATAAAATGAAATGGCAACGATCAAATCACTCCGAATATTAGAATTTGCTGTCAAGATAATGGTGAAGCTAATGGCAATGAGAACTTCAGTCCTACTTTAATTGGTTGCTTAGAAAGAATGCAGTCAAAGGGAGAAAGATGCAGAGTCGTGGAGTCATAGAGCGTGGAAATGGACCGTTCTGTCCAACTGTTCCATGTCGACCATGTTCCCAAACTAAGCTAGTCCCATTTGCCTGTGCTTGGCCCAAATCCCTCCAAACCTTTCTTATTTATGAATTTTTCCAGATACCTTTGAAACTTGGCAATTGTATTCGCATCCACCACTTCCTCTGGTAGTTCATTCCACACATGAACCATTCTCTGTTTAAAAGGTTTGCCCCTCATGTCCTTTTAACTCTTTCACCTTAAAAATATGCCCCCTAGTTTTGAACTCCCCTATCTTAGGGAAAAGATTGTTGTCATTCGCCTTATCTACCCACCTTATGATTTTATAAACCTCAATAATGCCACCCCTTAACCTCCTATACTCCAGTGAAAAAAGTCCCAGCCTATTTTTATATCTCAAACCGTCTATTCCTGACAACATCCTGATATATCTTTTATCATAGAATCATAGAATCCCTACAGTGTGGAAACAGGCCATTCGGCCCAACAAGTCCACACTGACCCTCTGAAGAGTATTCCACTCAGACCCATTCCTCTACCTTATTACTCTACATCTACCCCTGACTAATGTACCTAACACATCCCTGAACGCTATAGGCAATTTCCCATGGCCAATTCACCTAATCTGCACATCTTTGGACTGTGGGGGATAACTGGAGCACCCAGTGGAAACCCATGCAGATACAGGAAGAATGTGCGAACTCCACATAGAGAACCTTTACTCACCTTATAATGGTTTTGCCCAAGACTAATTGCTATAGAGTATAAAAAAAGGTATGGCCAATCAACCTGGTCAAATGCCTTCTCTGCATCTAAACAGATCACCAATCCCTCTATTGACTGTTGTTGACACGCTTGAATTTCATAAAGCAATCTCTTAACATAATTGGAGGATCTGCGGCCGTTTATAAAACCCATCTCGTCTTCTTTAATAATTGAAAGCAACACAGTTTTCAGTTTAATGCAAATATCTTGGAAAGGATTTTACACTCAACATTTAAAAATGAAATGGGCATATAAGAAGCACAGTCGTCTAGGACTTTCCCTTCTTTAAGAATAGGAGAAATATTGGCCTGTCTTAGAGATGACTGGAGATGATCATGACTATATGAGTCATTGAACATGTTGAGCATCAGGCCTGACAATATTCCAAAAATTTCTTACAGAATTCACTGGGAAGTCCATCTGAAGCTGCTTCACACCCTCCAGCACTTCTTGCCTTGATAAGGGGACATTGAGAAAGGACTCTTGTTCAGGGATCACACTTGGAAGTTCCAAATTCTTGAAAAAATGAAGTGGCATGGTGGTTCAGTGGTTAGCACTGCTGCCTCACAACGGCAGAGACCCGAGTTTGATTCCTACCTTTTCTGAACCTTCTCCAGTTTAATAATATCCGTCCCATAATAAGGCAATCAGAACTGGACACCGTACTCCAGAAGAGGCCTCATCAACATCCTGTACAACCTCATCCCCCAATTCATGTACTCAAAGATCTGAGCAATGAAAACAAGTGTGCTAAATGCCTTATTAAGCATTCTGTCTACTTGTGATGCAACTTTGAAAGTATATACCTGAACACTTAGGTCTGTGTTTGACACCACTATCCAGGGTTCTACCATTAATTATCTAAGTCCTGTCCTTGTTTGTACTATCAAAAAGCAATACCTCTCATTTAGAGTTCCATTATTGCAAGGACATTAACCATGGGAACACTTATTTGACCTTCATTTTCCAATTCAAACTTTACCCTAGACAAATGATGAATTTCTGAGTACGTCATGAAGCTTCTTTTTGTATTTTGTTTACACTTTTGTTTATGAATGGCCACATACGTTGGTTCCTGTACTAATGCTTTGCCATATGTTGTTAGATAGAAGTTTAATATTAGGGATGAAATGACAACAAGATCACACCAGTGGGAAATCTGGAGGTTCCTAAGTAGCCAAGGTTCAGTTGGTTCAGGAAGTGGAAAGGCTGGAATCCAGTAGAGAAGGAGCTATTTGAAGATTTCAATGAGATCAAGAGAAATCTATGTCCTGGAATTCTTCCCTGAAGACCTGCCCACATCAATTGACATTGCCCCCAACCATTTGTGCCAGTTATTACATCTCAATGCACTCACTTTATTCCTTCTGGTCACTTTAGAACTCAGACCCCACCTCAAGGAATTTTCATCTGACCAGAACATCCCTGAAATGCTCAGCAGACTCCAGTTTGGCATACAATTCATCTGACTCCAGCAAACCAGAACTCAGTAGCAATGAAAGTGTGACAAAATCCACCAGTATGCTAAACGAAATGGAACAGATTAAATTACTCAAACTGTTAACCTGGAAATTGCTGTCAAAGCGAAGGTAATGGTGCTAAACATTTTGCATGCATACATGGTGTGGCAACTTCAGCTGGGAGGTCAGACAATGTGCTTAAGCAGAAATATCCAATAGTCTAAAGTTGGTATCCAAGTTGCTCAGATCTTTAGCAACTTAGGCAGTGTCTCTTTGGTCTAGGGATATGATTCTCACTTTGGGAATTGTATATTGTAGGGGTGCGGGACATCCCGTTTAAATCCCAGACAAGCCTCGGATGCTTGCCTTCAATTTGGTGTGGCATTATTGTGTCATAGTGCAAGGACCTGGGTTTGATTCCACCCTCAGGCCACTGTCTTCCCATGTCTGCATTGACTGCCTCTGGATACTGTGGTTTTTTTCTGCCACTGTCCAAAGATGTGCACGGTAAGTGGTTTGGCCATACTAAATTGCCCGTAGGGTCCAGGGATGTGCAGGCTAGCAGTGTTAACCATGGGAAATGCATTGTTGCAGGGATGGGATGGGTCTGGGTGCAATGCTGTTCCAAAGGTTAGTGTGGACTCAATGGGCTGGATGGCCTGCCTCCACACTGTGATGATTGTATATTGGGTGCGAGCTGTCTAAGTTGAAGAATTCACCATCAAATCTAAAGATGGGCTGTGTAAGATGTTTTGTTCTAGAAAAGTTTGGCCCATTATTTTCAAAAACTATTTCATTTAATACAGTCTAAAATTATATCATAATTAACAATAAAATTAGCTTGAATACCTTCAGTAAAACTTTAACTTGATGGACTGAACACTTTTTTCAAATCTTGGGCTAGTTGATATTCTTCCTTGAGCTCTCTCTGTCTAGTGAAAAGAGCACCAATTATTTTTGAGCCTGCAATTCAGTGGATGTTACAGTGTGAGTGTTTGTAATGTGTACAACACCTCAGCATGCATCAGAATGATCTTGTTAGCCTTGCAACAGCAAGCCTGTCTTTCCTGAGGCGATGATGCTGTTAGTAGGTTTGTTTTTCTTATGGTTTAACTCTGAAACAACTATTTCACTGAACAGACTGCAGCATTTCAAGAAAGTGGTTCATCACCACCTTCTCAAGAGCAATTTGGATTGGATTAATGTTGGTATCAGTAGCAAGGCTTAAATTCCATGTATGGATTTTTAAGTATGTGCACACTTGGTTCCTATGTCTCCTATGATTTTAGAACAGAAATACAAGTCTAGTCTGTCCCAATATCTAATTCTGCTTGAAGTTTGGGAGTTTTCGAAGTTAACACATCATTTTACTTACTAAAGGAAGCAGTCTTGAAACCTTCTTGGAGTCAATAACCTGAGATGGAATTGGCACTATTAATGTCAAAAAGATCAGCTCTATTTAAAACAATCATGAACCATGGTCCCCGTGTCACTTAGAGAGGAAGGGGTGGAGTGGAATGGGGGAGTGGTGGGTGGTGGGTGAGGAGGTTGGTCGCAGGATTCATGATTGCAAAACTCCATTCCAACACCCCTCAAGGAGGAGAGATCCTGGATCATATCCTAAAGCTGACACAGCCCACTTTCATGTTCTTCAGTGGCAGTCCAAAAACATGATAACAGATTCCCTTCACACTTTCCTCACCAGGCATTTCCTCACCTTTGCATTGAAGTGAAGTGGAAGTTTCATTTGGGATGACCAGAAAAATCCTGCTTTCTTGCCCGCTCCCACTTTTCTTGACCCTAGCACTCAATGGCTGCTTGTTGGTCCGCACAGTCCTGGACCATCTCTGAGATTTCCCTCCCCTTCCTGGACCTCTCCATCTCCATTAATGACGAACGGCTTGATACCAACATTTTTACAAACTCACCGACTCCCACCTTACCTCCTGCAAAAATGCCATCCGGTATTCCCAATTCCTCCACCTCTGCCGTATCTGCTCCTAGGAGGACCAGTTCCACCACAGAACAACCAGATGGCCTCCTTCTTTACAGACCACAATTTCCCTTCCCACGTGGTTAAAGATGCCCTCCAACGCATCTCATCCACATCCCGCACCTCCGCCCTGAGACCCCACCCCTCCAACCGTAACAACGACAGAACCCCTCTGTACTCAGCTTCCACCACTAGCCTTCGTATAAACCAAATCATCTGATGACATTTCCACCACCTCCAAACGAACCCCACCACCAGGTTTATATTTCCCTCCCCACCTCTTTCCACCTTCCGCAAAGACCATTCTCTCCGTGACTACCCGGTCAGGTCCACGCCCCCCAACAACCCTCCCTCCCATTCTAGCACCTTCCCCTGCTACCACAGGAACTGTAAAACCTGCGCCCACACCTCCTCCCTCACCTCCATCCAAGGGCCCAAAGGAGCCTTCCACATCCATCAAAGTTCTACCTGCGCATCCACCAATATCATTATTGTATCTGTTGCTCCCGATGCGGTCTCCTCTACTTTGGGGAGACTGGACACCTCCTAGCAGAGCGCTTCAGGGAACATCTCTGGGACACCCGCACCAATCAACCACACCGCTCTGTGGCCCAACATTTCAACTCCCCCTCCCACTCAACCGAGGACATGGAGATCCTGGGCCTCCTTTACTGCCACTCCCTTACCACCCGACGCCTGGAGGAAGAACGCCTTATCTTCCGCCTCAGAACACTTCAACCCCAGGGCATCAATGTGGACTTCACCATTTTCCTAATTTCCCCTTCCGCCATCTCACCCCAGCTCCAAACTTCCAGCTCAGCACTGTCCCCAGGACTTGTCCTGCCTGCCTATCTTCCTTTCCACCTATCCACTCCACCCTCCTCTCTGACCTATCACCTTCATCCCCACCCCCAGTCACCCATTGTACTTTTTGCTATCTTCCCTTACCCTCCTCTCTGACCTATCACCTCCATCCCCACCCCCATTCACCTTTTGTACTCTATGCTACTTTCTCCCCACCCCCACCCTCCTCTCATTTATCTCTCCACCCTGCAAGCACTCTGCCTGTATTGAAGGGCTTTTGCTGGATTTTCCTGCTCCTCGGATACTGCTTGAACTGCTGTGCTTTTTCAGCACCACTCTAATCTAGAAAATAGACAATCTCAGGAGCCAAAAGGGAACCAGAAGATGGAACACACGAGGTGGGACAGCCATTAGATTTGACACAACTAACCAGCACTCAACTACTGACATGTTGCAAAATCTAGAGGCAAGGATCATGTCGGGAACTACATGTGGCATGTTTGTGGCTACAAGTGGTCTGCAGCCAAATTACAGGGAAAGGGTAGCCCATGAGCCAAATTCCAAGAAGTTGGAAGAGTTCTACTGAAGGAGGCACGGCTATGGGTTTCAGTGGAAAGGCTTAAAGAAGAACACAGAAGACAATTCACAATGAGATGCTTAGAATTTTAAGACTGCATCCTGCCATAGATATTGTGTTGGATGACATTGTGCAGAACGTGCAGTCCATCCTTCCCAGTGTGAAAACCGTGGCTTATACCACTGCATCATCAGTGGAGTGACCCATGCTTAGTGACTGGTGGTCCCTTTCATTGTGGTATAAACAGAATTCTCGTGATATCCAAGTGCTGCAGCACAAGCTCCAACGAGGGTCAGGAGATCACAGGCTGTTCTTATGGGAGCACAAACTACTGGCATCTGGGTGCAAGACTCAGCATACAAAATGATGCGTACTCTCACACACTCAACCAGCAGCCTGTGCTCCAGAAACTCGCAAGGATTACTGTAGTATCACACTATGGTTTCTATAGCTGTCCCTCTCTTTCATCCTCCTGCCACTGCCTCTGTGCGGTTGCCCTTGCTGTTGACCCTGGGCTGGTCTACCCAGTCTGTTGCTGCCCATGCCAAGGCAATGCAGTACCAGGTCTGTAAAGCTTGATGGCATCCTGCAAGTACTTCAGTAGCCCACATCTACAATGTTGTATTCAGTTGGGCAGCTCTGTGCAGAACTAGCTACCAACGCATTGCCTCTCCCCACTGATTTTGGTCAACAGTGATATTCTGGAAAATGTGGACTATTTTGAATTTCCATTGGAATATTCCATACAGATGACAAAATTCATCATTGCTTCAAATATCCCATATCTGCCTTCGGCCAACCAAGGTAAGGAGTATGGTTGGAACAGTACCTACAACAGAAGACTTTGGTCATGTTTTACTGGGCAGTAGCGATCCCCATGCTCCTACATGCTTCAGAGAATTAGACAAACATCAGCAGCCATCGCCAAACACTGGGAAAGTACCAGTTACAATAACTTTGCAAAATGTGGGGGCGAGAAAGTCAGTCCAACAGTGTTCCCTCCCAAATCAATGTGCTCAACACTGGGGCATCAATTACTCAATACTACCCTCACTGTCTGTATGCCTGATAGTAGGCACCAAATGCAAAGGTTTTTCTCAGTGTAAAAGCACAGGACCCCTGAGGAAGAGTCATATTGATCTTAAATCATTATTTCCCTCTCTACAGATGCTGACTTTCTGGTTCTGTTTTGAACTTGGTCAAGACAGAATACTTGCAGAAGAATGGCAGATATATTTGCCTTCTAAAGCATCCCTTAGGGGATGAAGGGTTCCCATGGATTCCTGGAAGTCCCTGCTTTATGACCAACCAAAATGGAAAAGGTTCATACGGGAAGACATCAAACCTATTGAGGGACTTCATTGGGAGCATGTAGACTGGATGTTGAGGCATCGAAGAGTGTGTACAAATCTCCAAACTTCTCATCTACCCAACCCTTTCAATTACAACCTGCCCCACACATTGTAGAGTCTGGAGATTGCACATTACACTGACCAATTGTCACAGAATGGGAATGGAAGCAAACCATTCTCAGCTCTGAAGGGCAGCCTAAGGTGATGACTGTGCATACACACAAGATGAAGCAAAGGCACCTGCAAGACAGCTGTGAAGGAATCACAGAAGTGTGCTCGATTCATTCTTGCTTGTATGATTGAATATATCACTCTAAGAAGATGTTTTCTTTCTAATTTTTGGATTTTTTTAATGTCAGAATGGATGTGATGGTGGTGAACTGTGGCTCTGTGTTGGAATAAGAGAAGATATTGAATTGGAAGCAGAGCTTCTTAATTTGTTCTGTCACAGTCAGTCCAATTACCGCAGATCCAGGATATTTCCTTCCTGCTTTGTCTTTTTCTCAACTCTTCCTTCAGTCCAGGCTGTCAAAACAATGAAGCACAAGTTGGAATACCTAATTCAATGGAAAATCATGTATAAAAAAGATGTGAAAAGAGAAAAAATAAAGAAGCATAAATGAAAGAGAATGTAAACCAATGTCATTTTAATTCCGTAATAACTCTGCGACTGTAATTATTGAAACTTCATATTCGTGAAAGTTAATTTTCAGTGGCATAGAGGTTGCTTAGTAGAAATTTCATTTAAAAAAACTGAAATGGACAAAACAAATGTTTCTCTGACGTGTTTAGTGCATAGATATTGTGTACAGGGTAATTTTAAGTTCTTGTATATGATTTAATGCTGAGTCTTGGTATTGTACATGCTATGTGCAGCTTGTGGGTCACACATCAGCTTTTGGAGTCCCCTGTTTTATTCTGCCCGCATAGACACAGTTGCTGGACAATTTACTTTATAATAGGTAATAATTTATAAAAAATATTTTATTGTATGAGCGTGACACTGTGAAGCCAGTACTTTTTGGTCATCCACAATTAATTTTGTATTAGATTAGTCTGTTAGGTCATTACATAGAGTTGTTAAGAGTTGACTAACTTGCAATGGGTTTGGATCACATTTACCTAGAGTGGCTAATATGGAAGATTTTTTTTCTAAAGGGCATTAACGAACCATATTATTTTATTATAAATGGCAATTGTGATCACCATTAATGACACAAGTTTTAAATACAAGGTTTGTTGAACATTAATTCCACCAATTACCATGATGGGATTTGAACACATGACTCCAGGACTTTAACCTGGTTCTTGGAGTTACTAGTGAAGTGACAGTACCACCATACCACTGTCTCCCACTAAATGCCACCAGACTCGCCATTACAGGTCGTTCTGCTATAATGCGTGTTTTGATAATACAAATTCGCAATAACACAACGGATGAATGGGGGAACACTGTTTCTAAAGCACGAACCTTTAAAGCATATATTGGTCATAGCCTGATTCTTGCCCAATTAGTTTAAATGGTGCTGCCATTACTCAATTTTCTTATAACAGGGGATTGCACGACAATGGTACTACTACATTATCGCACAACTGACTGTATTTCAATTTTGATATCCAAGTTAGCAATTTCTAGCATTCTACAGTTACATAGTTGAATGATAAATCTCCCTAAATCAAAAGAACTATGAAATATTATCATGAACTACCTACAGCATGTCCCTTTATTAGCCCCCAAAGATTGAGAGCACAACTAATTTTACAGTTCCAATTTTCCAATCAATGGATTCCTTAGCTCAGCCATAACATTGCCACAGGGGAAAACTTCTCCATTATGGGGGGAAAAAAATCAACTTTTTAAAAAAGTAACATCAGTTTTTAACATATAGATTTTTAAAAAGATATTTTAACTTGTACCTCAACCCATAACTTTGTCTCAATCACTTAACTGATTAAAACATGAAATGAAAAGTGAAGGGATTCAATGCTTTTTTACTTCTTGTTTTGCTGTCATTTGAAATACTTTGATGTGATTGGTTGCTTACCTTGTTTGCTGTTATCACTTTTACTTAACATTTGTAGATCCCCTTGACATGGCTCCAGATTTAAATTGAGTTTGTAAAAAGGCAAGTCACATCACAAAGGTCACTAACTTGTTGCAGGCATCTATTCTCAAGCAAGTTGATAAGTACAGAGTTACCCTTGATATCAAAATCAGCCCATTGTTAATAAGTCTGGTGTTCAGGTTTTAATACTATATTGTAAAAATGTCAATAGTTTTTTTTTGACAAACAAGATGTGAGATAGTGCCTTTGTAGTATTTTGCAACAGAGAAATAGCATTACATGCCATTCTGTTTGCTCCTTACATACATGTTGTCATACATCTTGATACTAGCGCAGAGTTGAGAATCCGTGAAAGTACTGAGATGGTACAGAATTCACAAAGTTTTAAAGTGAACTCCCTGATCAATATGCCATGGACTTTACACTGTAGTATTAATAATTTTGAAGTAATCACTCTACTTTCATTGAGTGAAAGTCAGCACAGGGACAAAAGGAACAGGAGTACGCCATTCAACCTTTGAGTCCGCTCCACCATTTAATATGGCCATGATTGATTGAACATATCAATGCCTTTTACCCATCTTACCCCCATGATTCTTTGTGCCACTGGTAATCAGACATCTATCAACCTCTACCTTAAATATACTCAAAGTTTGAGCTTCCTTAGCCCTCTGTCATAGACAATGTGAAAAAATTTGCAATCGTCTGAGTAAACAAAAGGTCTTAATTTCAGTTCTAAATAGCATCCCCTTATTTCTAAATTGTTACTCTGGTTCTGGGCTCAGATGAAATACCTGCATCAATCCTGCCTATCCCTTTAAGCGTTTTAAGCAACATCCAAAATAGGATGCAGAAACAGAAATTGCTGGAGAAACTCAGCAAGGCTGGCAGCACTTGTGGAAAGAAAACAGAGTTAACATTTCAGGTCCAGTGACCCTTCATGAGAACATGGGAACATAAAGCTATCATTTTCTGGAGTCACCGGTCCCAAAGAAGAGTTGTAAATGAGTCAATACATTAACTCTGTTTCTGTCTCTACAGATGCTGACAGCCAAATTGAGCTTTTCCAGTAATTCCTTTTGTTATTTCAGATTGCCAGCAGCCAGAGTGTTTTACTTTTGTCTTAGTAGGTAATAGCAAGGGTGGAAATCGAGAGGATGTGATGGAAGATGTGGGTGATGGATCCCAAATGACTGAATGTTGGTAGGGATGTGGATAAAAGCCATCGAAGATCATCCCGTTTTTATCACTATGTAACCTACCACTTCAAATACAAAATGGAGGAAAGATTGATAGAGAGAAACAGAAAAGAACAGAATGAAGCAAAAGGAGTTAGGGTGAAGAGAAGAAAATGGGGAGAAACAATGTCACAAAGACATGTAAAAGTTCCACTATTTTGCAAATTCACAAGGAGCCCAATTTATTGTATAATATTTTGTCATGTCGAGTCAAAGAATATGACAGTTTTACACCACAGAAAGGAAGCCATCCTGTCCATTGCTTCACCCTGGCTCTCTGCAAGATTATTTATCCTGTCCCATTCTCTTCTGTTTCCCTGTAGTCCTGAGGTGTTTTCTCTTCAGTTGCTTGTCCAAATCTCTTTTGAAATTCCAAACTGAGCCCACATCCATCAAACATTTGCCAATAAAGTCATTTTCTCAGAGTGGCTTTCCTTTTTCCTTATATCTATGCCCTGGTTTTCAATCCTTCCACACAGTTTGACTTGATCACTTCTCCTCATGACTTTGAACACTTCTATCAATCTTCCTTTCAAATATCTTTTCAGTAATGAAAACAATTCCAGTTTCCCTAATTTGAGCTTAAAGCCAGAGTCTCTCATACTCTGTACCAAGCCCAAATCCTGTACAAAGCCTTTGCATTTGCCCTGAACATCAGTGCCCAGAACTGGACATTAGTGTAGGTAGGACTAGTGTTTTATAAACATTTATCATCATTTTGTAACTTTTGTGATCTATACCTTCACTTACAAGGTCCAGGATCCCATCTTTGTTTCTTCAATCACTGTCAACAATTTGTGTAGATCCCCAAATCTGCTGTACTTGCAAATCCTTTGCAATTGTATCCTTTACTTCAATATTCCTCTCATCATACTTATGAGCAAATCTATAACCTCATCCTTGTCTGCATTAAATTATATCTGCCACGTGTCCACCCGTTTTCTAATTTGTTTCCAACCTCCTGAGATCAACACTTTTCTCCTTACAGTTCACAATACTTCCAAACTGCAGCTCATACAACCAAGGTGTCTCTGTCCCTGAATTTTCGCCCATGCTACAGAAACTTGCAAGATGAAAGCTGCACACCACCGAATAATTACAGCCACACAACCTGCCCAATAGGTAAAACATTTCTGTCCATCTAAAATGTTTCTGTTAACATTAGTATTAAATCAATTTCAAATTCTAAATATCATCTGAAGTATCACTGCCAAGTTGTGCTTTGACTTGTATTGCTACTTATGATGCCAACAAAAACCTGTTCAGTGCCATGAATAGTCGACTTGGCTCCATTTGTGCGGCCATCAATTAAATAACAACCGTGAGGCTGCTTCTGTTTGCACATCTCAAATTCCACTCATTTAGTTTCCTAGAGAATTCCTCATTAAAAAAAAGTAATTTCTTAGGTGTAAGCAGCTGCTTTAGTACAGAGATTATTGAAAAGAACATTCCAGCTTGAATGATTTTACATTCAGCCATGGCCCAACATTGGTATCTTCACTTCGGTGAAATGCATGATTAACACCAGTGCCTCCTGCTGAATATGTTGACGAGGTGCAAGGATATTTGTCAAACCTCCACTCTCTTGAGGGTGTGCTAGTTCGGCAGCACCTGAAATGGGCCTAAAATCAAGCCCACTCCAAAAGCAAGCCTAAAATCCTTGCCATATTCATTTTGATTTTTTTTCATTTTGAAATAATACATTTTGGTGTCTGGTTTACAGCAGCATGAAAAACAGCAGTGCATACACTACAATCAATGACAAGAACACAAGGTAAGATCATTCATCTCACCTTAGTTCATCCACCTCGACACAAACCAGACATCCCACTCAGACCCATAGTATCACTACCAGGGACACCATCATACAAACTGGCCAAAGAACTACAACAAAAACTGAAACACCTGGTCAGCGGATCCAAACACTCCATACAATCAACACAGGAATTCTTGGACATCATCAGAAATATACACATAGACAAAGAAGAAACCATGATCTCATTCGACGTGACGGCACTGTTCACTTTGATTGACAAAACCCTAGCCAGAGAAACAATAGCCAACCTACTGGACATACAGAACAAAAAACAGGACGCGGAACCTATCAACAAAGACAGCATGCTTAAACTACTGGACTTGTGCCTCACTACACACTTTACATTCAACAACCAGATATATGAACAAATCAATGGAACACCCATGGGATCACCAATCTCGGGACTCATAGCAGAGGCAGTTGTGCAAAGGTTAGAACAAACAGTCCTACCACAAATTCAACCCAAATTCTGGGTCAGATATGTCGATGACATGTTTGTAATCATTAAAAACACGGAAATAGAAAAAACACACCGGATCATCAACGCCACACTCACAGGAATCTGATTCACGAGAGAAGAAGAAAATGATAGCCAACTCCCATTCCTAGACGTGATAGTACAGAGAACACCGAACGGAGAATTCACCACAAGGGTATACAGGAAAGCAACACACACAGACCAAGTCCTAAACTATGAAAGTAACCACCCCAACACACACAAACGAAGCTGCATCAGCACACTATTCAAAAGGGCCACAACACACTGCAGTACACCAGAACTGCAAAAAGAAGAAGAGGAACACCTATACTAGGTATTCGCCAAAAACGGATACCCGCGCAACTTCATCAACAGATGCCTAAGAGAAAGACCACGGAACGAGGACATGCCACAACCCAAAGGACTAGCCACACTACCATACATCAGGAGCGTTTCTGAACTGACAGCCAGACTACTGCGTCCCTTAGGACTCATAATGGCACACAAACCAACAGCCACGCTCAGACAACAACTCACTAGAACGAAGGACCCGATACCCAACATGAGCAAAACTAATGTAGTTTATAAAATACCATGCAAGGACTGCACAAAACACTATGTAGGACAAACAGGAAGACAGCTAACAATCCGCATACATGAACATCAACTAGCCACAAAACGACATGACCAGCTATCCCTAGTAGCCACACACACAGACAACAAGCAACATGAATTCGACTGGGACAACACCACTATCATAGGGTAAGCCAGACAGAGAACAGCCAGGGAATTCCTAGAGGCATGGCATTCATCCACAAACTCCATCAACAAACACATCGACCTGGACCCAATATACCAACCACTACAGCGGACAGTTGAAACTGACAACTGGAAGCGGCAAGGACAGACCACTATAAATACCGGAAGAAACATCAAAGAAGCGCTTCGCAGGAGGCTCCAGAGCACTGATGATGTCACCTAGCCAGGGGACGAAACGTTTGCAACAAAAACTTCCAGCTCGGCGAACAGAACCACAACAACGAGCACCCGAGCTACAAATCTTCGCACAAATCCTAAAGTTATCCTTCACTTAGTTTTGTTCCTAGTTATTCCTCCGCTCCCCCCCCTCCCACCCCCCCACACACATTTCTAGTTTAAAGTAATACTGGGTGTAGGTTTGCTTGCTGAGCTGGAAGGTTCATTTTCAGTCATTTCATCACCATACTAGGGAACATCTTCAGTGAGCCTCCGGCTGAAGCACTGCCTGTTTCCTGCTTTCTATTTATATATTTGGGTTTCTTTAGGTTGGTAGTGTCATTTCCTGTGGTGATGCCATTTCTTATGATGATGTGATTTGCTGTTATTTTTCTCAGGGTATGGTAAATGGGGTCCAAGTCAATGTGTTTGTTGATAGAGTTCCAGTTGGAATGCCATGAGACAAGCACCAGAATTTCAAGAAGCATGGCATTCCAACCGGAACGCTATCAACAAATACATTGACTTGGATCCCATTTACCATCCACTGAGAAAAAGAACACAAAATAACATCACCATAGGAAATGACATCACCCCATGTAATGACACTACCAACCCAAAGGAACTCAAACATACAAATAGAAAGCACAAAACTTCAGCAGTGCTTCGTCCAGAGGCTCACTGAAGATGTTACCTAGTATGGTGACGAAATGCCTGAAAATGAACCGTCCAGCTCAGTGAGCAAACCTACATCCAGAACCTCAACCTGAGCTACAAGTCTTCTCAAAACTCTTAAAGTAATACTTTGTTTCCACAATATTAGTAATTAAATGCATGCCAGATGCAAGCCCTAGTATTTCTGCTGCATAACTGCCCAAAGTTCTTCATGTATTCAAGCAGCAATAACTGTAAGAAGGATTGACTGTTCTCCAAGAAGCAGCAGATGAATGAAGGCAAAAATCCATTTCTACCCAACAAAAATCTTAGGTGGCTCAGAGCAATTTGAGTAATTACTAATGCCACTTGCTGGCTGAAATTTACCCCACAATCCCACTATAAATGTGGCATGGAAGGAGGTGAAAAGCCAATGAATTTTCTTCCAATGGAATCCTATTTTGCAAAGGCCATTCCAAGAATCAAGACTGAGATACATCATGGGAAACAGATGGTGAGCACGAGGCAAACATCACTACTTACTATTAGGTTTCAGACTGGGTGGCATGGGGTGGATGGGCAGAGGGTATACCCAGTGCAGCACCAGTTTCCCAGCTTGTTCTTGATGCTGAGTTTGAGGAACAACGAGGCGTGTGATTCACATTGACTCCCATCTTGATTCTTCATCTGCTCTCCATCCAACTTTCATTTTGTCTGTGACCATCTGACTCCAGTAGCAAAGCTGACACCCACAGTTTGCCAAGTGGAGAAATGGCTCACATGAAACCATCTCATACTGTACCATTGTAGTACAGTGTTGGTGAGCGGGAGTCAGGTGCTACTGTTAGCTGAAGAATTTATATGTCGCTGCCAGCTGAACTCTTTGCTTTCGGATATCTTGAGAGTGACTGATGTCCCACAGCTTTCTCAGCTCTGAATCATATCTCGTAGTAGCTGCCAACTCTGGAAACCCACCTTGTCTGATAAACTTACCTTACTTTATTATAACATAGCTAGCATTTTTTGCCTATCCCTACATCGGCTTGAACTAAAGACTTATTTAGCCATTTTAGTAGGACAGTTAGGAGTCAATCACCCTGCTGTGGGTCAGGAATCAGGGCCAAACAGGCTAAACATGTCAAATAGAAACATAAAAATAGGTGCAGGAGTAGGCCATTCATCCCTTCGAGCCTACACCACCATTCAATAAGATCATGGCTGATCATGCAATCTATTATCCCCTTCCTGCTTTCTCACCCTACCACTGGAATCCCTTTAGCTGCAAGGGCCATGCCCAGGTTCCCCTTGAGTATACCTAAGAAACCGGCCCCTTCTGTGGGAGAGAATTCCATGGGTTCACACCTCTCTGAATGAAGGAGTTCTTCCTCACCTTGCTCCTGAATGGCTTATCGCTTATTCTTTATTCTTAGGCTGTGAAATTTCCTTCCTTCAATGACACTGCTGAACCAAAATGGGTTTTCATGACCATCAATAATAGCTTTATGATCCCCACACATCATTACTGTGACTAATTCCAATGCCAGGTTCGTGAATTAAAATTGAATTCAAGGAGGCTGTTGCGGTGTGATTTTAAACTCATGTCCTCAGAGTATCACCATCTCTCCCCTACACACCCTACACCTTCTCCCTAACTTCCCCAGGGATGTCATCTGCTTCATCTGGTAGAGACAGGTGACATTATCTTATTAGTACCCTATAAATGGAAGAGGTGGGTGACCACAGCAGGAAGACAATAGCTCTGTAGGCAAATACCAACAAAAATGTAAGTTACATCCATGGCACTCTCCTGATGAAGGATGCCCGTCACTTAAGAAGAGGGTACCATCCTGGAGTCAGTGATGAAAGCTAATTGCAAAAAGGCTGGTGCTTACATTAGACGATTGGCACAACATTGCATCAAGAGAAAGGACCCCGAAGATTAATTTTAGGCCCTGCAACAAAGAAGCTTTAACTTTAAAATAAAAATCTCACTTCCCTTCAATGCCAGCTTACTGAATGGTAACAAACCCTGCAACTGCATGAAAAGACTGTTCTCAGAGCTCCAAAACTCCAGCTTAGCATCTCATTAAGTGTTTTGCGACAGCGTCAGGTCCCGCAGCCAAACCCTGACTGCCACGCACACTTTGCTTAATCGGGGGCTTTTTTTTTGTGTGTTTTTGAAGACCGTGCTTTCATGCTTCATGCTCATCAATGCAGCCCCTGGTGTCTCAATGATATGATAAACTTTACAGTGTATTAGCAAAAAGGCCCTTCACCAGAGCAAATTGAACAGTTGCAGATGGAATCGACAAGCATGAAATTCTCAATAAAGCTTAATCATCACCATCCGAGACCTGTACAGTCAGAGTGTGAAGCAGACCCAATGTGATTTTCCTCTGATTAAAGCCCTCTGTGTTTTTTTTAAAAATCCCTTGGATTGTTTTACGTTGAAGAACTTCTAAAGATATAAACTGGGATTTCTTTTAGTGGTGTTGCTGTTTCATATGCGACTGCAACGTTATTTGTAAATCTCAAGGGAATGAAGGCCCTGAGTAGGCAACAATCACCCCAGAAAAACAAAATGAGTTGTATCAAATTTGCAGATAGGCTGTGCACTGCAGACAAAAAAGGGGAGAAAGTAAGAGCAAGCATTTAGATAATACCAAATCACATCTCCCAGAACAGTCTCAAAACACTTCACACCAGATGCATTCCATGGTACAATGACTGTTACGTGGATAATCATCAGTTACCATGTTTGCAAACAGCAAATGCCCCATAAATAGCAATGGGATTAAATATATTGTTTTTGTGTCATATAGGAGGTATGCTGCATAGCTAGAACCAGAAATTTGTGGGAAGACCTAGACTTTGACAAATTATATCTATGTGCCCTCATTTGCATGCAACTAATGAGCTCCTGTGACACCAGTGTAAAACTGAACTCAAGAACTGGAAAGGGCATTTAAGGCATTGCACAAGAGTGGGCCATTCAGTCTGTTGTGCTTGCTCTGCCATTCGGTTAATCTCAATGCCGCTTGCCCACACCATCTCCCTATCCCTCAATGTCATCAGTCTCTAGAAATCCATCTACTTCCATCTTGAGCATGCTTACTGATTCAGCTTCCAGAGCCCTTCTGGGTAGAGAATTCTGGAGATTCACCATCCTCTGAGTGAAGATGCTCCTCCTCAGCTCAGACTGAAATAGCCTACCCTTTCTTCTGAGACAATGTCATCTAATCCTAGATTCACAACTGGGGCATCATTCCCTTTACATCCACCCTCTCACACCCTATAAGAATCTTGTAAGGTCTGAAGAGATTTCCTCTCAATCTTTGAAACTTTCAAGATCTAGGTTCCTCAATCTTTCCTCCTAAGACAATCCCAGCTCCCTGGGGATTAGTCTGGTGAACTGACATTGTAATCCCTTTTTGCCAAGTAAATCCTTCCTTAGTTAAGGAGACAATAGTGGTGGTGTCTAGGCCCAGTGTCTCAGCAGCTCGTGTCTGTCCCTCGGCCTGGCTTGGTGGTGTCTCGGCCCGATCTCTTGGCTCAACATGGCGTGTCAGTGGGTCCTGCCCAGGCATGTTCTGGAGGCCCCAGGAGGCGGCAGCTTCAGCAGAGGCAACAGCAATGTCATTGTGGCCCACTGCGGGAAGAACAAGCGGTGAGGGATTTCCTCCGGCTTCTGCAGTGACAGCTTTGAGAACAGGCAGCTGAGGTCTCCTGGAGAGGGAGCTAAGAGAGAACTCATCAAAGACTGCTGCACCACTAACTTAATTCATTTATTTTTCTAGTTAATATTAAGAAGAACATTAAAGTTCTTTATTTTTCGACTTATTCTGTGAAGGTAATGCTTAACTTTTTCACCTTTATTTCTTTTACTACTGTGTACCTATGCTTTTGGCGGCACGGTGGCACACGGGTTAGCACTGCTGCCTCACAGCGCCTGAGACCCGGGTTCAATTCCCGACTCAGGCGACTAACTGCGTGGAGTTTGCACATTCTCCCCGTATCTGCGTGGGTTTCCTCCGGATGCTCCGGTTTCCTCCCACAGTCCAAAGATGTGCGGGTCAGGTGAATTGGCCATGCTAAATTGCCCGTAGTGTTAGGTAAGGGGCAAAAGTAGGGGTATGGGTGGGTTGCGCTTCGGCGGGTCGGTGTGGACTTGTTGGGCCGAAGGGCCTGTTTCCACACTGTAAGTAATCTAATCTAATCTAATCTTTTTATAACTAGACACCTTTGTACCTAAGATGTGTGGCAATATTACAGATTTCCCCTGCTATCCGAACGTAGAGTGTTCCAATGAAACCTTTCGCAAGCCGAAATGGCGTAAAGTATATGGGAAAAATTTTGCCTTTTTTCATAAAAGCGAAAATCCTCTTTGGATTTCTTATGGTTAGTGAAAACAGGTACTAACATAAGTGTTTTGAAAAAGTGAACTTTCGAAAAGTGGGGGATGCCTGCATACACTTTTTACTGTAGTCCTATACTTGAGTACAGGTGACAATAAAACCTAAATCTAAAACAGCACACACCATTCTAGGTGAGGTCTCATCAGCACTTCATACAATCGCAGTGAGAAATTTCCATCTTTGTATTCAAATCCCGTTGGCATTATACAATTTGCCTTCCCAATTTCTTGCTGAATCTGCATGCTAGTTTTTAGTGAGATATGAACAAGGATACCCAGGTCCTGTTGGACACCAGCGCTTCCTAAACTCCAATTGTTTCTGGGCCATTATCCAGGCATGATCATTTGAAAAGGTCTTCTCATGTGTAACATTGACAAATCTAATCCAAGAAATGGTGAAGAGAACAATACATTTTTAAAGCATTGTGAAATGATGTGCAACATTGCTCTCTCCTGCCAGAATGGATAGGAGTTTGTTCATGCTGACTGCTGGAGAACACACTGAGTTATGGGAGAATTCACTTCAACTAAATAACTGTCAAAATGTGAATACTGTTATGTTGCACCTTTTCAGTTCTGTATTAAAATATTGTCTCATCTTTTCAACCTTTATTAACAACAGTAAAATAATATATCATTGACCTGTCTCACTGCCTCCTGCTAAGGTCCTTGTGTGTCTGAGGGACAAGTTGTGACTTAAACCCTCACTAACTAATTCCTTTTGTTTCCTCTACTTTTTGCTGCTTTTGCTCACCTTAATATATAGTGAACCTGCAGAAACCAGTTTTGCTCCTGTACCATCAGCTCTTCCTGTGAGAAGCTTTTTCTGAAGAATATTGGTCAAGTACTCAATCACTGGTAGCATCCTTGCCTCATTCCCTCATCTGATCTAAACATGTATGTTTTGTGGACAGTCTCATGGGATAGGATGCAGGAGCTGGAACCCAGAATTATTTTTAATCAGATACCTTAAAATCATTGAGGAAAATGAAATAAGAAGAGTAAACAGACAGGTATTTTCCCTGGCATGGGGGGAGTCCAGAACTAGAGTGTATAAGTTTAGGGTGAGAGGGGAAAGATTTAAAAGGGACCTAAGGGGGGAGAGAGTGGCACACGTATGGAATGAGTAGTCAGGGTAAGTGGTAGAGGGTGGTATAAATAGAACAATTAAAAGACATCTGGATGAGTATATGAACAGGAAGGGTTTAAAGAGGGATATGGGCCACGTGCTGGTAAATGGGACTAACTTAGTTTAGGATATCTGGTCAGCACGGACGAGTTGGATTGAAGGGTTTGTTTCTGTGCTGTACGGTTCTAGGACTCTAAGTACACAAGAGATAAAGAAGTAGAATAATATGTTGAAAAGGTGTGATTAAGTGAGAGCTGCCACTGTAGTTCATAGAATAGAATCCCAACAGTGGGGAAGCAGGCCATTCGGCCTATTAAATCTACACCAACCCATCTAAGTGCATTCCTCCCAGATCCATCCCCCTATCCTAGCCCTGTGACCCTGCATTTCCCACGGCTAATCCACTTAGCCCGCATATCCCTGAACACTATGGGCAATTTAGTGGGGCCAGTCCACTTAACCTGCACATCTTTGGACTGTAGGTGGAAATTAGGGCACCTGGAGGAAACCTCACAGACATGGGGAGAGTGTGCAAACTCCCCAGAGACAGTTGCCCGAGACTGGAATTCAACCTGGCTCCCTGGCGCTGTGAGGCAGCGGGGCTAACACTGGGCCACCCCAAATGGATTGTTAATGCTTTAGTGTGCATGTAATGACTTGTTTCTTTGCTGTAAATTCAACACAATTCTATATAATGTACTTGGGAGAACCCCATAGCCAAGTGGGGGGGATGTTGAAATGATTTAACCAGACCTTTCCTGGGCTGGATACTCAGCTCCACAATGACCAGTGCTTATCAATTGAACCATCCGATTCTTTCCCTCACTTCTTTCCCGGTTTGAAATTAGGTACAAATGTAAGAATTAAAGACGACTTTGAACTTGCTGCAATGGCAACCTGTACACTGAAGGTTTTCAAGAGGCAGAGCAGTAGGCTCCCCTAGTTCCACAGGCCACACACTGATGATGACGGATGGTGCAGCAGAGGAAATGTAGGCATTTGTCTTTTCTAAGCAGTGAGACTTACTTAAAAAGGAAATTAACAGCAAATATTTGCCATGAAACTTAATTTAATTTTGTAAATTTCAGAACAGCCTTTAGGGGGCTGTTGGGCAGTGAAAGGGCCCAAGAGTGATGTATGTCCTGCAACAAAGCCCAGGCTCCCTCTTCTTTTGATACAGGAATAAAGCGCTGTACATTTTTCAAGCCGTGGTGAGCGAGTGGCTGACAAAAGCTCCTGCCTGAGCACTCGTCGCAGGCTGAGGGTTTTGTGTGACTTGTGTCAGGATGACTGATGGTTGCCGTGGCATTGTCGCAGCTGCACGTTTCCTCCAGGACAGTCCTGGGGAGAGGGGACGGAGTGCTGGCTTGGAACAGGCTGTTGCACTGAGAAGTCAGTAACTATGTGTGGCGACAAAAGACAATTGGCCTGACCTCCCTTGCCCTGTCCCAGCAATTGCCTAAGCTTCAGAGGCTGTTAAACAAATACGCTAGCATCTGCCAGGAGCTGACCTTCCCTGAGTGTCCCCACCCCGCCCCCTCTCTGTAGCTAACTTGATTTGTCTTACCAATTAATCCTTGCCAAGCTCAGGAAGTGAATGCAGTCGATGGTTTCGTTCCAGGCCAAGCACTTGTAACTGATCGGGCAACAACAACAAAGGGGCATAATACATGCATTTTGCAATGATGCACACAACGGGCTAGCATTTTGTTTTAATGCCCACACTGCTTAGACTGTGGACTGTTGTGTTTGCTATTGTTTTCTGTTAGTGAATTGAACCATCAGCAAATAATATTAATGCAATTAATATAAAGCTAGGTCAGACCAACTGTCTGGCCTTTTCCAATGTTGCTGCAGGCAGATTGAGTCATACCTTTGGTGCAGTGAAATCCTGTTGTAGCCAACGGGCCAGGATGCCCAGAAGTTACCAGGGTCACATATAATGGAGCTGATGGCTAGCCAAGTGACTACTGGAGAATCAAGATTGTAGCAAAAGTTTGCACGTGTCAAGGTTTTCTCTTGCATAAGACTGTACTGCAGAGGGTTGTGTTGGCATTTATATGCCACTTGAGTAATAATATAAGAGGTCAAGTTACTTTGTTCATTGTATTCTCGATGTCCTTTGGCTTATTTGCATTCGGCACTATCCTCTGCGTAATTGCATCTGCTTCTTGATATTTGCTAATGGGACGTGGTTTTATATGGTATAAAGAAATTACGCTCATGGCATGAATGCTTATTTACATTGTTGAATTAATAATAGAGTATCATTTATCCCATGACTTTTATAGAGGTAAAAATGCTTTCACTGATGCAAATTAAGAAAAAAAAACTTCTTGTACTGTTCAAGATAGGAATTAGCACATCACCCCAGACCTGGTTTATTAAAGTATTTGCTTTCATAGTAAGAATCTTTGCACTCTGAACACTTACAGGTTACAGTATAATATGTGGCAGAGACGTAATCCTCTTGTTGGCAACACTCTTAGATGTAAGTGTGTGTGTCTGCATGAAACATGTTCAATTAAGTGCCTCCAGTGGCAAGAACTAAACAAAGGTGCTTAGGGCTACAATGGCTCAAATTCTCTGATTTGGGACTCGTATTACATTCCTGATGAAGGGATCTTGCCTGAAATGTCGATTTTCCTGCTCCTCAGCTGCTGCCTGACCTGCTGCACTTTTCCAGCACCACACTCTCGACTCTGATCTCCAGCATCTGCAGTCCTCACTGTCCCCTACTCGTAATGCACAGGCCAGCTTAAGGAGATGAGACCACAGTAGAAGGTTGCGCGGTGAAATAGATGGCACAATTGAAATTAAAAGGGGAGGAAGTGAAGCAAGGTGAAAGAGTAGAAAACTAGAGTAAACACAGAGCAGAGAGGGGACTGAAGAGTAGCACACACTACAGAAAGCAACACACAATAGATTGTAGAGTTAGAGAGTGTCACAAAGTAGAGAATGGAAATACAAGAAAGCTGCACAACAGAGGGGAAAATTCAGTTTGTAGCACAGAGTTGAGAGTAGAAACAGGCAGAGTTGCAGTGTAAGAGTGTAAATAGAGAAAAGGTAGGAAAGGGAATGTCCACAGAATGAACCACAAATAGATAGATGTGCACTGTCGAGAATGGAAATGGACTGGACAGTGAAAAGTGAAACTGCAGTGAAGCATATTATAAAATAGAGAGGCAGAGTGTGGGAAGTCAAAAGAGGAGGATACCACAGAAATAGAGTGCCACAAAATGGAAATAGAGAGAATGTACATAAATGAAGGGTAGAAACAGAAATAGTGGGACTGAGAGGGGGAATGGAAGCAGAGAGAGAGAGAGCACACAGTGCATTGTGATAATAGAGAGACCTATCAAAGAATGTGAGTAGAGAGTTGCGCAGCATAGAGTGAAAACAGCGACAGGTAAACAACAGTTAACTGCGAGAGATACAAGTCAGAGAGTTGAACTAGAAAGTGGTACAGGGGAGTAGAAAGAGAGAGCCAAACAGCAGAGAGTGAAATTACAGGGAGAGTGGAGACCGAGGAAAAAAGACACACGAAGAAGAAAGTGCAAAAAAAAAGAGGAAATGCAAAGTAGAGAGTAGATGAAAATGGTCAAGTAGAGAAGAAATAGAGGAATGGACAAGATGAGACCAAAAATAAAGAGCAACCTATAGCACAGAGTGAAAATAGAGAGAGGCAGACAGTGGAGAGTGGAAGTAAAGAGAGGTAGACAGCGAAAAATGAAAATAGAAAGAGGCAAGACAGCAAAGAGTGGAAATAGAGAAAGGCAGATAATGGAGAGTATTAAGATTAGATTAGATTACTTACAGTGTGGAAACAGGCCCTTCGGCCCAACAAGTCCACACCGACTCGCCAAAGCGCAACCCACCCATACCCCTACATATACCCCTTACCTAACACTACGGGCAATTTGGCATGGCCAATTCACCAGACCCGCACATCTTTGGACTGTGGGAGGAAACCGGAGCACCCGGAGGAAACCCACGCAGACACGGGGAGAACGTGCAAACTCCACACAGTCAGTCGCCTGAGGCGGGAATTGAACCCAGGTCCCTGGCGCTGTGAGGCAGCAGTGCTAACCACTGTGCCACCGTGCCGCCCTAAACAGAGTTGAAACAGAGATATACTGCAGAGAGTGTTAGTGGTAGCAGGGTGGACAGCAGAGAGTGGAAATAAAGGCACAGTGCAAATAGAGAGAGAGTTTATCAGTTGAAGTTGAAATAACAACAGACTGCTGAGCAGAGAGTGGAAACAACAAATGTGGACAGAGGAAATAGGATGGACAATTGAAAGGAGAGAGAAGTGGATAAAAGAAAGATGAGAAACGGTGAGAGGTACAGAGAGGAATGATGAAAAAGAGAGGACAGCAGAAGTGGAACTGGATGAAGAATGGCACTGTGAAGAATGTAAATAGAGATGTACACATCACAAAGTGGAAGGAGAGTGAGGACCAGTGGTAAATAGAAATAGAGATGCACAACAGAAATGTAATGGAGAAAAATGTACAGCTGCATATCAAAGTAGAGAGAGGCATATCACAGAGTGGAAACAGAGAGATTGCACATGAAGTAGAAATAAAGAGACAGAGGACAGAGTGGAGAATAAAAATAGACACTACAGAAGTGTTTTCCATCATAGTTACTCTTTAGAGATGTGAATAAATGGACATGACTTTCAAAAGTTTCTTAAAAATGCATTTCTTTCTTTATGATCCATTCATTAAGCTTTACAACCAGACTTGTTGCATTTTTCTGCTTCAGATAAAGACGCTGACTGAGTAGCTGTAATATGGTTATGAGGGGAATCTGTGACATGCCTGAAGAGAGCAAAGATACTATCAATCTGGTCTCATTGTTCTGTTGTTGTTTACCCCCGCAGGACACCATCTGTTGAGTGTCAAGCCATCACCTAGACTGACTGGGTGGTGCAGACTTGGCAACAAACAGGGAAGGAGGAACGAACAGACTGTGCTGTTGTCATTAGGAAGAAGTATCAATTAACATATAGTTGTGGAATGGTTTGACACCTGCCACGCTACTGCCCCTTAGTGCACAGATAACACATTACACCGAGCTCAGCTTATTCTCCACATCGACAAATCACACCAGATCTCTGCTGAGATCCCAGGCCACACGTGCAGCTGTAGGAGGAAGTCTACTGTTGGTCCCACTGAGTTTAGAGGATAGTTTGTATATTTTCATAGGAGTGGACAACAATCCCAGAGAGGGCGTCCTTATTGAAAGACAAACAGCGGGTTTCAACTGCTGGGCCCCCACACAAATACCATGCCGGCTGAAAGCAGCAATTGAATGGTGTGGGCAATATACGAATGCAGCAGTTTATTTGTGAGCTATTGCCAGCAAGGTAAGTCCACCATCAAAACCCACACATTTTTCAAATTAGAATCGGTAAGAACAGAGCTGAGAATTAAACCCATCTATTTTCATTCTCTTTGTCTTTCAAATGAACTGCTCAGCCAAGCTCTGTAAGCCCTTACAAGGTGATATAGGAGGGCTCATGCAATCATTTTGAAGGGAATTCTATCAGATGTCCAGACCAATATTTATTCCTCATCCAATATGTCTTAAACAGATTATTAATAGATTGATGACTGTGGGAACTTCCTGTGTGAGAATTTATCACATTTCTAATGTTGCATCAGTGACTACACTTTAAAATTACTGTATTGTCCCTGCAGCATATTTGGACACTCAGAGGTTATGAAAGGTGCTATATAAATGCAAGTTTTATTTTCTCTCTTCCCCTCCTGGGGGTCATCTGGCCCTTGGAGCCTACTCCGTCATTCAATAAGATCAAGGCAGATCTTTTTGTGTACTCAGCTCCTCTCGCCCGCTCACTAGAACCTTTAATTCCTTTACTGATGAAAGATCTATTTTTGCCTTAAAAACATGCAACGAGGTAGCCTCAGCTGCTTCACTGGGCAGGGAATTCCACAGATTCACAACCCTTTCAGTGAAGAAGTCCCTCCTCAGCTCACTGTCCTAAATCTGCTCCCCCTTACTAAGAGGCTATGCCCCCTAGTTCTGGTTTCAACTCCTTCCATCTTATTTAATCCCTTCATAATTTTATATGTTTTTATAAGATTTCCCTTTTATTCTTCTAAATTCTAAAGAGCATCGTCCCAGTCTACTCAATCTCTCCTCATAAGGCAGAGGCAGAATCAACCTCGTGAGCCTCCTCTGCAACCCCTGTAGTATGAACATCCTTTCTCACGTAAAGAGATCAAATCTGTATACAGTATTCCAGGTGTGTCCTCACTAGCATCCTCTACAGCTGCAGCATGACCTCCCTATTTTTAAACTCCATCCCTCTAGTATTAAAGGACAATGTTCCATTTGCCTTCTTAATTACCTGCTGCAACTTTTTATGATTCGTGCATAAGGACACCCAGATCCTTCTGCACAGCAGCATGCTGCAATTTTTCACCGTTTAAATAATCAGCCATTTTGCTATTATTCCTATCAAAACGGACGATCTCACATTTGCCAACATTGTACTCCATCTGCCAGACTCATGCCCACTCACATAACCTATCTATACCCCTCTGCAGACTTTCAGAGTCCTCTGTTCACTTTGCTTTACTACCATTTTAGTGTTGTCTGTGAACTTTGATGAACTACACTTGGTCCCCAACTCTAAATTATCTATGTAAATTGGAAACAGTTGTGATCCCAACACTGACCCCTAAGGCACACCAATAACCACTGATTGCCAACCAGAAAAAAAACATTTATTCCCACTCATTGCATTCTGTTAGTTAACAATCTTCTGTCCAAGCTAATTCATCACCTGTAACACCGGGCATCTTCATCTTGTGCAGCAGTCTTTTGTGCGGCACTTTAGGAATGTGGGACTGGGATATCTTGGCAGTTACGGAAACATGGCTCAGGGATGGGCAGGATTGGCAGCTTAATGTTCCAGGACACAAATGCTACAGGAAGGATAGAAAGGGGTGTAAGAGAGGAAGGGGAATGGCATTTTTGATAAGGGATAGCATGACAGCTGTGCTGAGGGAGGAAATTCCCGGAAATACATCCAGGGAAGTTATTTGGGTGGAACTGAGAAATAAGACAGGGATGATCACTTTCTTGGGATTGTATTATAGACCCCCCAATAGGCAGAGGGAAATTGAGAAACAAACTCGTAAGGAGATCTCAGCTATCTGTAAGAATAATAGGGTAGTTATGATAGGGGATTTTAACTTTCCAAATATCGACTGGGACTGCCATAGTGTTAAAGGTTTAGATGGAGAAGAATTTCTTAAGAGTGTACAAGACAATTTTCTGATTCAGTATGTGGATGTACCTACTAGAGAAGGTGCAAACCTTGATTTACTCTTGAGAAATAAGGCAGGGCAGGTGACTGAGGTGTCAGTGACGGAGCACTTTGGAGCCAGCGAACATAATTCTATTTGTTTTAAAGTAGTGATGGAAAAGGATAAACCAGACCTAAAAGTTGAAGTTCTAAATTGGAGTAAGGCCAATTTTAACTGTATTAGGCAAGAACTTTTGAAAGCTGATTGGAGGCAGATGTTCGCCGGTAAAGGGATAGCTGGAAAATGGGTAGCCTTCAGAAATGAGTTAACAAGAATCCAGAGAAAGTATATTCCTGTCAGGCTGGTAAGTATAGGGAATGCTGGATGACTAAAGAAATTGAGGGTTTGGTTAAGAAAAAGAAGGAAGCATATGTCAGGTACAGAGAGGATAGATCAAGTGAATCCTTAGAAGAGTATAAAGAAAATAGGAGTATACTTAAGAGGTAAATCATGAGGGCAATTCTGGGACATGAGATAGCTTTGGCAAATAGAATTAAGGAGAATCCAAAGGGTTTTTACAAATATATTTAGGACAAAAGGGTAACTAGGGAGAGAATAGGGCCCCGCAAAGATCAGCAAGGCAGCCTTTGTGTGGAGCCACAGAAAATGGGGAGATACTAAATGAATATTTTGCATCAGTATTTACTGTGGAAAAGTATATGGAAGATATAGACTGTAGGGAAATAAATGGTGACATCTTGCAAAATGTCCAGATTACAGAGGAGGAAGTGCTGGATGTCTTGAAATGGTTAAAGATGGATAAATCCCCAGGACCTAATCAGGTGTACCGAGAACTCTGTGAGAAGCCAGAGAAGTGATTGTTGGGCCTCTTGCTGAGTGATTTGTATCATCGATAGTTACAGGTGAGGTGCTGGAAGACTGGAGGTTGGCAAACATGGTGCCACTGTTTAAGAAGGGCCGTAAAGACAAGCCAGGGAACTATACACTGGTGAGCCTGACCTCGGTGGTGGGCAAGTTGTTGGAGGGAATCCTGAGGGATAGGATGCACATGTATTTGGAAAGGCTAGGGCTGATTTGGGATAGTCAACATGGCTTTGTGCATGGGATATCATATCTCACAAACTTGATTGAGTTTTTTGAAGAAGTCACAAAGACGATTGATGAGGGCAGAGCAGTAGATGTGATCTACATGGACTTCAGTAAGGTGTTCAACAAGATTCCCTATGGGACACTGATTAGCAAGGTTAGATCTCATGGAATACAGGGAGAACTAGCCATTTGGATACAGAACTGGCTCAAAGGTAGAAGACAGAGGGTGGTGGTGGAGGGTTGTTTTTCAGACTGGAGGCCTGTGACCAGTGGAGTGCCACAAGGATTGGTGCTGGGCCCTCCTACTTTTTGACATTTACATAAATGATTTGGATGCGAGCATAAGAGGTACAGTTAGTAAATTTGCAGATGACTCCAAAATTGGAGGTGTAATGGACAGCGAAGAGGGTTACCTCAGATTACAACAGGATCTGGACCAGATGGGCCAATGGGCTGAGAAGTGGCAGATGGAGTTTAATTCAGATAAATGCGAGGTGCTGCATTTTGGGAAAGTAAATCTTAGCAGGACTTATACACTTAATGGTAAGGTCTTAGGGAGTGTTGCTGAACAAAGAGACCTTGGAGTGCAGGTTCATAGCTCTTTGAAAGTGGAGTCGCAGGTAGATGGGATAGTGAAGAAGGTGTTTGGTATGCTTCCCTTTATTGGTCAGAGTATTGAGTACAGGAGTTGGGAGGTCATGTTGCGGCTGTCCAGGATATTGGTTAGGCCACTGTTGGAATATTATGTGAAATTCTGGTCTCCTTCCTATCGGAAAGATGTTGTGAAACTTGAAAGGGTTCAGAAAAGATTTACAAGGATGTTGTCAGGTTTTAGAGGATCTGAGTTACAGGGAAAGGCTGAACAGGCTGGGGCTCTTTTCCCTGGAGCGTCAGAGACTGAGGGGTGACAGAGTGGTTTCCAAAATTATGAGGGGCATGGATAGGATAAATAGCCAAAGTCTTTTCCCTGAGATCGGGGAGTCCAGAACTAGAGGGCATAGGTTTCTGGTGAGGGGAAAGATCTGAAAGAGACCTAAGGGGCAACTTTTTCGCGCAGAGGGTGGTACGTGTATGGAATGAGCTGCCAGAGGATGTGGTGGAGACTGGTACAGTTGCAACATTTAAGAGGCATTTAGATGGGTATATGAATAGGAAGAGTTTGGAGGGATATGGGCCGGGTGCTGGCAGGTGGGACGAGATTGGGTTGGGATATCTGGTTGGCATGGAACGGGTTGGACCGAAGGGTCTGTTTCCATGCTGTACATCTCTATGACTCTATGGCTCTATGACCTTGTTGAATGCCTCCTGGAAATCCAGATACACTACATCCACCACTTCTCTGTTGTCCTCTATGCTCATAATGTCCTCAAAGAATTGCAATTAATTGCTTAAGCATGACCTGCCTTTCATGAACTCATGCTATGTTTGTTTGATGGGACAATTTCTCTCCAAAGCTCTTACAATTTCTTCCATGATTAAAGATTCAAAACTTTTCCCCATTACATGAGTTAAGATAATTGGCCTATAGTTACCATCTATTGTCTGTGTTCTTTCTTAAACAGTGGAGTCACACTTGCTGTTCTCCAATCTGCTGAACTGCCCCAGAGTGCAACAAATTTTGGTAAATTACCACAAACGCATTTGCTACTTCCCCCGCCATCTCTTTTAGCACCCGGAATGCAGGGCCAGGAGACTTGTCTACCCTTAGCTCCATTAGCTTGTCCAACACTACAACTTTAGTGATCATGATTGTTCCTAGATCCTCACTGGCAATAGCCTCCTTATCATCTGTCATTTTCATCTTCCACTGTGAATACTGATACACAATATATCTGCTCAGTGCCTCGGCCATTTCCTCATTTCCCATTATTACATTCCCCTTCTCATCCTCTAAAGGACCAATGTCTACCTTCACCACACTTTTTCATTTTATATATTTGTGGAAACTTTTGCTATCTGTTTTATATTCTGAGCTTTTTTACTTTACTAATCCATCTCACTTTTCTTTACAGCTTTATTCATGGCTTTCTGTTGACCTTTAAAGATTTCCCAATCCCCTAATTTCCTATTAATCTTTGCTATGTATGCATTTGCTTTCAATTTGATACCCTCCTTTATTTCCTTATCTATAGCTGATTTTCTCTTGTCTTGCAGTCCTTCCTTCTCACTGGTATATACTTTTGCTGAGCATTGTGAAAAAATTGCTTTGAATGTCCTCCACTATTCCTCAAGTGTCCTACCATGTAGACTTTGCTCCCAGTCTCTCTTGGCCAACTCTTCCCTCATCTCATTGTAGTCTCCTTTTTTAAACACAGGACACTGGTATTTGATTATATGTTTTTATCTGTATTTTAAATACAACCATACTGTAATCAGTCCTTCCAAGAAGATCCCTAACTGTGAGATCATCAATTACTCCTGTCTCATTACACGGTCTAGAATATCTTGCTCCCTTATGGGTTCCACTACATACTGTTCAAGGAAATCATCCCAGATACATTCTATAAACTCCTCCTCAAGGCTGCCTTGACCAACCTGGTTTGACCAATCAATATTTTAGATTAGATTAGATTAGATTACTTACAGTGTGGAAACAGGCCCTTCGGCCCAACAAGTCCACACCGACCCCGCCGAAGCGCAACCCACCCATACCCCTACATTTACCTAACACTACGGGCAATTTAGCATGGCCAATTCACCTGACCTGCACATCTTTGGACTGTGGGAGGAAACCGGAGCACCCGGAGGAAACCCACGCAGACACGGGGAGAATGTGCAAACTCCACACAGTCAGTCGCCTGGGTCGGGAATTGAACCCGGGTTCTCTGGCGCTGTGAGGCAGCAGTGCTAACCACTGTGCCACCGTGCTGCCCGATATGCTAGTATGTAGATTAAAATCCCCCATGGAGATTGCTGTACCTTTTTTACATGCATTGGTTATTTCTTTGGGGTAAAAACAATGACTGCAGATGCTGGAAACCAGTTTCTGGATCAGTGGTGGTTATTTTTTGTTTATTGCCTGCCCTACCAAGATATTGTTATTTGGTGACCTATTGACTGTGCCTATTAGTGACTTTTTCCCCTTACTATTTATAATTTCCACCCACATTGATTCAACCTTTTTCTCCAGAACTACCGTCCTGATGTCATTCTTAAATACTAGAGCCGCACCATCACCCTCAGCTTCCTGTCTGGCCTTCTGAACATTCTGACACCCCTGAATAGTTAACTCTCAGTCATGACTGCCCTGCAATCATGTCTCTGTAATGGCCACTAAATCACATCCATTTGTGATGATTTGTGCCGTCAACTCACTTATCTTGTTTCAAATGCTGCAGGCCTACTGAGAAAGTGCAGTTATACTAATTATACCTTCTTTTTGAATTCTAACACCTCCACTGGAAAAACCTTTGTTTTCAAGCGTTCTCACTTTTTCTGTTACTACTGATTTCCACTCATCATAGTGCTGCATTAGGTCAGGCAGCATCCAAGGAGTGGGAGAATCGACGTTTCGGGAATAAGCCCAACAGGAATGAGGCTTGTGAGTCAAGGGGAGGGGTATCTCTCTACCCCCTTTCCTCACAAGCCTCATTCCTGATGAAGGGCTTACGCCTGAAACGTCGATTCGCCAGCTCCTCAGATGCTGCCTGACCTGCTGTGCTTTCCCAGCACCACACTCTCAACTCTGACCTCCAGCATCTGCAGTCCTTACTTTCTCCATAGTGCTACATTGCTCAGCTTCTTCTTGCTTTTTATTAACTGCCTTGATTCTCTTTTTTCTTAAGCCCTAACTCACTCTAGCTAATTCAGATCCTTCCCTTGGGTTCCCATCCCCATCCTATCCACAACACTACCATTATCTACTGCAGTTATAACCTTGTCAAATAACACAATTAAATTTGTCAGATTTGACCTTGCCGTTGACAAATCGAAGTTGACTGTCCAGTACTAACTTGTGTTTCTTTAAAAGTGTACCTTTACCTTAGCCCATTTTTTTTTTGTCTCCAACAGATTTCCCACTATTGACATGAAGCTGACAGGTCTGTTGTTTCCTGAATTATCCTTTGCCCCTTTCTTGAACAATAGCATCACATTTGCTATCTCTAGTGCACTGGGACTAATTCTGTGTCCAGAGACGCCTGAAAAAATTCTGTCAATGTCTCTGCAATTTGCTCCCTTACCTCTGTCAATAATTTAGGATGCATCCCATCCAGGCCTGCTGATTTCTCTAACTGGAGTGCCGCACCCATTTTATCTACTTCTTTATCAACCACTCACCCTTTTTATCTACTTTTTTTAATCAATCACTATACTGCTCAGTTGCTGAACACCCACATGTTCAAATGGGTCATATAGAGAAAACATATAAAATTAAAACATATTGCTAGAGAAACTCAGAAGGTCTGACAGCATCTGTGGAGGGAAGCAAAGTTAACTTTGAGTCTAATAAGACTCTTCTTTGGAATTGTTCCACCCAAGGAGATGTTAGAACAGACATGCAATAATGCTTTGTAAAAGAGATAGGTTTGAAGAGGCATCTGAAAAGTGGAAGAATTCTGACTGAGAGTCATACTGGACTTTTAAAGTTAACATTGTTTCTCCATGGATGTTGCCAAATCTGCTGAGTTTCTTTCATATTTTCCATCTTTATTTCAGATCTCCAACACCTGCAGGACTTTGTTTTCATTTCAGAGAAAGCTTATGAATGGCCATATCTGGATGGATATATTTTTATTTTATGTTGCGATCCATGGACTAGTTGGACTAGCACAACAGTGCTCTTGATCGCAACTCTTGTCTGAACTGAGCATTGTGCAATCATCACTGAACATGCCCAGTTATAATCTTATAACAGTAATTGATGAAGCAGCTAAATGGTTAGACCTAGGGTTACTCTCCTGCAATGATGCTCTTTGACTGAGAAGCTTGGGTACTAACGTTGACACCATTGGCCTTTGTGCCAAGTAAAACTCCATACAGAGCTTCCCAGAATTTATTTTCTAGATTTTCATTGACTTAAATTTTATTCAGGTTCCTTGATCCTCCACTTGGTGAAATGCTATCCATGTCAAGAACACTCAGTCTCATCTCACCTCTGCAATCCAGCTCTAACCTCCATGTCTATTTGCTCAATGACACTAACAACTTGATTTATGTAGCGCCTTTAACATAAAAAAAGCATGCCAATGTCCTTCACAGGAACAATATAGAGAAGCATTTGACATAGACTCACATGAGGAGAGATTAGAACACATAATGTCAAAGTTTCTATGAGCAAAATATTTTAAGAAGCAACTGAAAGGAGTATATTGAGTTAGCCGAACTGATGTTTGGAATAGGGAATTTCTGGTGGGATCCAAACTGAAGATCAGTGAGCTGGTTATATTATTATTGCTTGGTGACAATCTCTTTCACCACTTTACTGATGACCAATTGGAGACTGACAAAATGATGCTGCCCAAGTTGTTTTTTGTTCTCCTTTTTGTGGTCAAGCTATACCTGGTCATTTTTCTACATTGTGAAGCAAACTTCCACATTGTGAAGCAGCAACTTCACTATGGGTATGACCCATTCTGGAGCATATGTTTTCAGTGCTACAGACAGGATGCTGCCAGCATTCATTGTGTGGTGGCACGGTGGCTCAGTGGTTAGCACTACTGCATCACAGCGCCAAGGCTCCAGGTTCCATTCCCATCTCGGGTGACTGTCTTTGTGAAGTTTGCACATTCGCCCTGTGTCTGTATGGGAGGAATCATAAAGATGGGCAGGCCAGGTGAATTGGCCATGCTAAATTGCCCATAGTGTCAGAGGTAGATAATGGGTAGTGGAATTGGTCTGGGTGGGTTATTCTTTGGAGGGTTGGTTTGGACTGAAGGGCCTGTTTCCATACTATAGGGAATTTAATCTTCAACTGTATTCACATTTGCTGGTCATTTCTTAATAACACATGAAACAAATTTGATTTGGATGTGGAAGGACTGTCAAAACCTGAACTTATTAGATTGCTTGGGATCACTTAGCTCTATTTATCACATGCTATTTTCACTAGCATCCATGTATTCCTGTGTTGTAATTTCACCAGGTTAGCACCTTAGTTTTAGTTATCTCTGGTTGCTGCTCCTTATATGTTACAGCTGTCTCCTTTATGGAGTAGATATTGGTCATTGTAAGTGGATGGTAACTTGGGGTAGCAACTGCCCAATCTGTGTAGAACCTGTCTGGTTCCATTAAAACTGCTGGAAAAATTAAGCCTACAAATTCTTTAAAGGCTAAACCTGGCCTTATTAATGCTAACCTCCCAATAAAAGCAATATTCAAACCCATTTATAGCTTGGAAGCCATTGTTGTTGTTGCGGGTGTGCTCGCTGAGCTGGGAAGTTGATTTGCAGAGGTTTCATCTCCGTCTGGGTGACATCTTCAGTGCTTTGGAGCCTCCTGAGAAGTGCTGCTATACTGCATGTTATGGAATTTATTTGGTTCCTTTTCTGCTGCTTCCAGTTAACTGTTCCAGTTGTTCGTTGCAGTGGCTGGTATATCGGGTCGAGGTCAATGCAGTTGTTTCTAGTGCCATGCTTCTAGAAATTCTCTGGCTGTCCTCTGTTTAGCTTGCTCTATGATCGTTGTGTTGCCCCAGTTGAATTTGTGGTTCTTGGTGTGTGTGTGTGTGTGTGTGTGTGTGTGTGTGTGTGTGTGTGTGTGTGTGTGTGTGTGTGGCTACTAAGGGCAGCTGGGCGTGGGATTTAGTGGCTAGTTGATGTTCATGGATGCAGATTGCTCATTGTCTGCTTGTTTGGCCTATATACTGTTTCATGCAGTCTTCGCATGGAATCCTTGGGCATAGGGTCTTTTGTCCTGGTGAGTTGTTGTCTGAATGTGGTTGTTGGTTTATGGACTGTCATCCGAATTGTTGGAGAACTCTAGCTGTCAGTTCCAAGACTTTTTTAATATAAGGTAGCGTTGCTAGTGAGTTAGGTTGTGGTATATTCTCATCGTGCTGTTTGTCTGTTAGGTATCTATAGATGAAATTGCGAGGATATCTGTTCTTTGTGAAGACACTGTAGAAGTGTTCTTCTGGTTCCCTTCGCAGGTTGGGAGTGCGGCAGTCTGTTGTAGCCCTTTTGAACAGGGTCCGAATGCAGCCTCTCTTGTGTGTGTGTTCAGGTAGTTGCTATTGTAATTCAGGACCTGGTTGGTGTGTGGCTTTCCTGTACATGTTTGTGGTGCATCCACCGTGCTCTGTTCTTTGTATCATCACATCCAGGAATGGGAGTTGATTGTTAGTTTCCTTCCCTTTTGTATATCTGATCCCTTTGAGTATGGTGTTGGTAATCAAGTGTGTGTTCTTGATTTCTGTTCTATCAATAATAACAAAGTGTTATACACATATCTGATCCAGAGTTGGAGTTGGGTTTGTGGTAGGACTGTATGTTCCACTCTTTGCATCACTGCTTCTGCTATGAGCCCAGAGATGGGTGAGCCCATAGGTGTCTCTTTGACCTATTCATACATTTGACTGTTGAATGTGAAGCGTGTCGTCAAGCACAGGTCTAGTAGTTTGAGAGTGCAGTCCTTGTTGATAGGTTTCCCGCCGTGTTGTCTGTTCTGCTTGTCCAGGAAGTTGGATATTGTTTTCCTGGCTAGAGTGCCATTACAACAAATGAGACCATTGCTTCATCATTGTCTATGTTTATGTTCTTGATGTAGTCTAGGAATTCCTGTGATGATTGTATGGAGTGTTTGATTCTGCTGATAAGATGTTTGAGTTTTTGTTGAAGTTCTTTTGCCAGTTTATGCGGTGGCATTTCCAACCACAAATCCAGCCCAAACACTGGATCAGAAATATAGATGACACTTTTGTTATTATTAAGACAACAGAAATGGAGAACACACACCGGATTATTAACACCATACTCACAGGGACCACATTTACAAAAGAGGAAGAAACTAACAATCAACTCCCATTCCTGGATTTGGTGGTACAAAAAACAGAGAATGGTGAATGGACTACAAACGTGTACAGGAAAGCCACACATCGACCACATCCTGAATTACAATGGCAACCACATGAACACACACAAGAGAAGCTGTATTAGGACCCTGTTCAAAAGGGCCACAACAGATTGCAGCACTCCTGACGTCTACAGAGTATTCACCCAAGAATGGATATCCTCCGCAGATGCCTAACAGGTACACAACGTGACGAGGACATGCAACGACCGAACACACTAGCCTTGCTACATTACATAAAAAAAATCTCAGAACTGATGGGCAGACCTCCCCAATCACTCTGATTCATGACAGTCCATAAACTGATAGCCATGCTCAGACAACAACTCACCAGGACAAAAGACCCTATACCCATCATGTACAAGACTAATGTAATTTACAAGATTCCATGCAAAGACTGCATGGAAGACTGTATAGGACAAACAGACAGATAACTAGTAAACCCATTTCCCTCTGACTAATGCACCTAACACTACAGGCAATTTAGCATGGCCAATTCACCTGACCTGCACATCTTTGGATTGTGGGAGGAAACCGGAGCACCCGGAGGAAACCCACTCAGAGATTGGGAGAACGTGTAAGCTCCACACAGTCACCTGAAGCTAGAATCAAACCTGGGTCCCTGGTGCCGTGAAGCTGCAGTGCTAACCACTGAGCCACCTTGTTGCCTTTGGGCTAACAACAAGGACAGTCTTAGAATGGCTAAGTGACGTCACTTCAGTTGTGACTTGCAGAAGATTCCTTTTGATTGTAGAAGGAATTTCTTCCTGAAAGGTCTTAACTCCACCACATGTTACCTTAAAACTGGCAATTTTATTATAAGTTATTAGTTCATTCGAGGTATCAAGGAAAAGCCTTTCTAAGATATGTCCATTCTAAACAATCTGGAAGCTGGTTACATTCAACTGGGATAGCTTTGAGTGTTTCAGTCAAGTTTATAGTGAGTCACCTTGATAGTGAGTCACCTTTTATTTCTATCTGAAATTATACATAAGATGGGGCTTTTCTGTCATTTTTATTGCAATCATGCCAGGAAGCTTTAGAATATAAAACAGCACAGATTTTACAGTGTCTGCGCTGAGAACATATGCCATGCAGTAGGGGCTCTTGCATGATAAAGCTAGAAAGGAATGAAATAATTTCATCTTTGACTTGAACATTCATCATCAGGAAAATATCACTTGTGTTGACAGCTTGTTATTCTGAAGTGAGCAGTAATTGCATCTGCTGACCAGGATTTGCAAACAATCAGGTCCCAGAATATCAGCGACAGCTGCACTTACGGTCCGACAAACTGACTGAAATTTGAAAGAAATTGGCACCAAATTATCTAATCAGACATGTGACGTAAGATCCACTGATGAACTGAAATTAACTCGTTTTGAAAAGTGCGCACAATTAAAAAAAAGTTCTAAATTTAAATCCCAGTGACTGCTTCTCGACAGAAATCTGATTCATCTGCAACAAGATCATAAATAGCTCCGAAATCAGTATTTCATCAAAGCAGTGGAAAGAAAGAAAATAAAAGATCAATACTGTAAACGCACGATCAACAAATTCTGCAAGTGTCCTGAAGATGAGTCAGCCTTTGAAACAGAAATACATTTACCGATATGGACCAGTCTTTGATGAAGCATTCCATCCTAATAATATAATCAATCAGCCTTTAAATATTGAGTATTGATATTTAGGATTAGAATCCCTACTGTGTGGAAACAGGCCCTTCGGCCCAACATGTCAAGACCCACCCTCTGAAGAGTATCCCACCCAGACTCAATCCCCTACTTTTACTCCTGACTCATACACCTAACCTACACATCCCTGAACACTATGGGCAATTTAGCTTGGACAATTCACCCTAACCTGCACATCTTTGGACCGTGGGAGGAAACTAGAGCACCCAGAGGAAACCCACGCAGACACGGGGAGAATGTGCAAACTCCACACAGTCAGTCGCCCAAGGCCAGAATCGAACCTGGATCCCTGGTGCTATGAAGCATCAGTGCTAACACTGAGCCACCGTGCCACCCCTAGTTAAATTTAATTTCCATCATCTGATTTAATACCCGAACCCTTCATGGATGATATTTATAAAGGACAAAAAACTCACCATAAGCGGCTGCTGTGCTTATCTGACCAAAGACTGAGTTGAAAACTGTGGCGCTGGAAAAGCATGGCAAGTCAGGTAACGTTCGAGGAGCAGGAGAGTCGACATTTTGGGCATAAGCCCATCATCTGGAATTCGGGCTTATGCCCGAAATGTCCACCCACCTGCTCCTTGGATGCTGCCTGACCTGCTGTGCTTTTCCAGAGCTACACTTTTCAGCTCTGATCTCCAGTATCTGCAGTCCATACTTTCTCCTAGTCGCTGACCAAAGACTGAGGTGAGCTTTGTAAAACCAGTGTAGGATTTATAAAACTAGCTCACAAGGTCAGTGTTAACTCACGTGTGAACAGAAATTTGGCATTATTGCAAGATTTCACTGCCAGTTAACCTGCTTGGGAAAACGACGAACATACTCAGGAATAGTTGAATGGACCTCCACCTGCAATTGGTTGGTGCAACAAATAAGAGAGGAGGAAAAATGGATAGGTAATGAAGAACGGGAAGACTCTCTCTCTGCTTCTCTCCATCATTAACCTCAAAAGTTAGTGCGCTGGAGAAAAAGCAGGGGAATCAACTAGTCTCTGAGAGCTTGAGGCTTTCTTGCAAACACCACCACTGTTGCAGAAACAAGGGAATATTGAAACAGTTAAGATTCAGTTCATTTGCACAACTCAAGGATAAGGGACATAAAAAGGCAACTGCTTTTACCTTCCTGCCTGCGTAAGGCAGCTTCCCCCTTCTTTTTAAGCTTGTTACTGGTGTTTGAGTGCTTGCTTAATGTTGCTTTTTTTAACATTTTTAGGCAGGCAATAAAAATCCTCTGACTTAGGAAGACCATGTAACTTATCTTCTACACTATGACCTCCATAATTTTAATTTTGTGGAAGGTGTGTGCTACGAAGAGAAAAACGATGAATGGCTACAACTGATTTGAGAGGGGTACAGTAAGAGGGGAGCTGATCACTCCTCTCAAACAGGTCATAACAAATTTGGGCTTGGCATGCAATTATACCATGGATAGGAAAGGTTTAGAAGGATATGGGCCAAGTGCAAGGAAATGGGATTAGCATGGATGAATATTTTGGCCGGCATGGACCAGTTTGGGTCAAAGAGCCTGTCTCCATGCCAGAGGACTCTATGACTCCTTGGTCAACACTGCTGTCTCACTACACCAGGGAGCTGAATTCGGTGTGGAGTTTGCACATTCTCCCCGTGTCTGCATGGGTTTCCTCCAGGTGCTCTGCTTTCCTCCCACTATCCAAAGTGGTGCAGGTTAGGTAGATTGGCCATGCTAAATTGCCCCAAAGGTCCAAGGATGTGCAGGCTAGGTGGGTTAGCTATGGGAAATGCAGGGTTACAGGGGTAGGGTAGTGGGGGTGGGTTGGTTTGGGCTTGATGGGCCAAATGGCCTGCTTCCACACTGTAGGGAGTCTATGATTCTTCAACTGTTAACAGGAGAAACCAGAATGGGAGACAGGTGGGAAACTACCTCAAGTACATCCACTGCTGAAAGTCCAAACATAAAAATGGAAACGCGTTGACTTTGGCATTTTCCAGAAACCCATGCTGCAGGATCAAGCTATGGAGCATTAAAGATGATCAATGTCTGCTCAGGTAGAACTGTGGACCAGGATAACTTTCAAGAGTTTGTATCAAAAGAAACAGTAACTTCTGATTGCTTTAAACAGCTAGAGAGAGAAAAATCAACATGCTTTGAGATACTGGGTGTTTCAGACCTTGCTAGAAATGCAAGACTTTCCACCAGAAGGCAGAGTAAATTCTAGTGTGCTCATAAAACGGCTCACTGGGGTGGGGAAACAGTGTCGAGGTGTCACTGGTTAAAGTTTACTTAAGAAGTGAACTTGTTAAAAGTTGCATAAATTGAGGGTCATCCTAAGCTTGTCAATGCCAGGGATAAATATTGTACTGGAGAACAGTTTGGCTGGTCATAAAACACACACTTCAAACTGAAAAAGGTCAACACAAGGAAGTTCAGGAGTCTCAAAAAATCAGCAGCAAGCAACTGGAACGCTGAAAACTGTAAGAGGTTCAGAAATCCTGCAGGGAGTGGCAAAATATGTGAGGTTTGAGTGGCCAAAGAAAGGTTTCTTGAAGTAAATCAACAGAAAGCTGCTAAGAGGCTGTGAACCAAGAAAGGTTTAGTGGCTGTTCAGAGGGCAATAAAGCCTTCAATGGTTGGCGTAGCTCAGGAAGCGTTACGTAGCTTAAACAGGGCTTAAGTCAAGCCAAAAGGGTCAGAGAGATGCCAAAGGAGTTGAAAATGCTGGAGCTAGATCAACAGTTACATAAAGGCAAGAAAGGACAGGAGAAAACGAGGACAAAGCTTTACTTGGCATGAATGAAGTGGACCGAAGGACCGAAGGGCATGAATGAAGTGGACCGAAGGGCCTGTTTCCATGCAACATGGCTCTGTGACTCTACATTCCTGGGCAATTAGAACATATTGGTGGAAAACCCAATCCTAAAACAGAAGATAGGTTAGGAAGCCAGCCCAGTGCAGACATCACCAGTGGAGGTCACAAGGGCATATTGATGAGTTAACTGCAGAATTACCCACTGGGAGATCAAAGCAACAGAACCAAGTCCCAAGCCTAATCGGCGTGATGAAAAGTTTAATAAGAGTAAGATGCAGGATGCAAGTCTAAATTCCACCTAGAAGGCAAGCCTCAGATTACCACCCACTAACTGCCAAGAATATCAAGTTTGTATTAAGGCCTGAATCCGGTAATGCGTCACAGAGTTTGGCAGGAAAGGATTAAGACTTGGGGATCTGGCTTAGCCCTGTGAAAAGATCCAACTGTGTTCCCAAAGTGGATTTTGAGCCCAAGTCAGGATGAAGAGTGTGAATGAGGAATGTGTGTGTTGTTATGTCAGCTTTTATGTTGTTATTTCATCCTAACCTTGTAACAGAATACTCACCGTAACCAAAAAGGAAGAAAAAAATGTTTGTATCCATTCTTCTCGATAGGGTGGAGTGGTAAATATGGGCTATTAATATTCAACTTCCATCATCTGATGTTAATACCTGAAATCTTCATAGACTATAGTTAGGCTTTTAAAGGGAGCAAATGCTTGCTTTAAATGTGATCCCCTGACCACAGATTGGGGCCAGATTTGTCAAAACACTGTGAAATAAACAAAACCCTATCGCACTGAAACTGCCATTTCATCCAAAGACAGTCCACTGAATTTGACTGGAAATCACCTATATCTCAATTTTCTCAAGTTTTAAGGAAGGTATCTCTATGAGGCTGTGCAGGTTTTTACACATTATCTTCTCAATCTAGCCCAGTCCCCAGTCATGTTTAAACATGCCAATCATGGTGCTGCATTGGTTTCCTGCTAAGGCCACAGTGGTGATGACCATCAGTAACACTCCCTCTTCCCCATCCTACATCCTCCGATGCACTATAGTTTCCCATCTTTGTATACTGAGTTTCTGCCTTCACCATCCTTGCCCTCTTTGCTCCCCAGCATGCTGACTTGGGTCTCCAGAACTGACTTCCCCAACTTGCCTACTGCAGTGTAGTCCTGATAACCTCCTTTGCTTTCATCAAACTGACCCTCAAGAATGACTATAGTCCATATACCTGTCGATAGACAGCCTTACCAGACCCCTGACTGATCTCTGTGCAACTGCCTGCCTAATTTACCATGTTTCTCCAATCTGGTTAAACTGGACCTACTTTCCAGACAGTAGTGGCACAGGCCCCTGACCATCCCAAAGGTCTGTGACTACCCATATCCACGCCTCTGGACTGATTGCGGAGAATGCTGTTTATTTGCTGCGCTCGTATCCCTCAACTGAAAGATATCTCTCTTGACTTGACTGAGGACTATTCCCTCTGGATTTATGAGACATGGCTATTTATTCAAAACACATTCAGTGGGGTTTGTCTCATTAGTTGCTGGTACATAGTGGAAGTGTGAGATTGACAGTAAATTAGCGCTTTACAGCACTTCTATCTTCTTGCCTTATCACTGCTGACAACCATAACATGCTTCCTGGCTTTGCAACTGTTCAAAATGGTGAGGCAAGATAGAAGTACCGTGAACCTTTAAGGACTGACAGACAGTGAAAAGTACATAAAGATGAGGCTAGGGGAGGCATGCTGTGAGCAGGAAAGTGAGTGAGCATGAAGTGAAGATTTCTGGGATGCCCCCTGGCCAAAGGCATGAGCTGGGTACCTATCCCTGTGCACAAAGAGTCCCAGCAGCAGCATTCCAATGATAAGTGCTGGGGTGCTCAAATGTACAGCATTAAGGTGCAGAACTGTACTGTCAGAGGACAAGATATGTCCCATGAGCATGGTATGTTGAGGCTGGCATGTGTTGGATGCCCAGAGGTGTGCATGTAGTTGTTGACTGTAAGATCTTGGTATCTGGCATCCAAGAAAGCAGTCCAGAGGAGTAAACAGTGAGCTGGTGTCACCAGGTAACCACTCTGATTTTCACATTGAGAATTGTCTGCATCTAGTTTCTATCTTGTGGCTATGCTAATGGGAAACTGCATGTAGGAGAGGCAAGATAAGCTAACGATGAAAAGTCATTGCATGACAATACAAATAAATAGGCCTCTCACTACTCACAAATGAAAATCCTGCCTCGCTGGTCAACACTTGCTTGAAATTAAGGACCTTTTGCTTTAAATGTCGAGAAACTCCTCTATGCTGATCTTGCCCAACTTTCTTGCCAATGCCCACTTCATTCAAGGCCTGGGAAAATTCCTCCAGTGAAACCATATCATGCAGTCAGCATTAAGAAATCAAGATATCCTCTTTAATTCCTACATCTATGATAAGTTCGCACAGTGAGAGCTGGAAAACCCACCTGCCAGTTATCCAGCTTTGTGAAATAAAGCTGCAGACTCTGGAATGTATAACCAGACCTAATATTTTTGCAGATTGTAAGTAATAAAATTCCCCTTTATTCTCCTCAAAAGTACTTTCTCCCCACCCCTACCTTCCTCTAGTTTATCTCTCCACGCTTCAGGCTCTCTGCCTTTATTCCTGATGAAGGGCTTTTGCCCGAAACGTTAATTTTGCTGCTCCTCAGATGCTGCCTGAACTGCTGTGCTCTTCCAGTAGCATTGATCCAGAATCTGGTTTCCAGCATCTGCAGTCATTGTTTTTACTGATTTTATAATGTGTCTGCTTCATTTGACTGGGTCAATTACATTTAATTAAAGTGTGATAGCTGCATGCTAAAAAATAATTTAAAATATTTGTTGCGATTGAGAGGAGATCAAAAAGAAGAAAGCTGATAGTCCTCCTCACCCCACTGTAACAGTTATGACCGACTCCATGTTGAGCTTTGTTAAAAATGTTAAATGGTCCAAAACTGTTCAGCCTTGCTCACCTGTATTCGAGACAAAAGTGTGTCAAATCCGCAGAGAGTAGCTCTACGTCAATGATGTGTTAGGATTCCATTCTATACACTTTTGCAGCAAATGGCTATACTCTTTCATATCTTGATAGAGCCCTAGAGTGTGCTTAATTCACACATTGTTAAGGCAAAACCTTCACTGGCCTGGTCCCATGCATCAGCTAGTTGATGACTTACATTTACCCACACACCTTCTAAATGGTGAATAAGTCACTGGGTCACAGCCTCCTGGGTATCCTTATGTCTGCTACAAGGTCATCTGCAAGTGAGATATAAAGATGATGGATGGTAGACATAGACAACGAGGAGATAGCTGCTAATGTCTGTGACCTCTAGGGGCTGACTACATGGAAGAACACTGGAAGAGCTGGGCAGAAACTAAAAGTTTAGCTGGCTGAGAAGAGGACTCAGGGAAAACATGGGCCAATGAATAATTGTCTTCCTCTACAGCAAATGTGGCAAAGATTGCCACACCAAAGACAGGTTCCTGACCATGTTTTCACCACCGTGGTGCAAACTGTTGTCGTACGAGATGGAAACCCAATAAAAATTGGCCTCATTGAATTAATGGCCTATTGCACACATCAAATTCCTCCTTGGCCCACATCTGTAATATAGAAGGCAAAAGTGAGAGCTGCAGATGCTGGAAACCAGAGTTTAGATTAGAGTGGTGCTGGAAAAGCACTGCAGGTCAGGCAACATCCGAGGACCAGGAAAATCGACGTTTTGGGCAAAAGCTCTTCATCAGCCCTTCCTGCCCGAAACATCGATTTTCCTACTCCTCGGATGCTGCCTGACCTGCTGCGCTTTTCCAGCACCACTCTGATCGAAACCCCACATTTGTAATCTGTCCATACAATTCTCTGAGAAATAGACATTTCTGTTTTCTTGTGCATCCGCAGCTTCCTTTATCTCATAACTGGTGGCCGTGCATTTAGCAGCCTCAGCCCCAAACTCTGGTATTCCCTCCTTAAACTTCAATCCTTCTCTACATCTCTACATTCCTATATTGCACTCCATAAGACTCCTGGCTTTCAATGTGGGTTTTACTCACATATTCCAATAGTTCCTAATGTGGCTCAGTGTCAAATTTTGCCTGGTAATACTTCTGTAAAGTGCATGGGAATGCTTTACTAAATTAAATTTATTCTAGAAATACAATTTCTTGCTGCTTTACCAAAACCTAAACACCCATGCGATGTATTGCCAGCCATTGCTGGTTTCATTTCAAATCACAGAAGGGAGTGATCCGATGTTTCAGTAGATGCTGAGTCCTTGTGATGATCTTGATAAGGACAGGATGTGTCGTTTTCCGAGACAGTCCACATTGTTTATGAAGACTGTTATTTGAGCGATGCTGGCTTAACTCTAATTTGACATTTCGGCTTTGGGTAATAAGCTGAAAATTGCATTTAGAGGAATGAGCTCATAGTGCACAAAAAGTCTCTCTTTTGAAAGAGCTTCTGCTTTTCAGAGCCATTACAGCATTATGGAAAAATGCTCAGGACATCTTGATTCACATTAGGCACCAAATCATTGCTACTTTGGAGGTTAACAGTGACTGAAGGCTGAAATTCCATTAGATGTGAAAAAGGACAAGCAAACTGACTGTTTACTAGAAAACAGAACAAGAGAAAATGAAAACATCTCATGTCTTGGATTATAAGAACTTTGAATCTGTACAATTTACTTCCCTCACATTTTCTCTCTTGTCTTACTTACTGGCCTTCATCTCCTCTCTTGAGAGTTCCAATCTTGTCTTACTCTCCACTATTTATATGTTATCCTGCATTAAATTCTGCCTCCAAACCACAACTCTTGCTAATCTACATTGACTTCTGTCTGCATAATACAGTTCCACCCTATTTTTCTTGACTTTGTAAGTAATTCTTTACCCTCCACTTTCTGGCATCTAATTCAACAATCTTGATGTGCTCAGTTGCTCAGCTCTCTTACTGTACTTTCTATTTGTGCTTAAGAGATTCTGGTTACCATGACTCCACCTTCTTACCTGTGCAGTAACCTTGGGAAGAAAATATAACCATTTACTTTGCTTTGATATCAAATAAAAACAAGAATCAAATTATAACAGCTTCTCTTTACTGAGGTGTTCTGTCAGTTTACACTAAAGTATAGGGAGCAATGAGAGCTGCAAACAGTAAGTTCTAACACACTGCAAATAGATAGTCTTAGTGCAAAGCAGTATGAAACATGATTTGGAGATGCCGGTGTTGGACTGGGATGTGCAATGATAAAAATCACACAACACCAGGTTATAGTCCAATAGGTTTATTTGGAAGCACTAGCACTGCTCTTTCATCAGGTGATTGTGGAAAATAAGATTGTAAGACACAGAAGTTACAGCAGCGTCTACCATGACAAGGTTGGATGGTATTGTCCTGAAAGTTGGGAAGTTTGCTAAAAACAATGATCTGTTTGAGGTTGTGGTTGTTTCAAGGCAAGAAGTGTAGGCATGGGGAAGGTCTTGGCGAGGTGCTTGGCACAGATACCACCATTGCGTGTAGAGACACTTCCCACCATGTACGTAGCAGGTACTCATGTGACTCAGCCAACGTTGTCTACCTCATATGTTGCAGGCAAGGATGCCCTGAGGCATGGTACATTCGGGAAATTGAGCAGAGGCTACAGCAACAGATGAATTGACACAGCACAACAATCAACAGACGGGAGGGTTTCCTCCCAGTCGGAGAACACTTCAGCGGTGCAGGACATTCAAATTCGGACTTTCTGGTGACCATCCTCCAAGGTGGACTTCAGGACAGGCAACCATACAAAGTGGCCAAGCAAAGGCTGATAGCCAAGTTCAGTACCCATGGGGAAGGCCCCAATTGGGACCTTGGGTTCATGTCACACTACAGGTGACCTCATTGCACTATACACACACAGACAGATGGACACACACACACACTCCTACAGACACAAACTCACACAGACCTTCTCTCATACACTCACACATACACTCCCACACACACCCTCTGACAGACTTATACCCCTATACATCCACACTTTCACACATCCACACACTCTCTCACAGTCACTCATAACACACACACTCCAACACATACACACATATACATACAAGTTTGTGGGATGAATTTGTACTTGCAGAATTACATTTTACTTTGCTCAAAAACTGCATGAATCCATGTAAGATTCTGTAAATCCGTTTTTTAGATTAGAATCAGACTGAACATTGTGGCACAGACAGCCTCACACAGAGAAGCTCGCACCATCAATACATTATTTGGGTTGACATGACACCAATTGTAAAAGTTCACTTGAGAATGTAACTTTTTAAAAAATATATGCAATTTACATATGAAAGAACTGAAGTCAGTATGGTCATTCTGAAAGATGAGGAACTTAACAAACAATCCAGGTCTTTTTCAATATATAATTTCAGTTACATCACACTGCAAACTTTTGCTTTAAATTCTGTATCTTACAATCTTATTCTCCACCACCACCTGATGAAGGAGCAGAGCTCTGAAAGCTAGTGCTTCCAAATAAACCTGTTGGACTGAAACCTGGTGTTGTGTGATTTTTAACAGTATGAAACAGACATCTTTGGGCACCAAAATTATAAGAGCTGAAGTCCAGGGTGTGATCAATTATTTTAAGCCGTGAAACCTTACAGACTCCAGACTGAAACTTAGAGAGAGCAATATATCAGTTGAGGAATGTCAAACACAAAAATATTTTTGCACAGTCAAGCTTAATAATTTATTGCAAATTTGCTGTTACGATGTTATTACAATGTTTATTTCCGGCAGCAATTCCTCAGCTTAGTGCAAGATGGTGGGTGAAAGCTTGTTTGAAAACATAGTGGGTAATTTTTTTAAAATCTAGATCTTTTTGGTGGTTTTCCTGAACAGATTTCTTCTTGCTGATTGTCATGATACTTATCTGCTCAGTCATAATTTATTGCTGTTTGACGAATAATTGACATGTAAGTTCGTGATGAGAGAAACGAGAGGCCTAGAATTGACAACGAATGTGTGACAACAGATAGCATAATTACATATCAACATATTGTTGTAAGTACTAAAAACCTGTCAATATGTAAAGTCTACCTTCCATCTGAGATAAATAGAATGGCTCCATCTGCCTTTTCAGATAGACCCCTTGTCAGATAGACACATGAGAAGACCCCTTGTGTGTGGAAGGACTTGGAGGTTTTCCTGATATATGCTGACCCAGAACCCAGATCATCCTTTTTGTGCTTGTGCAGATACATGAAAATGTGTTTATTTAAAATTAATACATTAAATGAATATAAACAAAGAAAATAGTCAAATTGTACATTTAGTAGATACATTACTGTGAAATTATTTCATTGTGATATAAATTATTGGATCATATATTTTATTTTAGATTCACAAGATGTATTATAGTGTTTACAATTCTGTCATGAATTAAGTGTATAGATGTAGATTGCATACAAATATTAAATGTCATACATGAAATAAAATTGTGGGATAATGTGGCAGATGGTACATTGGAATGATTTACTGCATTCAAGTCGCTTCATAAATGCAGATTGTTGTTATGGTCACATGGGGCAAATGTAGGTATGGGCATTTGAACAAATTAATTGAAATAAATTGAAATATTGAACAAACTGGACTCAGATGAAGTCAATTTTAGAATAGTTGACAACTAAACTGCATGATGTGCTCAGAATATCTTCACTGTAATAAGTGGCAGATCTTTCACTGAGAATTAGGAATGAATGAACCCTTGCTCCCAAAGCCAGACTCTGTGACGTTCTCCCCTTGTACTGCAGTTTGAGGGGGCCGAGATCTCTTTTCAGTGCAAATGCTATGTATCTTCCACTGTGAGCTTCTTCCCTTCGCCCTTCAACAGACTGAAGTACATCCAAGAGTGTAAGGGGAGAAAGCTCACAGACGTCGCTTGTGTAGTTTACGCCGATACCAACAGCAGATTTTTTGACTTGGCCTTGTGATTGATTGTGAGGAAAGGGTTGATAGACTGGCTACAGGCTCAGAGTTTTGTTTGCTTTCTGGAAACCAGATGGGTGCCATACAATGACATGAACTGATTACATCGATACATAATGCAGTGATACTGTGAATTGAATAGAGCAATCAATGGAAAAATTAATCGCAAAATAAAAACTACCTGAAATCAGTAGAAGCCAATTGAAACCAGAAAGATTACCACAAAGGAATAGAAAAAAATTCTTAAATGACAAAACCAACGGAAAGCAACTTGCAAACAAGCTCACCAACAGCTGATCATACACTCCTAGAACCAAGCAAACAGCCAAGAAGGGTCATGTATTACACCACTTGTTGAGCAATCAAAGTAAAAAGTGAAATCAAAGAGTCACTTGGACAGGAACTCACTGAACAAAACCAGCAAAATGTCTCGCTTATCTTCTGTTTGGATTAATTAGACTACAATCATCCTATTCTGACTAACTTGGGGAGAATTCTATGCTTTTACTGTTACGTTTAGCATTGATTGAGGGGCCCCAATTCAATTCCAGGCAGGAGAATAGATCCTTTGGTCCAACTCATTCATGCCAAACAAGTTTCCCAAACTAAACTTGTCCCATTTCCCTGCATTTGGCCCATATCCCTCTGAACCTTTCCTATATAAACCCAAGTAGGAAGTAAGTTAGCTCATTGAGCTTGAAGATTTGTTTTCAGATGGTTTGTCACCATAGTAAGTAACATCATCAGTGGGAGTCTCCGGTGAAGTGTTGGTGATATGCCCCACTTTCCTATTTTATAGATCTTGGCTTCTTAAGGTGGGTGATGTCATTTCCGGTTCTGTTTTTCAAGGGAAGGTAGATAGGATTTAAATCAATGTGTTTATTGATGAAGTTCTGGTTAGAATGCCATTCCTTTAAGAATTCTTGTGAGTGTCCGCGGATGTGTGTGTTGTCCTGGTCAAAGTAATGTCTTTCTCTGTCTGTATGTATAGAAACTAGTGATAGTTTCCCAAATAGATTTTTTCTTCTGGGTAGAGGTGGGGCTTGAACTGGTTCACCTTAATTCAACCCCTCTCTCAGCAACAAGGTTAATTTAAGAAAAGGATCCTTTTTTGTGTTCCACCTGCGAGATGTGGTCAATCATGGACGCTGAGAGCATCCCTGATAATTACATCTGCAGGAAGTGTTAGTCAGCTTCAGATGCTCACTAAAAGAAGGGCATGAGGGGCAGTTGGAGACAAAAAGGAGCACACAAATGGGAAACAGGGTCAAAGATAAAAGTTATAGTAACTTGGTCACACCCAAGGTACTGAAAGAGAGATGGGTGACTGTAGATGGGGCAGACAGTCAGTGCAGGAGTCCCCTGCAGCTTTTGCTCTGTCAAACAAGTGAGCCAGAGCAGTGGCACCACTGTGGGCCTGCTGCACAGAGGGGAGGGACAAAGAGTACAGCATTAGAATTCAGAGATCTGATAGACAGGGGAACAGACAGGCACTTGTATGGCTGCAAGAGAGACTCCAGGGTGGTATGTTGTCTCCTTGCTGCCAGGATCATGGATGTCTCTGAGCAGGTATGGGGCATCCTGAATTGGAGGTCAGAAGTCAGACAGAAGTCATTGTCCAAATTGGCATTAATCATAGAATCCTGACAGTGTGGAAGCAGGCTATTCAGCCTGTTAAGACCACACTGACCCTCCAAAGAGCATCCCACCCAGACCCAACTATCCCTGTAACCCTGCATTTCCCATGGCTAATCTACCTAGCCTGGACACGATGGGCAATTCAGCATGGCCAATTCACCTGACTTGCACATCTTTGGGCTGTGGGAGGAAACCCATGCAGACAACTCATGGGCAAACTCCACACAGACAGTCACCCGAGGGTGGAATCAAACATGGATCCTGGCACTGTGAGGCAGCAGTGCTAACCACTGAGCCAATGTGTTGTCCTAATGACATAGTGGCAGGAGTGACAAGGTCTTGCAATGACAATTCAGGGAGTTAGGCCATAAGCTAAAAAGCAGGACCTCTAGGTATGAGGAGAGTTTGGACAAACTTGGATTGTTTTCACTGGAAAGACAGAGACTGAGGGGCAACCTGATAGAGGTCTACAAAATTCTGAGAGGCATTGATAGGATGGATAGTCAGAGGCTTTTTTTTCCACAGTGGAATGGTCAATTACAAGAGGGCACAAGTTCAAAGTGAGAAGGGGAAGGTTTAGGGGAGAAGTGCAAGGAAAATGTTTCACTCAGAATTGGTGGGTGCCTGGAATGCACTACCAGTGGAGGTGATGGAAGCAGGCACATTAGCAATGTTTAAGGCATTTAAGTACCTTGATAGACACACAACTGGGACGTGAATGGAGGGATAGAAACCACGTATGGGCAAAACGTCGAGGGTCTAAATTAGGACCAAAAATTGGCACAGGCTTGGAAGGCTGAAGGGCCTGTTCCTGTACTGCATTGTTTTTCTCATGTGGATACCTTTTCCCAATTTGAATTTACATACATTGGAGACTCAAATCAAGGGGAGAGCTAAACAAGAGGTTTAGCTCCTAAACAAGAGGAAGGATAATAAAATGCAACACGCATGTACACAGATTTGAAACGTGAATTGCGCTAAAAAATAACAGTTAAAAAGATGCTGTTGAATCGGTCCCCAGGTTTGGGAAGATCACATTAATCCAGGTGGCAAACATTGCACCAGTCTGGCAGGATTTAATGTCACAGCCTGCACTGCCAGTTTTGGGATAAGAGGATAGCCCTTGTTTGCATACTCTTTCTCCCTGGAGCACAAATCCCTCCAGGTTCCTCTCCAGAAAACAAGATGCCAATTCCCACCTGTCTTCCATGTCCAGGGGAAATATTGCAGACCATCAAGGGCAGCTGTAGACTGGGAGCACAATGAACTTTAAAAAAATGGTGTCAGTGCCAGGAATCCCAGTACATCTCAGCAGTGGAAAATACTTCCACTTAAGGCAAGTGGAGAAATTGGGCTAGAATCAGATGAACAGTATGTGGTATCCATTTAATGAGGTGAGTTTGGGACAATCACAGTGGAGTGGCATGGGAGCTCAGTGGTTAACACTGCTGCATCACAGTGCCAGGGACTCGGGTTTGATGCCAACCTTCGGTGACTGTGTGAAGTTTGCACATTCTCCCTGTGTTTCCTCTGGGTGCTCCAGTTTCCTCTCACAGCCCAAAGATGTGCAGGTTAGGTGGCTTGGCCATACTGATTTGTCCATAGAGTTCAGAGATGTGCAGACTAGGTGGGTAAGCCTGAGGTGGGTCTGGATGGAATGGTATTTGGGGGGTTGGTATGGCCTGCTTCCACACTGTAGGGATTCTATGATTGTAAAAAATTGTTAGTCCTCAAAGCTCAATGAAAATGACATGAATTCAATTTCTGGTTAGATTTAGCCCAAGGAGTTGAGAATTGGATATCAGTTCCTTCATCCAGGACAATGTACAAAAATAAAAATAATTGATTCAAAATTCCCTTGTGATTACATGGGGAACAAATTGAATTAATGTTATCCAACATCAATATGAAACTATCTATTTAACTAATGATTAGAATAGATTACCTACAGCATGGAAATAGGCCCTTCAGCCCAACATGCCCACACTGACCTTCCAAAGAGTGACCCACCCAGACCCATTCCCCATATTTCCCCTGACTAATGCACCTTACACTATGGGCAATTTAGCATGGCCAATTCACCTGACCTGCACACTTTTGGATTGTGGGAGGAATCCCACACAGACACAGGGTGAATGTGCAAACGTCATACAGACAGTCACCCAAGGTGGGAACTGAACCTGGGGCCTTGACACTGTGAGGCAGTAGTGCTAAACACTGAGCCACCGTGCCACCACACAATGAATAACCTTGAGCACATTGTTTCGCGTTGCCACAGGTTGTCTTATTAACATTTAAATGCTCAGGTTTTAATCCATTTTTATGTGAAATACTGGAGAGATTAATATTGTCAGTGAAATACATTGAGAACAAAAGCATTTTATGATCTTACTATTGACAAACTATTGAGAAATAAATAAATAAATAAATACTGTTTATTACTTAAAGGAGAGACATGTTCCAGAAGCTCTTTGCATGGCACCTATCAGGACAAACACAAGGTTGCCAAATTTAAACTCACAATAACTCTTGCTAAAGGAGTAAAGGTACCAACTGATTGGCAACTTGATGTGATTGGCAGAGGCATTGCCATGGAGAAATTAATAAGAATCTCTTGGTGCTCATGCTTCTACCTGGTGATTGTTTGGCAAGAGGCAAATTTGAACCATTGGTTAAGTAAAACACTTCACACTACTAACCTGCTGTGGCTATATGAGTGATTATTTTCACAAACAGGACACTGTTGTCACTCTCAATGATTGTTTGCATGATGGACTATCAAATAAATCATGTATGAATGTCAGTGTTGGTACCGTGCCAGGTACATAAATCCAGCTATCCCTAATATTGGCTAAATGAATCAAATAGCATGTCCCTTCAGCTGTTCACAATAGCCATACTTAACTGGTCTGTGCTGGATATAATTCTGCAATTGACCATCACTTGCTGAACAATCTAAAGTGTGCTAATAGTTTTATGAACTAACAACCTAAGATAATCAGCTCAGCCCATAACATGGCTCACTTCCCCTTGCTAGAAGTGATATAGATTCATACCAAGGGACCTACTCTCTGGAAACAAATGGAACATCTTCAGCCTCATTTGAATTATGTGAGAACGTGGCAGGTCTTTGTTGTTTTCCTAATGTCAACACCACGATAAATCCAAGTTGACTTGCCAAACAATCAAGCATTCTTTTCTCTTGTGGTATGAATTGTAGTAGTTGTTTAATGTTTGAAATTCCTTATGATCATTTAAAATTTGTTGGTCATTCTCACATTTGCCTTGATGAGTCCAATGTGAAATTCAAAATTCATAACTTCAAAATAGGTTCTCCTTTTCAACAACATTCAAGTCCTGTAATGTGGAGGAGCCGGTGTTGGTCTGGGGTGGACAAAGTTAACAATCACACAACACCAGGTCCAACAGGTCTATTTGGAAGCACTAGCTTTCGGAGTGCTAGTTCTTCTTCAAGTAGCTAGCTCGCTCTGAAAGCTAGTACCGCCAGATAAACCAATTGGACTATAACTTGGTGTTGTGTGATTTTTAACCAAGTTCTATAAAACCAAGCAACTGTAATTATCATTTCTGTTACCCACTACATCTGTACATACAAATCATTTATGCATGAACTCTGGATTTTTCTTTTCATTTGAGCTGTAATGCCTCCTTCTGATCTTTGAAAGACCGTCTGATTATAGTCCCTTAAAGATTATCCTTTTTAACCATTCGTCCAATTGCCTTTTGAACATTTCGGTGCAGTCTGAACCCATTACATTTTTAGGTACACCATAACAGATTTTGATTTGATTTGTTTTATTGTCATCACATTTACCTATAAAGATATAGTGAAAAGTGTAGTTTTGCAAACCACACAAAGTGCACCAGGATAGCAGAACAGAGTGCAGAATACAGTGTTACAGCCACAGAGGTGTGGAGAGAGAGATATCAGATTCAACATTTGAAAGGTTGATAAAAGTGGGGAAGAAAATGATCTTCTATCTGTTTGGTTGCATATTTAAACTTTTATATCTTTTGTGACATCTCCTAATTTTCTATCTACATCTTTAGCTAGTTATTTTAAATCTATGATTAGTTACTGACCTACATATTTAGAGCAGCAGTTTCTCCCAATGTGTTTCAAAATCCTGTGTAATTTCTCAAATCTATTTCTCCTTAAACTGTTCCACCCAATTCTAACTTCTCCTGTAGTGGTTATCATCTTAGACCCTTTCTGGGACAATTGCAGATCAGATATACCTCTGAGATGTTTCCTTGCAACCTTAATAAAAAAAAGGATTGTTCTGAGAGATGCTAAAGGAGTTTGAAGGACTAATTTATATCCTCAAAAGGAAAGGAACCCCGCCCCTTCCCCCAATATTATTATCATCCACCATATAACCATTTTAACAAGTTTCCACTGAATTATAATTTTCTGCATTGTATTAAGCTCAGAAAAAAGCTCCTCAGTAATGTACATTTCTCCAAAGATGGTAAGGAGGTGGGTTCATAAGTTACTGAAACAGAAGAATATAATGGTACAGTATAAATTCTTATATAGATGTTTATTAAAGAACAAAGCATACAATTCACAGTTTAGTAAGACAATACATTTCAAGGTTACAAATTCTAAGAAATGAATGAGAATACAACCTTAGTTGTAGTGGGGAGTCTAGCTTTTTAAATTCAATTATTGTTACAGCAAAATATTTTAAGTAGGAGATCCCTAGGAGATCCATCAATAATGGATGGCGAGTTAGTGAAATGATTCTTTAAAGTTAGAGAGATACTTATCATTGCTAAGCACCACTAGTCAAATTGTTAATATGGAAGCAGCTGATGAGTTCTTTTGAGTTTGATGTATGTTCTCAATATTTGTGGTATTCCATAGGGCTGTAACTACTTTCTTATGTGTGAGGCTGGTATTTTAATTATAATTAGGTTCGACCTCTTTGATGTTCTATGTAAAGTTTGTGTTGTTAATTTCATTGCAGGTTTGGCCCTCTTTGATTTCTAAAAATGTTTATTTCACCGTTCATTTCCTGATGAGGATGGTCCCACATCAGGTAGCCAGGGCTGCAAGAGCTGTGTTAGTTGATTAGCACGAGGCATGTGGTGTATTTTAGGTTTAGATGGCTTTGTAGAAATGTCACTTGACTGTGGTTTCCTACAAAATTGGTATTAAATAGTCTTATCAAATACTGTACTGTGGTGGCCTTTGTGACAGTTTATAAAAGGTCCTGTTACTCTGCGATTTTGACTGTGCATCTATCTTTTCTCGCTGTTAGGTGTAGTACATCCCTACACGCAGAGTCAACTGTATTCTGAACCTTTGTAAATGTTCTGAACTTTCCATGTGTCGGAAAGTCATGGTTTTAATATGATAACTCCTCGTTAGGGCCTGATTTTCTTTACATAAAATCCCTTCATAGAACTGAAGGCCCTCATTTATAGAAACATTTATTCAGAACAAAGCCACTTTTCAACTTGATCCATTCAAAAATGTATCTTTTATAAATCAAACTTGTTTCTTCAATGTTGTCTTAAATGGGTGACCACTTATTTTTAAACTATGACCCTAGTTGCAGATTGTCCTACAAGAGGAAACATGCTTTAAACATTCATCCTGTCAAGTCCCCTCAGGATTTTGTACGTGTCAATTAAGTCACCTCTGACTCTTCTAAACTCCTGAGGATGCAGGCCTATCCTGCCTAGCCTTTCCTCATAAGGCAATCTACTCACAGAATCATACAGTACAGAAGAAGCCCTTCAGCCCACTGAGTCTATATTTCCAAAAGTATACTACAACTCACACTTTCCCACACTAGGCCCACGGCTGTGAAAATTATGACACTCCAAGTGCTCATCCAAGTCCCTGGTGGTGAGGTTTTTCAGCTCAACTACCCTCCCAGGTAGTGCATTCCAGATCCTTCCCACCCGTCCCCCACTCTCTGGGTGAAAATGTTTAGTCAAATCCCCTCTAAAACGCCTGCTTTACACTTTAAAATTATGCTTCTTTGCCACTTACCCTTTGACGAATGGAAATATTTGCTTTCTATTCAGCCAGTCCATGCCCCTCTCATTCATCTCTACCAGGACCCTGTCAACCTTCCTTGCTCCAAAGAAAACAACCTGAGCTTATCCAGACTCTCCTCATGGCTAAAATGCACCATCCATTCTAGTAAGCCTTCTCTGACCTGCTTCCAACACAGGCCTATTCTTCCATTAGTATGGTGACCAGTACTGTACACCATACACCAGTCGCAATCTCATTAACACCCTGCATAATTGAAGCATAAAATTGTTGGCACTTGATTTTTAGATATACCCGATGCTGATTCTGACGTCTTCTCCTTTAATCTTGAATGAACTAGATTTGTTTGATAAAAGTGATAGCATGACAGAAATGCTGAGTCTGAGGTGACAGACCATGACAGAATAAAAATCTGCAAGACTGATGACCCACAGAGCCATCTGACATGGCCAGACATAACGAGACAATATATATTGGTGAGAAGGTGGTCATGCCAGTTTTTCATTTGTGTTTCTTAATTCATTGCCTGAAGGCTAATGCAGTTGGGTTGCCATTTCCTTCAATACTTGAGCAGCTCAAATGAATAGGCTGGTTGTGACATCAGCTGAGTGTTGGGGAGAAGGATTGTGCCCTATTGTCTCTTATGGCCTCAGCCTGGCATAACTTGCCAATGGCTTCCAGGCTAGAACCTCGTGTCTTTGAATAATCTGCCTAATCTCTTCGCAGACCAGTTTGATTCATTAATGACTTTAAAGTTGCTGCAGTATCTGAAAGTTGATGCCCAACACAGCATCAACCCTCCTCCCAAATGCAGCGTTCACCTTCAGGTTAAGCTCAAAGTGGAATTGGACCCCACGCATCAAAACATTAATCCTCCAGGAAGTCAAGAATCATTATGCTAATTGGTGCAACTGCAGCCCTTGTCTTGATGAAAGTTGGCACTTTACTGTTGCAAGATGACTGAATGTTGCCCACCCTGGAGGAGAAGGCTCACTGGAACCCAAATATTACCTCTGCTTTCTCGCCACAGATGCCGCCAGACCTGCTGAGATTTTACAGCAATTTCTGGTTTTGTTTCTGATTTCCAGCCCACCTCCACACCCACACTCCATTGGAGCTCACAAAATGCCCTGTGAACCCAAGCTCAGTGTGAGAAGATTGAAACCCCTCATATGGGTTGGGTGTGCATTTTGAAAGCAGCAAATTTGTGCAGGTTTCACTGAGTGGAGACTGAAATTCAGCCCATGGTCACTGGTAATAATATTGGCTTTTTAATTCCACACCACACTGGGCTGCTGTACCTGCATAACATTGTCATATTTAATAACATTTGATTGACCACCATATAGTGTCAATACTCAAAAAGTGACAATAAAACTGCCAAGGTTATCATGAAGGATATCTATAGGTTGAGGAACAAAGACTGCTGTAGTTTCCTTTAGGAATTTAACATTAGATTTATTAAAAAAGGGGTCCTTGGAACTAAAATGGAAAATTGATGCAAAGACATGTTGTAATACATGAACCATCTTTTCTGAAGTATTGTTTGCTGACATTAGGCATCACAGATGTTTAGAAAACATTGTGGTTTTTCTGCTTTATGCTGCCTTTGGTTTTGCGTCTCTTTACAGAGTGCTTTGAAGAAAAAGGTTGATTGCACCTGGTGCTGGCACGATGCACCATTCATTTTTAGCCGACCCCGAGTAATTTGCCAATCTAAGTGGTGTGTAGATTGGAAACAGTGTAAACAGACACACCCTTTCTCTAAAAGGTGAAGCATTAAGAGACTGGAACCTATTCAAAGCTGGGCCTTTGCCATTGCACCTTTCCAGGGCTGAACAAATAACAGCATATTATTACTGCAGTTTATTTCCCTTTTCTCAATGAGCAGATTGAAAACAAACGATTGTTCATGAATGATTCAAAGCGTGTGCCAGATTCACCTGGAGTTTCTGAAGGGTCAGTTTACACAGTATCAATATTTTAAGAGGCTTAAGGGAAAAAACAGCCTTTACTTAACCTCTCCTCATTCTGGCTAGCTGGCTAATCCTCTTGAAAATAAAAGCTTCGCTTGGATGAGGTGAAGGACTGGATACCTTTAAATTTCATTTCAAGTTGAAGTTCGAGGTCTGGAAATACCAGTCCAACAAAGTAGACCTCTTGGCTATGGAGCAGACGTTTAATTCTGAAGCTGCCAGTTATGGATTCAAAAGTATTAGTGTTGCTCTGACTGACATATCGGGGGGAGAGTGCGTTTATTAAAGAACGTGCCTATTGTTTGGTGGACCAGCTGTTCACCTCCAGTATTTTCTTCTTCATATCATTTTTACAGCATTGTAAGTCTCTAACTGTCTGTTTGGAATAGTATTGAAACATACTATGGATCAGCCATAAACCAAAATAGTTAAGCCCTGTGGCTAAGTTTAAAGCTGTTCAATTCCATTCAATTGGTCACAAAGAATATCCGGGGTAAATAAACGTGTTTAAATGTAGCTCTTAGAATATCAGCAGAATGGTGTCACTCTGTCACCCGCGTTTAGATTGCTTATCTTGAACAATGAATTGTGCTGCATTGAAATTTCCTGATATGGTAGCGAAACCAACTCAAGCTAAAATTGTGGTGCTTGAGGAAGCAAAGGCTCAGTGACAGAGTCTGACAGTAGTTGGTTTTTAGTTTGTTTAACAAGTTTGTGTTTCTCAGACTATCCCGATAGAGTTGGATTGCACATTATTTGCTTAACTGTACTGCAGTGAGAAACCTAGAACCAACAAGGCTTTTCAATGTGCAATGACCACATGGGTATTGCCAGTATTTTACTTTGACAAATCAACACTGAGATCAAGACTTAGGGTTAAAGAAAGAATGCTTCATTTACTTTTTTGATTTTATTTTGTGTGAGGATCTTCTGTTCTTCTAAGACAACTCTCAACACTGTTTTTCTCAGGTTTCCTCAGTCTTTTTGAGAATTGCGGAACTGCAGACAGTCACACTCAAATTTATGTCTTCACTTTCATGTTGGACCTCTTGGCTTCAGACAAGGTCTGATATGGACCGCCGTTTCCCATGTACACAACTGGACAAGCTAATGCCTGCTAAGTAACCTTCTCATGGGTTGTAGGCAAAGCAGTTCATATGTAGCTGAATGTGCACAAAGTGTAACCAATGTGCCACTAAACACATCACAGCAAATTCATCATTATTATGTTTGATGCCAAACACAGTGGTGCACAATGCAAGGCGAAAGAAAACTATTCTTTTTTACTTGTTCATAATATGTGGGTTTCGCTGACTAAGCTAACATTTTCACCCATCTCTAATTGTCCAGAGGAGCTGTTAAAAGTCAACCACACTGCTTGGATCTGAAGTTACATTTAGGCCAGACCAGATCAGGATAGATTTTTTTCACTAAAGGACATTAGTGAACCAAATGAGTTTTTTTTTCAACAATTAGCGATAGTTATATGCTCACCTTTAGCTAGCTTTTTAGTCTAGATATTTATAAAATCCAAGTTTCACCACCTGCCACAGTGGGATTTGAATCTATGACTCCAAAAATGGGGTTCTGGATTATTAGTCCAGTCCTCTCAAGATGGTAAACATCAACCTCAGAGATCCACAGTCTAGATTTTCTAATAACCAGATAATCATTTGTTAATTGTAGATAGGGGTTTCACATGGGGACTCTGTGGAATCCACATTGTAACTCACTCCTAAAGCAATTTAAGATTCCATTGGGCAATTCCTCTAATACTGGAATGCTCCAAATGTATCAATTAAAACCCAAATGAGTTTGGCTGAAGCAAAAAGTTTGATTATTAAAGCCCTGGTTCAACTCTGGAGTAACTAATCAACTTACCCCAAGGTTAACCTACACCCCCTCAAGTACACTTTTCCTAGACTCCTTACACCCCCTGCATCACTGACGTGACAGCTCCTCTACCTGCCCACCATCATATCTGACACTAGCCCCCATCTACTGAGAGACCCAACTCTCTTCACTTACCCCTGGACTAAACCCCTATCCCCACCATTGTACCCAAACCCCCTTCCCCACCACTGGATCCCGACTCCCCTTCTCTTGTTGTTGGACTTGATGCAAAACCCCTCCCCCACTGCCACACTCAACCCTTGCCCCTCCCATGTTGCTGGAATCAGAAAATCTACACCAGAGCTTGTTTCTTGTTTGTTCAACTATCACTGGTAGCAGCTCCAGAGGACAGAATCAGCAGTCATAGAAATGTGCGCGTCTATGTAATGATAGTTTCGAATAAAGGAGTTGAAAGGTCTCCTTAACCTTCAAAAGTAGATTGACACCCTCTTCTCCAATGGCATTTGACTGTCCCCTGTAAAATCTAAACTTTAATTTACCCGTTATGGACTACTGACCACCTAATGAGGTAAGAGGTCAAGGAGAGAAAGAAAGACCACATTTATACAATCAAAGTTATCCAATATCAGCAAATATCTGTACATGATATAGAATGTAGCTAATGTACTTGAACTGTGATCCACAACCTGTTCTGGCACTCTCGACTTTAAGGAAGCTGCACAAGAGACTGACGACACAGCAATGCTAGCAGACAATCTCGAGAGACTATTGCCTTCTTTTTACGTTGATCTGGATTTATCCTGTCAGATTTTTGGCAGGCAAATATCTGCCTCCAACAAACATCCCCATAGTTACTTCAGGCAGTAAACAGCATAGGTAAACCAGGACAGCATGGTGGCTCCGTGGTCAGCACTACTGCCTCATAGCGCCAGGGACCCCCAGGCTGAATTCCACCCTCGGGTGACTCTCCGCGTAGAATTTGCATGTTCTCTCTGTGTCTGTGTAGGTTTGCTCCAGTTTTCTCCTGTAGTCCAAAGATATGCAAGCTAGGTAGATTAGCCGTGGGAAATACAGGTATAGGGTCGGGAGTGAGCCTCACTTCAGAGGGGCAGTATGGACTCAATGGACCAAATGGCCTGCTTCCACACTGTAGAATTTCTATGATCTTGATCCATTGGAGAACAGAGGGGAAAATCTGGTCAAATTTGGTGAAGCAAACAAGAAGAATTAAAATTTGCCTGCGAGCAGAACGGAGATAAACTAAATAAGTTGATATCGACTTTTGAAGAAACAAAATGGTAGGAACTTAAAACAGATAGGATTAAGCTTGCTCAAGTGAAAGCTGAGAGCTCTGGGCATGATAATGGAGTTAACATCAATCATATCCAATTGTTGCAGAGCAACAATTAAAGAATACTGAACAATATAAACAAATCAGTGCAAGAGCCTGGGGACATGATGTGGAATCAAGTTTAATTTTGTTTTGGTCAAGGATGCGCAAACGTAAGGGTAAAATAGTCAAAGTAAGGAAGGGACAAGTACTGAGGTTCATACCTTAACTGGAAGGCAGTGATTGTGGTGGGGTGGTGCAGTTAGAGGAGTGTAGTGATTGGACATTGTAATATTGGAGCAGTACAGGGTTGCTGGGTGACAGCACTGGGATGGTATAATATTGCAGGTGGACAAGGGTACTAGAATGTAGGTTTAGATGATGTTGGAGTGCTGTGTCAGGAAATTGTACACTGAGCAATGTTTAAGGGAACTTGGACTCTTCCATTTTGAAGAGAAAACTTAGGTACATAGCAAAGAGTAAATGAAATCTGCTATCAAGCAGCACCCTCTCAGTTTGGATTCTGCCAGGGCCACTCAGCTCCTAACCTCATTCCAGCCTTGGTTCAAACATGGACAAAACAGCTGAAGTCCAGAGGTGAGAGTGAGAGTGACAATCCTTAACATCAAGGCTGTATTCAACTGAGTGTGGCATCAAGAGGTCCTAGCAAATCTGAAATCAGTGGGGATAGGGTGGAAACTATCTGCTGGTTGGAATCATACCTGGCACATAGCAAGGTGGTTGTTGGAGGTCAGTCACCTCAGCTGCAGAACATCTCTGCAGGAGTCCCTCAAGGCAGTAACCTAGGCCCAACATCTCCAGCTGCTTCATCAATGCCCTTCCCTCTATCATGAGGTCAGAAGTGGGAATGTTTGCCAATGACTGCATAATATAAAGCCCTGAGCTGACAAATGGCACGTAACATTCGCACCACACAAATGGCCAATGAGAAACAATCTAGCCAGCATCTCTCGACATTCAGTGGTGTTATCATCACTAAATCACCTACTATCAACATCCTGGGATGTTAACATTGACCAGAAACTTAACTGGACTCACCATATACATATAGTGGTTAGGTCAGAGGCTAGGAATATTATGGTGAGTAACTCACCTCCTGATACCCGAAAGCCACCTTCAAGTGTGATGGAATACACCCCACTTGCCTGGATGGGTGCTGCTCCAACAACACTCAAGAAGCTTGCCACCATCCAGAACAAAGCAGCCCACTTGATTGGCACTGTATCTACATTCACCCCCCCCTCCACCACCAACATTCAGTAGCAGCAGTGTGTACTATCTACAAGATGCAAAGGGGAAATTTGCTCAAGAACCTCAGGCAGCACCTTCCAAACTAACCACCATTTCCATCAAAAAGGACAAGGGCAGCAGAGAAAATCCCCCACAAGCCAATCACCATCCTAACTTAGAATTATATTGTTGTTCTTTCAGTGTCGTGCGGTCAAAATCTTAGAATTCACTACCTTCTGGCATTGTGGATGCACCCACAGCACATGAACTGCGGCAGCTCACCACCACCTTCTCAAGGGCAATTCGAGACAAGCAATAAATACTGGCCAGCCATCAAAGCCCACAACCCACAAGAGAATTAAAAAAGATATTTATGATACCAAATAAAAGGCAAGTGTTCAAATGAGGGTGGTATAATTACGAATGAGCGTTGAGAGGAAACAATATTTGAAATGTTATCGATGTATGGTACAGGGAGGCAGAAACACTGGTGGATTTGTCCAGCCTAAAGTTTGATGAATAACCTTGATAGCAAGCTCCAAAGGCCAACTGGGCCCCCTATCTGTCCTTCCCTTATTTAATCTTATGGACACACAGATTGATTCACGTCTTAGTAGAACAGCTTTTGGAAAAAAAGGGACTAGCTTTATAATGCCAATACTAAACTTAAAGTCGCTTTCTCCACATTGAATATTTCTGTTGATGAATGTTCAACTTGCTGGAAAAATACCTGATGGGTCTTTCTATTCCCTCGTTATCCTCCTGCAGGAACATCGCACCGACACCCACATCAATGACAACAATAGCCACCTTGAAAGGCTTCATGTAATCCGGTGTGGTTAACACAGGGGCAGTGGTTAACACAGGTTTTAGGCTGTCAAATGTCTTTTGACAGTCTGATGTCCACTGAAACTTCTTGCCCTGTTTTTAACAATTCACTGAGTGGAGCAGTCACACTGCTAAAGTTCGGCACAAACTTTCGGTAAAATCCATTCAACCCCAGGAACCGTAGTACTGCTTTTATCATCGACGGTGTGGGAAATTCCCCATTTTCTTTTGTGTTTGCATCTTGTGGGGCCATTTGTCCATGTCCAACAACATGGCCCAGGAAGGTGACTTGGGCTTTGGCAATTTCACTTTTAGCCAGGTTTACCACCAAGCCTGCCTTCTGAAGTCGATCGAACAAGTCCGATAAATGCTGTAAATGTTCCTTCTGTGAGTGACTAAAAATCCCCAAGTCATCAATATACACACGCCGTTGGGTAATCCGGCAATGACCTTATTAGTCAGTCTTTGAAATGTGGCTGGAGCATTTTTCATACCAAATGGCATGGCTTTGAACTGATGTAGTCTATTTGGCGTAACGAAGGCCAAAATTGCCTTTGCTGTCTCTGACAGAGGTGGTTGCCAGTAGCCTCTGAGCAAGTCCAACTTAGCAATGTAAGTTGCTTGTCCCACTTTTTCAACACAGTCCTCCAACTGTGGAATTGGATATGCATCAGTCTTTGTAACGGCGTTGACTTTGCGATAGTCCATGCATAACCTTTGGGTACCATCTGCCTTTGGCACCATGACTATGTGTGAGCTTCAATCACTGTAACTCACTTTGATTATGCCATCTTGGAGCATGCACTCTATCTCCTTCTGAACCAGTGCCAACTTTGGAGGGTTATGCCGATAAGGATGTTGCTTAATCGGAACAGCATCTCCTAGATCCACATCGCTAGGACTCTGAAACATTTGTATGAATTGATGCATTGTGGAACATTCTGTGGCCAGCAGCAAAAAATCAGAATGATGTGTTGCTTCCCTGGTGGCAGAATCAAGGATGTCTCAGAGAGGGTGCAGAACGTTCTCAATGGGGAGAGGGCCCAGTAAGAGGTCACTGTACACATTGCAACCAATGGCATAGGAAGAGAAAAGGTTGAGATTCTGAAGTGAGATTACAGAGAGTTAGGCAGGAATTTAAAAAGGAGGTCCTCGAGAGTAGTAATATCTGGATTACTCCCAGTGCTACGAGCTAGTGAGGGCAGGAATAGGAGGATAGAGCAGGTGAATGCATGGCTGAGGAGATAGTTCACATTTTTGGATCATTGGAAGCTGTTTTGGGGTAGAAGTGATCTATACAAGAAGGACAGATTGCACTTAAATTGGAGGGGAACTAATTTACTGACAGGGAGATTTTCTGGAGCTGCTCGGGAGGATTTAAACTATTAAGGTGGGGGGGGGGGTGGGGGGGGGGAAACCAAAGGAAATAGTGACGAAAGATTTCAATCTGACACTGGTACACCTGAGAACAAACGTGAGTCAAACAGTAAGGGCAGGCAGGGACAAAGCAGAGAACAAGGTAGGACTGGTAAATTAAACTGCACTTATTTCAATGCAAAAGGCCTAACAGAGAAGGTACATGAACTCAGGGCATGGTTAGGAATGTGGGACTGGGATATCACAGCAATTACAGAAACATGGCTCAGGGACGGGCAGGATTGGCAGCTTAATGTTCCTGGATACAAATGCTACAGAAAGGACAGAAAGGCAGGCAAGAGAGGAGGGGGAGTGGCGTTTTAGATAAGGGATAGCATTACAGCTGTGCTGAGGGAGGATATTCCTGGAAATACATCCAGGGAAGTTATTTGGGTGGAATTGAGCAATAAGAAAGGGATGATCACCTTACTGGGATTGTATTATAGAACCCCTAATAGAGAGAGTCAAATTGAGAAACAAATTTGTAAGGAGATCTCAGTTATCTGTAAGAATAATAAGGTGGTTATGGTAGGGGATTTTAACTTTCCAAACATAGACTGGGACTGCTATAGAGTTAAGGTTTAGATGGAGAGAAATTTGTTAAGTGTGTACAAGAAAATTTTCTGATTCAGTATGTGGATGTACCTACTAGAGAAGGTACTCTTGGCAAATAAGGGACGGCAGGTGACTGAGGTGTCAGTGGGGGAACACTTTGGGGCTAGAGACAATAAAATAGTGATGGAAAAAGATAGACCAGATCTAAAAGTTGAAGTTCTAAATTGGAGGAAGGCCAATTTTGATAGTATTCGGCAAGAACTTTCAAAAGCTGATTGGGCACGGATGTTCGCAGGTAAAGGGGGCGGCTGGAAAACAGGTAGCCTTCAGAGATAACACGAGTCCAGAGGAAGTATATTCCTGTTAGGGTGAAAGGAAAGGTTGGTAGGTATAGGGAATGCTGGATGACTAAAGAAATTGAGGGTTTGGTAAAGAAAAAGAAGGAAGCATATGTCAGGTATAGACAGGATAGATTGAGTGAATCCTTAGAAGGCTACAAAGGCAATAGGAGTATATTTAAGAGGGAAATCAGGAGGGCAAAACGGGGACATGAGATAGCTTTGGCAAATAGAGTTAAGGAGAATCCAAAGGGTTTTTACAAATATATTAAGACAAAAGGGTAACCAGGGAGAGAATAGGGCCCCTCAAAGATCAGCAAGGTGGCCTATGTGTGGAGCCGCAGGAGATGAGGGAAATAATAAATGAGAATTTTGCATCAATATTTACTGTGGAAAAGGACATGGAAGATATAGAATGTAGGGAAATAGATGATGACTTCTTGCAAAGTGTCCATATTACAGAGGAGGAAGTGCTGGATGTCTTGAAACGCATAAAAGTGGGTAAATCACCAGGACCTGATCAGGTGTACCCTAGAACTCTGTGGGAAGCGAGGGAAGTGATTGCTGGGCCTCTTCCTGAAATATTTATATCATTGATAGTCACAGGTGAGCTGCTGGAAGACTGGAGGTTGGCTAACGTGGTGTCACTGTTTAAGAAAGGTAGTGTGGACAAACCAGGGAACTATACACCAGTGAGCCTGACGTCGGTGGTGGGCAAGTTGTTGGAGGGAATCCTGAGAGACAGAATGTACATGCATTTGTAAAAGCAAGGACTGATTAGGGATAGTCATCATGGCTTTGTGCGTGGGAAATCATATCTCACAAAATTGATTGCATTTTTTGAAGAAGTAACAAAAAGGATTGATGAGGGCAGAGCAGTAGTTGTCATCTATATGGACTTCAGTAAGGCATTCAACAAGGTTAGATCTCATGTAATACAGGGAGAACTAGCCATTTGGATACAGAATTGGCTCAAAGGTAGAAGACAGAGGGTGGTGGTGGAGGGTTGTTTTTCAGACTGGAGGCCTGTGACCAGTGGAATGCCACAAGGATCAGTGCTGGGTCCATTACTTTTCATCGTTTATAGAATTATTTGGATGTGAGCATAAGAGGTATAGTTAGTAAGTTTGCAGATGACACCAAAATTGGAGGTGCAGTGAACAGCGAAGAAGGTTACCTCAGATTACAATGGAATCTTGATCAGATGGGCCAATGGGCTGAGAAGTAGCAGATGGAGTTTAATTTAGATAAATGTGATGTGCTGCATTTTGGGAAAGCAAATCAGGGCAGGACTTATACACTTAATAATAAGGCCCTAGGGAGTGTTGCTGAACAAAGAAACTTTGGAGTGCAGATTCATAGCTCCTTGAAAGTGAAGGTGGCGCTTGTTATGCTTTCCTTTATTGGTCAGAGTATTGAGTACAAGAGTTGGGAGGTCATGTTGCGGCTGTACAGGACATTGGTTAGGCCACTGTTGGAATATTATGTGCAATTCTGATCTCCTTCCTATCGGAAAGATGTTGTGAAACTTGAAAAGGTTCAGAAAAGATTTACAAAGATGTTGCTAGGGTTGGAGATTTTGAGCTATAGGGAGAAGTTGAATAAGCTAGGTCTGTTTTCCCTGGAGTGTTGAGGCTGAGGGGTGACCTTATAGAGGTTAATAAAATCATAAGGGGCATGGATAGGATAAATAGATAAGGTTTTTTTTTCCCTGGGGTGGGGTAGTCCCAGAACTAGAGGGAATAAATTTAGGGTGAGAGGGGAAAGATATAAAAAAACCTAAGGGGCAACTTTTTCATGTTGAGGGTGGTGCGTGTATGGAATGAGCTGCCACAGGAAGTGGTGGAGGCTGGTACAATTACAACATTTAAAAGGGTAGGAAGGGTTTATAAGGATATGGGCCAGGTGCTGGCAGGTGAGACTAGATTGGGTTGGTAATCTGGTCAACATGGACGAGTTAGACTGAAGGGTCTGTTTCCATGATGTACATCTCTATGACTCTATCTCAATGGTGGCAAGTTCTCAAGATGTTTGGAAGGTCAAAGCTACTTTACGAGGCACGGGTAGGGGCCAATTCAGTGAACTGACCCAATGAGCAGGATGTTTAATATGATGGAACAATTTTGTCATCGCTAAGAACAATACTTGTGTATTAATGGAGCAAAAAGCATTGCGCAACATCCTAGGGAGCATTATGAGTAAAAATACTTTTGACGTTATTTGCAGCTGAGCCACAAGAAATCAGGAATAATGACTGGAGGCTGCTATCAAAGAGGTTGTGTTAGAACTGTGGTTTAAAGGAGAATAGAGAGGAAATGTAGAAGGAAATGGCAGTTAAAGGCAGGGCTTCCAATGTTGTAATGATTAAAACCTCAAATGCCAAGATACCAGATTCAGGCAATGATCTCCAAGACTCTAAAATTGGAGTTAGATATCAGGGAGGAGGGGGAAAAGGCCTTGGAGAACTTTGGAAAAAAAAAGGGGACATTAAAATCAAGGTGTTGTTTGATAGGGAACCAATGATAGTTAGCTAGCATAGAAGTGCTGGATGAATGAGATGTAGATCCAGAGAAAATACAGGCGGCAGAATTTGAGTCAATAACAGTGGAAGATTGGGAATTAGCCAAAATGACGGTGGGATAACCAAACCTAAAGATAACAAAAGATGGGTGATGACTTCAACAGTAGGGAAGCTAATGAAGAACCAGGGTCAAACAATGTTGCAAAGGTAAAGATGCACAGTCTGTCTGATGAGGTTGTGACCAGTCATGTTCAGCTTCAGAGATTTACAACGGATGGAAATGGGGCTGGGGGCCAAAATGATTCACTCTGTTGGCTCAAGGCTTTGGCTTATCCAATAATGGACAATGGATACACAGTGTAATAAATCAGAGGCAATTCATTCTTCTAAGGAGGTGAGATAGAGCCAAGAGTCATAGCAATACTTGTGGAACCTAATATTGCATTTCCAGATAATATCACTGAGCAAAAGTAAATGAGAAAGAGAAGGGCACCCAAGAATAGTCCTTTGATGAACTGCAAAGTGAGTGATGGAGGGAGAGCAAATGGGAAACCATTGTAGATATTTCTCTGACTAGATAAGAATGGGTGCAAATGTGTTGCTGGTCAAAGCACAGCAGGTTAGGCAGCATCTCAGGAATAGAGAATTCGACGTTTCGAGCATAAGCCGATAAGAATGGGACCAAACACAGTCCTTTCACTTGGCTGAACAACAGAGAGACACTGCACTGTGACCAGTTTTCGACAGGTCGAGAGGGATGAAAAGGGATGGTCACAGTTGCAAAGAACAGATATCACATGTATTACTCTACAACTATAAATTCCAGACAGTAAATGCTTTCAAATCAGGGTCTAATGTGAAGTACTGTCAATCTACTGTCATTTTCAGGTCACTGCGTCTTGCACCCGATGCGTGCTAATACAAATTCTGACAATATTATGTACTATGTAATCCATACAAAGTTTGATGAATTCCTGTTACTTCAACTTTAACTCCAAGTAACATGAAGATGACTTTCAGCATGCTTGCTTTCCTTGGTCAGAGTGTTGAGCAGATGAGTTGGGGTGGCTTGTTGCAGCTGTACACGGTGTTAGTAAGGCCACTTTTGGAGTATTGCATGGAGTTCTAGTCTGCCTACGATAGGAAGGATATTATTAAAACTAGAAAGAGTTCAGAATAGATTTATTAGGATGATACTTGAACTGGAAGGTTTGAATTATAAGGTGAGACTCGACACACTGGGACTTTTATCTCCCAGAGATTAGGAGACTGTGCGATGATCTTAAAAAGAGGTCTATAAAATCATGAGTGGCATAGATAAGCCAACAGCTCTTCCCCATGGTAAAGGCGGCTTAAACCAGAGGACATCGGTTTAAGGTGAGAGAGGAGATACAAAAGGGTTCAGAAGGACAATGTTTTCACCCAGAGGCTGGGGAGCGTCTGGAACAGGCTACCAGAGGCATTGGCAGAGGGGTGTGTTGGTGGGGGAGCTGGAAGGAGGACAATTTTGTCATTTAAGAAACGTTTGGACAGGTACATGGATGGGATAGGTTTGGAGAGATATGGACCGAATGCAGGCAAATGGGACTAGATCAATTGTGAAAACTGGGCAGCATGGGCACATTGGGCCGAAAGGCCTGTTTCCATGCTGTAGACCTTTATGACTACAAGAGCAAACAATGACTGAAGATTTTAAGTACAAATCAGCAGCTGACAGCTCCAGTAGGAACAAGAGTGGACAGCAGGTCTTAATTAGAAAGTCCTCTGTAATTTTAGCTCCCGTTTACTGGTCCTGCCTCAATATTTAACTGTGCAAATAGGTTTACTGTTTGGAGTTGCAAGGCAATTCCTGAGAAATGGAACAAACCACTCAATGTATCCTGTTGGATATGAGCCTGTTTTGTTTTTCAAGGAATCATTTCTCCATTTCCCTTAACTGCAGTGGCCAGCAATCCTCAATTGAAAGAGCTCCTGTTTGTCTGCCTGAGGTTGGGCATTGATTTCATTGCTATTGGTGGGATCTCACAATACACAAGCTGGCAGTGGCATTGGTCTGTATAACAAGAGCAGCAACACTACAGAAGTACTTTCGGCATGTCTTGTGTGTTCAGAAAGTGCCACATAAATGCCAAGTCTTTTCTTCAAAAGATATTTTAACTGATGCAGGAGACTGACTTGATCAACCAATGCTTTTGTTCGGATTTGCACTTAGTGGCATGATTGCCTTCCTTTGTCTACAAACCAGGTGGAACATCACATTTTTAGATTATCCAGGGCTCTGACTGGTGCCTCTGACTCATGGCAGGTAGATATACAGGAATACAGTAATAGGAATCATGTTTTCATGGGATGACTGTCCATCACTTAGTATACTGAAGGAGGCAGTAGTGAGCTGCCTCCTTGTGGTCCAGCTGGTGGAGTGCAGTTGGGAACAGAATCTGCTGGAATTGTTATGGTGGGATGAAACCATGTGGTGGATTTTTCGCCTGGGTGTCACGGCATCTATTATACAAACAGCGCCTGATGTCCCATTTTGTTGAAGTCAAGGGGAGCTGTGATGGGGGCATTTCTCAAACCCCGATCATCAATCCTTTACACTACTTTCCTTTGGGAAGGTGGGGTGTGGGTGTTCCTGCTGCTCTTGTCACTTCAGCACTTCAGAAACACAGCTGCACCAGTACAACTCTTGTTGCTCGAAAGCGGTGACATTCTGTTTCAATGACACTGCCCTCTTTAGTGGATCTCAGTTGCTCTCCAGATTTAATCAGCTCTCTGTTCCCTAATTTAGAATAGAGTGCATCAAACCAGTCATTATTGTCATAATGAGTAACAGATTTAATTGAGCAAACCATCTAACTACTTTAAATGCGGACTTTAGTTGTACATTAATTGATCTATTTTCAATATGCTGAGATTTACTGTACTGCCCTCTCTCAAGACAATAATCCAGACTTGTGAATTGCAGAAACACCTGCTCCTTGTCCACACAGTACCTGCATTTATGAGTTATTGCAGCCTCGTCCAAATAAACACAACACTATAAAGGGGAGGTTTTTAATAGCAATTTTATGGGCCTTTTGAGACAGTGAAACCTCCCCTGACATGGAAAAGGTAACTGGATGTGAAGCGTGTGGCCTATCAGATGATCAAAGAATAACTACTTTCTTTAGGATTTGTGACTGGAGCCCAGCCAAGGAAAGCTTCGTCAAGACACCACAAAGCAAGCCACCTGCTCCATGAGGCATTTATGTAAATACAAACTGTTACATTCAACATGTTCGCAATCCAGTAGATGCGTTTACAGGGATTGCCTGAGAGTCTTTATCACACACAGGCAAATATTTGATTACTCTTTAACTATTTCCTGTACTATAGGTTCTCCGAAGGGGTGAGTACTGAGAATACACTGTATGGCCCTTTCTTAGTTTTCTTCTGAAGAAGTGAGAGATTTCTGCTGTTAATTTTCCCCTTCCTTCCTGTTTCCTGTTCTGTGTAAGATACAGGCTCCTGCTGGGTTGCTGCTCCCCCAGTAATGGTGCCGCATTAACTATAACTTGATTAGTCGCAATTTTACCTCAGAATCAACTTGATATCCTTCACCAGAGCCCTGAACACACAACCTAAGTTGACACTCTAGTGCAGGGAGAGCTGCACTGTTGGACTTTATCTGTCCTACCCAACTAGCCCTTGAAAGTAGATGGAAAAAGAAACACCCACAATATCTTGGACAATATTGGCCCTTCAGTTGGGTCACTCGGAGCCACAATTTCGGCTTATCAGACTCCAGGTGATGAGATACACTGCAATAACCACATTTTGGTCGCTTCAGTTATTACATTATGATGGGGAAGTTCTTCATTGGTTGTCAGGCATTTTTCTGTGTGATGTCCTCAGGTCAGGAAAGATACTACATAAATGCAAACCTTCCTTTCATTTCTGATTCCCCAGCTAACAGCAACTGCTCTCTCTGTGAGAGCTTAGAGAGTGTCAGTGACACCAGGGTATTATAGCTATGTCTGTCCCTGGTCTCACCAGCCCTGTTTTTACAGTGGCCCATGCACCACAAGCTGTGCTCAGTTAATTCAGTTGCAACTGTGACCCTGAACCTGACCGTCTCCATCGCATCTCGTCTTCACACTACACACTCCCTTTTTACTAATTAACCACGCAAAGAGGAGAGTTGCATTATCCAGTCATCCCTCATTCATAGAGCATGATAGAGCCAGCCCTCAGCCAATGACACAAGGTACACTCCCCACATGGTGGCAAGAGAGAATCCTTAGCTTTCTTAAATGTGGATGTCGGGAAAATTCTGGGGTCTCTGTTGCCAGCAAACAAGAATGGATTCCAGCCAATTTGCATTGCCCTCTGAGTGAATCATCTGTTGCCTCGGTGATATTTATAAGAATCTCTATGACTATGTCTGTGAAATCCATGAGGGCACTGGACGTTTATTTGGGATGATAATGATGTGCAGGCATATGGGAAAAGGGCAGGAAATTGGGATTAACTAACAGAGCTGGACTCAATAATGGAGTCGGACTAGATAACAGAGCCGGTGCAGGCGTAATGGACAGAATGGCCTCATTCTGTACCGTAATAACTGAATCTGTGAATATGCTTCTGAAGCCCAAGTCTTCCTTTCCCAGCCAATTCCTCTCTGTGGAAAAGAAGTGAAAACATTCTGAACATGTTACTTCATTATACTTAGATAATAGTGTCCTTTTATAATAGTCCCAGAGAGGCATAACCTCCTCAATGGTGCTTTGGGAATAACAGGCTGTATCTGCTCCTGTAGTATCCTCTCTACTCCCTGTCTCACATCCCTGCTCACATCAACAGCTCAGTTGTAAGATGTTTGTAGTGGAGTCAGGTTGTTGGCTGTTCAGGATCCGCCATGGATTAAAGCACATGGTCAATATTGATAAAAAACCAAGGCAGTAGGTGCCCTGCTGCAGACGGACCATCTTTCAAATAGGATGCTAAAATGAGACTCTGCCTGCCTGCTCCACTGGCTGGAAGAGATTCTATGGCACTATTCTGAAGAGGAGCAGGGAACTTCTACCTGGTCAACATTTATCCCTCAATCAATGCCACCAAACAGGTTACCCAGTCCACACCAAGTTGCTGTCTGTGAGACACTGTGTGTAAACAAAATGCTGTATTTCCTAGATGACAATTATTATCTCACTTGAAGAATAATTCATTGGCTGTTAAGTGACTTATATTGTCCTCAGGTCATAAAACAAAAATTGTTTTTTTTTCTTTGCACTCTCCGAAGAACATTAGAAAGGCCTTCTGGTGCACTGACCAATGTCCCACCATTAACTAAAAAACAGATACCCTTGTCTCAAATCACATGTCCTGTTTGCCATAACTGTGTTAGACTTCCAAAGAAATTAATTTGTTGTAACTTGCACTTGTGAGAATGTGAAGACTACTAATATAAAAGCAGGTTCTCTCCATTAATGTCCTGAGTGTAGCCAGGGAGTGCTTGCTAAGTTGGCTTTTTCAGTATCCTGATTGGTTTGGCTCGGATGTTTTGGAAGTGGAAACAATTTGGAACGGTAGCTGATAGCCCCACAGGGAGAACTCATTACATACAGTGAGCCACCTTATGGTGTATAGCTGTGAGTGAGCAAAAGAACTAGTTATGAATGGTCAGTGGTTTCCTTGCTTCCTATAGGTTTCAAGTTTTAACCTTAGTGACTTTGAGCAGTGTCTCATCCCTATTTCAGATAGTTGGAGGTTCAAGCTAACTTCAAAGCCTTGAGAACAAATTCAAAGTTAATGCTGCAGTGTCGTCCTGAGGGAGAGCAGAAGTCTCATTTTTCGCCAACTTTATCTCGGAGATTAAGATCTGATGACACCATTCGATGGAAAGTGGTGGCAATTCTTTTCTAATGCCTAGGCACAAGTTATCCCTCGACCAACATAACAGCTAACTGTGGGATCTTGCTGTGCACAAATCACTGACTGCAGTTTCCTCTATTATAGCGAAGTGGTTGAAAAAAGAGAAAAGAAATCCGAAGAACTGCAGATGCTGGAATTCAGAAACAAAAACAAATTGCTGGAGAAACTCAGCAGACCTGAAGAAGGGTAACTGGATCCAAAATGTTGACTCTGCTTTCTCTGTCTGGATGTTGCCAGACCTGCTGTGTTTCTCCAGCTATTTGTTTTTAATTTTGATCCTCAAGTGCTTGATTGGCTGGATCACTCCCAAGGATGTGAAAGATATTTTATATATGTGAGACCTTCCCTTGCCTACCTTTTAAGGACTGAACTTTCATGATGATGATGTCTTCTCTTACAAGCTGGTTTGTCCTGCAAATCAGTGGGTGGCACGGTGGCACAGTGGTTAGCACTGCTGCCTCACAGTGCCAGAGACCCGGGTTCAATTCCTGACTCAGGCGACTGACTGTGTGGAGTTTGCACGTTGTCCTCCGGGTGCTCCGGTTTCCTCCCACAGTCACAAAGATGTGCAGGTCAGGTGAATTGGCCATGCTAAACTGCCTGTAGTGTTAGGTAAATGTAGGGGTTGCGCTTCAGCGGGTCAGTGTGGACTTGTTGGCCCAAAGGGCCTGTTTCCGCACTGTAAGTAAGTAATCTAATCTGAATTGAGATGTTGGAATTGTCAGGAATGCAGATGGTAATTACCAGATTACATCTGGTAATGTTTACAGAGCTCGCCTACGTCCCAGTCTCCATTTGTGATCACAAATGAGATCTCCCTAGCTGGGTTTGATGGAAAGAATTGCTTTTAGCGACTCAATCCAACGGAATGTCTCTCTGGCCAGTAGGACTTCAGCTAGCAACCCCTCTGCCCCACAATACTGGCCCACAAATGCATCTTTACTGCCATTGAACAAGAGATGGTTCAGAATCAAACGTTAGGTCGAGTGGAATGTTTCCCTGTGAAGAGCACACCACATTATTACTGCAGTGGGGGAAATCCTGCATTATTTTATACACTGCCAGTGATCATTTTATTGCATGCCTGGAGGTTGGATACAGTTTGCAAGAAGATGCTGAAAACCAGCACTCCAGCCAACTCTGTTCTTACCTGATTATTTTCTCTTCATCTTTTTATACTTTTTCCATATCTGTGACATTGGTGTAACAGATTGCATCTTTTCTATTGTGGGCAAGTTAAAAACTGAAACATCTGCTCACAGTTTGAGTGACTTGACTTAGGGTTATAACTGATTTATTGGAATCAGTGCTCAGCCCTTTATCAAAATGTACAAAGTCCACAAAACGTGTATGTGCATCTGCTACCACCTTGTGGTGAATATAGTCATTACTCTGCCCTTATACCGATTGCTCTTATTGGACAGTCGGGTCATCTCAGTATATAAATGTGCAATTTGAACAGCGTTATGCTTAGAGGTAGTGCTAATATGTGTTGCAAGAGACACCCAATGGGAGTGATCAGCAACAACGGATATGTTAAAACTGTGCTTCAGCCACACTTAATATAAGTAACATGATAGTAGCCATGATATTTTTTAAGACAACAAATTTGCCATCTTTGTCCCTTACAGGAACTTTAGACCCATCGCAATATGGTTTACTCTTAACTGCCTCTGAAATTTTTGTACAAATACTGGGAGAGCTATCCCACAGACCAGTCACACCCACTGAGTTATAACTTATGGCCAATGTCCCACAGTCCTCCACTATCATTCCACTGAAAGGAGATGCCCTGCAGATGTGGCAGTGACTGGTCCTTGAAGATCTCAGCATTGAACTGTGACCTCCATGCTCATGCTAGAGAATGATGCCGGATGTAACAGAGGGGTACATCCATTGTCCAGCCACTCGGAGGTTGAGACTGTAGGAGGTCAGGGACTCGGGACTTACTAGCAGGTTGTACTTGTGCTTGTGAATGGGTGCTAGGACATAGTCTTTTTTTAATGGGTGGTGTGGTGGCTCAGTGGTTAGCACTACTACCTCACAGCACTAAGGACCTGAGTTTGATTCCACCCTCAGGTGACTGTGCAAGCTCCACATCAATATTCTCCGTGTGTCTGCGTGGGTCTCCTCTAGGTACTCTAGTTTCCTCCGACAGTCCAAAGATGTGCAAGTTTGGGGGATTGGCCATGCAAAATTGTCCATAGTATCCAGGGATGTGTAGGCTAAGTGAATGGTCCATAGTAAAAGTGAGGTTATGGGAGTGAGTCTGGGCAGGATAATCTACAGAGGGTTAGTATGAACTTGCTGGGATGGAATGGCCTCAGTCTGCATTTAGACATTTTGTGATTCTAAGATGCATCATCTGTGGCTAAATAGGGAAGTTAAGGTGTGTGCAAATTTGCAAAGATTAGCAGTAGGCTAGATGATTGGACAGAACCAGCAAAGACTGTCTGATGAGCTAATAAAGACTATGAGAAAATCAGATAGTAAGAGTTTCTACAAGTAGTTGAGTAGGAAAAGAGTAATTAAAGTAAATGTTGGCACTCTAGAGTGAGAGACTGGGAATGAGAATGGAAAACTAAGTAATAGCAAAGGTTTGAACAGACAGCTTGTACCTGTCTTCTTGAAGAAGATCTGACCCAGATATCTTTTGTATTATTGGACCTAAACCAATCTACCAAACACTAACAATGAATGGTAAACTAAATTAAGGATTCTTTATTAAAGGATAATATTATCCTTTGATAATGTATCCAAAATGATTTACTTATTTATCAGGATGTTAATCAGTATTGAAGAAATGAAATCCACATTAGGCGAGGTGATGGCCTTGTGGTGTTACTGCTGGCCTGTTAATCCAGAGACTCAGATAATGATCTGGGGAGCTGGGTTTAAATCTTGCCAAGGTGAATTTACATTCAATAAATATATGGAATTATGAGGCTAACAATGATGACCATGAATCCATTGTCAATTGTTGAAAAAACCCAACTGGTTCACTAATGCCCTTCAGGAAAGGAAACTGCCATCCTTACCCGGTCTGGAGTATATGTGACTCCAGACCCAGAGCAGTGTCATTGACTGTTAACTGCCTTCTGGGCAATAAATGCTGGCCAATGAATTTTAAAAAAGCTCCCTTTCCTTAAATTGAAAGATAAATATGTGAATTGATAAAATATAATTGTGTGCAAATACTTATATTTTTGCATTTTCATATTAATTACTCAAGTGTTGCTGAACTGTAAGGCTGGTCTGCTGACTTCTTCCAATTTGGTAACAGTACAACTTTGCCAAGCTCTGCAATTATCCCTTCTCTTTGTGTTTTGTTATGGATTGGTCGTTACCTTGCACTGGAATACTATCCTGTCATCTTTCCCAATTCCACACTCAGAACATCTGGAGTTTGTTAGGATTCTACTGCATGTCAAGGAGCCAACTGGAGGACATGCTATTTTAGAACCAGTATTTTGATCTAGCATTCTGTAGTGACAAAGGACTGATTCACAATCCTATTGAAAAAAAAATCTTCAGGGGTGAGTGATTACCACCTAATGGAATTTTACATTATGTGAGATTGCTCATTCTGAAGCAAAGGTGTTCAATTTGAATAAAGAGTAATTCTGAATGTATGATACACATGGTCTGATGTGGACTGTGAAAATATGTTAAAAGACATACCTACAGTAGTCAATGGATAATCTTTAAGGAACAATTGGGAGACTTACAATCTTTCCTTCAAATATACATTGCTTCAAATTGCAAAAGCTCAACAAAGATCAACCAACCATGGCTAACAGGAAGATCTGGACTGGATAAAATTAAAACAAAAGGCCAATGAATTTGCCAGAAATAGCAATAATTCTAAGAATTGGTGAGTTTTGTAGAATACAACAAAGAAGGAGCAAGAAACTGAAAATAGACAGTGAACACAACCTAGCAAAAGACCATAAAAACAGACATTAAAAACTTCTGCAGGTATGTAAAAGATAATATGTGGCTAAAATGCATGTGAATCCATCACAGGCAGAATCTGAAGAATTTATAATGGGCTCTTGAGAATTAATAATGAAACTGAATGATTATATTGGGTTTTTTTCACAGAGAGAGATACAGGCAATCTCAAGAATTAGAGATGTAAAGTGGCTAGCCAGAATGAGGAATTCATAAGATGATGATATTGGTGAAATTCATGGGGCTGGAAGTTGATAAATCACTAGGCACGATGGATTTCATTTAAGGGTTTTGAACGAAGTGGCTATAGAGATGGGTAATGATGATGATAATGTGGCTTTAAGAGGTGGATTTTTGTCCTTATTTTTGAACAGTGGTTTTAAGACAGAGGTGAAGAGCTGCCTATTTGAATCCAATAACCAGCTTGAAAGGCCTTGGTGTTTTTTTTTTAAGTTGGAACAATAGAAGCAGCCTGAATGGGTGGGGTCAAGCTCCCACAAAACCAGGATTTTTTTCGTAGTTTTAGTTTTTTAGTCATTGTTGGAGTCTTGAAGCTGGGTTTGGAAGCTGCAGTACATGTCTCCCTGCTATATATATATATATATATATATATATATATACACACACACACTTTTCTCTTGATGTTTTTCCTCCTGAACTAGAGAATTGCCCATGTGACAATCTATTTTACTGAATTTGCCTTTGTTGAGGATGTGTTTATGGGATGTTACTATATTGGAACAGTAACTGTTTAGTAGTTAAATGATCTATTATTCTGTTCAGTCTTCCAATAGAGTTAAGCTATTCCAATTTTTTCTTTCTTTTGTTGTATTTTAACTGTGGTGTATGAATAAAGTGTGCTTTGCTTCAAGACTGGAATAAAGAGGTGTTTTATCCATAAGCAGACTGACCAGTACCATAGGAATCAGTACTAGGGCTCTAACTCTTCACAATTTATATTAATGATTTGCAGTAGGAGAGCAAATGTAATATTTCGAAATTTGCAGATGATATAAAGTTAAGTGGGAATGTGTCTTAGGAAGATTTCGACCAGCTTAGTGAATGGGGACAAGGAATGTGTGAAAAAATATAAGGTTAACTACTTCATTAGGGGGAAACATGTGCAGGGTACACTAAAACAGAGGGGCTGTGATGTGTAAAGACTTGGGTATCTTTGATAGTAATGGAATCGTTTGTATTTTTAAAAACATTTTCTAATCAACTTGTTCAGAGACGTTATTCAGCCTGCTCCAGAAGTGCGTGACTTGAACCTTTATTGCAAGAGGATGCGAGTAATATAGGAAACAGTGAAATCCTTTTTCAGTTGTGTAGGCATTTAGTTAGCCTGCACCCAGACTAGTGTGTGCAGTTTTGGTCTCCATATCTCATGAAAGGTATTACAGGTAGTTCTTCAATAACACGATGGCTGCATTCTTGTGTAACTCCACATTATAGAAAAATCACACTTTAGAAACAGTGCTTTACGTGTTGGTGATGTAATCGCATTACAGCCAACACATTTTAAAAATTTGCGCTTTAGAAACAGTGTCCCCAATTTGTCAATCGTGTTACAGCAAATTTGCGTTAACGAAACAAGTGTTACAGCAGAATGAATCATATTGCCATAAACAAAATGGAGCAAATGTTCAGCAGACTTGTTCCTGGGATGGTTAAACTGTCCTATAAAGGGTGATTGGACAATCTGGGTATTTATTCTGCAGAGTTTCAAAGAATGGGAAGTGATCCCATTGAAACTTACTGTATACCGATATACAGGTTAGATATAGGCACTGTATATGTTTGAGTAATAGTCAAATTTTTTTACTACATTTTAAGGTTAATTTATAAGGTCAACTATTACATGGATACTACTTTTGAGCAGCTGCAATTCATCCCCATCAAAATTCATACTGTATCAGAAGCAGAAACACAATTGATCTCTAAACAAATTAAAGAAAAAAACCACAATGAATTACGGCAATTCTGAAAACCCAAAGAGAAGCATAATGGGCAGCACACTGACTCGTAAAAGTTGATCTGTTATCCATGATGATTTAGGGTTGACTTTTACATGAGATAGATGGAAAATTCCAGATTCTTGGGCCAAAAATAGGGGTCGGCTTTTACATGCTATCGACTATAACTCATGTTAAGTTGTTTCCACTGATTGGGGTGGCTAGAACCAGGGACACAATTTAAAAATAAGGGGGGATGCCATTTGGGTTCAAGATGAGGAGATGTTGTTGAGCTGAGAAGGTAGTGAACTTGTAGAAACTTTTACCACAGGAGGATATGGAAGGTCAGTCTTTGTGTGCACTTAAGGTAGAGATTGATAGATTCCTGATTACCTGTGGTGTACAAGGCTATGGGGATGGTGTGGCCGGAAGGCATTGAAGTAATCAATCCACCATGAATATATTGAATGGCAGAGGGAAGCTTAATGGACTGAACGGCCTACTCCCATTCCTAAGTTGCTTTAGAACACAAGAGTTCAAAACTGGGCATCAACAAGACTCTGGGTCGCCAGCAGCAGAGTTGTATCTCACCATGAATTTAACAGCTCATGGTCTGGCATATCCTCCATTCCACCATTATGACCAAGTAGAGAAAGATCAACCATGATTCAATGTGGAGGCTATGAATGAATAATTGCCACATGGATTTTACAGTGAGTAGAACAGTAAATTACGGTGAAAAGTTTTCCCACAGTCGCCACGATCCCCTGCCATTTTGAACAGTTTTAAGAATAAGAAAAAAATAGGAAAATAGGAAGAATGCTGTGAAAGATGAAAGGGCTCAGAAAAGATTTAGAAGGATGTTGCCAGTGTTGGAGTGTTTGAGCTATTTTCCCTGGCTGAGGGGTGACCTTATAGAGGTTTATAAAATCATGAAAGGCATGGGTAGGATAAATAGACAAGGTCTTTTCCCTAGGGCAGGGGGAGTCCAGAACTAGAGGGCATAGGTTTAGGGTGAGAGGGGAAAGATATGAAAAAGACCTAAGGGGCAACTTTTTCACGCAGAGGGTGGTGCATGTATGGAATGAGCTGCCAGAGGAAGTGGTGGAGGCTGCTACAATTACAAAATTTAAAAGGCACCTGGATGGCTATGTCAATAGGAAGGGTTTAGAGGGATATGGGCCAAGTGCTGGCAAATGGGACAAGATGAGGTTAGGATATTTGGTCGGCATGGACAAGTTGGATGGAACGGTGTGTTTCCATTCTGTGCCTATCTATGACTCTGCATAACGTAAAGAGAGGGCATCAGTCCTGATCCAGCTCCTTATGGCCAGTACCACCATCCCTCCTCCAATACCTGTGCTGCCGTCTACACTGAACTAACCTGTGCTGAAGTTGTCACTCTTCAGACGCCATCTCTTGCTGCTGGCTGATTCTCCTCCCTTATCTTTACACCTCCTGCCTACGCTGGACCAACTAACGTGAGGGTTGTGTCTCTCGCTGCTGGGCCCACCTTGTTGTCACAATGATACCCTTCCACCATCAATTTAGCCCCCTGCCAGCACTAGATCCCCGCCAACGATGAAGTCACTAATTCTCAAGCGCCATTTCTCACTCCTGTGGCCTACCTCATCAACATGGCCTCCACCGATATAGCAGCTGCCAATTCTGAAGCCAGTTCCCGTGCTTGCCCTGATAAAGTAAATGGGCTCACTTACTGCCACTCATGCCGTCCATGCTCAGCACAAGAGGTAAGTTAAAAGAAAAGAAAAAAGAACAATGATTGGAGCAGACGATCATTGGCCCTACTCTGCCACCATCTTGATGACATCTTGAGACAACTTGCTGGGAGCAGCACCGGTAGAAACAGTACACCCTGGACAGAACTCAGTGATCCCAACAAATCAGATCAAAGCTCTGCAGATTACCATATCAGGTGCTGACTGGTGGCAGATTATGAAAGAATGACTAAAACAGAGGGAGGACCCTCTGCAAACATCTCACTCTCAGCATTGGCAAAGTCTGACACATCAATGCAAAAGGAGAAAGTGAGGACTACAGATGCTGGGGATTAGAGTCAAAAAGTGTGGTGCTGGGGAAGCACAGCCAGTCAGGCAGTATCCGTGGAGCAGGAGAATTGATGTTTCAGGCATAAGCTCTTCAAAGACCAGGCTGAAATGTGTGCAACCAAGAGTAAGGTCCATCTCAGACTCGTACCTTGCATCAGAGAAACCTTTCATCAACCAAGTCAGTCCACTTAGACAGGAAGGGATGGCTGAGCATAGAAGGAACATTACAATCACTTTGCCTCAACAACTCTCACTCCAATTCTTTCAATTGTATCACTGTATTTTTGACTGTTCCTAATCTCTGATCCACTGTTCACTCAGAGAGGGTGATCCTGCAGGCAATGGAACTACATAGCTCTACTGAATAATAAAATCCCAAAGCAGCAAATCAGGGAACAGCCAGGGAATTCCTAGAGGCATGGCATTCATCCACAAACTCCTTTAACAGACACATGGACCTGGACCCCATATACAAACCACTACAGCTGAAACTGACACCCGGAAGCGGCAAGAACAAACCACTATAAATACCGGAAGAAACATCAAAGCAGCGCTTCACAGGAGGCTCCAATAGCACTGATGATGTTCCCTAGCCAGGGAACGAAACGTTTGCAGCAAAAACTTCCAGCTCGGCGAACAGAACCACAACAGCAGCAAATCAGGGTAAAGGTGACAAAACATAAAACTGCAGAATGTCCAGAGTATTCTTCGCAGATAAAAGTCACAGGTGTGGCTCCATTCAGGCCTGAGAGTATAAACTTAAGCTTTGAAAGGGCAACAATGCATTACAAACACATGATACAAACTCTGTGGGTGCTTGTGAAAAGGTAAAAGGGGCAGTTAGTACCAAAAAAGTGGCAAGGTGAAGGAAGGCTTGGACAAGGGACTCTGCTACGTGCACTTGAAATTTATTGGTTGATTTGAAGTGGCATTCGCGAAAGCTGATCATTTCCCTGTCAGTCTTTCACTGAGTTGCAAATATTCTCTGATGAATCTGCAGCCTTTAGGCAACTGTTGATGTGCCCAAGCCCCTTGCTGTCAATGAGGGTGAATAACTTGACGCGACATTTCACAGCCAGTCCCACTCACCAGGAAACAAAAACAAGTCATTGCCAACTTACTGTTATGACCTCGTCACTGGCAATCAATGAAGTATTTGCTCCATGATGGATACTCCTTTTGTAGTTTCCCAAGAGCAGAGTTGGTCTGCCATGGATCATTTCACGACAACCAAACTAAGCAAAACAATGGGCCTGACTACAGCTCATCTGCACAATGTTAGTCCCAGCTAAATTTGGGACATGCTTTATGTTGGTGCCCTGACTATACGTATAAAACAGCAGCCAACCTTTTCAATTATGTAACTCAAGGACCTATCAGGAAATTTACCGGTGATGAGTGGGACAAATATGATTCTATGAAATACAAGATTTGCCCTATTCAATATTCATCCCCAAGTATAGTAAATCCAGAGAAATTGTAATGAAGGAAAGTTTTGTAAAAAATGCACCACAACTTTGCAACACCCTGTCTCCTCCAGCACTGGTTCGCTGGCCTGCTTGAAGTGCTGAATTAGGAGAAAGTGAGGACTGCAGATGCTGGAGATCAGAATTGAAAAATGTATTGCTGGAAAAGCGCAGCAGGTCAGGCAGCATCCAAGGAGCAGGAGAATCGATGTTCCTGAAGAAGGGCTTATGCCCAAAACATCGATTCTCCTGCTCCTTGGATGCTGCCTGACCTGATGTGCTTTTTCATCAACATATTTTGAAGTGCTGAATGTCACATTTTAATATTCAACTTAATGTGCTTGCTTGATTAAGCTCCTTCCAATCAGATCTGTTAACGAGAATCAATTTCTCAGCAATCCATGGGTCTCTCAGCTCTTACTTCTAAGACAAAACCAAATGCAACATTTTGAAGTTGTCATTTTTATTCTTTTTAATTAATTACTGAGATCTGAATGAATTTAATATCGAAAATTTGGCATTCTATTTTTAACTTTGCTATTTTTCTCCACGTCTATTTTTTGAGTCATACAGGATGAAATCATCCCTCAGTCCAACCAGGTTTCCCAAACTAAATAGATCCCATTTGGCCCATATCCCTCTAAACCTTTCCTATTCATGTCCTTGAACAATTTCTTTTAAACGTTCTTATTGTATCTGCCTCTACCACTTCCTCTGGCAGTTCATTCCAGAGGAACCTTGATTATCTGAACGTCGATTATCCGAATTTCAGGTTATCTGAACAAGACTGCAAGGTCCCAATGCTTGGCTAAACTGTGTTATCTGGCATTCCATTATCCAAACAACATACTCCCCACCCATGTCATTTGGATAATCGAGGATTCCTCTGTATACAGACCACCCTCTGTGTGAATAAGTTGCCACTCAGGTCCCTTTTAGATCTCTCCTCTCTCACATTAAACTTATGCCCTCTAGTTTTGAACTCCCTTCCACTAGAGAAATTATCTTTTCATTCTATCCATGCCCCTCATGATTTTATAAACCTCTAAGGTCATCCCTCAATCTTCTTAGCTCCAGAGAAAAAAAGTCCCAGCTTATCCAGCCTCTCCTTTTAACCCAGTCCTGGTGGCATCCTAGTAAATCTTTTCTGCACCCTTTCCAATTTAATAATGCCTTTCCTAAAGTACGGTGACCAGAACTGTACACGGTATTCCAAAACTGGCCTGGCCAACATCCTGTATAGCCTCAACATGACATCCCAACTGCTGTTCTCAATGCTCTGACCAATGAAGGCTAGCATGTCAAATGCCTTCTTCATTACTCTACCTTCAAGGAACTATGTATCTGCACCCCTAGGTCTCTTGGTTTGACAACACTTTGCATTAACTGTGTAAATCCTGCTCTTGTGTGTCTTACCAAAATACAACCCCTCACTTTTATGTAAATTAAATTAAATTTTCAGAAGGGCTTGTGGTCTGCTTCCAGAAGGGCTGTGTTAGCCCCCTATGACCATGTTGTTTGGAGCCAGTTTTCCTGTCTCAATCTAGAAATGGGCTGATTATGGTGGAATATGGCACAGTGTCACAAAATCCTATCCTAAGATACAGATACTTTCCGGGAAGAGTCACAGCATACAGAAAAGAAAACAAGGACTGCAGATGCTGGAGATTACTGTCGAGAGTGTGGTGCTGTTAAAGAACAGCAGGTCAGGCAAACTCCGAGGAGCAGGAAAATTGACGAACGGCTTTTGACCAAAATGTCGATTCTCCTGCTCCTTGGATGCTGTGTGACTTGCTGTGCTTTTCCAGCACGACACTCTCAACACAGCATAAAGAGTAAAAAGCCTTCAGTGACGTTCCTCTTCACTTGTTTAATACCTCAGCAGCCATTTATAATATCCTGACCAAAATTCTGTCTGTGATCAGGAACTCCAGATCAATGGGAGACGGCAGCTCTCCGGCTCTGATCATTTGGGCTGATGGGAATAAGTTCCAGATGTCTGCTGTACTGGCAATGGCACAACCCCAATTTTGTTTTTGTCACAAATCTGGCAATGCAGGTCAATTGTCAAGTAAGGAGAGAGAATAGATAAGTTAGCATTTTAGGTGCAAGCCTTCATGAAGGGCATGGATAGGATGAATAGCCAAGGTCTTTTCCCTGGGGTGGGGGAGCCCAGAACTGGAGGGTGTAGGTTTAGGGCGAGAGAGGAAAGATATAAAAGGGACCTAAGGGACAATTCTTTTCACACAGAGGGTGGTATGGTTACAGAATGAGCTGCTGTCAGTGGAGGAAGCTGGAACAATAACAACATTTAAAAGGCATCTGGATGGGTATATGAATTGGTTGGGTTTAGAAGGAAATGTTGGCAAATGGGATAAGATGAGGTTTGGATATCTGGTCGGCATGGACGAGTTGGACCAAAGGGTCTGTTTCCGTGCTGTACAGCTCTGTGACTCTAAGAGGCAGCACTTCAAGTGTCAACTTGCCCTCTTCAGACAGATGCTGACTTAGAACATAGAACATTACAGTGCAGTACAGGTCCTTTGGCCCTCGATGTCACGCTGACCTGTGAAACTAATCTGAAGCCCATCTAACGTACACTATTCCATTTGTCTATCCAATGACCATTTAAATGCCCTTAAAGTTGGCGAGTCTATTATTGTTGCAGGCAGGCCCTTACTACTCTCGGAGTAAAGAAACTACCTCTGACATGTGTCCTATATCTATCACCCCTCAATTTAAAGCTATGTCCCCTCATGCTCGCCATCACCATCCGAGGAAAAAGGCTCTCACTGTCCACCTTATGTCAGCCTCTGATCATTTTATATGTCTCAATTAAGTCATCTTTTAATCTTCTCTCTAATGAAAACAGCCTCAAGTCCCTCAGCCTTTCCTCGTACGATCTTCTCTCCATATCAGGTAACATCCCAGTAAATCTCCTCTGAACCCTTTGCAAGGCTTCCACATCCTTCCTATGATGTAGTGATCAGAACCGTACACAAAACTCCAAGTGCGGCTGCATCAGAGTTTTGTACAGCTGCAGCATGACCTCATGGCTCCAAAACCCAATCCCTCTCCTAATAAAAGCTACCACAGTGTATGCCTTCTTAGCAACCCTATCAACCTGGTTGACAACTTTCAGGGATCTCTCTGTTTGTCTACACTACCAAGAATCTTACCATTAGCCCCGCACTCTGCACTCCTGTTACTCCTTTCAAAATGAATCATTTTTCTGCATTAAACTCCATTTGCCACCTCTGAGCCCAGCACTGCAGCTTATCTATGTCCCTCTGTAACCCACAACATCCTTTGGCAATATCCACAACTCTACCGATCTTAGTGTCATCTGCACTAACCCATCCTTCTATGCCCACATCGAGGTCATTTATAAAAATGACAAACAGCAGTGGAGCAAAACAACAGATCCTTGTGGTACCCCACTAGTAACTGAACTCTAGGATGAACATTTCCCATTAACCACCACCCTCTGTCTTCTTTCAGCTAATCAATTTCTGATCCAAAGTGCTAAATCACCCTCAATCCCATGCCTTCTTATTTTGTGCAATAGCCTACCATGGGGAACCTTATCAAATGCCTTATTGAAATCCATGTACACCACATCAACCATTTTACCCTCATTCACCTGTTTGGTCACCTCCTCAAAGAACTCAATAAAGTTTGTGAAGCATGACCTGCTCTTCAGAAAACCATGTTGACTATCCCTAATCAACTTATTTCTTTCTAGATGATGAAAAATCCTGACTTATGTAACTTTTTCCACCACTTTACCCACAACTGAACAAAGGTTCACTGGTCCATAATTGCCAGGGTTGTCTCTACTCTCCTTGAACGGGGGATCAACAATTGCTGTCTTCCAGCATTATTCCTGTAGACAATGACGACATAACTCAGTCTCCTCCCTGGGTTCTCAGAGAATCCTAGGATAAATCCCATCCGGCCCAGGGTTACTTATCTATTTTCACACTTTCCAGAATTGTTAACATCTCAATGCCATCTAGTCCAGTAGCCTATATCTCAGTATTCTCCTCGACAACATTGTCTTTTTCCAGTGGGAGTTCTGACAAAAAATATTCATTTAGCGCTTCCCCTATTTCCTCTGACTCCACACCCAACTCGCCACAGTTTCTGTCCTTATTCCCAAAGTTGTGAGTTGTCAATGACCATGGAGTCACTGGTAACACTGTGGAGCAGGTGTTGTCAGTCTCCAAAAGCAAATGTATTACTTATTACATTTCTCAGGTGGTGGGAGAGAATCGGTGCTACAATGCTTGAGGGCCTTCATGTAAATGGCAGAACAGTGCAATTTTGAAGACCGACTTCTGAGATCTGGAGACCCCCTCAAGAAGCGTATGAGGTGGGGAGAACAACACATGGCCGGGCACAATTGGACAGAGCTCAAGGGGCTGCATTATGAACCTGTGCTTCAATGAAAATTAATTTCCTACCCCCAACATAAATTCATTACTCCCTTACTGTACATTCACTTCAAACTTGCCATGATAAATTCACCATGGCATCATTCACTCAAGAAATAGTAAACACCTTCAACAATATATATCAATAACAAAAAAAAGTCGCAATTCATACCCAGGGCCTTGGTGAGGCCATTCCTTGAGTACTGTGTGCAGTTTTGGTCTCCTAGTCTGAGGAAGGACATTCTTGCTATTGAGGGAGTCCAGCGAGGGTTCATCAGACTGATTCCTGGGATTACAGAACTGAAAAATGAGGAAAGACTGGATCAACTGGACTTGTACTCACTGAATTTAGAAGAATGAGGGGGCATCTCATAGAAACATACAAAATCCTGATGGCACTGTACAGGGTAGATGTGGAAAGAATGTTCCCGATGTTGGGGAAGTCCAGAATCAGGGTCACAGTGTTAGAATAAGGGGTAAACCATTCATGTCTGAGCTGAAGAAGAATTTCTTCACTCAGAGAGTTGTGAACCTGTGGAATTCTCTCCTACAGGAAGCTGTTGGGGCCAGTTCATTAGATATATTCAAGAGGGAGCTGGACATGGCCCTTGTTGGTAAAGGAATCAAGGAGTATGGAGAAAGGGTGGGAATGGGATACTGAGATTGCATGATCTGCCATGATCATATTGAATGGTGGAGTAGGCTCAAAGGGCTGGATGGCCTAATTCTGCACCTATTTTCTATGTTTCTATGAAAGGCCACCCAGTTTGTACTCCTCAGTAGCAGCAGTGTGTACTGCCTACAATATGCACTGCAAGAAATTCACCAAAGGTCCTTATACAACATTTCCCAAGTACAACAACTTGCATCTGGAAGGACAAAGACAGTAGGTAAATGGGAACACAGCCACTTGCAAGTTCCCCTCCAAGCCACTCAATATACCGACTTGGAAATATATCATCATTCATTCACGGTCACACACACTCACACACCCACATAGCCACACATACTCACACACAGACACACCCACTCTTTGTCTCACACACACATGTATTCACACACAGTCACACATATCCACTCCCACACACTCTCACACTGTCACACACACATACATACTTTCACATACTCTTTCAAATACGCACTTTTACATACACTCTCTCAGACTGTCAGACGTCCATATACTGTTTTATGTATTCACATAAATAAATAATAAGCCTTGTAAACGTTACAAAGTGATAACATTTCATCCATTTCTCCAGTGTATAAATATACTTCTATGTAAACCTTCTCAAGCTTTCTGGGGATCCAAGATGCTTTATCCAAGAAGGCAATATTCCTTGATCTGGCCAAGTGGTATTTTGGGCTGGAACCATTGAGACTGGTACCTATATCTAGCCCATTGGAAAGTAGATATTTCCTATACATCATAGTTCTCTTCACAAGAAATGGTCTGTACTTTCCACAGACTCTATTTTCTTCAATCATTTTATCAACTTGCTTTTTTTACTAAAATAAAGCATGGAGAAGTTTCACACAAATAATATTGATTAACCACAGAGGAAATTAACCTTTTAAAATTGTTAAGGAAACTGTTATTATTTGAGAAGTGGTGACAAACTAAGGGAGAGAGAAGTCAGACAATACAGACAAATTTGCACAAGGGTCAAATGCTGGGCTATGACTTTTTGATCACGTTAGGCATTGTGGAATTCTTCGATCATCAAAAACTTTTTGAAAATCCTACGTTTGCTACTGAAAAGTATCACATCAAACCGAAAGCCGTGGCCTCTCTGGATAATTATCTGTGATAAATCTTTTTATAGATGGTCCAAATTGACAAATCAATAAAGATAAACATATTAGTCCTTGCCTCAATTTTGTGCTGGCTATTTGGGCAATAAATTGGGCAGTGCTGAGATGAATGCATTTTTAAAAATATCACAACCTGGTGTCAAAATGTCAGCTTTAATAGGTTGAGTTCATAGAACTAGTGCAACATATTAAAGATAGACAATTGGACCCACTGAAAATAATTCAAATTTGTCAGATAAAGGGCCACAGTTCAAGTAGACAGACCACTTGCAAAACTCCTGTGACGTTTGCAGCTACACAATATTTCATCTGGTGGCATGCAAAACCTTTTCATTCTGTCTGAGTTAATGTGATCACAATAATAGAGATTCCGTTTAAATATTAGCTTGATAATGAAACAGAATGCGTCAATGAGGCCATTAAAAGGGCAGCTTCCTTCCTATCTTCTGCTGTCAATTATCTAAAGAAAACATCAAGCTTTGAAATTACATCCTTTATGTTAATAACTGTTTGCACTGCACAAGTGCTCTTGTCTGATAATGCCATGTTTAGCATTAGAACATTTTGCAAACTCTGCTTTTATGAGCTTTTATATCCACTTTGTGCAGAGACCAATAGTGATCTGTGTTATCGATGAAAAGTTTGTCCACATTGTTTTCTTATTAAGAATGCACATCACATTACAGAAAAAGATTCAGTATGAAGAGATGGCACATTGATACAAAAACACAAAAGAGCCCAAAATAGCAACAGCAATATTTTATGTGTATCCTGCTCATCATTATTGTTTTCTCTTTGTCACTGAAGATAGTCCTTACTTGTCTGTTGTGTATTCTGCCATGACAGTGGAGCCTAATTACATCACTGCATGGCATTCAACAGTGTGGGCAAGGATGAATTGTCAAATTTTTTTTGGGACTGTCTAGTCCTTCTACCTTGTCTGTAAATCTTTTTTGCTGCTTTTCTTCGTTGCTATTTCAAGGAAACAACCCCACCAGTGATTGCTACCCTTGTGTTTTCTCCCAATCTGTAGTGAATACACCACATTTTCTAATTTTCTCAAATCTTAATCGTGGTGCTAGAGTCTAAGCTGGAGTAAATTGTGCTAAGGATTTTGTCATCAGCCACATGCATCATAAGTCACTCCATCTGACCTAGATCCTCATAATGGGTGATTCAATCCCAGATTTTTGTTTCCTCTTTGGAAGAGAGATATCAACTTTCCTTACTGTTATTGAGAATCCTGACCTCAGTTCTGAGGAAGTGTCACTGAACCTGCGACATAAACTCTGATTTTACTTCACAGATGCTGCCAGACCTGCTGAGCTTTTCCAGCAACTTCTGTTTTTGTTTCTGATTTATAGCATCTGCAAATCTTTTATTTTTTTAAACTGAGAACCCTTACATTTGATTAAAAGAAAGCTCTATGTGTAAAACATCTGAAAGACCAGAAAATACCCAACAGGTCTGGCATCAAGTGTGGAGAGAGAGAAAAAGAGAGTCAACCTTTTGAGTTATGTATGGTTCTTCCTCAGTACTGAAGAAAAGTAGAGATGTGATGAGTTTTATGCCATTGAAAAGGAGAGGAAGAACATAAAGGAAGATCTGGGCTGGAGTAGAAGGTAGGAAAGCTTAAGTGACAAAGATATTATGGAAGCATAGGTTCCACATGAAATACTGTTGCATGTTTCTGTTTCTGTAATTGCTTTGACAACATTGAAGCCTCGAAGCTGACAACTGTTTGTTGTAACAATGTGCCTATAATGTAAGATATGATACAGTAGACATATGACTGACCCAATGAGCATTCTGAACGGGCCATGGTTCGATATTATTTGTCAGCTAAGACAGTGTAGTCCGCGAGTTGTTGGGAGTTCACAGATGCATTCCCGGGGTATCTAGAACTACTACAACAATTTTGAATATTGGAGAAGATTTATTTTAAATTAAAGGGTCGTTTTTGTACCAAAATACAGAAACTATGTGGACTTTGAGCATTGGCAGTACAATAAAAGAACACTGTGGCTTATGGTAATTGAGGTGCTGATGTGAAAGGCAGCATAAATGAATACCATGATATCAAATATTCAATGCTTGTGGTTGGAAGTACAGTGTTGTCCCCAGTCCACCCTGCAATGCTGAGTCTGAGAGCCTAACTAATTAGCAAGGGTGGAGAGCAAACCACAATTGAACCTAAATGAAATGAGTAACTTTTCTTAATGACAAGATGTAGGCTATTGTATGAAAGCAACAGGCGCAAGTTACAATGAGTAATTTGGCACAATTACAGAGAATAACAGGATCTTGTGCTCAATTCCCCCTTCTCCACCAAAAGATGGTGCAACATCCTCAGATTGGATTTTGCTTAATACAGCTTCAACATTAACCATTTCAGATCTATTACCTTAAATAGCAAGGTTTATTGTCCAGATGCACCCATCTTCCACAGGATTGTGGTCCAGAGGAGGAGGAGACAACGGGAGACTGCACTGTATGAAAACATAGTTCTTCAGAAGCAAGTCACAGCAAAAACAGGAAGATGTTTCCAGAATTAATGACATCAATTAAAAAGGTTTCTCATCTTTGTTCTATGCCAAATAGATGCCTCTAGCAATGATCTTCTGTGAAAACTGCTATCATTTTCTTTTACATTTCAGTGAGGAGAAAGGTAAACGATAAATGCTCAGTAATAATTAGTGAAGTTTTAACAAGATGACACATTTGTTTTCAAAATTAAATCATGTAATCTTCAAAGGACTTGGGAGCAGGGATACAGATTTGACGACAGGGTAAGAAATTAAAGAATAGTGATTAATTTTTTTTGGGACTATTGTAATGCAAATAGTATTGTCCTCCAGAAATAAGCATTGGGTCCATTTCCTCTCTCTCTCTTTTTCTCCACCACACCCCTACCCCTTCTCTTTCTCTCTGTCATAGATATATTCCAAGACTCACACTCTGGTCTAAATATTCTTGCCTCTATACTTTGGATATCAATGGCTCACATCAACTTGGACACTGTTCTATGAAATGCGGTACTCTTTGTTAAACAACATCACAATGATAGACTTATGATGACACTGGTTGCTTGGAGATCCTGCAAGTTAGGGTTCATCTCAATGCATCGATAGATCTTCAAGTGGATCTTTAGAATTGTTTTTATTTATTCAAAGAAATGTGGGGGGGGGGGGGGGGTCACTGTTTGATGAAGTGTAGAGGGAATGCATACAGAAGGTGGTGGATGTGGTGACAATCAAGGAGTACCGTTGGAGCTGCACTCATCCAGATTTCTGCCTTGCCACAGAATTCCTAGCCTCTGACCTGGTGTTTTGGACACTGTGTGTGCATGTTTGGCCTGACTGGTATCTGTGATTTTGGGAACCTCAGGAGGAGAACAAAATCACTCATCCATTCAGCATTTCTGGCTGAAGATAGGTGCAACTACTTGAGCCATATAATTTGCAATGGGGCCCTTTGTTTCCCCATTGATGAGGATGGTCAAATTTGTGGAGTCTCCACCTCCTGCTGGTTATTTAATTGCCCCACCCCCCCCTTCACCATTCACAACTGGACATGACTGTACTGCAGAGCTTAAATCTGATCTATTGGTTGTGGGACCGCTTAGTCCTGACTATTGGGCTGAGCTATCTTATAAGCAGCTTTGTAAAGTGTCTCCATCAACATCAGCAAAGCAAAGGAGCTGGTAATTGACTTCAGGAGCACACTCCTGTCTGCCCCAATGGTGCTAAGGTGGAGACGGTCTAAAGCATCAAGTACCTGGACCAACAGTCTGTCCTGGTCCATCCAAGTTGATGCAGTAGTCAGGAAAGCACAATGATTTCTCTACTTCCTCAGGAGGCTAAGGACATTTGGTGTGCTCACAAGGACTCTTATCAGGTTTTATAGATGCACCATGGAAAGCATCCTGTCTGGATGCATCACAGCATGTTTTTGGCAATTACTCTCCAAAGAAATTACACAGATTTGTGAACACAGTCCAATCCATCACGCAAACCTGCCTACCATTCACTGACTATCTACACTTCCTGCTGCCTCTGGAAAGCAACCTTCATAATCAAATACCTCTCCCAACCTGATTATACTCTTTTCCACCCTCTTTTGCCAGAAATAAAAGATTGAATACACGTACAAACAGGATCAAGAACAGTTTCTTCCCCACCATTATCAGACTTTGGAACTGACCTCACAGAGGTAATCAACAGTGCAGGTTTAACTGCAGAGATTGAAATCTACTATTTCTATTGTTAAACAATGTTGAACTTTATCAGCCTTCAAATTTTATTCCACTCAATAAAAAAAATAATTTTTAAATGGATTAATACATTATAAGCTATAGCCCATAGACTGAGCAAAATACCTTTAAATTAGAAAATACAAAAACTAAGCTAAAATTGAACTAAATTGTAATTTAAAAACCCACCTATGCTAAATCTGCAGAAGTATGAAATCTAACTACCTAAAAGGGAGTGAATAATTTGTAGTGATGACTCAAATTGTAGCTCTGTTTAATACAGCAACTAGTGGAAAATTTACTATACAAGTAATATTTACATTTGAAAAAGTTTCTTCACTAGCTTTAACACTCTACCATATCATCAACTCTTGGTGAAGGTGGTGAATGGAAAGGGTTTCTGCATTTGGTACCAGTGCAACTGATGTTAACCATTAAAAATGGGTAATCAGTCTTTCAATTCTCTGGAAAAAGATTTGGCTTATGCCTTCCCAATAAAAACTCAATTCCCCATTAAGGAAAACTCTGACAATTGGCATTCTGACAATTGTATTATATCAATGTGGATCTCTCTATATTTTCTGTGCATCTGTAACATGTGTTTACACTCTATTCTCCCACTCTGATGCACTTTGGCCAGTATAGTACACAAAACAACACTTTCCACTGTATCTCAGTACAACTGACAAAAATAAAACATTCAATTAGGTTGGCAGGGGTGTGTTTGCTGTTGTCGTTCGCAATGCTTGGGTTGATGCCATGTGGTCCTTTGGGTGTCACTTACTTGTTAAAACTTTAAGCAGCTCGATACAACTGGATAGTTTACTAGATCATTTCAGAAGATTAAGAGCAAACCACATTTCTATGAGTCTGGAGTCACATGGAGGTCAGACAGGGTAAGTATGGCAGCTTTCCTTACCTAAAGGACACTAGTGAACGATTTAGATTTTTATGATAATCAATAATAGTCATGTGGTTGGTATTAGGCTAGTTTTTAATTCTAGTTATTGAATTCTAATTTCATCATCAGTTTTGGTGGAATTCAAGCCTATGCCCCCAGGACATTAGCCTGTGGTTCTGGATTACTGATCCAGTGACAGTACCACAACCTCCTACTGCATTGAATCCCTACAGTGTGGAAGCAGGCCATTCTGAAGAGTATCTGACCTCCCCAACCCCATTCCTGTAACCCTGCACTCCCATGGCTTAGCGTGTTTTGAGAAGATTTGTAGCTCATGTTGAGGTTCTGATGTAGGTTTGGTCACTGAGCTGGAAGGTTCATTGCCAGACATTTCGTCACCCTACTAGGTAACATCTTTAGTGGGCCTCCAGGTGAAACACTGCTGATAATTCCTGCTTTCTATTTATATGTTTGGGTTTCTTTGGGTTGGTGATGCCATTTCCTGTGGCGATGTCATTTCCTGTTATTTTTCTCAGGGGTTGGTAGATGGGGTCTAACTCGATGTGTTTGTTGTTAGAGTTCCATTAGGAATGCTATGTTACCTGCTAGGATAATGTCTGGAAATTCACCTTCCAGCTCAGTGAGCAAACCTACATCCATTCCCATGGCTCATCCACATAGTCTACACATCCCTGGATACTATGGGGCAATTTAGCATGGCCAGTCCATCTAACCTGCACATCTTTGGAATGTGAGAGAAACCCACATACTCATGGGGAGAATGTGCAAACTCCATACTGTCACCCAATAGTGGACTCAAACCTGGGTCCCTGGCACTGTGAGTCAGCAGTGCTAACCACTGAGTCACCGTGACCCTGACACCTGCCCCCACCCCGTGCTTGCAGCTACAAGTCCTTCACCAAGTCTTTCTTTATACCTCTTCCTTACTATTGCTGTGTCATATTTACTTTTGGTTTATTCAATTGCTATTTTTATTTATGTTTCCATCCTGACCAAATCTCCTCCCAGATGAACACCCATCCCAAGGCCATGTTTGAACAAACTCTGGCACTTATTTCAGGCTATTATCCATAACTCTAATGCTAGAACAGAAGAGATATATTTATGGTCAAAGTAAAAGGCTCCTTTCCTCTGGCGCAGTATTAAATCAATCTGCAGACTTGCTCATCCCAGCATGTCTGTGCCTTGAACTAATTTCCCATCCTGCTTCAAACCAGCAATGCAATTCTTCAATCATCTCTTCTTCAATGTTCCAGTCTATCATCTTGATTTAAACTCTACACAGTGGACTTTAATGCCACTAGTTTTTGTTCATTTTTATGAAAGAAATAAAAGAACAGTTAGATGATCAAACATCACTGGTACAATACAAGGGCAAATAATGCATTAGCTTATAATATATTATTTCCTTATAAAAAAAGCTGACAATTAATTATTGAGAATTGGGTCAGTTGACATAATATTAAACTGTACAAAAAATAGAGTAAGTTTTAAAAATTCTATGAGCCTTGAAAAGTGTTTGGACTGTTAGCAGAAAATTAATATAAAATGACACATTTAGTGTTGAAGAGGTGAATAATGGGGGGTTACAGTTTTGCAAGATGCTGATAAAGTATTGGAGCAGTGAATCTTATAGATATTACAGATCATCCAAAGGTAGTTATCATCTAATACAGTCCAATACCTGCTTGCACACAACTTAAGGAATGGATGAGTTGAGAAAAGATCTGGGACGGGCACTCACTGCTGACATCACATCTTTCTCCATCTCCTTTGCCCTCCAAAAAAGATTCAGCAAGAAAGAAGCACTGAAGAAATCTTTGTGTAATTTTAGTTTTAGCGATCAAAATTCAGACAATCACACTGGGGTTGGCCCTGAACACTTTGTAACTGGCTGAATATGTACCATGCAAAAAAAGTCAGAAAACAGACAGCACACTGTTGTTAAATTAATTATAGGAATAACTTTTCATGTGAAAAGCATGTCAGAAGTAAATAACAAATTGCACTTGTCCAGAGGGTAGGTGGTGAAATTAAATTTGTGCTTTTTGTCAATCCCCATAGTAATGTAACCAAAATATCAAAATATCTGCTCTACACTTGCCGGAAACGCAACATAATTAATGCCCTCAAACAGCTGATCACGAGCAGTGTATTGCATTTCTGGTTTGTATTTCCTTATTTTGCATTTTTCTTGATGACCTGGATCAGAACAGTTTTGCCATAGAACCAATCCAGCAGTTCCTTCTTACGTCAGTGCAGAGTGTTTCAGTTCTTAAAGCAAATGGACAGAGGGTTAACAACCATAAATTTTCTCTCTTTGCTTCTTCTTTTCATGTGCACAGATTTTCTTTTCACTTCTTAGACTCTTCATTTACAACGACAGCATCAGGAGACAAACTCAATTCCTGCAATTGCTTTTTAACATTTAACTGTTTGTCTTGCACAATTCTCAATCATGCAGTGCAGAACTGGAACCACTTAACCAGGTGTCAGCATGCAAAATCCATGGAGACATGTACTGCTGTAAGTGTTGGGACAAAGTGAGTGCAGTTACAGTGCTTCCTGTGAACTCAATTTTTCAGTGACATTTATAAATTTAGTAGGTGATCTTCATCACCCAATTTAAGACTTGGTTACATTAATAAGCATTGATATTGCAGTCGTAAAATTCTCAAACATCAGGGAAGAATTTCATTACTACGACGCATGTCTTTAACTACTCAAATAAGCACTCAGAATTGTTGACAGAAGATGTATAAAAAGCGTGGAAAATAGCAAGAGAATCACCAGTAAATTTCATTCTGTTACAATTCAGTGAGGAGGGTAAATCAGCTCCCTCTTTTCAACCTTTTCGATTGGCCTTATTATGTCCTTATAGCATAGGGTAATATTACTCTGTGATAAGAAGTTACGCTCTTGTTTATTGCATCAGCAAGGAACCTTGCAAAAATTGCAAGGTTTTCCTGAGTGAAAGATAGTACTGTCTGAGAGCCATAAGAAAAAGTCAGAACAGCAAGCTCACAGACAGTTGCAAAGAATGATAAAGGCCAAAACAAAAAGAAAAGAAAAATAATTTATAGTTTATAGACACTAAGGTTTTAATACAAGAGAACATTGGTTTAACTGATGTCATGTAGCCCTCAGCACCACTGAGTATACCTGATCTCCTTGAGTTCTCAGGGTCTGGATGTTTCTCTCTAGTTTGTGTTCACAATGTGTGCTTTGGCCTCTGAGAAACTGAGGGAGACAAAGCTTGTTCCAGTTTGTTCCATTCACAAAACCATCTCTCAGCTTCAGACAAGTATTAAAGGTGTAAGGTTAGTGTCTGTCTGTATCCCAATCTTGAGTCAGACTGGTTCTATTTCCAAAGTAGGAATCTGTAAAATGTTATATGGATTGACTGCCTGCATGTTGTGTGCTTTTTGAGCAAAAATAGAATGTATTTGCAAATACAATTCTGCAAATGCAAATTCACCCCATAGCCTTATATGTGTATGTGTGTATGCATTTAGGGGTGGGGGGAGCGGAAGAGCGAGACAGAGAGAGAGAGAGAGAGAGAGAATATGAGTGTGTGCATGTGAGTGTGTGTGCGCATGAGAGACTGTGTGTTTGCATGTGTGCATGCTTGGTAGAGTGTGTGTGTGAGTGCAACAGAGTATAAGCCTGTGAGAGGGTGTGTGCATGGGTGTGAGTGTGGGGGATGTATGTGTGTGAGAGAGAGGGTCTGCAGCAACTGCCCAGCTTTCAGGACAACTCGGCTGCAACACGGTACAACACTGTCACAACAACCACTGCAAGGTGTGTCAGTGTCGACATGGATACCACCATTACGTGTGGGAACACTTCCCACCATGTACACAGCAGGTACTGATTTGACTTGGCCAATGTTGTCTATTTCATACACTGCAGGCAAGAATACACTGAGGCATGGTATATTGGTGAGACCAAGCAGACGCTACGGCAATGGATAAATGGACACCATGCAACAATCGACAGACACACTACAGGTGACCCCACTACACTATACACACACACACACACAAACACACACTCTTGCATACTCACACAGTCACGCAGACCCTCTCGCATACACACTGCGATGTTTTGCTATAAATTCTGTCTTATGATCCCACCTCACTGATGAAGGAGCAGTGCTCTGAAAGCTAGTACTTCCAAATAAACCTGTTGGGCTTTAAACTGGTGTTGTGTGATTTTTTAGCTTTGTCCACCCCAGTCCAACACCAGCACATCACAAAGCTTGATTAACCTGTGTAGTCAGCTGATTCGTATAACTACTTTAAGTCAGAGTTTATTTCCTTTTTCAAATTATTTTGGTCCACGAGGGCTCCTGGTCTTAAAATCAGTGATGGAATTTGAAAATCAATTGTCCATTTTTAATACAGTTGTGACAGTTCCTATTCTAACCCTTTCCTCTATATTTGTGCTAAACAGAAAGGCCTAGAATATACCAGGTAGTCTGTCGGGCTCATGTCAAGATGGAAGTGCGCCCTATTTGATGGAGATCCATATCCATGGCAGTCTGAAGTTTTCACCTGAAATGGGTGTTCAGCTGTTTGTGTATGCAAACTCGGAATCCAGCAGTTATTTTTGACTCTCTTCTCAATGTTTAATGTGTCACAGTTTATTCCATGATGATGTGGACAGATTTTCCAAGTGCCCAACATACAGACTAGCGATCATTAATGGGACTGCCAGATGCTACCTGCAGGATGAGTTTGAAATGTATCGCGCAACAGACTTTGGAACCAAGGGTAGCACAGTGGTTAGCATGGCTGCTTCACAGCACCAGGGTCCCCAGTTCAATTTCAACTTTAGGTGACTGTATGTGTGGAGTTTGCACATTCCTGCTGTGTTTACTCTGGTTTCCTCTCGCAGTCCAAAGACATGCAGGTTAGGTGGATTAGCCATGGGGAATACTGAGTTACAGGGTGGGTCTGGATGTGATCCTCTTTGGAGGGTCAGTATGGACCCAATGGCCTGTTTCCACACTGTAGGAATCCTATAAGCATAAAATGTTCCTCCCAGATCCATTTACATCCACAGGCCACCAAAATCTCTCTGCTCCAGAATCCCCTGACATTCGAGCTTGCTGTATAAATTACCAACACTTGCATCTGCCATCAGAAAGATAGAAAAGAAATAAATGTACTTTGGGCACCAATGGCCCACCCTGGTCTGTTTTTGTTATATTTGTCCTATGGATATTACCAGCAAGGCCAACACAAAACACGTCAAGTTCCATTTTACTGAAACCAGCTTTTTCCAAATAATTAATATTTCCAAGTGATAGAGTGAAGTTAAAACTCAACACCAGGGTCCCCAGTTCTGTATCCATAGCTGACATATCTGTACTAAGTGATCGTCTTTTTGATTGTGGACAAACCCTGACCCTGTGTTACACCTTTCCTAGCCATGTTTTCCAGTACACCGGTACATCTGTAATACCTGTACATCTGTAACAGCTGTACATCTGTAATACCTGCACATCTGTAATACCTATACATCTGTAATTCCTATACATCTGTAATACCTGCACATCTGTAATACCTATTCATCTGTAATGCCTGTACATCTCCCTGACCACATTAGTCCTGGCCTCACCTTATTGCTCCAGAGTCAATGGACTGATTGTGATCCATTCCCCAGACAGCAGAGGTATAGATGTCCTGACCAAATAGATCCCAACTGGGTGCCTAATCCACTGTCATTTCCTTTGGCCCTTCCCTCTCTGCCAGGACCCAGTGACTAATGAGTGCCTCCAAGGGTGTCAGTGAGGAGTACTCCCCTAAGACTTTGAAACATGGTAGCCTGCTTGGTGTACATGCATTGCAGTGGCCACTAGAGCTGGTGCCACATGGTCCAAATGTAAGAGTGGCTTAGCACATTGCCATTTCATAAGATGTGCGGCGCTTACTCTTGGGACTGCTGACTAGTGAGGTAGGCTGCCTGTTTTTGTTATTGTGCAAATTGGCAAAGCAAGGAAGGGCAGGGATGGTGCAAACTTGCAGGCAGGTACGAAGTGAGCAAGTATTTTGGAAACACATGAACATCCCTGAGATACAGCTTGGTCCAATATCCAAGATGGATGCCTGCCTATGTGCAAAATGTCCCTATTGCAGCCTTTCAATGCCAGTTACTTGTGTGCGTTGGGTTGCAAGTCCAATCATCAAAAATGTCATGCTAGCAGGCCATTTAACAAGTGTGAGTCTCCATGAATTGGCATCTCATCACTAACTAGCAAGAGTTTTACCACACCGCTTCTGAAAAGCATACAGAATAGAACGAGATGAGCCTCACCAGACTTTTTATCCACGTCTGTTGACATTTCACCACAATCCACATCGCTCAAACCCCTATAATATTTTACTCAAGGAATCCAAACAGCATGACATATTTTTCACATCGACTGCACTGTATTACAAAGCCCCTCAAATATTGCTCATATTATATCATGCCCTTCTTACTGCAGTACCTTTGTTTTTCCAGAATTTTAAATGAAAGTTTATATTCAGAGACACATTGAAAAAATATCAAAGGTTCACTATCAAGGAACATTATACTTTTTAATCAAAATTAAGCCCTAAATTAATCTTATTTTCCCTGTTGGGACTTATCGCTGTGTTCTGCACAAACAGCAGAGTACATGTTGGATAGATTCATTAAAAGACAGAAGATTTTACAAAATGCAAATAAGAAACAAATACAACTCAGCACAGTACAAATAATAGGATATTAAAATGTGACATGCCTACACACTTGCAGACAATCGAAAAGAGTCAAAAATATTGACAGACAGCACAACACTTCAGTATTTTTTGTTGTTTGACATATAGATCCAAGACTGTAAGGAGATTCTTTATTGATTTTCTCCTGCAAGGAATTTGCTGCATTGCTTATTAGGCAATTAGCAGAGTTAAAGTAGAGGAATGAATCACTGAAGTCGTTTGAACTGATCATTTCTTCATCAATATGAAGCCCTTTTACATTCGTCTGAGCAAGTACAAGCTGAAACTTTCTTTTCTGTCTTTAAGCAAACTGAATTCTTTACACACTGAGGCCTTTAATGTCTTGGAAATTACATACAGCTATTTTCTTGACTGAATTTTTTTTTATATACTCAGTGTACAGAGCAGCAAAGAGTGCTTAAAGCCTTCAACACAAAACAGCAGCTTCCAGACTTCAGTATGCTGGTGACCATTTCCCTTGGAATAAAGCATGACTGGCAGAATGAATAGAGACCATGCAGAGCAAGATAAACTGCTGGATAAGAGAGAAGGAGGAGTAGGGGTTTCAGCAGGATACCAAATTAGCCCAGGGCATTCAAGAAGCAAGTCTCCAATTGGAGACCCAGTGAAGACAGTTACATTAGAATTCTGTGCTTTGGCAATAACATCGTCAAAGTTACCTTCATTGGCTGTATTAATCCCTAATTGCCCAGGGGGCAGTTAAGAATCAACCACATTGCTGTGGATCTGGAGTCACATGTCAGCCAAACTAGGTAAAAATGGCAGTTATCATCTCCTATCCAGATGGTTTCTTACAACAATTGACAATGGATACACGGTTGCGATCTTGTTCCAGATTTTTATTGAATTCAAATTTCATCATCTAGCATCATGGGATTAACCTGGGCCTCTGGATTACTAGTCCAGTGTCAAATTACAACTACATCACTGCCTCAGAGCAAGGGAAGTCCTTTAGAGCTGAAAATGTGTTGCTGGTTAAAGCGCAGCAGGTCGGGCAGCATCCAAGGAGCAGGAGATTCGATGTTTCAGGCATCCTGATGAAGGGCTTATGCCCGAAACGTCAAATCTCCTGCTCCTTGGATCCTGCCTGACCTGCTGCGCTTTAACCAGCAACACATTTTCAGCTCTGATCTCCAGCATCTGCAGACCTCACTTTTTACTCGAAGAAGTCTTTTAGCCATGGTTGTGAAGGTGACCATATCTATGAATTTGCATATGGCAGGATTTTTCTCGGCTGGAGCTAGAAAATAGTTGTGACATCTCACAGGTTATTGCCAACTGTTAATTGAGAGAGGTGACTGAAACTCTGTATTGCAGAGGCAGTGAGCACACAAAACTTCATTAGGATTAGTCTTCCCCATTGTGTAAGATCTCATTGACTGAAACATTGACTACTTTGTGGCTGTTGCAAGTCAACTCTATCCAATACAGAAACATAGAAACTAGGAGCAGAAGTAAGTGCTCTGCCGTTCAATCTGATCATGACAGATCCTCTATCTCCACTCCATATTCCTGTTTTCTCTCCATACCCCTTGGTGCCTTTAATATGTAATAAATCTATCATTCTCTTTCTTAACAATTCTCAGCGACCTGGCCTCCACTTCTTTCTGAGATAGAGATTCCACAGGTTGACCACCCTCTGAGTGAAGAAATATTTCCTCATCTCAGTCCTAAGTGGATTACTCCATATCCCGACACTGTGATTCCGTGGGTCTAGACTCCCCAACCAAGGGGAACACCCTTGTTTCAATCAGACCTCCTTTCATTCTTCTGAACTCTCATAAATACAGGCCCGGTCAAACCTACATCTCCATTCATCACTATCCTGCCATCTCCATTCTAGTGAACCTTTGCAACTAAAAAGGACTCAGCTTCCTTCATTTCCAGTTAGTGTGTGACAGCAAATCATACAAATCAATGTCTGGTATTCAAGCAGTCGGCCTGATGCCTCAACTCTGAAGAGGGGTCACTGGGCCAGAAATGTTGACTCTGCTTTCTCTCCACAGAAGTTGCCAGTCCTGCTGAGTTTTTCCAGCAATTTCTGTCTTTGTTGGCATGACGCCTCATTCTACTTTGGCCACTGCCACCATGGCATCCAAAAGGTGTTACTGGGCATAATATCTATCTGCTGATAATATAGTTGATGAAGCCAGTTCTCACTTAGCCCTTGTGCTGATAACATAGCTTTCATTGTATGCATGCTATCATGTGGAATGTGGTAGAGGAGAACATTGTTGCACTGATGTTTCCACTGCCCAGACAGCTGGACTGCTCTGGAAGAACTGGTGGTGGAGGTGCAATGGTGGTCTGCTAAATGCCTCATGAAGGGTTAGCCCGTGCGATCAGTCGTACAGCAAGTAGCTGAAGAGCAGGGACATAGAACATAGAACATAGAAGGATACAGCGCAGTACAGGCCCTTCGGCCCTCGATGTTGCGCCGACCGAGTCCTACCTAACCTATACTAGCCCAATAACTTCCAAATGCCTATCCAATGCCCGCTTAAATGAACATAAAGAAGGAGAGTTCACCACTGATACGGGCAGGGCATTCCATGAACTCACAACCCGCTGTGTGAAGAATCTACCCCTAACATCTGTCCTATACCTACCACCCCTTAATTTAAAGCTATGTCCCCTAGTAACACCTGACTCCATTAGCGGTAAAAGGTTCTTAGTATCTACCCTATCTAAACCCCTAATCATCTTATACACTTCTATCAGATCTCCCCTAAACCTTCTCTTCTCCAATGAGAACAGCCCCAAGTGCCTCAGCCTTTCCTCATAAGATTTTCCTACCATTCCAGGCAACATCCTGGTAAACCTCCTCTGCACTCGTTCTAAAGCTTCCACATCCTTCCACATGTTGTGGTGGAAGTGGGGATGAAAAAGGGAGGAAACCCCTTTCTGTTTGGACTGCTCAAGAAGAAATCATTTGACCACAGAAATGCACCACTCCTCCCTATTCATCAAGAGGCCTACTCCCGATCTTCCACGTATCACTGGGCATCACTGTGCTCACATGGGAACAGTGCAAAGTATCAAACCACATTTACCATTGGAATCATACCAACTTGCTTTCAAATGTGAGCTAGCCACCTTTTACACTCTCTTAGTGACCAACTTCCCAACACAAATAAGTTGTAAGTCTCGTCTGAAATATTCATAAACATTAAATTGCCTCACATCTACGCCACTGGTTTGCTCCTGGTGCTGCTGTCCCAAATGCTGTTGGAAAGTCAATGATTTTGTTCAGGGGAGGAGATTGCGGTTGGGCCTGGAAGACAACTGCAAACATCTCTGGACCCAGTTTCGGCTGCAATACCACAAACAAAAATGGACCCAATACTGATCCCTGTGGAGCACTGCTGGTCGCAGGCTTCCTAATGGAGAAAACAGTCTCCACCAACCACCTTCTGTCTGATATCTGCAGTCTCTTCAGCGATGTCTCCTCCAAGTTGCTTGGCAGCTCGACGGCTCTGAGATTCCACACGCGCTAATCGAATGCCACCACAGTCACTTCCACTTTTCTCAGCTGCTGCCACTCAAAGACCTTGGGGGTGGTGGGGGTGGGGTTGGGGCTGTGGTGATGGGAGCGTCAGTGCAAGGCAGCGGCTGGAGAAATGAAAGGGAACATAGCTGCTCAGCAGCATTCCCTGTAATTTCTCACGAGGGTTGTGTGTGACTGTGACTTCGGGAATCAGAGGTCAATGGTCCGATGGGCATGCCGATGCCAATCACCATGCACAGAACATCAGGGATGGCGCTGCACTGCCACACTGCTTAGAGGGAACACTGCCGCTGTTCAGGTGGGCAGGCAGTGGCAAATGGAATTCAACCCAGAAACGTGTGAGGCTATCCACTTGGAAAGGGTTAACAAACTAAGGGATTACACAATGAATAATAGGATCCTGGGAAGTAGTGAAGATCAGAGGGACCTTGATGTGCACATCTGAAGAAGCTAGGCAGGTAGGTAAGATGTTTGAAAAGCCACATTGGATACTTGCCTCTATTAGCTGCAGCATAGAATTCAAGGGTGTTATGCTGGAACTGTGTAAAATGCTGGTGAGGCCACAGCTAGAGTATTGCATACAGTTCTGGCGCCCAGATAGTAGGAAGGATGTGATTGCATTAGAGACGAGGCTGGAAAGAATAATCAACGTGCAGCCTGGGATTAATGTTCTGAGCTACAATCAAAGATGAGAAAGGCTGGAATTGTTTTCTCTGGAGAAGCAAAGATTGAGAGGGGACCTGATAAAGATGTATAAGATTATGAGGGACGTAGGTAGGATAAATAGGAAGGCACCAACTTCCCAACACAAATAAGTTGCAAGTCTCTTCTGAAGCATTTGTAAACATTAAATTGCCTCATATCTATGCCGCTGGTTTGCTGGGTCCATTTTTGTTTGTGGTATTGTAGCCGAAACTGGGTCCAGAGATGTTTGCGGTTGTCTTCCAGGACCAACCGCAATCTCCTCCCCTGAACAAAATCATTGGCTTTCCAACAGCATTTGGTACAGCAGCACCCCATTAGTAGAGGGGTCAATAACCAGGGCCATAGAATTAGGTAAGAGGTACAAGGTCAAGAGGGGACTTAAGGAGAATTATTTCATTTCAAAAATGGTGGGAGTCTAGAATTCACTACCTGAAAGGTTGGTTGATTCAGAAACTTAGGTAACATTTAAGCAGTATTTAGATATTCACTTGCAGGGGCTGCAGTCTCTTGGAATATGGGCCAAAAGCTGGAAAATGGGATTAACCCAGATCTTTTTGACTAACATAGCCACAATGGAACAAATGTTGTAAACATCTATGAGTCAGTGTTAGTATCTGAGAGCTTGTAGCTACAAGAGGTGAATGTTGAGATGTCTGCTGCTGTTGAGCACTTGGACCCAGAGAACGTCCGCATCTGGGCAGAAATATGCTGCCCGATCACCTCCCATAAGTTCCTCAGGCACCGCCTACTGATGTATACCCGGTACAAATGTCCTAAATTTTACTTATAGATTACTGGTTATAGATTAATCACAGGCATAGGACCCCATGGTAGGAAGTGATGTCAAGCACATGCTTTTTGCAAAGGCATTTTTCTTCACTGTTTCCACTCATGGGTAGTGCACAATGACAGGTTACCACTAAAAGGTCCATCACCAAGAAATCCTCACCATCAATGGCTTGAGGTTGGCCCTGGGAAAATGTGGCCATTTGCCTCACAAGTAGAACATGAGAGGAACAACCCAATTTTGAATATAAACCTCTCAAGTATGAAGTGTCTAAAGACAGAGCTGGCCAAAGTGGAGTAGGAAGCCAGATTAAAATGTAGGTGAGTAGAATTGCAGTGGCTGACATTTAAGGAGATCCTTTATAATGTAGCAAAGATACATCCAGTCAGAAAGAAAGGGTCTTTGAGAAGCTTGCGTCATCTGTGGCTACATAAGAAATTTAAGGATGTGTTAAATTTACAGAAACACTGCACAGTTCTGCAAAGATTAGTGGTAGCTCAGGAGATTAGATGGATTTTAAGAACCAGCAAAGAATGACGAAAAAGGTAATGAAGAGGCAGAAAGCAGTGTAAGGGAAAGCTAGCTGGTAATATAGTTTTATAATTGTCGACTCCATCCTTTCTTGAATAAAATAGGAAGAGATGGTAAGAGTTTCTACATGTATTTGAATAGGAAAAGAGTTATAAAGCTAATGTTGGTCCTCTAGAGAGGATGTCTGGGGAATTGATACTGAATAACAAAGAATGGCAGAGGTTTTGAACAAATATTTTGGGTCTAACTTCGCAGTAGAAGAATTAGAATGCTTCCAAAAATATTTGAAAATAAAAAGTAAAATGGAGAGATGAATCTAAAACAATCACCATCAGCCTGGAAAAGTTGCAAGAAAAACTAATGAACCTAAGAGCTGACAAGTCTCCAGGACCAAATGATATGTATCCTAGGGTCTTAAAAGAAGTGACAATACAGATAGTAGATGTGTTGGTTACAATCATAGAGAAGTCCTACAAAATTCCTTCCTTGGAAAGGTTACAGCAGTTTAGAAATTAGCAATGTAACTATTTAATTCAAGAAAGGATGGAGACAACAATTATAAAGCTACAGTATAAGTCAGTTAGCCTAACATCTGTTGCAGGGAAGTATTAGGATGCATTATAAAGGAGGTCTTAGCAGAATTCTTAGAAAATCACAAGTGATCAGGCATTGCTAACATAGCTTTGTAAAATTATAATTAACCTAACATCTTTTATTAATATATTTGCTTTCTTTAAAATGTTTTTAATGTAATGTGAGCCAGTGGTATATTAACATTGTGTAACACTGGGTAACTTAATGGCTAAACCAAAGGAAGCAAGTCAAAGGAGCTAAGAGACTTGATTTAGTTAGCCTGATGGAGGTCTCACCCATTCAATCTATTCTGTGGTGATGGCCCGGTAGGTATGAAATTCCTGTCAGGCACTTGAATGGTCGTTGTTGGGCAGTTCTCAGAATTGAAGAGTCTGCTTATGCAAGTCCCACCTGCCAGTCAACATATCTCCTTTGCTCCGCCACTGCCACCAAAAGCAATGGCAGCTGCTGGCAAAGCACTTGCCAAAGGCTCACGATCACCTAGAGATCCCAAAACAATGGTGAGTGAGAATGGAGAGGGTGCTGCAGAAGAAGGGAGCAGAGGAGTGTTGGAGGTCAGGAGAGTGCTGATACCACTCCTCTGAACGCTGGGCCCCTTGACTGAACACCGAGTGACTCATAGTGGGAGTTTCCCTTTGGAGGTTGCTGACAACCTAACAGGGTGACTCCCTGAATACTCCGGAAAGACATGCAGCTTCCATATAATCCCTGAGCCACCAGGACTTGCAGGAGGCTCAGGGATGGTAGATGTAAATTGGCTCGTTAATAAGCCTTATTAACGTTCCACCACTATCGACTGGGAATTCTTCATTAGTCCTTTCCATCCTCTAACTTAACTGGGGATACATTGCTTCAAGAGAGTTAAATAGAGCCTCTTCCAGGATTAAGTAGCCCCAACACTATGGTACATCATGTTGCATAAAATTGCATCCAAAACATTGCAGAACATCACTTTGAGTCCTGTAATGTGGCTGTGGTGAGCTTTGTGATGGAACCAATGCACCCCAATGCTATTCAGACTTATTTTAATGAGTTCTCTGCATTTGAGGACATTTTTAATAATTTGGCATGTTCTTGTAATGATGTTTAACTTTGTTATGGAACAATCATTGTTCTCATTCATTTCTGGTATCTATCTAGTAACCATCCCTTGAAAAGCCTTCAACACATTCATATCCTTCCTTGCATAAGGAAACTAAAACTGGATATAGCATTTGAATAAAGCCCAACATATCTGAAGCATAATATCCTTACTTTTATGTTCAATTTCTCTCATAAAGGATAGTATCCACTAGGTTTCATGATTACTTGCTGTACTCCCTAGAAACCTTTCATGCATCTGACTCTGCTTTTTAATTCTTCCTCAAAGTGAAAAACTCCATGTTTTCCATCTTGTATTACATCGGTCTTTTTTTGCCTACTTACTCGACCTATATCAATCTGCAACTTCAATAGAAACTGAAGTTTGGATTTTCCACAAAGTTCAAATACCTAGAAATGACCTTTAAGACCAAATCTAAAAGTTGTTTTGTGTGTTAACAGATGAGTAAATAAATTAGTAATTTGCATTATTTTTTAAAAAATTGTTCCAGCAATTATCTTTAGAAGTCCATCACTATTAACAGGTTGTGTGTTCCTGGCACCAGCCACAGTCGTTGTAAGTATCAATGTGTTCCTCTTCAAGATGTTAGCTTTTGTCCTGTGCTGTTTATTCATGAGCAAAAGAAAAAACTCGTAAACTTGAGTCTGCAAAATAAAAGGAAAGTTACTCGAAGTGACTGACTCATGAAGCACAGTGCAATTGTTAAAGTTAAACTGCTTAACTGGGAAACAATTGTCATCTTACTTGTCAATACTGGGAAGTGGAAATATTTGACAGCTGGCACATTTATGACTCATGCTAAGAAAAAGATTAGGTTGACAGCTTTGATATGTAGAAAATAAGCCACAGGCAAGAATATCGAATGTATTTAAAAACACACTCACTGTCAGGGTTCTCAACTGAGTAGGTTATTATATGTTAATACAACAATTGATACCTTCATTCCATCTTGACCGAAATGACACTCATGTTGATTACTACATTGATATGGGTGATGCCTTCCAGTCCCACTTCAACCTCACAGCAATCTGAGGATGTCTCTCCATTCATTCTAGCTCCCCGGGCTAACCAGAATGATATTAGGACAGGTCAGGATTTCAGCAATTGCTGAGCCACTTGTGACGGATTCGGATATACCTTCTTTTGCTGCAAAAGCCATCTGAGACACCTGCTGCTGATATCGATCTGTCAACAAAAAGTTTCTAGATATGCTAGCTCATGCTTTACCCTGAACATACTGTTCGAACAATGCGGCATCTTGTTTTGCTTGCTCCTGGAACAAGACAGTGAAACTTTATACAGAGACTGCCATATTCCATCTTCACAGTGCAAGTGAAAGAATGTACTTGTTGTGAACACATCTATCTAGCGCCAGTTGGTACAACAACATGTTGTTGATATGCACCAATGACAGGCAAGGCAACTTGACAAACTATACAATTCCACAGTAGGGCACAATATTATTTTTAATCGCAGGGTCTGCTTGAGGATTTTTTTTACTTTTAGGGGTTGCTATGAAGGGCTCATTTTCATTCTCATTAACTCATTTTTTAGTTGATGCATAAATGTAACAACGTTACCTTCTGCACTTGTATTGACTTAAGGATGTTTAGACTCACATAGAAGCAGAATTAGGGGTATTCATCAACATCCTCAAAAATTATCAAATCTTTTGAATTTAAAGTCACAATGCATGAGGAAAGCATTCATTTTCTATTAAAGTTGGCATAGGACAACAGACCATAAATTTGCAAATTATTTTTCAAAATAAATAGCATAAATTTCTGCACGTAAAAAGCCATCACCTTGAGCATACTATTTTCAGACTGGTAACATGGCAAACATGTTATCATTGCATACTTACAATATTTTAACTAGGCGGTATTACCCTTTTTACCATACCTCAGACACATTATTGTCATAATAGAATCCACTAAATTTGCCCCATAGAGTAATTCCTGAACAAGTGCAACCTTAAACTAGAAATATCACATTCATTTACAAGTAATTCATTAAATCAGTGAGTTTACTATTTCCTGACTCACAGTAATGCCTATATTTCTTTCTTATCCTCGTCCAACCCCAATTTGCCTTCCTCATTATTCCACCCAGTGATTATCCTTATGGCCTCCCTGTCACCATCCCTTGTGGTCTCCCTATCTCCTCCCAGCAGCCTTCTGACCTTACTAGTAAACCTAACAGCAACAAGCCTGATAAGACAATTGGAGGAGCAACTCCTCACCCTTTCCTTCTGTTCTATTTGCAGGGGTCATTTTTCTTTGATTGGTCACCCCATTGAATAGATTTTCCTTGGCGATATGAAGCAGATTTGCCAACCACTCTTGTGTATACTGTATTGCTCCTCAGATTCATAACACCTAATGGAGAACTCAATGTAACAAAAATCTGGAACTTTTTCTCCCAGGAGGGCCGAGTGGCTCAGTGTTTAGAACTACTGTCTCACAGTAGTGAGACTCAGTTTGACTCCGTTCTCGGGCGACTATCTGTGTGGAATATGTACATTTTCCCAATGTCTGCGTGGATTTCCTCCCACAGTACAAAGGTGTGCAGGTTGGTGGCTTAGCCATGCTAAATTGCTCATAATATTCAGGGATGTGCAGGCTGGGAGGCTGAGCCACGTGAAATGCAGGGTTACAGGGATAAGTTAGGGAGGTGGGTCTGGATGGGTTGCTCTTCAGAGAGGCAGTGTGGACTTGGTGGGTCAAATGGCTTGCTTCCACACTGTCAGGACTCTATTACCCTTGAAGGAGAGCCAGTTAAAAATCTCAAAAGAGAGAGAGAGAGTGAAAGACTTTTGTTGGTTATATTTCTTAAAGATTATAAGCCAAGACAGATAGTTGGAATTAAGATTGTAGAACAGACTTGAAGGGCTGAAGGGACTATAACTGTTGCTATACAATTTGTATTGAAATCAAAGTGCACGTGTTGCCCAGGCTTTTGCAAGTTGTATATTTTGTGTAAGAGGTCTCCTTGTGACAATATATGCTCTACATCATGTGAATACATAGTAATTGTACACAGTGGCCATGTAGAGGTATGACATGTTCTGTATATAGAGTGTACATTGTGGGAGCTGTGTGTTTTAAGGGTCACGTGTAGATGTTCGAGCTAATGTACACAGTTGGGGCCCTCTGTATACAGACACACATTGTATGGCCTATTTTTGCAAAGGGGAATATGGACTGTGATATCTGTAGTTACTGTAAATGTGAATTCAGATGAAACAGTTTGAGGTTTTCAACTGTACCTTATCAGTATTCTAGCCCTATCCTTGGAGGAGTAGTCTTTACTACAGTAATTGAAATTATCTGCATTTCCCATCCAAGCGATGGATATGAATGAAATCCCTGATTTATCAACACACGACCTTCCTGAGGAAGTTGTGCATGTGGGTACAATTACAATGTTTAAAAGACATTTGGATAGGTACATGAGTAGGAAGGGTTTGGAGGGACATCGGCTAGAAGCAAGAAGGTGGGACTAGTTTTGGGATTATATTCGGCATGGACTCATTGGACCGAAGGGTCTATTTCCATGTTATATAACTCTATGACTGTGCAGTCTTGTCCTACTGGCTGCTTGCTCACCAGTAGACAATGCTTGAACTAAATTCATGTCGGACAAAGGAAACATATCGCCTGGCCAAGGCTGAAATTGTGGTTCCAGGGAAGTGACTTTATTGAAAAAAGATTTAAATTCAAATAATTGTTTAATAAAAGTGAACTCACGGTATGACCACATTAAACTTTCATTTAAAAGCAATAAAATCAAAGGGAAAGCGGTTCTTCAAGTGAAGCCAAGCAAATATTCAGGAATTAAAAACTATCGGAGAACAAAACAGCTAATTAGGCAATTTAAATAAATCTCAGTTCAACAGGGACAATAGATCTTTGAATGTGATTGTAGGGCAGTAATCTCAAAGGAGCTGTGATCATCTGGTCAACTGAACATGGTTTATAACTGTCATCTAAACCCTTAAGTAAGAATGAGACTGGATACTAGTGCCACACATTTGTTTATTTTCCTGATATCTGGAGTCTATGGGACAGTTTCATTCAATTATTTAATAAATTGGCTCTGAACTCATCCCACCAAGTCAAAAGCAGTGGTTATGAACCTTATTTCAGTCTGGAGTGGAGTCTGCCAGTCAATACTGAGGGGATGCTATCAGAGGGGGAAAAAGATGCTAAACTGAAGTTCCTACCTTTTTGTTCAAATGGATGGTAAGATCTCAATAAACTATTCCACGAGATATGGTGATTTATTTTTTCTCTCTGTGTCTGGCTAATAATTGACACTCAAAAAAAGGCTATCATCTTTTGTCTCAACGTTGCGTGTAAATTCTTGATTATGGGTGAATTGGCTGCTGTTCCCATTTGTTTATATTACATTGAAAACTGGACTGCAGAAGCAATCCACCAGATACAAAATACTTGGGCAATACTAAGACTGGTGATAAGGTTGCTACATGAATGCAAGTTCTTTCTGATATATTGGCAGAAAATATTTTCCTACCTTTAAAATGGGAATCTGGAACATTTATGATCCCATTCCATGTGCAAATGCACCATCTTGGAAAGATGAGAATTAGCTTCATAAGCATATTTAATTCAGCCACAAGCCATTGCATTGGAAATGGAATGAGCTGCCAGCAGAAGTTGTTAACATTAACAACATTTAGAAGGCCATTTGGATAAATACATAGATAAGAAAGGTTTAGAAAGATTTGGGCCATGTGCAGAGAAATGGAGTTAGTGTAGATGGACGTTTTGGTCAGCATTGACCAGTTTGGGCCAAAGGGCCTGTTTCTGTGCTGGAGGACTTTATGACTAGGTCTAATTTAAACTTACCTCTGCTGAATAGGTTTCCCAGGAATCAGGGAACCTGGCATGAAAATTCCTCGATTTACTTGCCTTTAAGTTGACACAAAGTATGGACCAGAATTCTGTACTTAACAAGAATTACTATTCATTACAAATAAATAGATTTTAGATGCAATTAAATAACTATGGATTGCTGATATACAATAACTTGTTAAAACTCTAAACCCCTTATAAAACATTGCCTAACACCCACATTCGGACAAAACAAAAAACATATGGGTTGTATGGGTGGGAGGAAAGACTAGAAAGGTGGTTCAATGATCACTGTTCACAAGATTCACTGAAATGATATTTCTTGGTTTTTCAGGACTACTTTTCTTTGACCTTTCTTCCCCAAATACTTTTTCAAAAGTCGAGAGTTTCAGGCATAAGCCCTTCATCAGGAATCTAAGAGCTTCAGGGCAGAGGGGATGACCTGCAGTGTGTGTGAGAGAGAGAGATTCACTGAGGTTAAAGAGCTTATGTCCAAAACTTCGAGTCTCCTGCTCCCTGGATACTGCCTGACCTGTTGTGCTTTTCCAGCACCATTCTCAACTCTGATCTCCAGCATCTGCAGTCCTCACTTCCTCCATATTTTTCAAGAGGCATGATGCAATTAGTTCAAATTGATAAACACAGACCTATTACTTAGAAATCACAGCTTACAGAACTGATGAGGGAAAAAAAAGTGCTCGAGTTCTTTTCACTGCAGAAGGAAGTCAACTCCTTTTTCAGAGGTCCAGTGGCTTCTGATTAAACATTCCTAACCACAAGCTGCAAATCAATCACACAAAAGTTGGCAGATAGAAGACCTTTGTTACTGATGACTACTCATCACTCCACAGACCAACTAGCTACTTGTTGCCAGCTGAATCTGCCTTCTAATGTCTCCTAACTCAAGCTTGTCTGTTGGAAACTCCCCCACTGCTTGAACAGCAGAGTAAAACTACACTTTCAATGAATGACAGGTAACTTGCTTTTGAAAAGCACACTAATTCCTTTCATGATCCTTGGGATTTAAAACAGTCCTTCTTGCATTTCAGTCCACAATTTTACCATGCCTTTACCATTTCTAAAACAATTCATGGAATGTGATTTGGGAAAGGCAAGATTTGCATGTGCTGCTTTTTAAAGTGAAAATTTACCGTTCTGAATTTTTTTTTAATGATTTTGTTATCCAGATGTATACACTTTATCTCAATGATGTATGCATTTATACTTAAAATAATTTATGGGATGTGCATATTATTGTCAATCCTGAGCTGCCTTGAAAAGGTGGTGAAGAGCTGCCTCTTTGAAACACCCCACTCTGCTGTTGAGGTACATCTCCAGTGCTGTCATTAAGTTGTAGTCAGCAATAGATGGGCTTAGATTCAAAATGGCTGCAAATGTGTTGCTGGTCAAAGCACAGCAGGTTAGGCAGCATCTCAGGAATAGAGAATTCGACGTTTCGAGCATAAGCCCTTCATCAGGAATGATGTGGTGGAGACTGATCCAAATCAGATGCCATTTCAATGATGTAATTGTTAGATGAATAGGAAGGGTTGAGAGGGATAAGGGCCAAATGCTGGTAAATGGGACTAGAATAATTTTGGCTATCTGGTCAGCAAGGATGAGTTGGACCAAAGGATCAGTTTCTGTGCTGTACATCTCTATGATTTAATGACACTTTAATTAATATTTTTAAAGCTCTTGTCTGGTCAATTTTGCCTACAATGGATTTTTGAAGCAGGAGGTCCACCTTTCATTGTTTTCACTTTTGCAGTCTGCTTTGTTTAATCAGTAAATGCATTACATTGTCCTGACTCATACTGTGACATGAGTCCTGGCAAATCACATAACCAAAGCTTTGAACTAAATAATGGGGCATTGATTGAGTGGCATGGAAAGCTATTGAAAAGGTTAAAGAGGGGGAAGGTCAGCAGAGGTATTAAAATTTCCAGAACAAGAAACAGGACAGAGAGTATGGAAAGGATCAGGAATTTAACTCCAGACACAGCGGATAAGGAGACAACTATGAAAAGGGGAGTACGCATCCAGGACTGAGGGTGTTGGACTTAACTGCACACAGTCTATGAAACAAGGTAAATCAGTCTGTTGCACAGATTGAAATTGGCAGGTACAATGTTGTGGGTATATCAGAGACATGGCTGCAAGGGGATCCGAGTGGGGAATCAAATATCCAGGGATACCTGTCCCATTGAAAAGGACAGGTGGGGGATGGGTTGCCTTGCAGTAAGAAATGACATTAAATCAATAGCAAGTAGTGATACAGCATGGAAGGCATAGAATCTGTTTGGATAGAGATGAGGAACCGCAAAGGAGAAAAGACAAAAGTTGTGTACAGGCCTCCTAGCAGTTGTCAGGATGTGGGGGAAAAAATAAATCAGGAGATGGAAAAGACCTTTCGGAAAGGCATTGTTACAAAAAGCCTGGGGGTCTTCAACATGCAGGTGGACTGGGAAAATCAGTTTGGGAGCAGATCTCAAGGGAGGCTGAGAGGTAACTTGATAGATGTTTATAAAATCATGAGGGACATGCAGAGGGTAAACAGACAAGGTCTTTTCCCCGGGATGGGGGGAGTCCAGAACTAGAGGGCATAGGTTTAGAGTGAGAGGGGAAAGAGTTAAAAGGGACCTATGGGTCAGCTTTTTCACGCAGAGGGTGGTGCGTGTATGGAATGAGCTGCCAGAAGAAGTGGTGGAGGCTGATATACTCATATGTCTTTTAACTATTGTAGTTCTAAGGGTGTACAGGGATATGAGCCTACTGCTGGCAAGTGGGACTAGATTAATTTAGGAGATCTGTTCGGCATGGATGAATTGGAAAAACAGTGGAGCAGCAATGACAGGAATTTCTGGGGATAATTCAGGAAGCACCACAGAAATTCATCCCAAGGAAGAAGTAACATACTACATACTTAGGGGAGGACAAGGCAGCCATCGCTGACATGGGAAGTCAGCAATAGCACAAAAATAAAAGAAAAAACACAGCTTGGTGAACATTAGTAGGAAGACAGAGGATTGGGAAGCCATTAAAAACCAGCAGAGCACACTTAAAAAAAATCAATAAGAAGGGAGAAGATGCAATAAAAGAGTAAGCTAGCTAGTAATATAAAAGAAGATTGAAAGAGTTTTTTTTCGATATCTAAAAGTTAATTCAGGGGCGAGTGGACCACTGGAAAGAGTGGACATCAGACCACTAGAAAAGGAGGTTTGCAAAGAAACCATGGGGAACAAAGAAATGGCAGAGGATCTGAATTGGTATTTTGCATCAGTTTTCACAATGGAAGACTCCAGCAGCATTCCAGAGAGTCAGGGGGTAGTGGTAGTGTAGTGGCCATCACTAGGGAAAAGGTGCTGTTGAAGGTGAAAGGTCTGAAGGTGAATGAATAACCTGGACTAGATTGATTCATCTCAGAGTTCCGAAGAAGATAGCTGAAGAGATTGTGGAGGTGTTGTTGGTGATCTTTCAGGAATCACTGGAGTCAGGAATGGTCCCAGAAGTCTGGAAAATGGCTAATGTAACACCCCTGTTTCATGAAGGGGAAGCTTTGATTGACAAATTTCATTGAGGATGTAACAAACAGGGCAGATAAAGGAGATCCAGTATATATAATTTAATAAGATAAGAGCTGATGGTATTGGGAATAGTATATTAGCATGGATAGAGGATTGGCTAAGTAATAGAATTTAGAGGATTAAGACAAAGGGAGCATTTCAGGATTGCAACCTTTATCTAATGGAGTGCCACAGGGATCAGTGCTGGGATCAAATCATTTGCAATATATGTTAATGATTTGGATGATGGAAGTGAATGTACTACCAGCATATATGGATTACAAGAAATGGGAGTATCCAAGTTCAGGTATTTGGGAAGGAAAATAGGTTGTTGGCTTTTGTTTCAAAGAGAATGGAAGAATGAGAAGTTTTGTTAAAACCATATAAGGCAGTCGTTAGACAACACCTAGAATAGTTATGGTCCCCTCTTCTAAGAAGAGATAAATTAACATTGGTGACAGTCCACAGAAGGTTCCCTATGTTGATCTCAGCTCTTAGCTTTCTAAAAGATGTCCACCATCTACAAGGCACAGGTCAGGAGTGAGATGAGATGATTCCCTGGATGGCTGTAGTTGCAACAACAGTCAAGAAGCTCAACACCATCCAAGTCAAAGCATCCAACAACCCTCAACATTCACTCGCTTCACTACAGATGCACAATACAGTATGCATTGAGTACTCCACGCTTCAGGCTGTCTGCCTTTATTCCTGATGAAGGGCTTTTGCCCGAAACATCGATTTCGCTGCTCCTTGGATGCTGCCTGAACTGCTATGCTCTTCCAGCACCACTATAATCCAGAATCACCTAGGCCCTGTCAACTGCAGCTTCAGCACTTTATTATGATCTGCTTCAGTATTTTGTACACTGTAAATTACTTTTACATTTCCGATAAATATAAGTATGTATTTCAGTCTGACTTACTGAATATTTTGTGGGTTTAATGAGTCATAATTAACTTTACCTGTAATTGTTAGTAAGTTGAATGGTCAAGAATGGCATCTCAAATCAAGTTGCATGCTTCTTTAAAATGGTGCTAATTCTGAAGATGTATGATCATGCTGATGATTCACTATGCTTTGAATTCCTATCCTCTGGTACAGCTTGTTAAAGTGGCAAAAGGCAGTAGGAGGTTAGTTGTTTCTTCACAAGACTGGTCTGTCATGCAAGTCTTACAAAGCTGTGTTGTCAGAGGCACAGGAGTGGGTTGGCTACCTGCTGGCTCAATGGTGCATAGCATGAAAGAAGCGCAGTTAAATCTATAAAAGGAAAGGCACAAAAATATAATGTCAAGTAAATTAGAAATAACCTTCAGGCAGATACACGTGACCATGCAGTGTTTTGCTCTCAAATGGCTATGTTTCCTGAGGATGGTTTGGCTGCGCATTGCAGTCAACAAAAGGCCCAGGAAGGTCTTGTTTTCATCTCACAGCCTGTGCAATAGGTTTTCAGCCCCTGAGGGTAGAGAACACTTATTAATAACAAATGTTTCCATTGGTCTGTGCAGTGAGGACATTAAACAAGGGTATGATTGAACTTGGACTCTAATAGCTTGCTGAAGTTCACCTCTCAAATTCACACAGGAAGTATGACCAATTGGCAGAGACTTTAAGGAGGGGGCTGTGCAAAAGAAGTGGAAGATTGAATGTATGTAGCACTTTTCGCAACCTCAGGATTCATGGAGCACTTTACCGCTAATGAAATACTTTCAAAGTTATGATCCTAATGGAGACCAACAAGAGTAGAACAAAATTTACTTAAATAACAGCAAGAAAACAAATAGGCTAAATTTCACTTTTATAACTGTTACTTTAACAATCAAACCAAAACCAATGTAAATTAAACCCCTGAATTAAAGGAAATTGGATTCAATATAAACCATGTACCAAACATAAAATAGCAGGTAACAAAGATAGATTTCTCTGATTTACTGGACATTTCACTCATTTCAGCCACAAGGTCCCTCCAAACTCTGCACTTTGGCAGCTTTAATTCCAGCCCCTTATCTTTCAGGATTTAGTCACTAATTCTCACCCTTTCTATAGACATGATCTTGATTGAAATGAGTATTTCTTCAGAACCTGCACAAAACAGTCGAGGATGTCGATCTACCAGAAACACCTTTATTCAAACCTTCAATCATAGCCTATTGTGCAGCCAGTTTTGGATAAAAAAAATGAAACAGCGGCAGTAACATTCTTTTTCTATATCTCCACTCCCAAATTCCACTTTTTTAAAAAAAAAATTAACCGACGTCACTACTTCTCTTAAACCAGGTGATGTGCATGGACCATGTTTGCATGTGAACTCAGCTCATACTACACTTTAGTTAAAGGATTGCTTTAAGCTCCATTGCCTCACTGCTGGATCTGAACACTCAATCCCTCAAGTATACAGGCCTTGACGGGGAATTATTCCTAACTATTGCCCAGGAAGTTTCCCTCAATCCCTGGGACAGGGACTGGAACATGTGGCCATTGTTTCTGCCCCTGGTGGAATTCCAGTCTTCTTCACTGCCTGTAAAAATACCCACTCGACACACACACAATGGCACTGGACATTACCACACTTACATGAAAAAAGAAATGGTTTACTATTGTGAAATAATCTTTATAATATTTTTGAAATGCTGTAAGCTCTTAATGTAAACATTTTAACAAATAGCTTATGTACTGTACAAATAATATTTCATTCTCTTCCACAATTATAAATATCATATTTACAAAATCATAAGGACTTAACCAAGAACAAAACCAAATGTATATTACAATGATAATTGCGGTGCTAACTTTGAAAGATTTCTTGGAGTTTCAACTTTCCTGTAACCCAGAATTTGTTTTACTGCTGGGACACATTCAGTTTTCTTATGTCATCTTCTGGTTCAAGTTGCATGACCTGTAAAATTCTTTTTGCAACTGCTTTGCAATTTTCCTCAAGCCTGGTCACACGAGTTTGTTCTCATATCACACCCATGGGTCACATGGCCCTGCTTTTGCAGAGGATAGCTCCTGGCCTGTGGAACGATGTCACACTATTGGAGTCTGATTTTGTAATCTTGCCCACCTCCAACTCCCAAAATACATTGGAAACCAAATGAGAATTGGTGCCTGGCAAGTCCCTGCCAGAACTGGATGCTAACCACCATTGTTGCTCTCTCCAAATCCTAATTCCTTTCTCCTCCCTTCCCCACCAATGAGCCCTTGTCACCTTCTAGCCAATCAACTGGCCCTGATTCCACACACACAGTGGTGCCAGATGCTATCACAAAAGCTTACAGTTTTGATTTGGGAAACATGGCAGCCAATTTATGCCCAATTACCTCTCACAAGCAACCGTGTGTTAAGGACCAAGCAGATAATAGCTGAGTGATTACGTTCCGAGACAGGGTGAGGGGGAATCTTCCTTGTTCTACTTCAAAGGAGCAACCTGGGATCTGTTAAAATGAGGGGTACAAATAAGATTAACAGCAAGTGTCTTTTCCCTCAGGTGGTGGACCTCAAGACTAGGGAGCATATTTTTAAGGTGAGAGGGGAGAGATTTAAGAAGGACATGATGGGAAAAGTTTTTTTATACAGAGAGTGGTTCTATGTGGAATGAACTTCCAGAGGATGTGGTGGTTGCAGGTACAGTTACAATACTTAACAGTAAGTACATGAATAAGAAATGTATGGAGGGACATGGGCCGAGTGCCAGCAGGTGGGACTAGTTTATTTCGGGATTATGGTCGGCATGGACTGGTAACAGTGAAGGGTCTGTTTCCATGCTGTGTGACTCTGACTTTATGAGAGGAAAGATGAGACCTCAGTTTAATGTCTCATTTGAGAGTTGACATCTCTGACAAACAGCACTTAGACTTGTCAGCCATAACTTTTTGTGCTCAAGCCTCTGTAAAATGAGCTTCAAGTCCACAGCCTTATGGGTGATAGTGAACCGTGCTAAGACGACCAGAGAAGAATCAGTTTCTGTGGCTCCACACCCGAATAGAGTACAACAATTCCAACAAAGCCCCCAGCGACAAAACTGGAAAAGAAGAGCAGAGGCCAAGTCAGCCACTTGCACACATCTCATTACGTATAGCAGATCCCTTGTCCATCATTTATAGGCAGATAATCAGATAAGTTCTGCCATCCCTTCTCAGAAACAAAAATAAATAAAATTGGTTGTCTGCAGAGCCAGTGAGCTCTTTAAAGTGAAAATGTCAGAGTTTCATTCTGATGTTCATCACTGATTGGACTGTAATTATCACAAGCACTTCCACTTGCCCTGAAGGCAAACCACATAGATAACAGCAGATGCAGCACATGGTGCTGTAATGACTGATTAATCGAATAACAGGCAAACCAATTTAAAGGCCTTAAATCTCACTATTAAGACAATGCATTTAGCTGAAGCAGCTCAGAATATGTATCTTTTGATTATACTCTGATCTTGCTCAGGAGGAACTACATTGGGAGAAGAAAGTTCAAGAATAATGTGAATTGCTTTTTCTTATCTCTGAACCTTTTTGCTATTATATTGGTTAAAGAGCGAAACAAGTATTAAGTGGGTAATATGACATGCCTGTTTTCATCCATGAATTTTCCAGGGTTTGAGCTAATTGATGATTATCATGGCTCGAACGTGATTGCAGGCACTAAAACTATAACCTCAGGGTTTGCACTCGGGCAATGATCAGATGCGATTTACGTGGAGTTGTACATGGGGTCTGCGCTCACCCTACTTCCAATGGCATTGTGAAAAGTCAATACAGAAAATGTCTCAGGAATATAGCAGGGAGACGGGGGCTCAGGTTCTGGAAAGGCAGTAGAGATTTTTGTAATGAAGGTAGGGAGGAGGGTGGTATCGTTTACCGGTATGGTAAAGTAGGGGCAGCTAACGCAATTCAAGAGGAAATTGCCCAAACACAACACACGGCTCCAGAAATTTAATAATGTGGTATGAGTGATTCTAAATTCATTTACATGCCACTTATGCACCATTCATACTGTAGACTCATTGCACAGTTTATATGCACACACAAACGAACAAGCAACTAACTTAGGTTGTATAGCGACTCCTGCTTTTTTACAGATGCACAAATGTTCTTAATCCTTAAATTCCAAGATCTATCCCATTCCCATTGATGCAAATGGGAAGGACAGATTGAAAGTAATTGGCTGAAGAAATGAGGGTGATATGAGCAAAAATGGTTTCATGCAGCGATTGGTCAGGAGCTGGAATGAATGGCCTGAGAATAGGGCAGAGTGCATTCAATTCAAGCATTCAAGAGGAAATTGGATTGCTCTCTGAAGGGACAGTAAGTGAAAGGCTACATGGCAAAGGCTGGGCATGAATAGCTCCCCAACACAGACACGTCAGACTAAGTAGCCGCCTCCTGTGCTCTAACCATTGTGTGATTCAGTGATAAGTTATATAACTAGTCTTAGTGGAAATAAAATGACTTATTTCACACTGTTTCTTCATCATTGGCTACACTCTTCACAAATACTATGACATTTGACTTCTTATCTCTTTTTCTCTGAAAATGCAACATCTATTCTGAAGCACTTCACAACAGCCTGCACTACTATAGCGAGGAAAATGTTCCATATCTCTATGCTACATGATTAGTCATAATACATTAAATCTAGAGAGAAATGGCAGTGAGCAGCTATTGCAAGAATTTCTCTTTTGTGCTCAGAATTATCATGTAATTTGTTTAAAATATTGTGGTTGCCCAAAGCATGTTCACTCCAGTAGTTGGGGAACTGCAGCATAACAGAATCAAAGAGATTACTGTTCCTGCTAGAGCAGAATAACTTTGTAGAGGCACATGACAACACAATGTAATTGCTGCAAACCTATGATTTTGTTTCCAGAATTCACTTAGAACAATTCTCCAACAAAGCTATCTACTACCCATTAATGTTTGCATGTGGCTCATTCTGTTTATCAAAATTGTACATTTCTAGTGAAATTTCCAGCTTTCTTATTGTCAACAACTTTTACCATTGAAGTAGAGAAATTAACCATTGTTAGGAGTCTAAATAGCTTTCTTTGTAGTACTTTCTTTGAAATGTTAGTTACAGATTATTTAGCACATAACAAGTGGAGGATGGGCTTTTTAAACCTTAGCAACATATGATTGGTCATTTTAAGTGTCTTTCTTGCTTTCAGTGGAATTGATTAAACCAAAATAAAACATAAATTGTCTATTATTTTCGTCAGAAAATGTTGATAATTGAACCTACCTCTACCAATTTCCTCTTGAATTCAACATACTCTCAGGCAGCTAATTCCAGCTTCCCAACCATTTGCTGCATGAAACCATTTTGCTCATGTCACAGTTATTTCTTTAGCCAATTACTTTAGCTCTGTCGTTAATCCTTCAACCAATGGGAACAGGGTAGTTTTGGGGCATTAAGGATCAAGATCATTTGTGCATCTGTAAAGAAGTGGGAACGGATACACAAATTATATGGAAAATAATAGGAAAGAAGATTAATCAATCAAAAGACTAGTATTTGTAAGTCTGCATGCTTGAGGATCAAACTGAAACAGATAAGGAATTCCATTGTTTTGAGGCTTTGAGAACTAATGAATTAGAGTAACAACTTCAAGCAGAGAGCACGACACAGAAGAGGCTGGTCCTGGTTTAATGTGTCAGAAATTTTGTTGATTCACAATTGTCAATGTTGGATGGACACATTTTTAGGAAGTGTCTCCAATTCAAATTACTTCAGCTCACAATTTGAACCTTGAATATAGTTTGGAGGTAATTAACATACCTGGGCTCTCAAGATGTTTCTAGACAGAATTTGAAATGGTTGTCATCCCACTGAGATACAATTAGGGAGCAGAGTGGTGACTAGTTGAGGAAGGTAAGGAAAGGTAGAATGTCCAAAGTAATCTAACATCACCAGTAAGATTGAAGAACTTACTTCCTTTGAGGTGTATGAAGCTTTGGGAATGAACATCAAAAGGATTACACAGACATCAGAAATACAGGAGATATTCTTAAAGGAGGAAGGGTAAGTCTGCAGATCAGTTTGACAGAATCGGGGAAGGTATCGGGAGGCTGGGGACATGTGTAAAACTATTGATAAAATACAGAAGTCAGGAATTAATTTGATCCTCACTGCACAAAGGAAAAAAAGACTGATAAGTAACAAATCCAGCTAATCAGCTGACGTTTGATTCTAATTACTTCTCTTTGTATGGAGTTGTACTTGGTACAATCAGTTTAGACTTAGACTTAGACTTAGACTTACAGTGTGGAAACAGGCCCTTCGGCCCAACAAGTCCACACCAACCCGCCGAAGCGCAACCCACCCATACCCTTACATTTACCCCTTACCTAACACTACGGGCAATTTAGCATGGCCAATTCACCTGACCCGCACATCTTTGTGACTGTGGGAGGAAACCGGAGCACCCGGAGGAAACCCACGCAGACACGGGGAGAACGTGCAAACTCCACACAGTCAGTCGCCTGAGTCGGGAATTGAACCCAGGTCTCCGGTGCTGTGAGGCAGCAGTGCTAACCACTGTGCCACCGTGCCGCCCTACAGTTGAATCAGAAATGTTCACAAGGCCACATAGTCAGGGTGGGAGCATTTAGATTTATATGGGTTTGAATTTGCCAATATAATGAGCATTGAGCTAGAGCATGCTTGTGTTCCTAATCATCAAATTATCATTTTTTTCAAGAGTATTTTTAAGTACATATTTTGCATGTGTTGTGTGTTTCATTCATCTGTGTTCACTCGATCTCATTATATCGTAAAATCTATTGATTTTTAGGAACAGAATATGTAACCATAAGTTAAATTTATCCATCTACCTGGGTTAAGTACCATTTGCAGAAGTTTGGTCTATTCCCTTAGAGACTTCCCATCCTTTTGCAGAGACCAGAGTTTTTCTGCTTCTGTGGCACACTGAGGTCTTGGCCCATGTAAAGGCTGCTGGGACACTGTCAACCCTTCTCTATCTTCACAAACTACTTGTCATACAGCTCATCTGAACTTAACTGCTTTAATGAAGCAAATGGGATTCTATTCTTTAGTGTACAACATTTGACTACAGTTAATTTAGAAGCTTATTTATCTGACCCCTTGGATGTAAGTGGTCAGCACTAGCAAAACTGAAGTGGCAGCAGTAAAACTGTCCAATTGACAATCTGTGCTGTAATACTGGGTAATACATGCACAATATCTTATAAATGTGCCTCTCACTTCTCCTTTCTGCTGCAGCTCTTCTTTGATAACCACAGCAGTACCTTATTTGTCTGTCTTCCCTGTGCCCGGTCATATGTCTTCCTTATATTACATTCCTCCCTATTGATATTGCCTCCAGGTCAAGGGTCACCAGATCATATGAACCAGCATTTCTTCTTACTCAAGAAGGTTGCAATTGATTCTTTTACAATGGATACAAACTCTTGTCAGTCAATTTTAAATATTTTAAATTATTACAGATTTCACAAACATTTTAATGAAATTATAAATGCTCTTTATTGCATTGGTTCTGGGTCAAATGTCATCACAATCTTGCAATTGTTTTTCCATATGACAACTCACAGAATAAAGAAATGTGCTCACATATCCACCTTTGGGCTTTTTCTAGACTACTGAAACAATTCTGTATCACATGAATTATCTCTTCCCTATATTCCGATTTAACTCACTCTCTGAAGGATTTGTGATTTTAAATTTTCTTGGCGGAATAATATCTTTCTGCATTGTTGTATTTAACTATTGTTGTTTCTTTTATTTAAATAATTTACTTAAAGCTGTCACAGGATTATTTGCATTATTTTGTAGATGTAGCTGATTTCTTTGATCGGTGTTTTAAATTGTGTTAAATTGTGTGTTCTTCAGCATGTTATTTTAAATGTTGCAATTATTTTCTTTAATTACTGGATACTGAATTGGAAATAATGCTTTATTAATAAGCTTTGCTTAAGCAAAAATACTTAACTTCTATCTTCATATTTTCCTTTTCAACGATTTTCTTTAATACTATAAATTAACGCTTCAGTGTTTCAGAACAGTCTCCTATTTTTGTAGAGATAAATATTTCAACATTTAAAGATCATTGAAATGCTTTAAAATTGCTGCATTTTTATTTTCTCCCAAGCTTTTCTCCTGAAAAATATAAGCATCACATTATTAATTAGTTTTGCCTCACTAAGTTTCCCTTACATTCACCAATTGAGTAGAGACTTGATACCAAGAATTCCTAACAAGAAAGTCAGGGCAGTTGCCCAATGGCTCCTGTCCATTATTTGCTCCTCCGAGCCTCTATCTTGAAACTCCAGTGCCAACATTTTAGGGTGAGCTCCATGGACAGTGACACCAGTCATCAAATGGAACCAAGTTGTTGACCAAGAGGCCACAGTCAGTCCTAAGAGTGAGCAGAATGGAGGTCAAGGTTGTTATCAAAGAACACTGCTGTATAGGGAAGTGGGAGAATTCATCGCTGTATATTGGAGACAGTAACCTGGGATGCAGTGGAGACAAAGATGGTGAAGGGGGAATATTTGACATATGAATTGAAGGGAAGACTATAGGATCTGGCAGGACATTGGATACTATAGGAGCAAGAGTTATTGCAGTTACTGTAATCTTGATGAGGGCCTTGTGCACCGTGATAATGGACAGGCCAAAACTGTAAGGACAGGCTAAGGAGATAAGAATATGAGTTACAGTTGCAATTCAAAATGGTGTATGGGGAACATGTGGAGGATCAGTTGTGATGTGCTGTCCATGGAGTGACAGATAGAAGGAAAGATGGGGCTTAGGGTTAGCCTTGATGACCAGGCTGGGCCAGTGACTCACTGTACCAAGTGGAACTTCTGTTTCCTGCTATGCTCACACAAGTCCTCAATGCAAACTGCAAACTGCAAATGGCAAATGGCTTGCGCTTGGAAGAACAAGTGATGAGTGGAAGTCCCTGAGCAACTGGTCTGACTTTCATGTTGGAAATTCTTGCTTTCTAATCTCTATCTCTATCCAGTGGATGGGCAGAATCAGTTTCTTTTCTGTCCCAACCCTACAGGTTCTACTTCTGAGTGATGGGAGACTCTTCAAGGGGCAATTGCCTCAATAATGCATTTGTATAGTGTAGATTAATGTCATTTGCATTTATAGCACCATGCATGTGAAATGCAAGCAGTGTCCAATTGCATGGGCTGCAAATCCTGGCCATGAGCAATCTTGGCCATATTATTGGTCTTTATGCCTTCATCACAATCTTCTCTGTAAAGAGGTAACCACAGGTGATATTGAAAGTGGCACCTGAGGGTCACAATTCACAAAGATAATCCAAATTTTCTTAGGCTGAACAGGATCACGGAATTGACTTCTATCACAGTGAACTATAAGTGTTCTACAACATGCTGTTATTTGCATCAATGCTTTTCTTGGGTAATTTGAGGCTGGAAGACCAAAATCTCAGGACTCATGAAGACTTCCAATTGCCTGCTGTCTCTTTGTCACATAACTTTGCATTGCCTTCATCAGAATAATGTCCAACCTCATGTATTGGCATTCCACGGCTCTGTTGCTGGAGGGCTCGCAAGATGGAGAAAAATGTTAACCCATCATTTTTGAGTGAACTGAATGCTGACTGCTCACAATAGGAAAGAACATGTTCAGCTTATTCTGCTCCCACCCAGGTTCAATGCAAGCATGGAAGATAGATTCTGAAAAAGGATGGGTTATGGAAGTATTACTGTGACACAGCAAAAGCACAGAGAAATGGTGGAGGAACAGATGTACCGGCAAGCCCAGGAATTACAGCAACCTCCAGCAATTGCTAAGCCACCTGTTAATGATCCTTACAGAAAGTGTGAGATGTACAGGAAGACTAGAGTCTTTCATCGTTACTCCAGAAAGCACAGTGCCAGCACAAGCTAAAGACGTGCTGGGACACTGTCACAGTACCACATCAACTACTGGACTGGGACCTGCGACATGATGGAGTGACTGTTGAGGTGACAGCTACGTTGAACTTTCAGGCAATTAGAGAGCTGTGTGGGATCTACCCACAAATGTATCAAGGCCGTTACTGATGCTATTTGTGCCCGATCACGCCATTTTATCTCATTTCCCCGTGATGAGGTCAGTGCTACAACCTGGGCAGTGGCTTTTAGCAACAGAGCTGTCTTCCCCAGATACAGAGCAGGTTTGGATTGTATACAGGATGTGTTGAAAATATCCTATTATAATGCAGCAGAATTCATCGACAGGAAGGGATCCAGTCCAACAGTCTGAAGGTCACAGATGATCATCAGTAATACACCTCAGAAGGTACCCTGGGAGTTGCCTAAATCGTTGAGAATGCTCAGCTTCCTACTGCGATTGAGGAGACAGATGTCTCACATGGGTGGTTATTGGGAGACATTAACTCTGCAAAAGCAGTTGATGATGCCATTGCATAACCACCACCTGAGGCCAAACGAGAAAAAATGCAGCCATGCTTCGACCAGCACCATGTTGGATCAGAGGGTAAGCCTGAAGATGAGTGTCTGAAACTTGGTTCAGCCTTGGGGTGGCGGGGGTGGGGGTGGGGGTGGGTGAGGGGTTTACAATACAGACTGTATGGCAGAAATTGCCGTATAGTTCTTGTATTCTGTGCCCTGAACAACTGGAAGAGACAAAGAGGGGATATGTGCTGGAGGCAGGTAAAATCACAAAATTTAAAAGGCACTTGGATGGTAATATGCATAGGAAGGGTTTACAGGGATCTGGGCCTACTGCTGGCAAATGGGACTAGGTCAGATTGGGATGTCTGATCAAGGTGGGTGAGCTGAACCAAAAGACCTGTTTCAGTGCTGTATGACTCTATGATGGAGGCTGATGATTTGGGAGAGCAGGAGCAGTCTCCTGAGGAGGGAGATGAAGACATCAAGCAGGAGGAACATCATCTTCTGCAGGAAAGGTACGCATACCAAATGCCTTTTTCACTATCCTATCTATCTGAGACTTCCAAGGAACAATGAACCGGCGCTGCGAAGTTTCTTTGTTCAGCAACACTCCCCAGGACCTTACTATTAAGTGTATAGGACCTGTCCTGATTTGCCTTTCCAAAATGCAGTAACTCACATTTATCTAAATTAAACTCCATCTACCACTCCTCAGTCCATTGGCCCATTTGATCAAGATCCCATTGTATTCTGGGGTAACCTCCTTCATTGTCCACTACACTTTCAATTTTGGTATCATCTGCAAACTTACTAACCATATCTCCCATATTTCCTAAGAGTAGGTCAAGTTTTGCTCCTTCTCTAGTAGATATATCCACAAACTGAATCAGAAAATTTTCTTATACACACTTAACAAATTATTTTCCAACCAAGCCCTTAACAATATGACAGTCCCAGTCTATGTTTGCAAAGTCAACATCCCCTACCATTACCACCCTATTACTCTTACAGATAATTGAGATCTCCTTACAAATTTGTTTCTCAATTTCCCACTGATTATTGGGGAGGTCAATAGTATAATCTTAATAAGGTGATCATCTCTTTGTTATTTCTCAGTTTCACACAAATAACTTCCCTGGACATATTCCCAGGAATATCCTCCCTAAGTACAGCCGTCAGGTTATCCCAAATCAAAAACATCTCTCCCATCCTCTCTTGCTCCCCTTTCAATCCTTCTATAGCAACTAGAGGGAACATTAAGCTGCCTGTTCTGTCTATCCCTGATAATTTGAAACAAAATTGTCACTTGGACAAGTATGGGTTAATTAAGAAAGGTTAGCACAAAATTGTTAATGGCAAATTATGTTTAACTGACTCACTTTAGTTATTTTAATGCATTAACAGATATAATGTATCTATTTTCTCTGAAAGTTTTGAGCTTCCTTGGAACTTTGTTACTGAAAATGTGGAGGAAATAGAGATTAGATTAGACTTACAGTGTGGAAACAGGCCCTTCGGCCCAACAAGTCCACACCGACCCGCCGAAGCGAAACCCACCCATACCCTTACATTTACCCCTTACCTAACACTAGGGGCAATTTAGCATGGCCAATTCACCTGACCCGCACATCTTTGGACTGTGGGAGGAAACCGGAGCACCCGGAGGAAACCCACGCAGACACGGGGAGAACGTGCAAACTCCACACAGTCAGTCGCCTGAGTCGGGAACTGAACCCGGGTCTCAGGCGCTGTGAGGCAGAAGTGCTAACCACTGTGCCACCGTGCCGCCCAAAAAATATTGAATATTTTAATGTAGAAGTGAACAGATTCTTGGTAAGCATGGTGACAAAAGGGCTTCAAGGATAGGTAGAAATGTGAATTTGAAATTAACATTAAATCTTCTTAAATATCAGAGTAGTTCAAGTGTTTGAATGGCCTACTCCAGCTCCTTTTATGTATGTTCATATGTTAATGGAATAATGTGTTTAACATGATATACATGGATTTCTAGAATGCATTTGATACAGTACACACTTGTGCACAAAACATGGAATAAAAGTGACAGTAGCAAACTTAACATGAAACTGGCTGAGTGACATGAAACTGAGAGCAATTGTTTCTGGTTGTTTTCAGACTGGATGGAAGTTTGTAGTTGCATGGGTGACACAATCCTCAGGCATTGGTGAGGGACCGTTGGCCTTTCTGATATGTATTGATGACTTAGACATTGGTATACCAGATATAACTCCAAAACTTTTGGATGAGGTGAAACTTGGAAATGGTGTGTAGTAAGTAGTGTAGAACTTCAAAAGGACATACTCAAGCTGGTGAAGTTGGCAGTAATTGCACTAAAGCAGACAGTGAGGAGCTGCTGCTTGAGCTGATGAGTTCATGAGGTGTGAGCATACTCATCGTGCTGCTAGGAAGCAAGTTCAAGAAGCAAACATCTCGTTCCAAGCTAGGAGAATGTGTCACATGAAGGGGAACTTCCAGATGCTGGTGTTCACAAGCATCTGCTGCTCTTCTCCTTCTAGATGGTCACAGGTTTGGAAGGTGCTGTTGGAGGGGGAATTACTGCAATACATCTTGTACGTTTTACTGCAGCAGCCATTGTGTGTTAATGGTAAAGAAAGTAAATATTAAATCTAATGGATAGGGTGTCAAATAAGTGAGCTAGTTTGTTCCAGATGGATTTAAGCTTCGTGAATATTGTTGGAGTTGTTCTCATCTGGACAAGATAGACAGCATTCCATCATATTCCTGAACAGCATTTTGGAAGGCACTGGGGAGTCAGAATATAAGTTATGCAACACAGGATTCCGAGCCTCTGACCTTTGCTCCGAGTCTTTGCTCTAGTATTTATATGATTGTTCCACTCCATTGCTGCTTAATGGTAAACCTCAGGATGTTGATTGTGGGAGGTTCAGCGATGTTAATGACATTGAACCTCAAGGAGCAATGGTTGGATTCTCTCTTGGTGGAGATGGTCTTTGGCTGACAATGTGTGGCACAAAGTATGCTTTGCTGCATTAAAAGCTAAAGTCTGGAGATCATTCAGGATATCATTACAGCATTTGAACAGGGGCTACTTCTGTACCTGTGGCGCTGAACTTAGTGCAACCTTCACTGAACAGCCCAACTCTTGACGTTCTGATGTTGGGAACAACATTCATGATGCAGTTGAAAATGGTTAGTTTGAGGACATTACCCTGAGGACCTTCTATGGAAATGACCTGGAGCTGAGATGGCTGACCTCCAACAGGCATAACCATGTTCTTTTGTAGCAGAAACGACACTAACCAGTGAAGAGTTTGTTCCCTGATTCCTGTTCATTCCAGATTTGCTCAGGCTCCTTGATACTCAACTAAATACAGTTTTGATGTCAAAACCATCACCTCACTTCCTGTGTACAGTTCTTTTGTAAATATTTGGATAATGTGGCCCTGAGAGAACCTGATGAAATATCCACTCAGCATCAGTCAGCAGGTTGTTCCTTGGCAAGTATAGCACTGACAGTGACCTCATCCACCACCATACTGACTATTGAGAATGCACTGAGAAAGTGGTAATTGACCCAGGTTGAATTTATCTTGCCCAGGACATGTTTTTCACACTGTCAAGTAGACATCAGCCTCATAGTGGATCTGAACAGCTGTCTAAGGACATGGCTAATTTTGGAGCACAAATCTTCAGACTTCTTGCCAGAATGTCAAAGGTCCATCAACTTTGTGGAATCCTGTGCCTGTAAGTATTTCTTGCTGTCACTGAGTGAATCAATGTGGTTGAAAACTGGCATCTGAAATGCTGGGGACCACTGGAGGAGGCCAAATTAGATTATCCAAGTATTTCAGCCTTATGGTTCGTACTAATATGCTAGCTCTCTCATCATTGAGGCTGGTGACATCTGTGAAGCCTTCTTTTCTGTTAGTTGTTTAACTGTTCAGCACCATTCATGACTGGATGTGGCAGAAGTTTTATTTATTCTTTCATGATTATGAGTATCACTGCATGGGCCAGCATTTATTGCTTGTCCCAGATTGCCTCTGAGAAGATGGTGGTGAGCTGCCTTTTTGAAATGCTGCACTCCAATTGGTATACGTTTTGATCTGATTTGTTAGTTGTCAGATTATCCCAGGATTGAGAAATTTCAGTTACCTTGATAAGTTGTTGATGTTGGTGCAGGTTTCTTCATAGAAGAGGAAATTTAAGAAATTTGAAAGAGTTATTTAACATCATGAGAGATCCAGACAGAGTAGAAAAGGGAAAAAATCATCCCACTGGTGAAATTATCAAATACATAAGGTACAGATTTAAGGTAATTAGGAAAGCAAACAGTGGCAACATGAGGAAAAATATATTTACAGTCAGTAGGTAGGATTGGGATGTATACCTGAAAGTACAACGGCATTATGTTCAATCAAGACAGTCCAGAGTGAATTGAGTTGTAATCTGAAAAGAAAGAATATGCAGGGTTACAGATAGAGATCGGGGGAATGACACTGCTTGAATTGCCCTCAGTGGTGATAGTGCAAACATTACTGAATGGTCTCCATCAGTGCTGTAATCATTCTGTGATCTTGAGGTCACGGGGGAACTTGAATACGACAATTAGAATTTGAGCCCAGAGTTGGAAATGGGAAGCCACTGTGGATCATTGAGGACACAGGTGAGTAAGGATACAAAGCTTTGGATGATCTCAGATTCATGAAAGATAGAAGGTGGAGTTCATTTAACCAATCAGGTTAAGAGATAATAAAGGCATAAGTGAGGGTTTCAGGAGCAAATGAACTGAAACATGGGTGGTGATGTTGCAGAGGTTGAAATAGGTTGACTGAATAATGCCTTCAGTGAACAGGAAAAAAATCTGGCAGATGGCATTTAATATGAGGAAATATGAAATTGTTCACTTTAGCAGAAAAGGGAGAGACTTAGTTAAATGGTGAATGACTGCAGGATTCCAAGGTGCAGGTGATCTAGGTATCCCTATGATATGCCTATTCTTATGTATAAAGGTACATTGAATAATTAAGAAGGCTGATTGCATTCAATCCTTTATTACAAAAGGATTTGATCACAAAAATAAGAATGTTCAGTTTCCATTATACAGAACATTAGTGAGAGCATATCTTAAATATGTTGTTTTTGGGCTTCTTATTTAAAGATGGAGGTAAATTAATTAGAGAAATTATTAGATTTGTACCTGGAATGAAGAAATTACTTCTGAGGCTGAACAGGCTGGAGCTGTTTCTTCTGGTGTTAGAATGACTGAAGAACCCTAAACTATTTGTAGACATCTTTCATTTTTAATCCCTAAATACGTTTTTTGATATAAATAGGGACGGCTACAGAGAGAAAGAAATTACGGCGAATGTAATGTTGCACCTGTGAAGTATCAGGGAAACTTCAAACGGGATGAGACTTAAGAACAAGGTTAATGAGGGATTTGACTACCTCATTCTCAGCAGAAAGCAACCTCTTGCAAACAGCAGTTGTGCCTTATGACATAGTCAAATGATATCCAAAGAATTCCAAGATTGGGATGCAGATTCAGTATGGCTTTGAAAACAAAGTGCAGGCGTGATTTGGGGTTGGGCAATATCAGTTAAATCCGCATTTAACATGTAGCTAGATTCAACCTGCAATCACAATTACAGCTCAAAACGTTGAAACAATTAAAGTGAGCATTTCCAAACCTTGACATTGTGCCCTGCAAATTTACATCTAAGTCATCAAGACACATAGTTCCAACACCACACCAGCTAATGCTCTCCAGATCTTGCAAAGAGATCTGTCTGAAGACAGACTATAAACTGATTTTCATGTGTAACCTGAAGAAACGTCATTTTCCTCCAACAACGTACTTTTCTGTTATTAAAACCCAGGTCTTGTTAAAGTACAAATAAGGAATCAATTTGTAATCTTGCTAATCAATAGAAACGAGAGGGTTTCCTGCCCATCGCGAACTAAAATCACAATCTGCTGCCTTTTGCAGTGGAGCAAAACAGTGCCTTTATATAATTTACACTAAAACAATAAGCTCTGCTTTTAAATGCTGCTAAAACTAACCAACTTGCATTGGTCACAATTGGGGCTTGCATGTCAATAATAATTGCCTAGTTGGCTGGACGGCTGGATTACAATGCAAAGTGGTGCCAATTGCGTGGGTTCTAATCTTGAACTGGCTGGCATTACCACTCTCTTCAACCTCTCCACTCGCCTAAGACCCTCAGGTTAAACCACCATCAGTCGTCTCTCTCTCTCTCTCTCTCGTCAGAAAGCAGCTCCCATGGTCCCGAAGCTTCTTTAAAGCTTAATGGTTCTCGATAAAAGACGGGTTTGTCTCTTCTCGGGTATTATGCCCAATTCTAGGAACACAGAATATGCAGCTCTCTCTCTCTCTCTCTCCAAGAAGGAGGTGAAGTTGAAAGTTGGTTCAGGAGGAATTCAACGCTGACAGTCTTTCAAGTGGAAAAGGGGTGATGTGTAGCCTGATTGCCTACGTTTTACTTCGTCTATTTCACCAAATTGGCGATAAATATAGAAGCCCCATTAGTGTGTGTGTGTGTGTGCGAGAGAAAGCACATCATTGCGTTTCTATCGAGATTTTGATGTACAATTACGACCATCGCTAGAAGGTCTGTCAAAATACAGCTGTTGCCTCTTTGATCTGAAGCTCGGAGTGAATGAGTAATCGCTCCAAATCGTACCTTATTGCTGTACTATACATGTAATTTGTCAAAACTGACAAATTGCTGAGGGTGCTTAGGGGCGATCTGTGTGCAAATACTTGTTATCTTTTTGTGCATGGACACTCTGACTCATGCAGGGTGGTCGGTTCCTCCACAGTCTGAACGCCCTTTTGTCTCCCATTTTCCTTCATTAATAGTGCTGTTAAACACTACTGTTTCAAAACGCTTCTTTATGGAGAGAAAATTACACTTAAGTAGGGCTGAATCGATGCGGACAGGAAGAGTTCCTGCCGGCTTTGTTCACTGTCTGTAGGTCGGCGCTGACACAGCCTGGTGTGTGTGTGCTGCTCCCGGTATATTGGGGCTCATTGATTGGAATGTTCTTAACTGTTCTCTGTAAACAGGCAACTCTTGCTGTGAGGAGTTTGTATTGAGCCTTCACGTTTCTCACTCCAATACTTAAAGCCTGTTGTTTCAGTAAACTTCGGGTAAAGGAACTCTATGTCTTAACAGTTTTACCAAATTTTCAAGGCTGCTGAGAAAAAGGACAATACATTACACACCAGTACATTATCGTTTAACAGATGGCTTAATCAAACTCCTAAATGTAGAAAGCGACATAAGCGAGTGGGTAATATTTTCTACACATTATGTTAAAGAAACGATTTGTGAAGTGATTCTGTAAAAACAATCTGTAATTATGACATTTAACCCTCCTGACATCAGTATATGAGTGTTGGAGTTGACACTGAAATATTACCGTGACAGTCAATGCAACAGATTGGCGAGGGTATTTGATATTGAACACTAACAAAGTTAACCTCTTATTTTTGGCTTGGCTGTCAATGCTTTTTTCCCCCCCTTTTTTGATCTTAATTTCAAGGCCCCGAATTGGCCCGGTTTGTGGTCACGTTAGTGAGTGAGTGAGAGAGAGAGAGAGGGAGATCAAAAGTAAAGGGTTGAGAGTCTATCTCGGGTGTTCCCGCCAGAACTGAAAGTGCTGTTCGCCTCGGGAGCTAGAGAACGAGGCTTCCGCGGAGGTGTCGTCGTTCGGCTAGGTCCTGTAGACCACCCCGTCAGAAAACGTTTCCGAAACCAGGAGAGAGGCAGAGTGGGCCACATGTAACCTGAGAGTTCTATGCGTACAATAAAGATGGAGAGATCAGGTGGAGCCCAGTCTTAGAGACACTGATTGCAAGTGGCTGTTGGAATCCGTTTCTGATGAGGAATACAAAATCTTACAAAACCAATTAGAAACAAAATTGCTGGAAAAGCTCAACAGGTCTGGCAGCATTCTGTGGAGAGAAATCAGAGTGACCTGCTGAGTTTTTCCAGCATTTTCTGACTTGCAGCATCTTGCGGTTTGTATGAAGAATAATTCGACACTGTTGAATTGTAGCGAGGAGCACCTCGAACTCAGCAAGACAGCCAGCAGGAGAATTCGTTGAGGGAGAAATATTGAGCAGGACCCCGGGTGAAATCACACCTTCACATGAGGAGACCTCAGTTTAACCTCTCATCTGAAAGATGGCACTCGACATTCTGACAGTGCTGCACTCCACCGGCACTGCACTGCAGTGTCCCCACTCAAATCGCTGGAGTGGGCTTTTAACCCGGCCGGGCCCGGCTCTCTCAAAGCGACATCAGGGAGCCGCAGCTCCAAAGACCGTGCCCTGTCTCGGCCAAGCCCTGTCAGGGAACCTGCATTTCAGTTATTTACGAAAACAGAAAGTGCTGGAAAAACTCAGCAGATCTGTCAGCTAGACCCCTTCTCTCCTTATTTCAGATTGGTAGCGTCCCCGCTCTTGGACGGGGTTGGGGGGGGGAAGGAAGAGAGTGGTCTCTTGCATGTTTGTGGCACAGCTGATCAGGGGAGAAAGTGGGGACTGCAGATGCTGGAGGTCAGTCAATAAGTGTGGCGCTGGAAAAGCGCAGCAAGTCAGGCAGCATCCCAGGAGCAAGAAAATCGACGTTTTGAACAAAACCTTTTGTTGTATGTTTGGTTTGGCTGATCCCAGGGAGCGCCAGTGTCTGCTGTGAGTGGGGGATGGGGAGCAGCAGTTTAATTCATTGAGGTATAATTACCTGTTATTAAAACATGTCTCTGGCTATTTGTGATGGAGACTTTTTTAAGGGGCGGCAAGTATACAGGAAGAGCAACTCGGCTCGCCTGCAGACTGTGTGACACTATAATTATCAACGCTGAAATCAAGCAATTATACTCGTTTCGAAATCAGAGGGAAAATTAGGTACAGCACTACTTTTTCTGCTGAAACCTTCAACGAGTGCCAGCAGTTTATCATCCGCCAATCCCTGTCACTGTATGTAATGTGTTATAAACCCGAGGTAAATATTCAGATGTGGCTGAGGAGTACACGCGTGTAACAGTCATAGTTCAACTTCGAGAGATTTATGTAACGCATCGTTGGCAGACCGGTTTCAATACTGAAGATTACATTGTCGATTTATCAATGGAGCAACCACTTACGGTAATAACTCTGCTTCCTTCCTGTGTATTTGGTTCGCAGATTAATTTTCCAAGCGCTCACGTTGGGATCCATAGTTTGTTTAGCACACTGCAAGTTGTGTACACAGCAAAGGTTTCCGGACGCCTCATCGCTTTTAATCTGCCTCTGTGCTTTCTAAACTTTAATGAAACTGAACCTATGTAAAGGCAGCAAAGAATAAATAAAAAGCTTGCATTCGGTTGGCATCTTTCATGGCATCGAGGCATCTAACGTTCTTCAGAATAGAGTTAAAAATCACACAACACCAAGTTTACATGGAGATACCTGATGAAGGAGCGGCGCTCGGAAAGCTAGTGTTGCTAAGTAAACCTCAATGCAACACCAGCACCTCCACTTCAGAATAGAGATAGAGTGCTTGTGGCTGGTGTAAAGAAAACAATTTCTCTCAATGTCAGAAAAATGAAAGAGCTGGTCACTGGCTTCTGGAAATAGGTGGAGGGCACGGTCCTATCTACGTCAATGGTGCTGAGGTGGAGGTGGTCAAGAGTCAAGTTCCCAGGAATAATGATCAGCAACTATCTGCCATTGTTCACTCATGTTGATGTGACGATCCTCAGCCGAAGGTAATTCGGCATGGCCGTAAAGACTCTTTTATAGATGCACCATAGAAACCATTCAATCTCGATGCATCATGGCTTGTATGGCAACTACTCTGGCAAGACCGTAAGAAACTACAGAGAGTTGTGATCACAGTCCAGTCCATCAGGCCAGCCAACCTTCTATCCATTGACATCAACAACAATGACAACAACAAAATCAGCAATTGCTGGAAAAGCTCAGCAGGTCTGGCAGCATCTGTGGAGAGAGATCAGAGTTAACATTTTGGGTTGGTGATCCCTAGGTACATGTGACAATAATAAATCAAATCACATCACAATCAATGAATTATTTGTGAAGTGTATCCACTGCTATAAAGTGGGCAATGCATGCAGCCCCGTAGCATTGAGAGAATGACCAGTCTTTGCTGTTGCCGATTGCAGAATAAATATTGGCTGTACCCTCAAAGAACTCCCTCATTGAAATAATATTGTGAAGTGTTTGGGTGATCAGCAAGGATAATTATGAGTCTATTTTAATGTTGTATCAGAAAGATGGCTTTGCAATATTGCAGCAGTCCCTCAGCACGTGCTGTCAGAAACGTTCAAATTCTGGAAACTCCAAGTTGGTACTGAAATCACAACCGTCTGACTCAGAGAGCAATGTCCTACCAGACAACTGAGAACTGACATCCTGAACAAGTCTGTATTTTGAGGCACAGTTTAACTTCTTATGTCAAAAAAAATCTAAATACCACTCATGAAGCACAGTAGTATTTTAAAATTCACCATTTATTATGCATCATTTTATAATTAAACTGCTGACATTTGTGACATTAATAATCTTGGTGTGCTCTTTCTTTATTTGCCTCATTTCTTTAAACCACACTGAAATTTATGTGCCATTTACATTCTCACAGAATTTTGTTTTTGGACAGGTGGATTTTGCAGACAAATGTTTTCCTCCTCCATGGTTTTGTTAGCAACTTTTTATAGATGCAGCATAGAAAGCATCCAATCCAGATGCATCAGAGCTTGGTATGGCAAATGTTCAACCCAAGATTGCAAGAAATAACAGAGTTGTGAATACAGCCCAGTCCGAGACACAAGTCAGCTTTCCATCCATTGACTCTGTCTAGACTCCCCACCACCTCAGGAAAGCAGCCAACGTAATCAAAGACACCTCCCATCCCATTATACTCTTTTCCACCCTCTTCCATTGGGCAGAAGGTACAAAATTTTGAAACCACCGACCAACTCATTCAAGAACAGCTTCTTTCAACTGTTACCAAAACTTTGAACAGACCTCTCTTACATTAAAGTTGATCTTTATCTGCACCTTCTCTGTAACTGTAACACCATTCCACATTGTTTTGTTACCCTGATGTACTTATGTATGGTATGCCTGGCTCGTATGCAAAACAATACTTTTTACTGTATCTCAATACATACGACAATAATAAATTTAATCAAATCACAAATTACTGAAGTTTTACAATGCAAACAATGCTCTTTTAAACCCAATTACCCATTAACACAGTGCAGCAAGTTAAGGCTCGTACTTTAGAGTGTAAGGATATTTTGAGTGATGAAATTTAAGTCTGCACACAGTTAATTAATCCCTCTTTCCCAGAAAGGAACATATTAAAACTGCAGAATCTCATTTCTGCATGTAGCATTTTGCTCTTACAGACTTTTAAAATTAATACTTTGCATCTTTTTCTTACTCTTTTTCCATTTCTTAATCCAATTTCCCCGCCCTCTCTGTTTTCTTTATCTTGGTTTGTCTCAAATTCACCCTATTCCCGTTTGTTATTCCTCTATTACTCAATCTTTAAATCAAATTGGTTAAAGACATAGACTCTTAATACTCTGATAGGCCAAGATCCCTTCCGTGCCGTTTCTCTTGGTGTTTCATTACTAGTTTTTAATTACAGCAATTTACAGGTAGGGCTATTTCGAACCGAAGGGTTCCAGGAAAGTTATAAATCACAAGGCATGCTACTGCAAACTGCGCAAATAGTATAATGATACGACATGTCTATGATATCTTTGAGATCTGAGTGAAGCTGACTGCCAAGATATGGGAATATGACTGAAATTATAGAACAATTTATCAGTGCGCATTAAATTAACTACCAAGTAAATGGCCCAATGGCCTGTTTCCATGCTGTAGGGATTCTGTCATCTAATCAATTGGGCAGAAGAACCTAATTAGAATTTGTAAGTACAATCATTTACTAGTTTTGGCTGAAATTACCTCACAGGTTCATTAAGGTCTGATCAAAATTAATATAAGAAGACACATGCACATTCATATGAAGCAAATTTATTAGCTTAATCTATTTAATATGTATTAGAGACATATGCAAACTAATGAGCAAGTCTATTAGCTTAAACTACACTGTGACCTTCACAACAGGCTGAGAAACAAGTCCAGGTGGGCCCATGTGACAACACAACCTGACAGTTCTCACTTACAATTCAGTTTCATGTGGTTACCTCGCAGTCAAAACAGACTGCTTTTGCATTTGGCCCTTTTTTCATTCACTTTTCCACTTTATTCCAATTGCTCATTGTCATGGCATGGTTTGAAGATATCACTTTAAGTCCAACACTATAAACCACCTTCAAAGCAGATGATCAAAACATTATGCAAACTCATACTTATTGTTCAATAGCTACAATTGGTTATACATGTGATACAGTTTACAGGCCATCACACAGAATAAAACAGGAATTAACAATAACACAACAAATGGAGGCTATAAGAGCAAGGGTACTGTAGAAGCTTTAGGTCACCACCCTTTATATTTGTCCTACCAATCATGCACAGTAAGAGTTCCTGAATTGTCTGTTATGTAGATCAGAGTGTGGTGCTGGAAAAGCACTGCTGGTCAAGCAGCATCTGAGGACCTTATGCTCAAAACGTCAATTCTCCTGCTCTTCGGATGTTGCCTGACCGGCTGTGCTTTTCCAGCACCACACTTTTTGACTCTGATCTCCAGCATCTGCAGTCCTCACTTTCATCTGCTAAGTAGATCAACTGATCATGGTTGTTCTGTTGCAAATGAGATAACTGTGCAAGAAAGACCCAGTTCTTAAATGTCACATGCAGAAGAACCCTACTCAATCAATTGCTTTTGCGAGATGTGATTGTTGCCTCTATTCTTTAATCAGATAGTGTTTATGTCTAACTGCATCATAGATAACATAAATCTTGTCCCTTCATAGGTTGATGGGTGGTTCCTCTCTCTTATCATTAAGATAGACAGTATGAGGGCAGGTTATACACACGTGGTCACGGCCAATTTCATGAATGACTATATCATTGAGTGGTAACCTCCTCCATACGCAAGTACTCCTGTTATGCTGCAGTGTACATGGTTCAAAGATAGGGTTATGGAAGGGGCATACTAGGCCTTCTGGCCATTGTTCACAATCATCTTCCTGGTGCATTTGGTTGTTATCATCCAGTATTTACTATAAAACATAGGTGTCCAGATAACATTAAAGCAGTTACTTCATGCCATTCTATCAAGCCATATACCTCTAACAAAGTACAATGTGTTTGAATAGCTTTGGCACAATGAATCATCTGGGTGTAATACATTTTCTCAATGGTGCTTTTAGCAAATTTCCAAACCATGCTGGTCAGGAACCAATTTGCTAAACTGCTATGTGCTAATGGTTTGGTCCAAACAGCAGATAATTTAATAGCTTCCCTAATTTAGTTGTTCAGTCTTAACAATCACATTTTATAGTGTCTTAATATCCATAAAATTTAATGCACCTTTTCCTGTTTTCAATAAGGCAGCAAACATTTCAATTTGTGTACCTTCTGCTTACGCTTCTCATCTTTTCCCACAGAGTTCCCTCACTCCACTCTCCAACACCATCTGAGTCTTAGTTTGGCCTTCTTTCACATACACTAACTGTTCTAACACATTCCAATTTCACCTATAGGTTTGAGTCCATGTACCACACAACTGCTGGAGATAGGGTAACTCTGTATCATCTGAAGGACTCATCCACTCATTCCACCAAACTCCCTCCAGAATCCAATTCCCCTCGTCTCCGTAATGTTTTGACATGATAGCCAATCACCTTTCCAATTTTAATTTTACTTCCTTTTCACTCATACTACTTACATTGTTTTCAAGTCAGTTTCTCTATGATTATGTGTCAGTGCCTTATAATTTAAACTACCTTTTTTATGCCCTTCCAAGGCACATAACAATTTTGTTAAATGGATGTACATGTCTGGGACCTGTTCTTCCATGCATTTTCACCATGTATTATTTTCCTCAAGTTTGTTACTTCAGATGTAACAATTTGTACAGTTACAGCGATATCCCAAGATCACACTATGCATTCTTGACTATCAGCCGATCTTTCGAAAGATCAAAACTTGATGGAGGGTGCCTGCATATCCTTCTTGCTTGGCCCTAATGTTCCATGCGGTGGTCAAATCAGCTACTCCAGCTCCCTTAAAAAATACTCACAGGTGAGGGCACACAAATCTCCAAGTGAAAACTATTAATTTTCTAATTCTATCTGTAATTTGATTTCATTGGACGTATTCCATTTAACTACACCCCCGGTGAGTCTTGCCCATTTCCATCTGTTGCTATGTCCCTTTTTCCCTGTCACTATTCTTTTATTCTAAGTGTGACCCCCAGTAATTTACCATTAAAACTGATTCAGGAGTAAACCTTGCTGTCCAGAGCGAACAACTAAAAGAAGCATGTTTTTGGAATAGCTTGAAAAGACACAAACAAATATTTTTACTGTGTTATTTCAAGCATTGCCATATTTAGCTTGTTTGGTCATTCTTACCAAGCAGAGTTAAAAATCACACAACACCAGGGTATAGTCTAACAGGATTTCAACCAGGCGTTGTGTGATTTTTAATTTTAGAGTGGTGCTGGAAAAGCACAGCAGGTCAGGCAGCATCCGAGGAGCATGAAAATTGACATATCAGGCAAAAGCCCTTGGTCAGGATGAAGGGCTTTTGCCTGAAATGTCAATTTTCCTGCTCCTCAGATGCTGCCTGACCTGCTGTGCTTTCCCAGCATCACTCTAATCTTGACTCTGATCTCCAGCATCTGCAGTACTCACTTTCACCTATTGATTTCTAACTTTGTCCATCCCAGTCCAGCATGGCACCCCTGCATCATGCTTCCCAAACAGTGTGTACAATTTTCTCAAATGTAACTCAAAGGATTATACTGGTCTTTCCTTCTTTCAAGATTATTTCAAATTCAACAACAAACACAATTTTCTTCTGTGGACAGCCTCAGCAATGTTTGTAGGCTGATAGCTTTCATTAGTGGTCAGTTAGTATCTACCCAAACAATATTCTGATTTTTTTTTCACAAATTAAACTACCTAGACTGTTTCCATTGGCTCTTGTTTTAAATTTTAAATTGAAGATTTAAACTTATTTGCCCTTCAAATTCCATTGAATTTCCCAATGTGAGTTTAAACTAGCAATTTATATCAAATATAATTGTATCAATTCCAATTTGAGAAACAATTACATCCAGGCATTTTATTTAAACAGTGATGATTTTTTGGAGATTCCAGAGATTGTAGTCAGTTCAGGTTCCTCTGATTTCTAAGACTTTGTCTTCACAAGACTTACAGCTCCCTTGCTGTTTTCTTGAAACCTGTTCAAAAAACAAATGAACAAGATGTATTGTAGGTCTGAAAGAAGCCTAGTGGGTTAATAATATCCACACAACCCAACTCACCACATAGACGTTGTGTGAGATTTAACGTTGTCAGCAGAAGCATTAACTCTGATAAGGGAAAGAGCCCAAATCACCAGGTGACATCACATACATAGTTCAAAAACTGTCAAAACAAAAATCTTCTGAGAATTTCAAACTGGCATTCTAAATTTCCATTGTTTCAAAGAAAACATTATCTAAATCTTTCTTTGAAGACCAGCTTCAAAACCAAACAATACAAGTATGCAGAAAAAAAATTCTCATTCCAAATTCTGAGTTCAAATTGGTGTCTTCCAAAAAGGTTTATCTAGTTAAACTACTCTTGACTAGTTAAACCACATTTTTTACAAGACCTTTTCTACACCACGTTGAAAGAGAACATTTTTATACTTTTCAATGAAATGAAACTTGAAAGTTTGAATCTATAATGTTCTCAGATTACTTCTTGTTTTAACACTCATTTCAGTTGAATGCCAAGACTGTTTCTATTGTATGGGAATTCATAGAGCTGTACAGCATGGAAATAGACCCTTCGGTCCAGCTTGTCCATGCTGACCATATACCTTAAATTAATCTTGTCCCGTTTGCTAGCTTATGGCCCATGTCCTTATAAATCCTTCCTTTTCATGTATCCATCCAGATACTTTTTTAAATGTTGTAATTATACCCATGCCCATTGGCTTCTCTGGTATCTCATTCCATAGACGCACCACCCTCTGCTTGAAGAAGATGCAGAATCATTCCTCCTCACCTTGTAACCTATGCTCTCTAGTGTTGCACTTCCCTACCCTGGGAAAAAGTCCATCTGCTTGCTGCTCTTGATTTTGTGGACCTCTATAAGGTCACCCTTCAGCTTCCGATGTTCCAGGGAAAATAATCCCAGCCTATTCAGCCTCTCCAACACCTGCATTATTTTTGTAAATATTTCCTGCTCTCTCTGTAAATTCAAGTCAATTTTCACAGAGGACTTCTTTAACTTCACTGAGAGAGAAGGACTTGTTGATCTTTTCCTTACCGTGCTGAAGAGTCTTACTCCTTTGCTCATCCTTTCCAGATTGTGGGTTTCATACTCATCGCTTTTGTCTACTTCTCAGAGCTGGAACAGTTGGGGAAAGTCAATTACCTCCATTCTTAAGCTTAACTTCCTTGTCTTACAAGATAACAGCCCCAGCTGCTGTCTGTTCATGGATTTCTACCTGATGTGTTTTGCTACGTCAAGGGAGAAGTCCATCTCGTCATCAGCCTCAACATCAGCATCAAGCCTGTACAGCAGCAATGCTAGAAATCTGCAAATTCAGAAATTTGAAGCTGTTGGGATAAAAACCTACTGTATCTGCCATTATCTGAAAAAAAAACAAAGCAGCATCTATCCATCCTACTTGAAGCAGAGTAGGTTAACTAGTCCAAAGTTCTCAGTTTGAAAAATGATATATATATTGAATATATAAATTCTCTGAGCTGATGCAGCTAATCCAAAAATATAAGGTGAAGGCTCATGGATGTAATTACATCAACACTCCCTCTCTTCCAGCTGGTCAGAGAGAAGGACTATGTATTATATTCCCTTTCTGAACAAAGGAAAAATCTATCTCGTTTGTTAGATTTCATCATCATCAAACTCTTTGACATTGTTTTTCTCAGATTTCAGCAGAGGGAATTACCTTTCCAAAATTACAATTCTTCCCTTTTTTTTTCAGAGCACTAATTCACACCAACAAACATTTAAGATAAATCTTATAATCTGGAATTAAAGCTTCACTCATATATTACAATAATATTAGGAAGTTCATTCTGGCCAGAAAATGAAATTCCAAACACAATAGTTCAATCATAAAGGTTTTGTAACTCACTAGTTACCCAGCACTCTTTTCTTAAACTAAGTGCAACAGAAATAGTACATTATTTTAAGGAAAGAGGAAATAAGTTATGCCATTTTTTTTATTCAATTGGTTTCCTAAGACTACAAGAGGTGAATTTTTAACAAGTCCTTAAGAAACTAATTCCACACTAACACTCCTCAGAAGGTCATGTTTTAATCAAACACTGATAGTTCTTCAAAGGGTCATCAACTTAAAGCCTTCCCAAATCTCGAGCTCCAGGGAGGAAAACACACAAATGACACAAGGCAGCATTTGGCAGGTCACAAATAAAAACACAAATGAACCAGATCACAAAAGGATTAACAGTTAGTTCAGACACTGTTAGCAATCAAGGAAAAGATGTATTACCTCAATCTATCACAAAGCTGGTCTCTCTCTCTTTCTCTCTCCTGCAATTTGTAAACATTTTCTTCCTTTACTCAAAGTGAAATATATTAGTAGTTTTACATCCAATGATTTACTTTCCAGAATCAGCAGATTTAATACACCATCATGACATTGTTTTGGTTGTTTTGTTTTCTTTATGATTACCTCTGTTCAACTATCAGTCACATAAGCTTAGGTTTGTGGTCAAATCCTGCCCATAGGTGGCCACTCCCAGAGTCCACCTCTCAGGACTTGTAGCTGCTGCACTGAGCTAATTTTCAACCATCCAAGCGGTGATGACTACATTCCATAGATTCACACAACTAACTCACTATCTTATACCCTTCGATACAGGATGGACCAGTGGAATGACTAAGTGAAATCACTCAACACCTAGCTTATAATTGCTGTATCAAAAGGTTCATTATAGATACCCTGTCTCTCTCAATCAGCTGAAGCTAAAAAAGGAGCGCACCTTTATCAGGTTCACCTTTCACATTTTGCACAGTCATTGGACTGGTTGGTGGTCAACTTGAGCTCTAGCTGCCAGCACAAACTTCTATTGTTCTTCTTCAGTACAGCGGTCAATGTACCATTCACCTCCTTTAATTATTGCCATTCCTGAGACAACTGACAGAGCCTGATCAGCATAATCTACCCTGCGAGTGACACCCTTGGTTTGTTTGGAAATCTTACTTCCTCCAGACCTCTGCTTAGCATTAAATAGCCCCTTGGAATTTTGCGACAAATCCTCCCAAAACTGCAGGGGCCCCAGTACGGCCAGGCAATTGGCCATTGCATCTGACCCTATCATTAGAGGACCATTCTGCAACATGGAATGCTTCCCCAGCCACAGTATCCTCTGTCTTTAATAATTTGCTCAAATCCAGCTTGCAGTGCCAAATGCATTGCGAGGCTAAATGTACCAAATGGGTTCTTTAAGTTCTGATCAAAACCAATACAAGAACATGCATACACTTTGATATGATGCAAATTTATTGGCTTAACCTACTTAATGTATATTAGAGACGTATGCAAACTAATGAGTGAGTCTATTAGCTTTCGCTACACAAAGTATATCTATGAACAAATGAGCCTCACACTACCTTCTATCCATTGGGAATATTGGTGATGGTGGCACTTGGAACTCTATCTCAGATTCCATGGCACAGGACTCATGAATCCCAGCCCGAAGGTGAAAAGTCCCATGAGTGGGACAAATATTAATACAGTTGTGAATTGAAGATTATGTGCTGAATTTTCCAATTCTGAAATGATTTTCCAACCTTCAAAATAGACTGAGAAAAAAAATCCAGGTAGCCAAATATCAGCACAACAGGGTAGTTATCACAGGAGAATTCAGTGTCACCTGGCTGCCTCCCAGTCAAAACAGATTGTTCTCGCATTTGGCCTGTTTTCATATAATTTTCCACTTAATTTAATTGCTCATTGTCTTGTCCAATTAAAGATTAATCATTGACGGTCTGGTTTGAACCCAACACAACACCTAGTGAATAACTTCCACACAGGAAGGAATGAGAAACACCCATCATTAGGAATGCAAGGAAAGCAAGGTAATTGTTATTCTCTGAATTCAGTTGGACAGTGGCAATGTTTTCGGAATGTCCTCAAATTATCCCTGAAATCATGAAGGGGAAGTCAAAGTTTTGGAGAATTCGCACAACTCCCCAATACCATCAGTTCATATCTTCAAACATCACCGATGCCATATCTGGAGATGATGTATTTCATACATCACACATCTCAGGAATCATCTTTAATCATGAGGGAGTGCCTAAAAGAAAAAGAGGAAAAAGGAAAGCACCTACCAACCTCAAGACCACTACCATCCAAAGGATTGTCTTCTGCAAAGTTTCCCTCCATTCCTGACTTGGAAATATTTTGCTGTTCCTTTAGTGTTTTTTAGATTAGATTAGATTACTTACAGTGTGGAAACAGGCCCTTTGGCCCAACAAGTCCACACCGACCCGCCGAAACCCACGCAGACACGGGGAGAACATGCAAACTCCACACAGTCAGTCGCCTGAGTCGGGAATTGAACCCGGTTCTCAGGCGCTGTGAGACAGCAGTGCTAACCACTGCTGCCACTCTGCCGCCCATTGCTGGATCAAAACTCTGGACATTCTCTAACTGCATTGAGAATCTACCTACATTAGTTAAATTGCATTGGTTCAAGAAAGCATCTCAGCATCACCTTCTCAAGGGTGACTAAGGATAGGCAATAAATGCTGGCCTCATTCATTAATGCCTGTGTCCCATGAACGAATAGAAAAAATTGTGATGGGGAGAGAATGTTAGAGCCTAATTATTCCCAAATACTGTGTTGCATACCCAATGCTATTGTAAGGATTGTTGCAATTGTTCATAATAAGCATTTCATCTTAAATATTTTTTAATAAAACAAAGCTATATTTATCTTAATATTATACATCTAAACTTTCTTTAACAGAATTGTTTAGATTAATATTTTGTACAAATATATTTTGAGACTCCAGTATGCCATGTTATGTTCATAGCTTTGCACATTTTTTAGATAAATTATAACCTGTGTACATTATCCTTAAAAAGCAACTTGATGTCTAAATATTTCTCAGAACTTCCATTATTTTCGCACATGAACAAATGAACAGAAAGGTCTGCCATGAACATTCTGTCAGTTGAGTCAGTCATTTGCACAGCACGATATGCACCCCTGCTGATTTACATGTTTTACATGATTTACATGTTAATACTCAGTGTAGTATTAACATGTACTCAGTGTTATATCAGTTTCTAATTATTTTCAACAATTTGTTTCCAGTTTTTCAAACAAATGCAAGTAAAATTATACAAATATCAAGAGTCATGAATTTGTGAATTGCAATAAGTGGTTCCCATGCAGCTATATTAATTTCTTAATTCTAAATATTAACCTTAAATGTTATGTATAGTCCCTGAGGGACTCTAAACTTTCAGTGCAGAAAATCCAGCCAGAATATTATATGAAGGGTGACAGCTATGATGTAAATCATTGGAGACAGGCACTGATGATAAAGAAAGGAATGATTCAAAGGCCAGGAAAACAAGGCAGGAAAATGGGTTGGTGAGAATGTAAAGTTTGTGAAAGGTGAGATTTGAGATCAGTGAACAGAAAAAAATGAGGATAGTTAGGGTTTGCCATTAAACTATGTAGATGATTATGGAAAGGAGATTTGAAATCAATCAGTATAATGATGGGGAAAGGTGGATTTGAGATTAAGCTGTGAGAGCAATGGGTATAAAATACATTGTAGCACAACTACAAACAAAGGTGGATTTCAGGTTAATCAGTACAGTAGGTGAAGATGTAAAGATGAGATTAATTAGTGTGAGAATAGGGGAAAATGGGGTTGAAAACAATCAGCATAAACAATGGGAGAAGTTTTATTTGGTACAGGCATTAGGTAACAAGTTTTAAGTTCAATTATTAAACAACAAGGAGAGGCAAAATTTGCGATCAAAAGTATAGGTGGATCAATCTGTAAACATAATGAAGGTAGTTCAAATTTTATGTCAATCCACGTAGAAGAGTGGGTGTGTGATCAGTTAGTATAGATGATAGAGTTTGGGTTTTAGGATCACTGGTATATAGTTGATGCACAAATTGGGATCGACCACAATGAGTAAAGACAAAGGGTGAAAGTGAGTTTGAGATTGAGTTGGTTGGCAAATATTCTTTTTAACCCAGCCATTGTACATAACAGGATAGGTAGATGTGAAATAATTATTTCAGGGTTGTGTGGATAGGTGAAATTGAGATTAGTCAAGAGAGTCAATGAGTTTGAAATCAAACAGTTTCCATGATGGGGAAATTTGATTCAAATTGCCTCTGTTGTTCCTACAATGTGTGCAATTGTATATTGGATGCTGCATACTCACCATTCCTATGCCATGTCTTCCATTTATAATTCCAAGCTTTCTTCAATGACAAATACTCGTGGAGGTTTGAGTCTAGCACATGGATTAAGTTTAAGCTTTTATGTCTTTCCCATCTCTGACCTAGAAATGGTGATTTTTGGTGATTCTTGAAAGACTAACCTAAGACCATAGGGAATAGGAACAGGATCAGGCCATTCAGCCCCTTCAGGCAATGGCACCTTTCAATAGGATCATGGCTGATCCAACATTCTTCATGCTCCATTTTCTTCCTTTTCCCTGCCAAGCCTGGATTTGCCTAGATACACTCAAACTCTGCTAAGGAGTTCCAAAGACTCACAACCTTCTGAGAAGAAATCCCTCCTTATCTCAGCTTTAAATTGGTGTCCCATTATTCTGAGACTCTGCCCTCTGATTTTAGACTCTCCCACCAGAGGGGGAAAAAAAATCCTCTCAGCCTTTATCCTGATAAAGCCCTTAACAATCCCATAAAGTTTCAATGAGATCAACTCTCCTCCTGCTAAACTCCAGTGAGTTGAGACCCCAGGCTGTTCAACTTTTGCTCATAAAGTTGCTGGAGACAATCCTTCTCTAAACTGCCTCCAATGAAATAAATGTAGGGACCACAACCTCTCACAATACTTCAGGTGTAGTCTCACCAGCACCTTCTTCAGTTATAGTAAGATTTCACTATTCTTATACCCTAACCCTCTTGACCTTCCTGCCTACCTATACGCTAGCTTTCTGTGCTTCATATTCAAATACTCCCAAGTCCCTTTGTGTTGCAGCTTTCTCTGTATTTAAATAATACAGATGTGACACATGTCACTGACACATGCCGATACAGTTGACACATGACATACAGATGTGACACACATGCCAGCATCCGGATTCCCTTCAGGATAACAATTGGTGTAATGCGGTTGAAAGTCCAAAATTCCTCGCATTTGATAAACCTTCCCTTTTGATAATCCGAATAACTTCAGTTAGCAGCTGATGCGCTCGATCCACTTGATGGAAGTGATCTACTCAGGGTGGAAACGGGAATAATTTGATCACTTTTTGATTGTTGCGATTTATGAAGAGAGTGAGTCGGGGTGGGGAGGGAAGCAACAACTTAATCCAATTTGCCAATCTGTTTTTTGTTACTGCTCCAATAAAGGCGTTAAATGACATGTAAAAATGAAGTAGTTAAGACGTTAATCTTACTTTAACTGGAGTGTTATTAAACAGTAAATCATTCTGTTGGCCATTAATTACCTCATTACCAGTTGGAATGGTCGTTAACCCTTCTTACGCCATATAGGAGAATTCTTTGAAGGGTTCTACTGAGCTTCTTTCGCTTCAACTTAGTCCCTGAGTCGGCTCGAGGGTGTAGATTTCCCCGTGTCGCAAATTTCTGTGACACTCACTTCTCTAGTGGTATTATCAACCCCCTGGTGTAGTCTGTAAACAAAAAGGCAGCTTCAGGGGTTAGAAACAAAAACAGAAATCTCTGGAAGTGCTCAGCAGGTCTGGCAGCATTATTGTGGAGAGAAATCAGAGTTAACGTTGAGGGACCAGCGACCCTTCCTCCGGGTTTGTTTTTTAACTCAGGGGTTAGAAGCAGATTTCCCCGGGCCTGTTGGGAATGGAACCTCCCGTCCGATGCCGAGTGTTTGGGGGGGAAATGTCATCCGAAGAATCATCCTTTTGTTCCTCTCCTCCGCACTCACTCGGTTAAGGACGGTGACTTGGTTTCGTTTCCTGAATTGGAAGCTTATTTGTGTTCAGCAGATGTTCGCCAGAAAGTCCTTGGAGTTATTGGGTGTCCGCTCAGGTTGAAGTCCTTGGTCGTGATCCACACCCCGCTGTGCGGAACGGGTGATGTCCAGGCGCGAAACTGGATGAGAGAGCAGCGTTTCAACGCTCCCATCGTTGCCGGGCGGCTCGTATTTCATGCTTCGGCTCGATCCCTTTGGTCCGCTTCCCTTCTCCAAGGTCGGGGACCTGTCTGCCGGGAAAGGCTCAATTCCAAAAGTGCTGCTCCCCGGTTTGTTTCCTCATTTGGGACCCCACCATCATATACGGGACTGGGCAGTCTGCCATTCAATCTCGAATTACTGCGATAACATTCAGACAAAATGTTGGCGAGAGAGAGAGAGAAAAAAACCCAAATGCTAGTAACCCAGTAAAACAATTCTGGCCGCTGGGGGTATGAGATAACTGCTGGAGTATCTCAGCAAGTCTGGGGAGAGAGAAACCAAATTAACGCTTTTGAGTGTGCATGCACTGAACAGTTAACTCTGCTGCTCTCTCTCTCTCTCTCTCTACAGAGCTGCCGAGTTTCTCCAGCACCTTTCCGTTCCTATATCAGAATCACGAATTGTCACAGCGCTGAATGAGGCAATTCAGTGTCTAGGTGTTCGGGTGTTTTGATCTGGACTGCGCTGATGAAAGCAGACCGCGCAATACATATGTTGCAGAGGACTCTATTAAAGGGGTCAGTATAGGATGGGTATTCGCTGTAAGGGAAGGGGGAATGTCCCACCAAAGAACCAACGTAAGCAATAATAGAAAGTGCTGAGGACACTCAGCAGCACTTGTGGGGAGAAGGTTGTAGCCCATGTTCAGAACTCCAGCGCTGATCTATCTGGCTAATGTGAAGAGGGGCTGAAGGGTGTGCAGACAGAAGGGGAGAGCGGACCGCTCCTGAGCAGCAGCGTTTGAGAGATCACTGACTGACTTGTGCTCTCCCTGGGCTGGGAGAATTCACATGGACGGCATTAGTGTTAACACAACTCATAACTGGCTTTCTGCTGGGCGGGTGGCGGACGAAGTCTTTGCTCAATATTCAGGATAATCCAGTGACCGGAGGCGGGAGGGGAGTCAGATCAGGAAATGCAGGCGCTTGACGTAAAGAGGGTGGGCCCAGCTCCCTGTGATAAATAGCGGGCGGTGGGCAGGAGTTGGTGAGCTCATAGCCAGCGTTCCCAGCAATGAGTACCTCTTCGGCCAAGGGGTTCCGCAGGGCTGTATCCGAGCTGGATTCCAAACAGGCTGAGGCGGTGACGGTGAGGCCCCCCTCTTCAATTTTGCCTTTTTGTTGGGACAAATCTTGGACGCACTCCCTTCTCCTCTTGAGCTAAGCCCGGGTCTCCAAGTTAAAGATAGTCTCTGTCAAGTCTCGCTGTGCCCAACTCAAACCCAACCAGCCCCTTCCCCAGAATTCGGCATCTTACTGATGCCTTTCTAAAGTAAGGATCATTATTTTCTTTTTTTTTAAAGGAGGGTTGTCCACGAGTATTTGTGGAGGTGCAATTGGAATGAAAGGACATCTCTGCAAAGTCTTACCTTGAGCGAGGAGGCAGTGCTTCCCGTTCGGAATGGGGATAGTATGTTTAACGGGTAACAATCATCACCCCACAGTCAGGGGTGTCTAAGCTAGAGATTTTTGGTTTTGTTTTCAACTCGGTCGCACGGTTTGCTGTCGAAAACAGCAGCGTTCCCCTCAGCATCGACCAGGGTGTGGGAGCAACCCCTCACAGGCGTTAGTTTCTGTGTCTGCTTGTACCGCCTGACTATAACAGAGACACTCTTTCTGACCTACTCTGGACAGCTCCACGGGAGAAGGTAACATTTGGAGGGAAACTGGCCAGATATCGGGATGACTAAACTCACCTAATCCAAAATCATCGACCCGAAGCGTAAACGTTGACTCTCTCTCTCTCTCTCTCCACAGAGGCAGCCCGACCTGTTGAGCACTTCCACCGTTTTCCAAATAGTCGTTTGGTGGTGCAGAAGTTCTCTCTCACTGACCACAAAAAGAAGAAATGCACGCTTCAGGACCATTCCACTGTGACTTCCCCTCATTTTGCGAATTGTCCTGATCACTGCAAGACAAAGAAATGTCTCATTTGTAAAAGATACTCATTTTCTGCTTTATTAGTTGAGAGGCGTAATGCTGAGCTGACGTTGAAAATTAGACCTTATAAAATCGAACTTTAAAGAAAAGTTGGGGGTGGGGGGAGGGGGAGAGTTTGTTTTAATTTGCAAGTATACAGAGGCAATTGTGTTTATGTTGGCGGTGGAACGCTAGTGATGAGACCAGTGATCTGGACCTCTGCTTCTTCATAAGAAATGGAAATGATGGTACCTCTTTTTGTCTATGATTTAGAGCGTGTCTGTACTTCTCCCTTCCTACCCACCTACCGCAATAAAAGCTAGAGCGACAGGGTTGGATAGGATATCATTTCATGTTGCCTCAGTCATTGACTGGGGAGAACTCCCGCTGCCGAGTGACCGAAAGGTTCCCTTGAGGTCAGCCCCTGCGAACAGATGATGTGATTGTAAAACAATAGATAAAGTGGGCAGCTTTTCAGTTAGAAAAAACAAACATTTTTGGCGAACTCAAGAAAGAAATATAAAAATCCACCAAAATTACAGGTGTTTCTTCAAATACAACCCTAAACAGCATCAACACTCCGTCAGTTGTGCTGTTGTTATCCGCAGGCAATTGATCAGCTAGGGCCCACTACGATGTGGAGTTGGTTGGGGATGAACATCAGGAGATGGCCTGCAGTTACTTAGTGCTATTCCTACATCCCATGTTCCAGAACAGAGTGTAACACCCAAGTAAAACATTACTGGATTTTGAACAGAAGTAATCTCCTGAATTTACTTTCAGTTACAAATGTAAACAGAGAAAGCAAATTTCATCCACCTGCCCATCTGTCAGGAAATCACCAGTAATTTACAATAAACATTTTAGAGGAGTCAAAACAACCTGTCTTGAACTCCAAACATTTCCTTCCCTGGTTATTCTTTGTAAGTAGGACAAGATTGTCAATCTGAAATCAAAATGTTGGAAAAATTCAACAGGTCAGGCAGCAGGCACGGAGAGAGAAGCAGTTGATGATTCAGCTCGGTAAGTCTATGTAATTCACCCTGCTGTCTGGTCACTTAGTCCCTCATCTCAGTCTTTCTCTTTGTTGTCTCTCACAGCAAACCGTTTTGGTCTTTCACAAATTCCCTGACTGCCTTTGCTTGTGCTGACTGTATAATGTCTGGATCTCATGGAGTGCTTTCCTCACTTATCACTTGCTTACTTTGAAAGTTCTAGCCTCCATCTGTGTGTCTTTAACATCTTTCTTAATCACTCTCTGATTCCTCTTCCTATAGTTTCTCTTTCGTTTTCTTTAATTATTCTCTCTTCCTGTCTGCCTGGTGTCTTTTTGATTTCTGTCTTTTGACACCACTTTTTAATTCCTCTGTCTTGGATTCTTCCTCTCTTTGATCCCAAATATTATTTTCCCCTTTATGCCAGTCTACTGTGTTTATATCTCTTTCTGATCCTTTCATTTTCTAATGGTCTGTCTTTGATTCTGTTTTTAAATTACTCTTTATTCTCTGGTTAGTACAATTTTCTTATTCTTTCTCCTGTTCTGTTCATCACTCTAACTCTTTCAGATGTTAATCATGAATACTCCTAATATTCTCTCTCACCTCTGAGGTGGAAGGTTGTAGGCTCAAGCCTTCGTCCAGGGTAAAAGGACACTTCAGAGGTGTATAGTATTTCCCCCAAGGCAACACTCTCTATGTTCTTAATGAGATGTGAACCTTGGGGACTAGGATCCAATATTAGTGGGAGAACAGTGAATGTATCATAGCTGCAATAAATCCCAACCTGGCTGCTGTATGTTCATTACTATACTCAAAGGCATTTACTGATGTGGAGGATATTAGATAGCTCTGAGGATATGTGAAGTGCTACTGAGATGCAAGTTTTTCCATCTCTGATAAACTGTCTGTTCCCTCTTTCTATTCCCTTATCTTTTGGGGTTTATTTCTGTATGTTCTTTGATACCTCTGCTCATTCCTTTTGTTTTTGTTTCTCTATTAACTCTATCTCAAATCCTCCTTCTATCACTCTGATCCTCCATCAGAAATATTAGTCTTTACTTCAAAGATTTTCCTTGGTTTAAACTTAGGAATTTCTGATAAACAAATTTTCATTAATTGATCATTTATCTTCTCATTGTGATTCGTCACAAGTTATCTTACATTCTGTGTAATACCACACTTTCTAACACTTTTTCAACCATCAACTTTGTCCTCCTTTCGTTCAAACGTACTTGACTTTCCATTCTACAACTGTCTGTTTTTGGTTTCCTTCCTTCTCTATGTAGTTCTTTCCTCTCATTTTTCTTTATTTCTGATTTTCATAATCAATTATCCCTCACCATCTAATGCTAATGGTGCTCTCTGGTTTTTATTCTTGCCAATCCCTTGTCATCAATTCTAGTTCCCCAACCCATTCCAAACTTGATTTCCTTGCTCTGCATGATGATCGTCTCTCTGAAGCTCCTTTACTTTTTGTTTCAAGGCCAGTCTCTCTTCCCGTTCGTTCATTCATGCTGGTTACCAATCTATTCCCTGCCCCCCAGTTCTCTCTCTGATCCAGCCTGTTTATATTTCTGCTGCTCTGTGATCTACGTGCCCTCTCTCTCTTTTTTTTGCTGTTTACTTGTGAGCATTTCTGTCACATTATTTCCATCCCTAGCACCAGTATCTCATTTTTACTCCTTCAGTCCCCTTCTTCAAGATTTGTTTTTCCTGATTATTCTCTCTCCCTTTTCCCATTTATCAGAATCTCATTTAAGCCTCCAATTTCTCTTTCTCTAATCATTCTGACATTCAGACCCCTTTTTCTGGTCATTCTTTCTGTGATCCCTTTCGTGAATATCTTTTTCTTTCCTGCTCTTTCTCTCTCCCTCACTCTCTCACTGATCTTCTGGAGCTGTCCATCAATCCTCTCCTGTTACAATCCATGGTTTTGATCCATTTTCTCCATTCCTCATTGATTTGTGCCATTATTTAATCTGTTCTTTCCCATCAAATCCTTTATTGATTTCATTATTCCTTCTCCCTCTTTGATTCATGCCCAGAATTTTTCACTCTGTTTAATTCCACACCCTCCCCCAACTGATCTTCTTTCTGAAATGTCCGAGATGTCGATGAAAGTCTTTGACAACAGTCAAAAGGTGAATGATTTCCAATTGGTGACAGGAATGCATTACTTTTAAAATTGTTAAAAGAGAAAAGCAAAACTGACCCCCAACCCAACCCCAACACTTACTAATATAGTCAAGATTGTTGGAATAAAATACATCTCTCTTATATTTCCCTTCCATCATTTCAATTTCTAATTATCATCTTAGCTTCACTTGCACTTTTACCTTCTGGTTTTTTGATTCCTTTCTTGCTGTTCGTTTATCAACCATCACTTCTCTTTGTCTCTGCTCTGCATTAATCTTCCTACTGCTTCTTTCCTTATACTGATGCCCTCTTCAGGAATTTACCACCTTTCTCTGAGTGCCCTCTCCCTAATCCCTCTATCCTTGTTCCTCCTCTCTCTGATTCACTCCCCCTCTCATCTCTCCCCTCTCTGGTTTCCCTCTCTTTAGTTATTCTTCATTTGCTTCTCCCTCACTGATTTTTCCATGTGTCTGGATTTCCTCTCTCTCTGATTTTCCCTACCCCTTTCTGATTTTCCCCTCTCTCTGGATCCCCCTCTCTCTGGATTCCCCATGTGTGTGGGTTTCACCTCTCTCTGCCCTTCTCCATCTCTGGATTTCCGTTCTCTCTGGAACCCCCCACCCCTCCGTCTGGATTTCCCTCCCCCCCCCCCCCCCCAACTCTGGATTTCCCCTTCTCTTTGGATTTTCCCCCCTCTCTATGATTTACTCCATGCTCTCTGATATTCGCCCTCTCTGATATCCCCCCTCTCTGGACTTCTCCCCCCGATTTCTCTCCTCTCTGATTCCCCTCTTCTCTAATTTCTCATCCCTCTCTGATATACCCCCTCCCCGATTTCCCCCCTCTGACTCCCCAACCCCAGATTCCCCTTTGATTTCCCCCTGATTCCTACCCCTTGATTTCCCCCCTCTGATCTCCCCCCCTCTGATTTCTCCCCCCCCCCACCGAATTTCCCCTCTCTGATTCCCCCTTACCACCCCCCACCTCCTAATTATCACCCCCACTCTGGATCCCCCCCCCCCACTCTGGATTTGCCCCCCTCTCTGGATTCCTCTCCTCTGGTTTCCCAATCCTTCTGGAGTTCTCCCCCCCCCCCCCCCCACTCCGATTGACCCTCTCTCTGGATTTCACCTCACCTTTGGAGATCCCCCCTCTCTGGATTTTCCTCTCTCTGGTATTCCCCTCTTTCTGATTTCCCCCACCTCCCCTCCCCTCCCCAGATTATCCCCTCTTTCTACATTTCACTCTCTGGATTTTCTTCCCTCTCTGATTTCCACCCCCCCCCTTCCTGGATTCCACACAGAATCCCCCCCACCTCTCTGGAGTCCCCCATTATCTCATTTCTGCCCCTCTCTGGATTCCCCCCCTCCCCCTCTCTGGATTTCCCTCCTCTCTGGATTTCCCCCCTCTCTGATCTCCACCTGCCCATTTTTCTCCTCTCTGGATTGTCCTCCCTCTCTGATTATCATCTCTCGCTGATTTCCCGCATTCTCTGGATTTCCGCCCCCCCCCCACCCCCCCACCACCACCCCCGTGATTATCCCCTTTCTCTGGATTATCGCCTTTCTCTGAATTTCATCCCCCCCCCTCTTCTGGATTTCCTCCCTCTGGAATCCCCCCCCCCCCCCCCACCTCTCTGATTTCTCCCCTGTCTAGATTCTCCCCTCTCTGATTTCTCCCCCTCTCTCTGATTCCCCCTCTCTCTGGTCCCCATCTCCCTCTTTGATCCCCCTCACTTACTCTGAAGTCCTCACTCTCATTCCCCTCGCTTGGATTCTCCTCTCCTTGACCCCTATGTCTCTTTTGCATCTTTTGCTGAGATTCGATCGAAATTATCTCTCTGATCTTAGCATTGTTAATCTCCTTGACCCCATTCTGCACCCAATTCCCCTCATTCTGTTGCAGATATTTTGCTTAGTGATCCCAACAGATTGTTCTTCTGACTCTCCCATGGCTCTCACCTTCACTGCAAACCTTTCTCTTTTGTTTTTGCATTTTTCTCTTTCTTCATGTCTTTCTCCTCTCTCTCTCTCTCACACTTGCTTCCAATTTATCCTCTCGATTGGGTTCATGTTGTTTCTGACTGCACTCTTTGCCTCAGTTCCCTTTGTTGATGTGATCCCTCTATCAGTGATTCTCCTTGTTCCACTCTTGATTCCTTCCAAATCTCATCCTGGAGTTGGGGTTTCCTCACTCTGGTTGTTTAGATTTGCTGCTGAGCTCCGTTTGGACCCTACAGCAACAGACAGGGATTTGGCTGGCTTCACTCTGACCCTGCTTCTTGTTTTGTTTGCTGGTGACAGTCTCCTCATTTCATCGGGCGCCGACAATCTCTGATTGAAGATGCTCGCAAAGAGCGAGAAGCGGCCGCTGCCGCCTCCGAGTCGGCGGATCCTGGGGAGCAGTTGGTGTTCGAAGAGGAAGGAGGCAGGGCCATGGTGAATTTATTCTTCACAATCCGCTCTGCCAAGAGCTCTTCATTCTCCCGGACCCTCAAAGTGTTCGAGGTAATTGTGTGCAATGAATCAGACAGAGCTGCAAAGGGTGTAAAGTACACCAAATGTCTTTTAAACTTTTACTTGGGAAGGTTGGATGGAGAGCTGTCATTGGATGACAGTGACTGTCCTACACATCTCTCTGGTTATTACCTCCCTCCAAAGGTCCGCAGTGCTACCAACCTCAGGGTAGGGCAGTCAGTTCGGTTGAAGACTTGCTCAACCTGGCGAAAGTGAGGACTGCAGATGCTGGAGATTAGGGTCGAGAGTGTGGTGCTGGAAAAGCACAGCAGGTCAGGCAGCATCCAAGGAGCAGGGGAATCGACGTTTTGGGCAAAAGCCATTCCTGATGGAGGGCTTTTGCCCGAAACGTTGGTTGTTCCTGCTCCTGCGATGCTGCCTGACCTGCTGTGCTTTTCCAGCGGCACAATCCTGACTTGCTCAACCCGTCAGGTCCTGGAATGGGATTTGACCCTGAACTGTCCATTTCGGAGGTGATTTTCTACTCACTGGCCAATGATGCTTCTGGCTATTGACTGCGCTGATGTCAGTATGGAAGCTGTGACAGTGTGACCAGGGCTGTGTAAAGCTGGAATCATTAGAGCATTATGAATGAAGGAGTTTGAAGGTTCTGCATTAAAATCACAAGAGATAGGCACAGAAGTAGGCCATTTGGCCCTTTGAGTCTTCTTCCCCATTCAATAGGATCATGGCTGATCTGATTATCCTCAACACCACCTTCCTGCCTTTTCTCCATTACCCTGATACCCTCATTGATCAAAAATCTGTCCATCTCGGCCATAAATATACTTAATGACCTTCCGTTGACTGCCGTCTATGGTTAAAAAATTCCATAGATTCCTTGCCCTCCAAAAGAAAACAATCCTCCTTATCTCTATCTTAAATGAGAAACCCCAGATCTTATCCCCTCTGGTCCTAGACACTCCCAGAAGAGAAAACAATCTCTCCTGTTAGACCCACAGCAGAATTCTGTATGTTTCAATAAGGTCTCATCTCATTCTTCTAAACTCCGATGAGTACAGACCCCACCTGCTCAACTTCTCATAAAACAGATCCTGTACCCTCTGGGTACAGGAAACGAAACAAAACTCTCTAACTGACCAATATATATTCGCCAATACACAGCGGACATTCACTTCCTGCTGTTTGAAAGTAACAGCAAACAAAATGAGTGCAAACAGCCACCCCAAAGAGACACCGTAACAAACATTAAATCACAAAGGAAACTTATTAACTTAAAATGCCATTTTGTAGGAAGATACCTTGCTCGTGACCTGAAGCATACTTGTCATTCCAAGGGCATAAGGGTGCAGGCAGAACAAGCACGACAGCAGGCAGTAGGGAGCAATTGTTTTCCATAAATACATTGAAAAATCAGTATTCTAAGTTTTCCAAAGATATCTCAAACAGGAAATTCTAAATCAGCAAATTTGAACCTGGTGCTAACTCAGACTGGCTGAGGAGTTAGTCTTCCACAGATGGTTCGGTCAGGTTCTGCCCCTGCTAGTTCTGAAAAAGAGTCATGTCCGACTCAAACAATTCATTCTGTTTCTGTCTTCATAGATACTGTCAGATATGGTGAGTTTAAACATCACTTTCTGTTTCAATTCAGAACCTGCTCCTGTTTTTGAGTTGTTATGAACTATATTACATGCATGTCCCATCACCACCACCACCACCCCCCTCCACCACCGCTCCCCCCCCCCCCCCCCCATCTGTTATTGGAATGGACTGCTAGGAAGTTTAGTTGTGAGCCTACTTGAATGGGATAAAGTCAGTGCAAGTTGATTAACTTTGTTGGGTAAACAATAGCAATAAACCCAGACAATGATTCAGTTCCTGCATGAAGCTTGGTCCAGTTAATCAAGAATGACTCATCTTGCAGCTTTTAATATTCAGGCACTTAGAGTCATGGAATCACAGAGTCATACAGCACAGAAACAAACCCCTCAATCCAACTCGTCTGCACTGAGCAGATATCCTCAACTGATCTCGCCCCATTTTCCAGCATTGGGCCCATATCCCTCTAAACACTTCTTATTCATATATCTATCTGGATGCCTTTTAAATATTGTAATTGTACCAATCTCCACCACTTCCTCTGGCAGCTCATTCCATACACACAACACTCCCTGCATAAATAAATTGCCCCTTGGTTCCCTTTTAAACCATTCAGTTTTGGACTCACCCACCCTGGGGAAAAGACCTTGCCTCTTCACCCTATTCATGCTCCTCATCATTTCATTAACCTCTATAAGGTCACCCCTCAGCCTCTGACACTCCAGGGATTAAAACCCCAGCCTATTCAGCCTCTCCCTATAGCTCAAACATTCAAATCCTGGCAACATCCTTGGAAATCTTTTATGAACCCTTTCAAATTTAGCAATGTTTCCTGGAGGTGGGAGACCAGATGTGAATACAATACTTTAAAAGTGGCTGAACCAATGTTCTGTACAGCCACAACATGACCTCCCAACTCCTATAATGAATGCACTAACCAATGAAGGCAACTGTGCCAAACGCTTCCTTCACTGCCTTTGACTCCACTTTCAAGGAGCTATGCACCTGCACCTCTTTTTCCCTGTTCCTCTCTCACTCCCTTTCCGTCTTCTCTTGTTTGTTGTCTTATTTTCTAGAGTTCACCACCATGTCAATCTGATCCGGAGGTTCTCTTTTGTCCTGACTCTTATCAAATTAATTCCTCTCTCAGTCCATTTCTCTGCAGCCTCTGTACTTGAGCACAATTTCCTTGCCTAATTGAGAGTTCTTTTATGTGCACCTCACCCTAAAGCTTTACACATCCACCTTTCATTCCACTGTCTCTGATTCCAGAGTCTTTTCATTTCGATGGACCTAGATATTCAAATCCTTTGTTTTTGAATGCACAAAAGATTTCCACTGACAGCCCCAGGTACTTGGCTTTTTGCTGCAAGTATCTTCACTTATAAATAAAACTTGATATATTTTTTTCCAGACTGTCTTAGCATCTTTTTCACATCATACCCCATTCCTGCATGTTCTGACTTTACAAAACTCACAAGTTCAGAATAAAGTTGTTGGTTTCTAACAGTAATGTTACATTTTACCAGATTGTACTTCGGGGAACACTAAAGCATGCTGCACGCACCTGCTGGATAACCCTATACTTCCACTCTTCAACTTAAAATCAGATCAGTGTGATTGCAGAGTGCAACAATATTAAGCTACATCCAGGACCACTTCTCATTGGAACTTGGCACCCAGTGCAGTCTAATTCCAGCACAGCGTTAAGTTAACTTTAGAGAGTGGTCAGGTAGATAGGATAGTGAAGAAGGCGTTTGGTATGCTTTCCTTTATTAATCAGAGTATTGAGTACAGGAGTTGGGAGGTCATGTTGCGGCTGTACAGAACATCGGTTAGGCCACTTTTGGAATATTGCGTGCATTTCTGGTCTCCTTCCTATCAGGAGGATCTTATGAAACTTGAAAGGGTTCAGAAAAGATTTACAAGGATGTTGCCAGGGTTGGAGGATTTGAGCTATAGGGTGGGGTTGCTTTTGCCTGTAGCATCGGAGGCCGAGAGGTGACCTTACAGAGATTTACAAAATCATGAGGGGCATAGATAGGGTAAATAGACAAGGTGTTTTCCCTGGGGTGGGGGAGTCCAGAACTAGAGGTCATAGGTTTAGGATGAGAGGGGAAAGATATAAAGAGATTTAAGTAGCAACGTTTTCACAAAGAGGGTGGTGCGTGTGTGGAATGAGCTGCCAGAGGAAGTGGTGGAGGCCCGTTCAATTGCAACATGTTAAAAGGTATCTGGATGGGTATATGAATAGGAAGGGTTTGGAGGGATATGGGCCAGGTACTGTCAGGTAGTACTAGATTGAGCTGGGATATCTGGTCAGCATAGACCAAAGGGCCTGTTTCCATGCTGTACATTTCTATGACTCTATGACTAAGTCTGAAATTTTTAATTTCAGTGGTTTGAGAATAAACCTGTGTGGATTCCCACCTATGTTTTCAGGGAATTCCAACTTTGCTTGCTGGGCATTAAATGTCAAGTTCTCTCTTGACTTTTCCAGAGAGTTTGTTAGCTGAAGACAGCCTGTTAGATAAACTAGGGCTTGCAAAATCCAAATTGGATTTTGTAGCCCAGGAGCCTGCAATTTCCGATGGCCAGCCAGATGTTCTCCCAGCACTGGTGGCAGTTGAGCGTAGGGTCCATGTAGGATCCCCATTGTAGCTGACTACAAAGTCTCAGGAACTGAAGATTTCTGCAGTATAATTTCTCTGTCTGGTACTCTCCAAAAGTATCCATTTAAATTAGAGAATTTGGAGGGCCCCAATGAAATTAAATTGTCACTCAGGAGAAGTTTCCCTAATAAATGCATTCCCTAACTCCTCAGTAACTATTAAATTGCCCCATTACTTTCCCCACAGACCTCCAACCACACCTCCCTTGTTCCCTTACACCTCTCATCCAGACTGTGAACCATTACCTCCCAGAGACCCACCCCCATTCTCCCAATGCCAGACTTGAACCTTTGCCAGAGCTCACCCAACCCCTCAACACGTTTCTCCTCTACTGGCCAGACTGAATCCTATATGAAAGCGAAAGTGAGGACTGCAGATGCTGGAGATCAGAGTGATGCTGGAAAAGCACACCAGGTCAGGCAGCATCCGAGTAGCAGAAAAATCAATATTTTGGGCAAAAGCCCTTCATCCATTCCACCACATCACTTCTGCTGCATCTGCTCCCAGGAGGACCAGTTCCACCACAGAGCACACCAGATGGCCTCCTTCTTTAAAGACTGCAATTTCCCCTCCGACATGGTTGATGATGCCCTCCAGCACATCTCATCCACGTCCTGCACCCCTGCCCTCGAGCTCCATCCCTCCAACTGCAACAAGGACAGAACCTCCTGGCTCTCACCTTCCACACCACCAACCTTCATATACATTGCATCGTTCTCCACCATTTCCACCACCTACAAATGGACTCCACCACCCTCCCTATCCACTTTCCGCAAAGACAGTTCCCTCAGTCACTACCTAGTCAGGTTCACAGACCCCACCAATCCACCCTCCCCTCCTGACACCTTCCCCTGTCACCTCAGGAATTGCAAAACCTGCGCGCACCCCCCCACCCCACTTCCCGCCCCACACTCACCTCCGTCCAAGGCCCCAAAATAGCCTTCCACATCCATCAAAGTTTTACCTGCATCTTGACACATGTCATTTATTGTATCTGTTGCTCCTGATGTCGTCTCCTCTGCATTGGGGAGACTGGACACCTTTTCGCAGAGAGCTTTAGAGAGCATCTCTGCAACACCTGCACCAATCAAACCCTCCATCCCATGGCTGAACATTTCAACTCCCCCTCCCACTATGCCGAGGACATGCAGATCCTGGGCGTCCTCCACCGCCACTCCCTCACCACCTGATGCCTGGAGGAAGAATGCCTCATTTTCCACCTGGGGACCCTTCAACCCCAGGGCATCAATGTGGACTTCACCAATTTCCTCATTTCTGCTGCCCCCACCTTGCCCTAGTTCCAACCTTCCAGCTCAGCACCATCCTCATGACTTGTCCTACCTATCCATCTTCCTTCCCACCTATCTGCTCCACCCTCCTTTCTGATCTATCATCTTCATCCCCACCTCCAACCACCTTTGCACTTTAAGCTACCTTCCCCCCCAGTCCTACCCTCCTCCCATTTTTCTCTCCATCCCGCAGGATCCCTGCCTCATTCCTGATGAAAGGCTTTTGCGCGAAACGATTTTCCTGCTCCTCAGATGCTGCCTGACCTGCTGTGCACCACTCTGATCTCCAGCATCTGCAGTATTCATTTTCACCATAAACTCCCAGACCTCGCCCCCAACCTTCCTTTCCTCTGTTGGACCTGATTGTATCCTATCTCCTACCTAACTGGCATCCTATTCATCTAAACATCCTACCTCTTACTGATCTGACACTCTACCCAACTGGTACTCAGAACACACCCTACCCAATGTATCTGGCACCTACACTCTACCTACCTAGCTCTCTCGGCACCTTATCCACCTGGCATCCTACACCGAGCACTCTACCCTCCTGGCACTCTAACATCACACTTACCTTCAGTATTTATGGATTGACAGCATTGTCAAAGTGCTTGTCAGGGGCATTAAATGTCAAAGTACAATAGGTGAGTGATGTGAAAAAGTGGGAATAGTTTGATTTCCTCTGACACTTCAGCATGATGAGAGAGTTGTCAGAATGGACATACAGCTCAGCATTTCTGAAGGGGCCCTGAATAGAAAATCCTCTCAGAAATGCAGAGTAACCACTTTTCATTTAAAAAAGAAAGAGATTGAAGTGGCAGTCTGTGTGATGTTTCCATTCCTCAGGGAATCCAGCCTATGCCCCAGAGATATCAGGTTCAACTCAGCACAGCTAAAGTAGATGATGATTCCTTACTCATGTGATTGCATCCTTTCATGTGATAAATGGTTGCCAGGCTGTTATTATCAGTGTTGGAGATGAGGAGTTGGGTAGGGGGGGTATTGATTCCATTGTGTGGACGTTTCCAACCTTGATTTTCAGACCAGGATCCTGTACTGAAAGAGACCAGTCAGAGTAGCATTGAGTGTGAGCTAAAAACAGACCCGGCTTAATTTCTTCCTTTCATCTTTTCAAATGTTTGCTAACAATTTGAGTTTCAAAGGTTTTCATATCTCATGGGCCTGAAAACAGGGTCTAGGTTTATGGAGTTTTCTGCCAGACAGATTAGCAGGGGATCAATTTGGGACCCCTACGAGCCTTTTCACGAACTTGCAGCAGTATTTGATATTACACCATTGACGACAGAAATATAATGTATCAGGCAGTGAAGAGGAAGATAGTGAGAGACTTTGCCTGGCATTCTGCTTCACAATCCCGTTCAATATTGGCCACAGATGCATCTGAAGATGAGACCTATCTGTACTTCAACATCTCACTTTCTAAGAGATCATCTGCTACCTCTTCTTCCTCAGCTGTTACGTGTGACTAGCGGTAGGATAGGGGAGGGACAGGCAACTCGAATGGATTTCTCTCTTTTGCTACTCCCATGAACCAAGTGACAGCCTCCAGGAGCAGTGCTGCACTCACTTAGTGAAGGGAATAGGTTTTCTTGCAGCTTCATCTCCCTCTAGTTCAGCTACAATTGATCCTTACAGGAAGGAGACAGGGTGTGAACCATCTATCACCCTGAGGAGAGAATATCCTTCCTTTTGTATTGATACCAATATATAAACTTTCCCCTCAAGATATATCCTATTTTGTGACTATTAATCATTTGGGAGCACCACTTAAGGTCACTAGGCCTTGGATGCAGTAAGATCCTGACTAATTTAGATCCTTATTAAAGCGTTAGCATTTACCCTGACTTCAGGACCATAATTCAAGTTGCCATGTGGAAGTCATGAGAATATTAATCCACTACACAGCAGAAGAAAGCAACAGTTCCCGATTTTCCTAGTCTTTGTTCAGATGGCCAGCTTCAGTTGGCTCTGAAGTATGGGTACTGTTACATTCGGAAACTCAGGAACTGAGAAGGGGAACGTCATCCACTGTTTCATGCTCTTGCACTCTATGCAGTGACTCCTGCCCGGAAAAGCACATATCTGAGCAGCAGACGAGTTTGTACAGAGGTGCCCTGTCAACAGAAAAACTCATTATTCCTCACCTTTTAGGATCTAATATGACAAGTGTCCACTTGTCGTATGTGAGGTGTGCACTGAGTAATGATGGAAGTGTACCTCAGCAATCGCTATTGGGAGAATTTTAACTTTGGACAATAGTGTTAAGCAAACAGTAGCAAGGCCAAGCAATTCCACAACTAATAAATCAGATCAGGACTCTGACTAACTGGCTTCACAAACATCCCCATTCTTAATGATGGGAGAACCCACATATCATTGCAAACAACAAGCATTTCCCAGTTTTCTGTGCAAGGTCACTTTTAAATCTTTCCCTTCTCACCTTAAAGTTATGGCCTTGAGGTTTGGACTCCCCAGTCTGGGGGAAAAGACCTTGTCTGTTTACCCTATCCCTGCCCCTCATGATTTTAAAATCCTTTACAAGATAACTCCTCAGCCTCCCAAGTTCCAAGGAAAATAGCCCCAGCCTGTTCAGCCTCTCCCTGGAGCTCAAATGCTCCAACCCTCGCAACATCCTTGTTAATTTTTTATGAAGGCTGAAAAGGTGTTGCTGGTTAAAGCACCACAGGTCAGGCAGCATCCAAGGAACAGGAAATTCGACGTTTCGGGCCAGAGCCCTTCATCAGGAATGACTGTAGAGGGAGGAAGAGAGCTTCTTCAAGGAAGGCATCCTTGCAAGAGGATTCGCAGTAGGTTAAAATCTTCGAGTAAAAAGTAAGGTCTGCAGATGCTGGAGATCAGAGCTGAAAATGTGTTGCTGGTTAAAGCACAGCAGGTCAGGCAGCATCCAAGGAACAGGAAATTCGACGTTTCGGGCCAGAGCCCTTCATCAGGAATGATCAACTCATCAACTCACTCCTGATGAAGGGCTCTGGCTCGAAACGTCGAATTTCCTGTTCCTTGGATGCTGCCTGACCTGCTGTGCTTTAACCAGCAACACATTTTCAGCTCTAATTTTTTATGAACCCTTTCAAGTTCCACAACATGATTTTCAACCAGTCACCACTGTGGCATTGAGAACTCTGTGCATTATACAGCTGGAATTGTAAATACTGGAAGTGAATCAAGAAGCCAAACCAGGTTTTTAAGGGATTATAGGGAGATGGGTAGACAGAGTCCACAAAGCAAGTCTTATATTTGAGAGGCTTTGATGCAGAATTAATTGGAGCACTCTGGACTCATTCTAGTGAGTCTTCACTTGCATCATGAGGACGCAGGGAGGAAGAAGAGTGTACATTTCGAGGAAAATGAAGTTGATAAAAAGTCAGGCCTATGTGCTGTGATGTATGGCAGTGAAATGCTGTTTCCAATTGGAGTAATTAGCTTAGGAGATCTGCAAACCCATGTGAGTGATATGTGTAATAGCAGCATTTGTTTCAAGGTTCCTTCTGGCAAAACAAATAACTTGTTGAAACAGATTCAGATATAATAGTGTTTGTATGCTAACGTACAGCCTCTGGGGCTGCAACCAGAAACCAGCCCTACATTATTGTGGTCACACAGAAGGATAATTTAATATTCAATGTCAGGCTTTTTTCTTCCCCATCTAAATTGATTGAACAAGTGGCTTTAACAAAGAAGGGAGGCTGAATGCCACGCGTTCAGAAATTGAATTGAGATATGACCTGACATTTTGTTGATTTATGTCAATCATTTGAATTTACAATGTTGTTTTTCTTGATTTGGGAGTTGAATTAAGGGAATTCAAGGAATTGAAGTCACTTTGCTTTAATATATTCTTCCATGAGCTGTCAAAGCTCAGTTTGCTGATTTCCTTGAAGGTGACTGTCAGTGGGGCGGTATCACAACAAGATTCTGGGTTAGGGGAAACATAGTCATGACTTGTATTCACTTGTGACTCACTGTCAGCTGCTGTTGAGGACAAGTATGGGTCTCGCTTAGTTGTCATCACATGGATAAATAGCCTACGGGCACTCAGGTCGGTGGTATCTGGTCCCCCATTGATTGCATTGCAATTCTGATGGGACTAAACTCAGCATGAGAGTAAGTCTTTGACCCCCACCTGAGGTTTTGGTCCTTAAAACTATTCGCATCAGTGAGATGGGCTCTTAGCAATAGGAAATTGGGCGGAGAATTGTTATTGGGACTTTTTTTTTACAGGTGTATTATTTATTCACAACCTGTGGGCCTTGCTGGTAAGTCCAGAATCTGTTACCCATCCCTAACTGCCTTAGAGTGCAATAAAGACTTGCACACATTGTTGTGGATCTGGAGTCACATGCAAGCCAGACCACATAAGGACAGTTGATTCTGTTCCTTAAAGGGAATGAGTGGGCTTTTCCCTGCGGTGGGGGAGTCCAGAACGAGAGGGCACAGGTTAACAGTGAGAGAGGAAGCATTTAAAACAGACTTAAGGGGTAACCTTTTCATGCAGAGGGTGGTACATGTATGGAATGTGCTGCAGAGGAAGTGATGGAGGCTGGTACAATTACAGCATTTAAAAGGTATCTCGATGGAATAGGAAGGGTTTAGAGGGATATGGGGCAAGTGCTGGCAAATGGGACTGTAGTGAACCAGATTGGTTTAAGTAACAATTCGTGAGAATTTCATGGTCACTGTTACTGAGACAACTCGGGTCAGGTGAATTGGCCATGCTAAATTGCCCGTAGTGTTAGGTAAGGGGTAATGTAGGGGTATGGGTGGGTTTCGCTTCGGCGGGTCGGTGTGGACTTGTTGGGCCGAAGGGCCTGTTTCCACACTGTAAGTCTAATCTAATCTAAACTCTCAATTCCAGATTTTTAAAAAAAGTTGAATTTAAATTTCATCAGTTGCCATGGCAGGATTGAAGCCAGAGCCCAGGTGCCTGACATATTAGCCCAGCAACATTACCACTATACCCCATTAACACTTAGAATAGGAACAGTGAGTCTCAGAGTGGGGCTGGGGGGTTTTTCAGAGTGGTGGTTACATTCACTTTCACAATAATCTGCTGCTTTGTTTTTGATCAGTGAACTGCAGTACATTGAGATTGCCTCCCCTAAAGTGTTCTTCAGGCACCTTTGCTAAACTCAGAATGTTGGACCCGGATCATTATGTTAACATTGGGCTTTGTGATTCCGCTGCTGACCAACAGAACACTGGGAGGGGGGGAAGTTGGTGTTGGTGTGTGGCTGTGCACAGAAGCAACCACCCATCAGAGTCTGTACCTCAACAAATGTCCACCCATCCTGAACTCCCATCTACCCACAAAGACCAAAGGTGCTGTAAAATCTACAACTCATTATACAGAGCTGGACAAAGAGAATGGCTGCTTGGGCAAGGTTCCATAAAATTGTCAGTGCTCATTTGACCCTTATCCTCAGGGTGTTTTAGGGATTAGGGGAGAAATCTTGGCAAAAGATGGAGGGACTGTTATACATGGCAAACTGTTCAAAACTGGTCAAGTTTCACTCTGTCCTGGACTTGATAGATTAACCATTCAAAGTTTATGAAGAAGCTGCCAAATCATCTTTACAACTATAATAAAAATGTGATTGTTGAGAAAAAAAATCATCAAGCAGGTTTGGCAGCATATGGGGAGGTGGGGTGGCTCAGTGGTTAGGATTGCTGCCTCACAGTGCCAGGGATCCAGGTTAGATTCTACACCTGGGTCTGTGTGGAGTTTGCACATTCTCCTCACATCTACGTGGGTTTCCTTCAGGTACTCCAGGTTCCTCTCACAGTCCAAAGATATACAAGGCAGATGAATTGGCCATGCTAAATTGCCCATAGTTTCTAGGTGGTTTAGACATAGGAAATGCTGGAGCATTGGTAGGGGGCAATTCTGGATGGGATGCTCTTTGGAGGGTCAGTGTAGACTTGATGGGCCAAATAGTCTGCTTCCATACTGTAGGGATTCGATGATCTGGAGTAATGCACATTAAAATACTCTTCAGAATGTATCTTTAACATTGTTGTACTATCCTAAGAGGAAAATATAAAAACCTTAGATTAACATTTCAGTCAAAGCATTCAGTGACATATATAACGTTATTCTCACACACCAGTCTAGCATCAATTCAGCCCCAGTGTCAATAGCAGCAGAATTTTTAAATTGAATTTTGTAGGTTTCTGCTTAATTTCAGTCATACTTTAAATGGTTAAAATGAAATGGCAGTTCCTTAAGGTCAATGAGTTAGGAGTGAATATAGTATATTTGTTCCTTCAGAAAGCATTCAGTAAGCTTGCACTAGAGTTTTTTAAAATACAAAATCAGGATTCTTGGGTTTGGAGCAATTTAATGGCATAAATTGAGGTTTTGATAATAGACAGAAAGTAGAGAGTTGGAATAAACAAGTATTTTTCAGGATGGTAGGGATTACTAACTGAATGACGCAAGGATCCATGTCTGGTCTTCAGCCATTCACAGTTTGTATCAGTGCCGTTGCTTAGGGTATTAAAACACATATCTGGTAAATGGGCGATGCTGGGGCACTGGTGTCACAGTGATAGTGTCTGGATGAAGAGTCTTGGGTTCAAGTTCCACCTGCTCTGAACATGTGTAATAACATCTCTAAAAAGGTTAATTAGAAAATATCTATATGAAGTGAATGAGTGGCTCTTGTGGTGCAGTGATAATGTCTCTACCTCTGAGCCAGAAGGTCTAGTTCAAGTCCCACCTGTTCAGAGGTGTGTAATAATGTTTCAGAAAAGGATGATTAGAAAAAAGCATTTGCACCTTTGCTTTATAGTTCACTCAGCGACAACAATCCCCCAATATTAGGGGCTTTATTGCTGCATTGGTGATATCCCTTTGTCTGGGAGGGAGGCTTTGGTTCAAGTCCTACCTACTACAGAAGTGTGTCTGAAGAAGTTGATTAAAAATTTCTAGATAGGTGAATGAGTGAAAAAAGCTGATGACATAAAGTTCGGTGAGAAAGTGAACTCTGAGGAACAGACTGATTTTCATTGTCAGAGTCAAAAATGTGGTGCTGGAAAAGCGCAGCAGATCAGGCAGCATCCGAGGAGCAGGCAAATTGACGTTTTGGGCAAAGGCCCTTCATCAGGAACAGCTTTTGATGAGCGTTTTTGCCTGAAACATCGATTCTGTTACTCCACGGATGTTGCCTGACCTGCTGTGCTTTTCCAGCACCACACTCTCAACTCTAATCTCCAGCATCTGCAGTCCTCACTTTCGCATGAAAATGGAGTCAGGCAAGCCAAGTGATTAGCTAAATACATGAATAAATAAGGTTCAAGTTCTTTGAGGTCTTAAAAAAAAATGATCTCACTGAAACTTAAACAATTCTTAGAGTCCTCAGTACTGAAGATGCTCAGAGTTATTTACCCTGTCCAGAACTAGGGGTCATAAACTCAGAATAAGATATTTCCAATTATGACTGAGATGAGAAAGAGGTTTTTCACTCAAACTTATGAATATTTTGGAGGTTTCAGAGAGTGGTGAATGCTCAGTCACTGGGTTGTTTAAGATCAATAGGTCATTGAACACTAAGAAAACTAAGGGGCACGGGTTTCAGGTCTGAGAGTGGAATTATGCAGAAATTAGCCACAACCTTAATGAATGATAGAGCAGGCTCAATGAGCCATGAGACTTCTGCTCCTATTTCTTAGGTTATGGTCTAAGGTTGTTAGTGTAAAAATTGGAACATGAGAGAAGTGGTCATAAAGCTGATTTGTGAAGTGTTGAAGCAGCATTGATTTTCCAAGATAGTTTAACAGGCAAATGTGCATTTTCACAAAATACGGGGTGGCCAACGATAGGTGTCTTCAAGTCCGATAAGAAACTGTCATGTAATTCAGTGATTGAGAAGGTTTTGCTTTTTTAAACACATCACATAATACAACAGTGGCCAGAAAGCTTCATAATGCTTGCTGCATTGGCTAGTTTCATCCAGGGCAACAATTAGCATGTCACAACTGGCCTCAGCAACCTAATCTCTAGGGGAGATTAGATTAGATTCCCTACAGTATGGAAGCAGGCCCTTCGGCCCAACAAGTCCATACCAACCCTCTGAAGAGTAACTAGCCAGGCCCATTCCTCTACCAATATTTAGCCCTGACTATTGCACCTAATTCTGGGCAATTTAGCATGGCCAATTCACCTGACCTGCACACCTTTGGATTGTGGGAGGAAACCCACACAGACACAGGGAGAATGTGCAAACTCCACACAGACAGTCGCCTGAGGATGGAATCGAACCTGGGTCCCTGGCACTGTGAGGCAGCAGTGTTAACCACCGTGCCACCCCAATAGGAAAGACCCAAGTCTTGATCATGATCGAATGATTTGCACTGGAGGTGTACCTGGGTGGATGAGGACAGATGAGATCAGTCAGTGCATCCTGGGATTAAGTGGTAAGCGCACAATAAAATCAAACACATTAGTAAGACATGACAGCTAGCCAGCATTTTCACTCCCTCTGTTTTTTTTTTGATAGTGAAAAGAGAACCTTTTGTTGACTACCCAATATTTTGTGGAGAATGCATATATACCTAATAAACTATCTTGGCAAAAACATAAGCATGAGCAAGGTGAAAAAGGTCATTGTGGCATTCAGGTTACCACGGCAACAATACAGGTTAATGGTCAGTGATAGTGGCTGTCAAGGAAATCAATATTGAATCAAATCCATAAGAGACCCACCCCTCCAATCTTAGAACCATGTACATATTGTGAAGAGAATATATATATATATTGCAGAGTAATATGAAAACTACAGTTGTATTTCAGGGGATTCAGATACTGAATATAAAATTCTAAATCTTCACTGCAGTGCTTTCAGATGTCTTCCAGAAATTTCTCAGAATCCTGGCTTGTGTCTCTTATACTTTATAATTCAGGATATAGTATTCACCATAATGCTATGTTAGATCCGAGAGACCTTTTCTTCTTAAAAAATAAAACTTTAAAGAATTTCAAAAGGCATATTTAGAGTCCATCCATTCATCCATCAAAACATTTCACCAAATTCATATTTTGTCTGTCATATCATACTTACAGAGCTGCAACTGTGATAAAATGGCGCAAGTTACAGCTGTCAGCTGTGACTCAAATGTAGCATTTATGTCTCTGACTTGGAGATTTGTGGGTTTAAGAGCCAGTTATGCATGAGATGTAGGCTAATGTCTGAATGACACGTAAAGCCAAGACTTCAGCCTTTTTAAGGAAAGAGTAAAAGATTCAATGAATCTATTCAAAAAAAGAGTAGAGCAATTTCCATGCTGTTTCAAACAATATATGTCCTTCATATCAATGTCACTACAAAGAATATTATCCAGTTTTCATCTTGTCATTGTTTCTGATACCTTGCAGCGTGCTTCAAAGTATTTGTTCTACCCACACAAACCCAACCATGTACAATAACCTGAGGAAGCAATACTTACCTATTTATAGTATACTATTGAAATTTTGCTAATGCTTGGCGTTTCCTGCTAAACCCTTGACACCTCGTGTATTTTTTCCCATTATAATTTTTAAAATGTACAAATGAAAAATGTTGCCAGTAAAGGAATAAAAACAAAATCAGGAACAGAAGCTGCAGAGGTACAATTCCAACAGATCTTCTTTAACATGCAAAGGCAGGGTTCCAGCCTGTGTAGTAATTAACTATTGAATAAAATCACTCCTTGTTTACTTAACTGCAATCTATTTTGTTGTCTAAGATATATGCTGACCCATGCTAGTAGATGGAATAATACAGTATATTGCCCTTTCATAGGATATGCATGTCATTTACAAGTCCAATCCTGACTGCACCCGCATGAATTGGTGCCTTGCTAAGCTGTCTAAAAGTCTGGCATGTTGCCGTGGGTTAGATGTCACATATAGGCAAGACTTGGTTAAGATAGCAAATTTCCTTTCTTAAAAGATGTAAGTGAGCCAGATAGGCTTGTACAAGTGCTATCACTTCACCCTGATGAGAAAATTAATTGTGCACGACTGAAACTTATTCTAAAATAATGCACAGCAGTCCCTGGGTTGGAAATGGGTTCCATTGTGGAATCTGTTTGCAAGTCAATTTGTATGCAAGTCAGAAAACACAATGCAGGGCAATACCAAACAGATGTTTGTGAGTACAGGAAATGTTCTTATGAAGGGTATATAAAATTAACACCCCAGTATGGGATCGTGTTCATAAGTATGAGTGTTTGTTAAGTCAGATGTTCATAAATCAAAGACCATCTCTAGTATTTGATCATAAGCAGCATCATAGGAGACTTACTGATTTAAAACATAAATTGGATTGTGTGAGGTAATCTGCAATTATATAAGGTGACAAACCATCGAAATAATGTTTTAAAATGCTATCAGTGTGACAAAGGGAAAGAGGTTGCATATTTCCATAATTATATTTCTTCACAAGTCTTTAGGTATTCTGTTAACTTTTGACTGTCGATGCTAAGGAGTTATGGAGTATTCTGTGAAGTATTCTGGCCACTCTCCCTCAGAAAAGGTACAGATCATCAATAAGTTTGAGGATAATGATGTTTTTCAGACAAATTTTACAAAGAAAAAAATCAGCAACTAGGGAAAAAGACTATGAGCACATGATACAGATGTTCAGTAGAATAAAAACTGTCAACATCAGGAGAGAACGTCTGATCCATGAATCGAAGACATCAGTATAAAAGTCAGAAACTTAAAACAAGGCTAGGTGTTGAAAAATAGTCTTTTATTCTGTATATATGGAAATAACTCTGAGAAAGTGTAGTTGAAACAGGTCAATTTGGTATACATTTAAAAGGCAACTAGAGTGATGTATGCAGTGATGAATGCAGATTGATGGTTACAAAGATATCAATATTACTTAATTTCAGAGACTTATAAAAGCCAGAAGATCAATAAGTAATAGGAAATGTGTTATGAAATAGAATAATCTTATGTTGGATTTGGATTGGTTGGACTGAATATTGCTCAGGGATTTCTTATTTAAATTCTGGATTTTTGGTTGTAATTACAGAGTATTGTTTGGTTTAGTTACATATAATATCCCCTCCATCCCTCACCCTGTTCTTTTACACAGACCTTTGAAGCTAAAATACACCACATTGAAACAAGGCCATCCAAGAAACCAAAAGATAAAGAGATATTGGAATTCTTCATCCGTTGTGAAACAAACGTTTCGGATATCAGCACCTTGGTCAGTTCCCTGAAAAGAGTTGCAGATGATGTAAAAACAACAAAAGAAGAAAAATGTAAGAATGATGACTTTTCTCCATCTCTGACTATTGTATGTTTTCTCTTCAGTAGTGTGACCAACAGATTTTAGTCTTCAGTGAATATAATTATTACCCATAATATTCGAAGATTTTTACTCAATTTTCCCAGATCCTCTCCAATGTTCTCCTTCGCTGAAGGAATTATTTCATGCATTTGTTCTAGAAGTGTATCAGGCCATCTCTGAACAGATTGATTAAGGAAGATATCTACTACAGGGTTGGATGCGTCAACTGGACATTAACCTTGAGCAGGAACCAGGCATCGTTCTGTTTAACTTTTCAACTCTGAAACGAGCTGTGCAGCTTGACTGCTGTCCTAATGGAGATCAGAAAATTCAAGAAGAGACCAGCGATTGAGCCTATTTCTTAGAAACTCCAGGATTCAATAGTAATGGCAAACTGCATTTATATAGAAAAAAGTAAGATGTCCAATTCCCTCACACAGGAGAAATACTCAATAAAATTTCTTTCTCATCTACATAAGAAATTGTGACTTGGTTCCTAAAGGAGGACTTAGAGGCTTAGGAGAGGCATTTCCAGAGCTCAGGGCCCTAGTCAGTTAAAACCATGACTGCCAACAGGATAGCAATAGAATTGGGCAAGCTCAAGAGGCCAGAACTGAAGGGCCTCAGATACCTTGGAGGGTTGCATAGCTGGAGGGTATTACCAAGATAGACAGCAATTAATAATCAAAGAGAAGACTCAACGTATTGACAATCTGGGAGCCAGTGTGGCTCACTGAAGACTGAGTTAAACAGGACTTGCTGTGAGATAAGACACAGGTGGCAGATTCAATTTTATTAAAGGTGGAAAAGAGCATGCTGGTCTGAAGTGCATTGGAGAAGTTAAATTTAGATGCAACAAAGACACGACTAAAGGTTTCAATGACAGATGAGCTGAAACAACAGCAGAGATTGGTGCTTTACAGACAGTGATGAGAGTGGGTTTAATTTGATTCTTCATGGAATGTAGGCTTTGCTGGCCAGGACAACATTTTTTTGTCCAATTATTGATTTATTGCCTAATTATTGATTCATTGCCCAGGAGAAGCCAGTGCTGAGTTGCCTTCTTGAGCTGCTGCTGCTGTCCCTGAAGTGGGAGGACAGTGGGTGCTATTTGAAAAGGAGTTTCAAGACTTTGGCCCAGTGACAATGAAGGAATGGTGATGTAGTTCTAAGTCAGGATGTTGTGTGGTTTAGAGGGAAACTTGATGGGGCTGTGTCCAAACACCTGGTCTTCCCAGATGGTGGTGGTTAGAAGTTTGGAAGGTCCTGTCAAAGGTGACTTACTGCAGTGCAACTTTAACACTGCCTTGACTGTGCATCTGTGGAAAAGAGTGAATTTTGAAAGTGGGTGGGATGGAGTACCATTCAAGCTGCTGACCTAACTAATGGAAATGTGGTCAGAAGCTTATTTCATTGTTAAAGAAAATGCCAGATTTTAACCAAATGAGGTGCTTTATTTTCCTAACGCAAACCATTGGTATAAACTCTCATAATTATTTAAAAACATCCATGGACCTACATCCAGTTTGAATTACCACCTTCATCCAGATGGAGGGTGAAATGAGCAAATCTGGAAGGAAATTGGAAAGTTTAACAAAAAAGTCTCAGGCATTAGAATTGCTACGCCTTTTGAATATGATGCATAAATTATATATTAGATCATCATTGAATGAGATGCAGGCAACAAGTAAATGTTAAATATTTGTGGGCATGCTCAGAAACTGGGACTTTTTTTTTACAGTAATGCAATGCTTAGTACAACTCTCAAGAATGTCAGTGTGTTTCACATACAATGGATTATAATTAATGTCCTGATCAATGAACAGCACCCATCAATGTCTTACAAGTAGCAACTAGATGAATGTTATGCAGGTGAATTGAGGAGACCCTCATTCCCCCTTGAATTACCATGGTTCTTTATGTTCATCTGAAACAAACAGATCAACACGGACAGTGCAACACTCCCTCAGCACTTGCACTGAAAATTGGCCTTACTTATATATCCAAATCCTGAACTCTGACTTTATCACATAACCTTCTCTCCATACATCAGAGATGAAAATGTTATCAACCTAGATAAGCTGACACACTGCAGGATATTTGTTATGCACTGTCATGTAATAATTTATTTTAGCTTTTAAGTAGCATAGATCCAGTGTGTACATGAGTTCTTTCAATTATATTATTTAATATACATTATCTACATTATAATGTATAATATACAGACAGCAGTCAATATACATATTCCAATAGATACTTCAAACTCTCACTGCCTGATATAATGTAATGGAAAACTAAGAGGCCGAAAAGCATTCGGCAGTAATTCTTCCCAGCTATCTTCATGCCCTAGAGCAGAGTTTATGTTTAGCATGAATTCTACAATTGGACCAGGACAAAGGTCAAATCTTATTAAATGACTGTTGTTCCTCTGATGTTGCTGATAATTAAATTCATTCAATGACTCATTGAGTTAGAATCAGCCACAACCCTGATTGGACGTGCAGGTTTGCCGCAGGTAAATACTGGTGATATGTGACATTATCCTACTCTTGTTTATCAGGCTGATCATTTAAAAACACTGCAGAATTATTCTCTCCATTGCTAGCTCTGCATTAAGTGGTTACCTTCCAATAATACGTGCATCACAGGTGCTTTTTGATGCTTTGAAACATTCCAATTAGTTAACCTGTGCTTCCATTTTATCTCCTTTCTTTCACTTCTAGTTCACTGGTTTCCAAAAAAGCTATCAGATTTGGATAGATGTCATCAATTAGTTACAAAATATGAGCCGGAATTGGATCTGGATCATCCGGTAAGCTTTCGAGTTTATGTGAAGGAATCTTTGCTGGGAAAATGTGACCAATCAAAAACTTTCAATTCCAAAGGAGAAGAGTTTGAGAAAGCAGTTTAGGAGGAATCTCATATGGAACAGGTTCATGAACAATGACTGGTCAGGGCAAATGGTCCACTTCTGGGCTGTAGAACTTTTGTAAAACTCTTGCCATTCCTGCCATAATTAAAACAACAATTCTGGTCACCCTGTTATAGGAAGAATATTATTAAGCTGGAGAGGGTTCAGGAGAGTTTTACCGGGATGTTGCTGGAAATGGAGGGTTGGAGTTATTTTTTAAAAAGGCTGGAGAGGCTGGGACTTTTCTCGCTTGAGCATCGGAGGTTGAGGGGTGACCTTATAGAGGTTCATAAAATCATGAGGGGCATGGATAAATGGCACTTGAAACCTCACGGGTGGGAGATTTAGAGAGTGGGGCATATTTTAAAAGTGAAAGGAGAATGATTTAGACAAGAATTGGGGGGCTTTTTTTTACACAAAGAGTGGTTCATATGTGGAAGGAAATTACAAAGCAAGTGGTGGATGTGGGTACAGTTACCGTTTTTAGATAAATACATGAACAAGAAATGTTTGGAGGAATCAGGGCCAAGCACAGGCCGTTGGGGCTAGTTTAGTTTGGGGTTATGGTCGGCATGGACTGGTTGTATCAAAGGGTCTATTTCTGTGCTGCATGACTCTATGACTGACCAAACAATTACAATATACTATAAAAAGAGATAAGTGTGTCTTACTCGATACCGTTCACTTTGTGTGTTCATGCTGTGTGCTTTAGCATTGCTGCTTCCAGATCAGATTATATAATCTGTGCAACATTTTTCTCAGCATATTCACAGCTCATTTCTGCTCAACTGTGAATAACAAGTGCTGTCTGTTGCTTACTATCTTCAATCTTGGCATCTCTGGAGCAAGTACTTTGGAAGTGCTTCACATCAAAAGGAAGATTTAACACGTGTGACAAAAAAAGTAACCGAACTAGAAGGTGGTGCTGTCCCTGGTAGACACTTGTAAATGTATATATCACATTCGAGATCTTATTTGGAAAAGGCAGTTCTAGAGCAAAAGTTCTGTTTTGTTGCTGTTCCTGTAGTTCTGGACATGTAGCCTGCCATTAGAATTGATGGTCAAGAATTAGTCAGTGACTCCTACCGCCCTACATTCCTTTGTGTCGATATGTTATCAAGCACCGGACCAGATGATGAATTGAGTTGAATTGAATTTATTGTCACGTGTACCGAGGCACAGTGAAATACTTTGTCTTGCGAGCAATACAGGTCACAGAGTTAAGTAACATTGATAAGTAAATAGAGGGTAAACAATGGGGAAAAAAAACACAGGTACAGGCGAATGTTTAGAGTTTGTAAGTCCATTCAGTATTCTGATAATAGTAAGGTAGAAACTGTTATGAAACCGGCTGGTGTGTGTGTGTGTGTGTGTGTGTGTGTGTGTTCAGGCTTCTGTACCTTCTCCGCAGTGGTACAGGTTGTAAAGAAGTATTGCCAGGGTGGAATGCATCTTTGAGTGTTGGACCTGGTAGGTAGATTGTATAGATGGGAGGTTAGCCTTTGTGATTGTCAGGGCCGAGTTCACCACTCTCTGTAACCATCTCCGATCTTCAAAGCAAGCATGCAGGTACAGCAGCGAAGAAAGCTAATAGCATGCTGGCCTTCATAACAAGAGGAATTGAGTATAGAAGCAAAGAGGTCCTTCTGCAGCTGGACAGGGCCCTGGTGAGACCGCACCTGGAATATTGTGTGCAGTTTTGGTCTCCAAATTTGAGGAAAGACATTCTTGCTATTGAGGGAGTGCAGCGTAGGTTCACAAGGTCAATTCCCAGAATGGCAGGACTATTCCAAGGCATTCTAGGCATACGTTTAAAAAATAAAAGCAAGAGGATAATGAGGGGGAATAAAGGAGGAACTTATGTTTGGAGGCTTGCAAAATCCTAAATGAGTACTTTGTGTCAGTATTGATCCGGAAGAAGGATTTAGAGGATAGTGAAATTAGTGTGCAGCATGCTAATATGCAAGGGCATTTTGAGATCAAGAAAGAAGTGGTATTGTTTTTTTTTTGAAGAACACTAAGGTTGATACGTTGCAAGGACTTGATGCTATCTGCACCAGGTTTTTGAGTGAGGCAGGAGAAGAGATTACTGGGACCTTGACCACGACATTTGTATCTTCACTAGCCACTGGAGAGGTACCGGAGGACTAGCAAGCAGCTAATGTTGTTCCTCTGTTCAAGACTGCAATAAGGGATAATCCAGGAAATTATAAACTGGTGAGTCCTTCATCAGTTGTTGGGAAGCTATTGACAGAATTCTCCGGGATCATATTTAAGCACATTTGGAAAAGCACTGCCTAATTAGGGGCAGTGAGTGTAGCTTTGTGTAGGGCAGATCATGTCGTACTAACTTGGTTGAATTGTTTGAGGAGGTGATCGATGAGGGTAGAGCGGGTGGATATTGTCTTTATGGATTTTAGTAAGGCTTTTGACAAGGTCCCTCATTGTCCTCAAGGTTCCTCATGGTCCCTGCCTCAAGGCAGAGATCGATAGATTCTTATTGTCTCGAGAATTAATGGCCACGGGGAGAATGCGGGTAAGTGGAGTTGAAATGCCCATCAGCCATGATTGAATGGCGGAGTGGACTCGATGGACCGAATGGCCTTACTTCCACTCCTATGTCTTATGGTCTTATCCTACATTGAAAGATTGGAGCGACTGGGCTTGTATACCCTTGAGTTTAGAAGGCTGAGAGGGAATCTGATTGAGTCGTATAACATTATTAAAGAATTGGACACTCTGGAGGCAGGAAACATGTTTCCGCTGATGGGTGCATCCCGGACCAGAGGACACAGTTTAAAAATAAGGGGTAGGCCATTTAGAAAAGAGTTGAGGAGAAACTCCATCACCCAGAGAGTGGTGGGTGTATGGAATATTCTGCCCCAGAAGGCTGTGGTGGCCAAGTCTCTGGATACTTTCAAGAAAGAGTAGGATGGAGCTCTTACGGATAGTGGAATCAAGGGTTATGGGGATAAGGCAGGAACAGGATACTGATTGAGGATGATCAGCCATGAAGGTAATGAATGGTGGTGCTGGCTTGAAGGGCAGAATGGCCTACTCCTGTTATACAGCTGCCATACCAAGTAGTGAATCCAGACAGAATACTCTCGATGATGCACCTATAAAAGTTGGCAAGGGTATTCTCCGTCATGCTTAATTTCCTCAGCTGCCTGAGGACAAAGTGATATTGTTGGGCCTTTGTAACCAGTGCATCCACATGAAGAGTCCAAGAAAGCTTGTTGTGGATGACCACTCCCAGGAGCTTGACACTTTCCACTCGTTCCACCTCTGTGTTGTTAACGTGTAAGGGGGCATGATTAATATTCCGCCGAAAGTCAATAATGAGTTCCTTGGTTTCGCTGGCATTGAGAGCTAGGTTTTTCTCAGTGTACCATTTTTCTAGGTTTTCCTTCTCCCATGTGTAGTCTGTTTTGTCCCCATCTGAGATTCAACCGACTATGGTGGTGTCATCAGCGAAATGAAATTCGAGTTATTGTAGGTTTATCACTTTGGTGAGGCAGTAGGAGGAGGCATAGTAGTGGGCAGCGGAGGAGTCTGGATAGTCACATGGATGTGAACAGCAAACAACTATTAAGAAGTATAGCACTGGAGTGACGTTTATAGACATGTCTTGCATTGTTGATGATCAGTGCAGATGGATATAAATTGTGCTGCAAATTACTGTCATTACACTCACAACAGATGTACCCTGAGCTATCTGCAAAGAGAAAGAATGTAGAGGACAACTTGCATTTATATAGCATCCCTCATGTGCTCACAAAGTCACAAACCTCTTCACACTCAACGAATACTTCCATGATGGGGCCACTGTTGTAAAGTAAGAAATGTGACAGCCTATTAAAGCAAAATTGTCAAACTGCAATGTGATAATACCCTGTTTTCATGTTGGTTGAGGGATATTTGCTTCCAGGGTAGTCTCCTATGATCGAGTGGTCTAAGCCGCTGGGTTTAAGTTTAGGGTGGCCTGGTGGCACAGTGGTTAGCACTGCTGCCTCATAGCACCAGTGTCCCAGGTTCCATTCCAGTCTCGGGCAACTGTCTGTGTGGAGTTTGCACATTCTTCCTGTGATTGCGTGCGTTTCCTCTCACAATCCAAAGATGCGCAGGTCAGGTGAATTGGCCATGCTAAATTGCATTAGTCAGAGGGGAAAATGGGTCTGGGTGGGTTACTCTTCGGTGTGGACTGGTTGGGCTGAAGGGCCTGTTTACACATTTTAAGGAATCTAAATCTAAATTCCCTGCTCTTTATTGAAGTAGTGGTAAGGGATTACTTACATCCATCTGATAGGACAGAGAGCTATGGCTTAATGTCTCCTTTGAAAGGCAGAATCTTGAATTGTGAAACACATATTTAGTCCTGCACTAAGAGCATCAGCGCTGAAAATGTGTTGCTGGAAAAGCGCAGCAGGTCAGGCAGCATCCAAGGAGCAGGAGAATCGACGTTTCGGGCATGACCCCTTCGGGAATTTTCAGCTCTGATCTCCAGAATCTGCAGTCCTCACTTTCTCCACTAAGAGATCAGCCTCAATTTGTGCAAAATAAGCAAAGGCAATGTGAAAAGTAGTTAGGGTATGAAATATATTGCCTGAAATATGATTTGATTGCATTTGATTTTATTTGATTTGATTTATCATTGTCACATGTACCAAGAGACAGTGAGAAGTATTGTATTGCGTGCTAACCAAATAAATCATACTTTATATAAGTACATCAGGGTAATAGAACAGAATGCTGAATATAGTGTTGCAGCTACAGTATTTTCAAACTCTTGTGTCTTCAGCCTGATGGAAGAGAGTATATAAGAGGTGGAAGGGATCCTTAATTATGTTGGCTGCTTTCCTGAGGCAGCCGGAAGAGTAGATGGTGTAATGCATGGAAGGCTGGTTTTCGTTGGGGAGGTAGTATCAATTTGGATCATTTACAATTCTGTGATTTCTTGTTCAAAACAGTGCAGTGCTACTTGAGCCCATAAACCTTGGACTCTGTAGCAGGAGTTCAAAAGGAGAGACTGAGACTGTTCACAGTTATGACCATTTTCACAGTTGTATTGGTGTCTGCAGAAAAGATACCAGCAGATGTCAGTGTTGCCCTGGAAAAGTGTACCCTGCAAAATGTGAAGAATGTCTTTGGACATTACCAGAATCTATGCCCACAAATGCAAGGCTAAGTCTGGCTATATGCACTTCTCATGCAGCCTCATATCCATGAACTGTACTCCTCAAAAGTGAAGAATTATGAGCACACAATTCAATATTAGGAATTGCAATTTCAGCAGCAAAGTATGGACGTTGGAAAGCTGATGTAATAGAAAATGCTGGAAATATTCAGCAGGTCAGGCAATACCTGTAGAGAAACTGAATGGATGCCTCACGTTAATAGCTTCTGATTAGAATTCATACAGCAGGATACAGCAAAATAGCTTTGAATGTTCCTGCCTGCTCGATATTGCTCATTTAATGTGGATATGCTGAATGCATATAAGTGCATTTTGTGTTAGAACAGTTTAAGACTATCTAAAGGGTAAGCCCTTAAGTCAACCAGTTGCACCTACAGCTGGAAAAATAATTTTCCAGTCAATGCTCTACCCCTCATACGTATATTCCTTTCTGCTGCATTGTTTGTCTTCTGCCCTCCTTTACCTCTGAATGCTGGATTATATCCCAGAAATATCCTCAGCAAAAATGTCAAAAAACTGTCCTAATATATGATGATAATGACATATTATAAAAAATTGTAAACTTTGAAGGCTTGTCATATTTGTCACCCTACATTCTTCAGTCATTTCATTACTTTGTCAACAGAGGGCGGCATAGGACATACTGTGAGATCAGGCACATACCAGGTGTTAGCCAGAGCAATAATGCCTTTAACAGCAATTGCTCTGATTTTAATTATTCGTTCATGGGATGTGGATATCACTAAATTTCTCATCCCTTGTTGCCTTTGGGAAGGAGATGATGATCTGTCTCATTAAATTACCGTAGTCCTTATGATATATCTCCATCCACAGTGCTTTTGGGAAAGAATTTCCAGGATTTTGACCCAGTGACAGTGGGCAATATTGCTCCACGTAAGGAGGCTGGGTGGCTTGCAGAGGAACTGGTGGGTGGAGGTGTACTGACTCTGCATCACCTGCTTATCGTACGATGGATGAAGACATTGACAACTCAGTTGGCTGTAACACACTAAACAATAACAGTGATAATGTACACATTGATGCTTAGTTTAGGCTCCAGCAGGGGCACTCAGTCACTGACCTCACTACAACCTTGGTCCAAATGTTCTGCTGTCCTGTGCTAGCTGTTAGGAATTGGTGGGTTTAGAAGACTCTATTGAAAGAGCCAGGCTGATTTGCTGCAACGCATTTGGAAGACTGTACACACTGCTGTCACTAGGCATTGGGCAGTGAAGAGAGTGAAATGCTGACATTGATAGATGGGGCACCAATGAGGTAGGCTGTTTAGGCCTGGTTGGTGTCAAGCTTTTAGAATGTTGTTACATCTGGGCTCATCCAGGCAAGAGGAAAATATTCTATCACATTCTTGACTTGTGCATTGTAGGTAATGTTACCGGTGAGTCAGGAGTAACTCACTCTAGAATTCCTAGCCTCAATCTGCTGTTGTAATGTCTTTTCTTTACACAGCTGGTCCAGTTCAATTTAGCATCAATGGTGACCTCAGGATGTCAACAACAGGATTTCAACAAGGTACATACCATTGAATATCAAGGGGAGTTGGCTAGCTTCTGTCTTTTTGAAGATGGTCATTGGCTGACATTTGTGTGGTATGACTACTATTTGTCACTTAGCAGATCAGAAGGAGTAATGAATGATACTCAATGTTGTGCAGTCATTAGTGAACATCCCCACTTCTGACCTTATGATGGAGGAGATGCCATTGTTGAAGCAGGGGAAGATGGTGGGGCAAAGGACCCTAACCTGAGGAACTCCTGCAGAGCTCCACTGGAGTTAGTCGGGCCAAGGACTCTACCCTGAGGAACTCCTGCAGAGCTCTGCTGAAGCAGCAGCGATAGATTTCCAGCAATCTAGAATCATTTTTTTTTGTAGTAAGTATGATAGCAACCAAAAGAGACTTTTCCCCTGATTCTCATTGACTCCAGGTTTGCTAGGGCTCCTTGATATCGCACTCAGTCAAATGAAGGCTTGATGCCAAGGGAAGCTGTCCTTTTAATTTTCTGCTCATGGTCCATGGACTTCTGAATTCTGCAGGCTCAGGGTCTTGGAGCATCTATGCAACTGTGAGTGAACACTGGGTAAAGATCATCACTCTCACCTCGCCTGCAGTTCAGCTCTTTTGTCCACATTTGGACCAAGTGAGGTCAGGGGCTGAGTGCGCCTGATGGAACCCAAACTAAGCATCAATATGTACATTATTACTGCTGTTGATTAGTCTGTCACAGCCAACTGAATTGTCAACGTCTTCATCCATCGTACGATAAGCAGGTGATGCAGAGTCGGTCAGAAGACCTTATGGAACATCGAGATGATGCAAATTAGACTGTACAATTGTTAATCAATGGTCAAAACGGCAAACATTTTCCAAGAAGATAAAGCCCCTTTGCCATTTGATGGCTCCTTCACCAGCTGTATGCGAGTGCTGAAATTAACATCATAACATATTGTAATAAGGTGATTGATTTGAATTAATCCGACCTTCCTCCATTAATCTCATACCCAATGTTCACGTTTATTCAAGCTACTTGCCATTCAAAGCCAAAAACCAGACTCATTAAACTGAGAGGAATAATGCAGAGGCCTAAAGGCTTGTGATAAGGGATCACAATACTTAGGGAGCCCCTCAGTAAAATGAAAACTGAAAGATTGCGTACAATTTCAGTATTAGCTCCATTTAAGTATAGTATATTGCAATATGATTTTTTGTACAGTCATAGAGATGCACAGCACGGAAACAGACCCTGTCGTCCAACTCTCCTTGTTGGCCACTTATCCTAAATTAATCTAGTCCCATTTGTTATCCCACCAAACCCATGTACCCATCCAGATGCCTTTTAAATGTTGTCATTGTATCCATCTCCTCCACTTCTTCTGGCAGGTCATTCCATACATGCACCACCCTCTGCATGAAAGTGTTGTCATTTTGAAATCTTTGCCCTCCAGTTTTGGACTCCTTAATGCTGGGGATTAAGACTTTGGCTATTCACCCTCTCCATGTACCTCATGATTTTATAAACCTCCCAGCCTCAAATGCTCTGGGTAAAATCACACCAAACTACCCTGCCTCTCCTTATAACTCAAGCCCTCCATTCTCAGCAACATCCTGGTAAATCTCTTCTGTACTTTCTCCAGCTTAAACTATCCTGCCTATAGCAGGGTGACCAAAACTGGGCACAATACTCCAGAAGAGGCCTCACCAACATCCTGTACAACTTTAATATATGTGGGCTGGTGGGTGGCACAGTGGTTAGCACTGCTGCCTCACAGCGCCAGAGACCCAGGTTCAATTCCCACCTCAGGTAACTGTCTGTGTGGAGTTTGCACATTCTCCCCGTGTCTGCGTGCGTTTCCTCCACATGCTCCAGTTTCCTCCCACAGTCCAAAAAATGTGCAGGTTAAGTGAATTGGCCATGCTAAATTGCTTGTAGTGTTAGGTGAAGGGGTAAATGTAGGGGAATGGTCTGTGTGGGTTGCTCTTCTGAGGGTCAGTGTGTACCACACTGTAAGTAATCTAATAACGTCCCAAATCCTATACTCAAAGATCTGAGCAATAACCGCAAGCATGCTAAATGGTTTCTTAACCACCCTGTCTACCTGTGATGCAAACATCAAACAATTATGTTACTGAACCCTGAGGTGTCTCTGGTCCTCAACACTGTAATTGTATAAATCTTTATTTGTTTTACCAAAATGCAATATCTCGCATTTGCCAAAACTAAAATTAGTGAAAAAAACAATGCTTTGTACTTTTGGCTGATAAATCAACATTTGAAGCCGAAATGTCTGAATCCATTGGGTTTCTGCTGGCCTCCTGGAAGATGAAGTGTAAATGGAAGTTGCCAGTAGGGAATCTTTGGAATCTCCATTGTAGCAGAATCCAAAGGGGTAGCCTGGGACACTGAAGGTTCCACTACATCCTTAACCCTTCCAAAGTTCTCACTTAAATCAGAGATTCAGAGGGTTCCAATGAACTTAAGCAAGATAGTTACTCAGAAAGGGTTAGACTATGCAATACATTGTCCAGTTCCTGAGTAACTGTTAAACTGGTCCCATTCTTGACTCTCAAAGCTCCTCTGCTAGAGCCCTTACCATCTCTAGAGCCTGATCTGACATCTGCTGAGAGGTGACGCCCCCTTTCCCTGCTCCACCCCTGACTGCACCGCTATAACTCCCCACACCCCCTCTGAGGTTATGCCCACCTTCCACATCACCTGTTGGATTCCAACTCTCCCATCGACCCAAGCTACCTAATGACCGCATCACTTATCTGGGCCCCTTGCCACCTTGCACCTGGTGCCCTACCTCCCTGGCACCCTGCCCTCTTCTCAAGTGGCATCATATGTGATTGGTACTACCACTTCCTACCCAAAGACACATTACCCCTGTACCCTGCTCTCCCGCCATCCTACTAACCTGGCATCTAATTCACAGGCTCTACAAAGAACTGTCAGAATGGAAGTTGAGCTCGACAGTTCTAAAGGACACTCTTTTTGTGAAGAAAAGGGAGTGAAGTGACAACCTGCAAGAGATTGCCAGTGCTCAGGAAATCTAGCCCAATATTTCTAAGCAATGCACACAGCAAGAATCCATCCATCTTTTCAGTTCTGTTACATTGGTCACGGGAGATATGACAAGAGGACTGGGGTTGATCATTCCTTCTAATATCCAACTCCGGTCAGGTGGAAGTATTCTACTTTGCACCTGTTTCTAGCCTTTGTTTCTGCCACCTGTATCTGATATCAAGCAACCCTTGTCTTATTATGATCCCACACTAGTCTCCAAATTTTAAATTATGATCTGTGTAGGAACCAGTGAACCTTTTTACGAAGTTGACCATGTGTGAGATCCCAGGTACTCAGTAAGAGAATAAAGCAACACGATTTTAAGGATTTGAACCAACAACAAAGTGTTTTATCATACAAATTTAGAAGAGCGATACAATCCACAATACATATACTCAACTTATCTCTAACAGCCAGAACTAACCTCAGGTATATGTGGATGACAGACTAACTATGGTTGAGCATCCATAATGCGGTCAAGGCAGATGCCATGGATTTTTCCATAAACCCGCAATGTTGGTGCCATTGTGGTGCATCAAACCTGATTAAACTTTATAAGTCATACCAAGATTTTGGAGCTCTTACAAAAACAAACTGCTTCCACAACGGCTCAAATTCTGGTAGTTCATTCCCCTGAGTTCTGGAAATTGCACTCAGGCACCTGCTCACAGCCACAACTTCAGCTTTTCACAGATAGCTAGCTTCGCCAAGCTGACACTGCCTCTGTATTACTTCAAGCTTAGGCCTACCTTAGCTACACAAGGCACATACTGTGTGGGCTTTCTTCATCCCTGCTGTCAGTGACACTGAACTGTTAATAGTATATGGCCTTTTACAAGCACCTACAGCTCCCAGAGCTTTTCCTGAGCCCGAACTCCAACATTTAGCTGCACATCCTGTCTCTCTGGACTTCACTGCCCTATCAGCTTTAAGCTTGATGTGTAGGTATTGGACTGGGTTGGAAAATGTGAGAAGTCAGATGACACCAGGTGAACGAAGGACAATGCTCCAAAAGCTTGTGATTTCAAATAAACCTGTTGAACTATGACCTGGTGTCATCTGACATCTGAACTTTAAGTTTGCTACTCCTGCACTTTTTGAAGGTAGTAACTCTCGTTTCTGCTCCTATGTACTGGATTGACTAAGAGAACCCAAGGTTAGCAACTTTGTCCTCTGCCTCCACCAATTCCCCGGAATTGACTGTTCATTAATCCTTGAACTGATCTGTATGACCGATTAAAGGATTGCAACAATTCCCACCCATATTGCGAGACAGTATTGAATGGGACTACTTCTTCGAAACCATTAAATGGAACATTTCCTTGAAATTGTCTCTTCCTTGAATTTTACAATATTCACAGACTGTTGGCTTGGGCATTAGAAAATGGAAACAAAAGAGGATTTCATTACACCATGGGTATTTGATGAAAGCAGAGTATAACGTCTAATATTTTAAGCCTTTTTAAAACAACTACATGGTTCAATGCTATATATATATATATCACTCAGTTTAAATGGTGGTTTATTTAAAATAAACTATATTTTGACATTGAGCCGCTACTTAACCCAGTCACCTCTTTAGGATGGAGGATTATGTGGTCCACCATCATTCAGTAGTTTATTTTGTTTTGGTCACTGCCTGGTCCCTGTTGTATATCCTGAAAACAAGAGCCTGCCAAAAAGATCAGCGTAACTTTTTATGGTTTGTTTTAGCTGAATTACAAAACAGGGTCTAAAATCCTATAAACTGTCAACTTCAACCCTGCAGAACTCAGGAAGTTTATGGGACTCTACCCAGACTCAACATTCTACTGAGGTACATCGTGTTCTTTACATCTGTTTCTGTGCACTCAGTTTATGCTAGTTGCAGCCAATGTCTCTCTCTCTCTCTCCACAGATATTGTAAGTCCGTGCATTTGTTTGTGGTTTGGACTGGGCTGATTTTATAGTCACATCTGGGTTGCCCAGAAAGTCCTAAAATGTAAATCAGACCCTGTAGAGGCTGATTTTTAAAGGGATCTGAGCCTGGAGCACATGCCAGCAAATTGCAAATTTTCAAGATCGAGGAACTGCAGTCAGTATATTTATATAGAATTTCAGGCAGCATTTATATGTGCTGTAAGGGACTAATAGGTAGTAGAGTGGAACGTAGAATTAAGAAGGAATATGGTTGTATGGAGGACAGGTAAAAGAAGTGGACTGATGAGATGAACGATGAACCACAGACTTCATCTGTGTGGGCTCCCTTTGATTAGCACAACTGACCTTCAGAACTGAGGGAACAACATTGAAACTTGCTGACGACTCCAATTTGGGAGCACACGTGTTCAGGGCTAAAGGACAAATGAGAAAGATTGCCTGATTCAATTCAATATAGAAAACCCATGGTCATACATTTTAAAATAGCTAAAGAAACCAGACCTTAGATAATAACATATGAAGACATCGAGGGGAAAGAACATTTGGTGTGTAAGTACAGCAGTCACAAAAGATGACAGCATAGATAGGTAAAACAGCAAAAGGAAAGGACGGTTGAATTGTTTGGTTTTGTTCTGGATCTTTAGAAAGCAAAACACTGAAATGTTTGACTTTTGAAAGATCATGGTTAACTTGTATTTCTGTTTATGTGCAATTTGACCATCCCATTGTAGGGTGGATGTAAAAGCAACAAAACGGTGGTAAGGTGAGGACTAACAGTAATGAAGCAAGGAATGGAAAGCTCAGTTGTTCTGCTACAAAGTTTGCAAGATTAGGAGGTAGCTTCACAAAAATATTGAAGATTATGAAGGCTTCTGAAAAAGTGAATAGCAATGATTAGATTCCCAACAAGTCCACACTGACCCTCCAGAGAGTAACCCATCCAGACCCATTTCCATCTAACTAGTGCACCTAACACTATGGGCAATTTAGCATGGCCAACTCACCTGACCTTCACACCTTTGGATTGTGGGAGGAAACCAGAGCAACCCACGCAGACACAGGAAGAACGTACAAACTCCACACAGACAGTTGCCCGAGGCTGGAATCAAACCTGGGACTATGGTGTTGCAAGGCAGCAGTGCTAACCACTGAGCCACCGTGCCGCAAATGGTTTGAAATCTGCCTTAAAGTTCATGAGAAAACTAATGAAAGGGTTAAAGAAACCAATATTTCTACAGGCAATGGTTAGAGTTTGTCATTCTTTATCCTACAAACCGCTGCTAATTTTCATTTTCTGAAATAAATAACTCCGGGGAAAAAAGCAATATTGATGTTTATGGGGAGTCAGCAGTAAGATGGGATTGGTGTTTGCAACTCATGGAGAAAAACGCTGTTGATCAAATTGTCAACTTTCAAGTAGTAACGTTTTATCATTCTGCTTAATAATTTTCTTCTCAGATGAGGTGAATTGTTTATACAATCTAGTTGTTTTACCTACAGGTACAAGTATACTGTGGATAATTAAGAGATTATCACAAATGCTCAGCATATTCTCCCAAGATTCCCGTGAAGGTACAAGTCTATTTAAAATGAATGAGTAGCACCTGCACTGGAATGTTGTATGCATTAAAAGCATAACAACGTGTATATAATTTGTCTGCCAATTGCTGGTATTTGTTTTGAGACTTTAATCTCTTCAATTTTTTTGTGTTATTTGAAAAGAATTCTGCCATTGTTTGCTCAAATGTAACCTTACTGTATTTCTGTAAGACAAAAAGTTGACATCAACTCCAATTATTAAATATCCTCTCCCAGGATATAGCCTCAATCCACAAGAAAGTTAGAGCTCCAGCACAAAGCCACATTCTTCAAAGTTACTGTCTTGCCATGTCAGTGTCTGTCTTGGGTTAGACTTAGGGTTAGACTGATGTCATCCTATACACCTTGCAAGAACAAGAAGTGTGTTCTACTTATTTAGCTTTTACATTCCGGTTCAATCATATCAGACAATGATAACGGAGTTATTCACAAATCAATAAAATTAACCTTCTTCAATTAAACCAGCAGGTTGCTCTGATGTTATATTTCGGATGTGGGAAAAAATGCAGCTAAACTTTGGCACCTTACTGGATTGTGCAATGTAACTTTTCCATTTTGTCATCTTATCATTTTGATTTTTGTGTTCCTTTACTGCAGGGCTACTCTGATACTCAGTACAGGGACCGGCGGAGGCAGATTGCAGAAATTGCGATAAATTATCGATAGTAAGTACACAGTTACTTCAAAGGGATTTAATGGAGTATAGGGATTCCCCCACCCCACCCCCGACGAAAGGCCTTGCCTGAATACTGAGCAAAGCGGGAAGGTGATATCATCATTGCCAAGCTAGAAACTTCAGTAAAAGAGAAAGGCATTAGGATGGACAGGCCAGACAGAAAGGGCTACCTGGGGGAATGTTACTGCCTTCCAGCAGCTTGGTGAGAGGGGTCAATTAATGAGTTTACTGCCCTATTACTCACCTCCAGCCTGCCAACAAAATAAGATTCCCAGGGCATTTTAGCACTGTCCCCACTGCACCTCCAACATACCCATGATGAGTGAACTGTAAAATCCAGCCTTGAGTGCCTGTTGTCCTACTGCCTATATTGTGAGAATCCATACAGTCTGTTCTATTGACTTACTTTGCTTACTCTAAGGATGTCAACCCATGAATACTAACTGATGCTTGTCTCTACAGTGGTGACCCAATTCCAAGAGTAGAATACACCCCTGAGGAAATTGCAACGTGGTCAGTCAACTTCATTTTTTTGTATGTTAAAGTTCCTTGGAAAAAAATTCTTCCTGTTAACAAAAAGAAATTGGTCTTAACACAAAATGGAACAATCTTAAGAAACATCGTAGTCAATAAAAAAAATCATTTGGCCTAATTAAGTTTATCCCTCAAATATTTCACCTCTATATTTAGCCTGGTTCCCCTGTACTCCCCTTCTTACTGATTGTTCCATATTAATATAATTAACTGATCTAGAGGAGGAATTTCACTTCCTTTGAACTTGATATTGTCTATGAATGAGACTTGGAAGGAATTGCTTGTTCGTAATTCTCAAATTATCCATATTGTTTAAGCTGTACTTTCAAAAATTGTGATTTGTTCATCAAGCTGAGGGATATTAGCCTGGAGGCATCACATGATTTCCCACTTCAGATCACCAGTTTTAAATATAGCAAAGTCAACTGGTGTTCAACTAACTGCAAAGTAAAGACTCCTCAACTACAATTGAAAGGGTGGTCTTTCAATCGCAAGACATTATACATTGAAGGTTTCCATTAGGTTTTCCTTGAGTCCTCCTTGCTTGAAGTTCCCAATTTTGTGTTAATTAGGGGCTATTCTGGTTTTAAGAGCATACAGCATCTTTGTACAAGTCATCAGATTATGATAATTCACTGCTTGAGTATACCAGTTGGTTTATCTGGGACTCGTGGTGTCAGCCTTGGGTAAGTCTTGTCATTGGGTTAGAAGAACATGCTTTCAAATTCCAGCCCAGGGACTTCAATATGTAATCCTGGCAGGCACACTATTGGAGTACAGGGGGATAGCTGCACTGTCTTTCAGATGAATTGTTAAATAGATGACCTATGTGCTCTCACAAGTGGACTTAAAATATAACACTTGAAGAAGATTTGGGAGTTGTCCTGGTGATGTGACCAATAGTTATGCCTCAATTGATATCACTCAAATATATCTGTTCATTTTTTTGTGGCATCTTGCTGTGTTGGCTTCTCTGTAGAACAGTGTGATCAACGTGTGCTCTTAACACTTTTCAACCAGAGATAAAAAAAAAACTGCAGCAAGGCAACACTGCTGATGGGTCACTGGTCAGATATATCTCCTGATCAAGAAGGGCCAAGTTTGAGTTAGCCGATCTCAGCCAATGTAGTGTTGCATATACAGAACTGCCCTCCATTCAAATGCAGGCAAAAAGACTTTAGCTTCTACCGCATGAAACCTCCTGCCAAGAGTGCTACTATTTAGTGTACACTGACCTCCAAAAGCCCAATGGTGTTGGAGACCCACACTGTCAGCTGCTGCATGTCAATCTTGAACATTGAGTTTTTTTTTTAAATGAAAAACAATTATGTACGTCTCACAGGTGAGTGAGGCACTCTGGTGTCACATACCTCCCATCTCCATTAGGCCACATGTTATGTATATATTATTCATAGGATCTAGGTATCACTGGCTGGGCCAGCATTATTGCCCAAAGGGTAGTTAAGATTCAACCACATTTCTGTGAGCCTGGAATCACACCTAGGCCATACCAGGTAAGGATATCAGTTTCCTTCCCCAGAAGATATTAGTGAACCGAATGAGTTTTTCCCCAACAGATGCATAATTCCAGATTCTTTCGTTGAATTCAAATTCCACCATCTGCCGTAACAGTATTTGTACCTGGACTCCCAAAAATATTACCTAGTGCTTTTGGATCAATGGTGATAATCCCACTCGGCCATCAGCTCCCCTATATGTAACCTTATTTTTATTGCATCAGTTGTCCAGCCAGGAGGATGAGAGTAAATCTGTTAGGCAGGCAGCATAATGAAAAGGCATTGGAACACCGTATGCTTGCTGAGTTAACTGTGTGCATTGTTCACCTTTTTGGCATGTTGCTACCCAGGAGAGAAGTGTTTGTGAACCTAAAGACTTTGTATCCAACACATGCATGTGCCGAACACCTGGATGCCTTCAGAGTGCTGGAGAAACAATGTAATTACAACAAAGACAACATCCCTCAACTTGAAGATGTCTCCTGCTTTTTGAAAGGTTTGCCTTAAGTTTTAATATTTGATGAAGAGATTTGATGTTTTCATCAATTTGTACATCAACTTTAAAATTAGCAAAACATCCTGAGGTGCTTTGCAGGTGTATTATCAAATTACAAAGTCATACTTAAGCCATAGAAGGAAACATCATGACAGATGACACTCATAAAAGAAGTCTGCTTTAAATTGAGTCTTTAAGGATGTAGAGAACTAAAGATGAACTTTAGCTTAGTATGCAGACAATTGAAGACCTGGTGGTCTGAAGGAATTTGGGGTTATGATTCATTAATGCGACAACTTGTCAATTGAAATTCACTGCTCAAATTAAAGGCATCCAGACTTGGAGACAATTGAAATAATAAGAGATATTAGTTCCTCCCAGTCTTTTAAAGAGTGAAATAAGCAATTTTGCAAGAATTTGGATTTCAATTCTGTCACTGAGCCAGACTGCACATACATAGTGTTAGAGTTTACAGGATCCAATGGGGTGAGTAGTGGAATGAGAAGTGTGGGGTGCACTCACTCCCACCATCTCCAATCATTCCCCCCAACCCCCATCTTAACACAGTAAATTTCGCACCAATCAGACAACTGAAAACCAAATTAGGAAGTTTGGGGGCCAAAGGGCCTTCCACACTCAATCAGGCATCAACAGTGAGACATCAGGTGGGGAAAAGAGGTAAGCCATGAACCAGAGGTCAGTCCTGACCACCAGTGTGAAGACTGCTGAATGTCCTGATGGAGCTTTGATGGGCATTTGCTTGCAATCTGTTGCACCTTGATGAAAGGGAGGGAGGAAGGCAGTAAAGAGGAAATTGTAGGATAGTTAGCCTAATTTTATTTCATGGGGAACGTGTTAGAATCAAAGAAATTATAGGTTTGCATTTAGAAAACCTCAAGTTAATTGGGACTAGTCAGCACGATTTTGTCAAAGGGAAATCATATTTAACCAATTTAATAGAGTTATTGTCAGTAGTAATTCATGCTGTGGGTAAGAGAACCTGTAGGCCCACTATTCTTGAATTTCAATAGGGCATTGGATATGTTGTCACATCAAAAGTTATTGTAGAAAGGTTCATGGTGTAGTGGGGTAATGTTAATATCCGTAGAGAGTGTACATAAATGGGTCTTTGTTTGATTGGCAGGATATGATGAGTAGAGTCCTGAAGGATCTGTGCTGGGGCCTCAAAGTTTTACAATTTACATTGATGGCTTAGACCTTGGGAGTAAAGGCATGGTGACTAAATTCACTGATGAAACATAGGCAAGAAGGTATGGTGTGAAAAAGACATGAGAAAATTGCTGTCAGATTTGATCAGTTGAGTGAGTGGCTAAGTGTCAGCCGCATGGAGTAGAGTGTGGGAAATCTGAAGGAAGACATTTTTTTTAAAGGGTAGGTTGGACAGGCTGGGCTTATTTCCACTGGAGGTTAGAAAATGAGGGGCAACTTGATTGAAGTGCATAAGATCCTGAATGGTTTTGACAAGGTGGATATGTATAGGATGCTTCTCCTCATGGGCCTGTCAAGAACTAAGGGTATTGCATTAAAATTGGGATCACCCTTTCTGGACAGAGGTGAGGAGAACATTTATTTTTTAAGGGTTATCCGACTTTGGAGCTCCCTGCCTCCGAAGGTGCTGGAGCTGGGATCACTGACTGACTGTTGTTTTTACGACAGAGGTGGCTAGATTGTTCTTGTACAAGGGAATCAAGGGTTATTGGGAGTTGGATGGAAATTTGAAACGAAAACAGATCAAGCAGGTTCTTATTAAATGGTGGAACAGGCTTGAGGAATGGAATGGGCTACTTCTGCTCTTACTTCGTATGATGGGGAATCTAACATTCCATGCAAAGTCCTTGCCTCTTGGCCTGACTTATAGTGGTCATAGAGCTGAACATCATAGAAACAGTCCAACTCATCCATGTTTACCAGATATCCTAAATTAATCTAGTCCCATTTGCCAGTATTTGGCCCATATCCCTCTAAACCCTTCCTATTCATCTACCCAGCCAGATACCTTTTAAATGTTGTACCTGCCTCCACCACTTCCTCTGACCTGTGAATGAAGTGAAGTCATTTGCTAATCTAAGTGTTACATTTGCCCCTATTATCATACGGTGATGAACTGAAGCATGTGATTATATCTAGAATAACGCTAAAGTAGAAGTTTAAGACCACTGACACAGAGAGTAATAGACATAAAATGTCCACTTGTGCAATTTGGACTGATCTCCCCAACAAATATTCCATTTGCCTGGTTGGGTACAGCTCCAGCAATGCTTAAGAAGCTTAACACCATCCAGGCCAAAGCAACCCAATTGATTGGCACAACAGGAACAAATATTCTCTCCCTCCACAAATGATGATCAATAGTAGGACTCTGTACCAACTAAATGATGTGCTAAAGGAATTTACCAAAGCACCTTCCAAACTGGGCATGGGCAATAAATCCTGGTCCAACCAGCGATGCTCATATCCCATGAATGGATAACTAAAAGGTAATCAGCACCATAGAGTGATCCAATCAGTGAAGACAGTAGCTCTCTGAATTCGGTTTTAGTGTCTAAACCTTTTGCACAGGATAGCATTGTATCCTACCACAGACTGGCTGCTGTTGGTGCTTGTCTTGTTCTGGCCCCCAAGTACAGCAGCAGGTCAATAATCTGCCTGATTTCCAGGCATGCCTATCCTTGGTCAGCTGGTCTCCCCTGCCTCCTGTCCTTATTCCCCATGGGAACAGGAGGAGTCTGGTTCCTCTGATGGTCTCCTCATACTCTAGGATATTTCTGGAAAAAGTGAGGACTGCAGATGCTGGAGATCAGAGCTGAAAATGTGTTGCTGGAAAAGCGCAGCAGGTCAGGCAGCATCCAAGGAACAGGAGATTCGACGTTTCGGGCATAAGCCCTTCTTCAGGAATGAGGAAAGTATTTTTGGAGGCCAATAGAAGATTCTGGAACAGTTGAGGAACCCAGAGTGTGGGGGTAACTACATGAAAGTTTTTGATTTTCAGAGGCCGATGGAAGATTCTGGAATTTTCGGAGGCCGATGGAAGATTCTGGCCTCATTCCTGAAGAAGGGCTTATGCCCGAAACATCGAATCTCCTTGGATGCTGCCTGACCTACTGCGCTTTTCCAGCAACACATTTTCAGCTCTAGGATATTTCTGCCCATCAGCCCCCTTTTTTCTCCCACTCTTTCCTTGTTTGATAGGGCCCTGTAAAACCAGTAAGTAAATAGGGTCTGGTAACATTCTTCGACAGCAAAATCTGCTGGCACGTTTAGCCCTGGGTCCAGTCTTCGGGCCACCTAATCCACTCTTGTTCCACTTGGTATAAATATCTCCCAATGATTTTCACACATTGACCACTGAAAACCAGAGTGGGAAACCTAACATTGCAGCCAACTGTCTCTTTAACAAGTTCAATAACTCATTCACTGTTTCCCTCAAAATGGTGCCCACTTGCCTTCAGTGAAAGGCTAATTTTGTTAGGGATTAGAGTTTGGTTGCAGCTTGGAGATTTGAGGCCACAAAACCAACCTGTATAGTTATTGGTCTCAGGTGAGAAACAAAATAAATTCCATGTCACATAATGTAGAATTGTCAGACTGGATTCCATCCATTCATTGCTCCTTACTGCAGGTTGCTTTGATGATAGCAACTGCTACAGATCAGGCCAGACCCCTCAAAATTTTTTTAGAAGGACCTCAGACACTAACTTTTCAGGCAGATGTGAGGTGGATGTTCCAGGTGTGATGCAGCTGGTCAAACCACTTGGCTTTAAGCAAAACAGAATTTATTTAGACACTACAGTTGAAACGTGAGCAAAAGAAAACGGAATTTAGAATAACTTAACAATTGGAAAACTTGACTGACGCAATACAGCAACTTAACTAAGGAGCTGTTCCAATCCAGTAATATCCCATAAACACACCCCTTGGTAAAAAATGTACATTGAAACACAGATTCTTACAGGCAGGAGGGAGCAACATCTGAAGAGATTTCAGAGACAAGTCAGTCAGGAATCATTTACTGAAGTTTGCAAACTTTCTGGACTCCAGCATCTTGTGATTGCCACAGTGAAATCAAACTAGAAAAGACCTGAACTGGGACAATTGGCCACTCCCCTGGGTCTAGGCTTTTCCTGGACACCCCAGCACCTCTGTCTTTATGACCTCTCTTTAAAAAAATACCCAACAAAATAACCTTGTTATCATCACACAGCACAGGACTTTTGTACATAGATGCTTGGACAGATCTCCATCCCTGACCATACAGTGTTGGAAACCAGAAACTATATGTTAGAAAACAGTATTGTAAGTTTCTCAAATTACAAAGAAACCAAGAAAATAAAGTTTTAGAAGTTCCTGGAAATTGTGCTTCACATGCCGTTAGAGTGAACTTTTAAAAGATCTCAAAATTATAATGTTATGGCTGCAATTGTCAACCCTGGACTTGGTAGGGGAAGGTTTACAGAATTTTCCCATTCCTGATTAAGAATAAAATACAAGGAGCCAAAAACTGAGAGCTGTTTAGCCCCTCAAGATTGTTCTGTTATCCAGTGTGATTGTTGGCTAGTTGGATGCCTCAATTATACTTGCCTGTACACTCCAGCTGTCGGTTGATTCCTTGAGACATCAAACATTTATTTACCTCAAACTTGAATATAGTAGATAATGAAGAATCACAACTTGTCAAGGCAGAGAATCCCAAAGATTCACAAAAGACCTGTGACCAGTGGTGTGCCACAAGGATCAGTGCTGTGTCCACTGTTTTTCATTTATATAAATGATTTGGATGTGAACATTGGAGGTATGGTTAATAAATTTCCAGATGACACAAAAATTGGAGTTGCAATGGACAGGGAAGAAGGTTACCTCAGTGTACAACAGGATCTTGATGAGATGGGCAAATGAGCTGAGGAATGGCAGACGGAGTTTAATTTAGATAAATGTGAGGTGCTGCATTTTGGAAAGGCAAATCAGGGCAGGACTTACACCATTAATGATAATGTCCTGGGGAGTGTTGCTGAACAAAGAAACCTTAGAGTGCATTTTGAAAATAGAGTTCCTTGAAGGTGGATTTGCAGGTAGATAGGAAGTGAAGAAGGTGTTTGGTATACTTTCATTTATTGGTCAGAGTATTGAGCGTAGGAGTTGGGGGGTCATGTTGTGGCTATATAGGACATTGGTTAGGACAGTATTAGTATCCGATTCTGGTCTCCCTCCGATAGGAAAGATGTTGTGAAACTTGAAAGAGTTCAGAAAAGATTTACAACGATGTTGCCAGGGTTGGAGGGTTTGAGCTATAGGCAGAAGCTGAATAGACAGGGGTTATTTTTCCTGGACTGTCAGAGGCTGTCTTCCCTGGACTGTTGGAGGCAGAGGGGTGGCCTATTGAGGTTTATAAAATCATGAGGGGCATGGATAGAGTAAATAGACAAGGTATTTTCTCTGGCATGGGGGAATCCAGAACTAGAGGGGCATAGGTTTAAGGTGAGAGGGTGGGGCAAGTACGGAATGAGCTGCCAGAGGAAATGATGGAGGCTGGTACAAATATGATATTTAAAAAGCTTTTGGATGGATATATGAATAGGAATGGTTTACAGGCATATGGGCTATGTGTTGGCAAATGGGACTAGATATATTTAGGATATCTAGTCGGCATGGACATGTTGGACCAAAGCGTCTGTTTCTGCGCTGTACATCTCTATGACTCTGTTACCCTTTGGGTGAAGGACGTTCTCCTCCTCTCGATCTGAAATGACATACTCCATCATCTTGAGGCTACATACCTTCCTTTAGCTTCCCCAGCCAAAAGACAAAACCTCTTAGTTTTCAACCCTGTTAAACCCTTTCAGGGCATGTTTCATTTTTCAGTGTTTACTTGTCTCGTTTTTCCAAACTCTGGAGAGAATAAGCCCATTTTACTTCATTGCTCATCCTAGGTGCTAATTTAGTGACCAACTGCCTCTGCGATAGGGTTAGGGCTGGATTGAAAAATCGGGATGAGGTCCAGACAATGGCTCAATTTTAAATTTCCTAGAAGGAAAACAAAACCAGTAGTACTGGCCCAGTAGAACCAACTGGTATTTCAGACTTAGAGAGACCAGAAAATTCTGGAGAAAATGGTTGGAGAGAGATTGTCTCCCAGGTCTGGGCAGTTAGCACTGGTAGCGTTCCATATTGCTGTAAGTGCATGAGTACAGCTGTGGCTCGTATCTGTCAGGTACATGTGAACATATGGATGAGAGTAGGCCAATTGGCCCCTTGAGCCTGCTGTGCCAGTAACATCAAGACCAGGTAGAACACAGGTCTTTTCTCCCTCCTCTCTTAAAATGCATAACCCAGCCTATCTCACCTGAGACCTACTAACATAAGTCAGGCAGCAACTTGCAAATTGGGTTGTTGTGATGTTGATGTTTTTAACCAATCTGCTTAAATGTGTTATGACACATCTCTGTAGCAGGTAGGACTTGAACTCCGACCTTATGGCCTGGAAGTAGGGAAACTACCACCATAAGTGCAATAAGTCCTTTAGACGTAACTCTTTTACATAGAAGCTGATCAGATTATTGTGATCAACCTATCATTATCGAGTGAAGTTTCCTGATCAACCCTTTTCAGAGATTTTATTACACATCATTGGAGTAGGTGGGACTTGAACAGACATCTTTCAGTTTCGGGTAGGGACACTATCACTATGAGAGCCCCTAGTATTTAGTTTTTTTTATTTTTGTTTTATAGCCAGAAGTGTCATCACACACAATGGAATGGCTTTCCCATCACCAAATTACAGTGACTGTTTTCCTTCCTAGACACGAACCACCACCAGTAAAATACCCATGTAAGATGTCAGCTCTTCATTACAAAAGCCCAAAGAACCATCCCAATCAGCTCTGGAACTGATCTATTTGAGCCGTAAAAGAAACCTGCATTTCTGACAGGAAAACTGGCAGCGAGTAATCAGGAGGGAAGCAGTGCTGGTGGTCAAAGCCATGATTGATCTGGTGGAGGTCAAATTGTGGCCATTAGCAGCCTGCATTGAAAGGCCCTCATACTCGTCCCAATTCCAGGTTACATTAAATATTCCTAAAAAAACAAATAAGTTTTCTTTGTGTATACAAAGTTGATAACACTTATTTAAGTTGAGGGCTCTGTTCCCCTTTTTTTGTCCATATCATAATCAGCGTTCACTCCTTCTTAGCCATATCAGAGGCTCAGGCGATGATTGCATGCCTGTGAAATGGGCACGTGCCATCGAATTTCCAAGCCTCCATATGCCTTACATCAATGTTTATCTATAAAGTCATAAACTCAAAAGTTTAATGTTTGTATAATAAAAACGAAAAACTGCTGCTAATTTTATTACACGTTGTGATTTAATGTAACAGATGTTCTGTGTTTATCTGTGCCAGAACACTCAGGGTTTCAGCTGTGGCCTGTTGCTGGGTTACTTTCAGCCCGGGACTTCTTGGCGAGTCTCGCTTTCCGAGTTTTCCAGTGTACGCAGTATGTAAGACATGCTTCCTCGCCAATGCATACTCCTGAGCCGTAAGTAGATGTTGTAAAATAAACGCAAGTAGCAAGATTTGGAAATAAATTGATGAAAATTTGTAATGAAACAGCAAAGTGCTGGAAATGCACAGCAGGTCTGTCAACGCTTCATGATTTAGCTGGAAACCCTCTCCGTTTTCTTGATAAATGTTGATAGATCTTCTGCAGATTCCAGCTTTTTACATTCTTGTTTCTAGTTTGGAATGCCAGTGCCATCTCCTGTTTTGCAGAAAATGAATGAGCCATGATTGTTTCTTCACATATACCATCCAGCACTTATAAATAATACCTCTAAAATATCAGGTGTTGTTGATATTTCTTAAAACTTCACTTCACTTCTTGGACACACACACACATACAAACACAACACTCTCTCTCTCTCTCTCTTTCTCTCTCTTTCTCTCTCTGTGTCTATCTCTCTCTCTCTTTCTCTCTCTCTCTCTCTCTCTAAGATTGCAAATGGCTTCAGTGTCCAAAAGCTAGGGAGTGGAAAAATTAGCCTGGTCATGATGTCTATCCAGTGACCTTAACAAACAAATATCTGAGTATTTCATGGGGGAGGATGCCAATACGGCTTGTTGGACATATTTTCTATGGCAGACCTGGGGTACTTTTGGCTTTGAGTAATAATAGAAAACACATGATACTGGATTGATGTCAATGCAAACAAACATCTGTAAGGCTGTTTGACAGGCAGCTAAGACAATAGTGTTCAGTTCTCAAAAACCTAAATGATGCCCTCCTCAAGGACTGTCATTTCAGTGAAGTGCCAGAGAAGAATTGGCTCACTTGGGGACCCACCTTGCCCCCAGTATCATGCTTCTTCAAAAGGGATGAGGAAAATAAAAGTGGGCCAAAAGTGTCATTACCCAACAAGAAACAACAACCACTTTAACCAAATAAACAACTGTGGACCTGGGAAATCTGAATCAAAAACAGAAATTGCTGGCGAACCACAACAGGTCTGGTAGCATCAATGGAGAGAAAACAGGGTTAACGTTTCGAGACCTGTGACCTTTCTTCAGAAAAACTACTTGTTGGCAGCTATTTAAATTCTTGCTTCGGGAACTTGGAGGTGGTTGGAATGTTTAAGTTAAGGGAAGGTGTGTATTTTTATGGCAAATTTAAATTTGCAATTCAAGCTTATTATTTCATATATTACATTACAGCAGTTAGCTAACTTCTGTGGGTCAGGTTCGGCTGCAGACAGTCTTTTTTGACTGACCCCATTTGCTTTTCCATCTGGCGGTGTCCATCTTGCTGCCACTCAAAGAAGATGCAGGTCTGGGAGATGAAGTAAGCACCTGGCCGGCTCAGACATCACTCTGTCATGAAATCCGGGATGTGACCCTGAACAATCCTGTGCAGCATGTCTTCATTCACATCTGGTGTTAACACTTCAAGTGATGTCCAGAATCTTACTTAGGCACCATTAGTAGATCACATCCAATTGATGTGACCGCTTCACTATTCTCTTCCGTATCTCACTGGTTTAAATCGAAGATAGATAATACAATGGATATGTAGAGTCATGGATTTATGGGTGTATTGATGGTGTTTGAGTTGTAGACTATGTGCAGCTGCAAATTATTGCGGGGCTGGTTGAGGATCTTTGAAAATATTCCGCTTACCTTGCCTTCTGTTCCTTATCTGCTATAGGCATCCTGCCTATTCTTGGGGTGGATTGGTTCAGTGAATTTGCTTCTTAGACCAAATATGTTCCTATATGACCCTGTAGAGGAACTTGGAGTCATTTTTATTTGCTGCTGCTTGTGCCTCTCTGTCTTTTAATGCTATCCATCCCCATCTGCTTGTCCTCCAGCTCTTCGTCATAGCTTTATCTAATATTCTGTACCTTTCCCCATCTTTTCAGCTTTTCTCCATATTCTTCACCTGGTCCCTCATGCTCTTTGCCAGCTTTATTTTCTGAGCTAATTTCCACACTGGGTCAGTGAACCATTGTTCTTTCTGCAGTCACTTTCATCCCCCTTTTAAAGAATTCTCACTGTTCCCCAATGTCTCTCAACCCCAGTGGTAAATTGATGGTGGAGAGTGCCACAGAGGTTGTATGATCTGCCATGTTCTTCAAGTTCCCCCATCAATGTCATGTTGTTGCCTTCTTCAGCTTTGGGTGCATCTTGCCCAGCACAAAGTGCTGGCCTTACCCCATATCAGCTGCTCAATAATTTTGGATGTTTGTAAGCCTCTCTGCTACTGACGCAGAAAATACTGGAAGAGCCGTAGTTGTGGGCAACCGGTACCCGAGCTACAAATGTTGATGCAAATCTTGAGCACAGGAAGAGCTTTCAGACATCACAGATTCTGCTGTAAAGTTTGGGGTTGTCAGGGATGAGACATTTCTTTCAACTTTCTTTCAATACAGCCAATTTGGCTGCTTCCTGCTGTTCCTATAGGGATGGTAAGTTTTTTTACAGAGTGTGGATGCTAGCCTCAAGCCTAACCCACCTCTTTTCCAAACACAACTGAGATTGGTGTGTTCTGCAGACTGCGCTCCTCCAGGTAATGCTCCTGAAAGATTGTTCTGTCAATGCTGCTTCAGTTCAAGATGCAGGACCTGCCGAGACATTGGCAGCAACTTTTTCAGAGACTTGAGCTCTGAGAAGATCTGTGGTAGATATAATATTAAAGCAGACTGAAGTGAAAACAAATCAGAAAACCCTTGATAGTCTCTCTCAGTATCAAAAAAAAAAGTCAGTATGTTTAATGTCTGGAATGACATACCAATGAACAGTGTTGGCATGAAGGGGATGAAAATTGTTGTCAGCTTGCACCCGCTCCCCCCCCCACCGCTCCCAAAAGCATGCAAGAAAGAGTGGTCAACTGCAACCAGCTGGACCGGTAAGGCTAGTGAACTGGGATTGAGAGAGATAAAACAGATTGTTTTTGCAACATCGATTTGACAAACAGAACTAGAAAATCGGAGAAGCTGAGGGACACGGAGTGATTTACTCCACAGTGATCTTTTTTGTTTTTCAGCATTGATAAGGAGACATTTCCCTAACTCGTAAACACAATAAGTCCTGAAGTACATCATAGTCCAAGGATTTAAGCATTCTGTGTTTGTTTGGCATTTTTAAAATGTTGTCATGCTTGTCCCTTTGAAGATCAGCAGTGTGGAAGACCCTAAAGGCACAGTGAATAGGCAAGACAGGGCTAACTATTATTAACATTATATGATCTGCAACAGGCATTTGACAGTCATCATACCCGCCCATTACTGTTGATTAAACTTGACACTCTTTGAGTCCTTTGATAGGGCTTCATGCAGACACTTGATCAATTGGATTACTGTTAGTTTCGCAGCTTCTTAAGCTTTCTTCAATATTCTGTTATGTCTTTGTTTTCTTTAGCTTCAGTTGTAAAACATATAAGATGGTCTAATATAGCTTTCTTATACTTAACTGGATAACCAGAACCAGAATCAGAGCTTATTCATGCATTATCAGGTGATGGAGGATGCAGTAGGTGTACAATTGGGAAAATGAACTATCTTTTGCACAGCACTGGAATTGTCTTTCATGGCAACAATGAGGATTCTGGCATTATAATTTGCATTATAGACATATGCTTCCCTAGGGAACAAAAAAGAGTCAAACTCTGGCTGTTTTTGAACAAAGAAAAATGGTACAAATTTTTATCTTATACCCCAGAAGGTCCTTCCTTAAAGTAATGAACTTGCTTATTCCAGTTCCAAGCTGAGATCAACACTTTTGGGTATATCCATATTGTTAACTGACCACTTGATTACCCAATTTGGTAAGAATGAACACATGTTGCAACAATCACACTTCATACACATGCATTACTTTTGATTTGCTTTGACAAAATATTCTATAGTAGTTTAGATGTGTCGTAGGATATTACAACACAGATGCCAGTGTTTATAGTAACATAACATAACTGAGGGAATTTATAAGGCTTATGAATTGCAAAGAAAATGTACAAATCTGAAATGGGAGACACACAAAAGAAATTTCAGTTTCTGACATCCTCCTACCCACCTCTCCCATATCACTGATACCTTACTAAAAGTACTCACGATTCTCCAGTAACTCATCCAATTGTCCATTATTCATTTGCAAGTCTGTTACTGTAACAGTAATTGTCTTTACTGCAGTGGTCTCATAGTTAGCCTTTGTCCTTGTTTGCCATCATGGAGTATTTTCAACAGGATGACTTCTCTAACACAAGGTTAATGAGATCCCTTGTGGCACTTCAGTTGCTATCCTAGCTGGGAACAGCTAACAATGCAGGATAGCAAATGAACCAGTGATCTTCTATTGCACATGGTTAATACTATAATGGACAGACTTCCTCATAAACCACCAGGCGACAGATACAGATAGTGTGCATTCACTGTGATTGAAATACAATCAACAGTCACAATTAGAGTCTACCTCCTGTTCAATTAATAAAGTAAGTGAAAGAACTCCATTATGGCTCATTGGATAATTTATTATATATCAGTGAAATACAGACCAAAAAAAGTGCCAGTTTTGATTGTTTGATGTGCTGCGTGAGATTAGTTACTAGGCCAGCGCAGTTTTCATATTGACTCTGTGTAAAATAGAGGAGAAAACAGATGGTTCCTTCCACTAGGTATTATTCTATGATGACTAACGCAATGTATTTTAGGTGTGCGCGAGTTGTTACCACCTACAAAAGCCTAAAGGACAGTTGCCTATCAGTATTCAGGCCCTGAGGTCCTAGGGAACTAACATGCCTGCACAAGCATAACAGAACAATACCTTCAGCAAACCAACCCTAGTACCACTGCACCCTTACCCCCACCCTAACAGCTTCCTCATCACCAGCTGCCTCTCATCCCAGTGGTTGTGGTCATTATTCCAAATTGCAGAGATTAGGTCATTTGTACTGTCATGATTGGTAGATCCTGACTTCTGCAATCCCAGCTAGGGATACCACTGATGTAATGGATATCACTATGCAAGAAGAAACTGGTGAAGAGTTACCAAGATTCTCTTGCTCCCCTGAAGAACTAGCAGGTCTTATGCAGGAGATAATCTCCTCTGGTATCTATCACCCTTCCTATTCATGACTTCAGACCGAAGGCCTTCAATTTGACTCAAGCCACCTCCCAGCTGGAATTTCACATGTAGTTAGGGACTCTCTTCAACACCACTTCTTGACTTAATGGGGAGAGTCAAAAGCTCTATCCAATTAACCTCCTGTTGAATAGAAAAGGGGAAAGCAAGTGAATTCCTGGGTTTCACTTCAAATCCCTGTTTCCCAGGTTGGAAATGAGCCATTGTGCCTTCTTACATCTCAGAGATTTTAGTGATTTACTTTCTAGCCTCACATTTGCTTATTGGATCATGGACTGAAGGGTATGTAATGCCAGTGGCATTATCTGTCCCATAACCCTGGTGCGGGCAAGAGAAATTTAGACAGAAAGCAACAATATGTAGAAATGTTCACTGTAGAATGTATTGATTAAAATCGAGATGTACCGTTGGATGGTGTTCATCTTCTTGCTTTTTATATTTAGGGATTGTTGCCATGAACTGCTGGGACATGTCCCCATGCTGGCTGACAAGACATTTGCTCAATTTTCTCAGGTAGTACCATCTTCCTTTGTAATGAATATTTACCCTGTACAACAACAAACACAGAGTATGTAAGTTCTCTTTAGATCAGTCATCTTTGAGGGTTGTTCAAAATAATGAAGGGCTTTGACAGAGGAAGAAAGAAGAAACTGTTGTCACTGGTAGAAACCATGAGATAGAATATGCAAAGGAACCAAAGGCAGCATAAACACAATTTGTTTTTACTGAGTGAGTTTTTAATTTTAGAACTGTTAAGAGCAGTGGAAGCAGATGACATTCAAAAGGGAATTAGATAAATACTTCAAAAGGAAATATTCGCAAGGTTTTAGGGAAAGGGGGAAATTCAGACTAATTATATGATGATCTTTGTGATTTTGATCTTAAATTATGCAACCGTTATGTGGGTCATAATACTTCAATTGCCTTGTTACACAATGGTGTCTATACTGCAAAATAAATGGGATGGATACCATAGCACTGGTAACCCCATCACTTTTCTGAGTTTCTCCCTGGTAGAAGCAGTTTGCCCCTAAAAGCAGTCAAGACATATTTTGATCTCTGTATTGTGATACAAGTTTTTTTTTCAAATTTCAAAGATACACTTTATTCTTAAAAATATCTTCATTATCATAGTCACAAAAACAATTTGGTTCTCTACAATTACATATGAAGAAACAAACAACCACTGGAGTTTGACTCTATATCCAGCAAACAAACCAGGCATTTCTTTCTTGTACAAGATTATATTTTACATACATTTGAGACACCGGCCTAACTTCAGCAGAAAGACCTTAGATGGTGGTCTTTCCCCACAGCGCCTTGACAGCAGCTACCCAAGCTTTAGTATGCATCCCTCAGTACATAGTTTTGGAATGTGCCAGTCTGCAACATTTGATTGAGGTGAGCTCCTTGCTCTGGAAGACCAGGTGCAGTCAATGTCTGTACATATATTCCATTCACTTGGCATGCCAATGTGTTTGTAATTGCAGAGTTAAAATTTCCATGACACCAGTTTATAATCCAATTGGTTTATTTGAAAGTACAAGCTTTTGGAGCACTGCTAGCTATCTGAAGAAGGGGCAACACTCCAAAAGCTTGTCCTTTCAAATAAATCTGTAGGACCACAAACTGGTGCCATGTGAATTTTAACTTTGTCCACTCCAGCAACTCCACATCATGGCTATTGCAGAGAGCACTGATAGAGTTCAGAGCTGGCACTGAAGTCATTCTTTATAGGGATGCTTACTGTTATCCAACCCAAAGGTCTTTCTGGGACTACTTTATGATTCAGTCTCTTTTCTCTGCCCCTTTCTTTAACATCTTTAAATAGTGTGAGGAGTTCACTGCTTGGCATACGTTTGGTAATCAGCTTCTCCCTTCCCCATGATATATAAGACAAGAGAATAATGAGACCATAGATCAAGAAATGGATGCTGTTTGCACACATCTATGTAAAACTGCATATTGTGCACAACATAGATTCAGCATAGATCTAAGGCAAGGGATAAAAATGTATTCATTATGACCAGAGACCCAAGGTGCTGAGACTATTTCCTTTGTGTTAGAGAAGGCTAATGGAAGATTAAATGCAAGCATTTTTATAATTATGAAGCATTCAAGTAGGTTTAATAAAAAAAGAATCTTTTCTGTGATTGGAATGCTGATGATGAAGAGTCATTAAAATGAACTGAAGGTGCAAATGATATTACAGCATGGATTGCTCTGTTATAAGAGATGTTGATGAAGGGACTGCAGCACTTTTAAGGGAGAATTATATAAAAGAGACTGAGATGTGTTAAAAATTGCATGGAAGTTCTTAATTTTTCTTAAGCATTCCTGGTCATTAGCCCAGAAATAGTGAGAAAATGGCAAAATCTGACCAAGAAAAATGGAGACTTAGGAAGGAACTGGAAGGGTATGGTGTGCTCATAAACTTGCTGCCTTTATCATCAGAGCTCATTAGTTTTGTATTTTAGCAAGTTTAAATATGGGAGAAAAATAATCTTAAAGTGGTAAAGAAGGAAAGGATGAGTTGATGATCAGTTCCTGTATTGCCAGCTCACTTAGTTTGTCTTTGATTACTGTAACATCTAAAATCCTTCTGTCATCTCAGAATATTGGTCTTGCCTCCCTCGGAGCAACTGAAGAGGAAATTGAAAAGCTTTCTACTGTGAGTATTACCACATTCACATAGAAATCACAACAGGTCAGGCAGCATCCGTGAAAGACAGAGAGAGAGAGAGCAAGCTAACATTTCGAGTCTAGATGACTCTCCATCAGAGCTGATGTGAAGTGTGGAGGGGCAACATTTGTGCAGTAGTGTGGGGTGGAATACTGGAGAGAAAGGGTATTGGTTGTTCAGGTTAAGTGATCGGAATGTGAGAATGGTAGAGCGATAATGTGTCTAACAGCCACACTGGAAAGAACAGACTGTCCCAATGTGGGTGGAGGGGAGGGATGACACTGTGACAGAGAATGTAACAAGTAAACTCCTTTACCTGAATACAAATTATCTGAAAATCAGATATCCAAAGGAGATCTCAAGGTCCCGTTGGAAACATTACATCAAAGACGTGCTTCCAACAGTGATCACGTTTTTCGTTTACAGTGATTAAACTGGCATCGTCTCCAAATGACTGTCTGCCCACCCTCTCTCTCTCCCCACACATTCCCTGGAGTTCTACACAGGGTGTACCCTAAACCCTCCTTCCCCTGATAATCTCTCCAACATTGTCCTGTACAGGGCAAAGGTGGAACCTGTCAAGAAGTGTGTGTGTGTGTGTGTGTGTGTGTGTGTGTGTGTGTGTGCGCGCACTATTTGGAGACTTACCCCACAAAGGCAACTGCAGCAGTCTTGTTGGTGTCCAATCCAGCTGCCCCAGAGAGGGGGCAGGTGTGTATGGGGGCTGGGGGCCAGGCAGGGGGTGGTGTTGGATGGTTTTGGGGGTCTGGAGGCGGTGTTGGGGGCAGGGGCAGTGTTGGACAGGGTTGGGGGTGGGAGGTGGGGTTGCACGGGGTTGAAGGGGGAGGCAGTGTTGGATGGTGTTGGGGGCGGGGGTGTGGGGATGCACAGGGTTGGGGGCAGCAGGGCGGTTTTGCACAGGGTTGGGTGTGGGAGGGTGGGGTTGCATAGAGTTGGAGGTGGGGGCAGCAGGGTGGTATTGCATGGGGTTGGGTGCAGGGGACGATGTTGCATGGGGTTGAGGGCTGGGGGACACGGTCTTGCGCGCTGTGTGCTGGTGCAGTCTCCTGAACGGGGAGCAGACTTTAAAAACTCTGAGCCCCAGAGGAAAGGCATTTAATCAATTAATTGAATAATCCATTATCCGAGCGAAATAATGCCCGACCATCTCATTCGGATAATCGAGGTTCCTCTCGTAAAGCTAAAAGAAAGGGAAGGAATGGAAGGGGGTTCACAATCTGAAGATGCTGAACTCAATATTAAATCCAGCAAGTGCCTGGTCTGAAGATGAGATGTTGTTCCTTCAGTTTGTGCTGTGATCCGCTGGAGCACTGCAGCATGCTGAAGACAGACAAATGGGTGTGTGAGCAGAACACTGTGTTAAAATGATCAGCTACAGGAAGGTCAGGGTCATGCTCACACATGGACTGAAGGTATTCATAGAATCCCTACAAGATCATAGAATCATAGAATTCCCACAGTATGGAAACTGGTCCTATGGTCCAACAAGTCCACACTGACCCTCTGAAGAGTATCCCACCCAAACCCATTCCCCATTACTCTACATTTACTCCTGACTATTGCACCTATCCTGTGTATCCCTGAACACTATGGCAATTTAGCACAGCCAATACACCTAACCTGCACATCTTCAGATTGTGTTCTGTGTTTGCTTTCTTCAATGTAGAGTAGATTCAGATTGTTCATTAAATTAATTTCTCAAGTAAGCTGTTTGAAGTGAACATCACTCAAACTATCTCATTTCTTCCTCACACTGCATTGTGTAGTTATTCTTCACAACCTGTCTGTTGCAGCTTTACTGGTTTACTGTGGAGTTTGGACTGTGCAAGCAAAATGGAGAAATTAAAGCATATGGAGCTGGTCTGCTGTCATCCTACGGTGAGCTAATTGTAAGTGGTGCTGTATTTACTGGGTTTCATGCAAAACAACAATCATTTTTACTCACATGTTATTGTTTTTTTTTCAAATTATCGGCTTCAAAGGTTTTTCGGAGTGGAATTGTTGTATTCATGTTCTCTCTCATTTTTTTCTTTAACTCACATGAGGAGTTCCCATGACTTTGTGTTTGACTAATGGACATTCAATGTAGAACTTTGTGGCATTTTGCAAATCATCGCAACATGATGGGATTGATCAGGCAGCACCTTCCCTTTCAAGATCTATGTTAACTGCTGGAAACTAGATCAATACAGTGCAGATTATTAAATTTCCACTTAATAATATAGCTGATTTATAATCTCCTGGGCTCTCCAGAGTCCAGTGATAGTTTGAGAATGATTGTTGATACATTACCATTGACCTGTTTTGTGAGCAAAATATTGTAGATTCTTGGGTGGGATGAGATCAAAGTCATTGGTTGTCTCTTTAGGAGAGATCATGATATTCATCTCATCCTTGTAAGTTTAGTAGTCATTCAGAATGCTTCCTATTCTGTGTTGATCCTCCATTTCAAAGCCATGCTTAAATTTTAATACTCCCACCTCATCTCAGATTGCCAACTTACTAAGAAAACCTTCCGTCCTGGTTTTGCCTCATTGTATTTAGCTCCTTGTGCATCAGGTGAAGACAGAATTGGTCTTTGTTCCAATATCCCAATATTCAACTAGTCTGTCAGTATGGGCTCATACATGTAGATACTAAATGACTGTTTGCACTCATGATCTATAATCCATCAAGATCAACTTACCGAGTCAGCACCTTATAAAAGGTGAGGACTGTAAATGCTGGAGATCAGAGTTGAACACTGTGATGCTGGAAAAGCACAGCAGGTCAGGCAGCATCCAAGGAGCAGAAGAAAAGAGGTTGCATTCATAGGCTCTTCCTGATGAAGAGTTATGCTCAAAACGTCGACTTTTCTGCATCTCTGATGCTGCCTGACCGGTTGTGCTTTTACAGCACCACATTCTTCCACTCAGCACCTTGTAAAGACATGTTGGCATTTTGTTTGATTTACTAAGGAAGAATAAGGTGTTGCTTTGTTTATATTACAGACAATGTTCTGTGCAGCTTTAGATATAAATAAAATGTTTTAAAAATCTGTGTGTTCCTTAATATATAAAAGCCGATGTCAAACCTATGCTACCACTTAACCTGAAAGTTTGGTTTGAGTGATTTTTCATCTGAAACTGAATCTGACGTTTTATGCACAGCACTCCCTGTCTGATGAACCCGAGTTACGGGAGTTTGACTCTGACGCTGCTGCTGTGCAGCCCTATCAGGATCAGACATACCAACCAGTGTATTTTGTATCTGAAAGTTTCAATGATGCTAAAGACAAACTGAGGTAAGTGGCTTTGTCAAAATGTAACAGCTGAATGCTTGTACAGTGAGCTAAAGATAAACATTTGCATTGATCATTCAGCTAATTTACTAAAGATATCTCTTCTAATCACAACCATCTCATTTCTGGAAAAAATTTGAGACTGGATTAGTAAACTAATAATCCAGATTAACGATCCAGAGAAGTGATTTAAATCCTGTTTTGAGCATTTAATAAGAATCTGAAAGTAAGACAAAAATGCTTCAGATCAAAATGGTCAGGAAAACGTTAGGATGGGTTAAAAATCCAACTGGTTCACTGAAGTACTTTGAAGAAGAAAAACTGCCCTTTACCTGATCTGGCCTCAGTGTGAAGGCTTTCCCATACCGAGGTGGTTGAGTCATAGCTGCATCTCGAACAGCGCTATAACACAAGGACTGCAATAGTTCCAAAGGTGGCTTACCGACACCTTTCAAGGGCAATTAGAGATGGACAATAAAGATGCATTTAGCCAGCAATGCCTACACCTCATGAATGGATTCATAAAAGTGCTCTCAAAGCATAATTCCTTTAGTAGTGTTGAAGGATGTAGTAATATTTTATAATGGGGAGAAGACTAAATCAACTAACTATAACTCAGTTTGTTCTTAATTGAGGACTTGCTGTTATATTTCAAACTTGATGCTAAATTTGTGGCAGTTTGGGAGAATCACAGTCAATCATCCCACAGATTTGTTAACGGCAGCTCATGAGTGACAAATTTAATATGATTATTTTGGCAAGGTATGTCTTGATATATTCATACCGATGGTATTTTAGAAGATTCAGTAAGGTATTTGGCTGGAAGCTTGCAATATAAATTGAAGTGTATTGTATTCAAGGAAACATTACAATATAATTTGATATTGGTTCATCAGCAGAACACAGAGGATTAAGGCAAATATTTATTGCCCAATTGGAAAGTGTTGGTGTGTACATCAGGGCTCATATTTTGCTCTGCATGTATGGAGAAAGCAGCACTTTCTTTTAAATTCAACTGGTCACCTTTTCAATAATCTGAAATTTGCTAATCACGACTTGCTCCTTAACTTTTTCTTGAACGTTGTATAGTTCAAACCTTGTGGATGTTATGCTTATTCAGGAGAACCATTCTGGAAAGCAAAAGATTATGGTATAAAAGTTGAAACCAGCATTTAATAATCTGAATCAAGCAGTTGTTTACACTGAACATTATTTATGATAAAAGTTTGGCTTTTGCACTTACAGAAAGTATGCAGCCAACATCAAGCGGCCGTTTTCAGTGAAATACGATCCATTTTCCAAGACCGTGGAAGTATTGGACAATCCTCAGAAAATCAAGACTTCTTTGGATAATCTGAAGGATGAGTTGCAGTTGCTGACTGATGCACTAAATGTTTTATCCTAACATTTGGCTCTGCATGCAATCATAGAATGTACTTCATCTCTATTACTGTTGCATTGTAAGCTTCATTATTTGTGAGTCAGACTTTTTAGCTTTCATTCTAATGTAGCCATGTGTGGGAACAGGCAGGAACATAACGTTGAAGAAAGTAGGGATTTTGCTTCACTGCCTCTGCCAGGTAACTTTTATTTCTTTTGCCTCCTGGAGTGTTAGAGGAGGTGTAGGCAGGTAAAATTGATCTTTACCACTGTAGAAAAATTGCCCATGATGAACGGGCAGCTTGTTTTACATGGGCAAAGAAAATGATAAGCCATGCTGAGTTGGTTATCGCAACACACCCCACTTGATTACAAATTGTGTAAGTGGATAAGCTTGCTTGAATGAATGGGGACCGGCTTCTATGTTGTGGCTGCAATCCCCTTCCCTCATCATGTTCTTAAGTGTTGAAAGGACCCACCTAGCCTTGCACCTCTCTCAAAATTGCCTCTCTGGATATTTTCTGCCGAAGTGAATAACTTCATAACTACCATGTTAAATTGATCCAAATCATGTTAAATCGAGTCTGAAATGTGTTTGTCTGTTTCTATCCACATTCTCCTGAAGTTTACTACTGTTCTGCTCAGTAGTTTCCCAGCTGCCAAGTTTTTATCATCCATAATATTGAAAATTGTACTCCTTTCATCGAAGTTCACATCACTTTTATATGTATGTGACAAGAAAAACAGTGGTTCTAATTTGTGTCCCTGGGGAGTGCCAGAGCATATTTCTCTGCAGTCTGAAACACATCCTGTTACCATTACCCTCTTTTGTCTTATTCTTTCAGGTATTATGCACTCATTGTCTCTGTCCATTTAGCCCCACTAATTTATGAATATGTTTGTTGTAAAGTCATAGTCATAGAGATGTACAGATGGAAACAGATCCTTCAGTCCAACTCGTCCATGCCAACCAGATATCCTAACTAATCTAGTCCCATTTTCCAGCACTTGGTCCATATCCCTCTAAACCCTTCCTATTCATATATCAATCCAGGTGCCTTTTAAATGCTGTAAATGTACCAGCCTCCACCACTTTCTCTGGCAGCTCATTCCATACAATTATCACCCTCTGTGTGAAAAAGTTGCCCCTTAGGTCCCCTTTAAATGTTTCCCTAAACCTCTCCCCTCTAGTTCTGGACTCCCCCACCCCAGGGAAAAGGCCTTGGCTATTCATCCTATTCATGCCCCTCATGATTTTATAAACCTCGATAGGTCACCCCACCAACGTCCGACACTCCAGGGAAAACAGCCCCAGTCTATTCAGCCTCTCCCTGTTGCTCAAATCCTCTAACCCTGGCAACATCCTTGTAAATCTTTCAAGTTACACAACATACTTCCAATAGAAAGTGTGGGACTCTAATCCATGACATTTGAAAGCTCACATACGCAAAATGTGCTGCGGTACCTTCATCAACTTCCTGCTCCTTCATCAAATAATTCAATTGAGTTACTTTGATGTGAGTTACCTTAAACATGTGGGTTGCCTGTCCCTTACTAAGATTTAATCTTGCCCTGTAAAATGGCATGGTGTCTTTATCAATAATGTCATGATGTTCTGCTTTAAAAGCTGTTAGTATTGAGCTTTGGGAAGTTGATCTGCTTGAGCCAACCCAGGCCAATGGCCAACCCTCATTCAGAGTGTGCATTCTCACTGACAAGCCTGTTGCTGTCATGTTGACTTCAGTTGTTCTTCCCCATGTATTGTGTGGCAACGGTCAAATCTAATGTCTGTCGCAGGAATCTTACACATTCGGGCTGGAACGTTGGCTTTGCTCTGTTAATGTAATAAACATTGTCTTGGTTGGAAAGAAAAATCATTCTGTGATTTTTGTATTGAATTACCTCTCCAAAGACTTGTTGCGGTGACCATATGAGAAAGCATTTACAAGCCAATGTCCAAAGCACATGTAAACCTGCAATAAAAGAATAAAATGAAAATAATGAAAACGTTAAGCAAGCAAGTTAGAATCCAAAAAAGGAAAATATCTGAACACTTCTTTCATCACAGCAGACAGTCAACATTGCAAACCTCCTTTCAAAGCACTGATATCTACAAATGCAGAAACAAAATAGGCAGTGGGAAACAGAGAGAGAGAGCAAAATGCAAGCAGTTATTAACCTTCCTGACTTGTCCCAGAGTCACCAAGAATTGATGGTTAGACTTCCAAATGTTTCTGGGAGCAAGTCAGGAGAAACACAGGAGAAAGTCAGGCTGTTATGTGTCATCTCTGTGGTTTACACATCAGGGACTTCTGACAAGACAGTCTCTTGTTCAGTTAATGCATTGTCCATGTCTCCCAACTCACTTGGAACTCGTGAAAAATTGTGGTTAGGGGTTATCACCACAGAAATAGCATTTGATTCATGCCCGGGATGAAGGGCTTATCTTATGAAGTAAGATTGAATAGCTTAGATCTTTGTCCAGTAGAGTTGAAAAATGAGGAATAACCATATTGAAGCAATAGGAATACTTGATAGATGGAAGATATTTCATCTCATGGGAGAGTTAAGAACTAGGCTACACTGTTTAAAAATAATAGGTCACCCTTTAAAAATGGCAATAAAGAGTTCTTTTTAAATCCCATAGAGACCTTAATCTGAAGCATTCCCTTCCTTGGAAAGCAGTAATGACAAATCCTAATCACCTTGTCAACTGTATTATGGACCAGACCAGACCCTCCTTAAAACACTTTCAGAAGGTAGCTCAGACCTTTACCTTTTCATATTTTAAAGGCAGATGTGAAGTGGGTATTCCAGGAGTGATGCAGCTGGTCAAACCACTCAGCTTTAAGCAAAACAAAATTTATTTACATACTACAGTTGAAACACAAACAAAAGAAAACAGAGTTTAGAACAACAACAATTTGAAACGCAACCGACTCAAAATCACAACTTAATGAAGGAGTTGTTCCAATACCAACATCACCCCCAAAACACACCCCCTTGGCAAATGGTAAATTCAAACTCAGGTTCTTACAGGCAGGAGAGGTTTAAGGCAGAAGAGTCAGCAAGAAACATCTGTTGAAGCAGGGAAGCTTTTTTTTTATACATATCAGCTTCTCTGCTACCAGTAGTTTCTGACTGCCTGCTAAAGTAAACTAAAATAGAAAAAATCTTGAACTGGGAGAACTGGCCACTTTCCAGACATTACTTAAAATAGCCATATCCAGACAGATCAGCAACTCTGCCTTTATGACCCATCTTGGGGAAAAAACGGTCAAAATAACCTGATCTACTCAGTTATTTCAGAGGTACTTCAGATTTAACCATAAAACTCTGGTCTGAAGTCATATATAGGATAAAAGATTTTCTTGTAAAAAGTGAGGTCTGCAGATGCTGGAGGGCTTCCTGATGAAGGGCTTTTGCCTGAAACGTCGAATTTCCTGTTCCTTGGATGCTGCCTGACCTGCTGTGCTTTAACCAGCAACACATTTTCAGTAAAAGATTTTCTTCTCTAACAAACATTAGTGAACCAGATTTTTCAGTGCAATATGATACAATTATCATTCTAGTTTATCGTTCTAGCTTTATTTAATTAGAGTTTGTGTATGCCATGCCAAAAATGGCCAACAAGGATAGAAGCTGGAGCTTACACATGGTCAGATGGTCTCCACAACATAAGTCAGCCATGACTGTATGCCCGTCATCCAATGTGCACCTATGCATGCATTTTGACCAGTTCTCAAAATAGCATCAAGTTGAACTTGTCCAAACCACTTTTCCATTTCTGTTTTGCATTGAAAATCAAAGCTTTTAAAGAGATGATTTGCTGAATTTTTAAAAGGAAAGTCCAGTATTAAGCTTGTACATTTGTATCAGTTATTTCTCTCTTCCAATATCATTCAGCAATTTTTTCAAACTTTTGATTTTTACGGCAAACAGAAATTTGAAAACAAAATTACCTAATGATCATTTCCCTGTGGGAAGGGCATCTCATGAATGTGAATTTATGGTGCCGGCTGGAAGTGTGGGAATAATTGACTGATCTTGGTTGCCCTATACTGTAAACATTTGGCCAACACCATCTTTATGACAGGCAACTGACACCATCTTTAAGACAGGCAGCTGTTGTTCTGTCAGTGACACTACAACGCTTTGTTTCTCCAGCTTGATACACCACCCAGTGGGGGTATTGATGAGAAATGCAGCATGATTTAATTTAGATAAATGCAAAGTGCTGCATTTTGGAAAGACAAATCAGGGCAGGACTTATACACTTAATGGTAAGGTCCTGTGGAGTCTTACTGAATAAAGACACCTGGAATGCAAGTTCATAGTGGAGTTTCAGGTAGATAGGATAGTGAAGAAGGCATTTGGTATGCTTTCCTTTATTGGTCAAAGCATTGAGTACTGGATTTGGCGGGTCATGATGTGGGTGGAAAGGGCATTGGTTAGGTCACTTTTGAAATGCAGTGTTGAATTGTGGTCTCCCTCCGATAGGAAGGCCATATTGAAACTTGAAAGGGTTCAGAAAAGATTTACAAGGATGGTTGGAGAATTTCAGCACTAGGGAGAGACTGGATAGGCCAGGGCTATTTTTTCTGGAGTGTCAGAGGCTGAGGGGTGACATTTTAGAGGTTTATAAAATCATGAGGGGCATGGATAGGGTGAATAGACAAGGTCTTTTCTCCGGCATGGGGGAGTCCAGAACCAGAGGGCATGGATTTAGGTGAGAAGGAAAAATGTAAAAGGTGCAACTTTTTCACACAGAGGGGAGGATGTATATGGAATGAGCTGCCAGATAAAGTGGTGAGGCTGGTACAATTATAACATTTAAAACTCATCTGGATGGGTGTATGAGTAGGAAGGATTTAGAGAAATGTGGGCCAAGTGCTGGCAAATGGGACTAGATTAGTTTAGGATATCTGGTTGGCTTAGATGAGTTGGACCGTAGGGTCTGCTTCTGTTCTGTACGTCTCTGTGACTCTATGACTGTAATTGAATTGAAATTTCCTGGCTTTTGTGGTGGGATCTGTACTCATCTCTCTTTCATACTCATTCAGTAACATAACTACTGTGCTTGGAAAATAAGCCAAAGAACTGTAGATATTAAAAATCAGAAGAAAAATCAGAAATTGCTGGAAAACCTTAGCATATCTGGTGAGAAAACAGAGTTAATGTTTCAGGTCTCGTGACCCTTCTTCAGATGAAAACGGGTTCCGAAGAAGGGTCATTGCATCCGAAATGTTAACTCTGATTTCTCTTCACAGATGCTGCCAGACCTGCTGAGCTTTCCCAGCAACTTTGGGCGGCACAATGTCTCCGTGGTGAACTGCTGCTTCTCAGTATCAGGGACCTGGGTTTGATTCCAACTTCAGACGACTGCCTGTGTGGAGCTTGCACGTTCTCCCTGTGTCTGCGTGGGTTTCCTTTGGGTGCTCCAGTTTCCTCCCAGAGTCCAGACATGTGCAGGTTAGATGGATTGGCCATGGGAAATTACTCATAGTGTTCAGGGATATGTATGTTAGCTGCATTAGCCACAGGAAATGCAGGGTTACATGGATAGGTGGGGGATGGGTCTGGGTGGGATGCTTTTTGGAGGGTCGGTGTGGACTTGTTGGGCTGAATGGTACCTGCTTGCCTTGAGGTCAGTGAGCAGTTCGAAATTCAGAAATACCGAATTGTTACAACACAGAAGGAAGCCATCCAGCCATTGTGTTGGTACTCACAGTCTGAAGGAGCTATTTGCTTCAAACTATTCTCTTGCCTATTTCCTCATAATCCCACATATTCTTCCTTTACAGACAAAATTCTGATTTCCTTCTGAATGCGTTTACTGAACCTACACTCTCAGGCAGTATTTGAGGGTTGAAACCACTCACCACGTAGAGTTTGTTCTCATCTTGCTTTTCTCACCAGCTATTTTACATCTGTGCATCCCCCTTTATGGTTATTTCACAAGTGGGGAAACAATGTCTTCTTATTCAAGATGCACAAGACCAGACAGCATCTGGAGCATGATGTTAGTGGGGAGCTGTGATCTCTAATTAATGCACTGATCACTGTACTTAACAAATGGGGAACAATGCTCAATTGCTCAACCAATGGCATAGAGTAGCCATCATTTGTATTTGTGACAATGAGACTGCTGAGAAGAGAAGCTAATTCACATGGACGGCAGATATTGGTCAAGGAAAGTCTTGTAACCAATTGGCCAAACGTTCAAAGAGTTGAAATGGGAGTGGGTTGCCTTAGAATTGGAGAGAGCTTGTGGAGGGGCTTCAGCGGAAAAGTCCTGCGCAGAAAGACTAGAGGACATCAAATTTTTAAGTTTTCATCAGAGATCAACCACAGACCTCTCCATTTCTCAAGATCATTACCTCATTACAGCACTATATGGTCACAGTTGCAATATTTTATAGGTTTGGGGGAAATACATCCATTTGGAGACATATGTGCATTTGTAGGCACAAAGGCCGTTGGGATTGGCCATCGTCATTGGATAACCACAGACCCAGTGGATCACCTATTGCACCCAAATAGGCATCAACCAACCAGTCATCCAGATCCTTCAACATAAAGGGTTCTACTCAATGAATATCCAGTTGGTCTGTGACCACAGCAAGTGTGTCATGTGGGTCTGCTCATCATTCAATTCCTGTACATGTGACAATATCTTCATCCTTCAAAAGTCCCAGATTCCACACCTGTTCAGGCCAGCATCCAGTCTCCATGGGTGTTTGCTGGACAATATAGGTTATTATTTGGATGTAGGTTTGCTCACTGAGCTGCAAGGTTCATTTCCAGATGTTTGGTTACCCTGCTAAGTAACATCTTCAGTGGGCCTCAGGTGAAGCAATGCTGAAAATTCCTGCTTTCTATTTATATGTTTAGGTTTCTTTGGGTTGCTGATGTCATTTCCAGTGGTGATCTTATTTCATGTGATGAATCCACTTCCGGTTCCTTTATCAGGGGTTGGTAGATGGGGTCTAACTCGATGTTATTATCTCAGGAGTTGGCTCCTGATGCCCAGTTGGTTCCAGACATGGGTGAAGAGAGGTATTACATCATTAATACATACATAAATACAAACATAGATACAAAATTGTATTAAACAGACCCTTTTTTAAAATTTACCAGATGTGGGCATCACTGGCCAGGTCAGCATTTATTGCACATCACTAATTACCCAGGGGACAGCTTAGAGTCAGCCACATAGCTCTGAGTCTGGAGTCACATGTATGTTGGTTAAGGATGACAGTCAGTCAGGAGCAGAGCTGGGGTGGAGGGAGGTGAGGACAGAGGGTGTGTGTTGGTTTGGGGATATGCATGGGATACATGGGATGTACTGGAATATCAGTTAGATGCCTGGGCGGCTCAGTAGGAGAAACCAGCTTTAGTCAAAAGGGTGTGCAAGAGAAGCTGGGAGGAAAGGAAGTGAGACGGGGCTGGGTGGCTGTCATGTGCAGGAAACCTGGGGACCTCTGTGTGGGGACACGAAGCTGCAGACAACAGTGAAGGAGGCTGTATTTGTAAGGAAGAACACAGTAAAGTAAGGATGGGAGTAGGGTAATGGGAAGTAGGGGTTCATCAATAGTCAGGAACAGCCTGGCTTCAAGAGGGAGACATTGTATGACCACACCTGGCCCAGTCAGCTCATATGCCAAAGGCTGGTGGGAAAATGGGCAAATAAAGGCTCTGCGAAGGTGTGGAGTTCACAGGAAGGGCTTTCAAGTAGAGAATATGGGGCTTACCAGTATTTAGAGGCAGAGGCTGGAGACCACTATCTGAAGAGTGTTTGCTGTTGCACTCCATCACGCTGGCAATCAAAACTACACACTGAGAAAAAAAATGGCTGTGATCCACCTGGACAGGGAAGGCTAGGTGTCCCGACCTGTGAGGGAGGGGCTGCAAGACCCACTGATGTGAGTCCGTTAAATGCAGCAACGGCCAATGGGCTAGAGGTCCAAATGGAACGGCGACTGCCAATGGGCTAGAGGTCCGAGCGAAACGGTGACGACCAATGGGCTGGAGGCCCGAGCAGAGAGGGGATGGCCAATGGGCTGGAGACCCGAGTGGAATGGCGACAGCCAATGGGCTGGAGGTCTGAGCAGAGAGAGGGTGGCCAATGGGCTTGAAGCCTGAGCAGAGAGGGGACGGCCAATAGGCTGGAGGCCCAAACAGAATGACGACAGTCAATGGGATGGAGGCCCAAGTGGAGAGAGGACAGTTGTTGGATTGGGGACGAGTGTGGGTGATCAGACCACGTGTGGAAGCCCGCTGCACTAATCTACTGCAGGTCCTTTATAGAAAGACTGTGTGCTTATCCTTTTAACTTTAATGCTTATTTTTCTAACTTATACTGCAAATAACTGGCAGTAATATGACTTCTTTCCTTATTTTCCATTATTTCTCTACTTTAATCTAAGATTTATACCAAGGTACTTTGTACATAAGATGGCGCCATGTGGGGTGGCATTGTAAACTTTTTACTGTACTCCTGTACATGTGACAATAAAGGTCATTCTATATTCTCTTCTATTCTTGATGGCAAGAACATTGCTCACAGACCCATGCGTGGTAGATACAGACTGGTGGAGTCCCTAATCCCTGTTCGAACTGTAGGCCCAACTGAAGTGAATGTATCCGACTTACCTTTCCCTCCCCATCATACTGTCCCCACTCCTCATCTCAGCATCAAGATGGGGGGCAGCAACAAAATGGGCTTTTGCCCCTCTAGTATCTGCTGTGAGTTCTCTACTCTTCAGGATAATATAGATGCAGCCCACTCACCCACATTCCAGCACAGCATTCACAGGGGTTTTTGATCTCAGTGACGGCTCATTGTTCAGTTTATAGAATCATAGACTCCCTATACGTGGAAGCAGGCTTTTTGGCCCATTAGTCCACACCAACCCTGTGAAGAGCATCCCGCCCATAGCCACACCCCCTACCTTATAATCCTGCATTTCCCATGGCTAATCCACCTAGCCTGCATATTCCTGGATATTTGGGCAATTTAGCATGGCCAATCCACCCAACCTGCAAATCTTTGGACTTGTGGGAGGAGACCAGAGCACCCAAAGGAAACTCACACAGCCATGGGGAGAATGTTGCCACGTCCTCACAGTCACCTGAGGCTGGTGGTAAACCCACGTCCCTGGCACTATAAGACAGAATGCTAACCACTGAGCCACCGTGTGCCCCTGTGCTCCAAATGTGAGGATGGTTGGCCTCTCAGTGATTCAGCTGGTTACTTGCTCAGCCATTCTAAGGGAGAATTTTGGGCACTGAGAATGCTCAGGTTATGTGCATATTACAGTGTACAATATTACAGAGCTATAGCTCTGTCACAGAGGTGGCACATTCACTGGATCACATTCTGCTGATCATGCCTCTACTTTGGCCCACCTCCACCCAGGCTCTATTGATGAACTAGGTGGTTTGTTTTACAGGTGGCAAGAATAATGTCTCTCACCTCTCAGTGACTGCTTTGATTAACACCTTAAGAGAGACATCAGGGAATGGTGGCCACCCATGAACATCTGACTAAGGCAAGACTGACCCTCTGAGAGCCCTATTGCACCATCCTCTCAGTAAATGACACTCAACTTTGAAAAGGCTTTTGTTTCCAATGTCCCATCACCAGGCTGCTAATAGCCATAAATATTTCCCCTCTAACAAGGCAAGTTTCCACTTCAAGATTGTATTGTGTCACTGATATTGGCATTATTAGTGGGGTTGAGACACAGAAATATTGCAGAGATCAGGTATTCACTCCCATCGTGAAGCTGCCTGAACCACTGAGCATTTCAAGCATTTTTGTTTCTTTCACCATTATGTCCCACTTAAAACACTTCACCAAACTAACAAGCTAGTTAGTAGACATTTATTTCGCAAAATGAGCTTCATTTGAAGATGTTATGACACAATTCTCTTATCTATAGCTGTAACAATTTCAACATGTACAAAAGTTGATCAAAGTGCTTTCAGAATTATGTTTTCAGCACACTGGAGTTCATAAAACAAGTCTTTCAAACTGAAGAATATAACAAGAACATTTTCAGAAGGTGCAAGCCTAAAATATGGGTAAAAAAAATGAAAGACTTGACAGTTCACTTAGACACAAAACAATCCCGCCAAAAAAAGCACATTGCTAATCTGTAGCAAAGACATTCAAATAAAAGGGGCACAAATTTAATAAGACAATTTTAATATTAAATGTTAAAGCTAATTTCAAGTGATTCAATGTTACCTGCCCAAAATCCACAGGTGGCTATGAGCGACTGTTGTCTTTTCCAATGCCATCCTCTCTCTTTTCTCAAGCATATCCAACGCAGTGCTTCCAGAAGTAAATTGTTAGTTACTGACAATGCCAATTTAAAATCATAGGTTCTCTTAGTGAGACCATCGACTTATCTCAACATAATTGTTTGTAACAAAAGTATGACTTTTGCAAAGTACACAATAAGTTTAATATTACCATAAGAAATGCGATTATTTTAAACTTTAGATGATCTATTTTTGCTAAAACTGTCACTTCAAACAATTTTGATTGTTACTTTTGTCTTTTAAGATTAAAGTCTTATGTTTGAGCATGAAAGAAATCTGATATCCCTCCATCTGCTACAGTTCTCCACCGCCAGACTAACTTATAGTATACCACACTCTCCGAGCAACATATAATCCAGGGCAGCAATATTGATTCTGCATTTGGTACAGTCTGCAATTTATAGAACACCATCTGTTATAGCACTAGCCCTCTACCTGATAAAGAACATCACAACAAGCGGGCATACTGTTAATGTCCTTCCAGTGAGGTACTGCTTTACATTGAATTCTGACAGGACTGTATGGCAGTATGCTAGTGGTGTAAAGTAACACACAATATACTAGCAGTTGGGAAAAATACCACATTAAGTACAGTCCTTCTCGACACTCAGAGATAAGGCTTTCATTCTAGGAGACACAATTTAACAAACAAAATTCTTTGATGTGATAGATTTACTAGGATATATAATCTAATCTTTAAAATGATCATACTGCTTGTAATAATACTGAGATCAGTACTGTACATTGCAGATTCATTGAAGAAAATTGTATCATACTATGAACATCAGAACCTCTCCTGTAGGTTACTGCAGGAGCACCATACACTTTAATACAGTAGCATTCATATTTCATTCGGAGCAGTTGGTAGAGTATGCCAGTACCAGAACCATGATTGCATAGTGCATGATGCCAACCTGATAGAGAACACTACTGCCAAATTGTAACTGCTACAGAACACCACTGTTGGCACATCACTGGAAAATCCAAGAACAGCCGATCTGCTTGTCCTGAGCAGAGAACAAACAGGCAAATGCAGGCCCGTACTCAGTCAGTTATATGCAGACAGTACTGCCCCATACACAGCAATCAGACCAGTGACCATGGTGCGCATGTATACCAGAACCCTAAGAAACCCATTTTCAGTCCCCATTAGCAACTGTTGACTCTCCCAGGCTGACCATCATCAGTTCTGTTGTCTGCCCAATTGCTGCTCTCTCTCTCTGGGCACCATTCCAACTGTCATTTACTCCCCTCCACACCCCACCTCCCACCTCTTCTTCAACACATCAGCCTTTTCCTAGCTGCAATTGGCTCTGAAGAAGGATCTGACATGTTAACTCTGCCTTCTCTCCAAAGATACTGCCAGACCTCCTGAGTTTCTCCAGCAATTTCTGTTTTTGTTTCATATTTCAAGCAACCACAGTTCTTTGGCTTTTTTTCCCTTAAGATATCAGGACAGGTGGATAAATTCATGAAGAAGGCAGAGGGATGTTTGCTTTTATTAGCTGAAGCATAGTGCTTAAGAGCAGGGAGAAAATGCTGGAACGGTATAAAACATTGGTTAGGCCACAGCTAAAGTATTGTGTGCAGTTATGGAATCCCATATTATGGAATGGATGTGAGAGAACTGGAGAGGGTACAGGAAGATGTACAAGGATTTTGCCTGGACTAAAGCATTTCAGTCATGAAGAGAGATTGAATAGACTATGGTCATTTTCCTTAGAGGATATTGAGAGAGGCGTAGATAGGGTAGACAAGAAGAAACCTTCCCAATTGATGGAGGTATCATTAATTGTGGAATATAGATTAAAGATAAAAGACAAGATGTTTAGAGGAGACAGAGTCATAGAGTCACACAGCACCGAAACAGACCATTTTGTCCAACGTGTTTGTGCTGACTAGACATCCAAATCTAGTCCCGTTTGCCAGCATTTTGCCCATTTCCCCCTCAACACTTCCTGTTCATATACCAATCCAGGTGCCTTTTAAATGGTTTAATTGTACTAGCCTCCAACAACTTCCTGTGGCAGCTCTTTCCATAATGTGCCACCCTCTGCAAGAAAAAGTGACATTGCAGGTCATTTTTAAATGTTTCCCCTCTCATCTTAAACCTATACACTCTAGTTTTGGACTCCCCCACCCAAGGAAAAAGACTTTGGCTATTCACCCTACCATAAACCGCTACATGTGAGCAATACTCTTTCACCCAGGTGGGCATCTGGAGCACACTGTCTGTCAGGGTGGGAGAGGCAGACCCCCTCATATCATTTAAGAAGTACTTAGATGTGCACTTGTGATGGCAAGGCATACAAGGTTATGGACCAAGTGCTGGAAAATGGGATTAGAATAGCTATGTGCACAATGGGCAGAAAGACCGATTTCTGTTCTTTATGTCTTTATGACCTGTTTTACTTGGTGTTGATTAATTTTAGAATAAATGATACCCAGGATACCAGGAGAACTCCCTGCTCTTCCATTTCAGGAGAAAGATGGGGTCTCAGGTTAATCACTGTTCAGAATGACACACTACTGATCAAGCAACATTGCATCAGTACTACTCGAAAATTACAGGCCTGAGCAAGGAAACTTGACATTCTGACTTGGAATGAGAGCATCACCATGGCTGACACATGAGAAAATAAATATTAACAACTACCTCACGTAGTAGGAGAATCTTGTACCCTGGATGGTGCATAGATAAATAGAGTCATAGAGTCATGGAGATGTATCGCGTGGAAACAGACCCTTCAGTCCAACCCGTCCATGCCGACCAGATATCCCAATCTGTCCCACCTGCCAGCACCCGGCCCATATCCCTCCAAACCCTTCCCATTCATGTACCCATCCAAATGCCTCTTAAATGTTGCAATTGTACCAGCCTCCACCACTTCCTTTGGCAGCTCATTCCATACCCGTACCACCCTTTGCGTGAAAAAGTTGCCCCTTAGGTCCCTTTTATATCTTTCCCTTCTCATCCTAAACCTATGCCCTCTAGTTCTGGACTCCCCAACCCCAGGGAAAAGATTTTGTCTATCTATCCTATCCATGCCCCTCATAATTTTATAAACTTCTATAAGGTCACCCCTCAGCATCTGATGCTCCAGGGAAAACAACCCCAGCCTGTTCAGCCTCTCGGCATAGCTGAAGTCTTCCAACCCTGGCAACATTCTTGTAAATCTTTTCTGAAACCTTTCAAATTTCACAACATCTTTCCGATAGGAAGGAGACCAGAATTGCACGCAATATTGCAACAGTGGCCTAACCCAATATCCTGTACAGCCGCAACATGACCTCCCAACTGCTGCACTCAATTCTCTGACCAATAAAAGAAAGCATACCAAACGCCTTCTTCACTATTCTATCTACTTGCGACTCCACTTTCAAAGAGCTATGAACCTGGTCTCTTTGTTCAGCAACACTCCCTAGGACCTTACCATTAAGTGTATAAGTCCTGCTAAGATTTGCTTTCCCAAAATGCAGCACTTTGCATTTATCTGAATTAAATCCATCTGCCACTTCTCAGCCCATTGGCCCATCTGGTCAAGATGCTGTTGTAATCTGAGATAACCTTCTTTGCTGTCCACTACACCTCCAATTTTGGTGTCATCTGCAAACTTACTAACTGTACCTCTTATGCTCACATCCAAATCATTTATATAAATGACAGAAAGTAGAGGACCCAGCACCAATCCTTGTGGCACTCCACTGGTCACAGCCTCCAGACTGAAAAACAACCCTCCACCACCACCCTTTGAGCCAGTTCTATATCCAAATGGCTAGTTCTTCCAGTATTCTGTGAGATCTAACCTTGCTAATCAGTCTCCCATGGGGAACCTTGTCAAATGCCTTAATGAAATCCATATAGATCACATCTACTTCTCCGTCTTCATCAATCTTCTTTGTTATTTCTTCAAAAAATTCAATCAAGTTTGTGAGACATGATTTCCCATGCACAAAGCCATGTTGACTATCCCTAATCGGTCCTTGCCTTTCCAAATACATGTACATCCTGTCCCTCAGGATTCCCTCCAACAACTTGCCCACCACTGACATCACGCTCAGTGGTCTATAGTTCCCTGGCTTGTCCTTAAACAGTGGCACCATGTTTGCCGACCTCCAGTCTTCCAGCACCTCACCTGTGACTATCGATGATACAAATATCTCAACAAGAGGCCCAGCAATTACTTCTCTAGCTTCCCACAGAGTTCTAGGGCACACCTGATCAGGTCCTGTGGATTTATCCACCTTTATGTGTTTCAAGACATCCAGCACTTCCTCCTCTGTAATATGGACACTTTGAAAGGTGTCACCATCTATTTTGTTACTTTCTATATCTTCCATATCCTTTTCCTCAGTTTAATAATATTGCAAAATACTCGTTTAGTATCTCCCCCGTTTTCTGTGGCTCCACACAAAGGCTGCCATGCTGATCTTTGAGTGGCCCTATTCTCTCTCTAGTTACCCTTTTGTCCTTAATATATTTATAAAACGCCTTTGGATTCTCCTTAACTCTATTTGCCAAAGCTATTTCATGTCCCCTTTTTGCCCTCCTTATTTCCCTCTTAAGAATACTCCTACTGCCTTTATACTCTTCTAAGGATTCACTCGATCTATCCTGTCTATACCTGACATATGCTTCCTTCTTTTTCTTAACTAAACCCTCAATTTCTTTAGTCATCTAGCATTCCCTATACCTACCAGCCTTTCCTTTCACTCTAACAGGAATATACTTTCTCTGGATTCTCATCATCTCATTTCTGAAGACTTCCCATTTTCCAGCCGTCCTTTTACCTGCAAACATCTGCCTCCAATCAGCTTTTGAAAGTTCTTGCCTAATACCATCAAAATTGGCCTTTCTCCAATTTAGAACTTCAACTTTTAAATCTGGTCTATCTTTTTACATAACTATTTAAAATCTAATACAATTATGGTCACTGACCCCAAAGTGCTCTCCCACTGACACCTCAGTCACTTGCCCTGCCATATTTTCCAAGAGTAGGTCAAGTTTTGCACCTTCTCTAGTAGATACATCCACATACTGAATCAGAAATTCTTCTTGTACACACTTAAGAAATTCCTCTCCATCTAAATCTTTAACACTATGGCAGTCCCAGTCGATGTTCAGAAAGTTAAAATCCCCCACCATAACCACCCTATTATTCTTACAGATAGCTGAGATCTCCTTTTAAGTTTGTTTCTCAATTTCCCTCTGACTATTAGGGGTCTATAATACAATCCCAATAAGGTGATCATCCCTTTCTGGTTTCTCAGTTCCACCCAAGTGACTTCCTGGATGTATTTGCAGGAATATCCTCCCTCAGTACAGATGTAATGCTATTCCTTATCAAAAATGCCATTCCCGCTCCGCTCTTGCCTCCCTTTCTATCCTTCCTGTAGCATTTGTATCCTGGAACATGAAGCTGCTAGTCCTGCCCATCCTTGAGCCATGTTTCTGTAATTGATTAGATTTTTTTTTAGATTAGATTAGACTTACAGTGTGGAAACAGGCCCTTCGGCCCAACAAGTCCACACCGACCCGCCGAAGCGCAACCCACCCATACCCTTACCTAACACTACGGGCAATTTAGCATGGCCAATTCACCTGACCCGCACATCTTTGTGACTGTGGGAGGAAACCGGAGCACCCGGAGGAAACCCACGCAGACACGGGGAGAAAGTGCAAACTCCACACAGTCAGTCGCCTGAGTCGGGAATTGAACCCGGGTCTCTGGTGCTGTGAGGCAGCAGTGCTAACCACTGTGCCACCGTGCCGCCCACCACTGTGCCACCGTGCCGCCCACCACTGTGCCACCGTCATTGCTATGATATCCCAGTTCCATGCTCCTAACCATGTCCTGAGTTCATCTGGCTTCCCTGTTAGGCCCCTTGCATTGAAATAAATGCAGTTTAATTTATTAGTCCTACCTTGCCCCTGCCTGCCCTGACTGTTTGACTCACTTCTGTTCTCTCCTGTACCAGTCTCAGGTTGATCTCCTTCCTCACTAAATGAACAATTGTTGCATCTCTTGGGCTGTATGGGGAGTCATCCATGGCAGGAGAGTTGAATACACGGGGCAATGGACATGGAGGGGAGGAAGAATATGTGCCCAGTGATGGTCGGTTGTTTTAAACTGGGAAATACACTTCAAGTGATCACCACAATGTGAGGAGGACCCATGTTGCAACTGGTCTAGACATTATATTTTAACTATAATAATGCAGTACATACTTTGGATGATGATTATAAATTAGATTGGAGACATGTTATCAACAAGTTATTGAATCCCTTGATTCGCATTACAATCCCTCATTTGATGCAAAAGACATCAGACCTAGTCTCAGGTACGTAAAGTCCAGTGCCTGAACAATAATGAAATAGTTTGTGAGAAACAGGAGACCTTTCACGCGCTTTGACAAGGCATCTCATCCAGAAGTGACCTTACTCGTCCTCTGCTGACAGAATTCCTGCAGAATTCCAGAACTTTCTTGTTTTATATTTGGATCGGGATTTCATGTTGTTCACCATTGTGCCAGTAGAGGGAGTAATCATCAAGAATGATATTTGTCCAGTTCAAGACCAAATGACTTATTGACAGTTCCGTGTGAAATTCCTCCCCTTTAAGGTTAACTGCTATTTCGACATTGCCCTCATCACATTTATTTTAAATGAAATAATATTTCAGCTAAAACAGAAAAACAGATGAATGGGGTTTGAGTCTGTTCCTCTGTTCCTCACTAAAACTTCAACAAGTTGAAGGCTTGCTCACAGACATCACCAAGTGGCCAAAGTAAACCATATAGATAAGATTGGATTTCTATGCAGACGGAAAACATTTAGAGTGTTACTGGGCCAAAGAGTTAATTTAAAAAAGATAATAAATTAATTCTGTGCTGATAAAGGGAGCATGTTTGAAAGTTTGTTTGGCTCACAATTTTTGTTCTAAGTAGTGATGATCATAACTGGAAGATTCAATTTTTCTCAACCATGGCCTTCAGCTGTGACCAACCCATTCCCACACTTCTGTCTTCACACCTTCCCCTCCCTCCCAGAGCAATAATAGGGTTTCACTTGTCCTATCTTTTCAGTCACCAGTCTCCACATTTCAAAGGATCATCCTTCATTATTTCAGCCCCTGTGTCTTGTTGCCGAAAGTTTGCTCTCAGTTGAGCCAACGAATTTTCTGCCATTAACACCTTCTCCTCATCTCTGTCATTTCTCTATTAATATTAACACCCCCTTTGTCTTTTGCTCTGGGCACCTTGTAGCCTGTTCCACTTCCTCTTTCTTCCCCGTCTTTCATAGCATAAAACTGTTCACTTTTTTCAGCTGACATCAGTTCTAAAGCAGAGTGAGATTGGATTTGAGATGTTACCTCTGTTTTTCTCAGACCTGCTGAGTTTCTCCAGCATTTTCTATCTGTAGTATAATTGGAAATTGGCGGGGAACGCAATGCCAGAAATCTGCGGGTTTAGCACTCAAGTTCTGCATGGACAAAGTTTTCCTGGAGCAACGTCTGGGAACTCTTGATACCACTTCCATTGAAGGCGAGGAATTCTATGGATAACACATAATGGCACAAGGCTGAAAAGACAGTGCAGTGTTTCTCAGATACAGATATGGAGATCCCTTCAGAAGATATCCAAAGGAGAGGGCTCATTCTGTACACACTAAGGGAAAGAGTGCCACTTTGTATCCTCTTCCTCTTCCCTCCTCTATCTGGCTTCATGACCTCTACACATTCCTCGTCCAGACCAAGACAGCCAGAGGAATGTCTCCAAAGCCAAACACACCTTTTCTGCTAGTGACTCCTTTGGGGTGGCTATTAGTGATGTTCTGGCATCTTTTCTTCAATAAGAGTTTTGTATCAAATCAAATCAAATCAAATATACAGAAAAGGCATTTAGTTTTTGTCATTCCGTTTGTTCATTCATGGCATGTAGTGTGACAGTGAGGTTAGTACTTATTGTCCATCTGTTACAGCCCTTAGGAAGGTGGTGCTGAACTGCAGTAATGGTTGGTGAGGGTTCTGATGGACATGCCAAATTTCCTCAGCCACTTGAGGAAGAAGAAGTATTGTGGTGCCATGCAGCAAGTTGGGGTTTTAATGATATGTCAACGTGTGGGAAAGAGATGGTCACCACTCAAGGATGAGATTCTGTAAATTGGTCCTGTAAGACTTGAGGGGAAAGTTGAGAAAATTTTACTCTACATTGAGAATCTGATCTTAGCATGGGCATATCTTTGTGTCAATGGCCTGGTATATCAAGGCTATTGAAGATTTATTTCAATTGTCCAATGTGTGATATCCATAGACTGAAGGGGAAGGAACCTCTGATGGCCTCACCTTTGGTACCATCTTGGGATGGTTCAGATCATCTCAGGGTTAAAACCATCCCCACTGTCATTCACTATTATTTCTGATGTTGAAGTTCAAGCAACCATACAGCCCTCTCTCAACAGCGGTTAGCTGTGCTCAAACAAATTTTTACCACATTCTGCATTCTTAAGATGATCATCTGAGACAAAGGCTTGCAATTAGCTAATGACGGCTTCAAACAGTAGGTTTTATATATGTTACCCATTCAGACTCACAAGGCAATGATGATACTGAACAGAAGTTTTGTATGGTCAAGATCCTGTTGAAGAAAAATGACAACATTAACTTGTTTTGCTACCAGTCCACATTGTTACATAACGAAATGAGTCCTTCAGAGCTCCTAATTGGTAGGTGATTATACAGTTGGATTTAATTCAATGGCAGTACTCTCCCACCAGATATTACAGAGGACCACTTTGATAAGATCAGGCTAGGCAATATCATATTAAGCAGTCTGTGAATTTCAAACAGCTCCACAAGGTACAGAAACTGCCAACACTCCACCCTGGTGAGTCTGTCTAGATCCAGGACAAGAACTGACCTGCCTGACTGAGATTTGAGATTTTTTTGTTCATCCTCATTCCATACGACCTTAGGACATAGGAACAGGGGTAGACTGCTCAGCCCCTAAAGTCTGCTCCACCACTCAATAGGACCATGGCTGATCCGACACTCCTCACATCCACCTCCTTGCCCTTTCCCCTGATCGTTACTTATTCCACACTAATCACAGCATCCTCAGACTCAACAGATTGTTGCTGGTGCTTACCGGCAAGAGGCTTTTGCAAAACTGGATCGACTGCCCAGATGAAATGGGAGATACCCCGAAGCCATATCATCCGCCAAGGGAAATTTGGTACATATTCAAGTAGATTCATCAAACCACCTTCTCCCCTTCTGACTTGGAGGATCCTACAGAGAGTTCAGTAAGGCAGGGCGCTAGGTTTGTGGGCGAATGGGAGTGGCATAAAAATGTAGATAGTTTAGGATGTGAATAGGAAGACATGCGTAATCAAGTCATACGTAGACAGCATGTTGAATGAAGTCAGATTGTGTCCTGTCATATTGAAGTGAGGTAACTTGATGGAAGAAGATGCTAACAGAATTATAATGACCATGTTTCTATGAATAAGAACATAAGAAATAGGAACAGGAGTAGGCCATTTGGCTCCTCAAGCCTGCTCAGCCATTGGACAGGATCATGGCTGATTTTCCCCAAGCCTAAACATGTCATTCATTTCACTCACCATTGTCATTGTCTCCCTGATATTTTAAAAGTCTACCTACCTTCTCTTTAAATATTTTCAATGATCTATCCTCCACAACTCTCTGTGGGAGAGAATTCCAAACCTTCAATACTCTCTAAGAGAAGAAATTCCTTTCGCCTCAGTTTTAAATAAGTGTCCCATAGTTCGAGACTCCATGAATGGAAACACCTTCTCAACACCGAGCCTGTTAAGTTCCCTCAGAAACCTATATGTCAGTTGTTAAATGTTCATTAGTTTGCAATAAAATGATTTCCAGTCCTCATCTATCAAAAACATCCAGAACTCACTTGTGGTTTTTATACAATTATCAGCTTGTGTGTGACATGGAACTGAACTATTAAGGCTGGACAGGTTCGTTTTATTTGGAAATAGTTGGGGGGGGGGGGGAGAGGAGTGGGGGGAATCCAAAGGTGGAGATAAAGGAGAATTTCCAGTCATAATTTCATACAGGTACATATCCCTGAGGGATATCAGAAATGAGCTTCGTTGAAATGTTGTGCTCTGTAATACGAATGATGGGTACATGTAAAAAGACTGGCTACAAAGTTAAAAATCACACAACACCAGGTTGTAGTCCAACAGGTTTAATTGGAAGCACACTAGCTTTTGGACCACATTGTAAGGCTCAGAACTTATAGCAATTGTGTCCTCCACAACCACCTGCTGAAGGAGCGGCACTCCGAAAGCTAGTGCTTCCAATTAAACCTGTTGGACTATAACCTGGTGTTGTGTGATTTTTAACTTTGTACACCCCAGTCCAACACCGGCATCTCCATATCAAAGGGCAGCTGTTTCCCATGGAACTGTGGCATGATAAAAACCAACAGGGTGGATGCTACTCTTGTATAACCATGCAAACTGTGTAATAGTGAATCAGCAGACTGTCTTCCATTTCACTCGATGAAGTCAATGGATCAAAAGTGAGTGAGATGCAAATCGGCAGTTCATTATCACCACATTATTGGACAAAATTGAGATTAGCCTCTAATGTCTTGCAGTGACCGAAGGAGAAAAGGCTAGAAAATTCGACAGAAGATCAACAATTCAAAAAGTGCATGCAGAACAATGATTAAGAAGAAGGCAACATCATAAAATGCAATGTCTTAAGGCACCTCACCTCTTTAGAGAGGTGAAAAGAAGAGAACAAGAAAAAGTAAGGAGCAAAGAGAAAAAGAAACAGCTGAACAGAAGGAAAAAGAGAGTGAGCTATTAATCACATAGGGCTGGGAAAATTGAGAGTGTTCGACCTGTTATAGGAAAGGTGATGGCAAATCATTGACCAATCCACGTCAATACAGTTCCATTCAATTCCTACCAAACTGCTACATCAACGATTCAACAGGTTCATTAAGAAGGGCAGGCTGGATCTTTAAGTGCTTAGAAGTGTTCTTTTGCCATCACTGAGTCTAATAAGCAAAACAATGAAATGCAATTAATATATTAACAACACCTACCAAAACAGCTCCTCCAGTTGTTACTAATTGACCAATGGACAATTTCAGAGCTGTTCTGAAGGTTTAACACCACTTGAAAGTGAAATGATCAGTTTTTATGAGCAGCTTCTGATGCTGAGAATAGATGAAGGACAAATATTACCAGTGCAAACACTTACAGGGGATAAGTTAAATGAGTTGCAAAATGTAACAATTAACAAATGTGCAAAGCCAGCGAGATTTTTTTAACCAGAGAATCAAGGGAGGGGATGTTTTGAGAGCTAAACACCAAATTTAAAGCAATAGCTGAACAGCTTGCAATATAAATAAACTTGCTGTCTCAATGGTCAGTGCACCTTTGACAGGCTCAGAGTCAAGCTGCAGCAGACTGGTCAGGTAAGAATGCTATGACATTTTCAGAGCTTAGATTTGAATGAAACTTTGATCTTGACTAACCACTTTCATTACAAAGTTGGTTGATCATTCCTGCAAACTGTTGCTCGGTTGTTGTTCAAGGTGCTCCCCAACACTCGGGACGCTCAAACTAAGGCTGGCGAGAGTCGGCACAGTCCTTTGGGTAAGGTATTGGGTCAAAAATCCTGACCAGCCTGTTCAATGTATTACTGAAGGGTGCCCCTTTTCAAAGAAGACAAGGAACAGGTCCTGGTTAGCATTTAATCCCTCAACTGCTGCCACCAAAACAAGATTATCTGTTTACCATTTGTGTAATCTTGCAGTGCACAAATTAACTACCCTGCCTGCCTTTGAATTTGTTATTCCAGGGCTGTATTTGGCTGTGTGAGGTCTGTACAAATGTATAAAAATCATTAGGCTGGTACAGGCAGTATCCCAGATCACCTAAAAGTGAGCTACTTGGCCAGTGGCCATGTATAATATGGGTACAATACTTAAGTGGATGCAGGAGCAAAGGGACAGGTATATATGTGTACAAATCACTGAAGATAGCAGGAAAGGTGGAGAAAGCAGTTATTAAATCAGTCAGTATTTTGGACTTCATTAAGAGGGACATAAATAGTCAACTTACTTTGAAGTTCAAAGGGACAAACTACTAATGTGGAAGACCTTCTGTACATGCAATTATTTCTTTCTTTTCTTTTAAAAGGGAATCCTACATTTAATCATTGAAATGGTGCTTTGGAACCAAATTGTGCTGGTGGCTGTATTGTTCATCTTCTCTTGCCCAAAAGGATTCGAAACACAACCTTCACAACACCTGTGTGGCTCACAGCTTGTGGACGCTGTACATTTTGTGTGTGGAAGTAAGGGTTTCTACTATGAACCTAAAACAAAAAAAAGCATTGTGCAGCTTCTAGGTATGTTAGCCCAAATGCATGGAGTTTTTTTCTGCATTTCATAATAACCAGGAATTTAATCTGACTCACAGATGGGGTGAGAAATCATGCTTCAGCATTATGCCCTGAATCACAAAGGTTAGATTTTCACTGAGATTAACTTGGGATGTGTAGTGGTGGAATGTTCAGGGCTGCTATTTGATTTGTCCCACCTGATATTTCCAATAGAAGCAAATAGCACATGGGGCACCGTGTCCATTTTTAGATAGAACTTCAGACAATGTGCAGCACATAAATAAACCATGCAAAAAATGCCCTGCCTGGTCTCCAATGTGCCCTACTTCATCTAACTCCATCAACATATCTGACACTTTCTTCCTCCCTCATGTACTTGCCCAGCCACCCCTTAAATGCACAAAGATATCAACTTCAACTACTCTACTTAAAATCAATCTCCACAGTCTAATTACTTTGACAGTGAAGAATTCTCCTTAATCCTTTCTTAGATTTACCTGTGATCAGCTTTTTTATGGGCCCTAGTTTGGATTTTTCACACGTGGAAACATCTTTACCCTCGTTCATATTTTTAACAACCTTAATAATTGAGTCATCCAAAGACTTGTCTCATCTCAAAGAAAGATTCCCAAAATGTTTGGTTGTTCCTATAATTCTGGCATTAGCATCCTTGTAAATCTCCCATGTCCTTTCCGTAAGATGGAGACAGGAGTAGGCGACAATTCTCTAAGTGTGACCTGATCAAGGTCCTTTGCAAGGTTTATGCAAAAGTTCTCTGATTTTCCAATTTCACTAAGAAAGCGTCGTGTTGCATAGATTGAATTTTTTTTCTGATTTAATTAACTTGCATTGATACATTTAATAACTGGGATTTATTTGCTCCTTGTCTTATTAACACTCATATTTGCCAAACAATATGTGACCTTCTTATTCATCCGGACAAAATATATCATCTCACACTGAACTATATTAAACTCTAAGTCATTTGTACAAACATTCTGTAAGTTTATTAATGTGTTCTTTAATTTTTTTGCATTCTTTCTCTACACTAAATATGGCCCCAATCTGGTGTCACCTGTAAAGTCTGAGATTGTTTTTCTGGTTCCTGCACTCAAACTGTTTGTGTAAATGGTGAACAGCATCAGCTTGTGTGAAACCATACTTTTAACTTGATGCTAGGCTGAGTAATTACTGTAATCCTTTGCTCTTTATCTCCTTCTTTGTAGCCAGTTTGCTCTCTATTTTGCTACTTGTCCACTGACTCCACAGTTTCTGACTTTCGTCATTAGTCTACTGCATAATCTCTTTTCAAAAGCCTTTTGAAAATGCCAGCACATATACTCTTTGTCATGACAGTGCTCACTTTTTAAATGATCTATTCAATTAGTCCCACTCACTTTCCCTTTCCCTGCAGCACTCTATCTTCCTCCTTTGTCGAGTATGAATGTCATTTCCTTTTGAAAAGTGCTATTCAATCCCCTTTTCCACGCCATCAAATGTCTCATTCCACCATTTTAATACATTGTAGAAAAACAGCAATCTCTTTCTTTACTTTATTTTGCCAGTGATCTTGTATTTCTGTCTTTTGGTTATCAAACCTTCTTCTGCTGTAAGTCATCTCTAATTATGTACTCCATGTCAAGATTCCTTACAATTGTTAACCTCTTCGTTGACAATCTCTGACCTCCATAAGGAAAATAATCCTACTTTTTTTCCATCTGTTTACATGGATAAAGTCTATTATGCTTTTGTAAATCTCTATTGAAGATCTTCCTATCTTTTCAGAAGTTGGGAACCCAGAATTAAAGGCAATAATCCAACTGAATTTATTTTTTAAAAAATCAACAAAACTTCCATGCTCTAAAGCACATAGTCACTAGCACATTGGGAAGTTTAGCAATTTTGGCAAATGTGCCTCTACAGGTTTGCAAAGATGCCAAAACAGTTTCGAACATAGTGACAGCCCTCCACCCTATTGTCTACAGCTATTCACATTCATTGCTAATTTAATGTTTCAGGAAAGTCTCCTGAAGACTTATCTATATTTGTGTGAAATACAGAATGTTCAAAGAAAAGGATTTTCAAATAAACCTAATGATGAATACATAAGTGCAGGTACAGGTAAAATGAGGTTTTCCTGCCCTCCCAACTGGTCTGACATTTTACAGGGCTGGGTAAAGATGTTTCATAGCCTTTTGATCCTTTGTTTTATTGGGGTTCGTAAGTAGACAGCTAATGCCCAATAAACAGCCTCGCTCTGCAACCAGAGGGATTTTACCCTGAGTGAGTGGGGTTTGGCGGGCCATGCCCATGCCATGATGGAAGTCTGGCACCTTTAAACTGCGTGGTTGGTGTCAGGCAAATTGGAGGTTCTTCATTGCATTGGTCAAAGGAGGAACACCAGCCTCATTCAACGCTACACCCAACCTCCTTTACTAAGCCCTCCATTCAGCTGGCTGATACCCCTGGCTTATCTGGGTTTTTGAATGGCACTGCTGGGTCTGCAGAGTTGCCAGTCATCTGATTGTCTGGCAGCTCTCCAATCTAGGGTCATATATCTCACCTTAACATTCTTCCCAGTGTAAAATTGCTGTGGGGCAACTGTCTGCATTGTGGATGGACTCCTCTGTCCTGACCATTTTAAGTCTGAGGGATCTGAGGCTACAACACTCGATAAAATACAGCCCATTCATGATGGTTTGTTTTTGCACAGATTCTATGATTTTCTAAGAATAGGAGAAATAACATAAGACCAATTGTTCACTTTCAGGATTACTTGGTGAAGAGTCTGTTCAAGACAATGAGGCACAGCAGAAACCTCTATTCAATAAAATGCTAGGTCGGATGATGAAGAGAGGCATAGTGGAGCACTGCTGTCACAATACCTGCTCCCTTTACGAACTCGAAGCCTACTGCAACTCATAAGAAATGTAAATGCCATCAGTCTCAGAAAATGAGGAGTGTAGCCATTGTGTAAGAGGCAGATTCACTGCCAAATTATTTATTTAAAAAGAAACTAAAATATCTCTAATCATATTAATTTCTAAAAGCTTGTGGCAAATAGCAAAAAAAGTAAAATCTCACATTTTGTTGAAAAAATCCAGTCTTTATTTAAATGCGTTCTGTCTATTGCTTTTGATCTTTTATTAAAATAAATGCAGCTGTCTCCTGAATCAAATCAAAACACACTCTGTTTATATGGATGACTGAGCACATTGTACACACTTTCACAGATTGAAACAGTCTATACCTTTATCGCTTACATTTTAACATAAAAATAAAGAGCAGCTTCTGATGCCTGCAATGTTCTGTCTTAATTCCTTTTACTAACTTCTTAACTTGATTTCTGCTTCACCCAATCAAACCACACACAAAGCAATACATAGTGATGTTATTGGTGGTAAAGGCACAATGCATGTAGACTGAGGTGAAAAGAATTGGAGCTTGGCGTAAGGTAGACTCGAAATTAAAGATGGCTACTGCAAAACCAATTAAGGCTTTCTGGTAGGTCAGTTCGGAATGAAAATGGAGGGATTTTCTGGCATGGACCAACAGACTAGAAACGACCATGGAAACTTGGTCCTGTTGATCCCCATAAAGCTACTAACATTTGAAGATTAGTATTGAAATTGGGAGAGTTGTCTCATAGACTAGTCGAGCAATATCGTAGTCACACTCAAACAGTCATGCGTTACAGGCCCTGTCCCAGATAAATGATTCACCATCCCTGAGTATGCTATGTCCCACTAGCAGGACAGACCCAGCAGAGGTGGCAGCATTTAAATACTGCTGGAGAAGGCACTTCCCTGGAAGTCCTCAACATTGAGTTTGGACCTCATGAAGTCTCATGGCAACAGGTCAAATATGGGCAATCAAATCTCCTGCTGGTTTCCACATACTGCAACACCTCCCCTTTCCTACCACCCCAGTCTCAGTTGATGAATCAGTACTACTCCACTTGGAGGATGCATTAAGTGTGGCAAAGGGGCAGAATATACTCTAGATGGGGGAACGTCATTGTAATCACCAAGAGTAGTTAAGGTGCTTTACTACTGATTTATCTGGTCAAGTCCTAAACCACCAAGCTGGTAGACTGGCTCGGTGGCAGATTGTTGAATTAGCCAGTGTACATACTTCAGCTCATCCTCAAAATTTATCAGATAGAGTTTCACATGGATATGTGAAATGTTATCCATTTTGGTTTACTGTCTAAATGGAGACAAACCGCAAAATGCTTCAGTATTGAGGGATCTGGGTGTCCTTATGCATGGGTCCTAGAAAGCTGGCATGTATGTACAGCAGGTATCAAGGAAGGCAAATGGAATTTTGATAATTATTGCTAATGAAATGAAGTGTAAAAGAAGGGAAGTGTTGTTGCAACAGTAGAATACATTGGTGAAACCTCATTTGGAGTACTGCATATAAATTTGTCCCTTTATTCATTGAAGGAAATAATTGCATTGCAGGCAGTTCAGAGAAGGTTCTCTAGATTAATTAGATTAATTCCAGAGATGAAAGGCTTGCCTTATGAGGAAAGATTGAATGATATAAGATGAGACTCACTAGAATTTAGAAGCATGGAAGATCCAGCTGACACACATAAGGTGTTAAAGGTGATTGTCAAAGTAGATGTAGATCATATGTTTCTCTTTGTGGGGCAATCTATAATGAGAAGTCACAGTTTATGCTAAGGGGTGGCAGATTTAGTACAAATATGCGAAGGAATTGCTAGTTCCAAAGGCTCATGAATCTGTGTAATTCACAGAGTGGTGGTTGTGCAGACATTGAAGAAACTTCAGGAAGAGGGAGACAGAGTTTTAATGACTAACAGGTTAAAGGTTATGGGGACAGGGTGGGAAAGTGGAGTTGAGGCTGAGATGAGATCAGCCATCATCATATTAAATGGCAGAGTAGACTCGAAGGGCTGAGTTGCCTACTCCTGCTCCAAATTCTAAGGTACTCACCAATTTGCCTGTCACAGATTGGGAAGAGTGACCACCACACAGTCCTTTTATAGAGGGCAAGCACTGTCTTCACAATGAGGATTTCCTTCATCATGAATAAACACCCATGAGGTGTTGTGGGTGATCATTAGTAAGGTAATTGAAACATTCATTTGCAATATTATGAAGCAGCATTTGCTTCACAATCACTTACTCATTGACACCCAATCTGGGTTCTGGCAGGGCCACTTAATTCCCTAACATAGAACATAGAACAGTACAGGCCCATCAGCAGTTGAAGTTGTGCCAAACCTCTATCCTATTCTAAGATCAAACTAACCTACATATCCTTTGTTTTACTGTTATCCAAGAGTCGTTTGAATGTCCCTAATGTTTCTGACTCTACTACTACTGCTGGCGGTACATTCCATATACCCACTCTTTACTCTCTTTGTAAAGAACCTACCTCTGACATCTCCCCTAAACATTTCTCCAATCACCTTAAAATGATGTTCCTTTTGAAAGCCTTTTCTGCCCTGAGAAAAAGTCTCTGACTATTCACTCTATCTATGCCTCCCAACATCTTGTACATCTCTATCAAGTCACATCTCATCCTTCTTTGCTCCTATGAGAAAGGCCCTAGTTCAACCTTTCTTCCCTATTCCTGAGATGCTGCCTAACCTGCTGTGCTTTAACCAGCAACACATTTTCAGCTGTGATCTCCAGCATCTGCAGACCTCATTTTTTTACTCATAAGACATGCCCTCCAGTCCAGGCAGCATCCTGGTAAATCTCCTCTGCATTCTCTCTACATGTTCCACATTCATCCTACAATGAGCTGACCCGAACTGAACACAAGATTCCAAGTGTGGTCTAACCAGGATTTTATAGAGCTGCAGCATAACCTCACCACTCTTAAACTCAATCCCCCTCCTAATGAAAGCCAACACACCATATGCCTTCTTAACAACCCTATCAACTTGGTTGACAACTTGGAGTGATCTATGGGTGTGGACCCCAAGATCCCTCTGTTCCTCCACACTGCCAAGAAACCTGCCTTTAACTCTGTATTTTGCATTCAAATTTGACCTGCTAAGATGAATCACTTCACACTTTTGCAGATTGAGTTCCATCTGCAGGTCTGCATCTTGTCAATGTCTCGTTGCAATCTACAACAGCCCTCCACACTATCCACAACCCCACCAACCTTTGTGATATTGGCAAACTTACTAACCCACCTACCACTTCCTCATCCAAGTCATTTATAAAAATCACAAAAGCAGAGGTCCCAGAACACATTCCTGCAGAACACCACTGGTCAACGAGCTCCAGGCTGAATACTTTCCATCAACTAGTAGCCTCTGTCTTCTATTGGCCAGCCAATTCTGTATCTAACAGCCATATTTCCCTTATCCCATGCCTCCTTACTTCCTGAATGAGCCTACCATGGGGAACCTTATCAACCACCTTGCTAAAATCCATGTATACGAAATCTACTGCTCTACCTTCATCAATATGCTTTGTCACATCCTTAAAGAATTCAATAAGGCTTGGGAGTCATAACTTGCCCTTCACAAAGCCAAGCTGACTATCTCCAATCAAACTATGGTTTTCTAAGTAATCATAAATCCTCTCTGTTAGAATCGTCTTCAATAATTTGCCCAGCACAGACTGACTGCTCAATCCTGATGAAGGGCTTTTGCCCGAAACATCGATTCTCTTGCTCCTTAGATGCTGTCTGACCTGCTGTGCTTTTCCAGCACCACATTCTCAACTCTAATCTCCAGCATTTGCAGTCCTCACTTTCATCTATAAAACTGACTGGTCTGTAATTCCCTGGATTATCCCTATTCCATTTCTTTAACAAGGGAATAACATTTGCTACTCTCCAGTCAAGTGGCACTACTCCAGTGGACAGTGAGGATGCAAAGATCATTGTCAAAGGCACAGTAATCTCTTCCTTCACTTCCAGTAAAAACTTTGGATATATCCCATCTGGCCCAGGGGACTTATCTATCCTTATATTTTTCAAAATATTCAACACATCCTCCTTCTTAACATCAACCTGTTTGAGCATATCAACTTGCTTCACACTGTCCTCGCAAACATCAAGGTCTCTCTCAATAATGAACTTATTACAAACATGGACAGAAGAACTAAATTCCAGAGGTGAGGTGAGAGTGACTGGCCTTGACATGAAAGCTGTATTTCACCAAATATAGTACAAAGGATTCCTAGCAATCTGGATTTAATGGAAATTGGGGAAATGTCTTCACTGGTTGGAGTCATATATAGCACAAAAGAAGATGGTTGTGGCTGTTGGAGCTCAGCTTGAGGATATTTCTACAAAAGTTCCTTGTTTTCATGTCCTAGACCTTCCATCTTCAGTTGCTTCATCATGACTTTTGCCCTTAACAAGAAACTGAAGCAGTCTATGTTCACATCCAGCAACACCTGGACAATATCCAGGCTTAGTGTGACAAGTGGCAAGCAACATTTGTACCAGGCAAGTCTCCAGGCAATGACTATCTTCACCAAGAGAAAACCTAGCCATCACCCATTGACATTCAATGACATTACCATCACTGATTCCGCCACTAAGATCATTCTGGGGCTTACCTTGACCAGAAATTAAAGTGGACTAGCTATATAAATACTGTGGCTACAAGAACAGATCAGAGCCAAGAGATTTTCAATTGAGTGACCCACCTCATGTCTCCCCAGATTGTATCCACCATTACAAGGCACAAGACAAGAGTGTGATGGTACAGTCCCCAAGAACACTCAAGAAACTTGACACCATTCAGGACAAAGTTACCAGCTGGATTGATACCACATCCGTAAACATTCACTCCCTCCACTACGGATGCTCAGTTGCATTACTGTGTACTATATGCAAGATACACTGCACAAATTCACTGAAGCTCTTTAGACAGCATCTTCTGAACCAACAAGCACTATGATCAAGATGGACATTGATGGCACCACCACCACCTGAAAACATCCCTCCAAACCACTCACCATCCTGATTTGGAAATGTATAGGTGTTCCTTCGGTGTCACTGGATTAAATTCCTGGACATCCCTGCCGAACAACTCTGTTAACACCCACACCAAATTATTTGCAGTCGTTCAAGAAAGCAGCTCATGACCAACTTTTCAAGAGCTCAGCCAGTAAAGCCTGCATTCCTTTTATGAATGAAGCTGCCAAATGTGACTGAATCATACAGAGCACTTAGGTTCACTTTCTGCCAGTAATGTAGCTCCATTCAACTCTAACAGAAGCTGGGCAGCTCCAAGCATTCTTCAATATTCCCATGCTAGCAACAGGAATTGTGCCTGTGATTCCAGTTTCTGATACTTTCTTCACTTCAGATTGGAACTGTATTCAAAAAATCCAAAACCTCATTAAAAATGATTTAAAATGAATAGAAACATTTCAACTGCAAAATAACCATGAACAAATACGGAGGAGAAAGGTATCCATTTCTTGCTAGAAGTTCTCATGTGACCTCCAGAATATTATAACTGAAACAAATAATAAATGCATATCTTTTCATTGCTCTGTTTACCTGAAACAGATAATGCATAATCCATTTGTGGTCATTATGCTTTTTAATAATTTTAAATAACATAGAGAAATTTGTTGCAAATTTCCTTCTCTATGGATTTACCCAAGAAATTGTCGCTCTTGAAAACGGTGTTTGAAGGTATTTGAATGAAAGCTAGGAACATTGACAGAATCTGTCAGTTTTGGAAGTATCACTACTACTTTCCTACTTACAACAACCACCACTCTCTGAAAATTCAAACAACCTCTTTTCCACATCCCAGCCCAGCACTCTGAAGCCATTGATACTATGCCATGTTTTCCCCTCAGTTCATCAATCTAGAGTGATTATTAATGACTGGAAGAATTAGCATCTTCAAGGTATATATTCTGTTTTTCTTTGCTGCATTAATGCAAGCTGAGACATTTGGTTTTCCAGTCCTCCATCAAGTGAATGTTGCTTGGAAAAGATCAAAGAAGCGATATATCATGATGAGCAAATGGAATTAGGGTTCAGTTGTCTCTACCTTTATTGTATTTTTTCCAATGACCTCTCAGACATGAATATCTGACAACAGTGAAAACGTTGCTTGAGCCTCAACCATTAATAAAACACTGTCAGTAGCAGCCAATGGTAGATCCTTCTTCAGCATTGGTGACTGTGCCTCCTTCCTCCTCTACAAGTAGACTGTTTGTAACTTTAGCCATTTTGTTGCCCAATGATGTATGAAACCAGTAGTACATTTTGGCTCAATATTCACCTTGCTGCTAGCACGCATAATACTGATGTAACCACTGATGATAGACAGAAGCAGAAGAAGTGAAACAAAGAAATGGCAGAGTACAATGTGAGAAAGTATGAGGCCATGCACATTGTTGAGAAAAACAGAGGTGTAAACTATTTTCCAAATGAGGTAAGGCTTCAGAAATCAGAAGCACATAGGTCTGAGTTCAGGATGGGGGCAGCACGGTGGCCTTGGGGGCAGCATGGTGGTTCAGTTGTTAGCACTGTTGCCTCACAACATCAGGGTCTCAAGGTTCAATTCCAGCCTCGGGCAACTGTCTGTGTGGAGTTTGCACATTCTCTCTGTGTCTGCGTGGGTTTCTCGCACAGTCCAAAGATGTGCAGATCAGGTGAATTGGCCAAGCTAAATTTCCCACAATGTTGGGTGCGTTAGTCAGAGGGAAATGGGTCTGGGTGGGTTACTCTTCGGAGGGTCAGTTGTTGGGCTGAAGGGCCTGTATCCACACTGTAGGTAATCTAATCTGACCATTCTCTTCAGGTTAACATCCTGGCTCCCCATTATTATTTCCCTAACCCTGTTCTCTCGGTTGTTTCCAAACCCTATGTTCACTTTTGCCTTTCTCTTCCTTTTTAATTATTTAAAGACACCCGTGCTGTCAGTCTTGATATTGTTTGCAAATTTACCTTCAAATGTATCTTTTCTCGCATTATTATTTGTTTAGTTTTTTCAATCCTAATGCTTACCACTGATCTTTGCCATGTGGTTTTTTTTCTTCCAATTTGATACTACCCTCAACTTTCCAGATGTTTATCATAGTCACCAAATTACCAGTTGATCACCCTTTTCCATTGTCTCTTGTGAGATAACCATTACATTGAAGTCCCTCATCACTGCATTTTTCCATCTTCCATCTTTAGACCTTCCTCTTCTCTGCTTTTCCTGACAGTCTCATCTCAGCACTCATTTCATCAAATTCCTTTCCCTCTCCACTTTGTGGGTGGCATGGTGGCTCAGTGGTCAGCACTGCTGCCTCACAGTGGTAGGGACCCAGGTTCGATTTCTGTCTTGGGTGAAAGTCTGTGTGGAGTTGGCACATTCTCCCTATTTCGGCGTGGGTTTCCTCTAGGTGCTCAGGTTTTCCCCATGATCCAAAGATGTGCAGGTCGGTTGAATTGCATGTGCTAAATTGTCCTTGATGTTCAAGGTGAGTGTAGGGGACTGGGTCTGGGTGGGTTACTTTTCAGAGGGTTTGTGTGGGCTTGTTGGGCGGTAATCTAATCAAACAAATAACTGCCATTTTTAACTCTTGTCGGCTACTTCCTTTGATGCTCCAATCTTGCTAGCACCCTGGTATGTGTGTTCCTGATGCTATCCTTTCTTGTTACTCTATGCATCCATCACAGCAGCTGCATTCCTTTATGCATTCAGTCATTGTCCTTGGTTTTGTCAGTTTTCTGTGCTATATAACAAGGCAGGTCTCACCACAGTCACATAACCCTTCATTGTACCTTTTCCAACTCAAACCATAGTTACTCCATTGCTCAATTGTTCTACTTTTACTTTCTGCCATCAATTATACCAGGTACTTGAAACTATTCACTTTCCCCATGTCTTCACTCATAGTATTTATACTTCACTTTGACCCTCTTTCTTAAATACAAGCTGACCAGTTGTCTCTTGTGAGCTAACCATTATTCTTCTAATAGTGCTGCATTTAAGTCCCACACCACTGCATTTTTCCATCTGATGTTAGACCTTCCTCTTCTCTGTTTTTCCTGGCACACTCATCTCATCAAATTCCTTTCCCTCTCCACTTTGTGGGTAGCATGGTAGCTCAGTGGTTAGCACTGCTAGCTCACAGTGGTAGGATCTTTGGTTTATTGATGCTCGTTACCAGTGTCTTCCAGAATGTTCTCCAAATATTTCAATATTTGGCTATATTTTCATTTTCCTATCACATAGGTCAAAGTCATCTGAAAGCATCATCAGCAATGATACAACTTGGTCAGTTAGAACATCAATGATGATTATGAAGAGAGAGGGGTTCAATGTTAATATAGTGCAATCCAACTTAGGTATTAAAGCTCTTGCTCTCTCATATTGCCCCTTCCTGTCAGGATAGCAACATTTGGGCTTGCTATTTTGATTTTAGTCCTTTCTTCACCTCATCTTCTGTCATTACCAATCCTGCTCCATTAGATGGAAACCCCAAGCTATTCTTTCAAGGGTTCAGGCAGAGACCAAGTGTTTGATGACACTGCTCCTTTAACAAGGTTATGTTATCCTTGATTTTTTTTTTGAAAAGGGGTAGTAAAAGGCAGAGGCTCTGATTTATCTGGGTTTAGGCCACTTTGACTGTGGCTAACAGATACTGCCTAAGGCAATAATCAGGGAAAAGAGATTTTTTTTGTTTTTTTCTAAAAAGCACTTGTACAATGAAAGGGAGGTGACTATCTCCCAGTTCAGAGATTTTTCTAGTTTTAGTTTAGTTTAGTTTTAACTGGGGACCCTGAGATGTTGCTGGGAGAAAAGAGGTTCCATACTTCAGTCAATGATCCCTGTCTGATCCTCTCTGCAATCTCTCTCTCCTGTAAGAACCTGTGTTCGAATTTACCTTTTTGCCAAGGGGTGTATTTATGAGACATTGTGGGAAAGCAGAAGAGTTCGTTGTTAAGTTAGATCTTGTTGGTCAGGTGTTCAAGTCGTTGTTATTCTAAAGTCTGTTTTCTTTTGTTTGTGTATCATTCAGTGGTGTGTAAATAAATTCAGTTTTACTTGAAGCCAAGTGGTTTGATCAGCTGCATTACTCCTGGTATATCCACTTTAACATCGGCCTAAAACAACTGGAAAAGTTAGGGCCATGGGCTACCTTCTTAAAATGTTTTGAAGGGTTCTGGCCTGTTCCAAAACAAGTGCACCAGTTGTTGGGTTAGCTCTAACATGGGTTCCATTTCACTGGCCACCAACTTTGGATCTGGCAGGCAGTTTTATTTCTGTTGCTAACCCTCCCTAGTTATCAGGCTTGGAACTGGCACTAATTCACTAGTTGTGGCCATGATAAACTACAGCACTAGGTTGTAGGCTATTTCTTCTCAGCCCCTGTAGGGGTGACATGCTTCAACAGCATTTAACAATATAGTAAGAGAATTATTACACGCAACTACAGTATTACCCCATTGTAAACTTATGAAAAATGCTTGAGTCCCATTTTAACAGAATTCCTGTGACCAGCAATGGAACATCATTGTCCAAGTTTCCTTCAAATCACGTACCATCCTGACTTAGAAATATAGCAAACTCTGAATACTCTGTTTAACAACACTGAGGGAATACAACACAAGAGAGCAATCCACCAACAAGTTCTTTAGGCCATTTAGATATTGGCAATAAATGCAAGCCTTATTCAATAACATTCCAAAAATGAATTTAGAAAAAACAAGTAGCCATTGTTCAGATTGAATGTGACAAATTTGTGACATTGCTGCTGATTTGTTGTATCATTGTGGAAATGTCACATCACCAGAGTATTTAATAGGATGGCATTTTCCAATAGATCTGTCTGAACAATTCAAAAGATAATAACAGACTGATTTTTGAATCAATACTATATAACAGATAGCATAGGAACAAGGTGGATTCTGTACTGAATGTGCAAAAAAAAGTCCCACCCCAAATCAGACTGGATTATATTCATGTTCACTATCATTCAAATAGACATCCACTTGGTATTAATGAGGACAGACTATAATGGAAATTGTCCAATTTACAACCACCTTATCATCTTATCATTTCCTGAAAGGATCTGTACCTTCTGTCCATGAAGATTGAAGCCAATTTTGCAATTAAAATAGGATACCACTGCCAGGAAGTTATAAATTAATGATGTAAACTTTCTCCCTGGCTCAATGAATAGAGATATTGCACAATGGGATCCTAAAGCATTCAGACCACGAACAGCTCAGGTTTGATCACTGAACTGTACCGAGTTAGTTCTGCTCATTCATGGTGTCATCAGGCAAAAGGACAATGTTAGCCAATTCATTACAGATTAAAACTCAGGCTCTGAAAATTCACTGAGCATCCTAGCAGTTGAATGTGCCTGTTTACAATGATATAAACATTTTGTCATTAACATTACAGAGCTTTCACAGGATATATGAAATCTGTATTAACATCTTCAACATTGCTTAACCGCATTGCTTAACCACTCCACCGTGGTCTTTGCAAACAACATCATCCCCACAGAAGAGGAGACAATTAACAGATTGCCATAATACTAGATGGAGTAACAGAGACAATACCTGAAGAAAGAAACTGAAATGAAACAATTTGCATTTATATGGCATATTTCACAACCTCAGTATGCCCCAAGTAGCAAGAATGGAGGAGCTGGATATTATTTAAATGGCAAAAGACTGCAGAAGACTACAAAACAGAGGATTTTGGAGCGCTGATCCATGAATCATAAAAAGCTAGCATTCAAATTCACCAGGTAAGGCAAATGGAAGGTAGACCTTCATTTCAAAGGGAATGGAGTATAAGAATAGAGAGATTTTATTTAAACCATACAAGGCACTAGTCAGATAATAAATGGAATACTATAAACAGGTTTGCCCCGGATCTATGGATAGATATATATGCACTGGAGGCAGCTCAGAGAAGGTTCATTGGGTTAATATTGGGTATGAGGAATTGTCTGATGTGGATAGGTTGAGGTGATGTGACCTGTACTCATTGGAATTTAGAAGAATGAGAAGAGACCTTGTTGAACCATGCAAAATTCTTCGATGCTTAATGGATAGAGAGATTGTTTCCCCTTGTGAGAGAGTCTAGGACTACAGGACATCATCTCAGAGTAAGAGGTCCTATGTTTAGGCCAGAAATTAAAAGGTATTTCTTCTGTCAGAAAGCTGTGAATCAGTGGAATTCCTTTTTGCAGTGGACTGTTGACGGTGGGTCATCAAGTATATTTAAGGTAGATGTTTAATCATAAAGAGAATGGAGAAATGGCAGGAAAGTTGTGTTGAGGATTGAGATCAGGCATGACCTCATTGAGTAGTTGAGCAAACTTGGGCTGAATTGCCAGTTCTGCTCCTACACCTTATAGTTTACAACCTGCTATGGGGTTACAAACAGTGAAGTGCTCTTGAAATGTAGTCACTATTGAAATATTAGAAAATACAGCAATTTGTTCTGAAGGTTTGATCAACTGACCAATGATGTGGTCAATGCTGTATTTGATCAGCACTTGCATCCCACATACTTGGACACTGCATGCATTTCACATGCAATTTGATACAAATGCAATGATTTCAACATGCATTCTAAAGGTGCAGGATTAATGCAGTCCCCTACTTGAAGGGTCTTCCATTGAACAGAAGCAAAGTCAACGTTTTCAGCCATTCAGCCACTTCAGTGTGGCTACTACCATTTTCCATTTGTAGATCACACTTAGCAGATTGTGGAAAACATTCTAGGTTGTGCTGTGCACCATGGATATCAGGCTTGGCCTGGTCACCAGGTTCAACCTTCCCAGACCTTCATATCCCTTTCTACCTGGCACTTTTTGGACAGCGCATTGCTATAGAACTTCTACATATTCTTACCTATCACCTCGAACTCAGACTCCAGTTTTTTTCCTTAACTCCACAGTCTCCCCTCAAGGCAATGTTTGTGGTGACTGCCTTTCACTCCCACTGCCACAGTATCCCACGTCCTCCCATGCACGATGCAACCCCCATTATATATGAAATTTCCGCCTTCATTCACGTTGTACCCAGGCTGCTGCAAGCAATGTCCTGTGTTGAGTCCACCCCCCCCACACCACCACCCACCCCCCCCCACCTCCATCCCCATCCCACTGCAACAGTGCCCTCTGATATCCAACCATATCATTCATTCCCCTAACTTCTGGGACTATCCGTGCTCTAAGTCCCTGAACAACTTGAATGCATCACTCCAACCAATGATGAACATAATTCCTGATTGCTCTACCTGAACCTCCATGCTGTTGAACTGCAAATGTCAACTGTTTGCAATGAACCTGCTGGACTGACAATGGCCCAGTCCCTGGACAATAGTGAGAATGAACTTCTGACTCTGACCACTCCAAGCAGTTGACTGATTATGTTCAAGCTATGGACTGAAAACTGATGTTGTCCTTGACTGACTGTTCCAGGACTCTGTGACTGATGGCAGGCCGCTTTGACTTGAATGAGGGTTACTCCCCTTCAGCTTTGAGATGTGGTCATTTGGTTGCTGCCACATCTGCGTCTGGCACATGGTGTACATTTGAGCAAGACATAGCTTGGTGTTACACAGCAATATGTCCACCCCTTTACTGAACACTGCTGACAACTGTGCCAAGCCATCTGGCTTTGTATCTGCACTAAACAGCAAGGTACAATACAAGTATTGTAAACCTTTATAGGGTAACACAGGGCGTAAAGCAATAAAAAGAAAGGCAAGAACGCTGGGAACATCTAGGTGCTAACTGAGCGAGTGCTAAGTGAGCACCTTGATTCAGTCAGGGACAAAAAAAAACTGCAGATGCTGGAATCCTAAGTAGACAGGCAGGAGGTTGGAAGAACACAACAAGCCAGGCAGTATCAGGAGGTGGAGAGGTCAACGTTTCAGGCGTAAATCGACTTCTCCACCTACTGATGCTGCCTGGCTTGCTGTGTTCTTCCAGCCTCCTTCCTGTCTAGTTCACTCAATGAACAAATTACCTTCCCCTCTGCGCAAAGCAACTCTGCCTGAATCATTCAAATGACAATTGCTGGTGTGCTCAAAACTGAAGCACAGCAGTGTAGAAGTATAAGGGGATCAGTGATGTGATGCAATGGTATGGAAGATGACCATGTGTCAGATGCCAGGATTTGGAATTGTAGTACATGCAATCACTGCCTAGGGAGTGTGCCATGAGATATTGGTGCTGTGTGTCCCAGATGGAGGTCCAGAGAAGCAGGCAGCAAGCTGGAATAGCCAAGGGACACGTTCTGATTTTCATGTTGGTAAATCTAGTTACTGTCCAATGGTTGGTAGAATGGAAACTTACTTATTGATGAAGAGAGATTAATGGGAGTGACAATGAGCAATAAACCTTGTTATATGCCTTTCCACTCATGAAGATCTTGTCTCAACATGCAGATCTCAGTTGGTAGTGGCCATGCTTGACTTCTTATGTGATCTGCCAAATTTCTCACCATAGCCCATGTCAGTTTGGGATTAGGGAGATTTCGCTGTTAATAAATGTGAAGTATCAGTCTTCATCTCATTAATCCACTTTCTGTTCTTATAACCTTTACCACCCATCTGCATCTGTATCCCCATTAAAAAGAAAGCAAAGGTCAGAATATCAACAACTTGCACTTAGCATCCTTACAGCAGAAATCTGTCCCAAGTCCCATCACAGGACCATTAGAATCAAAAGTTGACTTCTAGCTCCTCAAATCTGTCTGCTATTCAATGGTATCATTGCTGATCTGTCACTGTTCAAAATCACACAATACCAGGCTATTGTCCAAAAGTCCAGTGTTTGGGGACACTGCTAATGCTTCCAAATAAACCTGTTGGACTATAACCTGGTGTTGTGTGATTTTTAACTTTGTACACCCCAGTCCAATTCCAGCTTCTCCAAATCATGACCTGTGACTGGATCTCGAGGTCTGGTGGACAGACTGATTGCTTCATTCAAAATATAATCTTGCCAGATCTTTGTATTTTGAGTTCTAACCACATATATTCAGATGTACTAAATATAAAAGCCATCATAGCTAGCTTTCATGGCCAGCGTTTGTGTGTGTCCATGTCATTTTACTGTGTCAAGTCTTTTTGAATCAATACTGTTTCTAACTTTTTACCATTTACTAAGGACTCTGATTTATCCTTTGTAGGCCCAAAGAGACAGAATTACATATATTGGAATTCATTTCCTACAGAGTTGTAATTCATTTGATTTATCTTTGACAGCTTTGATATTTTATGCTTCAATCTACACTGCTGACTATGCAATCCATCTATGTGTCTTTGGCAAATTTATGTATGTAACTTTCCATCATAGAGTCATAGAGTCATAGTGATGTACAGCATGGAAACAAACCCTTCAGTCCAACACATCCACGCCAACCAGATATCCAAACCTAATCTAGTCCCAATTACCAGCATGTAGCCCACATCCCTTCAAATCCTTCCTATTCATATACTCATCCAGATGTCTTTTAAATGTTGCAATTGACCCAGCCCTCACCACTTTCTCTAGCAGTTCATTCCATACATGCACCACCCTCTGCATGAAAATGTTGCCTCTTAGGTCCTTTTTAAATTTTTTCTTCTCAGCCTAAACCCAGGGAAAAGACCTTGTCTATTTAAGCTATCCATGCCCCTCATAATTTTGTAAACCTCTATAAGGTCACCCCTTAGCCTCTGAAATTTACAAGGAAAACAGCCCCAGCTATTCAACCTCTCCCTGTAGCTCAAATCCTCCAACCCTGGCAACATCCTTCTAAATCTTTTCTGAAACCTTTCAAGTCTCACAACACCATCTGAGTTGTTAATAAATAGAGTGAATAATCAAGACCTCAACACAGTGCCCCATGGGATACCATTAGTCAAATTCTGTCAATTAGATTATTGCTCATTTTTCCTGTTCTATCTCCTTGCATTCAGCAATTTCCTAACCAAGCCAATAACTGGCTTTAATTCTATGAACTTCAGTTTCAGCTAATACTATTCTGTATAAATAATATCCTCAGATGTTCCTCTGTCCATTATCGAAATTGTCTCTTCAAAACAATCCAATCAGATTTATCGGTTATTATGTGCACTTCGCAAATCAATGGTGACACTCCCCAAGAAGACTTTATAATTTTAGTAAAATAAAGCATGACAGTAAAGCCAATATTTAACACTAGCTAATATGTCTCCCAACAACTAATCATAGTCAATCTTGATTTGTTAACCTTTAGCCCATTTCAATTTCATCAAAGGCAATAGATCACTAATACTCCTATTATAACTATGTTAATGAGCACTGTGGTTCTGTCTCATTTTCTCTCAATTCTACAGGAATAATGTAAGCAAGGGATTTTGGACTAGACTACACTTTATGTGAACATGGCGTGGTGGCATAAATGTTAATCTAATGCTGATTTCTAATCGTCCTCACAAAGGATGTTGTGAGCCACTGTCTCAAACCACTGCAGTCCATGTAGATACTCCCATAGCTCTGTTGTCATCATGAGTTGCAGGATTTTGACCCAGGAATAGCAAATGAATGATAATATGATTCCAAGTTGTGGTTCTGTGTGACTTTAAAGAGACTGACATGTGGTAGTGTTCTCATCTGTGCTCTCATGCTTCTAAGTGGTTGGGGTCATGGTGGCTGGAGGAATTGAAGGAATGTCAGTGAGTTTGTCCTTGGATGGTATTGTGCAATCACTGCAGGGTGTGAAGTTGGACAAGGGTGCTAGTCAAGTGGCACTTTGCTCTGGATGGTTTCAAGTATTGTTGGAAATACACTCACAAAGGCAACTGATCAGGCCACAATGCTAACGTTTTTAATTGACAAAAGACCAGAACCTCCTTAACATTCCATTGTGTTTTCTTTCAATCATTGAGTCAAATTTGACTCCATTTTTTTAGCCATGGGAAATGCAGGGTTATAAGGATGAGGTTGGGTCTGGGTGGGATGTTCTTTAGAGGGTCGATGTGAACTCAACGGGCTAAATGGCCTACTCCCACACTGTACCAACTTGATGATTCTGTGACCTTCTGCCTCAAAGCCTATTTTGGATCCAACTTGCCATGTTACCCTGGATCCCAGTAAGAGTAAACAGCAGCCCGAGAGAAAATTCACATTGGGTGAGAACAGATTCATATATCATTGTCAAAGTGGAGCATGGGAGTTCTACAGTCCCCAGGATCCCCTCCAAGTATTACCTTGTCTTCCATATATATTGCAGTGAGTCACCCTGGAACTCTCAGCTGCATCTTTGTCATTCGCTTCATAGCTGCACAAGACAAAGGCCTACCACGACCATCTCAAGAGAAACTACAGAGTGACAATGAATGATGGCTTTGCCGATGCTACCTACATTCCAAAAATGAGGAATGATAATAAAAATAATTCAAATGAACACTTCACAGGACAACCGAAACCTCAAGAGAAAAGTTCAAGAATGATTATCTCATTTTATTGATGACTACCCAATGCATTAAGCATATAAATAGCTGATTTATTTTCATAGAAGAGTTTTTTTTATTACACAGCTAGCAAGCTTTCATTGACAAATTTCACCTCTGATTTTCCCTATGAGTCCCATTCCTGCAGGGTAAGTGTCTCATCACCTAAGTACCACTTATTGACTGACAGGCTCATGATTTTCAGGATCAATATATCAACTCTCCTGCTCCTCGAATGCTGCCTGACCTGCTACACTTTTCCAGCACCACACTCTCGACTCTGATCTCCAGCATCTGCAGTCCTCACTTTCTCCTCGGCTCATGATTTTCTTGTATTGACAAATCTTGTTGGATATATTTGCAAAGCTTCTTCATGTGAGCACCTGTCTCTGAACACTCCCCATCCATGCTGTCAACATTGCCCCTCCCCTCCACACCCCCTGCCCCCCGGACCCCCATTCTTGAGGCATATACCAGTTTCAAAGCTAAGAGACTCAATGTTAGCTGACTCATATCCATCAGTCAATTGTCTTAAGATTTAAGATTCAAGGCGTGGAGCCTCAGAAAATGGGGGAAATAATAAACTAGTATTTTGCATCAGTAATTACTGTGGAAAAGGATATGGAAGATATAGAATGTAGGGAAATAGATGATGACACCTTGAAAAATGTCCTTATTACAGGGGAGGAAGTGCTGGGTGTCTTGAAACGCATAAAGGTGGATAAAGCCCCAGGACCTGATCAGGTATATTCTAGAACTCTGTGGGAAGCTAGAGAAGTGATTGTTGAGCCTTTCGCTGAGATATTTATATCATCGATAGTCGCCGGTGAGTGCCAGAAGACTGTAAGTTGGCTAACGTGGTGTCACTGTTTAAGAAAGGTGGTAAGGACAAACCAGGGAACTACAGACCGGTGAGCCTGACCTCAGTGGTGGGCAAGTTGTTGGAGGGAAGCCTGAGGGACAGAATGTGCATATATTTGGAAAGGCAAGGACTGATTAGGGATAGTCAACATGGCTTTGTGCATGGGAAATCATTCCTCACAAACTTGATTGAATTTTTTTGAAGAAGTAACAAAGAGGATTGATGAGGGCAGAGCAGTAGATGTGATCTATATGGACTTCAGTAAGGTGTTCAACAAGGTTGCCCATGGGAGACTGATTAGCAAGGTTAGATCCCATGGAATACAGGGAGAACTAGCCATTTGGATACAGACTGGCTCAAAGGTAGAAGACAGAGGGTGGCGATGGAGGGTTGTTTTTCAGAGAGGAGGCCTGTGACCAGTGGAGTGCCACAAGGATCGGTGCTGGGTCCTCTATTTTTTGTCATTGATATAAATGATTTAGATGTGAGCATAAGAGATAAAGTTAGTAAGTTTGCAGATGACACCAAAATTGGAGGTGTAGTGGATAGCAAAGAGGGTTACCTCAGATTACAACAGGATTACAAATGGGCCAATGGGCTGAGAAGTGGCAGATGGAGTTTAATTCAGATAATTGCGAGGTGCTATAGTTTGGGAAAGTAAATCTTAGCAGGACTTATACACTTAATGGTAAGGTCCTAGGGAGTGTTGCTGAACAAAGAGACCTTGGAGTGCAGGTTCATAGCTCTTTGAAAGTGGAGTCACAGGTAGATAGGATAATGAAGAAGGTGTTTGGTGTGCTTTCCTTTATTGGTCAGAGTATTGAGTACAGGAGTTGGGAGGTCATATTTCAGCTGTACAGGACATTGGTTTGGCCATTGTTGGAATATTGCATGCCAATCTGGTCTCCTTCCTATTGGCTAGATGTTGTGAAACTTGAAAGGGTTCAGAAAAGATTTACAAGGATGTTGTCAGGGTTGGAAGATTTGAGCTATAGGGAGTGGCTGAATAGGCTGAGGCTGTTTTCCCTGGAGCATCAGAGGCTGAGGGGTGACCTTATGGAGTTTACAAAATTATGAGGGGCATGGATGAGGATAAATAGACAAAGTCTTTTCCCTGGGGTCGGGGAGTCCAGAACTAGAGGGCATAGTTTTAGTGTGAGAGGGGAAAGAGACCTAAGGGGCAACGTTTTCACAGAGAGGGTGGTACTTCTATGGAATGAGCTGCCACAGGAAGTGGTAGAGACTGGTACAATTGCAACATTCAAAAGGCATTTGGATGGGTACATGAATAGGAAGGGTTTGGAGGGATATGGGTCGGGTGCTGGTAGGTGGGACTAGATTATATTGGGATATCTGGTCGGCATGGACGAGTTGGACCGAAGGGTCTATTTCCATGCTGTACATCTCTATGACTCTATGACTATGACTATGGTTGTGCCTGATGCCAAAATGCTTGCGATTCCAGGATAGTCCAGGAGGGTCAGTTTCCTGTAGAGCACACATGTGAGTGAGTATCAACATGACCAAACCCATCCTGTGGTCACTCAATGCTGACATGTGCTTATAGTGGATTCGAAAGCAATCAAAAGAACAAGAAACAGAGTTGATATTTTTCCCCCTAATTCACAGGGTAGAAACTAATTACTAAAAACTATCACATCTCTGGCTAAGAACGAAACATACAGAGTCTGATCAATTTGGACAGCAGGGTGTCGTGTGCTTGTTTTTCAGGGAAGTCAGAGTGTAAGAATACTTAGTTTTAATTTAATTAGATCATATGTCATGAAGGTTGTTCCTCTCTAAAAAGGCCACTCAAGTGTGGAATAATGTGAAATGGCATTGAGTTGTTTGCATTACTAGAGACGTTCTTCTAGAGATGAGTCTGTCACAAAATGCATTTATCCTTTTGGTAACATTAGATATAGTCAAGCTGCCACCATATTAACCAATTTCAAAAGAGGAAGTGAAACAGGACATGATCGTGCTATCATGTGTTAATAGCTTTGACAATGGGTTAATAGCAGCTAGATAATCAGTTGCATTGCCACAGGACACAATAATCACAAAGGTTGGAAGGTTTATTGTCGGATAATATTGAATAAATTTGGGTAGTGAATTATATAAAACTATCAGGCCTCTGTGTTTGTAAGTGACATGCAACTACTTTAGCAACTGACATGAACATTACTGCATCACAAACCTTGCTGTAAGCAGTTGTGATCAAGATTTGCAACGACTCCAGTAGTTAGCAAATTAACATAGCAATTGTGTTGGAGAATTATCTTTTTCTCCCCTCCCCCAGTCTACATGAGAAATTGGAGACTTTTTGCAAGGGAGAGTTTGGGATCACTTATATTTGAATATAAACGAATGGAAGCTGAGCACCAACTCGGTTCTCATACAATCCCCAATCATTTGGCTCTACAGTCTGACATTAGCTATTTGTTATGAGACTGTCCTAATTGTATACAGTGTCCTAAGTACTGTGTCTTATCCAGAAGGAGGGCTTATGCTCGAAATATTGATTCTCCTGCTCCTTGGATGCTGCCTGACCTGCTGTGTTTTCCCAGCACCAGACACTCAATTAGTGTAGGAGGTGGCAAATTTAATATAAACATGCTGAGTTTTTACAATCCAGTGGCAAGAACCATTTTTCTTCATGAGCTCATCCAGTCAGTCACACTAAGAGAATCTGCAGAATAAGATCCAATCAAGAGCATCCAATCAACACCTTTAATGTTGGAAGATGTTCCAAGGCCCTTCACAGGAGGAACTATTGAATAACCTGTGACTCCAACTATGGTCAGAAGGCAAAATATTAAAGAATATCTTAAATAAGCAAGAGATATAGAGATGGAGAAGTCTCAGCAGGAAATTCTAGACTGTAGGGCTTTGACAATTGAAGACTAAGTCATTAAGGGTAGAGTGCTGAAAAACCAAGGGTGAATAAGAGGCTATTAGCTATTTTGGTGTGTTGAAGGACTGGAGATGATTACAAAACATGTCAAAAGAAAGATAAAATGCGAGCATTCAAGTTCAGCAGTTAAGAAGGATGGCAAATGTACTGTTGACTTTTATTTCAGAGGAAATCATGCATAAAAATAAAGAGGTATTATTAAAAGTTGAGAGTGTGTTGCTGAAAAAGCACAGCAGGTCAGGCAGCATCCGAGGAATAGGAAAATCGATGTTTCGAGCGGAACCCTTCATCAGGAACGAGGCCAGTTTGTACAATTCTCTGCTGGAGAGTGCTGTCAAGGCTGGCTCATTAGGTGTTTTCAAGGCTGCGATAGATAGATTTTTAATCAATAAGAGAACAATGGACTATAGCGATAATGGACAAAAGTGGAGTTGAAGATTATCAGATGATCTCATTAATTGGTGGAGCAATATGGATGGGCAGAATGGCCTGTTTCTGTTCCTAGTCGTATGGTACAGTGGAATTGATGAGGCCATTGAGAGATTTGAGACAAGGATGTTTAAATCAGGAGGTTCCTTTGTATAATCAGGATGAATAGTGAACTCAGCCTGTTACATGTAAGTACACAGGCAACAGAGGGCAGATGTGGGAGACCGGCCAGGATGCATTGAAATATTTATAGTTCCACCAATAAAGTAATGGATTTCAGTAGCTTATGAGTGGAGATGGGTGATATTTATAAAATAAACATGCCTAGTGAACATGCAGCTATATGGTCAGAATTCACATCCCAGAAATGAACGTGCCACTAAAAACACACATAGTCTGCGTCAGCCTTGGACAGCAGACAGTAAGAGGGATGAAGTCAGTGATCTATTAAACATGGAGTCTTTTATTTCTTTCCAGAGTCCTTCTGCTGATACATAAATATATAGTAGCCTCAGATGGACGAAATGCATCTGATTCCTCCCATGGAGCATTGATTTTGGATAGCCCTTCTTGCCCTCCAGGTTTGGAGGATCTTGCTAAAGCACTGCTGATAGTAGTTCTCCAAGGCATTGAGGTGATTGTTGTAAGTAATGCAAGTTTCCAAATCATATATGAACAAGCTTCCCTCACTCAGCCTAACCTGCTCACCCTCTGAATTTACATCAAAACTGTTAGTCACCTCATCTCCCCTGAAGATTTTTTCTCCAGGACCACCAACCTGGAACAACCACCTTGCTCCGCACTGGAGTTATCCGAGGGTAGAATCAAATCCAGGTCCCTGGTGCTGTGAGACATCAGTGCTAAATCACTGAGCCACTGTGCTGCCCTTAGTCAGAAGACCTACAATACCAGGTTAGAGTCCATCATGGCTATTTGAAATCACAAGCTTTTTGAGAGCTGCCCCTTCATCACGCGAACTTCAATTCTAAATTACATAGAGGGTGTTGCTATGGTCACCCACAGGGGTCCTAACAATGCCTGCCTTTTTGTAGATACTTTTCCAGAACATTTATGACAGTATCAGTGTTGCTTCCTGGTTCTGCCCTGAACTGAAAATTTTTGTTGGCTCCGCTTCTAATTTTCAACATTCCCTCATCTTCACCTAATCCATCCATTCCCTCCTTTTACATGTCTACCAGCATAGCCTTGGTAGAATATTGTTCCAGCCTACTTTTGCTCCTTGAACTGATTGTGACTTATCACAAATCTATTTTTCTATCTTTGTCTCCCCATCTGTATCTGTTGCTCCTCCAACGCCCTCTGTGTCATTAACAGTTCCTGGCTGCCTTTTCTCCATTTTCAGATGAACATTGAACATGTGTAGACATTCATCTCTCATGAGGACAGTCTGAAGCTACCCTCCCTCCACTCCTTCCTTGACTCGAGGTGCAACCAGCCTCCATCTGCCTCCACCCCTTTCTCTGCCTAAAAGATGAAGAGTAAGGAATTATACAAATGCACCACAGCATGGTGCATCTGCATTGCTGGTTTGAAATGATACTCACTTTGTTTGACACTCACCGGCTGAACTTCTGGTCCTCCAACTATTCCTAAAATCATAGAAGCCCTACAGTGTGGAAATAGGCCATTCAACCTAACGAGTCCACATTGCTCCTCCGAGAGCAACCTAACCAAACCTGTCCCTCTATCCTATCCCTGGAAACTTGCCTTGCCCATGGCTAATCCATCTACCCTGCACACCATGGGCAATATAGCATGGCCAATCTATCTAACTTGCTGATTTTTGGACTATGGGAGGAAACCAGAGCAGCCGGTGGAAATCAACACAGACCAAGGGAAAACGAGCAAGCTCCGCACTGGAGTTATCCGAGGGTAGAATCAAATCCAGGACCCTGGTGCTGTGAGACATCAGTGCTAAATCACTGAGCCACTGTGCTGCCCTTAGTCAGAAGACCTACAATACCAGGTTAGAGTCCATCACGGTTATTTGAAATCACAAGCTTTTTGAGAGCTGCCCTTTCATCACGCGAACTTCAATTCTAAATTACATAGAGGGTGTTGCTGTGGTCACCCACAGGGGTCCTAACAATGCCTGCTTTTTTGTAGATACTTTTCCAGAACATTTATGACAGTATCAGTGTTGCTTCTTGGTTCTGCCCTGAACTGAAAATTTTTGTTGGCTCCGCTTCTGATTTTCAACCTTCCCTCACCTTCACCTAATCCATCCATTCCCTCCTTTTACATGTCTACCTCAATTTCTGGAGATGGGCTATGAATTACTGTCCACTATAAGCCCACTGACTCTGACAGCTACCTTAACAACACTTCCTCACATGAAAGCAACATGTCGTGGTTGCTAGGAACCTGAAATAAAAACAGAAGTTGCTGGAAAAATTCAGCCGATCTGGCAACATTGAGGAAAGGGAAAGAGAGTTAATATTTCAAATTCAATCTGACTCTTCTTAAAAACACTTCTTCATGCCCATCTATGGATTGTTCTCCATTCTCCCAATTTCTCTGTCTCCATTGTATCTATCCTGATTACATAAACCTTTGCACAAATGTATAAATATTTGATGGGTGCACCCCTTTTGGATGATGTGTTGAATGCTGAGACTGGTGTGATGGATAAAGAGGAAAGAAGAACTTTATTATTATTCTGGAAGTCAAGAGAAATGGTGAAGGCAGAAATGTGGGGAAAAGGTCAGGCACTGCTGAGAGTCCTGTCAATTATGGTGGGTAGGGGATGTTGGGTCAATCCTTAGCTGATGAGAAAGGAGGAGAGATTGGAGGAATCCCGGTGGAAGGTGACAAGAGACAGAGAAACTGGGACAATGGAATTATCAGCTACAGGAACTGAAGTGTGAGGAAGTGTAGTCGAGGTAACTATGGGAGTCAATGGACCTGTGATGGATATTGGTGAACAGCCTAGTCCCAGCATAATACTTTCACCAAATGCATTATTCCCCTCCCTTCACTCCATGATAACCTGGTCCTCACTACATTCATCCTCAGCACCTACCCGTCTCTCTATTTGACACGGTTTCACATTCTATTTTCTGCTTATAATGCAGCCTCTTCTATGTGGGAGAAATCAAATATAGGTTGCTAAATTGCTTTGTGGACCACCTCTAGTCAATCTGCATGAGAAATGCCAAAGTTTGTGTGCTAACTTCAAACAGCCATGGGTTAATTAAATATTGTGACCTCCATGTCCATTTTAGGGGTCTAAGAACTTTTTAAATCATTATTTTCCTTTCTGCATTGATTTGACTCATCCCCCTCAGCATTCTTCATTTTTCTCCATTAATCTCTCAATCCTTAAATTTGAATGGCTCAGCCTGTTTCTGTCATTAATGTCCCAGCTGCATGGTCATCCTCACCAAACCACTGACAGTAATTTACAGAGCAAACTTAATTTGAGATGAATGGTGCAAGCCTCACTAACAAGAGTGTAAGTTGTGAGACCCCACATTCTGACAAGGTCTGGGCTGAGGAACAAGGCACATCTTTATTTCACACCTTGAACTTACATTGACATTCCTGCTGAAGTGTTTCCTGAAGAAGGGCTCGTGCCCGAAACGTCGATTCTCCTGCTCCTTGGATGCGCCTGACCTGCTGCGCTTTTCCAGCAACACATTTTCAGCTCATTCCTGCTGAAATGATTGGCTAATGAAGACTCAAGTCTAGTGCACATCACTGAGGAAAGCAATCCCTTATCCCAAACATCAGAGGAGAACTGCATTTCATCGATGTGTTCTTTCCATTCTCTGTCGTCATCATTCAAGTGAATGAAAGTGACAAATGAAATGTAGAAAGATCAAATAGGAACAGGTATAGGCTATTTGGCCCATCAAGCCTGCCTTACCATTTAATATGATCATAGCTAATTTTCTACCTCAACAGCACATGACAGCAATCTATTTTTTACCTAAACATTTTCAGAGGCTTTATTGGTCAGTGCATTAAGTATAGGAGTTGAGGCTGTACAGGACATTAATTAGACCACTTTTGGCATACCTGTACTGTATTCAATTCTGATCTCCCTGCTAAAAGAAGGATGTTGTGAAACCTGAAAGGGTTCAGAAAAGATTTACAAGGATATTGCAAAGTTGGAGTGTTTGAGCTATTGAGAGAGGCTGAATAGGCTGGGGCTGTTTAGCTTGGAGCGTTGGAGAGTGAGGAGTGAGGGACTTGGATAGAGTGAATAGCCAAAGTCTTTTCCCCATGGTAGCAGAGTTCAATACTCGAGGGCATAAGTTTAAAATGAGAGAGGAAAGATTTAAAAGGGATCTAAGGGGCAACTTTTTCACACAGAGGGTGGTGCATGTATGGAATGAACTGCCAGTGGAAGTGGTGGAGGCTGGTACAATTACAACATTCAAAAGGCATCTGGATGGGTATATGAATAGGAAGGGTTTACTGGCAAATGAAACTTGATTAGTTTAGGATGTCTGATCAGCATGGATGAGTTGGACTGAAGGGTCTGTTCCCATGCTGCATATCTTTCGGACACAATGACTCTACAACCTACAGCCTACTGTGGTAGAGGATTCGACATGTCCATCACCCTGAGTGAAGAAATTTATCCTTATCTTGGTCCTAGCCAATCCTGTATCCTGAGTTATTGACCCCTTATAGTAGATGTCCCAAGCTAGGGGAAACATCATCCTTGCAGCCAGTCTGTCATAATTTGATGCATTTAAATGAGATCCCTTCTTATTCTTCTAGAGTCCAGAAAATACAGGCCCAATCAATGCAACCTCACCAAATACATCAACCTTGTCATGCCAGGAATCAGTGTGGTGAACCTTCAATGCACTTGAGAAAACAATCCATTTCTTCCTATTATGTGCTTTTTAATCTGCTAGCCAACTCTCAATCCATGCCAGTATATTGCCCTCACTCCACGTACTTCAATTTTACATACTAACCTGTTTTGTGTCCTTTATCAAAAGCGTCCTGAAAATTTAAACATACCATATCCATTGCTTCTACCTTATCTTTTATGCAGGTTAGGTATTGAAAAATCTGCAGTATGTTTGTAAACTACAATTTCCTTTTCATAAATCCATGACCCCATGTCTATTTATCCTATCCAAGCCCCTCATGATTTTGTAAACCTCTGTAAGGTCACCCCTCATCCTCTGATACTCAAGGGAAAACAGCCCCAGCCTGTCCAGCCTCTCCCTATAGCTCCAATCCTCCAACCCTGGCAACATCCTTGTAAACCTTTTCTGAACCCTTTCAAGTTTCACAACATCTTTCTGATAAGAAGGAGACCAGAATTGCATGCAATAGTCCAACAGTGGCCAAACCAATGACCTGTACAGCTGCGGTCAGCAGTCACTCCTGTGTGAGGTGTCTGGGTGCATTTGTGTCTCAGGACTAATCTACAGAAGCAGCTAGACCTTCATGGTCTACAGTCACCCAGTGCTGCATTGAGCAATATATTTAGTCACCATCTCATCTGCAAACTACACTTAAAACCAATAAAAATACTGGACCTTGAAAATTATACAATACACTTAAGGGCGGCACGGTGGCACAGTGGTTAGCACTGCTGCCTCACAGCGCCTGAGACCCGGGTTCAATTCCCGACTCAGGCGACTGACTGTGTGGAGTTTGCACGTTCTCCCCGTGTCTGTGTGGGTTTCCTCCGGGTGCTCCAGTTTCCTCCCACAGTCCAAAGATGTGCGGGTCAGGTGAATTGGCCATGCTAAATTGCCCGTAGTGTTAGGTAGGGGTAAATGTAGGGATATGGGTGGGTTACGCTTCGGCGGGTCGGTGTGGACTTGTTGGGCCGAAGGGCCTGTTTCCACACTGTAAGTCTAATCTAATCTAACTCTGATTAAAGCAGGAAACATCATAAATACTCAGCAGGTCAGGAAGCTTCTGTAGAAAGAAAAAACATTAGCACAGTAGATCAATGGTCGGAATGCTTTAACTATAGATTTCTGAATCGAGAGTGTGGTGTTGGAAAAGCCCAGCAGGTCAGGCAGTATCCAAGGAGCAGGAGAATTGACACTCTCAACTCGGATCTCCAGCATCTGCAGTCCTCACTTCCTCCTCATAGATTTCTGAAGAAGAGTCACTGGACTCGAAACGTTAACTCTCCTTTCTCTCCACAGAAGCTGCCAGAGTTTCTCCAGCTATTTCAGCTCTTGCTTCAGAATCTCATCATTTGCAGTTCTTTGTTTCATTTGTTTGGTTCCTCCGCACATCATAGACTTATCATAATATGTAAAATGGAAGACTACAATATAATCATGGATAAGTCTTATAACCGAGATATGCAATTAGGAAGGGAAGGACTTGCATTTGAATGGAATTGTTCAAAATCTCATGACATCCCAATGCATTGCACAATTTCCAATATAGACCAAAACAGTAGCCAATTTATATAGAACAGGATGCTACAAACATTAATGAGGTAAATAACCAGACATTTGTGGTAATGGTTGTTGAGGGATAAATATTGACCAGGACACCAGAAGAACTTCCTTGCCCTGTTTCGATTAAGGTCATGTGATAGTTTACACAAAGTCACAATGGCCTAAGATTGACACCTAACCTAAAAGACAGCATGCCTGTCCAACATTCCCACAGTAGTACGCGAAGGTGTTAACGTGCAGGATGATGGGTTAAAATTTCTGGAGTGGATTACATGTTATGATCAAGTATTAGATGAACTGAGCTATTAACCCAAATAAATAATTTCAGAAATTTGTGATCAATTAAAGCAGCATTGCTCACCTAGAACCTACAATTGGAATGGAGCCTCCCTGGTGCCTGATTTAGATTTTCTCTTTGATTGTAGCATATTATTTTGGGAACAGAGGAATGGTCACAATGTTTGGGGCTAGACATTTGCCTCAGTTCCACTTCCATTCAGCTGCTGATATTGCCACAAAGGTCATCGAAAGGAAAAGAGAAACAACATTTAAAAAATATTAGCCACTTCTGTTTGCAACCTAAATGAGTATTTAGACAAGTCATTTATCTGTTGGAATTACAAGCTCATTGACTACTGTCAACATCTTTTGAATCGGAGATTGCTGACAATGCTTTTTTGACCTATCTGGCAATGTCCTTTCACCATCAAAGCTGGGTCAGTTTAATTTGGAGATGATGTGATATTTATGTCCACAAAGCTTTGGGTGTGGTACAAAGGTCATGTCTTGAAAATGCAACATGCAAAGTCCTCTTGATCACTGGTTTATCCAAAGCAGCCTTGTCAGCATGCATCGCAATAGAGCTCAGAATAGATTGTTGACTATTTTAACATTGGCTTAAGATCATGCAGACTTATCAGGTCAAAAAAAACAAGCCCACACACCACTTTCAGTTCAATGTGTTCAGCCAAAACGAAGATCATACTATTGTTAGTCAAATCAAATCACCATTTTTAAAGTCACCAGTAAAGTATGAGTCTTCAACCATATCTTTGTTTCTCTCCTATAAATCATCAAAACTTTGCACTGACCCTTTCTACTCCCTTCAGTTTAAAATTATTGCTTTTTTAAAACATTGTCTTCAGTTTATTAAATACTGTTAGCCCTTTCTTTCCATAGGACTACATGTACTATTGAAAGATAATTGTTTTAAGGATTTGTCAGGTAGATTTTGGAAGGACGAATAAGACCTTCTTACATCAATTAAAGCACAGAATGCTCAGCCAGGGAATACTGTCTTCTAACACAGCAGAGTAATTCAGCATCTCTCATACAAAAGCAACATATTGTAGATGCTGAAATTCTGAAATACAAACATGAAAAGCTGGAAATACACGACAAGTCATGCAGCATTTGTAGAGTGAAAAATGACCTTTCATTCAAACTAAAGAAACACAGAAATACAATAGGTTTTGAACTATTAGAAATGGGGTGTGGGAAGGAAGAACAAAAGGGAATGTCTGTGATAGGTTGGAAGGCCGGAGTAAGTGAATAATAAAGGTTGTTTGGTACAAAAACCAAAGGATCATGCTACTAGGTATGGGAAACAAAACATAGGATGAGGGAAGGAAATTTCTTAAAGCCAAGTTTATGGATGACACAAAAATAGGTGGGGAGACAATTAGCGAGGATGACACAAAGTGTCTCCAGAGGAATGTAAACAGGTTAAGCGAGTGGGTAAAAACTTGGCAGATGGAACATAATGTGGGAAAATGTGAGATTATGCACTTTAACAGGAAGAGTAGTATATTATTTCAATTGAGGAAGACTGCAGTACTGAGGGATTTGGAAGTCTTAGTGCACAAATGATAAAAAGCTCACAAACAAGTCCAACAGGTAATTGGGAAGGCAAATGGAATGTTGGCCTTTTTTTTGAAAGGGAATGAAGTATTAAAATAGCGAAGTCCTGCCAAAAATATAAAAGGCGCTGGTCAGACCACACCTAGAATTTCATGATAAGTTTTAGTCCCGTCACCTCAGGTATTTTTACCAGCATTGCAGGCAGTCCAGAGAAGGTTCACTTGGCTGATGGAAAGTATGGAGGGATATTCAGATGAGGAGTGATTGAGTAGATTGGGCTTGTCCTCATTGGAGTTTCAGATAATGAGAGACATCCTTGTTGAAACCTGTAAGGTTTTCAGGGGGTTTGCTAATGTGGATGTCAAGAATTGCTTCCACTTGTGAGACAGTCTGGGACCAGAGGACATGATCTCAGAGTCATAGAGTCATAGAGATGTACAGCACGGAAGCATGTCCAACCCGTCCATGCTGACCAGGTATCCCAACCCAATCTACCCCCTACCTGCCAGCACCCAGCCCATATCCCTCCAAACCCTTCCTATTCATATACCCATCCGGATGCCTTTTAAATGTTGCAAATGCACTAGCCTCCACCACTTCCTCTGGCAGTTCATTGCATAAGGGGGTGACAATTTAAGAGAGGAAGTAGGAGAATTTCTTCTCATAGAAGGTAGTGAACTTGTGAAATTCATTACTTCAGATGGATGTAGGGACCAGGTCATTAAAGGCCGAGCTGGCCAGACTTTAATCAATAAGGGATTCAAGGGTTATGGAGAAAAGGCAAGAAAGTTGAGTAGAGAAGTTTTGGATCAGCTATGGCTCAATAGGCTGTGTGGCTTACTTCAGTTCCTATGTCTTTTGGTTACGGCCTTAAGATTGAATCTTGAGATAGAATATATCATCTTTTGACTCAACACTCCATAAGTGACCAAGGAAGACCCCAGTATAATACTGAACTATTAAGATCAACAACATTCCAGACTTTTTCTATTGTTGCCATGGGGCTCAGTTAATCGATTTCCACCAGGGAAACAGGGTCATGAAACTGGCATAAGTGAGAGAGAATCAACCAGTATTACCATTGAAAAGATAAGTTAACATCCTTCATGAACTCAGAAGGTCCAAAATCTTTTCACAGCTAATAAAATACTTTGAGGAGTAATGACTATTATAAGAAGAGGCTGACGTTAACAGATGCCAGGGAAAAAAGACTGGAGTATTTTAAGCATTTTTCGCACGAGCTAAGAAGGTCAAATGCTGACTTAAGGGAGGCCTCCAGGATGTGAATGGCAATGGCAAGGGAAATAACAATAAAATATTTCCAACAATCAGCAAGATGAGAAGGAATATTTTGAAGATAACATGAGGAAATTAAAGGAAGTTTGCAAAACACTTTTGGAAGCTTGCTAGCTTTAGCTTTCATAAACCACTCATCAACAGTGCTCATAAAGTCTTGAAAAGCATCATTTGCATTTACATAGCACCTTTAATATAGTCGAACTTGAAAGCAATGTTACCATATAGGAGGCAATAAAACAAATGATGTATGGCGTGGTCAAAGAGATAGATTTTAAAGAGGATTGCTACAATCCTGCAGACACTGATAATTTTATAAAGGATATTAATGTTTTAAGACTTTTACTGTAATAAACATATTAAAAATACTATCAGTTAAATATTACTTAGTAAGCAACTATGCTCTAAACTACAGAAGCAGTAACCCTTCTTCTTCTCTTTGTGTGAACTATAACTCCATTACATGCGGTCACACAAAAACACTTTGCAACATACACTCCAAGGGATTACAGTTTTTAAAGGACATAGTCCACAGTCACTCCCAGCTTCCAATGGATTCACAACTCGGCCCATTTCACCAAGTCGTAACATTGATCATTACTGGCGCCATGAGCAATTTTCCAGGGAGTCTTTCGACCAGCCTCAGTGTCTGTCTTCAACAAAGAATGTGTACGATACTTCATAATAGTATAGTAATTTCCATTCAGCTACTGACTCATGACTGTTCTGTTCAATGATTCAGCTGGGTAGGGCAAGCTGACTCAGTCATTTTATTCCTGTAACTTTCTCTTCTTCTCGTTGTGGGAGATCTGTTTTTAAGAGGTCCTCATGAATAGTATTACAGATGTTTTACTTTCTTCATCTTATTTCTACCTGATATCAAAACAACGGGTAAGAGTGAAATATAATTCATCTTGAACCCAAGTATCATCAGGAAACACTTTGTGGAGAAGATCTGAAACACATATTAGCAATGTTATTGTACTGCAATGTGCAGCATGAGTCAGAGATCTGATATTTCATTTTTATGGATGTGGGGAAAGAGTAATGCTATAGGATCAGAATTGACAACTTCAATGTGGAGGCAGCATAAAGATTGCCACAAAAGCTTTAAGGTTCTACATTTCAAAGTTGCACATCGTTTGCTGTTTATTTGTATCTTTGCTAATGACTGTTTCTGTAAGCATGAGGTCTATGATTATGGCAGCTCAGAAAGGGAGTGTGTTTCTACGTAATAAATTCTAGGATTCAAACAATTCCTACGAATATGGATAATCAAAGTGGGCCTAATCAGAAGTGTTTAAAATTTAAGAATACTTAACGGGGATACGTCTTCTGCATTGGTGGGGCAGGAGCTGGCCAATCAGATAACTATTCTCTTCATTTACAAAAATACACAAGGATGAGAACTTCAGATCTCAGCTGTAGCTCAGTGATAGCAACTCTTGCCACTGAGACAGAAGATTATAGCTCCAAGTTCTATTCTGGAGACTTGAGCTTCAAATCTAGGATAACACTGATTGCAGGACTGAGAGGCATCCATACTGCTAGAGATGCTGGCTTTTTAATGGAATATTAACTGTGACAAAATCGGTCCTTTCACATGTAGATAGATATTCCACAGGTACTATTGCAAAAAAAGCAAGGGCTGATTAATTTCCAGGATTATAGGGAAAAATTGGGGATGAAGATATGTATTTTAAAGAATTATCACAACACATGGTTTCCTTTAATACAATAAGATTAATTGGGGAAGGAAGAGAGAAGCAGGGCTTATTTTTCTCACAATGCAGAAGGTTATGATGAAATTGAGTAAAGCTGATCTAAATTATAGAGAAGTGTGTTGGAGTAAGTAAGGAAAAACCTCACTGGCTGAGTGAGACAACACAAATTTAAGATAATTTGCAACAAAAAGGAGGGAATATTTCTGAACAGCAAATTGTTACAATTTAGAACATTCCTTGAAAAAGACCAAGTTCAATATGAACTTTCAAAAGCATTCTTGAAAAGGAAATAAGTGGACGTCTGTAGGGAAAGAATAAGGAAGAACACTTTTATGTAATTATCATAGTCCTGCTGGGCAGAAGTGTCTTCCCTGCATGACTTATTCAATTGATAAAACAGGGAAGGTATCACAGACAGCAAAGATGTTTTGGATTGTAGTCAATGTTGCTCTTCAGACAAGACAACAATCAAGTTTAGCAATTGTCATTTCTTTTCGGTGATATTAATTGAAGGATAATTATTGGGTGGGGCACTCAAGCTCCCTTGCCTTCTTCATACAGTGCCTGTCCCTTTAACCTCCACTTGAACAGGAAAATAGGCCCTTGAGCTAATTTCTTTTCAATAGACTGCCCTCTGCGAAATGCATGGTCTGGTTGCTCTTTCATCTAACGGGGTGATTTTGACTCATACATTATTACAGAACAGGTGACCTCGTCCATTTTATGTCTTTTATTTCTTTTATCTCCCATTGACTTAAAACATGGACATTTTCCAGCCTGTTGTCACTCACTTCACACAATAATCTGAAGGCAAATCCACCTCAATGATCACGTGCTCAAACCCTGAAGTGGGGCTGAAACTTTTGTTTGTCTTTGTGTGAACAAAAATAAATAATTAGACAAATTCAACAGTACTCGTCAATAAGAAATATAAGTATTCCATGCAAATGACCAAACTGCAAAGAATAGAATGCCCTTCAATATTTTATTATGCATGTCCTTATAAATTAAATCACAACTGGAATGCAATGTCACTGAGGAGTCACTTCCAGACTGCTTGGATTCATTTCGAAAAAAGATCTAATTTCAACACTGCTGTATGCTTTCCAATCTCAGCTGCACAATGCTAAAGGGTAGAAATTAGCTAGAAATTAACAGTTCATCACAAGCTGTCCACTCATGTTTGTGCATTAGTTGCACAGAGTTCTGGGAAAAAAAGGCCTGACAATTGGCTTTTTGTAAAATACGTATATTGATACAAACGATTCTTGACTTCAGTTTTATACCATTTTAATTTGTCTTTTCCTGTAACATTGAGGTGTAGTTCAACCTAAACAAAAATGACAATAATTTTGGCAACAGCAAATGTTTTTGGAGCATGTTAAAGATTATGCACCTCTAGGCTTTGCACCCTCTCTCATCTAATATATTCTGGTACAGATCAACTACTTCCCTCCCCCATGGTTTACACACATAATGTGTTAACTATGGACCAGGACTGGTGGCTCCAGTTCTGATCTGTTCTGATAATGATTGTGGGAAGAAAAATATAGATCATTGTTTTTCTAAACAATTGAGTACATGCCTGTGGGCAAAAGTAAGTGTTAGACTAGAAGCTGTGCCATTCAAGTTGTGAACTATGGATTCATTTGACATTGCCTATCTCACATCACTCTCTGACTGGTAAGGTGTAGATGTGTTACAAGAATGCAGATCAACACCAATTGAATGTCCATTAATTTCTAATGTAAGCAAAAAATTAAGTCCATTATGACTAAAAATGTTGAAAATGAAGTTGATATTTTTCACAAAGGCACAAGATTAAGCAGCATCTGTTGAGACAGAAACAAATTAGGATTTCAGATCAATGATATTTGATGAAAGTTCATAAGCCTGACTTGTTAACAATGTTTCTCTCTCCACAGTTGCACATTGACCAGCTGACTATTTCTAGTATTTTCAGTTGCCAGCACCCCCAGTAATTTCCCTTCATATTTCTTACTAAGCTGCAAATACAGGGAGTAACTGTATGAATTGCACCAACAGTACCCCTTGGTAGGACAGGTAATTTCTCATTAAAATAAAATACTGCACATTGCACAACCTAAAGTTTAAACTGCTATCCATCAACACAATTCATATAAACATAGAAACAAGGAGCAATTGTAGGCCATTCAACCTGTCAGGTCTGCTCTGTGACTCAGTATGACCATGGAGTAAAAATTAGATTTACAAGATGTCGGATGTCAAGGGTTAAGTTATGAGGACTGATTATACAAATTAGGCCTGTTTTCTCTAGAATTAAGAAGGTTAAGGGGCGACCTGACCAAAGTCTTCAAGATAATAACAGAAAATGACATGAAGTTAAAAATAAACTATTTCCATTGGTTGGCGATTCCAGAATTATAGGGCATAGTCTGAGAATTAGAGTTGTACCCAGGTACCTTTGTAAGTGAAGCAGTAAGTGGTGACTCATAAACTTTTCACTGTACTCATTTGACAATAAATATAATTCAATTCCATAGACTGTTCAGAAAAGACGTTAAGAAGTACTTCTACATTGAGAGGGTGGTAGATGTTTGGAAGTCTCTTCCACAAATCGCAGTTGTTAGTTTTATATCTAAGATAGATAGTATTTTCTGAATGTAGGTTTGCTTGCTGAGGTGGAAGGTTCATTTTCAGATGTTTCGTCACCATACTAGGTAACATAATCAGTGAGCCTCTGGATGAAGCTATTCGGAGGTTCACTGAAGATCTTACCTAGTAAGGTGATAAAATGTCTGAAAACAAACTTTCTAGCTCAGCGAGCAAACCTACACCCCGAACCTCAACTTGAACTACAAATTCTCAAAACTTGTGAATAGATAATTATTTATTAAGCAAAGGTAATAATGGATATAGACCAAGGTAGGCATATGGAGTTAGGTCACAGATCAGCAAGGTCTCATTGAACAGTAGTGTCAGCTTAGGAGGCTGAATGGCCTTCCTCTATTCCCATGCTCCTACATCCTATGATCGTCCCCTCAACGCCATTGATACCCATTGCTTTCTGTTCATACCCATTGATGTTGTTAATATCCAAAAAATTATCAATCATTTTCTTGTACTGGCCTACATAGTCTTCTGTAGTATCACCGAATGAAAAGCTGGCTAACATTAATCACCACCAGCTCAGGCCTGTTTCCTCTTTGCTGCAAAAATGAAATTTCTGCCTGCCGAGAGTATTTGGGACGCTATTACAATCATGCAATGATATTGCACAGAAAGAGGCCATCTGGATCATTGTGCCAGTTCCAGCTCTCTGAAAGATTTATATCCAATTTCTTTTATGGACTTACTCTTTCCTCATAGTCTACATACTTCTCTTTTAAAATTTTTTTTTAACATGTCTGTGGAATCTACTTACACCATCCTTTCAGACAGCGCATTCTATATCATTTCAACTTGTGTGATGAACAGGCAGAAAAATCACAGGAGCACTAAAATAATAGTGACTTTCATTTCTTTGAACAATTGCATTTATTAATGGTGAAAGCATTGGAGATGGGAATAAAAGGCTGCCTGATTGACAATCAAGGATCAATCAGTCAGGTACCAAAGCCTCTAATTGCTTTCCAGTTGATACAGCAGGACATGCATCCTAGGAAGTTGACTAATATGTACCAGGCAAAGCCCCATTTATCTCTCCACCCTGCAGGCTTCCTGCCTCTATTCCTGATGAAGGGCTTTTGCCCAAAATATCGATTTTCCTGCTCCTCGGATGCTGCCTGATCTGCTCTGCTTTTTCAGCACCACTCTGATCTAATATGTACCAGTCAACCAGATTCTGGATTCGGAACCCTTGCCCTTTTAGTGAATTAGCTGATCATCACGTTCAGTGATGCAACCTCCCACAACCTATTCAGCAGATTCATGAAGGAGGTTTAGATGTCTGGAGAGTAGTATAAGAATGAAAAGCAACATTGTGCCAAATGAAACTGACAAAAGCCCCAAACCCCACACTGAAATAATTCCATACCCTAGTCTCTCTGCACCATCTGCAGGCAGAGATTTCAATCCGGAAGGCAACAGTCTGTTGAACTGCAGCATGGTGGCTCAGTGGTTAGTACAGCTGCTTTACAGCACCAGGGATCTGAGTTTGATCCCAACCTTGGGCAACTGTCTGTGTGGAGTTTGCACACCCTCCCCTTCTCTGTGTGGGTTTCTGTCGAGTGTGCCGGTTTCCTCCCACAGTCTAAAGACATGCAAGTCAGGTGGATGGCCATGCTCAATTGCCCATGGTGTTCAGGGAAGTGTAGATTAGGTACATTAACCACAGGAAATGCAGGGTTACAGGAATGAGCTTGGGTGCGATGCTTGCCCTTTGGAGGGTTGGTATGGGCTTGTTGAGCTGAAAGGCCTGTTTCCACACTATGAGGATTCTATGATAATGACTATGTTCTTGCTTACAATGATAATAGTCAAGGCCAAGAAGAATGAAGCCATTGAGCCTGCTGATTGATGTTCTGTGACCTGCTTGATATGATCCCCAGTCCCCGAAGGAGCCTGATACAAGAGCCAAGATTGTTTTGATGGTCACAGGCAATGCTACAGAAATGCTGCAATTGAGTGTGGAGCCCCCTGTAAAGAAGAATGATGCAGCTTTGTCATAACCTTGCACTAAATCTCAATCGTTGGTGTGTTTCTTGTAGTGTGTCAGACCAATTGTATTAAGTAGCAGTAGGGTAAAATGGTTCACCTTTCTGTGCCACCTGAAACCATGGCAATCCTTGTCTTCTATTATTTGAAGACTTCGGATCAAATCCAATATGCATGGAGCATTGACTACAGTTCAATAGAGCCAACAAAACTTTCAGCTAAAGTATACAACAGCTCACATTCAACCAAACAAGGGCACAGTCTCCAACTTCTGCATCAGCAATAGTTCATCTGAGGCCAAGCAATAATTTATACTTGGAAAGCATTATCATTGCATTATATTGTAATGTGATATTAACAGGCTGTATTATCGGCAGTAGCAAGGTTAATGTCCATAATGCATGTCTTTAGCACTATAGCACTCAGAACTCACTTCCACTGTGATGTTGCAACAGACAGGAAATAGGCAGTAAATAGGCACTAATTACTGATCAGTAACATTCTTAACACTGCAGACATTAGACTTAATTCTGATAGCAATTTTATGCCTAGAATTCGACACTATAATGCAAAAACAATAGATTTCAAATCTGAGACACCAGGTCAGAACAGAGCTTTGTTAGGTTGTGATGCAATCCATACTTGAACACACCAAAAGGATTTAATCAGACAAAACAACTGAACATTCGGTACAATTCTGAAGGAATACTGAACTGCCAGTTGCTTCACCTTTTGCCTGACGGTGGCTGTCCACTAAGGTGGGTGTTAAAGATCTCATGGCATTTTTCAAATAAGAGTAATTTCCTGGTCAGTGCTTAGCCCCCAACCCATTTTGTTAAAAACAGATGAACTCGTGATTTTCACATTGATGTGGAGGAGTTTAACTGGGGTGGACAAAGTTAAAAATCACACAACACCCAGGTAATAGTCCAGTAGGCTTATTTGGAAGTACTACCTGATGAAGGAGCAGAGCACCGAAAGCAAGTGCTTTCAAATAAACCTATTGGACTATGACCTGGTGTTGTGTGATTATCATATTGCTATTGGTGAGGATTTGTCGTGTGCGAGTGGGAATTCACTTTACAACTGTGTTCAGACTTCTAAAATACTTCATTGATTGTGAAGATGAAGGTATTAGTTTTAGGTTGGCCTGAAGTGAGCCTTAGCTCATGAAAGATGTTATATAAATGCAAAGCTTCTTTCTCATGTCATGTTCATTTGGCAAGGCATGAATATTGATTAGTAGTGCAATATTCTACTCCTGGAATTATCCAGCATGGAAGAACTTTATATTGCATTACCAATGTGTGCTTCACTCATTGGAAATGCCTATTGGAAAATTGAAGGCAGGTTCCTATGATCCAACTAATCTGGCAGGAGAGGGCACCTTTTGTAAATGTCAATTTATAAAGTTAGATAGGTAGCTTAAAAGAAATTAGGATTTCGAGAAAATTGCCATCAAGTGTGTTGGAGCAAATCATTCGATTGTAGCATTGTTAGGACTCCTAGTTTCTTATGAATTTGGCCTCATGTACTTGCATTATTTAATTCAGGTGAAGAAATGGGCTGGATTCTTGAAATGTGCCAACTTCTGAGCACTTTACACCAAATCCAAACTCACAGGGCAAATAAATGTACAATAGACAACAGGATCAAAACTTTGAGGCCTCACACTTATTTTGCACATCTATTGAAATTCCCCGTAAAACATCCACCTCACAACATATGGTGGTGGGAGGAAAATTATATTCTGACATATTTTGACGAGCAGGCCACAGGACTTAACAGGTGAAAGTATAAGCAAAAGTGATACTGAGGCGTCAAAATCTTTACGATTAAACCATGCCTTCAAGTGATGGTGGAATAAACCTTATAATGAATTCACCATGCAATAGTTTTAGTTTCATTAAAATATCCACAGTTTATATTTTCCTCACATCACAGCATCACTTTAAAAAGCCCCCTTTGACATGAACTGAGTCTGCTACTGTTTACAATCTGCCCCTTAATTCTATTGTGTTGCCTTGATTCCATCAGTGATGTTGCAGACAGCTCTGTAGTATACATGTTCCAGCATTCTTGTTTCAGAAGCACTGATAACTTTCTCAAGTATGGGTTTCTCTTATACCCCTAGTGAGGGCAAAACTAAACAGCTCCCATTGGTGGCACTTACTTCTGTTTGTGGATGGACTGAAATCTCAGCACATTTATAAAAGCAAGCATTGCACATACATCACTCTTCACCATCATACCAGCCCTGAATAATGTTTTCCAACATACTGGAAAAAAATCTCAGGTGCTAGATTAATACATAAATGTCTAGAAAAGGGGAGCGCTAGCGAAATTACTGAACGACGTTGCATGACTGGGATACAGCATTACAAAAGCGGCAGCAGATAGCAAAGTGGATTAGATGCCACCAGAGCAAGCGAAAAACAACAGTGTATGCCCAATAATTATAGATTGCCCTGTATAATTACTGCATCACACATGGCCCAGTAAAAGCAGAACAACACAGCAACAAGAAGTCAGAAAGATGACAGTGACTCATGAGCTGTGGTGCCTGACATCATGTGACTTATTCATTTTCTATTGCTGCTCATAATTAATAAACACAACTTCAAATCATATACAGAAATGGACAGACTCTCATCCCATTTGTTCAGTCTTCTTGAGTGAGCTTTGAGAGCATGTGTTCGTGAAAGTGAGGAGGAGAATGATATTGCAAGCAACTGCAATACTGTTATTGCCCGACTTGAATAGACAGAGACAGTCTAACACTTCCCCCAAGACAGAAGCTGCTGCTATTTGAAATTGGGCAAGTCAGTGTCTGAGAAGTAAACCATTGAAAACATTATGACACAGAAGTAAACCATTGTATCTGTGGCCTATGGCATCAGTCTGTGGCAGTATTCACAATCAATTGATTTACATTACATAAACATTAGAGATTTTTAACACTGCAAGGACTTATTGAGGAACAAAGAAGTTACATTTATTTGGCGGCTTAACATTGTAAAATATCTGTACGTGTTTCATGAGAGTCACTATCAAGCAAAAATTGATGAGACACTAAAAAAAGATATTAAGTATGAAAGGTAAATGACCACAAATAGTTGAATTGATTTGAATTGATTTCTCTTTTCACAGATGTTATCTGACAGTTGTTAATTTTATTTTTGCAACATTTTCTGCTTTCTATTATGGAAATGCTAGGATGGGCAGCCCAAAGAAGCAAGCTGCAGTGAACATTTTAAAGGAGGAGAGAGAGAGAGATAAAATGACAGAGGTGTCCAAGGAAGAAACTCAAAAGCCTTGGGCCTAGGCAGCTGAAGGTGCAGTCTTCAGTGATGGCACTAAGCAAGCCAGAGTTAGTTCAAATGCATTGGTCTCGGATAATTGTTGAAGAATAGAGGTAGATGAATTAGAGATTTGTTTTAGTTTCATTAAAATATCCACACTTTACATTTTCCTCACATCACAGCATCACTTTAAAAAGCCCCCTGTGACATGTGGAGAGATTTCAAAACAAGCCATTGCCAGATAAGGAACTACTGCCGCTTTGTATTGAAGGGTGAAAGGAGTGTCACATGAATGAATACACAGGTAGCAGAGTTTGGTAGATTGGGGGTGGGGGGGGGGAGGTGGTGGGGGGGGGAGGTGACGGGGTGTGGTGTGGTGGGGCAATCCAGAATGGAATTTTCACTGTTAAGTATAAAAGTGATAACAACACAGATGAAGTTTTCAGCAAGCTGATGAGCTGAGGCAAGGATGGAGACTTTCAATGTTATCTTGGTGGATGTAAGTGTGCTCGGTGATGGAGACACTGGATCCAACTCAGGGTCTAAAAGCATGCCAAGGTTGTGGTTAGATAGTGAATTGATAGAGGACTGGAGTCCCTGACTAGGCTATGGTGCTGGTGGCAAGGACTGAATAGTGGGGTGACCAATTATCACATAAAGATCTTTATTTTGACCATTTGTTCCAATCACTTAAGGAGGCCTTTGTCCTTATTTCAAGGCCAATCCTAAGGGAGACCAAGCCAAGGAGTCTCCTCTTGCCTTTGCTTCTATTTTTTGGTGAGCATGTGAACAGTGACCATTGATCATTGGTGGGCATTATGATTAGCAGTACTCTTTACCCCATGTCCTGATGTCAGTACCATTTGCCAAGCGTCACCCTGATGGTCATCATCACTCCCTTCCCCCTCCCTCAACACTGCCCTGAGAGTCAGCAGCAGACCCTACCCCCTTCACTCACATCATCTTCCACAACAACCTCCACGCCACTTCCATGTTCGAAAAACATTCCATATTAGTCACCCTGGTCTATAACTTTGGTCTGCCTTTCATTTAACCTTTAGGAACAGCAGCATGACAAATCAAAGGCAGTGAAAAGACTTATACAAGTATGCTTCTGATTATTTTTTGAGTCTCTGTTGTAAATGTCACCAAAAGTTTGCACAGAGCAAGTATATTGTAATGGCTCGATAATCTATTTTAATTATGCAGCTCGGGGGATAAATATTGATCAGGTCTCCAGCTCTTCTTAAAGTTAAGTTTATACAGCCATTTACCTCCTCCTGAGAATCCATGTACACCTCAGTTAATGTTTCATTTGAGAGATACCAAGATCAACAATGCAAGTCTCCCTCTGCATTGCATGGGACTGGAGGTTCAGCCTAGATGCTATGCTCAAACCTTTGAATCATAGAATCCCTACAGTGCAGGTAAAGTCCATTTCACCCACTGAGTCTGCACTGACCCTCCAAAGAATATACCATGCTATCCTCTTAACTCCACTTTTACCATAGTTAATCCAGTTACTCTGGATTCTAGAGGCAATCTTTAGCATGGCCAATCAACCTAACCTGCACATCTTTGGACTGTAGGAGAAAACCAGAGCAGCCAACATAAATCCACACAGACACAAACAGAACATGCTAAATCCACAGAGACAGTTACCCAGGCTGGTACCGAACCCAGGTCCCTGGTACTGTAAAGCAGCAGTACTAACCATTGAGCTATCATGCCATACACTCATAACCATATGAGTAGAGAGTTTAGAGGTGTCTATCCTTCTGTGAGGAAAAAGTGAGGTCTGCAGATGCTGGAGATCAGAACTGAAAATGTGTTGCTGCAAAAGCACAGCAGGTCAGGCAGCATCCAAGGAAGAGGAAATTCAACATTTCGGGCATAAGCCCTTCTTCAGGAACACATTTTCAGCTCTATCCTTCTGTGCACAGATGAAAATATCAAGCACATTATTCGTAATGTGTCATCACAATTTTTTTTAAACAGAGTTCACGTTTGAGAGTATATGCATGTTCATCGACATGAATCTAGAGGTTAATATTTCCTGTTCTTGCTTCTTTTTGTTGCCTCCTTTTCTCCCCCCCCCCGCCTAAACATGCCAGCTCCTTGCTGCTGTACAAAATCTGAAGCATCCATTATCTTCCGGTATGTCACCCAACTATTGCATTATTTGGATGTGAGTCCAACAATGAGTACCAATTTCTGTTCAACCGGAGCTGGTATCAAAGAAAGGATCGATCCTGTCCAAACCCAATGTCCTCATACATGCAGTCACTGCAAGATTTATTGTATTATATAGGAATCTTGACCAATTTTCCCCCTCCAGGAGCTTTCAAACAAGCTGATAATTAGCCTAATTCCACAACACTACCAATCACCAGAGCTTACTGTGGAGAAGGACATGGATGGTATAGAATGTGGGGAAATAGATGGTGACATCTTGAAAAATGTCCATATTACAGAGGAGGAGGTGCTGGAAGTCTTGAAACACAGAAAAGTGGATAAATCCCCAGGACCTGATCAGATGAACACTGGAACTCTGTGGGAAGTTTGGGAAGTGATTGCTGGGCCCCTTGCTGAGATATTTATGTCATCGATAGTCACAGGTGAGGTGCCAGAAGGCTGGAGGTTGACTAACGTGGCGCCACTGTTTAAGAAAAGTGGTAAGGACAAGCCAGGGAAATAGATCAGTGAGCCTGACATTCGTGGTGGGCAAGTTGTTGGAGGAATTCTGAGTGTCAAGATTTACATGTATTCGGAAAGGCAAGCACTGATTGGGGATAGCCTACATGGTCATTTTGCATGAGAAACCATGCCTCACAAACTTGATTGAGTTTTTTTGAAAAAGTAACAAAGAGGATTGATGAGGGCAGAGCGGTGGACGTGATTTATATGGACTTCAGTAAGGCGTTCGACAAGGTTCCCATGGAAGATTCGTTAGCTAGGTTTGGTCTCACAGAATACAAGGAGAACTAGCCATTTGGATACAGAACTGCCTCAAAGGTAGAAGACAGAGGGTGGTGGTGGAGGGTTGCATTTCAGACTGGAGACCTGTGACCCGTGGTTTGTCACAAGGATCAGTGCTGGGTCCACTGCTTTTTGTATATTTATATAAATGATTTGGATGTGAATGTAAGAGGAAACAGCTAGTGAGTTTGTAGATGACACCAAAATTGGAGGTGTAGTTGACAGTGAAGAAGGTTACCTCAGAGTACAACGGGATCCTGATCAGATGGGCCAATGGGCTGAGGAGTGGCAGATGGAGTTTAATTTAGATAAATACGACGTGTTGCATTTTGGGAAGGCAAATCAGAACAGGACTTATCCACTTAATGGTAAGGTCCTGGGGAGCGTTGCTGAACAAAGAAACCTTGGAGAGCAGGTTCATAGCTCCTTGAAAGTAGAGTCGCAGGTGGATAGGTTAGTGAAGAAGGCATTTGGTATGCTTTCCTTTATTGGTCAGAGCATTGAGTACAGGGGTTGGGAGGTCATGTTGCAGCTATATAAGACATTGGTTAGGCCACTGTTGGAATATTTTGTGCAATTCTAGTCTCCTTCCTATTGAAAGGATGTTGTGAAACTTGAAAGGGTTCAGAAAAGATTTACAAGGATGTTGCCAGGTTTGGAAGATTTGAGCTATAGGAAGAGGCTGAACTGGCTGGGGCTGTTTTCCCCGAGGTGTCGGAGACTGAGGAGTGACCTTATAATGGTTATAAAATCATGAGGCGCATGGATAGAGTGAATAGACAAAGTCTTTTTCATGGGGTGGGGGAGTCCAGAACTAGAGGGCATAGGTTTAGGGTGAGAGGGGAAACAGATAAAGGGGATCTAAGGGACACCATTTTTCACATAGAGGGTGGTGCGTGTCTGGAATGAGCTGCCAGAAGTGATGGAGGTTATTACAATTACATCATTTAAAAGACATCTGGATGGGAAGGGTTAAAGGGATATGGGCCAAGTGTTGGCTAATGGGACTAAATTAGTTTAGGATATCTGATTGGCATGGCTGAGTTGCACCGAAGGGTCTGTTTCTGTGTTGCACATCTCCATGACCGTCTGACTCTATTAGATAATATAAATTTGTTAAAATGTACCTGTCAAGTGATATTCTGGAGAATCCATCATATTTTGATATCAGTGCTGCCCTGACAACAGCCATTCTAATATAGGAATATTATTATTAATTATTCTTATCTCAGCAAGATACTTTGCTCCTTGACCCAATCAACATTGGTCACTCTTTTCTGCTTCTTAATTTTGCTGGAGCCCACCATTTCATTCTGGCTGTGCACGTGTTGAGTCTTTAGACCACCCATTATTTTGATGCTGTTGCTTCCTATGTGACTTTCCCCTAACACTGGAAGGGGTCTGTGATCAGAAAGAGCATAGCCTCAAAGGTTGCAAGAGTCTCCAACCTTGCAAAGTGTCCTGTTGCACAAAATACAGTGAATATAGGACAGAGGAAACTGGACCTCACAACAAATCTACCTCTGTTGGCTCTACAATATAACAGAGTCAATTTATTGATTAGAGATAGATGCTCTCCAATGTGCGGGGACTCAATTAAATACTGTACTGTATATGTGAATCTCTCCCACTGATAACATGCTTGCCTAGAAATGTGAAACAAGGACCAAGATTAGTAGTTCTAGACACCTCAGATAAAAATAAACTGTCTGTAAACCATTACACCATAGACCATTTAATCATTCGTTTAGCAGGCCAACTCAAAGAAAGAAACAGAAAACAAGAATAAATAGTTTGAGGCAAGAAAGATTAGATTTCCACATTGTACCACCGTCTGCTGGGAACATTTAACTGCAGATATGAAAGACACTTCAGTGTCTGCTGAAGTTAAGCAGCAGTTAATTAGAAATCATTTTATGTTGGATTGAACTAGGGATTTGCCTTTCCATGCTAAACATAAACTGATTTTTCTCAGCTTTTGAGCTGTCCTCGAACTTTAGATAAGGCGAGATCATCACACTGCAGTAAAGTATCAGGGAAGAAGACCCTTGCCCACTTGATGCCACCTTCCCAGAATGTCAACCCAGTCATTTTCCCCAAAATGCAACTTCCAGCATGAATAGGGCTTTGATTTCAGAGCTCATCAGAAGTTGGCCACCTCTAAAAGTGCAGCGACTCCCTCAGTACTCCCAATGTGAAACTTGCGTTAATGCTCCACAGGAGGGACTCACAGCCTGTGCCTTGTACAATAGAATGAATGGGTGATTTGGCAACACAATTTAAACTTTTACTTACTTCGAGGGATTCGGAACTGAAACTCAGGGGACTTATAGATCAGGTTGCCACCTCACTATCACCTGTTTCACACATTCAGATCCAGTTTCGCTTGGAAAGCCATAAACTAAATCAAACGGACATCCAATTCTTTCAGCACTATGTTGCCCATCCAGTCAGCCAAGCCAATTCAAACAAAAAATGATCGCACAGAAATCCTGTACTTTCAGTCTGTTAGTTGGGGCTTGACTGGGGACAGCCCCCACAAACAGCAATCACTTACACCTAATCTTCCCTGCAATGTCATTTCAAACCATATAAAAAGTTACATCTCAGACAATCAGTTCTAATTGGTTATTAAATGGTGAATCAATTAATAAAATTGCATGAATGAAACAAATGTCACTCATAATTGTCAATTACTGGTAACTAATTAATTTGCCAAATTTAAGTTAATATTTTTCAATAGTAATTAATTAAGAAAGATATTTCAAAAACTATTTTCCAGAATGTTTTAGCTCCCACCTTCAGCCAATGTGTATCTCAATTGTTTGTATGTAAAATCTTAAAAGTGATTTTTATTTTTCTCTTTTGATGAGGTGCAGTTTTGTGCCAGTGCTCAATCTCTCCCCCACGCTGGGCTCGATCCCTATCCGACTAGGGCTCAATCTCTCCCCCACGCTGGGCTTTCCCAAGAGGGCTCAATCTCCCCCTCACGCTGGGCTCCATCTCTCCCCTGCTCTGGACTCAATCTCTCCCTCACGCTGGGCTCGATCTCTCCCTCACGTTGGGCTTGATCTCTCCCACACACTGATCTCGATCTTTCCTATACACTGGTCTCAATCTCTCCCTCACGCTGGGCTCCATCACTCCCCACGCTGGGTTCAATCTCTCCCACACACTGGTCTCAGTCTCTCCCTCACGCTGGGCTCGACCTCTCCCTCACGCTGGTCTCGATCTCTCCCTCCCACTGGTCTCGATGTCTCCCTCACACTGAGCTTGACCTCTCCCTCACGCTGGTCTCGATCTCTCCCTCACGCTGAGCTCAACCTCTCCCTCACGCTGGTCTCGATCTCTCCCTCCCACTGGTCTCGATCTCTCCCTCACGCTGGTCTCGATTTCTCCCTCCCACTGGTCTCGATCTCTCCCTCACGCTGAGCTCGACCTCTCCCTCATGCTGGTCTCGATCTCTCCCTCCAACTGGTCTCAATCTCTTCAACACATTGGACTCGATCTCTCCCCACGCTGGGCTCAATCTCTCCCTCATGCTGGTCTCGATCTCTCCCTCATGCTGGTCTCGATCTCTCCCTCACGCTGGTCTCGATCTCTCCCTCCAACTGGTCTCGATCTCTCCCTCATGCTGGCCTCGATCTCTCCATCACGCTGGTCTCGATCTCTCCATCACGCTGGTCTCGATCTCTCCCTCACGCTGGTCTCAATCTCTCCCCACGCTGGGCTCAATCTCTCCCTCGCACTGGTCTCGATCTCTCCCTCACGCTGGTCTCGATCTCTCCCTCACGCTGGTCTCGATCTCTCCCCCAACATTAGTCTTGAGCTCTCCCTCACGCTGGACTCGATCTCTCCCTCACACTGGTCTCGATCTCTCCCACATGCTGGTCTCGATCTTTCCCTCACGCTGGTCTTGATCTCTCCCACACACTGATCTCGATCTTTCCCTCACGCTGGTCTTGATCTCTCCCACACACTGATCTCGATCTCTCCCTCACGCTGGTCTCGATCTCTCTAAAACACTGGTCTCAATCTCTTCCTCACGCCGGTCTCAATCTCTCCCGCACACTGGGCTTGATCTCTCCTTCACACTGGTCTCAATTTCTCCCTCGCACTGGCCTCAATCTCTCCCTCACGCTGGTCTCGATCTTTCCATCATGCTGGTCTCGATCTCTCCCCCAACACTAGTCTCGATCTCTCCCTCACGCTGGTCTCGATCTCTCTAAAACACTGGTCGCAATCTCTCCCGCACACTGGGCTTGATCTCTCCCTCACACTGGTCTCGATCTCTCCCTCACACTGGGCTTGATCTCTCCCTCACACTGGTCTTGATCTCTCACTCATGCTGGTCTCGATCTCTCCCCACGCTGGGCTCAATCTCTCCCCCGCACTGGTCTCGATCTTTCCCCCTCACTGGTCTCGATCTCTCCCTATGCTGGGCTCAATCTCTCCCTCACACTGGTCTCAGTCTTTCCCCCACACTGGGCTCAAGCTCTCTGTAACACTGGGCTCGATCCCTCCCTCACGTTGGTCTCGATCTCTCCCCACACCGGGCTCAATCTCTCCCTTGCACTGGGCTCAATCTCTCCCACATGCTGGGTTCAATCTCTCTCTCACACTAGGCTCAATCTCTCCCCCATGCTGGGCTCGATCATTCCCCTACTTTGGGCTTGATCTCTCCCCCACGCTGGGCTCGATCTCTGCCCCATGCTGGGCTTTCCCTATGAGGGCTCAATTGCTTCCTCGCACTGGGCATGATCTCTCCTCCACAGGGTTCGATCTCTGCCCCATGCTGGACTCGATCTCTCCCCGCGCTGGACACAACCTCTCCTCCACAAGGCTCGATCTCTGCCCCATGCTGGGCTCGATCTCTCCCCACGCTGGGCTTGATCTCTCCCCGCGCTGGACACAATCTCTCCTCCACAAGGCTCGATCTCTGCCCCATGCTGGGCTCGATCTCTCCCCACGCTGGGCTTGATCTCTCCCTCACGCTGGACACAATCTCTCCTCCACAGCGCTCAATCTCTGCCCCATGCTGGGCTCGATCTCTCCCCCGCTCTGAGCTCGATCTCTCCCTCACGCTGGGCACAATCTCTCCTCCACAGCGCTCGATCTCTCCCCATGCTGAGCTCGATCTCTCCCTCACGCTGGGCTCAATCAGTTGACAGGTCAGCAGCAGGACTTTTCCTACAATCTGGACCCTGGGGGGCAGAGGTCTTGCTGACTGAGCATTACAGGCCAGTCTGTGACCATCAGTATTTTGAATGACAGTGCTATGGGGCAGGGATTAGTCTCACAGCGGCAGGGACCTGGGTTTGATTCCAGCCTTAGGTGACTGCCTGTGTGGAGTTTGCACATACTCCCCATTTCTGCATAGGTTTCCTCAGGGTTTTCTGGTTTCCTCCCACACTCCAAAGATGTGCAGTTCAGGTGGATTGGCCATAGTAGATTGCCCATGGTGTCTAGGGACATGTGGGCTAGGAGCATAAGCCATGGGAAAAGATGCAGGACCACAGGGATAGGGTAGGGTAGTAGATCTGGATGGAATGCACTTTGGAGGGTTGGTGTGGACTCGATGGGCTGAAGGGCCTGATTTCACACTGTAGGGAGTCTATGATACTATTATAATTCTGACATGGCAGTATCTGCTGCTTGAATGTCTACCACAACAGGCCAAAGTATCAGCTCACTGACAGATGATCGGATGGGCTTGTGATAGAAAGATCATAGGGTGGAGGTAAAGGGACTTTGGCAACAGGGCAGAAGTCTCATGGGATGCCCCCCACCCGCCTCACTTCTTGATACCAGTTCCCTCGATCCAGCATTTAGCTCAGGGCCCGGCTGGGAAAAAGCAAATAGGCCAGGGTTTGTATGATATATGTCTCACATGGTGGGCCCCACTGCTAGCATCTGCATTAATGCCTACAGCAGTGCGATGAGGCACTTTGTAGTCTTGTGGTGCATGGACATTGCAGCCCTGGGCAGCCATTGTCCCCCTAACCTTGAATTCCTCACCATCAAATGCCTTCTATCTACCTTGGGAATTTACCGCTGCTATACTAACTGCTGTGTACATACTACCACAAACAAAGGTTAAGGAAGCTTTGTTGTACTCCACCACTAACACCCTGGAGACAGAACATCCCAAGGCCTGTTCATTGTGACTGGCGGCTTCAATCTTGCCAATCTAAGGAAGATGTTGCCCAAGTACCACCAGAACATTACCTGCCCCACCAGGGGCCCGAACATTTCAGACCACTGCTACACCACTGTGAAAGATGCCTAACACTCCATCACCTTCCCTCATTTCGGGAACTCCGACCACAATGCTGTGTTTCTTCTCCCGGCTTACAGGCAAAAGCTCAAGCTGGAGACCCCCTCGTGGATACAGGTCCAGTGCTGGTCAGAGGAGGCAGAGGATCAACTCCGGCGCTGTCTGGAATCGGCTGATTGGGCCATATTCAAACAGTCCGCAGGTATCTTGGATGAGTACACCACCACTCAGAGACTTTATCAGCAAGTATGTGGAGGACTGCATACCCAACAGGAAACCCTGGATGTACAGGACATACAAAACCTGCTAAAAACCAGGCATGAGGCTTCATATCAAATATAAGAAATCCAAGTATAACCTTCGCAGAGCCATTAAGACAGCCAAGGACCAATAATGATCCAAACTAGAGACCCAGACAGACACCCAGTGACTATGGCAAGGACTGAATGACATCACAGGTTCTAAAAAGAGACAGTGTAAGATAGCAGACAATGAACTTCCCTCCCAGATAGTGTGAACACCTTCAATGCTCGCTTTGAGCAGAATTTCCGACAAGTCCTGACAAACCTATCCCAACAGTCACTGAATCAGAGGCCAGATAATTTTTTCTTCGTGTGAATCCAAAGAAAGCAATGGGACCAGACAGAGTACAGGCGTGCACTCAGAGCATTTGCATATCAACTGGCAGCAATCTTCTTAGACATCTCCAACCTCTCCCTGCAGCAGGCCACTGTCCCTGCCTGTTTCAAGAGGGCCATCATCATCCCTGTGCCTAAGAAAGCTCATGCAGCATGTCTCAGTGACTACCACCCAGTGGCCCTAACTTCGGTGGTCATGAAGTGCTTTGAAAGGCTGGTCATGGCATTAATCAACTCCAGCCTCCCCACTACTCTTGTCCCACTCCAGTTTGCTTATTGGATCAACAGATCCACATCAGATGCCATATCATTTGCCCTTCACTCCTCCCTAGAACATCTTGACACCAAGAACAGCTATGTAAGAATCCTACTCATTGACTACAGTTCAGCCTTCAACACTATGATCCCCTCGAGACTGATTACTAAACTTAGTGATCTCGGACTAAGCCCCACTCTCTGCAGCTGGATCCTCAGTTTCCTGACACACAGGCCACAATCAGCGAAGACTGGGGACCATAGTTCATCTTTACTAACTCTCAACATTGGAGCCCCTCAGGAGTGCGCACTCAGCCCCCGACTGTACTGCGTTGCCAAATAACAGACTAATGCTACTTACAAGTTCGCTATGACACCACCATAGTCAGTTGAACCTCAGATGGCAATGAAACAGACTACAGATAGGAGGTGGAAGATTTGGAAAAATAGTGCACTGAGAACAACCTAGCTCCCAAAGCTGGCAAAACCAAGGAACTCATTTTTGATTTTCGGCAGGATGTTACTCATGCCCCCCATACACATTAACAGCACAGAGGTTGAACAACTGGAGCGTGTCAAGCTCCTGGGAGTGGTCATCCCCAAGAAGCTTTCTTGGACTCTTCATGTGGACGTACTGGTTACAAAGGCCCAACAATGTCTCTTTTTCCTCAGGCAGCTGAGGAATTTTGGCATATCGGTGAATACCCTTGCCAACTTTAATAAGTGCGCCAACAAGAGCATTCTGTCTGGAGGTATCACTACCCGGGTATGGCAACTGTACTATTCAAGGTCAGAGGCGGTTACAGAGAGTGGTGAACTCAGCCCAGACAATCACAAAGATCACCCTTCCATCTGTAGAATCCATCTAACAGGCCCACTGTCAAGGAAAGGCCACAAGCATCCTCAAAGATCCATCCCACCCTGGCAATGTTTTTCTCCAAACTCTACCATCGGGGAGAAGGTACGGAAGCCTGAACACACGCACCAGCCGGTTTTGAAACAGTTTCTACCCTACTGTTGTTAGAATACTAAATGGACTCACAAACTCTTAACATTCGCCTATACCTGTGTTTTTGGTTTTGCCACTATTTACCTATTTTTACTTATCTATGCTACTTAACTCTGTGATCTGCCTGTATTGCTCGCAAGGCAAAGTATTTCACTGTACCTCAGTACACGTGACAATAAATTCAATTCAATTCAATTCAATTCAGTTTAAGTAGATATTAATTAGCCACAAGGCAGTTGGCAGTGGAGTGGGAGCAATGTTCACAGGGCCCTCCTGCTATGGATTGAATGAGGGTAAAGGGAAGATGAGAGTTATACTAATTGCCACCCTTCTTCCTCCTTGTGAACCAAACTATGGAGAGGTGAGTGTAAAATTCCAAACTGTGCTATTTGGTGTTTTGTATTAGGAGCACTATTTTCTGTGAAAATCCGTCAATGTGATGAGCCGATCACATATCCTGATGAGACTCCAGCACTAGGCTCAGTCACAGAATATTTACACACAGAAGGAGGCCATTCAGCCTGTTGTGTCCAAGAGTAACTCAGCCTGTACCGCTCCCCTGCCTTTTATCCATAGACCTGCAATGTTTTCTCTGTTCATGTAATTCACTTTCGAAAACCTTGATTAAATCTCAGGTAGCACAATCTAGATCCTAATCTCTCATTGTGTCTTAAAAACTTTGCTCTTGTCACCTCTGGTTCTTTTGTCATTCACTGTAAGTCACTGTCCTCTAGTTCTTGACCTTTCCATCAATGCGAACAGAATCCTATCTTCTCTGTTCTGACCCTTCAATATTTTGAACACTATATCAAATCCCCTCTCAGCCTTCATTTCTCTGAAGAAACAAGGCCTAACATCACCAATTTATCCAGGTAACTGTAAGTCTCATAGGCACAGCACAGATACAGACCCTTCGGTCTAACTTGTCCATGCCAACCAGATATCCTAACTTAATCTAGTCCCAGTTGCCAGCACTTGGCCATATCTCTCTAAACCCTTCTATTCATATTCTCATACAGATGCCTTTTAAATGTTGTAATTGTACCAGCTCATTCCATACACGCACCACCTTCTACATGAAAAAGTTTCCCCTTTTAAATCTTTCCCCTCTCACCCTAAACCTATTTCCTCTACTTCTGGACTCCCCCACCCCAGGGAAAAGATCTTGTCCATTTACTCTTTCCCTGCCCACATGATTTTATAAACCTCTATAAAGTTGCCTCTCAGCCTCCGATGCTCCAGGGAAAACAGCCCCAACCTATTCAGTTTCTGCCTGTAGTTCGAATCCTCCAACCCTGGCAACATCCTTGTAAATCTTTTCTGAACACTTTCACAACATCTTTCCATTAGGAAGGAGATCAGAATTGCCCACAGCAATCTCTTGAATCCTTTTTTTACCATCTTATGCTGTCATAACTTTACTAAAGTGTTGTGCCCAGAATTGTACGCCATCCTCCAGTTGAGCCAATGTTTTATAAAGATTTATCATGATCTCTTTGTTTTGTACTTTATATCTCTACTTATAAAGCTGAAGATCTTAAATCCTAATTAACAACTTTTTTGACTTGCCCTGCCAACATTTGTGGTTTGTGCTCCTATTCCCCCCACCTTTAGAATTATGTCCTTTATATTTGCATTTCCTCATTCTGTAACAGTTCATACTCCTCTGCATCAAAATTTAATCAACAGGCATTCAATGGTTTCATCAATCTATATCCTACTAAAATCTATTTCTCTTCCCATCACTGCATGTTTGTGTCTGCTGCACAATTCGATATTGTTCCTGCCCTTCTAAATCTAAGTCATTCATACATACCAAGAAAATCAGTGGCACTGTGACCAACCTCTGGGGTCATCTCTATCTATCTTCCTCTAGTTTGATAAACAGCGATACGAACATCACAATGAGTTGCTGTGCCACTGCATTGTGATCGTGCTGAAGTTCTCACCAGAGCAAGATTTAGAAAAGGAGGCTTAATATTGAGATACTTAATACCTCACTGGCCACTGGTGAAGTGCCAGATAGCTGGAAGATAGCTCATATAGGTCCTTTAGAAGTGCAGCAAGGTAATTATAGACCAGTTAGTCTGATGTCGGGTGCTAGGGAAATTATTGGAAAAAATTCTGAAGGACAGGATCGATTAATACTTGGAAAGGCGTGAATTGATCAGGGATAGTCAGCACAGGTTTGTTACAGAGTGTCAGAGAGTGATTTGACTTTAGTTGAGGTATTTGAAAAAATGATGATGAAGTTAGTGAAGTTGTTGTGGTTTACATGGACTTTGGTCAGGCCTTTAACAAATGCCACATGGAAGGCTGGTCCAAAAGTTAAGAGCCCGTGGGATTCAAGGCAAGTTGGCAAACTGAATCCAAGATGTTTACAAATAGGAAACAAAGAGTGATGATGGACAGTTTTCTTTAAGAGTCGAGGGTAGCTTTATTTTGCCATTTCTACCATACGCACTGATACAGTAAAAATGATTCAGTATTCCTCCAGGACCAAAGTGCTGGATGGACAGCACAAACTACAAGATCATACACAGGGCGTATGTTTGTAGTTTGAAGCCTGTGACCAGTGGTGTACCACAGGGTACAGTGCTGGAACCCTTGCTATTGGTTATTTACATTAAGGACTATGATGTGAAAATAGATGACATAATTAGTAAGTTTACAGTTGACACAAAAATTGATGGTATTCGTAATAGGAGGATGGTCTCAGGCTACAGTCTGATATTGATCAGCTGGTAAATTGGGGAGAGCAACGGCAGATGCAATTTAATGCCAATAAGTATGAAGTGATGAAGTTGGTAAGGTTTAATAAGGGAAGGATGCACACAATGGATGGCAGGTTCCCAAGGAGTATGAGGAACAAAAGAACCTTGGTGTACAAGTCCATACATCCCCGAAGGTATCAGCCAAGTAGACAGAGTGATGAAGAAGGCATCATTACCCATGAGGTAGGAAGTTTTGTTACAAATTTAGAACACATTGGTTAGGCCACAGGTGGAGTACTGTGTGTAATTCTGCTAACTGCATTATCGGATGTTGCCTGGGATAGAAAGTCTAAGTTATGAGGAGATATTGGATTGTTTTCCTCAAAGCTGAGGGGGGGAATCTGAATGAGGTGTACAAAATTATGAGAGGTATCGACAGAGTAGAGCATGAAAATTTCTTCCCCATGGCATCTCTTTCCTATGTCTAAGGTTTAAAATGAGGAGTAAATGGTTTTGAAGAGATCTGAGAAAGAATTTTTTTTTACCTAGAGAATCATAGAATCCTTGCAAAACAGGAAGAGGCCAGTCGACCCATCAAGTCTGCACTGTCCCTCTGAAGAGCATCCACCCAGATCCAGCCCTCACCCTATCCCCATAATCTCACATTTCCAATGGCTAACCACCTATCCTGCACACGATTGGCAATTTAACATGGCCAAACCACTTAACCTCCACATTTTTGGACTGTGGGAGGAAACCAGAGCACCTGGAGGAAACCCACACAAGTACAGGGAGAATGCAAAACTACACACACACACACACACACACACACACACACACACACACACACACAAACACACACATTGGAAGTGAACCTAGGTCACTGGCACTTTGAGGCAATAATGCTATCCACTGAGCCACTGTGCCAACCAGAGGGTGGAAGAAATATGGAACGTGCTGCCTGAAATGATGATAGTGACAGATACTTTCACAACAGTTAAGAATTATCTGGATGAATACTTAAAATGCCAGGGCATAGTAGATTATGGATGAGTGCAGGTAATTAGGATTTAAAAAGTGGAGTTTGCAGTTTGTTGGTTGGCATCGACGTGGTGGGCTGAATGGCCTGCTTCTATGGTGCATGACTCTATGAGTCTAACTTTGGATTATACTGGAGTACTTTGTGGTTTATATTTACTTGTCTCGGCGCCATCTGCTTATGGACATACATATAATCAAGGAACAGCAGGAGGTTCGGAAGAGTTATGAAAAGTTGGATGAGGAGAGAGCACTTTCCTTGAAAAGAGAATCAAGACTTAGAGGCTACTGTTTCAAACTAAAAGATCAGCCATTTAAAGGTGAGGAAGCAAAATGTTTTCTCTCAGAGGGTCACGAGTCTTTGAAATCTGGAAAAGCATTGGAAGCAGACACCGTGATTATCATTAAGGCTGGGATGCATAAGGTCTGACAATGCAAAATGGTGAAAGGTTATCGGGGTAGGCACAAATGTAGTTAGGAGGTTATAATCAGATTGGCCGTGACCTTATTACATAACAGAGCAATTTCGAGGGGCCAAATGTCCTACTTCTGCTTATATGTATATTCATAAGATGCAGAGGCAGGAAATGGGGGAGGTGTGGATACAGCAAAAAAGGAAGGTCCCTGATTAGGTGGAAGATAGGAGCAAATGAATCACAAACGAGATCAAGGAGCCAGGCAGAAGGAGATGGCAACGAGACAAGTTAAAAAAAGTGGGCCAGAGCAGGTAAATTGAAATAGTAACAAAATTATAAACAGATGCAATCTGAAAATTTGAAGACAATGAGGCAGGGAAGTTTAGGGAGGGAATTCCAGAACTTAGGGCATTGGTAGCTGAAAGCACATTCACCGACGATTAAGTGACTAAAATTGCTGAAGAGGCCAGAATTAATAGCGCATGGA